>NC_092711.1:264496803-265696803 GCF_047496885.1 Scyliorhinus torazame
CAAAGTGTCCCTATCTGTTGCAGTGGAAAAATTGGGCTATACTCACAGGACACTGATCTCTGCAGTGAGGGTGCTTCACACTACAGTGCTGGCAAGGTCACTCTGCTGGGCAGGAATTGCTTTTCCTGACTTGGAATGTCTTTACATCTTTGTGATCTGATGAGCTGGGCTGAGGGTTGGCTTCTGCCCCATGTTGCATTCTTTCTCCTTCGGATTCTCTGTTGCTCACATAGCTCAGACAGTCAAACTATCTACATTGCCTTGTATAGGGTTAGCTCATCTTCTGCGTTGAAGGTCTGCAGACCTTTTACTGAAACCTGGGGCAACGCTGTCATTTGAAAAGATTTCTCATCAAGAGCCCCAACTTTGCAACTTGTCTGGGTCTTGGGTGGAGTTGGAAATGTGGAATTGTGATCCATTGTTAAAGAGATTTAATGTGTGGGTACAGCTTTCAGACTTTCCAAATGTCATAACCATTGCAGTACAAGGATTTCTTGCACTTGCAGATTTTGACACCTACTGCAAAATGACAGCAGTCCACCTCTGGATGAAAAAATTGCAATAATGGCTGTCAGAGACAGCTGTCTGCTGGCGTAGTTCATTCAGCAGTTCACTGTCATCAGTAGCGGGGCTTTTAAATTCAATGCAGGCTTGCTGTTTATGAATAAGATGGTTGCGGCATTCCTGTGCGGTTGAGTGTCATGTCCCTCACACACAAAAGTGATCATGACTTCTTTAAATCAAACGTCGCTTTTTTTGCTTATTCAAGAAGTGGACTTTGCGGAACAAAACGATGGCTGCCACAGGTCATATGATTCACAAGTTGGCTACAGTTTTGGGAAATTTGTAAACCAAAGTTCAACCATTATTCTTGTGGAATCTCACATCTCTCATTATGAGGGCACATTGCGAGGTTTGTGTCCCCAGTCTGGTTCTATAACAAAGTGCAGCCATTGAAACACATTACATCTGCAGAAGCATCTATCTCCTCAGGTGAAAAATAGATTTTGACCAGCGGTTTAGAAACAGCTTGTCAGCCTGCAACTGACTTACTAATGGGCAGCATTACATGACCTCAGCTTCTTGCTTGTGGAAAATGTTAATATTACATTTGTGGACTTGCAACTCAGTTTGTCGTTTACCCTCCAGCCGGTAAACACCACAGCAGGACTCCAGGCTGACCAACAGCCTGCATCAAGTTAAAGTCTCCTCAAAGCCTGTGTTCTGGGAAATTCTTGCTATTGCCTGCTGAACAGACCAAATCTCTGCAAATCTATCCCATCTTGTTGTGCCACCATCATTATTTTAAAGGAATTTTGCAACTCCTGCTTCAGCGAGCTGTATATGCCGGAACTGTAACTCCCCCATGAAGGACTCTGACTTTCTGAACTCTGGCAATCATGAGAATTGATAGTCTTATCTGTGGTTCTTTCAAGTTATTCAAAGTTATAAATTCTCCTCTTTCCTATCTTATTGTGTGTTTGTCTGTGTGTGAATGAAGAGGCGAACATCCCCTAGGCTTGAATGTATTGACTTTTAAAAATCGACCTCTCAAGCCAAGGATTTGCGGAAACATGTACAGCTTATTTCAATAACTAAAACACTTCTACTTACAGACAGCAAGAAAATAAAAAAAGTTCAGGTTTGCCTCACTCCCTTGCCTATAAAACTAAGTAATTTAATTTTTTTTAAATTCAGAGGCATTGTATTGGAGATAGGATTTAGTGATGAGTCTCGTTCAAATGGCGCTTCTGACTGGAAGGGATTATCAACACTAGTGGCATCCTGGAATTTAAAAAGATTTAGCTCACTATAGGATCTCTTATTTTTCAAATAAGCCAAAGGTCCGGTGGTAGTGTGAGATTGAGTTTTATTGCAAAACTCTAATTAGTACACTTCAAAAACTACTTAACAAAAGAAACAAAGGCCCAGCAGGGCATAGGAAGAACAAAGAGAGAGAGAGAAACACACACACTTAGGCAGCACACACTGCAGTGATCTCTGTATTTGTTAATACATGTTCAGTTAATGTAAAGTAAGTACAGACAGATAATCACTAGGTGGCATCACTACCAGGAGCTATATAAGGAGTTTCCCGCTCTTTCTTTAGTTAGTGTGTGGAGAACAGCTAGAGTGAAGACGTGATCAGATCAGAGTGTAGTGGATTGCTGTTATAGTGCGGGACGCCGTGGTTGCTGAGTGCTTGCTGGGAAGGTGAGTGAATTTTAAAAAACTTACAGTTGGGGGTTTCCAACTGAATCCTGTCGGAATGAAGACAGAGTGACTGCTGGGTAAGTAGTACAGATTTAAATTGTTTGCGCTGGCGCATAACAGCTGATTGCTGTTATAGTGCGGGATGCAGTGATTGCTGAGTGCTTGGGAAGGTGAGTGAATTTTAAAAATCTTACCGTTGGGGTTTCCAACTGAATCCTGTTGGAGTGAAGACAGAGTGACTGCTGGGTAAGTAGTATGGATTTAAATTATTTGCGCAGGCCAATAACAGCTGACTGCTGTTATAGTGCGGGGCGCAGTGGTTGCTGGTTAAGTGTTTTATTTTTACCTGTATTTAGGTTGGGCGGTTGCTAAACCCGAGGCACTACACTTGTAGTGTCCCCCACCCTGCCACCTCCTCTAACCTAGGGGTGAGTGAATATCAGGTAAGCTCTTTTCTTTTTCTTGTTTTATCTGCAAGGTATCTAGGGGGGATGGCAGAGAAGGCGGTGCAATGTTCCTCCTGCAGAATGTTTGAGGTGCGGGACGCCGTCAGTGTCCCTGCTGATTTCACCTGTGGGAAGTGCACCCATCTCCAGCTCCTCAGAAACCGTGTTAGGGAACTGGAGCTCGAGCTGGATGAACAGAGGGAGGCAGAGGTGGTCATAAATAGTAGCTTCAGGGATGTAGTTACTCTGAAGAGTGAAGATAGATGGGTGACGGTGAGAGGGGCTGGGAGGAAGCAGTCAGTACAGGGATCCCCTGTTGTCGTTCCCCTTAGTAACAAGTATACCACTTTGGATACTGGTGGCGGGGGGGACGGACGGACGGGGGAGCGGTGGGGGGGGGTTACTTACCAGGGGCAAGCCACGGTGACTGGATCTCCAGCACTGAGTCCGTCCCTGTGGCTCAGAAGGGAAGGGGGGGAGAGCAGGAGAGCAATAGTTATTGGGAACTCGATAGTTAGAGGGACAGATAGATGGTTCTGTGGCAACAAAAGAGACTCACAGAAGGTATGTTGCCTCCCGGGTGCCAGAGTCCGTGACGTCTCGGACCGTGTTTTCAGAATCCTTAAGGGGGACGGGGAACAGTCACAAGTCGTGGTACACATCGGTACCAACAACATAGGTAAGAGTAGGGATGGGGATTTAAAACAGGAATTTAGGGAGCTAGGGTGGAAGCTGAGAGCCAGGACAAATCTTATTGTCATCTCTGGTTTGTTGCCGGTGCCACGTGCTAGCAAGTTGAGGAAGAGGGAGAGAGTGCAGATAAACACGTGGCTGCAGGGATTGGATAGGAGGGAGGCTTTCAGTTACGTGGATAATTGGAGCACATTCTAGGGAAGGTGGGACCTGTACAAACAGGATGGTTTGCACCTGAACCAGAGGGGCACCAATATCCTGGGAGGAAAATTTGCTACGGCTCTTCGGGGGGATTTAAACTAATTTGTCAGGGGCATGGGAAAAGGAGCTGTAGTCCAGAAGCCAGTGTTGAGAGTAGTGGGGTACTGAGGAGGATATCAAGGTCGCAGGAGTGTACCGGCAGACAGGAAGGTGTGTTGAAGTGTGTCTACTTTAATGCAAGGAACATCTGGAATAAGGTAGGTGAACTTGGAGTGTGGATTGGTACTAGGGACTACGATGTTGTGGCCATTACGGAGACATGGTTAGAACAGGGACAGGAATGGTTGTTGGAAGTTCCGGGGTATAGATGTTTCAGTAGGGAAGGTGGTAAAAGAGGAGGAGGAGTAGCATTGTTAATCAAGGATAGTTTAATGGCTGCAGAAAGGCAGTTCGAGGGGGATCTGCCTACTGAGATAATATGGGCTGAAGTTAGAAATAGGAAAGGAGCGGTCACGTTGCTAGGAGTTTTTTATAGTAATAGAGATGTGGAAGAAGAAATTGCAAAGCAGATTATGGATAGATGTGGAGGTCTCAGGGTAGTTGTCATGGGTGACTTTAAGTTTCCAAATATTGATTGGAACCTCTATAGGTCGAACAGTTTTTGATGAGGCAGTTTTTGTACAGTGTGCAGGAGGATTGCCTGACACAATTTGTGGATAGGCCGACAAGAGGTGGGGCTACATTGGATTTGGTACGGGGTAATGAACCGGGCCAAGTGTTAGATTTGTTTGTGGGAGAGCACTTTGGAGATAGTGACCACAATTTGGTGTCTTTCACTATTGCAATGGAGAGGGATAGGGCCATACGGCAGGGCAAGGTTTATAATTGGGAGAGGGGTAATTATGATGCTATTAGGCAAGAATTAGGGAGCATAAGATGGGAACAGAAACTGTCAGGGAAAGGCACAAATGAAAAGTGGAGCTTGTTCAAGGAACAAATACTGCGTGTCCTTGATAGGTATGTCCCTGTCAGGCAGGGTGGAAATGGCCGTGTGAGGGAACCATGGTTCACAAAAGAGGTTGAATGTCTTGTCAAGAGGAAAAAGGAAGCGCATGTAAGGATGAGAAAACAAGGTTCAGTTGGGTGAGGGTTACAAGGTAGCAAGGAATGAGCTAAAAAAAGGGCTTAGGAGAACTAGAAGGGACATGAGAAGTCCTTGGCGGGTCGGATCAAGGAAAACCCCAAGGCTTTTTACTCTTATGTGAGAAATAAAAGAATGACCAGGGTAAGGTACGGTCGGTCAAGGACAGTAGTGGGAACTTGTGCATGGAGTCAGAAGAGATAGGAGAGGCGTTGAATGAATACTTTTCTTCAGTGTTCACCAAGGAGAGGGACTATGTTTTTGAGGATGAGAGTGTGATACAGGCTGGAGGAGGTAGATGTTCTGAGGGAAGATGTATTAGGAATTTTGAAAAACCGGAGGGTCGACAAGTCCCCTGGGCCAGTTGGGATATATCCTAGGATTCTTTGGGAGGCAAAGGATGAGATTGCAGAGCCTTTGGCTTTGATCTTTGGATCCTCACTGTCCATGGGGATAGTGCCAGAGGACTGGAGAGTGGTGAATGTTGTTCCTCTGTTCAAGAAAGGGAATAGGAATGACCCTGGTAATTATAGGCCGGTTAGTCTTACTTTGGTGGTCGGTAAGTTAATGGAAAAGATCCTGAGGGACAGGATTAATGACCATTTGGAAAGATGCAGCTTAATCCGGGATAGTCAACACAGATTTGTGAAGGGTAAGTCTTGCCTCACAAATTTGATTGAATTCTTTGAGGAGGTAACTAAGTGTGCAGATGAAGGTAGAGCAGTTGATGTTGTATACATGGATTTCAGTAAGGCATTTGATAAGGTTCCCCATGGTCGGCTCATGAAGAAAGTAAGGAGGTGTGGGATAGAGGGAAATTTGGCCAATTGGATAAGTAACTGGCTATCACATAGAAGACAGAGGGTACCCGTTACTCCACAAGTCCGGTGGTGGTGGCGACACTGCGAATCTGGGGACAGTGGAGGAGGTACAAGAAGGTGGAGGGAGCGTCGGCCTGGACCCCGATATGGAACAACCACAGGTTTGTCCCGGGTAGAATGGATGGTGGGTTCCATTGGACTGTGGAAGTCATTGCAGCAAACAGATCCTCAACAGAAAATCGATTTGATGGACCAAGTGCATGCTCCCAGACATCTGAAGACTACCGGTAACTTAAATCTTAATTGGAAGTTATTTAAACCGCAAACAGGAATATAACACACACTTATGCCAGTAACCTTTTCCTGTGTTTGATACCACCCAACTCTTTGCCCCCTCTTAGATTACTAGTTTAAATTGTGACATCTAAATGGTGGTCTTTGCCACTAATCACATTGATATCTGACTTACTCCCATTGCAGTCTAGCTGAAGGGCCGGTGTAAGGTTTCATTGCTAAGCTGACCTTGACTCAGAACAATACAACTTGCAGTTCAACTGCAGTTGCAAGATTTAAAAAACATGGATTTTAACTATTTCCCTACACTCGCCCTTGAATACTCTGGATTCTGCCTGCTGAAACTGGGTTTGAAAGGAGATTCTATGGAATGCTTCTGCTGCAGTAAAACCTCTGCCTTCAGCTTCCAAGCTCTTTTCTGTGGAAACGTTTCTGGTGAATTCTCATTGCAGCTTCAGCTGGGGACTTCTTTCAAGTTGAATTTCTGCTGAAGGTTTTCATTTTCCTAGCTTTTCAGGATTTATGTAAGGTTGAGGATGGTGTTGGAACAGAACATGTCTGTTATAGAAGTTTTCATAGTTTTCTGTATGCCCTTATGTATGTAAGTCTCTACTCAGCACCACACTGGTCTAGGTCATGTGTCTTCTTCCATCACTATGGATGGTACTGCACTAAGTCTCCCATTAACCCTGTGTGCCCGACTTTAGATTACACCTGACATTGGGGTTCCAAAGCCCACAGTAAAATTCAACCTAAAGAATTTTTTGACTTCTGGCTATTTTGAATTGCAGCAAAGGGGGCTGGGTTAGAAAGAGTAGCAAAGCATCCTACTTCTTCAAATCTTCGGCCCTGTAATTTTAGCTCACCAGAATGGAATTTTATTCAATTTGGCATGCAAATAATGTCCCAAGAGTGACATGTGGATTCACCATTTTGGAAAAATTAAAATGACTTCATTGTTTTGCCTCATGCTAGGATTATAATGATTGCTCTAGAGTAATAACCTATGACAACCACTATCCATAATCTAATTGACTGTGCTGTAGTTAATTGCCCCACCAACTGACAGCTGTATGATCTCTTCTACTCTTTTATAGGTAAAATGTGGAAGTTAATACTGAAGAGATTAATTGGCATTTCTAGAAGTAGTGGCCGAGTAGTGAAAAGATTATTTTTAATGAGGAAAGAAATCATTTGTTTGAGTTCAGTACCCACTGCATGTGTGGTTTTGAAGGTCCCTCATATGTCAAATCTCAGATGTGGCATTTCAAGACTTGATGGATTTCTTTCTGTAGGACATGATTATTCTTTCATTCTGTTCACAGAATCAAAATTTGTCAGCAAGACAAGGATATAGTCCATGTTATATTCGAACAAATATAAGTCCGTTTGTCTCAGTTTTATCCTTTGTTTTTAAATCTAATGTTGGTAAAGCTGACTGATGTTAAATCCATCAAATTGCTGGGCATTCGGAGCAGCAGAGGTGACAATGTCATACCCTACCCAATTGGCCATATAAAATCCTTCTCATTAACATTCGGGGATTTGTGCCAAATTAGGAGAGATGTCCCACAGACTAGTCATACAACAGGCTGACATAGTCGTCAAATTATACCATACACACAAAGTCCCAGACACCACTATCACTATCCCTGGGTATGTCCTGTCCCATAGCAGAACAGTCCCGCAAGAGGTAGTGGCATCATGGTATACTGCCAGTGGAGTGTGGCCTCAACATTGCTTGCAAAGCCCATGAAGCTTCATGACATCAGATCAGACATGGGTAAGGTAACCTCCAGCTGATTACCCCCTAACATCCCTTCTCCCTGCCTCCCCCAACCTCCTCCTCCCCCCTGTCAGCTGACGACTAAGTACTTCTCCAAGTTGAAATATGTCAATCACCAACAGTGATTGGGAGCACGACTATCCTGAAGGACATACATAGATAGAATTACATAGAATTACATAGAATTTACAGTGCAGAAGGATGCCATTCGGACCATCGAGTCTGCACCGGCTCTTGGAAAGAGCACCCTACCCAAGTCCACACCTCCACCCTATCCCCAAAACCCAGTAATCCCACCCAGCACTCAGGGCAATTTTGGACACTAAGGGCAATTTAGCTTGGCCAATCCACCTAACCTGCACATCTTTGGACTGTGGGAGGAAACCGGAGCACCTGGAGGAAACCCACGCACACGCGGGGAGTACGTGCAGACTCCACACATTGACAGTGACCCAGCGGGGAATCGAACCTAGGACTCTGGAGCTGTGAAGCAATTGTGCTAACCACCATGCTACCGTGCTGCCCTCATACATACATAGATAGAAGATAGGAGCAGGAGGAGGCCTTTTGGCCCTTCCGAGCCTGCTCCACCATTCATCACGATCATGGCTGATCATCCTGCTCAATAGCCTAATCCTGCTTTCTCCCCATAGCCTTTGATCCCATTCTCCCCAAGTGCTATATCCAGCCGCCTCTTGAATATATTCAAAGTTTTAGCAGCAACTACTACCAGTGGTAATGAATTCCACAGGCTCACCACTCTTTGTGTGATGAAATGTCTCCTTATCTCTGTCCGAAATGGTTTACCCTGAATCCTCAGACTGTGACCCTGGTCCTGGACACACCCATCATTGGTAACATCTTCCCTGCATCTACCCTGTCAAGTCCTGTTAGAATTTTATAAGTCTCTATGAGATACCCCTGCATTCTTCTGAACTCCAGCGAGAACAATCCCAAACTAGTCAATCTCTCCTCGTATGACAGTCCCGCCATTCCTGGAATCAGTCTGGTAAACCTTTGCTGCACTTCCTCGAGAGCAAGAACATCCTTTCTCAGAGAAGGAGACCAAAATTGCACACAATACTCCAAGTGTGGCCTCACCAAGGCCCTGTACAATTGCAGCAACACATCCCTGCTTCTATATTCGAAACCTCTTGCAATGAAGGCCAACATATCATTAGCCTTCTTTACCGCCTGCTGCACCTGCATGCTTACCTTCAGCGAATGGTACACAAGGACACCCAGGTCCCGCTGCACACGCCCCTCTCCCAATTTACAACCATTCAGGTAGTAATCTGCCTTCCTGTTTTTGCTTCCAAAGTGAATAACCTCACACTTATCCAAATTATACTGCATCTGCCATTGATTTGCCCACTCGCCCAATCTGTCCAGATCTTACTGTAGAATCCCTGCATCCTCGTCACAATTCACCCTCCCACCTAATTTGGTATCGTGTGCAAACTTTGAGATGTTACATTTTGTTCCCTCATCCAAATCATTAATATATATTGTGAATAGCTGGGGTCCCAGCCCCGATCCTAGTGGCACCCCACTGGTTACTGCCTGCCAATTTGAAAAGGACCCATTAATCCCTACTCTTTGTTTCCTCTCTGCCAACCAGTTTTCTATCCACCTCAATACATTTCCCCCAATCCCATGCGCTTTAATTTTGCACAATAATCTCTCATGCGGGACTTTGTCAAACGCTTTCTGAAAGTCCAAATATACCACATCGACTGGCTCCCCCTTGTCGACTGTACTGGTCACCTCCTCAAAGAATTCCAACAGATTTGTCAAGCATGATTCTGCTTTCTAAATGTTCCGCTATAAAGTCCTTGATAATAGATTCAAGCATTTTCCCCACTACCAATGTTAGGCTTATGGTCTATAATTCCCTACTTTCTCTCTACCTCCCTTTTTGAATATCAGAATAACATGAACTACCCTACAATCTACAGGGACAGTTCCAGAGTCTATAGAATCCCAGAAGATGACCACCAATGCATCCAGTATTTCCAGAGCCACCTCCTTAAGTACTCTGGGATGCAGATTCTCAGGCCCTGGGGATTTATCTGCCTTCAATCCCCTCAGTTTTCCAGCACAATTTCTCTACTAATGTTGATCTCCCTCAGTTCTTCCCTCTCACTAAACCTTTCATTCTCCAACATTTCTGGGATCTGATTTGTGTCCTCATTTGTGAAGACAGAAGCAAAGTATGTATTCAATTGCTCATCCATTTCTTTGTCCCTTATTATGCATTCCCCTGTTTCTGTCTGTAGGGGGCATACATTTCTCTTTACCAATCTCTTTCTTTGCACCTGCATGCTTACCTTCAGCGAATGGTACACAAGGACACCCAGGTCCCGCTGCACACTCCCCTCTCCCAATTTACAACCATTCAGGTAGTAATCTGCCTTCCTGTTTTTGCTTCCAAAGTGAATAACCTCACACTTATCCAAATTATACTGCATCTGCCATTGATTTGCCCATTCGCCCAATCTGTCCAGATCTTGCTGTAGAATCCCTGCATCCTCGTCACAATTCACCCTCCCACCTAATTTGGTATCGTGTGCAAACTTTGAGATGTTACATTTTGTTCCCTCATCCAAATCATTAATATATATTGTGAATAGCTGGGGTCCCAGCCCCGATCCTAGTGGCACCCCACTGGTTACTGCCTGCCAATTTGAAAAGGACCCATTAATCCCTCTTACCCCCTTTGCTTTTGTGCCAAACAGGAATGACCAGTTGCTGTAGTTCCTCCGTGCGTTCCTTGAATGTTTGCCATTGTCTATTGTTATGGGCCAGGGTTTAGAGAACCCCAAAGTGTATCATGAGGTTCACATGACCCACAACGTTTAATAGATTGTGGTATGGGGAGCACACAGCCCACTCTACAGGTGTGGTAGGGCAGAAATGGAACAGTATTTTTTAAAGCAAAACAATGTTTTATCTATGAGCTCAAGTTAACCTTTTTAAAACATACAGTGAACATCTTAGCAACCATCAATTCAAATACAACCCCCAAAGAATATAACACTAAGTAATCCTTAATAACATCCCAAACAACATCCAGAAGACACAAGGAACACCTTTTAACAGAAGCACATTAGGTTTACAATCACTACTGAGAACATTTATAATTCTGAATTCACCAACTGATCAAGAGATAGTCTTTTCAAAGCAGAGAGATAAACAGTACACCTGCTCTGTCTGGCTTCAGCTCCAACACTGAAAAACGAAATTAAAACACACCCTGCAGCAAACAGCCGAAAACAAAAGTAAAAAGCTGACAGACAGCCCAGCTCCACCCATATTCTGCCATCACTGATAAACACCCATTTCTTAAAGGTACCTTTCTTAAACACCCATTTCTTAAAGGTACACTCACATATCACCTCCCCCCATGAAAAAAAATAAACCATCGACTTCAAGATGGTTTCATTTTTCAGCTTTTCACTATCATTTAAGAAACGCACACAGTAAATATACTTTATCGTTTAAAAAAACAATACACGCATACAGGTATAATAATATAGTCCATTTTTTTGTCCTTCTTCCAACTGAAATCCTTCTCGATTGACAGTCTCTTTGAACAAGAAGGCCGCTGCATGATCCGTCCATTTCTCTATGACTTGGCATGTCTCTTTAAAGTCAGATACTTTAGTTCAATCTGATCACAGAGCCCCTTGTAATTCTCCAACACAGGAGCATTGGTTATCACAGCTTTCAGGCAGTCAAATGCCTGTTGAAAGTCCGCTGTCCACTGAAATTTTTGACGTTGCTTCAGCAAGTCCATCAGTGGAGCAATCACGCTACAAAACCTTTGCACAAATGTTCGATCAAATCCACACATGCCAAGAAATCGCATTATTTCCCTTCGTCTTGAGGGTATTGAAAACTCCTCAATAACTGTTGGTTTCACATCCTGTGTGACCATTCAACCCTGTCCGATTGTATGGCCAAGGACAGTGACTAGAGCCTTTCCAAATTCACTTTTGGCTAGGTTTATCACCAGACCCGCCTCCTGAAGTCGATCGAATAACTCCATCAGATGTTTTAAATGTTCTTTCCATGTCTGGCTGAAAATTACCAGATCGTCGATGTATACCGCACAATTGGGTAATCTTGAAACTACTTTATTAGTTAACCGTTGAAATGTGGCTGGGGCGTTTTTCATGCCAAATGGTATAACGTTGAATTGGTACATACCATCTGGAGTCACAAAAGCTGAAATCTCCTTCGCCCTTTCGGATAAAGTAACCTTTATGTAAATCCAGTTTGGAAATAAAAGCTGATTGTCCCACTTTCTCAATGCAACCCTGCAAACGTGGGATAGGATAAGAGTCCATTCTTGTAACTACATTAACCTTTCTATAGTCCACACACAACCGTTGGGTACCGTCTGGTTTAGGTACCATCACTATGGGTGAGCTCCATTGGCTGCAACCCACTTCAATTATGCCATTTTTAAGCATACTCTCAATCTCTTTGTTAACCTGTGCCAATTTTAAAGGGTTAAGTCTGTATGGATGTTGTTTGATTGGAACAGCATTTATCACATCTACATCATGTGTGGCCATTTTAGTACTTCCCAATTCATTTCCACAAACTTGCCCATGTGATATCAATAACTCTTTCAGGTCAGTTAGTTTTTCCTCTGGAAGGTAACTCAACAATTTATCCCAATTTTTAAGAACATCCTCGTTTTCCAATTTAAATTGAGGTATGTCAAATTCAGTCATCTGGATTTGGTTCATCACTTACAGTTAGAATCATTAAAACCTCCTCCTTTTTCTCTCCTTCCCTTTCAAAGTACCTTTTAAGCATATTCACATGACACACTTGGTGAGTTTTCCTTCTATCCGGCGTTTTTACCACATAATTTACCTCACTTAATTTCCTTTCAATCTGATAAGGTCCACGAAACCTAGCTTTTAACTGGTAACAATACTAAAACTTTATGTCCACTGGCAAAACTACGAACTTTGGATTTATTGTCCACTACCCGTTTCATCACATTTTGTGCAACTTTTAAATGCTGTCGAGCCAATTCACCTGCTCTATTTAATCATTCCCTAAAATTTGACACGTAATCCAATAATGTAATTTCCGATTTCTCACGCACTACTTTTTCTTTCATCAATTTAAGTGGTCCTCTTACCTCATGACCAAAAATTAGTTCAAAAGGATTGAATTTGATTGACTCATTAGATGCATCCCTAATTGCAAACAGTACGAATGGAATTCCTTTGTCCCAATCCTCTGTAAGAAGTCTTACAACACCAGGTTAAAGTCCAACAGGTTTGTTTCAAACACTAGCTTTCGGAGCACTGCTCCTTCCTCAGGTGAAAGAAGAGGTATGTTCCAGAAACATATATACAGGCAAATTCAAAGATGCAAGACAATGCTTTGAATGCGAGCATTTGCAGTTAATTAAGTGTTTACAGATCCAGAGATAGGGGTAACCCCAGGTTAAAGAGATGTGAATTGTCTCAAGCCAGGACAGTTGGTAGAATTTTGCAAGCTCAGGCCAGATGGTGGGGGATGAATGTAATGCGACATGAATCCCAGGTCCCGGTTGAGGCCGCACTCATGTGCGCGGAACTTGGCTATAAGTTTCTGCTCGGCGATTCTGCGCTGTCGCGCGTCCTCATGGCCGCCTTGGAAAACATTTACCCGGAGGTCAGAGGCTGAATGCCCTTGATTGCTGAAGTGTTCCCCGATTGGAAGGGATCATTCCTGCCTGGCTCTGGATAATCGTGACAATAAGCCCTCAACATTGTCTTTAATGTCTGATGCCACCTTTCTAACTCTCCCTGCGATTCTGGATGGTACGCAGTTGATTTAAATTATTTTATTCCTAAGCTATCCATAACTTCTTTGAATAACCTTGAGGTAAAATTTGATCCTTGATCCGATTGTATTTCTGTGGGTAGTCCATATCTAGTAAAGAATTTAAGTAACTCCTCCACAATCTTTTTAGCTGTAATATTACGTACTGGAATGGCCTCTGGAAACCTAGTAGAAACATCGATTATAGTAAAAAGATATTGATTCCCACTTTTTGTTTTGGGAAGCGGTCCTACGCAATCAATTAGGACCCTTGTAAAAGGTTCCTCAAATGCTGGAATGGGTATTAAGGGCGCTGGTTTTATCACTGCTTGAGGTTTCCATATCACTTGACATGTGTGACATGATTGACAAAATTTAACTACATCTTTATGTAGTCCAGGCCAATAAAAATATTTTTGGATTTTAGCTTGAGTTTTCCTTATTCCCAAATGACGTCCCACTGGTACCTCACGTGCAACTCGCAACACCTCCTTTCTATACCTTACCGGCAATACTACTTGATGAACTTCTGACCAAATTTCATCCGCCTGCATATGTAAAGGTATCCATTTTCTCATCAAGACATTACTTTTACGGTAATAACACTCTCGTATACACTCAGATTCCTCTTCCGTGTATGCTTTCTGATACATCCATTTTATTTCTACATCTTTTTGTTGTAACTCCGCAAATTTTCCTGAACTAAAAATATCCGCCTCATCCTCCACCTGTTCTTGTTCTTTTTCAACCATCTGATCAAAAATAGTTTCTGATAATTGCACTTCAACGTCATCTTCACTCTTTGATTTCTCCTCTTGTCTTAACCTGTGACTTTGCGACCTTGTTACTACACAATCCGGAAAAATCCCAGGATATTCGTCCTTCAACACTTCCGCTGTCTGATTTTCCACTGGCTTACCAACCACAGTAGGCATCACTCCCACCTGCGATCCAGCTATATCATTACCCAAGATAAGCTGCATTCCTGGACAAGATAGTTTCTCTATTACTCCTACTACCACTTCACCGCTCTTCACTGGACTTTCCAACCTTACCTTATATAATTGAACACTACTCCTCTCACGCTGAATCCCACATATTACCACCTGTTCTGGCAATATTCTTCCCAAACTACATAACTCTTACCATTGCCGTTTCTCTTAAAATTGTGACTTCTTTACCTGCTCCTCCTGATGCACATGAGTAAACTTTACCCACACAAGTAAATTCTTTAAAGAGATCTGGCACCTTCTTATCAATCACCTCTTGATCAGGCTGTACAATCTTTTGCACCTCCTTCGCTTCACTTGGGCTTTCCTTTACCACTTTCACGAACCCCACTGTCTTCTCCCGTTTTACCACATCAGCCTTCCCAGTGCTTTTCTTCAACCACTACATAGCCTAGTTTATTACAGTGAAAACATTTGAAACTTTTCATGTCTCTTCCACCCTCCTGGATTTCTTTTTTTATCTGTGGTACACTCTCCTTATTATCTCCCATCAGATCACCTTTACCTTTACCACTTGAGTATTTCTCATGTCCCCAGTTTCTATCTCTCACAAGCTGAAACTGATGTCAGAAACCAAGTTTCGATTTATGAACTAATTCATAATCATCTGCCATTTCTGTTGCTAATCTCGCAGATTTAACCCTCTGTTCTTCCACATGAGTTCTCACTACATCAGGAATTGAAGTTTTAACTCCTCCAAAAGTACAATTTCTCTGAGAGCTTCATCCGTTTGGACTATTTTCAAAGCCCTTATCCACCTATCAAAATTACTTTTTTGAGCCTTTCAAACTCCATGTATGTTTGACCAAATTCTTTCTTTAAATGTCTAAACCTTTGTCTGTAAGCTTCAGGCACTAGTTCATATGCACCGAAGA
Organism: Scyliorhinus torazame; assembly: GCF_047496885.1. Lineage (NCBI taxonomy): Eukaryota > Metazoa > Chordata > Chondrichthyes > Carcharhiniformes > Scyliorhinidae > Scyliorhinus > Scyliorhinus torazame. Next base: position 264,512,120 of record NC_092711.1, read on the forward strand.
TGGATTTTTTCACCTCCTCATATGTCCCAGATACCTCTTCCGGTAGTGATGCAAACACTTCACTAGCTCTACCTACCAGCTTTGTTTGAAACAGTAATACCCACATATCCTGTGGCCATTTCATTTGTTTAGCCACCTTCTCAAATGAACTGAAAAAGGCTTCTACCTTCTTCTCGTCAAGCCTTGGCAATGCTTGGACATATTTAAATAGATCCCCACCAAGCCTTTGACTATGATGCTCTTTTTCACTATCCTCATCACTATCCTCCAACTGTACGTTTCCCTTTACGTCTGCCAATTTTAACTGACTGTTATGTTTCATAGCCATTTTCTGAAGTTCCAGCTCTCTCTCTTTTTCCCTTCCCTCTCTATCTCTTTCTTTTTGTTCTGCTAGGGCTATTCTTTCTTTGTTTCTTTCTTCTCCCTCCTTTTCTTTTTCCCCGATCTGTATCTCCTTTTCTCTTTCTTTTTCTATCATTGCATATTCAAGCTGCTTTAATTCTTTTTCATGATCAAGTTGCTTAATCTGCAACTGGATCTTTGCCATTTCTAATGAGTCAGACTGTATCTCAGGCAACTTTAAATGCTTAGCCACCGCCATAATTATCTCATCTTTCCGCATGTTGTCAGGTAATGGTAACTGCAATGTTTTTGCCAAATCTAACAGTCTGCTTTTAGTCTCTGTCCGTAAGGAACTGTGTGTGACCGTCTCCACCCTCAAAAACCTCTGGGCCTCTGAAAGAGCCAATGTCCACAACACACTCCCTACCTAAACTAAAATACCACACCTGAAAAGCAACCACAATATGCTCACACCGCACCGTCTTTAAGTTCATAAAGCCAATCCAATAGATAGACTTTTATCCCCCTCGAGCCCCCAATTTTAGAGAACCCCAAAGTGTATCATGGAATTCACCTGGCCCACAACTTTTAATAGATTGTGGTGTGGGGAGCACACAGCCCACTTTACAGGTGTGGTAGAGCAGAAATAGAAAAGTATTTTTTAAAGCAAAACAATGTTTATTCTATGAACTCAAGTTAACCTTTTTAAAACATACAGTGAACATCTTAGCAACCATCAATTAAATACAACCCCCAAAGAATACAACACTAAGTTTTCCTTAATAACTTCCCAAACAACATCCAGATGACAAAAGAAACACCTTTTAACAGAAGCACATTAGGTTTACATTCACTACTGAGATCATTTATAATTCTGAATTCACCAAACTGATCAAGAGATAGTTTTTTCATGGCAGAGAGATCAACAGTACACCTGCTCTGTCTGGCTTCAGCTCCAACGCTGAAATACAAAACTAAAACACACCCTGCAGCAAACAGCCAAATACAAAAGTAAAAAGCTGACAGACAGCCCAGCTCCACCCACACTCTGACATCACTGATAAACACCCATTTCTTAAAGGTACCTTTCTTAAACACCCATTTCTTAAAGGTACTCTCACATGACACTATCCACTGTCATCCCTTTAAATAACTCTTCCCAATAAATCAAGGTCAACTCACGCCTCATATCCTCATAGTTCCCTTTATTAAGATTCAGTCTCCGAATCAACTACTTCACTCTCCATCTTGATTAAAAATTCTATCATGTTATGGTCGCTCATCCCCAAGTGATCTCGTACAGCCAGATTGGCAATGATTCCCTTCTCATTACACAGTACCCAGTCTAAGATGGCCTGCTCTCTAGTTGGTTCCTCCACATATTGGTCAAGAAAGCAATCCCGTTTTACACTCCAGGAATTCCTCCTCTACGGCATTGTGGCCAATTTGATTTGCCCAATCAATGTGAAGATTAAAATCATCCATGAGCACCGATATTCCCTTGTTACATGCATCTCTAATTTCTTGTTTAATGCCATTGCCAACCTCACCACTGCAGTTTGGGGGTCTATATATGACACCCAGTGATGTTTTTTGTCCCTTGGTATTTCTCAACTCTACCCATACAGATTCTACATTTTCAGAGCCAATATCCTTTCTCACTACTGTGTTAATTTCCTCTTTAACCAGCAGTGCCACGCCCCCACCTTTTCTTTTATGCCTTTCTTTCCTAAATACTGAAAACCCTGGGACATTCAGTTCCCATCCCTCTTCACCCTGCAGCCATGTCTCCGTAATCCCAATTATATCAGACCCATTTATATCTATCTGCATGATTAGTTCATCCACTTTATTGCAAATGCTCCGTGCTTTCAGGCACAGAGCCTTTAAGTTTGTCTTTTTCACAATGCTTGTCTTGCTCCCAATATTTTTCTCTCCTGCCCTGTTTGAATTTTGTCCTTGGTTTCTCCACCTATCACTTTTCTTCTTCACTTTTCTACTTTTTGCTTTTGTTCTTGCTCCCTCTTTCTCTGACTCCTTGCATAGGTTCCCATCCCCGTGGCACATTAGTTTAAACCCTCCCCAACCGCTCGAGCAAATAGCAAATCGGACATCATTTCCAGTCCTGCCCAGGTGTAACCCGTCCAGTTTGTCCAGATCCCACCTCCCCCAGAATCGGTCTCAATGCCCCAGGAATCTGAAAACCTCCCCCCGACACCATCTCTTCAACCACGTATTCATCCTATATATCCTGTCATTTCTACTCTGACTAGCACGTGGCACCGGTAGTAATCCTGAGATCACTACCTTTGAGGTCTGAGTTCTTAACTTCCTTCCTAGCTCCCTGTATTCTGCTTTTAGGACCTCATCCCTTTTTTGTACCTGTGTCGTTTGTACCGATGTGCACCATGACCACTGGCTGTTCACCCTCCCCCTTCAGATTGCACCTACAGCAGATACTGAGGGAAACAATAAGAGAAAAAAAACCTTACTTAATCTTGTCCTCACTAATCGATTCGGTGCAAATGTATTGGTCCTCGACAGTTTTGGTAGGAGGGACACAGCACAGTCCTTGTGTTGCGTGGCACTACCACTATGCTAAATGGGATAGATTCAGAACATGTCTAACGGCTCAAAAACCAGGCATCCAGGAGGTGCTGAGGGCAGCAGCACAAATGCGTTCAACCAAACTCCTTCACTTCATAGCCAGCATATTCCTCATTCTACCATTACCATCATGTCAAGTCACCAATCATGAATCAATGAGGAATGTAGGGGAACATGACAGGAGCCCTAAGCAGCCTTAAAAATGTAATTTTAACCTGTTTTTTTTTAGCATGTCCAGTAATCACCAAGCCAGGCAATAGCTTCAGCAGTGGCTACATGGAGCTCTCTGAGCCCTCCACTACATTTTGTCAGGGCGTAGGCGTCAATGAGGTGAGTCATTGATTGGGGCGCACCACAGCTGCAGTCTGAGTTCCCTGCAAAGCCCTATATGTGTTAATTTACTGCACAAAGGCCTTGGCCAGTGCAGAAAGAGTTGAGGCCTGCCCAGTGTTGGCAAGACAGGTTGAAGCCAGGTGAGAGGCCTGTGGGATCTGTGATGAGGAACTGTTCTTTAGTGTTGGTGTGTTGGTTCCATTCCTGCTCCCATAGGGCCTCTGCTCTTATTCCTTGACATGGTGGTCTTTGCCATACAGGTTGGCATGATGGTGAGCAGCAGGTAGATTGGGAAGGTCCTTATGTGGAGGCAGGCTTCGGTTGTTGTAAACCTTCTCCAGGAGCTTTTTTGTTGCAGGTCCTTCCTGATGTGAGAGAATGATGCTGTTCAGAACTGGGAGCCAAGGAAATTGAATTGATCGGAGTGTACCCGAAATGACATGCATTGTTGTGTTGAGATGGGTATCAACAATACTGGTGTGGGATGAGTTGTGCCATACTGGTGCACAGCGCTCTGCAGTCAAGTAGACAATGGCAATAATTGAGTACCTTAACGTTTGAGCATATGCACCCCAGGAAGAATCAGCAAGTTTGCTGAGGAGGTTGTTTTATGTTTTGATCTTTGTTGCTGTCTTACTCAGCTGTCATTTGTATGTCAGCGTGTGGTCAAGAGTAACACCAAGATAAATAGGATGATGTTTGTGATTCAGTCTCTTTCCATTCAAGGAGATGTTGAGCTCACTCTTGGCCAACCTGGTGAAGCTACAACACAGGACTACATGCATGCTAAATAGCAGAAGCAGCACGCTATAGCCAGATCAAAATGATCCCACAAGCAACAGATCACATCAAAGCCATGTCGTCTTGCCACATCCAGTTGTGAATGATAATGGTAAGTAAACAACTAACCAGAGGCGGAGGATCCAAAACAATTCCATCCTTTGTGATGGGGGTGCCCAGCATGCCAGGCAAGGCTGAAGGATTTACAATCATCATCAGCCAAAACTGCTGAGTGACTGGTCTATCTACAGTTCCTTCTGAGGTCCCCACTCATACAGATGCCTGTCTTCACTCAATTTGATTCACTCAACATGATAATAAAAAGTTGCTGAACCTACTGGATGCAAGAGTTTGGGCCCTGACACGATTCCGGCTGTATACTACCTAGGCTAACTTCCCTGCCCTATGCCCATCACCACACCCAACCTGCACATCTTTGGACACTAAGGGGCAATTTAGCATGGCTAATCCACCTAACCTGCACAACTTTGGAATTTGGGAGGGAACCTGAGCATCCAGGGGTAACCCATGCAGACACAGGGATAATGTACAAACTCCACACAGACAGTCACCCAAGGCCAGAATTGAACCCAAGTCCCTAGTGCTGCGAAGCAACAATGGTAACAACTGTGCCACCGTGCCACTGTTCAATGGCCCCGCACAATTGGTCAAGATCAATGAATTCACCTTAGAACATAGAACATAGAACGATACAGCGCAGTACAGGCCCTTCGGCCCACGGTGTTGCACCGAAACAAAAGCCATCTAACCTACACTATGCCATTATCATCCATATGTTTATCCAATAAACTTTTAAATGCCCTCAATGTTGGAGAGTTCACTACTGTAGCAGGTAGGGCATTCCACGGCCTCACTACTCTTTGCGTAAAAAACCTACCTCTGACCTCTGTCCTATATCTATTACCCCTCAGTTTAAAGCTAGTCCCCTCATGCCAGCCATTGCCATCCGCGGGAGAAGGCTCTCACTGTCCACCCTATCCAACCCCCTGATCATTTTGTATGCCTCTATTAAGTCTCCTCTTAACCTTCTTCTCTCCAACGAAAACAACCTCAAGTCCATCAGCCTTTCCTCATAAGGTTTTCCCTCCATACCAGGCAACATCCTGGTAAATCTCCTCTGCACCCGCTCCATTCTGAACATTTCCCATCAACCACCACCCTCTGTCTTCTTTCAGCTAGCCAATTTCTGATCCATATCTCTAAATCACCCTCAATCCCCAGCCTCCGTATTTTCTGCAATAGCCTACCGTGGGGAACCTTATCAAACGCTTTGCTGAAATCCATATACACCACATCAACTGCTCTACCCTCGTCTACCTGTTCAGTCACCTTCTCAAAGAACTCGATAAGGTTTGTGAGGCATGACCTACCCTTCACAAAGCCATGTTGACTATCCCTGATCATGTTATTCCTATCTAGATGATTATAAATCTTGTCTCTTATAATCCCCTCCAAGACTTTACCCACTACAGACGTGAGGCTCACCGGTCTATAGTCGCCGGGGTTGTCTCTGCTCCCCTTTTTGAACAAAGGGACCACATTTGCTATCCTCCAGTCCTCTGGCACTATTCCTGTAGCCAATGATGACATAAAAATCAAAGCCAAAGGTCCAGCAATCTCTTCCCTGGCCTCCCAGAGAATCCTAGGATAAATCCCATTAGGCCCCGGGGACTTATCTATTTTCAGCCTGTCCAGAATTGCCAACACCTCTTCCCTACGTACCTCAATGCCATCTATTCTATTAGCCTGGGTCTCAGCATTCTCCTCCACAACATTATCTTTTTCCTGAGTGAATACTGACGAAAAATATTCATTTAGTATCTCGCCTATCTCTTCAGACTCCACACACAACTTCCCATCCCTGTCCTTGACTGGTCCTACTCTTTCCCTAGTCATTCGCTTATTCCTGACATACCTATAGAAAGCTTTTGGGTTTTCCTTGATCCTACCTGCCAAATACTTCTCATGTCCCCTCCTTGCTCGTCTTAGCTCTCTCTTTAGATCCTTCCTCGCTACCTTGTAACTATCCATCGCCCCAACTGAAACTTCACACCTCATCTTCACATAGGCCTCCTTCTTCCTCTTAACAAGAGATTCCACTTCTTTGGTAAACCACGGTTCCCTCGCTCGACGCCTTCCTCCCTGCCTGACCGGTACATACTTATCAAGAACACGCAGTAGCTGATCCTTGAACAAGCTCCACTTATCCAGTGTGCCCAACACTTGCAGCCTACTTCTCCACCTTATCCCCACCAAGTCACGTCTAATGGCATCATAATTGCCCTTCCCCCAGCTATAACTCTTGCCCTGCGGTGTATACTTATCCCTTTCCATCATTAACGTAAACGTCACCGAATTGTGGTCACTGTCCCCAAAGTGCTCTCCTACCTCCAAATCCAACACCTGGCCTGGTTCATTACCCAAAACCAAATCCAACGTGGCCTCGCCTCTTGTTGGCCTGTCAACATATTGTGTCAGGAAACCCTCCTGCACACACTGTACAAAAAACGACCCATCTAATGTACTCGAACTATATCTTTTCCAGTCAATATTTGGAAAGTTAAAGTCTCCCATAATAACTACCCTGTTACTTTCGCTCTTATCCAGGATCATCCTCGCCATCCTTTCCTCTACATCCCTAGAACTATTTGGAGGCCTATAGAAGACTCCCAACAGTGTGACCTCTCCTTTCATGTTTCTAACCTCAGCCCATACTATCTCGGAAGATGAGTCCCCATCTAGCATCCTCTCTGCCACCGTAATACTGCTCTTGACTAGCAGCGCCACACCTCCCCCTCTTTTGCCTCCTTCTCTGAGCTTACTAAAACACCTAAACCCCGGAACCTGCAACATCCATTCCTGTCCCTGCTCTATCCATGTCTCCGAAATGGCCACAACATCGAAGTCCCAGGTACCAACCCATGCTGCCAGTTCCCCTACCTTATTTCGTATACTCCTGGCATTGAAGTAGACACACTTCAAACCACCTACCTGAACACTGGCCCCCTCCTGCGACGTCAAATCTGTGCTCCTGACCTCTATACTCTCATTCTCCCTTACCCTAAAACTACAATCCAGGTTCCCATGCCCCTGCTGCATTAGTTTAAACCCCCCCAAAGAGCATTAACAAATCTCCCCCCCAGGATATTTGTGCCCCTCAGGTTCAGATGTAGACCATCCTGTCTGTAGAGGTCCCACCTTCCCCAGAAAGAGCCCCAGTTATCCAGAAATCTGAATCCCTCCCGCCTGCACCATCCCTGTAGCCACGTGTTTAATTGCTCTCTCTCCCTATTCCTCATCTCACTATCACGTGGCACGGGCAACAACCCAGAGGCAACAACCTTCAATGCCATTTCATACTCTGTGACTAGTTTCATTCAATTCATTACCATTCCCATCACTCACCTACCAGTAATCCCTACCAACAACAACTTCACACATCCTCACACACTTGGCACTGCTGCAAAATTAACATCCGCATCTCACAGCTTTGCCAAATTTTCAACCATGGTAGGTACATCACCCAGACAGGTTGCGCCACACGAACTGACACACTGTGGTTAGCACTGTTGCTTCACGGTGGCAGGGACCCGGGTTCAATTCCCGGCTTGGATCACTGTCTGTGCGGAAACTCAGTAAAGTCATGCAGTGTAACTTGTTTCCATACATTCTCAGACTGCTGCCATTATGCAGATACCAACGTTCAAAGGGAATTGTAAGGTCTCATGCTGGTCCAGCAACCTGCCCCCCAAAATGTTATTAGGATGGCTGGAGTATAGCCCCATCAGGAAGGTGGCAGTGTTTCAACGGAATGTGCAACTGTGTTCTCTCTCAGAATAACAGTATTAATTCTTGCACCACTACCACTTTGCTATTTCCCTGTTGAGCAAGCCAGCCCTATTGGTATTGGGCAGCACAGCAGCACAGTGGTTAGCACTGTGGCTTCACAGCACCAGGGTCCCAGGTTTGATTCCCTGCTGGGTCACTGTCTGTGCGGAGTCTGCGCGTTCTCTCCGTGTCTTACGTGGGTTTCCTCCGGGTGCTCCGGGTTCCTTCTACAGTCCAAAGACATGCAGGTTAGGTGGATTGGCCATGCTAAATTGCCCTTTGTGTCCAAAAAGGTTAAGAGGGGTTATTGGGTCAGGGGAATAGGGTGGAAGTGAGGACTTTGTGTCGGTGCAGACTTGATGGGCCAAATTACCTTCTTCTGCACTGTATGTTCTATGCCGATGTGAGGCAGTCTGAAGCGAGGCATTTAAATGCCAGGATTGATGGAGACCATTCTGCAAGATAATCTGTGGTATTCCCCAATGAAAGTCTTGTGCCAGTGAGTATCCACAGGGACAGTAATGTGTGGGATGACTCAAAGAAGCAAAGGAACCCGCAAGACAGGTATAAAGGACGGCACAGGGATACTTAGTTAGCTATTAATGGAATATTTGACAGTTTAATTTCTAAAGCTGCTTTGGATTTTATTTTGCGTCAGCTGTTGTAGCAACGGGATGTTGTGAGAGTCAGTGATGTGGGGAAGGAAGGTTGTGGGTTGCTGGTGAATGGGGAATTGAGGTTATGTTTACTGGCATTGCAGTTGGTTGAGCCGATCACACACTTTTCAGCAAGAAAGGGGTATTGTTGGTTGCCTCTTCATTTCCTACATCGCCTCCTCAGCTGCTCACCACATATCTGGTGACAAGAGCTGGTCCCCAATAATGAAAAGGTTGTACAGAATGCAGCAGGCCATGACACATTGTGAGACATAGTCTGGGAAGTACTGCAGGACTCCTCCACTGTAGCTAAAGCAGCAGAAACATTGTTCAAGCACTCTAATCATTTTCTGAATGATATTTCATATGTCCGCATTCCTGCATCGGTTGCACACTGGAGTCTTGATCCATGTCCTCAGCGGATAGCCCTGCTTGCCCAATCGGGACCCTCTGGCTTCTTGTGGTGATTCATATGCTGGTGGTACAGTAAAATGCTGCAGAATGACTGCTGCCGGAAGTCTGCAGTGAATATATATCCGTGGGATGTTGGCTTCACTGGCTAGGTCAGCATTTATTACTCAACCCTAATGGTGCTTGTTCTATATGTGTGGTCGTACACCAGCTGGACACTGAAGGAGTGGAACCCCTTAACTCTGTAGTGCGCCTCTGAGGTTACATGCATCCCCCATCCGATCCCAAGCCCTCCCTAACACTGGTTGAGCCACCTAATGATTGAGCCCCTTCTCCCACCCCCCGATTCACTCCAGCCCGGGAACAATCCCTTCTCCTGCTCTCCCAACCAAAGATTCCACAATGCACCATATTGTCTCCCCCTGCCCTGGACTCACAGTAGGTGAATTTAATTAAAATCCAGGATAGACTTTTTGGCACCGCGGCACATATAATAACTTGGCCAGTCTCTGGAGAGTCGGTAATATTTCTCATCCTCTGCCTGCCTCAGTTAATGCTGGAAGTGAGCAAGTTCGATCCTATCTTCAGTTTCTATCTCTAACCTGCCAGCCCCCACTCATTGTTGGCAGTCAAAATCTCATTCATATTCATTGCTTTACAATACACAGAACACCTTGGCTAAACTTCACATTGCTCTCTTCAAAATAATCACCTCACGAATATCATGTCAGAATATAATGAAATGTCAATCATATTCCAGGTGGAGTCCAGAGATTAGTGATACTTCATTCAAGAGCCTGTTATAAATCTCAAACATTTAATGACACTCCCACCATACCAAGTGTTTAATTAGCCCGCAATAAGATTACCAGAAATAATGAGCTCTGAATGCAGAGACCTCTTGTGAGTGATCCAGCATTATGTTGAATGCGTTCAGAGTATAAATGTTTAGTAATAAGAGGAGAAACATTTCTCTATGCACCATGTATAGCAAAATTGTAACCCAATGGTTTTGAAATTGGTCTACAATCCTTTTACAATAAGCCCATACAATTGTGCAAGTGGAAGCTGGAAAATTGCTTTCTGCCAGCTTTATGTGCACCATTTTCCTAATCCGATTGCCTTCCAGTGATTCAAGAATTGAATGTGCTGGAGCTTCATTATACAGTATATTACATTGCATTTGAGGTTGGTGTTAATGGAAGGGGGCTGTACTTTTACTGAATTCTTACACTGCATGTGGAATGTGCAGATCTCACCCCGTTGGGAATGGTAATTAAATACTAGTCACCTTCTTATTTGTTAGAAGGGATTCCTTAAAACTGTACAGTACATTTCTATTTGCTGCCATTCAATTCTAAACTGTGAGGATTACTTGTGATTTATTTGTAGAGATAGGAATATCACCATTAGCCATTCTTCGCCAGCCATGTCTAACGGTTCATATATCCAGCAGACTGATAAAGCTCAGTCTCAGCAAGGAGACAGTTACAGAACTGTGCCATCCACTTTGAGAAGACCTGCAGCCAATCTTTATCTGCCAGCACACCTGCTCTTTCCCTACTCCGCAATCAGATACTTTTTTAAAAGTTCCTTTTCAGTGATGGCCTCAAGTCTTCCCTTTAGGACCTAAAAAGACTGCTGATTAGACCCCATGCACATTATGTTTTCCTGAATACTAGATCCAGCACAGGCTGTGCAGGAACACATTTTACAAAGGACGACTTATGCAGGCATTAGTCCTCTATTTACATATATTTACATATGTGAGGAGGACACTGAGCCAGGCAGTCAGCAGCACCTAGAGGTGATTTCAAGAGGAGGACTCTGGGTCAGGTGGTCAGAAGAGCCTAGAGGAGCGTGCGACAGGAAGCCCCTGGGAAGACAGTCAGCAGCATCTAGAAATGAGTGCAAAAGGAGGAAACTGAGCTAGGCAGACAGAAGAACCGAGAAAAGTGGACAGATAAAAAAGAATAAAAGCTACATGGGCTGGCTGATTTTTGAAAACATCCAAGAGTGACACCACAGTGGAAACATAAGTTATTCAAGTGGGAATGGGAGCCAGCGAGTGAGAAGCGTGGCCTTGGTAAGGAGGAGTGGGTGAGTATTTCTACTGCATAGTCTTTAAACAGTAAAAGCACAGACAAGGTAGTGCTGGAGTCCATCAGGCTATCCTAATTATTGCACAATGAGAATGGGTTGATAAATCAAAGAGAAAATGCTGGAAAATCTCAGCAGGTCTGACAGCATCTGTAGGAAGAGAAACAAGCTAACATTTCGAGTCTAGATGACCCTTTGTCAAAGCTCAAAGATTCCAGCATCCACAGTAATTTGCTTTTATATAGGGGTTGATGAATCATCTTTTTTGCGGGTCCTTCAGGGAAGAGTGATCATAATATGATGGAATTCTTCATTGGGATAGAAATTGAAATAGTCAAATCTGAAATTTGCATCCTCAATCTAAACAAAGGAAAGTACAAAGATATTAGGGGTGTGTTGGCTGTGATAAATTGGGAAAACTTAATTGGAAAGCATGATGGTGGATATGAAATAGCAAATATTTAAGGAAAGAATGCATGCATTGCAACAGCTATATACATCCCTTTCTTGCTCAAAAGCACAACAGGCAAAGCAGCCCAATCCTGGCAGACAAAATAAATTAAGGATAGTATTAGATCCAAGAGTTACTGAAAAAGTAACAAATCTTAGAATTGGCAGGGATTGATTAAGAGGGGGAAATAGAGTAGGACAGTAAACTTGCAATTAACATAAAACCACACCCTATGCACATCGACTGTGTGGCAAAATGTGGCTCCAATTCCATCTACAAGTTTGCTGATGACACGACCGTAGTGGGTCGGATCTCAAATAACGATGAGCTAGAGTACAGGAGTGAGATAGAGAACCTAGTGACGTGGTGCAACAACAAAAATCTCTTTCTCAATGTCTGCAAAACTAAGGAGCTGGTCAGTGACTTCAGGAAATGAAATATCGTACACAACCCTGTCTGTATCTATAGTGTCGAGGTGGAGATGGTTGACAGCTTCAAATTCCTAGGTGTGTACATCACCAACAATCTGTCCTGGTCCACGCACGTCATCGCTATGACCACAAAAGCACAACAGTGCCGATAGTTCCTCAGGAAACAGGTAATTCAACATGTCCACATTGACTCTTATCAATTTTTACCGATGCCCCATAGAAAGCATCCAATCTGGCTGCATCACAGCTTGATATGGTAACTGCTCAATCCAAGACCGTAAGAAAGTACAGAGAGTCGTGAACACAGCCCAGTCCATCACGCGAACCAAACTCTCATCCATTGACTCTGTCTACACCTCCCGCTGCCTTGGGAAAGTGAACCGCATAATCAAAGATACCTCCCACCCAGGTTATTCTTTCTTCTAACCTTTTCTATCAGACAGGAGATACAAAAGTCTGAGAACACGCACTAACAGATTCAAAATCAGCTTCTTCCCTGCTGTTACCAGACTCCTGATTGACCCATTTATAGACTGAACTGATCTCTCCATGCATCTTCTCTACTGAGTAGTGCTACACTCCGTATGCTTCACCTGATGTCTATGTCTGCATATTTACATTGTGTATTTATGTATGTCCCATGTATGGAACGATCTGCCTCGACTATATGCAGAACAATACTTTTCACTGTACTTCGGTACACGTGACAATAAATCTAAATCTAAAAGCACACGATAAAAGCTCTATAAGCATTGAAAAATAAAAAGATTAGTGGAGATAAATGTAGGTACCCTCCAGTCTGAAATGGGAGAATTGATAAGGACAAGGAAATGGCAAAGCAATTAAACAACTATTTAATTGCGTCTTCACAGAGCAAGACACAAATAACTTCGCAAAAATGTGAGCAAAGCAAGAATCTATTGAGAAGAATGAACTGAAGGAAATTCATATCAATTTTAAAAAAATACTGGAGAGATTAATGAGATTGAAAACTGACAAATCCCCAGGGCCTGATAATCTACATCCCAGGGTATTAAAGGTGGCCAAGGAAATAGCGGATGCATTGGTTCTCATCTTTCAAAATTTTGTAAATTCTGGAATCGGCCCACAGGTTGTAGAGTGGTAAATGTAACCCCACTATTTAAAATTTATGAGGGATGGAGAAAACAGGGAATTACAGGCAGCTAGCCTAACATCAGCAGTAGGTAAAATGCTAGAGTCTATTATAAAGGAGGTGATAAAAGGACATTTAGGAAATGAAAATCGCTTATTGTCACAAGTAGGCTTCAAATGAAGTTACTGTGAAAAGCCCCTAGTCGCCACATTCCGGCGCCTGTTTGGGGAGGCTGGTACGGGAATAGACTGCTCTCTCCCCTTGAGAGCTGACTGGTGGTGATTGAACTTGGGGGTCACCATACCTCAGATGTGGGTAAGGTTGAGCAGGCAGAACCTCCATGAAAATTGTCAGCCGGTACAGGAATTGAATTTGTGCTATGGCGTCGCTCCGCATCGCGAACTAGTCGCCCAGCCAACTGAGCTAAAAAAATATCAACAGGGTTAGACAAAGTCAACATAGATTTATGCAAGGGAAATCAGGTCTAACAAACCTACTGGAGTATTTTGAGGGCGTAGCTAGTTGAATAGTTAAGGGGGAACGAGTGGATGCCGTGTATTTGGATTTTCAGAAAGCATTTGATGAAGTCCCACATAAAGGTTAGTGTGCAAAATTAAAGCACATGGGATAGATTGAGAATTGGTTAGCAGACAGGAAACAAAGTGCAGGATCTTTTGGGATCTTTTTGGAGTGGAATGGCAGCGAAGGCAGAAAATCCCGCCAGACTCGGAAAATACGATTCTTGCTGGTGAGATTTTCCACGCCCCTCATCGGTGATGTAATGAGGTTCATGCTCAGAAAGGGCAGAAACCTCATTTAAATACAATTTAGTGTACTTCTGAGCACCCCCCCCCGCCCCCCCCCCCCCCCCCCCCCCGCGCCCCCCCCCCCCCCCCCCCCCCCCCATCTGCTACATGATCGCCCTTGACTGAATATTCAAACCTCAGGACATGGCGCCATGTCGGCCAGGTTTACAACAGGTTCTGAAAAATGTGAACCACTCGTGGGGATCCCCTTGGGGATGCAAATTGTAAGCCCGTGGGGGGAGAGGGACATGCCCGGGCAGTGCCAACCTGGCAATACCAACCTGTGCTGTAGTGGACACTCTGGGGAGCCCCATTGGGGGTGGGTTTTGAGTTATGTTTGTTGTGTGTGTGGGGCGGGGGGGTATAGGTATCCGATGCCTATGCTTGTTGTGGGGTAGGGGGATGACAGCCCCGATACTGATGGAGGGGCGATGGGGAGGGGGTGGTTAGAGCCCCGATGTTGATAGTGGGGCGAGTGGATGAGAACCCTGATGCTTGTCTTGAGAGGGTGGGGTGCAGGGGGGAGTGACAACCCCAATACTGCTGGTGGTTGTGGGGGGTGAGAACCCCGATGCTGATGATGGTGGAGATGATGAACGACCCAATGTTGGGGGAGCTCCTGATTCTTATGAGGCGTTTCCCCTCTAACTGTACCGTGTGCTGGAGGTGTTTTCTTTCTGTGATGATCGGGACTCCGTTTTCAGATGGTGCCCCGATCTCTGTGGAGCTGGCCTTGCTGGCTCTATTAGGCCACAGCGACAGTGTAAACCACACCCATGAACTCTTTTTTCCGACAGGCTCAAGATCTGGATTAAAAACACGGCTGTACAGCTGGAGAGCGACGCGCGAGTTTCAGTCAGAGTCCGACACTCTGAAAAAACATAGCAAAATTCCACCCAGTGTTTCATGTGAAAAAGTTTTTGCAAATACATTTATTTGAACGTTTGGCCTGGCTGAGTCGTAAATGTGGAAAAGATCGATAGATAACACTTTGTGGAATGCCAACTTGAGAAGCCCACTTGACAAATAATATATTTGGGTACACTAGCCATCTCAGATTCCTTAAAGTCTGTCATCTTCTTCTGCATCTGTTCACAGCTTCTGTATATAGTGTTCAGCCTGGTATTTCAAATGAACGTTTTCTCCATAACTTGCGATCATATACATCTTAAAAAGATAATGGGCGAGATTCTTTAGCCTCCCCGTGATGTGTTTCTCGGTGGCGGAAAGCGACATTGGTCGGCAGCGGGATCTTCTGGTTCCACCACGGACAATGGGATTACCGCAGGCTGCCAGGAAACCCGGGTGTGCCATCGGCAGGGTCAGAACATCCTGCCCGCATGGATGACCTCGCCCAATGCCTCGGACTGCTTTCAGACTATGAAGCCAAATTTTCTGCAGCTATTGCTTTGTTCATTATTTTTCCATTTTATTGTTCATGCTCTATGTTTGCATCACAACACTACCTTCAAAAATATTAATCTCAATAAATTATCTTCAGCTTTCAGACAAGCTCCAATTCACTTATTACGTTTTATATTAATTAATATCCTATCCACCTTTCTGTTTTGCATTATTTTAACTATAAATACATCTGCACAAATGCTTTTATCCTGTATACCCTGGTCTAGCAATAGTATTTTTCCACCTTTTAAAATACTGAGAAAATGTAATGCTCATTCCAGAAACAAGGGCATGGATTTCTGTTAATAAGGGATTTCATCTTCTTACGCAAACTACAGTGTAGCTTATGGACAAGGGAAAGTTTTTTAAAAGTCTGATGACCTTGAAACCATTGTCGATTGTCACAAAAACCCACCCAGTTCGCTAATGTTCTTTAGAGAAGGAAATTTGCCACCCTTACCCAGTGTGACCTACATGTGACTCCAGGCCCACAGCAATGTGGTTGAGTCTTAAATGCCCACTGGCCTAGCAAGCCACTGAGTTCAGGGGCAATTAGGGATGGGCAATAAATACTAGCCCAACCACTTCATGTGCATGAATGAAAAAAAAGCTCATCAGAAATGGAGGTGGCCTGCACTGTGTCTCAGCCTCTGATCTGTGATGCCTTTGGCGGCTGTCTCCTGGAGGGCATGGGCCTGGAATTGCCTGGCTATCTTTCAGGTTCCGCAGGTGATGATGTGTCACCCTGACAATATTCAAATTTCTTTACCCGTCAGTCTGGCCTCAATAAAAGTCAAGATGGATTTGCAGGTACAGCATTAGTTATTTTATTTGGCTTGCAAGCCTGATTCATTTCACAGAAGCATAGGACACATCCAGTCTCCTACACCCCGGAAAGCGAATGAACAAAGAGACAAAGGGATTTCTGCAAATAAATTCAAATGGTATCAAGTTTCACATACACGATTCCCATAGGTCATCTTATACCCCTCCTGACATGGTCATACATTCTGATTGGCTCACTTCTCATCCCTTCCTCTGGCCCCCTTATTACCCAGCATCCTTTTCTCCCCCTTTGGTGGACACACCTCCTCCTTGCTTTGCCATGCCGTCTGAAATCCTTTGCCTGTGAACTCACCAGAATGAGACTGGCCTATCTTTACATTACAGTAACTAATATCTCTAAAGTAACTATTTTATATCACATTCGTCATTCCCTCCTTTTATCATTCCATGATAACCGAACTATCCAATCCATAGCTACGGTCCCTCATCTAAAAAGATCCGTCGCTGCATTTCCACTTCCTGGTGTAGCCCCCTTCATCTGCTGCACCCTCATGGATTTTGACAGCCAAGATTTTAGGGGCGTTGATCTGTTCCAGTGTACCCCGCATTCTACCCATCACACATTTAAGGATGGCTGGACCCACAAAAATGCAGCCAATAGCCACTGCTAAATACATGGCCATATTTATCAACCAGTCCTTCCAACCTCCAAATCCCCAGTTACCCCAAGAGCCAGGTGATCCCGTATGCGATCCATAAACTTAGTGATGTTAGCGGTTAAGTCTTGAACTCCCATGATACACTTGCCCTGTACTATGGCGCATACCCCACCCTCACGGGCCAGAAGATAGTCAAGAGCATACCGGTACTGCATTGCAAACAACCGCAGCTGAGACAATTCCTTGGTTATTGCCCCGAGGGCTCCCAAGGTTTCATTTCCCAAGATGGTAAGGCCACAAATAAAGGAATTCTGACCATTTTGATATGGCAAGTCGCCTGACTGCCCACAGTAGATTTCATTAAAACGTTCCAGAAATTCCTCTGGCTCTTCAATCTTCTTAGGTTTTAGGTCTAAGATAGCAGAAATATTTATGGGCTTTTGAAATGTGCTATTCAACGCATTCAGGATTTGTGTCCCTCTATCGTAGTCTAACGCATGGGCTTGCTGAAGTGCGGTGTGGCTAGCATAATTCAAGTGATTAAGATGATTGCGGTACTCTGCTGGGGTTAAAACCTGCTGGACTAGGGCCCAGAGGTCCCTAGAATCAGCTTGATAAATTGAGATGGTAGTTCTCAGGGAATCCACGAAAGCAGCAGGAGATTCTTTTCTATCTGGGATTGTAGCCATAATAGCCATCATCTCACTGGGTGTCCATGGGAAATAAACGTCTATCGTGGGCTGGGCCCCGGCAGTCACGTCAAGGTTTGGTATCTTCCTAATCAGCAACTGTCTCCGAGTCTCACCAGGGGGCACTCTAGCTATTTCCTCTGGTTCTTCCAAGACTTCGACGTCCCTCCCTGTCACTAGAGGGAGTTCTTTCTCTTTCAATCCTGGCATCTCCCATTGTTCTCGAAATTTGCGGTTTCCCCTTGGTCTGAAGGGATTTAGGTGGTATGCTTAATTGTTTCTGGTTAGGATCAAGCCCTTCTCTCGCTGTCCGAGATCGGGTCCTAGAGCTAACTGGGCTTGTGGAACAGAGCTCCTCCTCCCCCACTGATCGTGAAGATGGCAAATCGGGACCCACGCTATCAACCAAGAGGGCTGGAGTGACTGGCATGATTGGGATCTGGGGAGCAGTGACTGGAGATAAATTATTATACTCTGGTGGTTCTGGAATTAGTGCAGACAATGCTACAGGTGCAGTCGAAATCCTTTGCTGACATTTTCAAATTATCGAATTGGTCATTTTCTGTCAATTCAAGGCCAGCCATTGAACTACGTAGCCCATCTTTTGTTTGACCCGAGCCTTTCCTGTCTTTACTTGCGCATTTTTTTTGAATGCACATTCCTTTTTCAAGACCTGTAATGTTTTTTGGTTACCCTGTTCACTAATTGGAATTCCCATTTTAATGGCATTGTCCTGCCAACTTGATAACGTGATCCTATCTTTTTCCTCTTGACAATATTGTCTCCATAATCTAATTAACTCTTTAGCTTTCATACTTTGGCTCTTTCTTTTTTTAAAAATTATATATATATTTTTTTATTTGCTTATTTATAACCAATGGCAATCTTTGCTCCTTGGCAAAACGATTGAAAAGGTTCTAACAGTGTTCTTTTAAAACTTAAAATGTTTGAAAATTCAAATTGAATTACTGCAACTTGCAAGCTTAGCTCTGATCTCAACTCAGAACTAAATTTACGATTTGCTTAACACAAACTTGTATAACATTTACAACTTAATTAATTCTTTATCTTAACAATTTTTCTTTTAACAAGTTTTTCTTACATTCTCAAAAATGTTGGCTGCTATCAATGAGGGAGCAGTTAGCTGCGGTGATGTATACCGGAGCAAAGTCAACTGTCATCTCCAGATTTACACTTTTTTAAAATGGTGTCAGTGAGTTTCTTTAAGTTTCTATTAATTCACAAATGAAATGAGATAAACATTATTTCAAGTAAGTAAAACTTAAGATTCTGGCAATTTCAATCAATTGCTTTCGAAAATAATAACTTTTATCAAAGAGGTGGAGAAACCCACTGGTTTCCTTTAATTAATTCAAAACGTAACTTTGCTGGAGTTCACTGACTCAAAGGAAAGGTATCCGATTACACTACAGGCTGCTGCTGTTATCTCAAGGCCTGAGTGAGAAGCACTGTCTGTCGTCTTTAACTTTGGCTGCTGCTGTTAACCCTTTGAGAGACTTCTGCTTCAACCAACATGCAGCATCCAGCTCTATGGGTGTTCTTTGTTTTGAAATTTACCCAAGCAATTCCCCACAATCTCAACTAGTCCTCAGAACTGCGTTTTTCGTCACTACAGTCCAAGGGTACAATTTTAGCTTAATCAACTATAGATTTAAAACACTCGTAGAACTGAACCATCTCCCGATGTCCCATCAGTTAATCAACAACACAATTAACCCAAAACTGAACTATCAATTATGATATCCCATCAGTTAATTTTCTAATCCCCAGACTGACCTTTGATTTCGTCGAGACGATCTTTCCGTACCAACCGCGAGTGACCAGACTAATCAGATGATAAGAAGAGGGGAAAAAGCAATGCGCGTTCATTTTCCAGCTATACATTGTGGGCCCTTTCTTCCCACTCTCCCTGTTCATAAACAGTCTAATTCTGATTTCGCGGTTGGTCAGAACCGTCTTGAGAAATCCCGGGTTTCCGGCACCAAATGACAATATTCAAATTTCTTTACCCGTCAGTCTGGCCTCAATAAAAGTCAAGATGGATTTGCAGGTACAGCATTAGTTATTTTATTTGGCTTGCAAGCCTGATTCATTTCACAGAAGCATAGGACACATCTAGTCTCCTACACCCCGGAAAGCGAATGAACAAAGAGACAAAGGGATTTCTGCAAATAAATTCAAATGGTATCAAGTTTCACATACACGATTCCCATAGGTCATCCTATACCCCTCCTGACCTGGTCATACATTCTGATTGGCTCACTTCTCATCCCTTCCTCTGGCCCCCTTATTACCCAGCATCCTTTTCTCCTCCTTTGTTGGACACACCTCCTCCTTGCTTTGCCATGCGGTCTGAAATCCTTTGTCTGTGAACTCACCAGAATGAGACTGGCCTATCTCTACATTACAGTAACTAATATCTCTAAAGTAACTATTTTATATCACATTCGTCAACCCTGTTCTGCCCACTTCCCATCAGATGCGCCAGTGTCAGGTGGGAGGATTCGGAAGGGCTGTGGTGTTCCAGCACCCCTCCTATGGGGGGCACCACCATGGGCTCAATCACTTCTTCCTCCCTTGGAGTGCTCGATGGTCCCTGGGCTCCTCCATGGGACAGAGGTGAAGTCAGAGTGAGATCAGGAGGCTCCAATGTCACTGGGTGCTGCCAATCCTAGAGGCCTGCCTTCATCTGAGCCATGGTCATGATGCCCTCAGCCATGGAGCACTGAGACTGGGTGGGTGAAACATGTCCCTCACTGTCTCGGTCATGTCCCTCTGTGCCTCTCACATGTGCCTCTGTGCCTGTGGCATGTCCCACTGTGACTGGCTAAGGTCTGTCAACACCTAGCCAATGCTCTCGATGCTCTCAGCCATGAATTGGCCGAGCTCTGGAGCACCACAGCAATGTCCATGTGGGCCTGAAACATGTCTGCCTGCAACAGGTCTCTCCTGTCCTTCGCCTCAGCCACCAACCACACAACGTGCCCCAAGGCTTGGATGGCCTGACTCATGGCTCTGACTTTTAGCCACAGGCCTTCCACTGCAGACACCACACATTCAATGTTGGCCTGTGGACCACGCATTGGCGGCAACATCTCCTGTGCCTGAAGGTGGCTGGACTCCTCCAGCTATACCTGCAGGTGCTAGAAAATTGTTGACACCCCCTCCTGTAAATCCTGGCTCTGTGTCTTCATCTCTACCAGTAATGGGATCGTACTTTCTAGAAGCAGGACACCTGTCTGAGTGACAGCTGTTTTCTGGAATCAGGCAGCCCTCCGACCATCTTCTCCCTCATGAGTCGCTGCCTCCACCTAATGTGCTGCAACATCTGTGTAGTATGCACCAGAAGGTGGCCCAGGAGCCTCGCCACTAAAAAGGGCAGCACGGTAGCATTGTGGATAGCACAATTGCTTCACAGCTCCAGGGTCCCAGGTTCAATTCCGGCTTGGGTCACTGTCTGTGCGGAGTCTGCACATCCTCCCCGTGTGTGCGCGGGTTTCCTCCGGGTGCTCCCGTTTCCTCCCACAGTCCAAAGATGTGCAGGTAGGTGGATTGGCCATGATAAATTGCCCTTAGTGTCCAAAATTGACCTTAGTGTTGGGTGGGGTTACTGGGTTATGGGGATAGGATAGAGGTGTTGACCTTGGGTAGGGTGCTTTTTCCAAGAGCCGGTGCAGACTCGATGGGCTGAATGGCCTCCTTCTGCACTGTAAATTCCATGATTCTATGATCCCTCTGGAGGTGATAGTCTCTGCAATGGTGGATGGTGAAGGTGCCAGTAGTGAGGAAAAGTCAGTGTCTTCTAAGAGCGGCGCTCCAGGGTGTGCTGCAGATGTGGCTGGGTCACACTGACCCCAGATGGCCCGGTCTCGTCTGATGATGGTCCTGCAAGACAAAAGACATGGTGAGAACTTGGGAAGGACTGGTCTGTGAGAGAGGGTTGAATCACTTGCTATAGAGCTATCTGCGTTGTATTGGACTCTCACTTGTTTTCTATATGCCAAACTCCGTTTCAGTCACTGCCCTTTCCTTGGCCTCACCTACTAGCTGCATGACCCTTTCCTCCAGATGGGTGTGGACCCGCAAGTCAGGAATGCCTCCTCCAGTGTTCTGCCTCTCACGCCGGTTATGGGTCACCTTATCCTTGGGGACACAGACAGGACATAGTAAGATGCTGGGTGGTGAATTCTATGGGGGGGTTTGTAGATGGTGGAATGTATGCATGGCTCCTGGCCAAAGAGAAAAATACATATATTGGCGTATTGTGGAAGGGAGGTTGCAAGGGAGATGCAGGCAGGTCGGGTGTAGTTGGTCTCTCAGGGATTGAGGTGATGTGAGAAGTGTGGGTCAGGAGTGATGCCAGGGCACAAAGATGATTACTCACCCAAGCTACCCTCAGAAGGTCATTCATCATTTTACATCATTGCGCTCCAGTCATTCTTGTGAGGCTGGCAGCACTGACCACCTCTGCCACCTCCTCCCAGATGTTGTTGAGAGGGGTTGGGTATGTTCGGGGGCTGGGAGGGGGGGAGGGTCCAAGTCTGGGTTGCCCCTGAGCCGGAGATGAGGGTGGGGGCTTTGCGTCTGTGAGGCGTTCCAGCCATCTTTAAATATTGTGGAGAGCCATAACAGGGGCAATCACAGCTGCACCTGTCTGACCTACCAAACACTTCCAGGTTCTCTCATGAAAATCAATTTCACCCCTTTTGACTGTCAGCAGCCTCTAGCTTCATAGGGAAGGCTATTTCAAATGAAGGATTAGCCTTGGTAGTTGTGAGAGCACTTCCCACTCCTCAATTCTCACGTACCTCCTCGAGTAAAAAGGTGCCATGCCTGAGAGGATGATGAGTGGATTGGATGTCCTGCAACCTTTGATGCTGAACAGTGTGCCTGTTCCCTCGGAGCATCAGCACTGTAGAAACAGCTGCCAACAATCAAACAGTAAAGAGCAGGGCTTCAGCACTGAGGTGTCAGCCAGTGGATTGGTGGGGGGAGGGGGGTTGGAAAATTGAGGGGTGGCAGGCTGGACTGATGCCATGAGAGAGGTGGTAACTTACCCTTGCTTCTCATTGCAGGTTGTTTGTCTTCTTCCAACATTGGAAGGCAGTCTTCCTGTTCATGCCGCCCACACTGACAACAGTTGGCACTGCCTCCCAGATGACATTGCTGATCCTGTTGCTGGTTCTCCCACCACCATGGGGGAACAAGGTGCCCCGCCTCTCATCCACGGCATTGAGAAGTCTGGCCAGGTCGGCACCCCCAAAGCAAGGGGCAGGTCTCTGTGCTGCCATCCTCGTGTCTTGACTGGGAGTGAGTGTTCAGGGAGTGTTTAAAAGCAGCTCCCCCTTGTTAGCGTTGAGAAGCTGAGGCATGATTGGGGTGAATCAGCCGGCGAAGGAGTCAGGTGTGTCGAGATTCACGTGGGGGTGAACACAAGCCATGATCTTGCCATTGCTGATGTGAAACACCCGACCAAGCCTGCCCGAAATGAAAGTTGAAATTTTTGGGGTGAATCGCGCTGAAAGAGTGCATCCTTCGTTTGTCACTAGATTTGGAGGTACTGAAATTTCCTGCTCAGTTGCATATCAATATGTATATGTGGGATTGTTACACCCTAGCACTCAGGATATTTAACCATAATCCTGACTCTCTCTCTCTAATCTCCCAAGCAATTTTCAACCCAAATGAAAAGGCAGTCTCGAATGTCAAGCACTATTTGCCGATTATCTTTTGTGTAGAACCTTCTCTAATGCCTTTGGAAGGCTATGTATCAATAAAATCCATTTACACTCTTTCATCGACCTAATTAGTGACTTCTACCAAAAATTCAACGAGATTAGGCAGACATGAATCATCTTTCACAAAGTTATGGGGCGGGATTCTCCGGTTTCAGAATCGCCGGGGGGCGGCATAAATCCCGCCCGGCCGCCCCGCGATATTCTCCGGCCACCCAAAAATCCCATCGACGTGAATGTCGAGGACCGGCGCGACGCAATGGAACCCGGGGCCGCCCAAATTCTCCGGGCCGGATGGGCCGAAGTCCCATTGACGTGATCACGGGTCACGCCGGCGTAAATCAAACCACTTATTTAATGGCGTCAACCAGTCGTGCTGGTTGACACCGGCCAGCGTGAAAGTAGGGGTCGACGTGGGGCGGCCGCTGGAGAAGCGACGACACGTCTGCAGGTGGTGGGGGGGTGGGGCTGGGGAGGGGGTGGGGCTGGGGGAGGGGGTTGGGGCTGGGGAGGGGGAGGGGCGTGGGGATAGGGGGGAGGGGCTGGGAGGGGGAGGAGCTGGGAGGGGGAGGGTGGAGGGACTTGGGGGAATGGGATGGGGGAGTGGGGAGGGGCTGGGGGGAGGAGTTGAGGGGATGGGGGAGTGGGGAGCGGCCGGGTGTGAGAGGGAGAGGCTGGGGGAGGGAGAGGGGGAGGGGCTGGCGGGGAGGGGGAGGGGCTTTGGGGAGGGGCTGGGCGGGGCTGGGCTGGAGGGGGTTGGGGGAGGGTGCGTGATGGAGAGGCTGCATGCCATGGAGGAGAGGGGGGGGGGTCGGGGAGGGCGAGTGATGGAGAGGGTGCGTGCCGGGAAGAGAGGGGGGGGGGCGGTGGTTGGGGAGGGGGGTGTTCCGTGGAGGGAGAGAGGTGGGGTTTGGGGACGGCGCGAGCCGGGGAGGGGGTGGGGGGTGTCCACCTGGCCATGTGCCAGCTGGCAACAGTCGAAACCATGCAGCCCATGGCACCTGGCTGCGGGGGGGCGGGAGGGGGGGGGGGGTGAGGATGGGATGGGCAATGATGACATGTCGTCTATCCCGCGTGGCACTGGGGGAGGACACCCTCTCCCCCGTGGCCGTCAAGGTTACGGTGACCCTGAACCTTTATGCCAAGGGGTCATTCCAGGCGCCGAGTGGGGACCTGTCCGGCATCTCGCAGGTGTTGGTGCACCGGTGCATCTGTGCAGTGACAGGACGCCCTGTTTGCCATTGCGGACCACTACATCCAGTTCCCTGTGCACCGGGCCAGCCAGGATGCCCGGGCAGCGGGCTTCACTGCCGTGGCCAGGATGCCCATGGTCCAGGAGGCGATCGATGGAATGCACGTTGCCGTGCGGCCACCTGCGGATAACAGGGCCGTGTTCACGAATAGGAAGGGGACCTATTCCATGAACGTGCAGCTGGTCTGTGACCACCGCATGAGGATCCTGCACGTCTGCGCCCGGTACCCGGGCTGTGTACATGACCCATTCGTATTGGCGCAATCTTTCATCCCCACCATGTTCGAGGGACCCCCCCCACCGGCTGGGCTGAGGGGCTGGTTGCTGGGTGACAGGGGTTACCCGTTGCGGTCATGGCTGATGAAGCCTATTCGGAGGCCACAGACTGATGCGGAGAAGCACTACAACGATGCCCATGCAGTGACCAGGGTGTGATAGAGAGGGTGCTTTGGGCTGCTGAAGATGTGCTTCCGGTGCCTGGACCGGCTCTGGAGGGGCCCTCCAGTACCCGTCAGATAGGGTCGGCCACATCGTTGGGTCTGCTGCGTCCTGCACAACGTAGGCCAGCAGAGGGGCGATGTGCTGCAGGCAGAGGAGGGGGAATGGGAGGAGCAGCAAGACGAGGCGCAGACCTCCCCAGATGAGGAGGATGGGGGCAATGGTCAGGACTGACGGGCTGGACATGGACGGGAGGCTGCCCACCGTTACCGGCTGGGCCAGCGGGCACGGGACAGGCTGATAGCCGCCCGGTTTACGGACTAGGAGGGCGTGGGAATCACCAAGTATGGGCACAGACTGCACACTACGGCACCAGCTTACCACCCTCACCCCACCCACCCAACACCGACCACCCTCACCCCACCCGCATGCACAGCACCCCTCCATTGCACATCCACCTGCGGCACAACGGGCCGGGCTCACACGGTCGCCGGTGGAAGCGTGTCTATTGCAGGCCATGGAGGATGATGGCAACCCGCTCTGCGATGTGCTCTGGGCTCTACATCGTTGGACAATGTCTGACCAATGGCCACAGTACTACCCTCCACCCGGACCTTCCCTGCATGCGACCGTGACACTGCAGCACACGGTACCGTCGTCTGCCCGGGGGGATGGTGAGGGCGACCCGGAGGGAGGGGGGGCACACTCACCTGAGGCCGATGTTCTATCACCGCTCACACACACACTGGTGCTCACCTCACACCACACCCCCGCACGCATCGGACAGAGCACAAAGGCAGCTTCTGTAGGTGTGAAAGTGATTTTAATAACAAACAGTTCATACACATGCCTTAGCTCCTATAACTAATCTGTGCCCTGCACCCGTGCCAACTTATACAGTGTCTAATTTTTGGGACTTACGGACCCTATGACTACGTCTAGATGGTTCCAAGGATGGTACAGCAGAACTGGAGGTGGACTCCTGTGATTCCTGCCCTGTGACTAGGGACCCCATTGGCGGCCGTTTTCTGGGGCGGCCCGGCCCAGATGGGCCAGGCTGCGGCTCGGGCGACTGGGATGGCGAGCTGCCAGCCTGTCCTGCCCGTTGCCCACCTGATGTACCTAGGACGGAAGGGGGGGGAGTCCGAGGTGTCGCGGTGTTCCGGCACCTCCCCTACAGGGGGGACTCGGAACCGGCCCCAGCACCTCCTCCTCCCTCGGGATGCCCAATGGCCCCCGGGCCTCTACATGGGTCGGGGATGCGAACGGACCAAGCACTCGATGCCCCCCCCCGACATCTGCCGCTGCCAGTCCTGGAGGCCCGCCCTGGTATCAACAAGGGTCTGCGAGTTTGCAGCCATGGAGCTCAGGGAGTTGGCCATCCCTGTCTGTGTCTGGGCGACGCCAGCCAAGCACCTGGGCAATGGCGCTGATGCCCTTAGCGATGGCCTGCAGAGACTGGCCCACGGCCTGCTGAGACTGGGCCCTCGGCGTTGAGCGCCTCTGCGATCTGCTGCTGGCTCTGGCTCATGGCTGCCTGTGAGAGGGCAGCCACGTCCTGGGCCACGGACACCGCCTGCACGGAAAGCCCCACACCCTGCATACTGCGACCCCATGTCTGACACCGTCCCACCCATTGCCTCCACTGCGGACGCCATCCGTGTGGGTGTCAGCCTGGGTGGCACGCATGACCGGCACCACTACCTGCTCCTGCACACGGGTGGACTCCTCCACCTTCGTCTGCAGCTGCTGCAAGCCGGCCGTCACCCCCTTCGGTCGTCCCTTGGTCCGTGACTGCATCGGGTCTATGGGTGGGTTGTGGTAACTCCAGGACCCGTCTGGGCGGCAGATGGTTGCCTGCGCCGGGCCTGCCCTCCGACCACCCGGCACCTCAGCTGCTCCTGCCTCCACCTGCAGTACCCGGGACGGCTGTGTTGTGCGCACCAGTTAGTGGGTCCCAGATGCCTCATCGCCAAAGTGCCCAACCGAGGTGAGTGTCTCTGCGATGGTGGAGGGGTGTAGGACGATAGTAGTGGTGTAGTGTCGTGCTCCTCATCCGACCCGAAGTCCGGGTGGTCCCCTGGGAGGTGGTGATTCCTGTCCATCCGTCCCCTGTGTGGTGTGGGGTGTCGTGTGCATCAGTGTCCTGGGTGTCGCTGTCCTGTGTGTTAGGGTCCTGTGTGTTAGGGTCCTGTATGTTAGGGATGCTGTTTGTTAGGGTCCTGTGTGTCGGTGTCCTGTGCGTCAGTGTCCGTGCATCAGTGTCCTGGGTCAGCAGCGACAGGGCCCTGTTGCTGTGGCTGCCCTGCTTGTCGCTGGGTGTGGGGCCCGCCGGCGTTGCCGCACTCGCACTCGATGTGGGTGGCGTCTGCCTGGTGCTCCGGGTCTGCCCCTGGCTCATGGCCGCCCTGGAACGCCCTGGGGGCGGCTGTCCGCCTGGTGCTCCGGGTCTGTCCCTGGCTCGTGGCTGCCCAGGGGGGCGTTGTATGCCTGAGTGGGCCGGGTCTGTCCCCCCCTCACCCCATATCCCCCCCCTCCCCCCCATATCCCCCCTCCCCATATCCCCCCTTCCCCATATCCCCCTCCCCCCATATCCCCTTCCCCATATCCCCCCTTCCCCCATATTCCGCCTTCCCCCCATATTTCCCTTCCCCCATGACCCTCATTTGGGGGGATATGGGGGGAAGGGGGAATATGGGGGGATAAGGGGGGAAGGGGGATATGGGGGAAGGGGGGATATGGGGGAAGGGGATATGGGGAAGGGGTATGGTGATATGGGGGGAGGGGATATGGGGAGTGTGGATACGAGGAAGGGGGGATATGGGGAAGGGGATATGGGGGTTATGGGGGAAGGGGGGGGATATGGGGGAAGGGGGATATGGGGGAAGGGGGAGATGGGGAGGGGGGATATGGGGGGAATGGTGGAAGGGGGGATATGGGGAATGGGGATATGGCGGAAGGGGGATATGGCTGGAAGGGGGGATATGGGGAAGGGGATATGGGGAAGGGGATATGGGGGAAGGGGGATATGGGGAAGGGGGGGATTTGGGGAAGGGAGATATGGGGAAGGGAGATATGGGGGATATGGGGAAGGGGATATGGGGAAGGGGGAAGGGGATAGGGGAGGGGGGATATGGGTGATATGGGAAGGGGATGTGGGGGAAGGAGGACATGGAGTGTAGGGGGATTGGGAGGGATATGGAGGATATGGGAAAGGGGGATATGGGGAAGGGGGCTATGGGGGAAGGGGGACATGGGTGTAGGGCGGGGATAGGGAGGGATATGGGGGATATGGGGGAAGGGGGATATGGGGATAGGGGGATATGGGGGTGGGGGGATATGGGGAAGGGGATATGCGGTGGAGGAGGGATAGGGAGGGTATGGGGAAGGGGTTATGGGGAAGAGGGGATAGGGGATATTGGGGGTGGGGGCCTATGGGGAGAAGGGGGGATATGGGTGGTATGGGGGATGCGGGGGAGGGGATATGAGAGTTATGGGGGACATGGGGAAGAGATATATGGGGAAGGGGGATCTGAGTGGTGTGGATGGATATGGGGGGAAGGGGGGATATGGGGAAGGGGGATTGGGGATATGGGGGGTGGGGGATATGGGGGAAGGGGGATATGGGGAAGGGGATATGAGGGATATGGGGAAGGGGGGGATATGGGGGGAAGGGGGATATGGGGAAGGGGATATGAGGGATATGGGGGAATTGGGGTATGGGGAAGGGGGATATGGGGGATAGGGGGATATGTGGGATGGGGAAATGGGGAAGGGGGTTATGGGGAGTGGGGAATATGGGGCAGGGGATATGGGGAGGGGCGATATGGTGGAAGGGGGCGATATGGGGGAAGGGGGATATGGGGAAGGGGATATGGGAGAAGGGGGATGGAAGGGGATATGGGGAAAGGGGGGATATGGGGATATGGGGAAGGGGATATGGGGAAGGGGGCGATGGGGGTGATATGGGGAAGGGGATATGGGGGAAGGGGATATGGGGGAAGGAGGGACATGGGGGGGATATGGGAGAAGGGGATATGGGGAAGGAGGGATATGGGGATATGGGGGAAGGGGATATGGGGAGGGGGAAATTGGGGGGGATATGGGGAAGGGGATATGTGGAAGGGGATATGGGGGGAAGGGGATATGGGGCAGGGGTGATATGGGGAAGGGGGTTATGGGTGTGTGGGGATATGGGGAAGGGGGGATATGGGGGAAGACGGGGATATGGGGGGAAGGGGGATATGGGGGAAGGGGGGATATGGGGGATGTGGATAAGGGGGAAGGGGGTATATGGGAGAAGGGGATATGGGGCAAGGGGGGATATGGGGAAGGGGATATGGGGAAGGGGGAAATGGGGCAGGCAGTGGGGGGTCTCACTTGGCGCTGTGCGGCGGGCGGCCATTTTGCCAGGTTTTCGGGGGGGGGGGCTGTCTTTTGTGAAGTGACGTTGCGCGTGTCCATGATGGGGTGACGCCCGTCGTGAATGGCGTCACGCCGCTACTAGACCCACTCCCGGCCCGGAGAATTCGCAATGTTTCGGGGGGCCCGACGCCGGAGTGATTCGCGGCATTTGTGGCGCCGGGTTCGGGCCATCGCGCCGATTCACGGAGAATCCTGCCCATGCTGTTTCTGAACAATTAATATTTGCTTAAGTGCTCAGTTGTACTAACACTAATGGTAAATTGGAGCAGCTTTCATAGGCCTGATTCAGGTGAAAAGCCTGTAGTTATCTGCATGTTTTTATCTCTACCCATCCTAAATGTAGGGTGTAATTCAGCGGCCTCATCGCACCCCCCTTGGTGTTGAGACAAGGCCGTTGAATCTTGTGATAGGCATCCATCGGGAATCACGATGCTCGAAACGTCTCACGAGATTCCATTGAATTTTGCGAGGTGTCACGATCCGGATCCCGCTTTCGCTGGGCGAGATCCTGGGGCGTATGTTGTAATGATTCATTAGACTCCTTTAAACATGCCCACGGCCAATTCACCCAGGGCCCGGGATTCACCGGCCTCCCCAGTGAGGCCTCCACCGGGTGGCATTGGTATTGTTCACAAAGTCTGCAAACAGTCGTAATGGCACCTCGGGGAGTTTCGCTGGGGAGTTGAGGCTCTCGGTTGGTCGGAGACAAGGCACCTAGTACTCCCCTGGCACCTGGGCACCATGGCACCACCAGCCTGGCACTGCCATGATGCCACAGCCAGACTGCTGGAGCACTGCCAGGGTGACAGGTTTCCTGTGCCAGGGGTCGGGCCCGGGGGGGGCGGGTGGGGGGGCTTGCCCATAAGAGGTGGAGTGAGGGCCTTGCCCAAAGGAAAAGAGGTGGAGTGAGGGGGTCTCCAGGATCTCGGAAGAGGTATGTTATGTGAAGTGGGAGGGGTCCTGAGACTGCGATGGGGCACTGAGGGGATTGAATGATCCGGCTGCCTTTAAAAATGGCACCCCGATCCGCCAGCAGTCTTCCTGCACTGATGAACTGTCCTCGCCAATGCAGGAAATGATTTTAAGGATGGCCTTGACAGGAGTTCCTCGCTGAGGACAAAGCAAATGACAAAGTGCCGTTGACTAGCGGGGTCTTTCTCAGAACTGCAGGCTAAACATCCTGTCTTGAACTCGTGTCCAGTGAATCGTGCCTATATAGTGATATCAGTAAACTTATTTTCTGACATAAAATATTGTGAAATAGGAGCAGCAGAGGACCATATGACCCACTGAGCTTATTCTACAATTCAATATGATCATGGGTGATCTTAGGCTTCAACTTCACTCCCCCACCCACTCTCAATTTCCCTTGGTCGCCCGAGAGATTAAAAATCTGTCTATCTCAGCCTTAATTATATTTATTGATGGCATATCCACAACTCTCTTAGGTAGAGAATTCCAAAGATTTACAATCCTTTTAGTGAAGAAATTTCTTCTCATCCCAGTTCTAAATGAAAGGCCTCTTAATCTAAATCTATGCCCCTTGTTCGAGATTCCCCAGCCAGAAAAAACAGCCTCGCAATGTCTACTCTGTCAAGTCCTTTCATAGTCTGTAATATTTCAATGAAATCACCCATCATTCTTTAACCTTCAGAGAATATAGTTCCCAGGCCACGATTATTTGGGCCCGTTTGTCGTGGGCGCAAATCCAATTATGTCTGCTAACTCTCGCGAGAGGGCCATAACGGGATTTGTGGGATCAGATCTCAGTTTGAGATCTTCCCCGCACCCATCGGCAATATAATCAGTTTCACGCCCAACGAGGGCATGACCTGACTACCATACAATTTACTAAATGTAAATATTGTTAAATGTCTATTGATACCAGGGTTGTTAGATGTTTCCCCCACTGATGTGATGTTACGCCAGCAGGACCATTCACTCGTTATCAAAAATGGAGACCAGTCATGATGGTCATGCCGGGGGCTTGGAGGTTAGTTTAGTCCCCGGGTGGTGAGGGACAAGGAAGGGCAGTGCCCTGGCATGCCAGGTTGGCACTTCCAGGTCAGCACAGCCAGATTGAAACTGCCAGGGGCTGGTAACAGGGGTGGGCCCAAAGAATCTAATTTGGAGGCTTTCCCATTATGTCGTGGAGGTGGGGGCAATGTTAGTGGAGGCTGGTGACGATGTCCTGATGCTGGAGGTGATGGGGCGGGGCCAGGAATGATGCCCTGATGCTGGCACTGATGGGGGAGGTGGGGTGGGGGTGTTGCCCAATGCCAGCGATAATGGCAGGGAGGGTCACCCTGATGCCTGTTTGATTTGGGGGGTGACCCAAACATTGAGTGGTGGGGGAAATTTGCCTCTCTGTCTTCTAGGGTTACGGTGTTCCCCTCATCTGCCAGGGGTCCCGATGTCTGTGGGTGCCAAGGAAGGTGGACCTTTACTTTGACTTTGAGATCAGGTGCCCTGGAGACGGGCTTGTCGGCTCTATCAGGCCTCGCCCTGTCGGAGTGGTAGTGCAAAACACAACCCACAGCTTATTTTTTGACAAAGTAGCGGACGTTCTGGAGTGAACATCTGGGGCGGGATTCTCCGATATCGGCGCGATGTCTGCCGACCGGCGCCAAAAACGGCGCGAATCAGTCCGGCATCGCGCCGCCCCAAAGGTGCGGAAGTCTCCGCATCTTGAGCGGCCGAGCCCTCACCTTGAGGGGCTAGGCCCGCGCCGGGCTGACGTTCGCCCCGCCGGCTGGCGGGAAAGGCCTTTGGTGCCCCGCCAGCTGGCGCGGAAATGACTTTGCCGGGTGGCGCATGCGCGGGTGCATCAGCGGCATCTCACGGCATCCCCACGCATGCGCAGTGGAGGGGGTCTCTTCCGCCTCCGCCATGGTGGAGACCATGGCGAAGGCGGAAGGAAAAGAGTGCCCCCACGGCACAGGCCCGCCCGCGGATCGGTGGGCCCCGATCGCGGGCCAGGCAACCGTGGGGGCACCCCCCGGGGGCCAGATCGGCCCGCGCCCCCAACAGGACCCCGGAGCCCGCCCGCGCCGCCGTCCCAAAGGTGGGTCAATCCACGCCGGCTGGCGTGGGTTGACAGCGGCGGGACTTCGGCCCATCGCGGGCCGGAGAATCGCCGGGGGGGGGGGCCCGCCAACTGGCGCGGCGTGATTCCTGCCCCCGCTGAATATCCGGTGCTGGAGAATTTGGCAACCGGCGGGGGCGGGATTCACGCCAGCCCCCAGCGATTCTCCGACCCGGCGGGGGGTCGGAGAATCCCGACCCTGGTGCTGGACAGGATCCTCCGTCTGTTCATGGCAGCGAGATTCTCTGGTCCCGTGGCAATGAATGGGAAATTTGGCTGACCGCCAAATCCTCTGTCCTCGCTAACAGCAGTAGCATGGCAGACTCTCATCAGAGAATCCCAGCACTTGTTTCTGGGGAGAAACACACTGGTTTTCAGTCAGAACCTGACACTGTGGATGGGATTCTCCAATTGTCGACGCCGAAATCGCATTCAGCGATTGGGCGGAGAAACCCTTTTGACGCCAAAATCGGGGGTGGCGCCTGTTTTCGGACGCTCTGCCCCTCCAAAACGGTGTAATCGATGAGTATGCTGCATGCCATTGTGACGGCCTCAGGACGTCACCTGAAGCCCCTCCCCCGATGCTCCGCCCCCGATGGGCCGACTTCTCAACGGCGTGGATCACTTGTGGTCTGAGTTTTGTCAACCTCACGTGGCGGCTGCGGACTGTGTCCAGTGCTGCACATTTGGGGGTGGAGCCGTTCCACTGGCTGGGGGGGAGGGGGCTTCGGCGGGGGATGGGAGGACTGGTGAGGGGTGGCCCGGGAATGGTGAAGGGGGGTTACAGGGGGCACTATCTGGAAGGCTAGGTCTGCGCGTGGCCAACGCCATGTTGTACAGTGCGACAGCTGCAGGTCTCTGATATGTGCATGTGCGGGCATGGACCCGGCAATTCTCCGGCCATTTCTGTTGGGAACGCCGAGATTTTACGTGGCGCGGCTGCTAGCCCCCATTGGGCGGACATTGGTGTGGAGACGCCGACGACTTTTCCATCGTAAGACTAGAAAAATGCTCCGGACATCGGAGAATCCAGCCCATTGTCACTTATTAGTAAAATTCCACCGCCAATTTACTCAACCTTTCATCATAAGACAACACTCTCATCCTCGGCACCAACCTAGTGAACCTTCATTGCACTGCCTTCAATGTAAGGACATTCTTCTTTAAATATGAAGACCAAAATTGCATCTTATCCTTGCAGCATCACATTGGCGAGGTATGGATACTCAAGGAGGACGGAAAGCAATTTAATAATATTCAAATTTATTAAAATGTATTGAAATGAGGTTGTTGGCCTTTTGGGGCCGAGGAAAATCAGGAGAAGAGATCTGGCCAATGTTAATCTCATTTCCTAACCTCTGAGGGGATTTGGGACCATATCGCTGTTTACGCTGATGGCTACCTCAGGCTCAAAATTCCACCCTATAGAAGAGTTCTGATTGTTTGGCAAGTTGTCTCTGATTGGCTGAGGCATTGCCGTGAAGAAAGCATCAGGGAGCCAAGCTGCCGAGTTACTCAGAAACAATGTAAAGCTTGAACCTATTCCTTTTGTTTGCAGAGAATGTGCCCCTGCTTATTACATCACTGAGTCACACCTAAGAGTAGATGTTATGCAGGCTGTATGTCCCAGTGACTAGTTGATCAAATCAAACAGTAAGTTCCTTAGGTTTGTTATGGGCAGAGTACAGACTGTACTCAGCCAACCCCCAAAATAAGTTATTAGTAACTATCTCATATATGTAGTTTCACATGTGGAAACATTCTCTCCACATTTAACTGATCAAATTGATGCATAATTTTAAAGACTTCCATCGGACAACCTCTTAACTCTCCCTTTTCTAGAGGAGCAATACCGAAGCAGTTCAATTTTCTCCGATAGCTGCCTTCTCTCAGTACTTGTTCCAACATTGAAATATTTAAAAAACTTTTTCCAATGCTTCTATGTCGTTTTGGAAGTCTGGAGACTAAGGCCGGGATTCTCCAAAATCCCGGCCAAGTGTTGACGCCGGCATCAAAACTGGCGCGAGCGACGCCGGCATCAATGGGCCTCCAGGCCCAGTTATTCTCTCCGTCCTCGGGGGCTGGAACGGCGCCAGAGTGCTGTGTGCTGCTCCGGAGCCGAAGGCCGGCCCACCACGGGTCCGCGCATGCGCGCCACGGATGGCGTGGGTCCGTGCATGCGTGCCAGGGCCGTCTCCGCGTCGGCCCGCGGGCAACATGGCGGAGCCCTACAGGGGACGGCGCGGAGGAACATAGGCCTCCCCCGGAATTAACGCGCCCACCGATCGGTTGCCCCCGATTGCAGGCCTGGCCACCGTGGAGGCCCCCCCCCCCCCCCCCCCCGGAGTCGGCTCCCCTCGTCCCCCCACTAAGACAGCCCCCGCAGCCAGAATGCCGAGGTCCCGCCAGGTAGGACCATACTTTCACTTTCAACGGCTCCCGGTTGGCGGAGAATCGGCGGCCCAGCGTCAGAGTGGCGTGGTGGGATTCGCGCCCCTCCTCCCCATCCCAGGCACAAGCTCGGAGAATCCCGACCATGAACTGTTCACTGTTTTCGTAAGTGTGTCGCGACCAAGGTTCTACATACTCTTAATGTCATTTTTAAAAAATGAATATGAAGCAGCAATTAATATAAGTCCTTAATTCTGGAGACTGCAACTGATTCTTACTTTTTGCACCTTAACTTTGCCAGATCAAATGTATAGGACTCCACATTCAGTTTCTGACCAAAAATAAATTCTGTGTACATTTCCTGAGTGCTGTCATAGTCTAATACAGCACGGATGCAATGATTTGTGTAATATTGACAGCTGTGGCTCTGTTGATTGCACTGTCACTTCTGAATCACAAGATTCTAGATTGAAGTGCCACTTCAGGATCATTGCTGACACTCCCATGCAGTACTATAATAGGATGCTACACCTTTACTTTGGATGAGACATTAAACTGAGACTCTGTCTACCTTCCCAATTGGATGTAAAAAAGCCCTCGGCACTATTTTGAAATAAGTAGAGGTTATCTTGGTGTCTTGCCCAATATTTATCCTCCATCAACATCATAAAAACTAATATCTGTTCATTAACACATTGCTGTTTATTATTGAAAAGAGAGAAATGTTGCCAAAGCTTTCCAACTTGTGCTCATTGGGACAAAAGCAAGAATGCCAAATTTCAAATGGTCACAACATTTTATACAGGAGAAAAGTGTTTTGACTGATTGGCAAGTTGACTCTGATTGGGTAAAGACATTGGGCACGATTCTCCGTTTCAGCGACTCAGTGCCGGCTCGAACGGAGAATTCGCAGGAGGTTTGTGATGAGAAAATCAACGCTGATCCCTCACCGGGGGCTAGCAGCGGCGCTGGGTGAGACTCCTGGCTCCCGCACCAAAACAGCCAGAGAATGGCCAGGCCGCGTATGCACTTACCAAACATGCAACATGGCGATGGCCAGGCATGGACCTGACCCGCCATCCACGACCCCACAGGCCACCTCATGGCCACCCCCACCAGGCGCCCCAGCATTCTTGGAAATTCCCCGGGCCAGTGGCACGGATCCTGGCTGAGTGTGGTGGCGCTGGGCACAGTCCGCAGCCGCCACGCCAGGTTCCCAGAAGCTGAGACAACTCGTGTCCCACTTGGTGGGAGACTCAGCCCATCAGGGGCGGAGTATCGTGGGTGGGCCAGCCAATGACGCGCCAACGTCGTTGAAATGGCACGCGGTGTGCAACGTGATTACACCATTCCGAGGAGGCGGAGCATGGCCGACTGGCGTCAAACCGCCGCCTTCACCGATTTGGGTGTCGGAGTCGATTCTCCGCCCGATTGCCTATTATGATATCGCCGTTGGGCAGCAGAGAATCCCGCCCATTGTCATAGTGAAAGCAACAGTGAACTATAGGCTCTTCATGCTTCCAGGTGACTCAAGAAAAGCACAAAGCTTGAACACATTCCTCATGTTTGGAGAGAATGGGTCCCTGTGCAAGAAAATCACTTCCCAGCAAGCATAAATTTGCAATGTTACAAGTTCAACTGAATATCTTAAATTGCATGTTGTTGTTGATACTAGGCAGAGTGCAGACTGTACTCAACTTGCCTGTGCTTTCAAAACCTATTTGGTCAGAAATAATTTCCTTCATCAATCTCTATAATTGAAATGCTATTCTAGTATATCTTATTGGGGCTGGTTTAGCTGAGTGGGCTAGGCAGTTGGTTTGTGATGCAGAACAAGGCCAGCAGCACTGGTTCAATTCCTGTACCAGCTGAGAATTTTGAATTCTCCCTCCGTGCACCCGAACAGGCGCTGAAATGTGGCAACTAGGGGCTTTTCACAGTAACTTCATTACAGTGTTAATGTAAGCCTACTTGTGACAATAAAAGATTATTTAATAGGGCAGCACGGTAGCATTGTGGTTAGCACAATCGCTTCACAGCTCCAGGGTCCCAGGTTCGATTCCCGGCTTGGGTCACTGCCTGTGCAGAGTCTGCACGTTCTCCCCGTGTGTGCGTGGGTTTCCTCCGGGTGCTCCGGTTTCCTCCCACAGTCCAAAGATGTGCAGGTTATGGTGGATTGGCCATGCTACATTGCCCTCAGTGTCCAAAATTGCCCTTAGTGTTGGGTAGGGTCGCTGGGTTATTGGGGTAGGGTGGAGGTGTGGGCTTGGGTCGGGTGCTCTTTCCAAGAGTCGGTGCAGACTCGATGGGCCGAATGGCACTGTAAATTCTATGATCACAATTAATTGCATTTACTACAATTCTGTATAGAGATATATCCCAGCTCAGACTAAAGGTATAAACAATTAATTACCTTTATACCATCAGACACTTATTCTCTGGAGGAAATCATTATACAAAATCACATTGAATTGATTTATAATTGCAAGTGTGAAAAAAAAAGTAAAATTTCCTGCAAGGTACTGTCCTAGGGGATTCCAGTCAAAGCAACTATGAAAAAAAGAAACACAAACTTGTTCACCTGAATGACTTATCACATGTTCTATCTTTTCCATGGTTCAACAAGTAATATTATTTCAGTTTGATTATTGGTGACACACTCTCAAAGTGCTAATCTGTCACTAAACCTTTCAACCTGTCACCCAAGGCCATCTCCAATTATCCCCTCTTCCAATCTTTCATTCACTGTTGTACTTGACTAACCAACTCCAACTTGTTATTTGCTGATACTCCTGATTAACTATCTTGAACCAACAGGTCCCTGGCTAAACCACTCTAAACTGTCACTCCTAGTGATCCCTTACTAAACAACTCCAACTCTCTCTCATCCTTTTGTCTTTGATTTTAGGTGAGCAAGGCTGAATAGCTTTTCATCAGTTCTGATATGTCAGTCGATATCCTCTGTAGATGACCTAAAGGCAGCAAAAAGAATATGCCAAAGAGTGTTAGTGCTGGAACACAACTCTGTTTGGCCCCATTGCAGCACTCAAAAAGGATTCCAATGTTTCTTCTTCATAGCTGACCTTATCCATCCTGTTGTCATGGAAGGAGGAGATCACATTGAGCAGCTTTGGGGGGTAGCCAATTTTTTCCAACAGCATAATGCTCACATGGTCGAATGCTTTGGTGAGATTGATGAAAGTAACATATAGGATTCCCTTTGTTCATGGCATTTCTCTAGCAGTTGCTGGACTGAGAAGATCATGCCAATTGTAAATCATTCGGTTTCGATTGAGGATAGATATGTTTAGCCAGGATCTGTAGTCTGACTAGGACAGCACAGGCAAATACTTTTCCCATTCTGCTCAGCAGGGAGATGTCTCAGCAGTTGTTGCAGTCACTGTGGACTTTGTACTTGCTCAGAGTCACAATCTTTGTAGCACACATATCCTGGGGCACTGCCCATTCCATTCAACAGAGGAGGAGAAGTTCATTCAGGATTTGCAGGAGTGCCAGATTCCCGTGATTAATGAGGCCAGGCGATTTAGCGCTAGCACCTAATAATAATAATCTTTATTAGTGTCACAAATAGGCTTACATTAACATTGCAATGAAGTTACTGTGAAAATCCCTGGAGCTTTGATCATGGGAAGCAAGTCAATACTTTTGCTAAGCTCCTCAACTTCAGTTTGACATCCAACTCTGCTGCGGCAGGCAGACTTTCTATGGTTACGAGAGCTTCCTCAGTATAAGTGTTCTTTTTAGAGTACAGGTAAAGTTGGTGTTCTAACCATTTTCCCAACTCTTTGTTGCAGTCAGCGATGATCTTCCCTGCCTTTGTTTTCAATGGAGTAAGCCCCTTCCTTTGATGATCCACTCATATATGCCCCCAGCATTCCCCGAGTCGAAGGGCACCTG
Source organism: Scyliorhinus torazame (assembly GCF_047496885.1). Lineage (NCBI taxonomy): Eukaryota > Metazoa > Chordata > Chondrichthyes > Carcharhiniformes > Scyliorhinidae > Scyliorhinus > Scyliorhinus torazame. The sequence continues at coordinate 264,550,803 of NC_092711.1, forward strand.
GAGATTCTGACAAGGTTCCAACCAGAATCATGAGTGCAGTGACTGGTAGGCTGCTGGACATTACTTTGAGCATACTTAATGCATTCAAAATCTTTTCATTCCGATCACTCTTTTAATTAATGAGAGTGGACTGCTTGCTTCAATGACAGATTTCATCACAGTGTTGATAGTCTTCAACCAGTCAGCATTTTTCGACTCTTGCTTCCCATAAATTGAGAGTGTGGTATGTTGATGATATCTCAAAGTATGTTTCAGTTCACTTCTGCACTCTATGTAGAAATGCCGTAGAGCACCTATTCCATTGAGTGGAGGAACTGTTGGTTTTTATATGGGTAAGCAGTATGGCTGACATTTAGGTGAGGATGGCATTTTGCTTTGAATGAAAAAACCTCAAGGGCTTGTTGCTAACTTTTGGTTGGCTCTTAAATCGTAATTTGCTCTGTTTGTTTAACCTTAGCTCTAGAGTCGCCCGGTATCTTTATGATACCGCCACGAGGTTCAAGTTCAAGTAATGATCAATAACTCAACACACCAATCAGTAAGATTCAAATCAAAACACATTTATTACACACAGTAAATCACTACTCATGCATAAACTCTACTTTCTAGGCTATTCCTATCACTAAAAGGCCTATACTTAGCTTCGGACTGGCCCACCAGGTCAGGGGAACAAATGGCCTTTTGTTCAGGTCCTGAGTCTGCAGGATTCAAAAGTTGGTATGGGCTGGTAGCTAGGAGCGCCTATCTCGTAGCGAGCGTTGACTTGAGACTTACTTGGTTGGTGGCAGCGAGGCAGGTCACTGTCACAGGTTGACTCAAGTTGCTGAGTAACCCTGCCAAAGAAGGACGATTTGAACTTGGGGGCTTTACTTTATAGTCCCCAGGGGCTTCCCGCCCTTCGGGGCGGACCCCGTACCTGGTTCCAAGTGATTGGACTACTTTCCGATCACTTAGATTGATTTCTCCAATGCTGGAGCAGTTCCCTGATAGCTGGGCGGTCCCTAAATGTCCATTGGCCTTCCTTTGTCTTGGCTCCTGCTGGCGCCGAGGAGTCTGGCTTGGCTTTATTCACCTTAACTGTTGCCATTGTGCCTTGGAATCGCTCATTACTATGCAGATGGCTGCTGCATTACTATGCAGATGGCTGCTGGTTTCAGTGCTGTCTGGTTGTTTTTCAGGTTTTCATATACATGATTTCTGCAATTGCTAGTCTTTAGCTGTGTTGGCTGAATTTCCCTTCAGCCTTTGCGGTTCTCCATCTTAAGTCGGGAAGTGGCCAACCCAGATGGCTACAGGCTGCATCCTAACACTATAGCACACCAGGGAGTGATCTGTAACACAATCAGTGCTGTGGTAGCTGCATATGTTGAGAATCCTGTTTAGGGTGTCACGTCTAGTCATGATTAAATCCAGCTTGTGGCAATGCCCTGTTCCTGGGGATCCAGGAAAACTTGACGCATGGCTTGTTCTGAAAGAAGGTGCTAGTTAGAGAAGCTGATGGTAGCAGCAAAGCTCAAGTAGTCTATGTTCATTCTCATTTATCTTCCCAGGTCATAATGTCTGAGGCAGGAATGATCCACTCTTGTGTTGAAATCCCCTGTCGGTAAAATTGTTCTTACTTCGCGATTCTGCTCATAGCAATGTCAGGTTCGTCAGACAACTGGGGCTGGATTCTCCACCCCCCGACACCAAAATTGCGTTCGGCGACGGGGCAGAGAATCCGTTTTGCCGCACAAAATCAGGACCGGCGCCGGTTTCTCAATTTTCTGTGTAGTAGTCACCATTGATGTATATATTGTATATATAGGATGTTGATATAGGTGCTTTACGGTAAGGCCCCTGTACTAGAGAGACGCATTTGTTATGGGCATAGGATCTGACTACATCCGCCAGCGCCTCTTAGAGGGGGCCATACTCGACCTCGCGGCGACCAAAAAACTAGCGCTTTCACTTACGGTCACATCACGCAACATTCAGGCCTATGCCCCCGACTGCACAGCCCACCCCCCTGTGCATCATTGACTCCGCGGACGGCCGCCCCATCGTCGTCCCCACCAGCGACCGCCCTCAGCCAATCCCACGCCTGTGCCGCGCGGCAGCTAACCAACCCCGGGGGGGCCCAAATGCTACTTCTGTGGGCAGTCAAAACACCCCCGACAGTGCTGCCCGGCGCGGAGTGCCATCTGCAAGGCGTGTGGCAAGAAGGGACATTTCGCTGCAGTCAATCGCCGCTATTGTCCCGGCACCCACCACGTACAGCCAGTGGGCACTGCCATCTTCCCCTCCTGGGACCATGTGCAGCCAGTGGATGCCGCTATCTTGCTCGACTCGCAACCCGTGCGGCCCGTGGGCACCGCAATCTTGTTCCTCCCAGGACCAATGGGCGCCGCCATCTTGCTTTCCCCACGACACGTGCGGCCCATGGGCACCGCCATCTTACCCGACACAGGACCCATGCCCGTCGGGCACCTCATCCCGCCACTCATCATCTGCAGCCGCCAACGACCAGTCGCGTCTCGTCTCGGTCACGATTGACCAGTTTCGACCACACAACCTTGCGACTGCTTCAACTAAAGTGAAGGTCAACGGGCACGAGATCTCCTGCCTGCTGGACTCTGGCAGCATTGAGAGCTTCATTCACCCCGATACGGTAAGGCGCTGCTCCCTCGCGGTACACCCCGCTAACCAGAGAATCTCCCTGGCCTCCGGGTCCCACTCCATGGCGATCCGGGGGTACTGCACCGCCACTCTCACTGTCCAGGGCGTGGAGTTCAGCGGCTTCCATCTCTACGTATTCCCCAACCTCTGCGCTGCCTTGCTACTTGGCCTGGACTTCCAGTGCAACCACCAGAGCCTAACCCTGAAATTCGGCGGGCCCCTACCACCCCTTACTGTGTGCGGCCTCGTGACTATTAAGATTGACCCATCTTCCCTTTTTTGCAAACCTAACCCCGGATTGCAAACCCATCGCCACCAGGAGCAGACGGTACAGCGCCCAGGACAGGACCTTCATCAGGTCTGAAGTCCAGCGGCTGCTTCGGGAAGGCATCATCGAGGCCAGCAACAGCCCCTGGAGAGCCCAAGTGGTAGTGGTCAAAACTGGGGAGAAAAACAGGATGGTTGTTGACTACAGTCAGACCATCAATTGGTACACGCAGCTCGACACGTACCACCTCCTATGCATATCTGATATGGTCAATCAGTTTGCACAGTACTGGGTCTTCTCGACAGTAGACCTGAAATCTGCCTACCACCAGCTCCCCATCCGCAAGGCGGACCACCAATACACTGCGTTCGAGGCAGACAGCCGCCTTCACCACTTTCTTAGGGTTCCCTTCGGCGTCACCAACGGGGTCTCGGTCTTCCAACGGAAGATGGACCAAATGGTTGACCGGTACGGGCTGCGGGCCACTTTCCGTACCTGGACAATGTCACCATCTGCGGCCACGATCACCATGATGCCAACCTTGCCAAATTTCTCCACACCACCACTCTCCTCAACCTCACGTATAACAAGGAGAAGTGCGTGTTCAGCACGAACCGCTTAGCCATCCTCGGCAATGTGGTCCAGAACGGAGTTCTGGGGCCCGACCCCAATCGCATGAGCCCCTTCATGGAACTCCCCCTCCCCCACTGCCCCAAGGCCCCCAAACATTGCTTGGGGTTCTTTTCGTATTACACCCAGTGGTCCCAAACTATGCGGACAAGGCCCGCCCACTCATTCAATCCACTGTTTTTCCGCTGACGGCCGAGGCTCGCCAGGCCTTTAACCGTATCAAGGCCGACAGTGCCAAGGCCGCGATGCACGCGGTCGACGAGATGCTCCCTTTCCAAGTCGAGAGCGATGCATCAGACGTCGCTCTGGCCACCACCCTCAACCAGGCAGGCAGGCCCGTGGCATTCTTTTCCCGCACCCTCCACGCCTCCGAAATTCGGCACTCCTCCGTCGAAAAAGAGGCCCTCAAGCCATCGTTGAAGCTGTGCGGCATTGGAGGCATTACCTGGCCAGCAGGAGATTCACTCTCCTCACTGGCCAATGGTCGGTTGCCTTCATGTTTAATAACACACAGCGGGGCAAGATCAAAAACAAGAAAATCTTGAGGTGGAAGATCAAACTCTCCACCTATAATTACGAGATTTTGTATCGCCCCGGCAAGCTCAACGAGCCCCCCGATGCCCTATCCCGAGGTACATGTGCCAGCACACAAGTGGACCGACTCCGGACCCTGCACGACAACCTCTGTCACCCAGGGGTCACACGTTTTTGCCATTTCATCAAGGCCAGCAATCTGCCCTGCTCCATCGAGGAAGTCAGAGTTATCACCAGAGGCTGCCAGGTCTGCGCGGAGTGTAAACCGCACTTCTACCGGCCAGACCATGCGTGCCTGGTGAAGGTCTCCCACCCCTTTGGACGCCTCAGCGTGGATTTCAAAGTGCCCCTCCCCTCCACCGACCACAACACGTACTTTCTCGGTGTGGTCGATGAATATTCACGATTCCCCTTTGCCGTTCCATGCCCCGACATGACGTCTGCCACCGTCATCAAAGCCCTCAACACCATCTTCGCTCTGTTCGGCTTCCCCGCCTGCGTCCACAGCGACCGGGGATCCTCATTCATGAGCGATGAGCTGCGCCAGTACCTGCTCAACAGGGGCATTGCCTCGAGCAGGATGACCAGCTACAACTCCAGGGGAAACGGGCAGGTGGAGAGGGAGAATGGGACAGTCTGGTGGGCCGTCCAGCTGGCCCTACAGTCCAGAAATCTCCCGGCTCCCGCTGGCAGGAGGTCCTCCCCGACGCACTTCACTCCATTCGGTCGCTCCTGTGCAACGCGACTAATGAAACCCCCATGAACGTCTCTTTGCCTTCCCCAGGAAGTCCACCTCCGGGGTTTCGCTCCCAACGTGGCTGGCAGCTCCAGGACCCGTTCTCCTCCGTAGACACGTTCGTCTCCACAAGGCAGACCCGTTGGATGAAAGGGTACAGCCAACCCGCAGTACGCCTGTGTAGCGTACCCCGACGGCCGCCAAGACACAGTCTCCCTCAGGGACCTGGCACCAACTGGTTCCACACACACACACACCCCCTCCGACCCGGCGCCACTCTCCCCCCCCCCCCCCCCCCCCACCCACCCCCCCCCCCAGAGCGGCGCACCCCACCGCAGCCCCCGCTCCGGGACAATCCGTCCTCCCCTTGCTGACACCCGGGGCTGAAGAGGATTTCGACACGCTCCCGGAGTCACTGAAGACCAAGCCGCCGCCGGAGTCGCCATCAGCACCGCGGCGCTCTCAATGACAGATCGAGGCATCGGACCGCCTGAATTTGTAATATTATCTGTACTTTTAAAACACAACTTTCTGTATATAGTTCTCCACCATCCCCGCCAGACTCATTTTTAACAGGGGGTGAATGTGATAGTCACCACTGATGTATATATTGTATATATAGGATGTTGATATAGGTGCTTTACGGTAAGGGCCCTGTACTACAGGTACGGGGGTAGATCCCTGCCCGCTGGCTCCGCCCAGTAGGCGGAGTATAGATATGTGCGCTCCCAGTACAGCAGCCATTTCGTCAGCTGCTGTCGGAGGCCACACATCTCAGTGTGACAAAGCCTCAATTGCATCCTACTCTCATCTGTGTGTAATTAATCGTGCATCACTCTGCCCCCTGAAAATCGGCGTAATCCTGCAGTACGCCGCGCCGAGTGTCCACTGCCTGAGGCCATTGCCTGAGGCCGGCCCCGCGATGCTCAGTTGCCAACTGGCTGAATTCCCGACGCCGTGGTTCTAACATGGTCCTGCCATTTGGGAAACTCGCCAAGTGGCTGCAGACTCAGTCCGGGGCCACCACTGTCGGGGGAGGGCCGATCAGCGGGCAAGGGGGTCTTCATTCGGGGCTGGGGGCAACGTGTGCGGGCGGTCGGTCCGGGGTGCGCGGGCGGCCAATGCGGGGCACTATTTTGCCGGTCCAGCTCAGCGGGCTGAGTCCACCATGGAGCACGACGCAGCCGCTGCTGGCCGCCGCTGTGCGCATGTGTGGCCTCTGAACCGGAAATGCGGGGGGGGCCGTATCGGCAGCTAGAGCTGCGAGCTGTAGGCCAGCTCCCTGCTAGCTCCCAGCAAACGGGAAATCTGTGGCCTTTTGACGCCAGTTTTCCTGGCATAAATGACCACTGTTTTCCCGACGGCGTGGGGCCATAGTCCCAAATATGAAGAATCCAGCCCTTGGTCTCTCACCAGTGTAATGGAGCATTTTATTGCTGCATAGATACGCAAGGTTATTTGGTCCTGTTTGGGTTGAGGAATGGATAGAGCAAACCTGTGCTGAAACATTTGTGGGGGGTTCTGCTATTGTGAGTAGCGAGTTCCTTACAGCAAAGATCATGGGCGGGATTCTCCCCTACCCGGCGGGGCGGGAAATTCCGGCGTAATGGAGTGGCGGAAACCACTCCGGCATCGGGCCGCCGCAAAGGTGCGGAATTCTCCGCACCTTTCGGGGCCAGGCCCTCACCTTGAGGGGCTAGGCCTACGCCGGAGTGGTTTCCGCTCTGCCGGCTGGTGGGAAAGGCCTCTGGCGCCACGCCAGCCAGCGCCGAAAGGACTTCGCCGGGCGACGCATGCGCGGGAGCATCAGCGGCCGCTCACGGCATCCCTGCGCATGCGCAGGGGAGGGGGTCTCTTCCGCCTCGACCATAGTGAAGACCATGGCGAAGGCGGAAGAAAAAGAGTGCTCCCACGGCACAGGCCCACCCGCCAATCGGTGGGCCCTGATCGCGGGCCAGGCCACCGTGGGGGCACCCCGTGGGGCCAGATTTCCCCGCGCCCCCCCCCCCGGACCCCGGAGCCCGCCCGCGCCGCCTTGTCCCGCTGTTCACAAGGTGGTTCAATCCACGCCGACTGGTTGACAGCAGTGGGACTTCAGCCCATCGCGGGCCGGAGACCCGGCGGGGGGTCGGAGAATCGCACCCCATGTATTTCATAATAATAATCTTTATTGTCACAAGTAGGCTTACATTGCAATGAAGTTACTGTGAAAAGCCCCTGGTCGCCACATTCCGGCGCCTGTCTGGGTATGAGGATTCTCTTGCAGCCAGTCCGGATGAATCGATAAATGAGAGTTTGGCTCAAGATGGATTGGAACTTTATGGGAAAAACAAAATGTGAGGTAAAGCTTTGTGTGAAGAAATGTCAAGACAGGCCCTTACAGGCTTCTGATGGCAAGCGGAGGAATGTCAAGATAGGCTGTCAAAGGCTTCTGATAACAAGGTTGTTTTGAACCAGACAAAAGTGCAATAACGGCCTTGGGAATGGGTGCACTAGGCTTAAAGATAATTATGATTGAGGGGGGCTGAATTATAATTGAGCTGAGAGCACAGATAGGAATGCGAGGGAGCTGCCCTCAGAAATGAACCAAACTCTGTATAAGAACTGCTGTTAGATGTATTGACTTGGGCTTGCTATTGTGACTCTGGAGAGACACAGTGGTCCTAGCTCCGGCGCCGAGAAAGAAATATGTTAAAGTAACAAGGTGTTCGACTGATCATTTCATCCGGACTGGCTGCAAGAGAATCCTCAGGTATACAGAGAGAGACTTCAGAATGTCTAAATTACCGAACAGCATGTCTTTCGGGACTTGTGGGAGGTAACCGGAGCACCCAGAGGAAACCCACGCAGACACAGGGAGAATGTGCAGACTCCACACAGACAGTGACCCGACGGGAATCGAACCTGGGACCCTAGTGCTGTGAAACCACAGTGCTAACCACTGTGCTACCGTGCTGCTGTGTATTATTTTTCTTTCAGTGATTCAATCTTGCTGAACTTGGTCGTTTGTACGGAGGCTATGTTAATGCTCAGCCTATCAAGTTCCATATCAATCACATCTCTACCGAGTACGTTATCAACCAGCTGCTCTTCTTTCTTTTGGTTTGATTTGTTTATTTGCCTAATGTAACAGATTCCATCCAGACGTTCAGCTGAGACTCTAACTCCAAGTGCTCTTTGAAGTAGATGGGCTGTGGTGGGCGAGCACCCTTTAGTGTCAAGCTGCCCAACTTCTGGTAGGCAATGGCTGACCAGTGGGCCTCAATGATCCTTCCCACTGTTGGAGACAGCCTGTAGCACCTGTTCTTTATTCAAGTTGAGTTGGATTTATTTCTCATAGCTGCTAGCTCCCATGTTGTGTTCATGCTCTGCAGCAAAACTGGATTGTCCTCGCCAATTTATGCAATTTATAGAGACCCTGGGCTGTCAAAAATTAGAATAAACCTCTTGAGCTACCCATATGAGCCCAAAGGAAAAAAATACACTTTTGGCACTGGCTTATTTACAGGAGTTGGAATACATATTTAGAGCTTATTCGCCCATAGTGAGTTTGTTCATATATGCCAGGGCATGCCCACATGTCAGTGGACATTCACACTGCATGTCTGGGGGCCTCTTCCCCTCAAGTTCCTCTAAAGCTTTAACCTGGGGCTTTGAGGAATCCAGTTTTCATGTTGATACGAGCAATCATTGCTGAGGGCTTTGCTGATGGACAGGCTGTGTACTGACAGTGGGACTTACACATTTGGCTCACTTTTCACATTGCTGTTAACTAGCGGTGAAGGCTGAAAATACAAAGCAAACGAGCACAAAAAAGCTAAAAGCATGCTAAACTTTTCATCTACACACTAGACACATCACATTGACCTGTTGGACATACGATGTGAAACAATATACAATACAAAACGACATTAGATGAATATGAACACAATGGATTAGGAACCTCAAAGAAACACGTGTTTCTTTGGGAAGCACGTGTTACACTCTAATGATAACACACTCTGGGGCGGCACGGCAGCACAGTGGTTAGCACTGTTGCGTCACACGCCAGTGTCCCAGGTTCGATTCCCACTTGGGTCACTGACTATGTGGAGTTTGCACGTTCTCTCCGTGTCTGCGTGGGTTTCCTCCGGGTGCTCCGGTTTCCTCCCACAGTCGAAAGATGTGCAGGTTAGGTGAATTCTAAATTCCCCATAGTGTCCAAAAAAATGATTAGGTGAGGTTACTGGGTTATGGGGATAGGGTGGAGGTGTGGGCTTAGGTAGAGTGCTCTTTCCAAGGGCCGGTGCAGACACGATGGGTCCTTCTGCACTGCAAATTCTATGAATCTATGAAACCCAAATTACTTTACAGCCAAAGAAATACACCTTTGAAGCATAGGGTGAAATTTTATTGTCTCTTCTGCCGGCAGGATTTTCAAATCCATGTTGAAGTCAATGGATTTTGAATGTTTTCCCACATTTTATGGCCCCGTCCCTGCCGTGGTTGGGCAAAAAATCCCACACTTAGCTGCAGTGCAAGCATCTGGCATGCAGGGTAATGTGGGGCTGTATACTGTCCTTACAGTGATGTAAGAGTACATGACTCGTACCCAGGGTCAGTCTAGTGTAGGACAGAGTCGTGTGTACCAGCAAGCATGGAGACAGTTCTTAGCTTATACCCTTTTTTGGATGTTTGTAAATAGTTCTAAGAGCAAATAAAGACTTGCAGTTAACCGACGTGTAACTACAAAGACTTCTTCAGTCCTACCGAACTGCAACCAACACCCTCCAACAATAGACACATTTTAATGTAGGAAAGGTTCTGTAATGGAGCTTGTAAACGATCTTTATGAAGTTATTTTCCAGCTAGTGATGTCATTGCAATAATTCAGGAACTATGGAAGAGAAAGACAATAATTTGTTCACATTATTTGTTCTCAGCATTCTGAGGGAGAATTTATTAACCCTGGGGAAGAATTATTTTGGTTGTTATGTGTAGCTACTACATAAAGACATTTATGAAGACTTTCTCTGACATTTCTAGAGTACTGCAAACTCATTCTAAAAGAATAATTTAATTACAGCACCACACAGCAACCTAAGAAATTCTGCACTGTTTATTCAATAAATCAGTGGTTCCAGTATGGTTTAGTAACCCAGTCCTGCCTGTGACAGCACAACAATCTGTGGGAAGAATATTTACAATGCCAGTGTTTGCAATATGTCACATACTTTGCTATTGCAAATATTTTATAAGTTCCAACACATTTGATATTTCAAAAACCAATATTTTTACCACTGTACTCTTGGAATATGAATATTTTCGGCATTGTCAGTGCCATTCTGCACAACCTTAATATTGGTTAAATGCCTCTCCATGATTACATAAAATGTTTGATATCCTGATGTTTGGAACCAAATACACAATAAACTCTGTTAACTAATGTTGGAGCAGGTTTAATAGTTTGTGACTGACACAAGTCAATATATTTAATTATTTGTTATAACCTAACTGAATGTTCAATTTAACTAAGTGACAGAGATGTTTCCATCTAACACTGCTATTCAGTCCAATCTACAAATGACCTATTACTGTATTTTCACAGTATTCTGAATGCAAATGGAAGGAAACTAAAGAACTGCAACAAATTTTACTGAAGAAATGTATGCATATATATACCAGGTGCCTATCCCTAATTGCCCCTGAGAGCAGTAAAAGCCAACTGCATTGCTGTGAGACTGGGTTCACATGTAGACCAAACCAGAAAAGGATAGCAGGTTTCCTTCCCTGAAGGACATTCGTGAACCAGATGGATTTTTACAATGATCACTGGCAGTTGTATGGTCACCATGACTTAGACTAGCTTTCAATGCCAGATTTTTTATTAATTAAATTTAATCCATCAAGATTTGAGTTTATGCCCCCAAGAGCATTAGCTGAATCTCTGGATGACTAGTCCAGTGACATACCCTCTATACCATCACATTGTAATGTTTCTCTTGGCCTTGGCACAGACTCAGGATTAAGGGTCAATCATTTGGGACTAAGATGAATAGTGTTGTAAATTGCACAAAGATTACACGTGCTCAGCTCCAGGCAGCTTTTATTGAATTTACTTTATTTACATCTCCCCAGCAGGGAGGGCAACAGAAAGGGCAAAATAACAAAATGCTCAGATCTCTTCATATACTACACTCACTTCCCACTTAAAAACTAACTTAACATTGAAAGATAAAATGATACATGTATGTACATAATTTCCCAGAAACGAAACTGACTAAATTAACATCAACAATACCTGAAATGTATCAGGTTGGGTTGCATATTTGCTTTTATTGTAATCGCAACCAAAATGTAGATGACCAGTACTTCCATAGGAATCTACGTGTAAGAAAAAATGTTTTTCCTTTATGCCAGTGTATCTTTCACAAGAAAATAATAATTTGACGAGAGATAATGAGAAAAACAATGTATTTCTTCTTCCTTCCTACATACTTTCAAGTAACGTATCTAAAATATTTTTCTATCTCTTTAGGTATCTTCTTCGATTTCCATTTGCTTGATTCTGCACTTGCAACATCTTTGACTGTGCCAGCCCTGAACTTTGACTATCAACTCCCACTTAATGGCTCTGACAATGACATTGATTGATTAGGCATTTATGGCAAATGGGATGGAATATAAAAAGAGGTAAGTTCCAATGCAGCTGTGTGCGGCCTTGGTGAGGCTACATCTGGAATCCAGTGTACAGTTTTGAGTTGATAAGAAAAGTTGGTGTTGCTCTACTTTGAACAGAGAAAGTTTTTTAAAATAAATTTAAATACCCAATTATTTTTTTCCAATTAGGGACAATTTTAGCGTGGCCAATCTACCCACCCTGCACATCTTTGGGTTGTGGGGGTGAGACCCATGCAGACACAGGGAGAATGTGCAAACTCCACACGGACAGTGACCCAAGGCCAGTATTGAACCCAGGTCCTCGGCACTGTGAGGCAACAGTGCTAACCACTGCACTACCGTCCACCCTGAACAAAGTAAGTTAAGGGTAGACTTAGTAGATGTGTTCAAAATCATAAAGGATATTGCTTAGGTAAATTAGGAGCAATTATTTCAGGTTGTAGAAGGGTCGGCAACCAAAGGACACAGATTTAAGATAATTGGCAAAAGAACTAGAGGGTAGCAGATTTGTAGGTCCAGCAGAGACCCGGCCACGAATTCTGCTGGTGAACAAGGGATAGCGTTTTGGTAATGTGGTAATACCAGGTATTGCAGTACCTGAGAGGTGAATGACCATTGGCTAGACGGAGGGGTCTACCATTGGATAATGTACATAGCTCCGCCCTGAGAGGCGGGGTATAAGAACCGATGCCGTCCCAGCAGCCTTCACTTTCTGTATCATCGCTGCTGGGTACAGTTCTAGCTGATTAAAGCCGATTAGATATGACTCCCCTTCGTCTCGAGAGTTATTGATTGTGCATCAGGTAATACTACTAATTTTTAAGGTTCTATATTGGTTTGAAGTAATATTTCAGAATTTTATCTGAGCTACCTTTTAATTAGTTCAGTTTGAATTTCTGCAAGTGAAACATTCAAGTTTAATCAGGCTGAAACAGGAAGGCAGTTACTTGTAACAAATTATTCTTGATGAAGCAAATGAATTTAAAGGTGCCAAATAGTCTGTGTTCAAGGAATTGTATTTGTTTTAATTACACTATGTGCAATTGAGGGCTTCTTTGTCAGCTTTAAAGAAATAAACAAATGATTTGAAATCAGCAGCCTGAATTAAGTATGGCACATTTTCTTTAAACGGGAGCCTTGTGTTTTAATGGGTTTTGGCTTACTAACTGCCCTAGTTGATAAACCCTTTCTGCAGGAGATAATGGCTGCGATCTACTGGCCACATTCTGCCCGGAAGGCGGCTTGGCTGGTAGATGCCGGGAGATCCCTCTTCCTGAATCTACCCGGCTTGCAACATCTCACGAGATCTAATGGGATCTCGCAAGATGTCGTGATCTGAATCCCACCTGTTGTGGGTGGGATCAGTATTTTGCAACTCTGCTCACAGGAGTGAGACAGCAAGTCTCACTCTAACCTGTACTCCCTGAGACATTGGGATCTAACCACTTTGCCTCGAAGACCTTGGGCAAGCGCCATTCAGTCCCCTCAAACGGGAACCACACTGAACGGCACGTGTGGGGTTCGCCTAGGGTTTTCGAAACCTACAAATTAGTAGGTGCTTGCCCTCTGGGCAGGGTGGCACCCTGGCACTGCTGGTGCCAGCTGGGCACCCTGACACTGCCAGCCTGGCACACAGGCAGTGCCACCTGGATGCCAGCCTTGCACTGCCAGGATGCCCAGGCTGGCAGTGCCAAGGTAGCAGGCACTGGTACTGATAAAAGCATTTACCCCATGGTAGGGATCAGGCCCGGAGCTACCCTATTCGTGTGAAATGGATAATGTGGGACCAAGGACTCCTTTATGATGGGTTGGGGCAGGTGGGGGTTCAGGGGTCGCATTGGGGGCTTGTGTGATCGAGACGCTATTCAAAAATCAGGTGCCAATCTTTTCCTGCACTGAGGAGATCCGGCGAGTGGAGTTGCTCAGTGCAGGAAATGGGACTAAGTGCGGTCTCGGTGGGATATTCCCCGCTGATGCCCTGAATTGTAACAGAGTCCCAATAGATAGCGTGGTGTTTCTCGGCGCTGTGAGGTGCCAGGAAACATCCAGCTAAACGCGCTCGTCACGGGACTCTATTGCAATTTGGTTAGATATCTATATTTTTGGGGTGGCATGTGACGCAGTAGTTAGCACTGCTGCCTACGGCACTGAGGACCCGGGTTTGAATCCCAGCCCTGGGTCACTGTCCGTGTGGAGTTTGCTCATTCTCCCCTGTCTGCGTGGGTTTCACCCCCACATCCCAAAGATGTGCAGTTAAGGTGGGTTGGCCATGCTAAATTGCCCCTCAATTGGAAAAAAAACTAATTGGGTACTCTAAATTTTCAACAAAAAAAAGATATCTATATTTTTAAAAGAAAGCGATTGTTTTCCCGATTTTATGGTAGGAATGATTACTCTTAATTGTCTTGGTATTCTTGAGAACTAGGGAGTGTGTTGATATGAATTGTTTAAGATAGGAGGTGTTAATGATAAGAGAATGTAATATTTTTTTGTACAACTGCTCTGTATCTTCAAGAATGTGTAATTTGTTCACAGTAGTTGGTATATCAGGGGGCCCAGGGAATAAGAGATGGTCATTTGTTTTCAGTCTACATGACTATAGTTACAGAGATGGGATGACACCAGATGACCTTCACCCTAAGCCAATGAAAGAGGCCTATTTGTACTATTTCCTAATAAAGAGGAGGATCAGTCAGAATTAGAGATAAAAGTTGGAAAATTAGTTACCTTTGTCAGTTTTACCATGGCTTCTGTGGTATGATTCTTCTGAGACACATTCAATGTGATGTTACTTCAGAGACTGAAGAAGAAAGTAATCGCCTGTGCTGACAGCACTTGAGGAATTCTACAGCTTTGAGGGATAAGAATTTACCTGTAGTGAAATGGGGGAATGGAATAATTATGCTGATGAGTGGTGCAGACAAGGCTGTATCTGTGACATCATCAATCATGTGCTAGCGGCTCGGTACTGCAGACAGGCAGCACACAGAGGAGATATACCTATTCAATAACCTACCTTGTACATATTGTATTTCGTGTAAAAAATCAGTTTTGGGTAACCACCTGAGCCAGACTACAGTACCTTTTGATAAGTTACACACATCAATCAAAATGTTCCAAGTTGTCTTCCCTGCTTTTGTTGAGTAAATGTAACATCTTTCTTAATAAATTCTACTTGATTCAAAAATAGTTGTTATTCATACCTTGTTAGATCAGACACAACTAAGAGCCCCGTTGTTATAAATTAAGAATTTGGAACTTGGATATTTTAAATAAAGGGATTTTAAACTTCAAAACCTCCAAAATTTACAAAGAGATTGAAATATCAAAGCATAAATGCTACTATGCCCCAAGATATGTACAATTGAAGGTCTCAATAAGCAATATTGATTTTATGAAGACACGGGGAGTACACACCGAGTTGAAACAAAAGAAGAAAATGTTTATTTACAAGTTTTAAGGTCGACTGTGTCATAATATACACCAGTATATCATGGTGCAGACACACACTGATGGACACACAGTGGGACCAATCAACATACACAACACCGCAGCCAATCACCAGTGAGAGCACACGGACTATAAAGACAGGGGGCATCAGAGTTCCAGCTCATTCGAGTAGCAGCTAGCTAGGAGCACAGAGCTCACAGCCTGCAACACAGACATTCACCATGTGCTGAGTGCATCAACTGGTTAGGACAAGGCAAAGGTCTTTAGTTAAAGCTAGTGTCATATTTACCCACAGTTCAAGTATGTTTAAATAGTGAACCTTTTAATAAAATAGTGTTGCACTACTTCAGGTTTTGGTGACCTGTATGTGACCCAGAACACCCAACACATCATGATACCAGGCGTGGTTGCATATTAGCACTTCTTAGACCTACCTGCAAGTGATCTGCCAGCATTCCGTCATCCTGCAACATGGACAACATCAGCCCGCCGCCGCCGCTCCACATCGCCGGCAACCTCTGGGCCAACTGGAAGATTTTCACACAGCGCTTCCAGCTCTTCCTCAAAGCCACAGACAGGGAGGGTGCCTCAACTCCAGAAAGATTGCTCTTCTCCTCTCCACGGCCGGGGACCATGCCATCCATATTTTCAACTCTCTCATCTTTGCAAATGACGAAGACAAGACGAAGTGCAAGACGGTTCTCCTCAAATTTGACACTCACTGCAGTGTGGAGGTGAATGAAAGTTTCGAGCGCTACGTGTTCCAGCAGCGTTTGCAGGGTAAGGCCGAACCTTTCCAATCCTTTCTAACGCACCGCCGCATCCTTGCGCAATCTTGCAGCTACGGGCCCACCTCCGACTCCATGATACGCGACCAGATCGTTTTCGGTGTTCAGTCGGACCCCCTACGTCAGCAGCTCCTCAAAGTAAACTCACCCTAGCGACCACCATCGAGACCTGGTCCTACATGAAAATGCCACCAGTCGGTACGCCCATATACAAGCGGCTGAAACGGCGCGGCAAGGTCCCCACGAGGCGGAATGGGTCCAAGTGATTGAGCACCTCCAGGCCCTCAGCCTGGATGAGGGCGGCCATTTCGCGTGCTTTTCGCAGACTCACGCGCTTGTGCGCACCAAACGAGGGGACGCCAATGTGGAGGAACGTAATGCGCAGGCGCGCACCACGCACGACCGCACCATGCATGCGCGGTGGCGCAGCGAACGTGCTGACACCACGACGTACGACAACTGTGGCTCCATCCATTTAAAGTGGCAATGCCCTGCAAAATATCGACAATGCCTACGATGTGGAAGACTTGGCCACTATGCTGCCTGCTGTCGAGCAGCTCAGCCTTCCAATTCATATCGCTTCAGCCAGCCTCGCAGGAATGTTCGGGCAATTCAACCCACGGTCTCCGAGTCCGATTCCGACCTCCCACACAGCAGTGACACCGAGGACCCGAAGGCGCCTTTTCGAGTTGGTGTCGTAACGAAAAACAGGCTGTCCCAGAAGCAAAGACAGCAGCCGCTGTCGGTATACAACATCGATCCAGACGATGAGCGGTGTGCCATCCTGACGGTCAACCGGTCCCAAATACGATTCCGCCTGGACACTGGTGCCTCCGCCAATCTCATGGCGTGGTCTGCTTTCCAAAGCCTTCGTGTCAAACCAATCATTCTCCCATCGGCCTGCCAGCTATTGGACTACAATGGCAACATCATTCCTGCTTCCGACTCATGCCAACTTGTAGTGACGCACAAGTCACGAAAAGCCATCCTTCCTTTCCAGATCGTGGGCTCCTCGAAGGACTCTCTGCTTGGCGCACAGACTTGCATATTGCTAAACCTCGTTCAAAGAGTTCAC
This sequence comes from Scyliorhinus torazame, assembly GCF_047496885.1. Classification (NCBI taxonomy): domain Eukaryota; kingdom Metazoa; phylum Chordata; class Chondrichthyes; order Carcharhiniformes; family Scyliorhinidae; genus Scyliorhinus; species Scyliorhinus torazame. Next base: position 264,567,602 of record NC_092711.1, read on the forward strand.
TCTCTCTCTCCTGATGACGCGTCTGCCTTCCAGGATGCTGACTTCAGGGCGCAACTCAACGCCATCATCGACCAGCACCGCAATGTCTTCGAAGGCATGGGCATGCTCCCATATACTTACAAGATCCTACTCAAACAGAACGCCACGCCTGTGGTGCATGCACCTCGCAGAGTCCCAGCACCCCTCAAGGACCGCCTCAAGCAGCAGCTGCAGGACCTCCAAGGCCAAGGAGTGATCTCCAGAGTTACGGAACCAACCGACTGGGTCAGTTCCATAGTGTGTGTAAAAAAGCCTTCCGGTGAGCTCAGAATCTGCATTGATCCAAAGGACCTGAATCACAACATAATGAGGGAGCATTACCCAATCCCCAAGCGCGAAGAGATCACATGCGAGATTGCTCGCGCCAAGCTCTTCACCAAACTAGACGCCTGAAAAGGATTCTGGCAAATTCAACTAGACAGATCCAGCAGGAAACTGTATACCTTTAACACCCCTTTTGGCAGATATTGTTACAACAGGATGCCATTTGGGATCATATCGGCGTCAGAAGTGTTCCACAGGATCATGGAACAAATGATGGAAGGCATTGAAGGTGTTCGCGTCTATGTCAACGACATAATCATGTGGTCCACCACCCCGCAGGAGCATATCAGTCGCCTCCAGCGCGTGTTCAAACGCATACGGGAGCAGGGCCTACGCCTCAACAGAACCAAATGCTCCTTCGGCCAGACGGAACTCAAGTTCCTCGGGGACCACATCTCCCAGTTGGGTGTGCGGCTGGACGCGGACAAGGTGGCTGCCATCACAGCCATGAAAAAGCCAGAGGATAAGAAGACGGTCCTCCGATTTCTGGGCATGGTCAACTTCCTAGGGAAGTTCATCCCTAATCTCGCCTCTCATACCACAGTTCTCAGGAACCTGGTCAGGAAGACGACAGACTTCCAGTGACTTCCTGCCCACGAGTACGAATGGAGAGAACTTAAAACCAAAATTACCACGGCCCGGGTATTGGCCTTTTTTGATCCAGCGAAAGAGACAAAAATTTTGACCGATGCCAGCCAATCTGGCATTGGGGCAGTGCTCCTGCAACGCGATGAGGCCTCATCATGGGCTCCCGTTGCATATGCGTCACGCGCCATGACCCCCACGGAACAGCGCTACGCGCAGATAGAAAAGGAGTGCCTGGGCCTTTTGACCTGTGTCGTCAAGTTTCATGATTATGTGTATGGCCTTCCCCAATTCACCGTCGAGACTGACCATCGCCCGCTGGTCAATATAATACAAAAAGACTTGAACGCATGACACCTCGCCTCCAGCGCATTCTGCTTAAACTCGACTTTCAGCTCGTATACACCCCGGGCAAAGATCTGATCACAGCCGACACTCTGTCCAGGGCAGTCAACACCCCGTGTGACCCAGCGGGATTCATCTGCCAGGTTGACGCCCATGTGGCCTTCGTGGTCTCCAATCCACCGGCCACGGATGAACGCCTCGTCCAAATTCGCCGCGAGACTGCGGCTGACCACCTGCTACAGCGTGTCATGCGCCATCTAACAGACGGATGGCTCAAGGCCCAATGCCTGCTGTTCTACAACATCAGAGACGATCTGGCGGTAGTCGATGGTGTCCTCCTGAAGCTGGACCGCATTGTTATCCCGCACAGCATGCGCCAGCTTGTCTTGGAACAGCTACACGAGGGCCATCTTGGCGTGGAGAAGTGCCGCCGACAGGCCCGAGAGGCAGTGTACTGGCCCGGCATCAATGACGACATCGCCAACACAGTGCTCAACTGCCCCACCTGTCAGCGGTTCCAGCCGGCCCAACCACGTGAGACCCTACAGCCCCATGAGTTGGTCACATTCCCTTGGTCCAAGGTCGGCATCGACTGTTCCACGCACTGGGCAGGGACTATGTCCTGATTGTAGACTATTTTTCAAACTACCCGGAGGTGGTACGTTTGCACGCCATCACATCGTCTGCAGTCATCCGTGCCTGTAAGGACACCTTTGCTCGTCACGGCATCCCATTCACTGTGATGTCGGACAATGGCCCCTGCTTTGCAAGCCAGGAATGGTCCAACTTTGCCAGGAGGTACAACTTTGTGCATGTGACATCCAGTCCCCTGTACCCCCAATCCAATGGCAAAGCGGAGAAGGGCGTCCACATAGTCAAACGGCTCCTCTGCAAGGCTGCCGATGCGGGATCCGACTTCTACCTCGACCTGCTGGCCTATCGCTCGGCCCCACTTTCCACTGGCCTGTCACCAGCCCAGCTGCTCATGGGTCGCACCCTGAGGACGACGGTGCCATCCATTCACGTCCCAGACCTTGACCACGTTCCGGTCCTTCTTCGAATGCAACTGTCTCGTGCACAGCACAAGGCGGCACATGACTCCAGTGCAGCTGATCTCCCTGCTCTGGCTCCAGATGACAACATCCGCATCCATCTTCCGGATGGTGGCTAGTCTGCAACTGCTGTGGTTCTTCGGCAGATGGCACCCCGCTCGTTCCTGGTTAGTCTACCGGATGGTTCCATTCTGCGCCGTAATCGACGTGCCCTTCATCTCGTTCCGCGCTCGCTACGTGATCCTCCGCCAGTGCCATGCCCTCCTGTTGTCCCTGACCTGGACTATGCGGAGATTCCGGTTACTCTGCATCCTCCTCAATCTGACGCAGTCCAGCCCGCTCCTCAGCTGGTGGCTCCTGACTGTAGCCACGTAAAATGGCTGTGTTCCGATTAATCTGGCCAAAACCCAGTTTGAAATGGCTAACCTGAAAGACTGCTGGGAAAAGCAGCTAACAAGACACAAGCAGGCAGCTGCAGACAGTATTGCATATTCGGCTCTGGGGAAGTTAGCCCAGATCGATACTCAGGGCTATCAACAGCCCATCAACCCAGGTATTTGCAGTTACATTCAGGACTGTTTGCAGCCCATCTATCCAGGCATCTGCAGTTAAATCGGCTATCCCCGGGAACAATTGCAACATATTAGCAATTGACAACCGGGCCAGACCTGTCGGCGCCTGCAGTGGCCGAAACAAAGACAGGTGAACGACCACCCCCCGATCGAGGAATCGCCTCACCATTGGACACATCGACCCCAGGGGTTGGGGACAAATCCAATCACTTGGGACTCAGGGTCAAGGGCCGCCCCGGGAGGCGGGAAGCCCCTGGGCCCTATAAAAGTGAGGGGCCAAGTTCAGATCTCTCTCTCTCTCATCTTCGCCTGCTCGAGACCTTCGCAAGAACAGCAACCGGCAACTGTAAGTTTGAATCCAGCGATCGCTATCCGGTAGAGACACCTAGCCACCGACCTGTAGCAGCCTTTTGAATCCCGCGGGCCAGATCTGATTGGACAAGCCATTCATTTCCCTGACCTGGTGGGCTCTTCCTAAGTTAAGTATTGGCCAGTAGTGATAGGTTTATTATATAGAAAGTAGTATTAGGGTATTAATATTGCTTGTTGTATATAATAAATGACCGTTGTTTTAATCCTTACTAAGCGGTGTGCTGTATTATTAATCATAACCTGAACTTGAACCACGTGGCGGTATCATAAAGATACCTGGCGACTCGTGAGCAAAGGTGACGTAATCAGAGCCAATAGACTAAAGCTAAAAAGAGCAACATAATTGGCGACTCCGCCGGGACCCGACTTAGAAGTGGAAAACCACTCCGGGAGAACCCCAACATTTGAATTAGAATCCAATCGGAAACAAAACAAAAAACACCCCACAGGTGTTCAAGCGGTTCTGGTTAATAATTCACAATTCGGAAGTGTGTGTATGCATGCGTAACTAACAGGGGTATAAGGCAAAACTGATAGATTTTTTGTTGCGTCAAAACTATCGGCAGTTGGTATTTTGGAAATTAGCGCAAGCCGTACCCGCATCTACCACACCACCTTAGCCCCCTGTTCCAAATTTGAATGTAACGAGCAGATAAGAGAGAGCCATGCAGGCAATGCAAGCGATGCAGCACCTCATGAACCCCGAAGATTTTGCTGTCGCACCAGTCAGCAACGTAGGAGCGGGACAGTGTCCCGTTTGGGAAGTGGAAATCCGTAAAATTCTGCAGGGCAAAGGATGGCACATGTGGAAGGATTTCTGCAATAACGACGACTCAGGTCCTGGAAGTATAGGGCATACTTGGTGGGAGAACCTGAGTGAGATCCACAAAAAGAGTTTAGCAAAAGCGCGCAAGCCGATGGCAATTGTGTCCTATCTGGCACAATTGCGAGGCACAGAGGAGGTCGCAGGACGCTCCACAAGGAAATAGAAGGCATACATTGGATGAGTAAAATCGATGTATGCGAAATTGAGAAAGAGAACCTGGAGTTAAAAGGGAAATTAGCAGCAAAGGACGAAGAGGTGGCTGATGCCAAACGGGGTCACCAATCTTGTCTGGCGCACTTGAGTAGTTTCCAGTCACAATATGAAAAGGCTTACCAGGACCTGCAGCGTACAGTCCTGGTAAAGAAAGAAACAGAAAACCAGTTCGAGACGCTCCAGAAACAACGCAGTGATCTCAAGGCAGCCTTGAGAGCGCTCCACGCCACAACCATGGAACAAAGGCAGAGTACTTTGGACCATGCAAAGTGCCGAAAGCAGATTGCAGACTTGAAAGCACTGCTTTCTGTCCAAAAGGGATTTCAAGACACCTTTGGGGAACGTTTAGACCAGGAAGACGGCCCTGATTGGGAAGAATTGCAAGAGACAGCGCAGCGATATGTTCAGGGAGCATGGGCGCAGGGAAAACCCCAAAGGAGGAAAGCACCCCCACCCCCCACACAACAGATAATACAGGCTCCCATGAACCCTGTAACAACCCACCGCACTGCCACAGCAGACGAGGCGGAGGTCTTATATTCCACCCCCCTCACAGTGACCTAATTACGGGACGCGTGTGCCAAAATCACACCGTTCCCCCACGCTTCAGACCCACACCATTTCTTTGCCACCGTCAAACACCAGGCGACCATGTACGGCCTGGATGAGAAAGAGCAGGTAAAGCTCACGGTCCTCAGCTTAGACCCATCGGTCGCAGTAGCCCTTCCTGACCCACAGAATGTAGGAGGAGGCACCCTTGCAGAAATGCATACCGCGATCCTGGATGCGATCGGGTACAACCGGGGCGACCCCGTAGACGGTATGAATAAATGCAGACAGAAAAAGTCTGAACACCCCACAGCGTTCGCAGGGCGCTTGTGGATTCATTTTGAAACCGTTTTCGGCAACGTAGATCGTGCCCATTTGTCCCCAGACAATATGGCCAAGTGGACCCGCACCCTTATCTCCCATGCCACGGAAGCAGGACAGAATGCCTGTAGCAATTATGACCCCTCGGAGGAGGCTCATAATGAGAAGTGGGTGGTCAAAAGATTGTCCCGTGTTTGGGAACAAGCGACTCACGGTAAATCAGCAACTAGAACCCCCGAGGAAAACCAAGCCGCCGCAGACGTGCAGGCAGTAAGGACCACTCTCCACAACCCCGCCTGGGTAAACGAGGGAAAGAACAGCCCCCCAGCCAAACCGCAAGAGTGCTACAATTGCGGACACTTGGGACATTTTGCTAGAGAATGCAATGGCCCGAAAAAACCACAGAGAGCCCATCAGACCGGCACTCCCAATAAGAAAAAGGCAGAGCCCATACATAGCGTTAGCGCCCAGTCCGATCAGACAGACGTGACCGGAAAGGACTGACGGTGTACAGGCTCCCCCAGCTGGGTCTGCGATCCCCTTTGGGATAGGTCAGGACGACCCGTAGTCGCAGCAAAGGTTAGGGGACAGCCGATCGAGCTTCTCTGGGACACAGGAGGGTCCCGCACAACCTTAAATTCCTCCACCCTTGGTAAGGACACGTGGCCCACTACATCCACTATCACCCTCAGCGGCTTCACAGGCCACTCACAACAGGGGCATATCACGACCCCTGTACCCATCCAGTTCGGAAATATTAATACAAAGCACCCCGTAGTGTTAGTCGACCTGCCCCCAACAGCAGAGAACATTTTAGGGATCGATTTTATGAACTCACACCCCCTCTCCTTCGATCCAGTCAACCAGTGTGTCTGGAAGATGGCGAAATCCGCTAGAGTCCCCGCAACACTCAATATAGGGGACTACATGATCAAAATCAGCGCCGTTGGCGAGTTTTGGTTTAACCCCAGCACATTCAGCACGGACAGACAGGTTAGGGCAGTCCTGCAGAAAAACAGGGCAGCATTTGCAACCCATAAACACGACTGTGGACAGATGACCGGCTCTGTACAGATAACCGGACCGGACCCAAGACCCCAGAAACAGTACGGATTTCCCCTCGAAGCAGAGGGAGAAATCCTAAAGGTCATAGAAAGCCTGTTAGAACAGGGCGTCCTAAGACCGGTAGCCTCGACTAACAATGCCCCGATTTGGCCAGTAAGGAAACCCGACGGATCATGGCGTTTAACCATTGATTATCGGGAACTCAATAAAGTCACCCCCGCAGCAGCCCCCACCGTTGCAGCAAGTCCCGAGACCATGCTCAAACAGGGACTCCATGCCTGATATTTCACGGTTTTGGACGGCAGTAATGGGTTCTGGTCCATTCCATTGGCAAAGGAGTGCCAGTACAAATTTGACTTCACTTTCCGAGCTCAGCAGTACACGTGGACATGCCTGCCACAAGGCTTCCACAACTCCCCCTCCATTTTCCACCGACAGCTGGCAAATGGACTAGCAAAATGTTCTCGCCCCGAATGTCTGGTACAGTATGTAGACGACCTACTACTGCAGACAGACACAAAGGCAGAGCACATTGAGCTTCTGTCCAAACTCCTGGAGTTACTACACTCCATTGGCTGTAAAGTAAACCCCAAGAAGGCCCAAATATTGGAAGAAAAGGTGATATATTTGGGTACTATCATCACACACGGCAAACGCGAGATCGAGCACAAAAGAATTGACTCGATCGCTAAATTGCCCCTTCCCCAACACGTGTCAGCCCTCCGGTCATTTTTAGGACTGGTTGGCTACTGCCGAAACCACATTGACGGTTTCGCCAGCAAGGCAGCGCCCCTCTCAGACCTCCTAAAGAAAGGAACCCCCTGGGAATGGCTTCCGCAGCATACGGAGGCTGTGGAATCACTAAAACAGGCACTCATAGCCGCCCCCGCACTACAAGTTCCCGACCCGCTTTCCTCTTTCGCCATAGAGGTAGCGACCACAGACCGCACCCTTTCAGCCGTGCTCCTGCAGGAACGGCACGACCAGCTAAGCTTATGCCTCCCGAATATTAGACGTTGTGGAACAGGTATTTTCAGCCTGTGAGAGGCACCTGCTCGCAGTTTTCTGGGCAGTCCAGTACTTTTCCTACATTACCGGACTGAACCCCATCACCATCTTGACCGAACACACCCCCACACAACTTTTACTGGACGGACGACTTAAAGACGGAACCGTCAGCCAAATCCGCGCTGCTAGGTGGACCCTTCTCTTACAAGGACGGGACATCACAGTAAAACGGACAAAGACTCACACATACTTCGCGGACAATCTACAATACCCCAGAACCCTCCATGAGTGTGAAATCATCTCGCCCCACCATAATACAGGCCCCTTTATAGCCAGAACACCCCCCAGAAAACTAGCCACTCCATCTCAGAACCCCCCTCACCCGGACACGTGTGACCCCATCAGGATTTATGTGGGTGGATCTTCCACAATCCTGGATGGGCAACGCATAACAGGTTGTGGGATTTATGTGGAGGACGCGCAGGGACGCGCCCTCGAAGAAATCGCATTAAAATTGCCCGGGCACTTAGGCGCGCAGGCTGCAGAGCTTGTGGCCATCGCCTACATTGTAGACCACCCAGATTCCTTCCCCAGCCCAGCAGACATATATTCAGACAGCCTATACGTCTGCAACAGCCTCACCGAATTTCTGCCCCTCTGGGAAACAAGAGGATTTGTTTCCGCGGATGGAAAACCCCTCCCCTCAGCCCCATTACTCCGCCATATTCTGGAAAAGGCCAAGAACAGGACTTTTGGCATTATAAAAGTCCGCAGCCACCATCGTTCTTCCCCCCCCTGGAAATGTAAAAGCCGACGCGCTGGCTAAGGCAGGATCCAGGCATGGGTACTTTTGGAAGCCCCCCGGGAGCGCCCCAGTGAGTGCGCCAGTGAGTGCAGTTCAGGTCACGCAGACTAGGATCGAGGATCTAGTAGCGGCCCAGAAGCAGGATAGTGCTCTCACTGAGATCGTGAAAGGGAAGTTTCCAGCCTCATACGAGAGGTTCCGGAATACCATAACCACACATGATGGTGTGGTGCTAAAAGACAGCCTTTACGTGGTTCCTGTACAAGATAGGAATCAGATGATCTGTCTATTCCATGACGGCCATGGACACCAGGGAATAGAACCCACCGCAGCCCACCTCAAGCAGCTTTGTTGGTGGCCAAATCTTAAAGAGGATGTATCCCATTACATCGAAAATTGCCTCATCTGCGCGCAAAACAACCCAGATAGGTATGCCAAAAAGGCACATCTCAGCCACACCTGACCCGTTAACTGCCCCTGGACTAACCTCAAGATCGATTTTATAGGTCCATTGCCCCCTTGCAGGAATGGCTATAAATATGTTCTGGTGGTCATTGACACTTTTACAAAGTGGGTGGAAGCATTTCCAGCCTGCACCAACACCGCGAAAACCACCGCCAAAATCCTAACCCACCACATCTTCGCAAGATGGGGACTCCCCCGCAGTATTGAATCGGACCAAGGTTCTCACTTTACGGGACGGGTCATGCAGAACGTCCTCACGATATTTGTCATAACCCAAAAATTTCACATTGCGTACCACCCTCAGTCGAGTGGTATAGTGGAGCGCATGAATCGGACCCTAAAAACCACCCTTAGAAAAATGGTCCAGCAAAACAACACCACTTGGGATTCGGTCCTCCCCTTTGCGCTGATGTTTTTGCGTAACACTGTTTCCACCTCCACAGGTTTCACCCCGCACACCCTCATGACCGGACGCCCCATGAAAGGGACTGAATACTTGCCAGGTTTAGACATAACCAGCCCCGAAGTCACGGCCCTCACCCACGAGAAGGCCGTGGAACAACTAGCAAATATAAAAACGGCTCAACTAGCAGCCGCTGTTAAACTGGGCACTAAAAGAAAACAGAGTAAGGCCTGTTTTGCTAAGGCAGTACATGCCACGGAGTACAACATAGGACAGCAAGTAATGTTGTCCGTGTACAAACCCAGCACGTTTCTGTCTCCAAAATACTCGGGTCCCTATTCAATTACGGACAAAATAAGCCCGTCGGTATATAAAATTAAATACCAAAATGGTAAGACTGCGTGGTTTCACATAAACCAGCTCAAGGTTTATGGAGCACAGTCAAACCACTCCCACCACGTCATGCTTGACGCAGCCGACCAAACCCCGCCCACATCCAATGTGACCACTCCCACCCCTTCCACGTCCAGCCCAGACACGGACTCTCCACCGACTCCACCCACGAACTTTACGCTCCGCCCCGGAACGCCCACAGACTGCAGCAGCACAGACAGCGACTGACTCTGACGACAGCCACAGCACGCCTCCCTACTATCCTGGTCCCACACCCAGCAACTCCGACTTCGACTCCAGTGACCCCTTCCTCATCACCTACTTAAATAAACCCCACCACCGACCACCGAACTACACGGACGACCCCGACTTTGTCCCCACCCAACTCGACACCACTCATTGGCACCGCGACAACTCCTGCAGACTCGTCCGCAACGACGAGGACGATCCCAACTCACACCACGCAGCCCTTTCCGCCCTGATCCACTCCAGAGTTTGGCACTCGGGAGAAGGTGACGACCTCGGGCCTGACTCCGCCAACCCTTTTGCGACCCTGTTCGCAACCGAGAACTGAGGTGTCCACATGATGATTTAAAGGAGACACTTGGTGAAAAGTGTTGTCCTTTCTGATGGAACCTGCAGAATGTTTTATGTTGTCTGTCTGTTTGTTAAATGCTGTTCGTCCTACAGGAGAATGTTCTCACCACCCCACACCCATTCACCTGAACTTTTTAGCTCTTTTCCAATTGGACAAGCTAGACGCTTGTTCAGCGGTACCAACTTGTCCACAGATACCTGGTCACCAGACCAGACGCCCATTCAGAGGAACTAGCTTTTCAGCTGATACGTGGTCACCAGACCAGACGCCCAATCGTAGCTACTCTTCTGATTGGATGGTATAATCAGAACAGTAACCCCACCAGGATGACTACATTTTTGTCCATTCTTTGGTCGCTCAGGCAGTGGAGAAACGGCGTGAGACCCGCCCTGCCTGGGGACCCCCCCCGTTGGTCAAAAAGGCTTGGGTAGGGAAGATACGGTATTGGTAGCCGTCCTATCCGGGGACTCCACCCTAGTCTTACCCGTCGCGGCCCACACACACCTCATTCGAACTTTTCTTTCAAAAACAGTTTATTTTATTTAGGCAACCTTTGGGTTGCTGCCACATGCTATTTACATCCTGGAACATTTGGATGATAAACCTAGCACTGGTCCACCATTGGGAAGTGTGCCTTGTCCAAACATTTGTTTTGAAAAAAAAAATGGGGGGAGAGTCACATACTGTGACCAATTATAAGGGTTGAATTGGCCCAAGAAGGACAGACACACTAACACACCAGATATTAAACCGAAGTATTTACACACACTACGCTTGTCTTACAGAACTCCAGAAGCTCCAAGTCCGGAGAAAACCAGCGAACACAGGAAAAGGAAAGAAAGAAGACAGCCATGAGGACTCCTTTCTTCGTGCTCAACATGTTTGTGCTGGACTTTTGGTTGCGCGGGAACGCGGACCCCATCACTCCAAACCCCTTTACTGTTAACACTTCACGGCCCAGTAGTACCGAGGGCCCAGTCACCAACCACGCTGCATTATCCTGGTGTGCCAAGTTCATAACTTGGTACTCCCTATCGTACATCATTGAGTCACTGTTGGCATTGGCTATACTCAGTTGTGCAGTACAGACCATGCGCCTCCGCAAGTGGAAAAGGAGAGCGTACCGCGCTCGAACCCCGGTCTATCGGATCCGATCCCCGATATTCGGCTATGACCAGACCCCAGACCCCTGCGACATATGAATAATAAAACATGCACTGGCGGTTTTTCCTGTAAATAAAAAGAAAATGTATGGAAATGTATGATCCTGAGCTTGACTGCCAAGCCAGGAAAGAGTACATTAAATGTTGTGATTGTTATTGTATGTTTAGAGAGATAAGATTGTATAATGCTTGAAGAATTGTTTAGGTAAAATTAGAGGTTTCCAGTTTATTTTTTTTATAGATACATGCCCCTGCCTGACATAGCGCCCTCAAGAATTGTTTAGGTAAATTTTTGTGCATAGCTAGGGTCAGAGTAGTGGCCATGTAGGAGGTGCCCCGCCCCCCCCCCGGTCAGGGAACGAAGAGGACAAAATGTATGTGATCCTTCACGCTTCGCGTTAGGATCACAAGGCGGGAATGTAGCCACCTGAAATGGCTGCGTTCCGATTAATCTGGCCAAAACCCAGTTTGAAATGGCTAACCCGAAAGACTGCTGGGAAAAGCAGCTAACAAGACACAAGCAGGCAGCTGCAGACAGTATTGCATATTCGGCTCTGGGGAAGTTAGCCCAGATCGATACTCGGGGCTATCAACAGCCCATCAACCCAGGTATTTGCAGTTACATTCAGGATTGTTTGCAGCCCATCTATCCAGGCATCTGCAGTTAAATCGGCTATCCCCGGGAACAATTGCAACATATTAGCAATTGAATACCGGGCCAGACCTGTCGGCGCCTGCAGTGGCCGAAACAAAGACAGGTGAACGACCACCCCCCGATCGTGAAATCGCCTCACCATTGGACACATCGACCCCAGGGATTGGGGACAAATCCAATCACTTGGGACTCAGGGTCAAGGGCCGCCCCGGGAGGCGGGAAGCCCCTGGGCCCTATAAAAGTGAGGGGCCAAGTTCAGATCTCTCTCTCTCTCCTCTTCGCCTGCTCGAGACCTTTGCAAGAACAGCAACCGGCAACTGTAAGTTTGAATCCAGCGATCGCTATCCGGTAGAGACACCTAGCCACTGACCTGTAGCAGCCTTTTGAATACCGCGGGCCAGATCTGATTGGACAAGCCATTCGTTTCCCTGACCTGGTGGGCTCTTCCTAAGTTAAGTATTGGCCAGTAGTGATAGGTTTATTATATAGATAGTAGTATTAGGGTATTAATATTGCTTGTTGTATATAATAAATGACCGTTGTTTTAATCCTTATTAAGCGGTGTGCTGTATTATTAATCATAACCTGAACTTGAACTACGTGGCGGCATCATAAAGATACCCGGCGACTCGTGAGCAAAGGTGACGTAATCAGAGCCAATAGACTAAGGCTAAAAAGAGCAACATGACCCACCCTTGAGGCGGTCAACCAGAATTCGTCGCCCACCTCAGAGACTTAATTTGTTATCTTTATGCACTATTGGAGTCTCTGGTCTGCTCTGTTCTTCCGTTTAATCGTTTTCGTGCTGTGAAGGAATTTGCGGAGGTTGGTGTCGTGGTCCTGCTGGTCGTGGCTGCAGATGGTGCCATTGTCGAGGTACGGGAACGTGGCTCGCAGACCGTACCGATCAACCATTCGGTCCATCTCCCGTTGGAAGACCGAGACCCCATTTGTGACACCAAAGGGAACTTTAGAAAGTGGTAGAGCCGCCTATCTGCTTTGAATGCAATGTACTTGCGGCCGTCCGGACGAATGGGGAGCTGGTGTGATGCACGATCAATTGCACAAAGACTTGAGTTGGATACAACTGAGGCTTTATTGCTCTAAGATGTGTGGCCTCCCACAGCAGCTGGTGAAATGGCTACAGCAATGGTGGACACACAGATTTATACTCCACCTACTGGGTGGAGCCAGCAGGCAGGGACTACCATCGTACCTGTAGTACAGGTCCTACCATACATCACCTAATAGAGGTGCAACAGTGCTTTACCACATTCACCCCCTGTTAAAACTGAGTCCGGCGGGGGTGGTGGAGAACTATATAGAACAAATGGGTTTTACATTTACAATATTTGAGAGAAACAAAATGTCTTTTGAAGTCCAGTGGACCAGTTAGAAGTTTAACGGGTCCAGGGCCTTGATGTGCCGCTGGGAGCGACGTAGTGGTGGCGGCGATGCCGATACTGGTCTGATGTTCGGTGACTCCGGGAGCGTGCCGAAATCCTCTTCATCCTCGGGCGTGGGCAGGGGGAGGATGGATGGTCCTGGGGGGGGGTTGTGTAGCCGCTTAAAATGGCTAACTTCCGATTAGAATGGCCAAACCCCGATTTAAAATGGCGAACGGATGAGGCTGATGGGAAAATCAGCCAACAGGACTCAAACAGACAGCTGCAGGTAAGACTGTGCATTCGCCTCTGGGGAAGCCAGACCGAATCGATACCTGCAGCCATCAACACAACAACACACCAGCCATCTGCATAGTAAGTAGCAATCCCGGGACCAATATGCTACAAATTAGTAACACAAAGCTGACCCAGACTTTTCGGCGCCAGCAGGAGCTGACACAAAGAGAGGGACCACCCCTCGATCAAGGAATCGTTCCAGCATTGGAGAATATCGAACCAAGTGATTGGGACCAAGTCCAATCACTTGGAACCAGGTTCAAGGTCCGCCCCGAGAGGCGGGATGCCCCTGGGGACTATAAGAATAGGGGCCAAGTTCAAATCGACCCTTCTTCCCTTCGTCTCCTCCCCGCACCCTTGGAGACCCTTCTGCTGACCTTCTACAACAGCCGCAAGAACGTAAGTCTTACTCCAACGCTCGCTACGAGATAGGTACTCCTGACTATCGACCTATACCAGCTTTGAATCCCGCAGGCTCAGAACCCATACGAAAGGCCATTCGTTTCCCTGACCTGGTGGGTCATTTCCCAAAGTTAAGTATCGGCCTGTTAGTTGTAGGAAGTAGCTTAGAAGTAGAATTAATGTATAAGTATTGATTACTGTATATAATAAATGTGCGTTGATTTAACTCTTACTAAGCGGTGTGTTGGATTATTGATCATTGCTCGGATTGAACCACGTGGCGGTTTCAGAAAGATACCTGGCGACTCAAGAGCAAAGTTGACAGAACAAAAGCAATTAAACTAAGGCTAAAACGAGCAACAGTTGCTGCTGGGAGTGCCGGGGAGGGGAGGGTGGCACCGGGCTGGAGGGGTGTTTGTGCGTGGAACCTACTGGTGCCAGGTCCCTGAGGGCGAAAGTATCCTGGCGGCCGTCGGGATACGCCACGTAGGCATACTGGGGGTTTGCATGGAGCAATTGGACCCTCTCCACCAACGGGTCCGCCTTGTGGAGTCGGACGTGCCTACGGAGCAGGACAGGTCCTGGATCTGCAAGCCAAGTCGGGAGCAACACCCCAGATGTGGACTTCCTGGGGAAGGCAAAAAGGCATCCATGGGGTGCGTTGTTAGTGGTGGTGCACAGTAGTGACCGAATGGAGTGTAGTGCATCAGCGAGGACCTCCTGCCAGCGGGAGGCCGGGAGGTTCCAGGACCATAGGGCCAGTTGGACGGCCCTCCATACCGTCCCGTTCTCCCTCTCTACCTGTCCGTTTCCCCGGGGGCTAGAGCTTGTCGTCCTGCTGGAGGCGATACCCCTGCTGAGCAGGAACTGACATAGCTCATCACTCATGAATGAGGATCCCCTGTCACTGTGGATGTAGGCGGGGAAGCCAAAAAGAGCGAAGATTGTGTTGAGGGCTTTGATGACGGTGGCAGACGTCATGTCATGGCATGGGATGGCGAAGGGGAATCTGGAGTATTCATCGACCACACTGAGAAAAAACGTGGTACGGTGGGTGGAGGGGAGTGGCCCTTTGAAATCCACGCTGAGGCGCTCAAAGGGGTGGGAGGCCTTCACCAGGCGCGCACGGTCTGGCCGGTAGAAGTGCGGCTTGCACTCCGCGCAGACCTCGCGGCCCCTGGTGATTGTCCGTACTTCCTCGACAGAGTAGGGCAGATTGCAGGCCTTTATGAAATGGTACAACCATGTGACTCCCGGGTGAAAAAGGCTGTCGTGCAGGGCCCGGAGTCGGTCTACTTGTGCGCTGGCACATGTACCTCGGGATAGGGCGTCTGGGGGCTCGTTGAGTTTGCCGGGGCGATGCAAAATCTCGTAATTGTAGGTGGAGAGCTTGATCCTCCACCTCAAGATCTTATCATTCTTGATCTTGCCCCGCTGTGTGTTATTGAACATGAAGGCTACCGACCGTTGGTCAGTGAGGAGAGTGAATCTCCTGCCGGCCAGGTAATGCTTCAATGATAGCTTGGGCCTCTTTTTCGACAGATGAATGCCGAATTTCTGAGGCGTGGAGGGTGCGTGAAAAGAAGGCCACGGGTCTGCCCGCCTGATTGAGGGTGGCAGCCAGAGCTACGTCTGATGCGTCGCTCTCGACCTGGAAGGGGAGGGACTCATCGATTGTGTGCATCGTCGCCCTGGCGATGTCTGCTTTGGTGCGACTGAAAGCCTGGCGGACCTCTGCCGATAGGGGAAAAACCGTGGACTGGATTAGTAGGTGGGCCTTGTCCGCATAATTGGGGACCCACAGGGTGTAATAAGAAAAGAAGCCCAGGCAACGTTTCAGGGCCTTGGGGCAGTGGGGGAGGAGAAACTCCAAGAGGGGGCGCATGCGTTCGGGATCTGGGCCTATGACTCCATCATGCACTATGTAGCCGAGGATGGCTAGGCGATCGGTGCTAAACACGCATTTGTCCTTGTTATAGGTTAAGTTAAGGATTTTTGCGGTATGGAGGAATTTGCGGAGGTTGGTGTCGTAGTCCTGCTGGTCGTGGCCGCAGATGGTGACATTGTCGAGGTACGGGAACGTGGCCCGCAGACCGTACCGGTCAACCATTCGGTCCATCTCCCATTGGAAGACCGAGATCCCATTTGTGACACCAAAGGGAACCCTTAGAAAGTGGTAGAGCCTCCCACCTGCTTCGAATGCAGTGCACTTGCGGTCCTCCGGGCGAATGGAGAGCTGGTGGTAGGCTGATTTAAAGTCTACTGTGGATAAAACCTTGTATTGCGCTATCTGGCTGATCATTTCAGATATGCGGGGGAGAGGGTACGCGCCGAGCTGCGTATACCTGTTGATGGTCTGAGTGTAGTCTATGACCATCTTATGTTTCTCCCCGGTCTTTACAACCACCACTTGAGCTCTCCAGGGGCTGTTGCTGGCCTTGATAATGCCTTCCTTTAGTAACCGTTGGACTTCCGTCCTGATGAAGGTCCGGTTCTGGGCACTGTACCGTCTGCTCCTGGTGGCGACAGGTTTGCAATCGGGGTTAAGGTTTGCAAACAGGGAAGGCGGGTCGACCTTGAGGGTTGCGAGGTCGCAGACAGTGAGGGGGGGTATGGGGCCGCCGAATTTGAACGTTAAACTTTGCAGGTTACACTGGAAGTCCAGTCCCAGGAGTGTGGCAGCGCAGAGATGGGGGAGGACGTAAAGTTGGAAGTTATTGAACTCCACGCCCTAGACTGTGAGGTTGGCTATGGAGTACCCCCGGTTCTCCACAGAGTGGGACCCAGAGGCCAGGGAGATCTTTTGTTTAATCGGGTGTACAGTGAGGGAGCAGTGTCTTACCGTATTGGGATGAATGAAGCTCTCCGTGCTCCCAGAGTCGATCAAGCAGGATGTCTTGTGTCCGTTGATGAGTACCGATGTCGTAGCGGTTGAAAGCGTTCGGGGCCGAGACTGGTCCAGTGTCACTGAGGCAAGTTGTGTCAGAAGCTGAGAGATCTTGTTGGGCGATACACGGCCATCCGAGTCGGGGTCCTGAGACGTCATCCAAGATGGCTGTCCCCATGAATCACACATGGCCGGCTGGGAGATCTCATCAGGCGATACATGGCCAGCTGAGTCGGGGTCCTGAGACGTCATCCAAGGTGGCTGCCCCCATGAATTGCACATGGCATGCGAGGAGAGGAATGGCAGCGAGTCCGGTTCGCCTGTGGAGACAGCGGTGGCCGACCAGGCCTTGCATACTGCCACGAGATGACCCTTCTTCCCGCAGCCCTTGCAGATTGCAGATCGGGCTGGGCAGCGTTGCCGGGGGTGATTGTTTTGCCCGCAAAAATAGAATCGGCTTCCGTCCCCGGGGTTTTCTGGCTGCCGCACTGCACAAGCGTGTGGCGAATTTAGGGGTGCTTTGGAATCGGCCGCGGGTGGGGTCCACCCTGTCCATGCGGGTACCGCGCGGTCGGGAACGTGGGCCTGGGCGTTGCGGGAGGCTACATCTCGAGAGTGCGCACGTTTCCGTGCCTTTTTAAGCCCTAGCATGACGTTTTCCAGCAACAAAAGCATCCCGTATTAAGAGTTCGGTGTGGTCATTGGCCGAGACGTGTGGACAGTTTCAGTTTCTACCTAACACTAACAATGTGTGGTAAAAATCGTCCAGTGATTCCCCTGGGGTCTGCCGTCTGGTAGCTAAAAGATGCCGAGCGTATACCTGATTCACAGTGCGGATGTAGTGCTCTTTTAACAAAGTCATTACGTCCTCGAAACCGTCGCGTCTTCGATAAGCGTTTAGATTTCTGGGCTCACCCTTGAGTTGAGGACTTGCATTTTCTGTTCCTCCGTGGAGGTAGACGAGGCCGTCCTGATATACCCGTTGAAACATGCCAGCCAATGTTTAAAAGTTGCTGCTGCATTTGCCGCGTGGGGGTTGATTTGTAGACACTCTGGTTTGATGCGGAGAGCAGCCATTCTTCAATTCTTGTTCATTAAATTGATGCACGATCAATCACTACTGAAGCGAGATTGTAGTCCAATTGAAGGCTTTAATGAACAAGTAGTTACCCCAGCAGCTCCAGTACAGAATGACTGCTGTGGGTGAAACACAGACACTTAAGGGGGCGCATGCGT
Organism: Scyliorhinus torazame; assembly: GCF_047496885.1. NCBI lineage: Eukaryota > Metazoa > Chordata > Chondrichthyes > Carcharhiniformes > Scyliorhinidae > Scyliorhinus > Scyliorhinus torazame. The sequence continues at coordinate 264,585,562 of NC_092711.1, forward strand.
TCGGGGTCGGGGCTTATTACTCCATTGCGCACTACGTATCCCAGGATGGCCAAACGGTTTGTGCTAAAAACGCATTTTTCCTCGTTATATGTGAGGTTCAGGGCGTTTGCGGTCTGAAGGAACTTTTGGAGGTTGGCGTCGTGGTCCTGCTGATCGTGGCCGCAGATGGTTACGTTGTTGAGGTACGGGAACATGGCCTGCAACCCGTGCTGGTCAACCATTCGGTCCATCTCCCGCTGGAAGACCGAGACCCCATTCGTGACGCCAAATGGGACCCTTAGGAAGTGGTATAGCCGCCCGTCTGCCTCGAAGGCGGTGTACTTGCGGTCACCTGGGCGGATGGTGGTAGGCGGACTTGAGGTCCACGGTGGAAAAGACCTTATACTGAGCAATCCGATTGACCATGTCGGATATGCGGGGGAGAGGGTACGCATCTAGCTGCGTGTACCTGTTGATGGTCTGACTATAGTCTACGACTATCCTTTGCTTCTCCCCGGTCTTTACGACTACCACCTGGGCTCTCCAGGGACTATTGCTGGCCTGGATTGCCCTCCTTCAGCAACCGCTGGACTTCAGACCGGATAAATGTCCGGTCCTGGGCGCTGTACCGTCTGCTCCTAGTGGCGACGGGTTTGCAATCTGGGGTGAGGTTTGCAAACAAGGACGGCGGTTCAACCTTGAGGGTTGCGAGGCCGCAGATAGTGAGTGGGGGTATTGGGCCGCCGAATTGGAATGTTAGGCTCTGAAGGTTACACTGGACGTCTAATCCCAGTAATGTGGGCGCGCAGAATTGGGGCAGGACGTAGAGCCTGTAGTTCTTGAACTCCCTCCTTTGCACCGTTAGGTTTGCGATGCAGAACCCTTTGATCTCCACTGAGTGGGATCCTGCAGCTAGGGAAATCTTTTGCGTGCTTGGATGGATGGTCAGAAAACAGCGTTTTACCGTGTCTGGGTGAATAAAGCTTTCAGTGCTCCCGGAGATGATCAGGCATGGCGTCTCGTATCCGTTGACCAGCACCGTTGTTGTCGTCGTCTGGAGTGTCCGGGGCCGCGATTGATCCAGTGTCACCGAAGCCAGTCGTGGTAGTAGTGTCGCGGCGTCTTCTTCGGACCCCGTGGAGCCGTCGATGCTGGGGTCCTTTGTTGTCAACCAAGATGGTGGTGTCCATGAATCGCACGTGGCCGGGGGTGGACAAAATGGCCGCCCCCATGGGTCGCACGTGGTCAGGGTGGACAAAATGGCCACCGCATGAATCGCACGTGGCTGGGGGGTCACAAGATGGCGGCGCCCAACATCCCCTCGTGGTGCCCGGGACCCAAAATGGCGGCGCCCGCGGGTCGCACATGGGGCGCTGGGGGGGTTGGGGGGTGTTTGGGATGTGCTGTCCTCGTTCTTCTCCGGGGATTGCGGCGACCCCCCGGGACGGGCACACTGCCGCGTAATGGCCCTTTTTGCCACAGCTTTTACAATTAGCTGCGCGGGCCGGGCAGTGCTGCCGGTGGTGTTTCACGTGTCCGCAAAAATAGCAGCGGGCCCCCCCGGGATGGTCTGGCACTTTAACCGCGCAAGCTTGCGGGGGTGGGGGTGCCGGGGAGTTGGTCGCGACGGGGGTCCAGAGAGCCCAAAGGGCTACCACGCGGTCGGGGCCGTAGGCGCGGGCGTTTTGGGAGGCCACATCAAGGGAGGCCGCAAGAGCCCGTGCCTCTGAGAGTCCTAGCGACTCTCTTTCTAAAAGTCTTTGACGAATTTGGGGAGAGTTCATACCTGCCACGAATGCACCACGAATTAGCAGGTCCGTGTGTTCGATCGCGTTCACCGGCAGCCAGTTGCAGCCTCGTCCCAAAATCAGCAGCGCGCCGTAGATTTCCTCGAGCGATTCTCCGGGACATTGCCGTCTTGTCGCGTGTTGGTGGCGCGCGTAGACCTGGTTTACGGGCCGAACGTAGATGCCTTTCAGCAATGCGAGCGCCGTCGGGAAATCCTCTGCATCTTCTATTAGTGAGTAAATTTCAGGGCTTACCCTCGAATGCAGGACCTGCATTTTCTGCGCTTCCGTAATCCGGCTGGGGGCTGTTCGGAGGTAGCCTTCGAAGCATGCTTGCCAGTGTTTAAATACAGCCGCTGAGTTCGCTGCGTGGGGGCTGATCCGCAGGCACTCCGGGGCGATCCGGAGTTCCATAGTCTTTTAAGCTCGCTTAATAATTGTAGCGCACAATGACTTACGCGAGACGAGAAGCAATGAAGTCTATCTAGGCTTTATTAAGCGAGACTTGTCCCCAGCAGCTCAGCAACAGAATGAGACTGCGGGGGGAAGCTCGAGCTCTTATACTCCGCCTTCAGGGCAGAGCCAGAAGTCGGCAGATCCAACCAGGACCCAGGACCTGTCAGCCAATAGCCTCTCGGCTTCACAGGTACCACATTACCCCTAATACATACCACCACACCCACCCCGTACGTCCCGTGTGTGTGCAGGTTCTGACACTTGGTTTAACATTTGGAGATGGACACTTCAGTGATTAGTCGGCACTTCTGAAAGTAAGAGTTGAAAAAGCATCTTATGCTTCTGCCAGAGATGCAGTTAAGGTTTAGATTTTCAGAGGAAAGATGACGAATGTCATAAAAAAGAAGTATGTGGCTTTAGGTTTGGGTTTTGTTTCTTCGATAAAATTGAAAATTAGGCACTTGTGCTCTAACAGGTGTAGAGATTACAGATACACTTGGGAGAACTCTTTTAAAATGTGCAATGAGGTTATTGCATCCCAGTTCTCAGAATTAGAGATAAAGAGAGGATGCAGGCCACTGTACTGCTGGCAGGTGAGGCAGTTTGACATCTCCACATTTTCTTTGAATTGTTTTTCCCTTGCTGGGTCCTCCATCACCAAATTGTAGCTCACAATAAAGTGGCACTTCTTTGGCAAGACAAAAGTAAAATAACGCAGATGCTTGAAATTTAAAATAAATACAGAAGATGTGGAAGTACTCTGCAGGTCAGGCACATCTGTGCAGAGTGAAAACAACTGAGAGACTGTGATGCCATTCTAAAGAGGGATGACAAACTGCATTGTTCATATAAGCCAAGAGGTCTGACAAAATAAAACATTTGGTATTGTTACTGTAAGTAATGCATTTTGGTGGTATCATTATTATCGTAATAAAAAAATAATGGGCACGTTTCAGCGGACAGAAACCTAATGTGCCTGGGTGCCAGAGGGAGTGCCGGGGTACTACCCTGCTCTGTCCCCTACCATCCAGGAGTCTCTAATGGACCGTGAGAACCCCTGAGGTTCCAGCACGTTTGTGGAAACTAGTGCTAAACGCCGCCCTGTCGAGGTCTCACAGGCGAGGCCGTTGACTCCCGGGTGAAAGCGGCATACGGCTGTTCAAATATGTCTAATGGCTCATTTTAATTTGTGTTGGAGGCGGGGGGTGGGGGGGGGGGGGGGGGGTGGAGAAGCGGGGCAGAGGATCCTCCCATTCTGCATTCAGGCTGGGGGGGGGGAGCCACTTCGGGGTCACAGCAGCAGTGTCAGGGCACCACCCTGCCCAAAGGGCATGCAGCTGGGGGCCTCCGATCTCCTGGGAGACCCCCATGAGTGCCATTCCATCTGGTCCCTGTTTGTGGAGACCAGTTACAAACAGCGCTTGCCCCAGGTCTCCGAGGCGAATGGAATAGATTGCAAAGCCACAGATGCCTTGGGAATCTGCATATTAAGTGAGACTAGCTGTCTCGCTTTAATATACACTTTTGTCAAAAAGAGATCCTGCCCACAATAGGCAGGATTTACATCGCAACGTCCCGCGAGATTGTATTAGATCCTGGGAGCGGGGTCTCCTGTCTAGTAATGGCCATGCTGCACTGCGGCAAGCTGCTTTATGGGCGCAGCATGGCAATTGGATCGCACCTGAAGAGTAGTTTTATGTTAAAAAAATTTCTCCTTGTTCAAAACTTCTTGATTTCAATGTCTGTTCACAGCGAGTAACTTGATTTTGTTGTTGTCGTTCTACAATGGTGGTAGTGTCAGGTGGCAAGAGCAAATCAAACTTGGTTCTCAACTTTCGTTTTAAAACAATATTGCTGGCGAGTTTGGGGTTGTCGCATGGGCAGTGTTTCTATAGGAAATGAGAAACTTGTGTACTCTTTTAGCTCATGGTCCTTTGTCCATTGATGCTTTGATTGCATTCTTCTATAACTGTACCAACTTCTCCGCCAATCCATTTGTGGATGAGAAGACTCAGTTTTTACCTTTTATGCCATTGTTCCGAAGGTAGCACACCAATTCCTTCGATGTGAACTGAGTTCCATTATTGCAAACTAGTTGTTCCTGTTGTCAAATTGTGCAAATATGTTCGATTGTCTTTTCTGTAGTTGTCGACTTCATTATCATGATTTCAGGCCATTTGTAATGTGCATTCACTCGGACAAGAAACATATATCCTTTGATTGGCCCAATGAAATAAACATGTCTCTTTGCCATGGTTTCTTTGACCAATCCGAAGGGTGAAATAGCTGCAGAGGTGGAATTTTGTATCCCAATACAAGATTGACATTGACCTTGTAGCTGAACCAAAGGGCAGCACAATGGCACAGTGGTTAGCACTTCTGCCTCATAGCATCAGAGACCTGGGTTCGATTCTGACCTCGGGTGACTATCTGTGTGGAGTTTGCACATTCTTCCTGTGTCTCCTCGAGATTCTCCGTTGGATGACGCGGAAATCGGTAAACTCGATTGGTGGGAGAATAGGTTCCAATGCCAAAATCAAGGCGGGTGTTGATTTAATGCCAAATCGCAATTCTCCGTTACCCTGACAGCAGCGTCAATGAGGTCCGGAACATGCGTACAGTAAACACCATTTGCATATCATTAGCAGGTCTGACCCAGTAATCTCCAGGGCCTTCGCGATTCTCTGATTCCGATGGGCCGGGTTCTCGATGGTGTAGTTAACTTGTGCTTTTAAAAATCTTGAAACCAGCATCGTGGCTGCTGAGGGAGAGAGAGGAGATATGGGAAGTGTCCAACATCGCCATAGTTTGTTGACAGTTGTGCCGCTGGCGGGGGGGCTTCTGCGAGGGCCGGGGGAATAGTGTGGGGTGGCCAGGAGGTGGGCTATGGGGCTGGGGTGGACAGCCACGGACCACCATTGCCACAGCTGGAAAGGAGGCCATGCAGCTGCGCACGTAGCTGACTGCCTACTGTGAACGTAGGGCCACGGGTCGCATAGGTGTCCCCACAGGCCACCCACCCAAGTGCCCTCTGGCCCCAGTCAACCTATCAGAGGTATGGGAATGCTCCAGAAAACCAGTGCCATTTTAGTGGCTGGGATGGTGTGTGTGGGGAGTGAAGTGTGTATATGCGGCTGCAGCTTGTCAGCCTCCTGAGTGTCAATCCAAACCCGGCGAATCCTGCACCGTTTCTCACTGGAATCGATTGTGTGCCCATGCTAGCCCCTTAACAGTAGCTGAATCGGTCCAGTGCAGTGCGGGTTTTGCTGTTCAAACGCTCATCAATTTTCTCTTTCCTCTAGATACTTCTGAATAAGATAGCTCAGTGGTGGAGAAGTGTGCACATTCAGCCTTAGCAGTCCATTCTAACATATGGTCCACTTGAGCCTCCTCCCACCTTTACTCCTCTTAGTCTATCAACATAACCCTCTTTTCCCTTCTCGCCCATGTGCTCAACCAACCTCACTATAAGTGTACATCTATACTATTCACTTCAACACTCCCTGTGATGGAAAATTCCACATTCTTAACCATTGAGTAAACACCTTTTTTTGTATTCCATATTTAATTTCTTGGTGATTATCTTATATTGATGACCACTAGTTTTACACTTTCTCTCTTCAAGAGAAAAGAGACCCAACCTATTCATGCCTTTGGGGAGATTTAACCATGAATTTGTTGTCCATCTTTATAGGTTTCACCTTGCACCATTTAAAATGCCTCTGCAACCTTTTTATAATATGATGGCCAAAACTGTACACATTATTCCAAGTGTGGTCTAGCCAAGATTTGGTCCATGATTAGCATAAACTTTCAGTTCTATCCCTCTAGAAATAAACATGAGTGGTTAGTTTGCTTTTATTTAATAGCCTTATTAACCTCTGTTGCTACTATTAGTGATTTGTATATTTGATCCCCAGATACATTTGCTCCTTTAATCCACTTAAGTCTGTCTAGATAAATTACACACAGCGCAGTACGTTCTGAGTCCCTTTCTGCGTATTTCTGAAATGTTACTTCTTTCTTATAAATATTTCTAAGAGAAGGATTGTTTGGTGCTTTAGGTACTTCATACAGCAAGATCGCTTTGTAGGCAACATATGTTTTTCTCTTATGTACTCTTTTACATTTCTGATGCTGCCCAATGGTTTAGCATTCTTCATGAGAACATGCTTATTTTTTCTTTGCATCTGCCCAACAGAACATGGAACTGTTATGTCCTGCAGCTTGTTGGAGTATTAAGTCAGATCAAATTTCCTTTGGAAGGGTTTAATTTTCTCTGTGCAGTTACTTTAAACCAGTTAGCAATTGTGTTAAATGATGCAATCTGGAATTGAAGTAAAACACATTAACAAGTGTGCTAAAAATAACACAACAGAAAATTAAAACCGCTTATATTTAACTGGCCACTAGATCCTGCACACATGCTGTAGACATCAATTCAAATAAAGCATATATTCATGATACTGCCATTTTTTTGAGAAATTGGAATTTGTTTGACAGCCAGCTTCCCAATTATGTCAAAATATTGCCACTAACGACAGCAGCAAGGCGGGTGCTAATGAAATGATAATGGTATATATGTCACAGGCAGATATGTCCTTCTGATAATTTCACCTCCAGCTGCACAGAAAGAATCTCATTATTTGTATTAGCCACTCGAGTACTGAGCTCTCCCTATTCTCACTAACTATGGATGCAATTTTGCAATACCTTCTGTGAAAAGATTTTCTCTTCACTGTTGATGTTGAATATATAAATGTGAAATGGAGAAACAGCCAAAGCAAAAACGTACTTATCAACGTTCTCTTCTCTCTACTCCTAACCGTTCTCGATAGGTTCCACATGCACCTGTCGCCCTCCGATATCATGTTCAAGTGATCATCTTTTCATGTGTGCAGCTCCAGAGAGAATGTTGTCAAGTTACTCCATCATGGAGTCATCATAGTTGAGCTCAAACCTACCATCTGCGGACACTTTTCAGTAAGGATCCCTGAATAAAAAGAAAGACTTGCATGTATACAGCCCTGTTAATGACCTACAGGATATCTCAAAGGAAGTTACATCAAAAAAATGCTTTTGAAGTGTATTTGCTGTTTTTATGAAGGAAAAACAGCTGCAAATTTACACATAGCAAGCTCCACGGGCAGCACGGTAGCATTGTGGATAGCACAATTGCTTCATAGCTCCAGGGTCCCAGGTTCGATTCCGGCTTGGGTCACTGTCTGTGCGGAGTCTGCACATCCTCCCCGTGTGTGCGTGGGTTTCCTCCGGGTGCTCCGGTTTCCTCCCACAGTCCAAAGATGTGCGGGTTAGGTGGATTGGCCATGATAAATTGCCCTTAATGTCCAAAATTGGCCTTAGTGTTGGGTGGAGTTACTGGGTTATGGGGATAGGGTGGAGGTGTGGACCTTGGGTAGGGTGCTCTTTCCAAGAGCCGGTGCAGACTCGATGGGCCGAATGGCCTCCTCCTGCACTGTAAATTCTATGATCGATGATCCAACAAACGTTGTAAAAATGCCCAGATAATCTGTTTTTAGCAATGTTGGCTGAGGAATAAATATGGCCCACAAAACAGTGTGAACATATAGTGCCATGGAATCTTTTATGCCCACTGAAGGGATAGATGGGGCCTTTGGCCAGGATTCTCTGACCCTGCGCCGGGTCAGAGAATCCCCGGGGGGAAGCGCGAATCCCGCCCTGCCTGCCCTATTCTCCGGTGCCGTTTATTGGGGGCTGGCGGGATTTCAATCTGCGGGCGGGCAGGTTCCGTGGGGGGGACTGCTTTCCTCCATGCCGGGCCACTATAGGGCTCCGCCATATTGCCCGGGGGCCGGCGCGGAGAAGAGAACCTCCGCGTATGCGCGGAAGTACACCAGCCGGTCTGCGCATGCACCGAAATATGCCGGCCGGTCCGCGCATGCGCGAGATCATGCCGGCCGTTCCGCACATGCGCGAACTCGCGCTGGCCCTTTGACGCCGGCTGGAGCGGCGCCAACCACTCCGGCGTCAAACTAGCCCCCGAAAAATTGGAAAATTCCTCACTTTCAGTGGTTGTTGACGCCGGAGTGGTTGGCGCCGGTTTTCCCACCGGCCTGGGGACATAGCCCTATTTCCGCAGAATCTCGCCCACTAATTCTCACAATGTAGTGCTCCCACATCACCGTACTAGGTGGTCATCAGGACTGGGAAGCATGATTATTTTGTTCACTTTCCTGACCTTGGGAAACTCAGGTAACAGTATCAACCCACTAATTCTTCCAGGTGAGAACTGTGCTGAATATAAGAAATTATGGTGGATTCTCCATTGCCCGACACTATGACGGGGATTCTTAATTGGGTGGAGAATGGAACGTCCCCGAAAAACGGATTTGGTCCCTGGCACCATACCCGTTGCGATGCTCCGATCCCTTGTTGGTATCCTCAGCACGGTAGATGCCCTGCGCTGTAGTTAACAGGCTGCAAGCCTGATTCACTACTCCCCCCGCCCTCCCCTCTCCTAGTGTTATACATCAACCCCCACAGCGAGAAATTGCACAGCGTGTAAGTTTACCCAAACGTGGCCCTAATGTGGTGCACCTCGATGTGGGTCAAGTGGGTCAGTGCATAACTGCGGTGTCCCCCAAGTCTATTGGAAGGTTCCCCTCCTCCCCACAATTCAAATCCTTCTCTCCCCTGCTGACATGGAGGGGCACCTGGCCCCCATGGGAATAATGGGTCACCCCCTCCCCCCTTCACAGCATGCCTGCATGAGGGTAACCCGACCCCTATAAGACCACCCCCATCAGAGACCCCCAACAGTCTCCCCTGCCTGAAAGCTGAAGAGCAGTCCAGGCAGTACAATAAAAGATCACTGCATTTTCACGAATCTTTGCCTAGCATCTGCTGCCTCAAACAAAAGTGTTTAAAGCAGCAGATGTTACAGTGTCAGAGGGCATCCTCAGAAGCCAGGTATACTTGAAAGAGCTTCAAATCCCCTGTCAGCCTTTGAAATGCAAATCTTCCATTCAATTTCACACAACCATACATTGCGCTAGCCAGTGATCAATAGTTTCATTTGTCCAGAGATAGGTGCTTGGTGGATTGTTTGTCTATCTTTCCTTTCCTGCTTGGATGCATCTCCATCACCCTGCTTTGATGCTAACCACAATGTTTATTAACACTGTTGCTATGATTGATAGCTCCTCATCAGAGCAAAAGCAGTTAAATGGTTTCTGCAGTGAAAAGGTGCAACCAAAGGGGATGCCCCACCTTTTCAGTGGGGGTGTGCGGGCAGTATCAGTGTTGTGGGGGCAGGGGGACCTGCCACTGGACCTGGGGATCGAGCCACCCATTCAAAATGACTGCCCATTACTGGGACTCCAACCAAATCTACGAGTTCTCCACCATGCATATGGTTAAGGAGAGAGACTCGCACCTGGGCCTTGCTCCAAGTTCCAGTGGAGACCAATCTTGATTCTCTGCAGTCTGAAGAATGGAGAATCCAGGCTATTGTCATATTTTACAGTTTGTATTTTTGCACACATTTTATGAAAAACAAAGGCATAGACAGTGGGTGGGATTCTCTATTTCTAAGACTAAGTATTGACCCCAATGCAGAATTTGTGGACTTTCATGACAGAAAAACCGGCGCCAGACCTGGACCGACTCTGCTACAATTAAGGGACTAGCACCAGTGCCACGTGGAACACAATCGATTCCAATGAAAAACGGTGCAGGTCTTGCCGGCTCCATGATTGACACTCGAGAGGCTGACAAGCAGCAGCCATATATACACATTACAATCCTCACACATGCTCATCCCGATGGCATTGGTTGTGCTGGAGCGCGACCATACAGCTGATGATTCAGCTGGGGCCAGAGGGCACCTGGTGGGGGGTGGCCTGGGGGGGCAACCATCCGACCTGTGGCCCTAAGTTCACAGTGGGCTGTCAGCTGCGTGTGCAGCTGGCTGCATGGCTGCCTTTACAGCTGCGGCAATAGTGTTCTGTGTGGGTCCACCCCAATCCTACAGCCCACCCCCTGGCCACTACTCCCCCCGGCCCTGGCAGAAGCCTCCTGGCCAGCGGCACAACTCTCAGCAAACTATGGTGATGTTGGACACTTTCTGTACTCCCTCTCCCTCAGCAGCCAACATGCCGGTTTCACCATTTTTAAAAGCACAAGTGAACGTGGCCCATCGGAGGCGGAGTATCGCAGAGGCCCCGGAGAATACCGGTCAGGCCCGTTAATGATATGCAAACAATGTTTACTGTACGTATGTTCTGGACCGCATTATCACCGCTGTCGAGGTGACGGAGAATTGCGATTTGGCGTCAAATCGACCCCGCCACGATTTTGCCGTCAGAACCTATTCTCCGCCCATCTCACAAATGCAGCGTCAGCCAACAGAGAATCCCACCCATGGGTTGTTTAATTGGAATAGAGGAGCTGGTTTCAGGAAGCAAGTTAAGATGTTGTACCCATTAACTGTGAAGCACTTTCTTTGTTACGAATGCACTTAATTCTGTGTTCAAATAAGTTTGTTTTAATATAAAAGCTAACTATTGATCAGTGTTATCACTCCTGTTGGGCAGTAGCATATTCTCACAGTTTTGCCAAATGCAAATAGTTGGATTCTCATCCGGGATTTTAACAGAAATTGGAGTTCTGGTCCTGACTCATAAGAGTGATTGCCAGTTAACTCAACATGATAAGGGGTAACAATTTGGAACTTTCATTCTGTACAACACAATACCTGGGGAGTCTACTTATTAACATATCCATTGGGAACAAACAAGTGTTTATCCTTGATTGAGGGCATGGTTAAGCTATGTGCTTTAAACAACATTTCTTGATTGATGCCAAGAAGCTACAATGCCCAAAATTAGTTGACCTCCAGGGCGAAATTCTCCCCCAACGGCGCGATGTCCGCCGACTGGCGCCAAAGACGGCGCCAATCAGACGGGCATCGCGCCGGCCCAAAGGTGCGGAATGCTCCGCATCTTTGGCGGCCTAGCCCCAACATTGAGGGGCTAGGCCGACGCCGGAGAGACTTCCGCCCCGCCAGCTGGCGGAAATGGCGTTTGTTGCCCCGCCAGCTGGCGCGGAAAGGCGGCGCATGCGCGGGAGCATCAGCGGCCGCTGAAAGTTTCCCGCGCATGCGCAGTGGGGAGAGTCTCTTCCACCTCCGCCATGGTGGAGGCCGTAGCGGAGGCGGAAGGGAAAGAGTGCCCCCACGGCACAGGCCCGCCCGCGGATCGGTGGGCCCCGATCGCGGGCCAGGCCACCGTGGGGCACCCCCCGGGGTCAGATCGTCCCGCGCCCCCCCCAGGACCCCGGAGCCCGCCCACGCCGCCTGGTCCCGCTGGTAAATACCAGGTTTGATTTACGTCGGCGGGGCAGGCAATTTCTGGGCGGGACTTCGGCCCATCCGGGCCGGAGAATCCAGCGGGGGGTCCCGCCAACCGGCGCGGCCCGATTCCCGCCCCCGCCCAATCTCCGGTACCGGAGACTTCGGCGGGGGCGGGGGGCGGGATTCACGGCGGCCAGTGGCCATTCTCCGACCCGGCGGGGGGTCGGAGAATGACGCCCCCAGTTTCCTCCAATACAGGGGCGAGATTCTCCGACCCCCCGCCGGATCGGAGAATCGCCGGGGGCTGGCGTGAATCCCGCCCCCACCGGTTGCCGAAGTCTCCGGCACCGGATATTCGGCGGCAGCGGGAATCGCGCCGCGCCGTTTGGCGGGCCCCCCCGCGCGATTCTCCGGCCCGGATGGGCCGAAGTCCCGCCGCTAAAATGCCTGTCCGGCCGGCGTAAATTAAACCACCTACCTTACCGGTGGGACAAGGCGGCGCGGGCGGGCTCCGGGGTCCTGGGGGGGGCGCGGGGCGATCTGGCCCCGGGGGGTGCCCCCACGGTGGCCTGGCCCGCGATCGGGGCCCACCGATCCGCGGGCGGGCCTGTGCCATGGGGGCACTCTTTCCCTTCCGCCTCCGCCACGGCCTCCACCATGGCGGAGGCAGAAGAGACTCCCTCCAATGCATATGCGCGGGAATGCCGTCAGCGGCCGCTGACGCTCCCGCGCATGCACCGCCCGGAGATGTCATTTCCGCGTCAGCTGGCGGGGCACCAAAGGCCTTTTCCGCCAGCTGGCGGGGCGGAAATTCGTCCGGCGCCGACCTAGCCCCTCAAGGTTGGGGCTAGGCCCCCAAAGGTGCGGAGCATTCCATGCAGATGCTGGAAATCTGAAATAAAACCAGAAATGTTGGAAAAACTCAGCAGGTCTGGCAGCATCTGTGGAGAGAGAATATAGAGTTAACATTTCGAGTCCATATGACTCTTCTTCAGAAATTTGAAATATACTGTCGTCCTTGGAAACCTTTTAGCAAATTGAAATTAAATGTAAGAGGTAACACAGTATGATGCTGTCGGTTAATTTCTCTGATCGCAGCATATAATCAAAGGTAACCCTGAGCTTTCAGATGTGGACATAGGTTTTGTATATATAGCATTAATGAAATTAAACTATGAAAGACCAAATGTTGCCCCATTTTCTAGCTTGATCGAGGTGCCAGGGAGACAAAAGCAATTGAGGCTTGCATCCTCAGTTGAGTACCTAAGTAAATATCTTGCACTCTTGCCTGGAATCAATGGAAATCTCTTATTCACGTCGAAAAGTATTCTGTGCTCCATGCATGAGCCCAGCAGACAAATGTCAAATGCAGGAGCATCGTTGACACCATTGCAGGAAAATCCCCACAATCCACTGGTCCTGCAACATTAAGGGCAACATTCTGGGTGCAATTTAATGGGATCTGCATCAAATGTAAAGTCAATCACTGGAAATTCATTTATTTTCTGCTTACTCCTTGGGATAGTAAGAGGTCTTACCACACGAGGTTAAAGTCCAACACGTTTATTTTGATGTCACTAGCTTTCGGAGCGCTGCTCCTTCCTCAGGTGAATGAGGAAATTCACCTGAGGAAGGAGCAGCGCTCCGAAAGCTAGTGACATCGAAACAAACCTGTTGGACTTTAACCTGGTGTGGTAAGACTTCTTACTGTGCTCACCCCAGTCCAACCGCCGGCATCTCCACATCCTTGGGATAGAGTCGAGAACAGGGGGCGACATTCTCCGACCCCCCGCCGGGTCGGAGAATCGCCGGGGGCTGGCGTGAATCCCGCCCCCGCCGGTTGCCGAAGTCTCCGGCACCGGATATTCGGCGGGGGCGGGAATCGCGCCGTGCCGGTTGGCGGGCCCCCCCGCTCGATTCTCCGGCCCGTATGGGCCGAAGTCCCGCCGATAAATTGCCTGTCCCGCCGGCGTAAATTAAATCACCTAGCTTACCGGCGGGACAAGGCGGCGTGGGTGGGCTCTGGGGTCCTGGGGGGGGGCGCGGGGCGATCTGACCCCGGGGGGTGCCCCCACGGTGGCCTGGCACGCGATCGGGGCCCACCGATCCACGGGCGGGCCTGTGCCGTGGGGGCACTCTTTCCCTTCCGCCTCCGCCACGGTCTCCACCATGGCGGAGGTGGAAGAGACTCCCTCCACTGCGCATGCGTGGGAAACTGTCAGCGGCCGCTGACGCTCCCGCGCATGCACCGCCCGGAGATGTCATTTCCGCGCCAGCTGGCGGGGCAACAAAGGCCGTTTCCGCCAGCTGGCGGGGCGGAAATTCCTCCGGCGTCGGCCTAGCCCCTCAATGTTGGGGCTCGGCCCCCAAAGATGGGCGCCAGTCGGCGGACATCGCGCCGTTTCCGGAGAATTTCGCCCAGGGTGTTCGCTTCAAACCCAATCCGCAAAATGGACAGTTGCATTCAAAACTGTGCTAGTTTTCTAAAATGAACTTAGGATTCGAGTTCCCATTCAAATTCATTTCAATAATCACAAACATTAGAATCATTCATGAACCAGTGTAATTGGACAACGTTTTAATGCGTTTTTTTTCCTACGCTGAAAAATATTCCTTTATTTTTCATTCTCGTAACCTGATACATTTTATTAATAAAACTGAAAATGAGTTGACCAGGAAAAGTAACCATTTTAATAAAAGTGTTCAACAGTTCAACAGAGCATCCTCATTTTAAATAACTAAAAATAACTTTAATAGATAGAACTATACTTAAACAAAAAACTTGAAATCATATATTGTTTGTGCGATCCCCTGCTCAATGCATTTTGCAGCCTATTAAGTACTTTGGAATAATCATCATTGTTGGGCTGGATTCTCCAATCCGCCAGCCGCCTGTTTCCCGGCGGCGCACCAATCCCTGGCGCAGGATTCACTATTTCCGCCGCTTGTCAATGAGATTTCCCATTGAAGCCACCCCACGCCGCCGGGAAACCCGTGGGCGGGGATGCGCTGCCGGTGGGAATTCCGGCCATTGAAATGTAGGCATCATAGAAACCAATTTTTCTGCAGCAACCTCACACATAGAGCAATGTGTTAATAACCTGACGACCTGTTTTCATGCTGTTGATCGAGGGATTAACAAGACACCAGTGATAACTCCTGAAACTCTTTGAAATATCCAATTGGATCTTTTCCATCCATCCAATCAGGCAGTTGGGGCCTCAGTTTGACATCTCATTTAAAAGATGGCGTCTCCTGACAGTGTCACACTGAAGCATTACAATGGTTTATGTTCAAGCCCGAGAGTGGAACTTGAACCTTTAACATTCTGACTTAGAGGTAAGACTGCTACAAACTGAACCATATTTCACAAGGCATCGCTTCAGTAATTTATTAGATTATGGGCTGGATTCTCTATTGCCTGACGCCACTAGTGGGTTTCCTGGCAGAGAATGGAGTGGCGGTCGAAAAGTGGGATTGGCAGCAGCAGCGGGCTACACGCCCCAGCAGGAGGATGCAAATCATTTGCATGCATTTGCATCTGACCAATGGGCTGGAAGCCCGATTCTCCAGCCCCCTGTGGTGCTCCAGCCCTCTCAGCTGGGAGTCACGCAGGTATGAATTGGTGCAAGTCTTTACAAGCGGAGCCCAGGCACTATGAATATTGAGGGGCGCAAGGAGGTAAGCAAACATTTCAAACTTTTTGGGTTTGCTGGGGGGTGTATGACTGGACCTCGGGGTGGCAGGGAATTACTTTATGGCAAGTGCGTAGATTCATGGTGTTCCCCCCTCAGGATCAGTGAAGTTCATGGCGAAGGCGGAAGAAAAAGAGTACCATCACGGCACAGGCCCGCCCGCGGATCGGTGGGCTCCAATCGCGGGCCAAGCTACCGTGGCAGCACCCCCCGGGGCCAAATCGCCCCGACCCCCCCCCCCCAGGACCCCGGAGCCCGCCCGCGCCACCTTGTCCCGCCGTTCAAAAGTGGTGTAATCCACGCCGGCGGGAGAGGGTTGACAGAGGCGGGACTTCGGCCCATCGCGGGCCGGAGAATCGCGATTCCCGCCCCCGCCGAATCTCTGGCGGCGGAGAACTCGGGACACGGCGGGGGCGGGATTCATGCCAGCTCCCGGCAATTCTCCGACCGGTGGGGGGGGTCGGAGAATCGCGCCCCTTATGTCAGTCACTGGTGAGGACAGGGGTGCAGTGCGAATCACATTATCTCAAAGGGGCCGCAGGAGAGGGAAGGTGGTGCAGTACAACTCAAGATCGCCATGTAACCTTGTGGCATTGAATGGTCAAGAGAATCCTCATCTTGCTCATATTCTCTGTCTCCCCCCCCCTCCGCCTCTAAAGGTCCTAGCAGCATAACCACAGTGTGTTGTCCCTGGGTTGGCAGTATCAGTGGGTATTGTCCGCAGGATGGAGGAGGATGATGATGAATCACTGTGGGATGAGTCCTGCTGCCTGTCATTGCCTGACAAAGTCTGACTCCTGTCCTTAAGATAACAACCGCTATCTGACTGGATGAGTCCTGCATGTGTGGTGCCAATTCCTTCTTGTGAACCCAAATATGTTGCGGGGTGTGATTGCGGGAGATGATGAACGGTTAGGGCTCACTCGCTATCGTACAAGGCGGGTTCACTTTGCTGCCCCATGCCCTGTCACTTCCTGGTGAGAGTGTAACCACTCGGACCGTTAATAGTCATGGGTGCCCTGCCCCCGCCAACCCAACCCACTGCCCCCGGGCCACCGGCCACCACACAACACCCAGCCCCAGCCCATCTTTCACACCCGTGACAAGAGGTTAGAGGCAGATCGGACTGGTGGTGCAAAAGTGTTTAATAGTGAGTTTTTATAGCATGTGTGCTCTTCTCCCTTACTATTAGCTCACCCATGCCAACTTAAGTGTCGTCTATCTCCCTATCTTTCGTGGCCTATCGCTTCTTCTAGGCGTTACCCTGAACAGCACATCAGAAATGGAGGAGACCTGCTTCTTGTCTCGCCTTCTGCCCTGTGCTGCGCCTGGCGACCGTCCTTTGGAGGGCCTGGACCTGGCTAGACCCAGGTGTCACAGGTGACAACATGCTGACATGTGGGCAGCACGGTAGCATAGTGGTTAGCACCATGGCTTCACAGCACCAGGGTCCTAGGTTCGATTCCCGCTTGGGTCACTGTCTGTGCGTGTCTGCGTGGGTTTCCTCCGGGAGCTCCGGTTTCCTCCCACAGTTCAAAGATGTGCAGGTTAGGTGGATTGGCCATGATAAATTGCACTTAGGTTAGATGGGGTTGCTGGGTTACGGGGATAGGGTGGAGCTGTTGACTTAAGTAGGATGCTCTTTCGAAGAGCCGGTACAGACTCGATGGGCCTAATTGGCCTCCTTCTGCACTGTGAATTCTATGATTCTATGATGCTAGCCTGTTCTGCCCTGCAGGAGGCGCTGGCATGGGCCCAATCAGAGTCGTGCTTCAGGGTGTTCTGAGGGATTGGATGGGGGCTGTGAGCCCGGACGGCTCAGCCTCGTCTGATGGTGATCCTACAAGACAAAAGATCTGGGGTGAAATCTTGGGAGGTTCTGGTTTATGGGAGAGCGGTGACTCATTTGTTATAGGGACATCTGTGTTGCATTAGACTCTCTTTTTTGGCACATGCTGAACTCCATCGCAGCCACTGCCCTCTGCTCAGCCTCCCCTGTGCGTTACAGAGCAGTTTCCTCTGAGGGGGTGTGGAACAGCATATCTGTGATGCCCCCTCCCATTTTCTGGCCCTCGTGGTGATTTTGGCCCATTTTGACACAGAAAGGACACAGTGAGATGCTAGGATGCGGGTTTTATGGGGGGTTTGTAGCTGGTGGAATGTGTGTGCTAAGCTCTTGGCCTAAGAGGACAATACATGTGTTGTGGTTACGTGGAGGATGGGGATTTAAAATCAGGGATCATAACAGGTCCCTCTGTGTGTGGCTCAGGTCAGTCAATGCCAGGCCAATGCTCTCGATGCCCGCAACCATGGCCCGTTGTGACGGGGCCACATTCTGGAGTGCCACAAAAATGTCCATGTGGCCCTTGTACATGGCTGCCTGTGACATGGCCACCCTGTCCTGTGCCTCAGCTACTGCCCACACACTGTGCCCCAGGCCTTGGACATTCTGGCCGATGGCATGAACTTTGCACCCAAGGCCGCCACTGTGGATGCCATCCGTGCAGTGTCGGTCTGCATGGCAAGAAGGGTCGGCACTGCCTCCTGCTCCTGCAGTCGGTTGAACTCCTCCAACTACACATGCAGGTGCTGGAAGGTTGCTGACACCCCCTCCTGTAGTCCCGTAATGTTCTTGTCGGATGGCCTGATTTATGTTTCAAGAACACTTAAACGATTGATTAACATTAACTGTGGGTCAAATATATACCAAACAACAGATGAATAATAGTATGAACATTGCGCAAGCAATCTCTCTCCCAGTTCACTAGTCAATCTTAGGTCACTTGACTGTAACATTCACTTATCTACTAATGAGACTCCTAGTGGTCAGTCGAAAAATTACAACACAACCATGATATCACGACAGTCCCTGACTCCATGCCTGCTTCACCAACATCAATGCGACCGTCCTTTCCAGAAATGCTAGACCTGGCTGGACGGCAGCTAGTCCCTGGGGTTGGGCCACCCTCCGACTGTCCTCCCTTCGGGGTTCCTACCTCCACCTGATTACCTCTGTATGTGTGTGGTATGCACCAGATAGTGCCCCAGGAGCTTCGACACTAAAATGCCCAACCGAGGTGAGTGTCTCTGGGATGGTGGAGGATGTCGGTGATAGTTGTGCCGTGAAGTCGGTGTTGTTCCCAGACATGTGCTCTGGGGTGTGTGGGGTTGTGGCGGGGGGCTTGGGGACCTAACCGGCCCCACCCCATCGCCCGGTGGGTTGGGGAGTTTCCGCTGGGGATGGCGGGGCACCAGCCAGTTCCAAATAATCTGGTGGCGACCCTGCAAGACCCATGACAAAACACATGGTTAGATCGTGGGTGGGGGGGGGGGCGGTGACTCACGTGCCATAGGGACCTAGCAACGCATTGGGGGCTCATTTTGTTGTCTAATCCCGACCTCTGCCTCTGCAACTGCCCGTCACCCACCCCGACGTCCAGGTCCAATGCCCTCTGCTCCACGACAGTATGGGGCCACAGGTCCAGTGGGCCCCTGCGGTTGTGGGCCACCTTCTCCTGCGGGGACAGATAATGTACAGTGTGATTCACACGGACGTGGGCAGCACAGCAGGTCCGCGGCAGCTGGGCTGTGTGTGCAGGGGCAGCTGGCCATGGTGGGCAGTACAGGTGTTGGCTTGTGGGGAGTGAGGGTCTACTGGTGGGTGGGGTGCCGTCACCCTTTGGGGGGACCTGGGGGCTATTGGGTGTGGGGTGGGACGGGAGTGGTGCCAGGGTCACGGAGCTGGTGACTTACCCTGGCCAGCCTGAGGAGGTTGTGCTGCCCTGTCTTTGCGGTAGGGCCCACTGCGCTCATGGCCTCTGCCAACTGAGCCCAAGCCCGGTTGACATTGGCACGTGACAGCCGCCTCCCCACCCCCGAGAACAGGGTGCCCCGCCTCTTCTCCACGGCGTCCAACAATATCTCGAGCTCTGCATCTGCAAATCTCGGGGCCACTCTCTGGGGCGGCATCTTCTTGGCTGCAATGAGAGTGTGTGGGGAGTGGTGTGCTTATCCGCAGCTCCAGTTTGTCAGGCTCTCCAGTGCCAACCCTGGCCATTGTGAATACGAAGCTGGCATCAATTGGAATTGCACTAGTTCCATGTAGTGCGAATGCTGGCCCATTAGCATGTCCTGAATTGCTCCGGGACCTGCACCGACATCGGGACCATAGAACACCCGCTATTCAGTCCCGTCGTCAGCACCTAAGTCTCTCTCAAACGGAGAATCCCGACCACAGTCTACATTAAAATGGAGCGCAAAAGAATAATATAAATGAGTAAGGTGGTGCTGTGTTAATGTTGCAAGGGATTGCTTCTAACCCGATAGCCCCAGTAATTTGTGATTCAAGATTTGAATTTTTCAGCCACCGTTAGTTTTTAGTATACGTTAGGAGTTGTTAAATGCTTCCTAAATGTTCCTTTTGAAGACCTATTTTCCATTGAGGAATCATGCAGTGCTTTTTTATTCATAGCTGACAGATTGACACATTTATTTTCTGGCAAGAGCTGGTGATGGCTATGTGGCTGTTTCTTCTTGCCCACTCTCTGATTGTAAAGATTGAAAGATTATGGCACTTCATCTGCAATTCTGACAATTCATTTCACCTTGCTTTCATCACTAAATGCTTATCCTCTGAGACACCTGCTGGAGAGCAGAAGGCCTCTGTAATTTATTCACACAGGAGGTCAGTAAGCAAAATCAGAGCACATGGGATTAGGGGTAATCTGGCATGGATTGAGAATTGGTTAACGGGCAGAAACAGAGAGTAGGAATAAATAGGTCATATTCCCGATATTCCTGATATTATTGCTTGCAACAATTTTTGTTTATTTTGTAATCCTATTCTAAGTTTTAAAGCTTCCTCACCCTCTAAAGTATAACTCGCCTCATCAGTCATTTGTCTGAAGCAGTGTAATAATTCAGTCAACTGACATCTTCATTGTCTTTTGTTGCTACTCCTTCATTGAGACCTCCAAAGTACATAGAAGTAAACTCTCCACTTGGCAAAAGATTCATCCCACCCAATCAACTCAAGGAAAGACCAGGGGTGGGATTCTCCGCGCCCCGGGCCGGGCCGGGGAATCGGTACAACCATGCCATGCCGCCCCGACGCTGGCACGCAATTCTCCGAGGAGTAGAGAATCGGTGCCATTTGCACCGGCGGCGCTGGCCGTGGGCCGCTGTCTGCGGCTGGGCCGCCGATTCTCCGGCCTTGATGGGCTGAGCGGCCGTGCGGAAATGGCAGAGTCCCGCCGGCGCCATTAACACCTGCTTGCAGCCGACGGGAACTCTGTGCACAGGGTCGGGGGGGCGACCTGTGGGGGTGGGGCTCCATTGCCGGGGGGGCCTCCGATGGGGTCTGGCCCACGATCGGGGCCCACCGATCGGCGGGCCGGCCTCTCCAGCCTCGGCCCTATTTTGTTACGCGGCCGGCCCCTGAACCCCCGCGCCATGTTGCATCGGGGCTGGCGCGTTGAGTAAGTCCCCCGCGCATGCGCGGGTTGGCGCGACGCCACTGCGCATGCGCTGGTTGGTGCGGTGCCCAGTTGGCGCCGGGAAGGGAGGCTGGAGTGGCGTGAACCGCTCCTGCGCCGTCGGTAGTGCCTGCACCCGTTTCGCGCCATCGTGAAACGCGACGGCGTTCACGACGGCGTGGACACTCTGCCTCCATTTCAGAAAATCCCGCCCCAGGACTTAGAGGAAGGCGGGATTTAAATTTGTAATGGTTTTGCAAGGAACAAATTCTCAAATTTTGTAGCTACCAGGCTGCTCCAAACCAGGATACTCGGTCTCCTATTTATCCAATTTTCATTCCCAGATCTACATTTTTGGCTCAGGGTGTAATCTTCAGGAAAGCACATGTCAGGAATCGCAGCAAATTGACCAAATGAATGACATCTTCGAAACGTTAAGGGAATAAAATAAATGCAGATGCCAATGCAGATTGCAGTCTGAGACTTGGAAACTTCATCCAGCTTCGACATGTGAGGTCCTGTTTGATATTTCACAGATTTTATTTAGTCAATGTGACTATGCTGGCGGTACGGTAGCACAGTGGGTAGCACTGTTGCTTCATAGCACCAGGGTCCCAGGTTCGATTCCCGGCTTGGGTCCCAGTCTGTGCGGAGTCTGCTCATTCTCCCCGTGTCTCCGTGGGTTTCCTCCGGGTGCTCAGTTCCCTCCCACAAGTCCCGAAAGACGTGCTGTTAGGTAATTTGGACATTCTGAATCCTCCCTCATTGTACCCGAAGAGGTGCCGGAGTATGGTGACTCGGGGCTTTTCACAGTAACTTATTGCAGTTAATGTAAGTCTACTTGTGACAATAAAGATTATTGTTATTATGCCTATGCATTGGAGGATTGGAAATGTTTTAGTCATGTTCAAACTGAGTGAAAATTCTATTTAAGAACTGCATGCAATTAGCTTAATTTCTGGAATGGGAAAAATGTTTAAAATCGTTTAAGAATGCTAACACTTTTCACATAAAAACACTTGGAGAAAATTAGGACCACTCAATGTAGATTTAGAAGTGTGTTTCACAAATCTACTGACATTTGTAAGGCAATTATTAAAATGAGGACGATCTGGTGGATATAATTTGCCAGCATAATTGGGAGACATTAAAAAGGTTTACATATAACACTTTAAAACTGCATAAAACCTATGGAATTGATATCAGATTAGCTGGTTGGACTGAAAAATGTTTTGAAAATAGGAATCAGGAGTGATGATAAATGAACAAGGCTCCATCTGGGAGCACTAGCAAGTTGAGTTTCGCAAGTGTTTATTCTGAGACCACTTGCTGTTTGCATTATTTTTAAATGACGTGGAGGAGGGAATATCAAAACATTTGTTGATGCCATCATCCTCTGCAACTTCTTTCCAGACATTAAAGTTTGAATCTTTACAATTATCCCTCAAGTGCTTTACACTTGGGGATTAGTTTCTAACAGTGCAGTGTTGGGAAGTATTATTTATTGTGATCCTGTATAGAGCGTCTGTTCATTCAACAAGATAAAAATTATTCAATTATAATGGTTTGAGTTACAGTTATTTAAAAGATTAAGGGTTATTCACAATATATCTGTTTACAGCTGATGTTTATTAAGCTGCTTATAAATTAATTTTTGGCCATATGGTGTCCGCCTGCTCCTCTTTTGTTTGATTTTCTGTCACCTCTTCATTGTCCATTCCAATGGTAGTGTAGTAATTAATAAAATCAGCTCTGTCACAAAACAGAATTTTGCTGCTAATTTTTATTTATTGTAATACTCACTAGAATAAAAGTCTAAAGGGATAAAATTGGGGAAATTGATTCCTGTTGAGCCAACAGCCCGAGTGAATAGTCGTTGGGGAGATCAGAGCGCCCAGGCTGCCAGCCTAAAACAAACATCATGGGCGGTATTCTCCTATCGCCGAAGCCAAAATCACGTTTGGCGATCGGCCGGAGAATCCATGTTTACGCAGGAATCGGGGTCACCGCCGTTTTTGCGATGTTCCGTCCACTCGAGTATGCTGCAAGTCGTATGGACGGCTTCAGGACGTCACCTGAGGCCCTGCCCTGATGCTCTGCTTCCGATGGGTCGAGTCCCCAATGGCGTGGGGCACGCGTCCTCACAATGTCTGGGGACCTCGCGTGGCAGCTGGGGGGGGGGGGGGGGGCGGGGGAGCCGTTCCGCTGATAGGGGGGGCTTCGGCGGGGGCTGGGGCACTGGTGGGGGGGTGGTCCGGTGCTGGCGAGGGGGGTTACAGGGGGGCAGGTGCCATGGACCCGGAAATTCTCCGGCCGTATCCGCAGGTAAAGCCAGGTTGCGCGGCTGATAACCCCCCACCGGGCGGAGGATCGGTGCGGGGGCGTCGACGACTTTCTGGTGGTAAGACCAGACGGATCCTGCGGACATAGTCGCAGAATCGGAGAATCCAGCCCCAGACCTCTTGAATATGTTAATCAAGGGCCTACCGACTGGGGGAAGCATGCACCATCCCTTCTCCACACAGTTTTTCTGCATCTGCATGATCCCAATCAGCTGCCCTTTAAAGGAATGCTGGAGGCTGCAGCAGAGTTGGTAAGATTTGGGGTTTTATTAATTTACCTTGATGTGGAGCACATTTTGCTGTCTGCCTCAGTTTCCAGAGTCTTGACTGGCAAACGGATAGTGACGTGACCGGGAGGGCTGCAGTCCAATGGCGGAAGAAGACAAAAGTCCTCCAATGAGTTGCAAGGGTTAGTTACCACCTCTGCCCAGGCATCAGTTCCGCCTGCTCCCCTTCAAATTTCAAAACTCCCCCCACCCCAAGTCACTGGCTGAGAGCTAGCACCCTCCCCACATCCGATCCTCATGCATGTTCCTCAGAACCCTCTAGCACCCACCAGCACAACCGAGGTGCGGTGCCCACACATGCCACCTGTTATAGACCCCCCTGAGTTCTGGAGTCATACCCGCTTCCCCCCACACGACCACTCAAGAGATACCTCAGAGGAGAGCTCTGAGGAGAGCACAGGCGATGTGTCACAGCTGTCACGCACACCTTCCACCAGTACAGAGACACAGACCTAGGTGGGCGACATTAGTGGACAGGCTTCAGGGAACAATCTGGTGAGCACCACACAGCTCCTGTTGCACATGATATGGAGGTAGGAACATCCAAGAGAGACAGCAGTCAGAGATTTGCTGGATCCCTGGATTGAGCTGGGTTCCAGCCAGATGCTGAGCCTCTGGACAAGGTTTTCCCTGAGCTGATGTAGATGATAGGACACAGCCGTAAGGTTCAGGAGGGGTGTGAGCAACATAATAATAATAATAATCTTTATTGTCAGAAGTAGGCTTACATTAACTGCAATAAATTACTGTGAAAAGCCCCTAGTCGCCACATTCCGACACCTGTTCGGGTACACTGGGAGAATTCAGAATGTCCAAATTACCTAATAGCATGTCTTTTGGGACTTGTGGGAGGAAACCGGAGCATCCAAAGGAAACCCACGCAGACACAGTGCAGACAGTGACCCAAGTTGGGAATCGAATCTGGGACCCTGGTGCTGTGAAGCCATTGTGCTAACCACTATGCTACCGTGCTGCCCACTTGCAGGCCATGGTAATGGCGGTCTGTGCCTGGACACCTGGACACCACCCCGGTCTTGTGGGGGCTCACCCGGCCCCATGCCCGTCCCCCTGTGATCCCCTGCAGGCCTGGCAGGGCTTCCCTGCCCCCACTCCCACAACCAGCTGGGCCAATGTCAAGACCGGCAGCCTACGGCCCACAGTCACACCTCTCTGTGTCCTACCTCTTCTCTCTCCCTCATCAGCCATGGCGCCTGTTTCTCGATTTTTAAAAGCACAAATGAACGTCGCCCCAGTGAAAGCAAATAATTGCAAGGGCCCCGGAGAATACCAGGTCAGGCCCGCTAATGATATGTCAACGGCGTATACTGTACGTGCGGAGTGGAACGCATTGACGCCGTTGTCGAGGCACCGGAGAATTGCGATTTGGCGTAAACCCAGCGCCCGCCATGTTATCACTGCCGGATTCTCCGCCCAATCACGTTTCCCAATTCCGGATTTAGCCGACGGAGAATCCTGCCCAATATCTTCTGATGTGTCTGTCATGATATCCACATCAGCATATCATGGTGCAATCACACACATACTGATGGACAGGTAATTGGACCAACCAGCACACACATAACATCGCAGCCAATCACCAGTGAGAGCACACGCACTATAAAACAGGGAACACCACAGTTCCCGCTCATTCTACTAGGAGATAGCTCAGAGCACAGACCTCACAGCGTGCCACTCAGACATAGGCCATGTGCTGAGTGCCTCACTAAGATAGTGATAGGGCTGGGTCCACAGGGTAGCTGGTAAAGCACGTACCCAAGCCAGCAGTTAGTTGTTACTATTGTTTAGACAATAAAACAGAGTTGTACCATCTACAGCCGTGTTGGATCATTTGTGCAGCAGAACACCCAACACGACAGTGGCTTGGTGTCATATTTTCTATTATAATGCTCCTGTGGAAGGCCTTGAGATGTTGCATTATGTTAGTAGGACTGTGCTGATATAAACTGCTGTTGTTGAGAACTGATTCTAACTTTATACTTCAATAAATAGTATACTTCATTGGCAGAATTTCCCTTTGTCTTTCTCCTGTCTTGCTGACACAACTGGAATGCGTAATAATCAACTGTTCTGATTTTCTAACATAATCTCTCTGCTTTTTAAATGGAGATGATACTGATGGAGTAAATCACATATCACATTCCCCATTGTTATTACCCAAGTAGGCATAGGAAAAAGGTACTGATCACCTGCCAAGTGCTGCCAGAACAGAAGCAATGCTGGCAAGTATTCAAAGGCAAGTGCGGGATTGGCAATCGATGAAAGGAAGGCACACTGATAGGTCCACGCCGATTTTATGCACTCAGTTGGAACTTTCAATTTATTTTCTTTTGAAAAGCCCATAAGCTGCTGCAGATTTCATCCCCCTGCAGAAACAACCATTCTCTATTGCCCACAAGTGGCGAGCTTTCAATCAGAATACCACTGGGAGCCCACTAAAATATTAAACAAGGTTAAAGCCAAAATGCTTTTCTTGGAATCACAGGTGGGAATGAAACGGAAAGGAATCCTGTCCCTCCAGACTTCTGTTGATAATTGTGAAGATGGGAAAATCTTAGCTTACGCATGTTGCTCTATTTCACTATTTGTGATTCAACCTCTATCTGTCAATAAATAAGTATGGCCAGTGTGGAACTTTTCACCTTCAAAGGTGAGAGGAGAGCATCTCACCAAGCATAGGGCACTGTGGGAGGGGGAGGGTGTGTGTGTGTGTGTGGGGCGGGGGGGGGTTTGCTGAGGGTAGTGTTGGAATAAATCCCTGCCACCAATTTAAAGTGGACACCTAGTGAATTGCCAGCCAATTTTTCACAGTGCACAATCTTTTTTTCCACTGAAGTTCTCAGAACAACTGTTCAAACTCTTTTTGGAAACACGTTTCGCAGCATCACTGCTACTTTTTCTTGGTTTGAAATTTAAAATCTTGACAATATTTTCCAATAGAAAATTAAAAAGAACTGACATGGTGAAAATCTAGTTGCTAGTTTCGTTTCATCCTGCTCATGCCCACCAATTTCACGCCTTAGTTACCATAACCAAGGAGAAATTGTTCATCTTGTCACAATGCTGACGGAGGTGGTGGCGTATTAGTAGTGTCTCTGGGCTAATAATCCAGAGGCCCAGACTAATTCTCTGTAGATATGGTTTCAAGTCCCTCCAAGGCAGCTGCATTAATTTAAATTCAATTAATAAATCTGGAATATAATACCTGGGCCGGGATTCTTCGACTCCCCGCCAGGTCGGAGAATCGCCGGGAGCTGGTGTGAATCCCGCCCCCGCCGGTTGCCGAATTCTCCGGCACCGGATATTCGGCGGGAGCAGGAATCGCGCCACGCCGGTCGGCGGGCCCCCCCCCCCCCCCAGCGATTCTCCGGCCCGCAATGGGCCGAAGTCCCGCTGCTGGAATGCCTGTACCGCCGGCGAGAATCAAACCACCTCTCTTACCGGCGGGACCTGGCGGCGCGGGCGGGCTCCGGGGTCCTGGGAGGTATGTGGGGCGATCTGGCCCCGGGGGATGCCCCCATGGTGGCCTGGCCCACGATCGGGGCCCACCGATGGGCGGGCCTGTGCCGTGGGGGCACTCTTTTCCCTTCGCCTCGGCCACAGTCTTCACCATGGCCTACGCGGAAGAGACACCCCCCCTGCGCATGCGCGGGGATGACGTCAGCAGCCGCTGATGCTTCCGCGCATGCGCAGACTCGTGCCGGCCGGCAGAGTCCTTTCGGCCCTGGCTGGCGTGGCGCCAAAGGCCTTCCACGCCAGCCGGTGGAGCAGAAACCACTCCGGCGCGGGCCTAGCCCCTCAAGGCCCCTAAAGGTGCAGAGAAATCCGCACCTTTGGGGCGGCCCGACGTCAGAGTGGTTTCCGCCAATCCATCCTGCCGGGACCCCCCGCCCCGCCGGATAGGGGTGAATCCCGCCCCTGGTCTCAGTAATAGGCGACCATGCAATCATTGGTGACTGTCATAAGAAACTTAATTGTTTCACAAATGTTCTTCAGGGAAGGAAATCTGCCACCCTTACTTTGTCTGGCCGACATGAGATTCCAGGCCCTCAGCAATGTGGGTAACATTTGACGTCCTCAGTTCGAGACAATCAGGGATGGGTAACAAATGCTGATCTTGCCACTCCCCATGAAATATCAAGCATCAGAAAACCTGAAACACATCAATCATAAAGCAAAACCCCAATTGATAGTAAATTTCTCCAAGAATGAGATGGTAGTAAAGGCCTCACAGAAACCCATGCAATACCTTTCCATGGGCTTGTTCGATCCTGAAGATTTTTGGAGAGAAGCCTCTTAGTATGAAAGCCTCCTCTCAATAACACGAGGCACAGCCCCTCCGCGCGCTAGCTCCCAGCAGGAGGTCCTCAAATGGTTTGTTTCTTTGTAATACCCTCAAGTGGGAGCATCCACTCCCTGAATGTTTTCCGTCAGGGTGTTTTCAGGGATAGGTTATCTGTGTAATAAATCCCTTAATTCTTCTTTTTGCTGAACTTAAAATTTGGGACCACGTGACGAGGATTAAAATGACTACCCTATTCGATCACTATTGGCCTGAGCATGACAGGGTATGTCTTTGCGAATTTGGAGACGATGTGTTCAGGCATTGCTGCAGGAGTCCCACTGTTTATGTTTTCAGATCGTAAAGGATTAGTCAGACAGGTTTTCTTGGGTTAAAAAAAGGAAAAGATAAGTTTATTGAAACTATTTTTCAAATTTAAAAAAAATGACAAGGTAAATCACAGCCACCATGTCACACACATCCCCTCGGCTCACGCACACACGAGTGCAGATGGTAAAATAATTGGATAGCTGAGGATATTTTTTACAGATCATTAGGAACATAAACAGTTGGAGTATACGGTTAGCTGTTCTTTGCCAGGTCTTGATGTGGTGATTCCAGGTTTGAGGCTGTTTTTCTCAATTGTCTTCCTGGGTGTAATTGTATGGAGCAGATTTGCACATTTTATTCCCCCAAAATCTCGGTTTGCAGTTGATTGCTCTTTGCAGCGTGGTTAAGTTGCAAATCTGGGCACAATACTTTTGATAGAGCAAACAACCTTTTACAGCCAGTTGCAGAGTAGCATTCCGGACTATGATCTCTCTTCTGCTCGGTAACAATCTCTTAAAGTAAAAGCAAAATACTGAAGGTGCAAGAAATCTGAAATAGAAGCAGAAAATGCTGGATAAACTCAACAGATCTGGCAGCATCTGTGGAGAAGGAAACAGTTAATGTTTTGCATCCATATGACTATTCTTCAGAGCTGAAAAGGTGTAAAAATGAGGTGGATTATATTGTTGGGGGCGAAGGAGAAGCAGAAATGAAGGTCCGAATAGAATAGATGGGATCAGCTGCAGGAGTGGGAAATCCTGTGGGAGTCCCAAAACGCAATTTACAATGGTGGAACGTCCCATAGCGATAGTCCCCAGAGTAGACGTAACTGAATCCTAACGTTCAATGCAAGGATCTTCATTTGAATACATTTAAAAGTCATTAATAATAATAATAATAATAATAATAATAATAATAATAATCACTTATTCTCACAAGTAAGGTTCAGTGAAATTACTGTGAAAAGCCCCTAGTCGCCACATTCCGGCAAATGTTCGGGGAGGCTGGTACGGGAATTGAACTCACGCTTGCTGCCTTGTTCTGCATTACAAGCCAGCTATTTAGCCCAGTGTGCTAAACCAGCCACATTATCAGGCATTTATGCCAGATAATCCCGCCCCACATTAGATTTTCCATTCTTGCCGGTGTGAATGAGGAGTTCAGGTGAGTGTATCTCTTGGGGGAAGAGGATAATGCCTGGGCAGTGACTGGGCACTGCCCCCTTGCACTGCCCAGTCACTTGCCCCTGGCATTGCCCTATGAATTTGCCCAGGCACTTCTCCCAGGCACTACAACTTGCGCTTTCTGGGCACTGGCCCCAGACACTTCCCCTAGCACTACCTGCGGCACTTCCCCTAGCACTGCCGCGTCACTGCCAGTCACTTTCTGGGCACTGGCCCCAGACACTTCCCCTAGCATTGCCGCGGCACTGCCAGTCACTATCTGGGCACTGCCTCTTCCACTGCCTGTGGCACCTCCCTGGCACTTTCTGGGCACTGCCCTGGCACTGTCTGGCACTGCCTCCAGGAACTGTCTGGGCTTTTCCCCTTAGCACAGACCCAGCACCATGGGCAGTGCTCCTTCGAGGGTTTTCTTGGTGGGGATGGTGGTGGGGGGGAAGGGGGGGAGTGTTGCCTGTGTGGGTGTTCTGTGGCAGGAGGTTCCATGGGGGGAGTGCTCCATGGGGGTGGGACGGAATTGAGAGTATGGTGTGTCCGGGGGGGGTTCTATTATTAATTCATTCTCGTGGGGTGCCCTTTAAAAAACACGCCCAATATTTTAAAACCAAAGTTTCTGGCAGGGCTGGCACAGCCAGAGCCAATCCACCAGCTTGATGTAGTGGGTACCTGCCTCTTAGTTTGCTTTTGACTATGAACTGAAAGATATGGCAGGGAAAGCTACCTTCGGGATGGTGGGATTTTGCCCTTTTTCCTGTCCACTGCACCAATCTGCTGGTTCTTGGGAAAATTCCACCAAGTGTCTCATCTCAAAGGACATGATTGTCATAATATACACCATTAAATCATGGTGCAGACACACACTGATGGACACACAGTGGGACCAATCACCAGTGAGAGCACATGCACTATAAAGACAGGGGACATCAGAGTTCTCGCTCATTTGAGTAGCAGCTAGCTAGGAGCACAGAGCTCACAGCCTGCAACACAGACATTCACCATGTGCTGAGTGCATCAACTGGTTAGGACAAGGCAAAGGTCTTTAGTTAAAGCTGGTATCGTATTTACCTACAGTTCAAGTATGTTTAAATAGTTAACCTTTCAATAAAATAGTGTTGCACTACTTCAAGTGTTGGTGACCTGTATGTGATGCAGAACACCCAACACATCATGATACCAGGCGTGGTTGCATACTAGCACTTCTTAGACCTACCTGCAAGTGATCTGCCTTCCGCCAGCATTCCGTCATCCTGCAACATGGACAACACCAGCCCGCCGCCTCCGCTCCGCATCGCCGGCAACCTCGGGGCCAACTGGAAGATTTTCAAACAGCGCTTCCAGCTCTACCTCGTAGCCACGGACAGGGAGGGCACCTTGGACACCAGACAGATTGCTCTTCTCCTCTCCACGGCCGGGGACCATGCCATCCATATTTTCAACTCTCTCATCTTTGCAGATGACGAAGACAAGACGAAGTTCAAGACGGTTCTCCTCAAATTTGACACTCACTGTAGCGTAGAGGTGGATGAAAGTTTTGAACGCTCCGTGTTCCAGCAGCGTTTGCAGTGTAAGGACGAACCTTTCTAATCCTTTCTAACTCACCTCCGCATCCTTGCGCAATCTTTCAGCTACGGGCCCACCTCCGACTCCATGGTACGCGACCAGATCGTTTTCGGTGTTCAGTCGGACCCCCTATGTCAGCAGCTCCTCAAAGTAAAGCAACTCACCCTAGCGACCGCCATCGAGACCTGTGTCCTACATGAAAATGCCACCAGTCGGTACTCCCATATACAAGCGGCTGAAACGGCGCGGCAAGGTCCCCACAAGGCAGAACGGGTCCAAGTGATTGAACACCTCCAGGGCCTCAGCCTGGATGAGGGCGGCCATTTCGCGTGCTTTTCGCGGACCCCCGCGCTTGTACCAAACGAGGGGACGGCGACATGGAGGAACGTAATGCGCAGGTGCGCACCATGCAGGACCGCACCACGCATGCGCGGTGGCGCAGTGAACGTGCTGACGTCACGACGTGTGGTAACTGTGGCTACGCCCATTTAAAGCGGCAATGCCCCGCAAAATCTCGACAATGCCTACGATGTGGAAGACTTGGCCACTATGCTGCCTGCTGTCGAGCAGCTCAGCCTTCCAATTCATATCGCTTCAGCCAGCCTCGCAGGAATGTTCGGGCAATTCAACCCACGGTCACCGAGTCCGATTCCGACCTCCCACACAGCAGTGACACCGAGGACCCGAAGGCGCCTTTTCGAGTCGGTGTCGTAACGAAAAACAGGCTGTCCCAGAAGCAAAGACGCCAGCCACTGTTGGTATACAGCATCGATCCAGACAATGAGTGGTGTGCCACCCTGACGATCAACCGGTCCCAAATACGATTCCGCATGGACACTGGTGCCTCCGCCAATCTCATGGCGTGGTCTGCTTTCCAAAGCCTTCGTGTCAAACCAACCATTCTCCCATCGGCCTGCCAGCTATTGGACTACAATGGCAACATCATTCCTGCTACCGGCTCATGCCAACTCGAAGTGACGCACAAGTCACGAAAAGCCATCCTTCCTTTCGAGATCGTGGGCTCCTCGAAGGATTCTCTGCTTGTCGCACAGGCGTGCAAATTGCTAAACCTTGTTCAAAGAGTTCACTCTCTCTCTCCTGCTGAAACGTCTGCCTTCCAGGATGCTGACTTCAGGGCGCAACTCAACGTCATCATCGACCAGCACCGCAACGTCTTCGAATTGTTCCCATATACGTACAAGATCATACTCAAACAGAACGCCACGCCTGTGGTGCATGCACCTCGCAGAGTCCCAGCATCCCTCAAGGACCGCCTCAAGCAGCAGCTGTAGGACCTCCAAGACCAAGGAGTGATCTCCAGAGTTATGGAACCAACCGACTGGGTCAGTTCCATGGTGTGCGTAAAGAAGCCTTCCGGCGAGCTCAGAATCTACATTGATCCAAAGGATCTGAATCGCAACATAATGAGGGAGCATAGAGAACATAGTGAAGAGATCACATGCGAGATGGCTCGGGCCAAGCTCTTCACCAAACTTGACGCCTCGAAAGGATTCTGGCAAATTCAACTAGACAGATCCAGCAGGAAACTGTGTACCTTTAACACCCCTTTGGGCAGATATTGTAACAACAGGCTGCCGTTTGGGATCATATCGGCATCAGAAGTATTCAACAGGATCATGGAACAAATGCTGGAAGGCATTGAAGGTGTTTGCGTCTATGTTGACGACATAATCATTTGGTCCACCGCCCCGCAGGAGCATATCAGTCGCCTCCAGTGCGTGTTCAAACGCATACGGGAGCAGGGCCTTCGCCTCAACAGAGCCAAATGCTCCTTCGGCCAGACGGAACTCAAGTTCCCAGGGGACCACATCTCCCAGTTGGGTGTGCAGCCGGATGCGGACAAGGCGGTTGCCATCACAGCCATGAAAATGCCAGAGGACAAGAAAGCGGTCCTCCGATTTCTGGGCATGGTCAACTTCCTAGGGAAGTTCATCCCAAACCTTGCCTCTCATACCACAGCTCTCAGGAACCTGGTCAGGAAGGCGACAGACTTCCAATGGCTTCCTGCCCACGAGCGTGAATGGAGAGAACTTAAAACCAAACTTACCACGGCCCCGGAATTGGCCTTTTTTGATCCAGCGAAAGAGACAAAAATTCCGACCGATGCCAGCAAATCTGGCAATGGGGCAGTGCTCCTGCAACGCGATGAGGCCTCATCATGGGCCCCCGTTGCATATGCGTCATGCGCCATGACCCCCATGGAACAGCGCTACGCGCAGATAGGAAAGGAGTGCCTGGGCCTGTTGACCGGTGTCGTCAAATTTCATGCTTATGTGTACGGCCTTCCCCAATTCACCGTCGAGACCGACCATCGCCCGCTTGTCAACATTTGGGCAGCATGGTAGCATTGTGGATAGCGCAATTGCTTCACAGCTCCAGGGACCCAGGATCGATTCCAGCTTGGGTCACTGTCTGTGTGGAGTCTGCACATCCTCTCCTTGTGGGCGTGGGTTTCCTCCGGGTGCTCCGGTTTCCTCCCACAGTCCAAAGATGTGCAGGTTAGGTGGATTGGGCATGATAAATTGCCCTTAGTGTCCAAAATTGCCCTTAGTGTTAGGTGGGGTGACTGGGTTATGGGGTAGGGTGGAGGTGTTGACCTTGGGTAGGGTGCTCTTTCCAAGAGCCAGTGCAGACTCCATGGGCTGAATGGCCTCCTTCTGCACTGTAAATTCTATGCTAATCTATAATACCAAAAGACTTGAACGACATGACGCCTCGCCTCCAGCGCATTCTGCTCTAACTCCGGTGATACGACTTTCAGCTCATCTACACCCCGGGCAAAGACCTGGGGCGAAATTCTCCATTATCGGCGGAAAGTCCGCCGATCGGCGCAAAAAACGGCGCAAATCCGACTTGCGTCACGTCGGAAATATGGGTCGATAGTCTCCGGCCCGAAATGGGCTAGCAGCGACGTAACGGGATCCGCGCTTGCGCAGTGGTTCACGCCGTGCAGCGTCATACGCGCTGCACGGCGTGACGGCTCATAAGGCCGCGCTGCTCCCCACCACCCGACCGGAACACCCGACCGCAACACCCGACTGGATGGCTGGCCGTCGCTCAGCCCCGAGGTTCGAGTCACGCGATGTGGAGGCGCTCCTGGACGCGGTGGAGCAGAGGAGGGACGCCCTGTATCCCGGGCACGGCCGCAGAGTTGCCCCACGCCACAGCCGGCGTCTGTGGAGGGAAGTGGCAGAGGCCGTCACCGCTGTGGCCCTGACACCACGGACAGGCACCCAGTGCCACAAGAAGGTGAACGACCTCGTCAGAGCAGGCTGGGTGAGCCTCCCCATATCCCCCCTCCCCCATATCCCCCCTCTCCCATATCCCCCATATCCCCCCTCCCCATATCCCCCCTCCCCTATATCCCCCTCCCCCGTATCACCTGATCACTGCCTGATGTCTAACCATGCGTGCTTCATTGTGTATCGCAGGACCAAACGTCCAGGCACCCATCCCCGCAGATGCAGACCGCCCGCAGGATGCCCCTCGGAGACCACAGGAGACGGAGAGACCCACACCCTCCAGCATGCTACGCCTGCAGGATGCCCCTCAGAGACCACAGGAGACGGAGAGACCCGCACCCTCCAGCATGCGACGCCCGCAGGATGCCCCTCAGAGACCACAGGAGACGGAGAGACCCGCACCCTCCAGCATGCGACGCTAGCAGGATGCCCCTCGGAGACCACGGGAGACGGAGAGACCCGGACCCTCCAGCATGCGACGCCCGCAGGATGCCCCTCGGAGACCACTGGAGATGGAGAGACCTGGACCCTCCAGCATGCGTCGCCCGCAGGATGCCCCTCGCACACCATGGGAGACGGAGAGACCTGGAGCAACAGGGAGACGACACCCCCGTCACGTGCGGGAGCGACCACCCAGCGACGAGGGAGGCAGCCACAGGCCCCCGTCACATCCGAGCCAGGACACCACTACCCAGGACACCACTACCCAGGACACCACTACCCAGGACACCACTACCCAGGACACCCCTACCCGGGACAGCACTACCCAGGAAGACGAAATACCGGACAGTGACTCAGAGTGGATGGGTGGAGACGAACCCCCACCCCAAAGTGCCATGGACTCAGAGTGGGACGAAGAGCACGACACAACGCCACTGCTGTCACCAACACCCTCCACCATCGCAGAAACACTCACCACGGTTGGGCACTTTAGTGATGAGGCGTCTGGTACACTCACTGGTGCGCACAACACAGCCGTCCCGGTACAACAGGTGGAGGTAGGAGCAGCAGAGGGACCGGGCGGTCGGAGGGCAGCCCAGCCCAAGCGAACATCTGCCGCCCAGATGGATCCCGGGTTCCTGCAGTTACCACACCCACACATAGATCCGATGCAACCACCGACCCGGAGACGAGCGAAGAGGGTGACGGGCGGCTTGCGGCGGCTGCGGTCGCAGGTGGAGGAGTCCACCCGCGTTCAGGAGCTGGGAGTGGTGCCGGTCATGCATGCCACCCAGGCCAACACTGCACGGGTGGCGTCTGCGGTGGAGGCAATGGGTGCGACGGTGTCAGACATGGGGAACGGTTTGCGAGGCCTGGGGCCTTCCGTGCAGGCGGCGTCTGTGGCCCAGGAAATGGCTGCCCTCTCACAGGAGGCCATGAGCCAGTGCCAGCGCCAGATGGCAGAGGCACTCAACGCCATAGCCCAGTCTCTGCAGGCCATGGCCCAGTCTCAGCAGGCCATGGCCCAGTCTCTGCAGGCCATCGCTGAGGGCATCGGCGCCAGTGGCCATGTGCGAGCCAGCGTCGCACTGTCACAGACAGGGTTTGCCAACCCCCTGGGCTCCATGGCTGCAAACCTGCAGACCCCTGTCGATACCAGCACGGGCCTCCAGGACTGGCAGCACCAGATGTCGGGGGGGCGTCGGATGGCCAGTCCGTTCGCATCCCCCACCCATGTAGAGGCCTGGGGGCCATCGGGCACCCCGAGGGAGGAGGAGGTGGTGTGTTCCGTCTCGGCTCCCTCTGTAGGAGAGGTCCCGGAACACCGCGACACCTCGGACTCCCCCCTTCCGTCCCAGGTGCATCGGGTGGGCAACGGGCAGGACAGGCTGGCAGCTCGCCATCCCAATCGCCCGGGCCGCAGCCTGGCCCATTTAGGCCAGGACGCCCCAGGAAACGGCCGCCAAAGGGATCCAGTGTCAGAGGGCAGGAATCACAGGAGTCCACCTCCAGTTCTGCTGTACCGTCTGGGGAACCACGTAGACGTAGTCAAAGGGCCCGTAAGGCCAAACAATTAGACACTGAGTAAGTTGGCACGGGTGCAGGGCACAGATGAGTTTTAGGGGCTAGGGCACGTGCATGAACTCCTTTGGTTATTAAAGTCAATGTTACACCTACCAAAGCTGCCTTTGTGCTCTGTCCAAAGTGTGCGGGGGTGTCATGTACGTTGAGCGCAAGTGTGTGTGTGAGGGGTGGTCTTACCTCAGCCCCAGGTGAGTCTGCCCCCTTCCCCCTGGGCCGCCATCAACATCCCCCGGGCAGAGGACGGGACCGTGCGCTGCAGTGTCACAGCCGCATGCAGGGATGGTCCGGGTGGATGGTGGTACTGTGGCCATGGGTCAGACATAGTCCAACGATGTAGAGCCAGGAGCTCATCGCAGGGCGGGTTGTCATCATCCTCCATGGCCTGCGATAGACACGCGTCCACCCGCAACTGTGTGAGCCCGGCCCGTTGTGCCGCAGGTGGCAATGGGGGGGGGGGGGGGGGTGGTGTGCATGCGGGTGGGGTGTGTGGGGTTGGGGAGGGGGGTGAGGGTGCTGGGTGGGTGGATGGGTGGGGGGTGTGGGTGGTCGGCTGTTGCCATGGTGTGCGGTCTGTGGCCATACTACCCGATTCCCACGCCCATCTAGTCAGTGAAGCGGGCGTCTATCAGTCTGTCCCGTGTCCGCTGGGCCATCCGGTAACGGTGGACAGCCACCCGCCAGTGTCTACCCCGTCTGCCCTGACCATTGCCCCCATCCCCCTCATCTGGGGAGGACTGTGCCTCTTCCTGCTGCTCCTCCACTCCGCCCTCCTCTGCCTGCGGCACATCGCCCTTCTGCTGGACTATGTTGTGCAGGACGCAGCACACCACAATGATGCGGCCGACCCTATCTGACTGATACTGGAGGGTGCCCCCAGAGAGGTCCAGGCACCTGAAACGCATCTTCAGCACGCCAAAGCACCTCTCGATCACTCCCCTTGTCGCTACATGGGCATCATTGTAGCGGTTCTCCGCCTCATTGCGTGGCCTCCGTATAGGCGTCATCAGCCACGATCGCAATGGGTAGCCCCTGTCGCCCAGCAACCAGCCCCTCAGCCGGGGATGGTGTCCCTCGTACATGCCGGGGATGGATGACCGCGACAACACGAATGAGTCGTGTACACTGCCTGGGTGACGGGCGCAGACGTGCAGGATCATCATGCGGTGGTCGCAGACCACCTGTACGTTCATCGAATAGGTCCCCTTCCTATTAGTGAACACGGCCCTGTTATCTGCAGGTGGCCGCACGGCGACGTGCATCCCATCGATCGCGCCCTGGACCATGGGGAACCCGGCCACGGCAGAGAAGCCCACGGCCCGGGTATCTTGGCTGGCCCGGTCCACGGGGAAGCGGATGTAGCGGTGCGCCATGGCATATAGGGCATCTGTCACTGCCCGGCTGCACCGGTTCACCGAAGTCTGCGATATGACGGACAGGTCCCCACTCGGTGCCTGGAATGACCCCGTTGCATAAAAGTTCAGGGCCACCGTAACCTTGACGGACACGGAGAGAGGGTGTCCCCTGCCAGTGCCACACGGTGACAGGTGTGCCAGCAGGTGGGAGATGTGTGCCACGGTTTCCCGGCTCATCCGGAGTCTCCTCCTGCATTCCCCGTCCGTGAGGTCCTGGTATGACTGCTGGGGCCGGTACACACGGGGCGCCCTCTGGTGCCTCCGTTGCCGTGGGGCCGCGACGTCCTCCTCCCCCTCCTCGTCCTGTCGGTCAGGTGTCCCTCCAGCCTGGGCGGCTGCCGCCTGCCCCTCTGCGGCAGCCTGCGCCGCCTCTCTGGCACGCTCCTCCTCCTCCTCCTCCTCATCCAGGGCAACATAGACATGAGCGGCTGCCACCACGGCGGCCAACATCGCTGGATGATCTGAAAACATGACGGCCTGGTGGGGGGGAGGGGAACGACGACATGTCATCATTGCCCATATCCCCTCCTCCCCCCAGCCAGGTGGCATGGACCGCATGGGTCCAACTGTTGGAGGCTGGCACCTGGCCAGGTGGACCAACTCACTTGCCCTCACATCCCCCTCCTCGGCATGGACCCCCCCCCCCCCCAACCTCCACCCCAGCACGGACCCCCCCCCCAACCTCCACCCCGGCATGGACCCCCCGCCCCCCAACCTCCACCCCGGCACGGATCCCCCGCCCCCCAACCTCCACCCCGGCACGGACCCCCCCCAACCTCACCCCGGCATGGCACGGACCCCCCCCAACCTCCACCCCGGCACGGACCCCCCCCAACCTCCACCCCGGCACAGACCCCCCCCCCCAACCTCCACCCCTGCACGGACCCCCCCCCCCAACCTCCACCCCGGCACGGCACGGACCCCCCCAACCTCCACCCCAGCACGGACCCCCCCCAACCTCCACCCCAGCATGGACCCCCCGCCCCCCAACCTCCACCCCGGGACGGCACAGACCCCCCCCACAACCTCCACCCCGGCACGGACCCCCCCCCAACCTCCACCCCGGCACGGGCCCCCCCAACCTCCACCCCAGCACGGACCCCCCCCCAACCTCCACCCCGGCACGGACCCCTCGCCCCCCAACCTCCACCCCGGCATGGCACGACCCCCCCCCCAACCTCCACCCCGGCACGGACCCCCCCCAACCTCCACCCCGGCACGGATCCCCCCCCCAACCTCCACCCCAGCACGGACCCCCCCCCCCAACCTCCACCCCGGCACGGACCCCCCGCCCCCCAACCTCCACCCTGGCACGGACCCCCCGCCACCCAACCTCCACCCCGGCACGGACCCCCCACAACCTCACCCCGGCACGGCACGGACCCCCCCCCAACCTCCACCCCAGCACGGACCCCCCCCCAACCTCCACCCTGGCACGGACCCCCCCCCAACCTCCACCACAGCACGGACCCCCCCCAACCTCCACCCCGGCACGGCACGGACCCCCCCAACCTCCACCCAAGCACGGACCCCCCCCCAACCTCCACCCCGGCACAGACCCCCCGCCCCCCAACCTCCACCCCGGCACGGCACGGACCCCCCCCCAACCTCCACCCCGGCACGGACCCCCCCCCAACCTCCACCCCAGCACGGACCCCCCCCAACCTCCACCCCGGCACGGACCCCCCATCGACGTCCCCGGCACGGACCCCCTCCCGGCACTCCCCCGGAGCCCAGCCTACTCTAACCACCGCCCCCCCCCCCCCCCCCCCCTCCGCTGCACACACACACACAAGCTGAGACACACCTCTCCTCACGCATTCAGACTGCGGCCACGCCATTGCCTGCCCAGAGCCAACCCCCCAGGCCGTCACTCACCTCCACGCTGGTCGGCGTGAGTCTGGAGCACAGGTTCACGCCGATGAAAAGGAGGTTTAATTTACATCGACGTGAACGGTCATCACGTCGACGGGACTTCGGCCCATCCGGAAGGGAGAATATCGGCAGGCCGAAAATCGGCTGCCTTGCGCAGACCCGTGACATTCTCCGCGGCAGCGGCGACATTAACGCCCCGCCGACTTTTCTCCCTTCGGAGACTTCGGCAACCGGCAGGGGCGGGATTCACGGCGGCCAACGGCCATTCTCCGACCCTCTGGGGGGTCGGAGAATGACGCCCCTGATCATAGCCGACGCTCTGTCCAGGGCAGTCAACACCCCGTGTGACCCAAAGGGATTCGTCTGCCAGGTTGACGCCCATGTGGCCTTCGTGGCTCTCACTGTCCACCCTATCTAATCCTCTGATCATCTTGTATGCCTCAATTAAGTCACCTCTTAACCTTCTTCTCTCTAACGAAAACAGCCTCAAGTCCCTCAGCCTTTCCTCATAAGATCTTCTCTCCATCTTCTCTCGGGGAACCTTATCAAACCCTTTACTGAAATCCATATACACCACATCAACTGCTTTACCCTCGTCCACCTGTTTGGTCACCTTCTCATCGAACTCAATAAGGTTTGTGAGGCACAACCTACCCTTCACAAAACCGTGTTGACTATCCCTAATCAAATTATTCTTTTCCAGATGATTATACATCCTATCTCTTATAAACCTATCCAATACTTTGCCCACAACAGAAGTAAGGCTCACTGGTCTATAGTTACCGGGGTTGTCTCCACGCCCCTTCTTGAACAAGGGGACAACAGTTGGTATCGCCCAGTCTTCTGGCACTATTCCTGTAGACAATGACGACATGAAGATCAAAGCCAAAGTCTCAGCAATCTCCTCCCTAGCTTCCCAGAGAATTCTAGGATAAATCCCATCCGGCCTAGGGGACTTATCTATTTTCACACTTTCCAGAATTGCTAACACCTCCTCCTTATGAACCTCAAGCCCGTCTAGTCTAGTAGCCTGTATCTCAGTATTCTCCTCAACAACATTGCCTTTTTCCTGTGTGAATACTGACTAAAAATATTCATTTAGCACCTCTCCTATCTCTCGGACTCCACGCACAACTTCCCACTATTGTCCTTGACTGGCCCTACTCTTACCCTAGTCATTCTTTTATTCCTGACATACCTATAGAAAGCTTTTGGGTTATCCTTGATCCAACCTGGCAAAGACTTCTCATGTCCCCTCCTGGCTCTTCTTAGCTCTCTCTCTTTAGGTCCTTCCTAGCTAACTTGTAACTCTCGAGCACCCTAACTGAACCTTCACGTCTCATCTTTACATAAGCCTCCTTCTGCCTCTTGACAAGTGATTCAACTACTTTAGTAAACCACTTCCTCCCATCCTGACAGGTACATACTTATCAAGGACACGCAATAGCTGTTCCTTGAGCAAGCTCCACATTTCAATTGTGCCCATCCCCTGCTGTTTCCTTCCCCATCCTATGCATCTTAGGTCTTGCCTCATCGCATCATAATTGCCTTTCCCCCATCTATAACTCTTGCCCTGCGGTACATACCTATCCCTTTCCATCACTAAAGTAAACGTAACCAAATTGTGGTCACTATCACCAAAGTGCTCACCTACCTCCAAATCTAATACCTGTCCTGGTTCATTACCCAGTACCAAATCCAATGTGGCCTCGCCTCTTGTTGGCCTATCTACATACTGTGTCAGGAAACCCTCCTGCACACATTGGACAAAAACGGACCCATCTAAAGTACTCGATCTAGAGCGTTTCCAGTCAATATTTGGAAAGTTAAAGTCCTCCATAACAACTACCCTGTTACCTCCGCTCCTATCCAGAATCATCTCTGCAATCCTTTCCTCTACATCTCTGGAACTTTTCGGAGGCCTATAGAAATCTCCCAACAGGGTGACCTCTCCTTTCTTGTTTCTAACCTCAGCCAATGCTACCTCAGTAGACGAGTCCTCATCAAACGTCCTTTCTGCCACCGTAATACTGTCCTTGACTAACAGTGCCACCCCTCCCCCTCTTTTACCATCTTCCCTGAGCTTACTGAAAAAGCTAAACCCCGGAACCTGCAACAACCATTCTTGTCCCTGCTCTATCCATGTCTCCGAAATGGCCACAACATTGAAGTCCCAGATACGAACTCATGCCGCAAGTTCACCCACC
Source organism: Scyliorhinus torazame (assembly GCF_047496885.1). Classification (NCBI taxonomy): domain Eukaryota; kingdom Metazoa; phylum Chordata; class Chondrichthyes; order Carcharhiniformes; family Scyliorhinidae; genus Scyliorhinus; species Scyliorhinus torazame. Next base: position 264,627,069 of record NC_092711.1, read on the forward strand.
TTATTCCGGATGCTCCTGGCATTGAAGTAGACATACTTTAAACCACCTTCCTGCCTGCAGGAGGAGAACTGAGTAAGGTTATAAAACTGACCAGGTTTGAGCTGTTTAAAAGATAAGGCACAAAGTATTGTGGAGAAATTGGTGCATTAGAGGTATAGGTTGCTATGGGCAGAGCTAAACATGTCCAGTTAAAAAGCTTTCAGGAGGGATAAAATAAGGGGAAAAAGCAGAGCTGACAATTCTATTACTGTGCGGGAACATGAGGGAGATATAAGGGATAATGGGAAAACTACATTTATTTAATTAGAGTTAAAGGATAAAAATTGTTACTCTATTGGGGACATCTGGACACGCAAATAATGGAACGGAGGTCGAGGTTGAGATATGTAAACAAATTAAACAAAATGCAAGAGAAATGGGGCGATAATAATGTGTAACCTAATTACCCAGAAATAAACTATGTGAGAGTAAAATAAATGACAAGATGAAGACGTTTGTAGTGTGCTAAGACTGTTTTCTTGATCAGTACATTTAAAATCTTTCAAGTATCCTTAGATACTGAAGAAATGCAACAGGATTGGAATTTTGCCAAGAAAAGAGGACAAGTAATGTCAGACTAGTCAGCCTAACATCAGGAGTAGGAAGAAATGTGACCATAATATAGGACACAATTAATATTCCACTCGAGAGATGGGCCAAATGATAAAGCTGACACAGTGTTTTTTAGGGAATTAAGAAAATTTATTAGGAAAGTAAATGCAGTGTATGTTATTTGTATGGATTTTAAAATGCATTTTGCTGAGATGCTGCTCAGAAGGTTTATTAATAAATTTAAGAATACAGCATTGCAACATGGTTTAAGAAGAAAAAATATTTTGGACTGGAGTGAAGCTAATTCTGGTTTCCCACTGGAATGAGTGCTGGCATAATTGCTCTTCTCAGTATAAAAATTATCTGTAATAGGTACAATAGCACATCTTAAGATGACTATCTAAGGAGTCATTCACATTGCTACTTAGCTTGTCATCTCACAGGTGGGACTTTGGAGGAAAGTAGGTAAAATTTATTGTCTCAGTGCCGGGCCACACTTCACTTTGGGTGTAGTGGTAATGGTGGTGTACTGGTAATGTCACTGGGTAATGTCCAGAGGCAAGGCTAGTGCTCTGGGAATCTGTGTTCAAATCCCACCATGGCAGCTGGTGGAATTTGAATTTAGCTAATAAATACGGAATATAAAGCTAGTCCCAGTAACGGTGAGCATGAAACTATCATCAGTTGTCGTAAAAAAATATCTAGTTCACTAATGTCCTCCAGGGAAGGAAATCTGCCATCCTTACCTGGCCTGGCCTACATGTGACTCCAACAATGTGGCTGATTCTCAACTGACCTCTGAAAGGGCGAGTTCAAGCTACTCAGTTCAAGGGCAATTTTGGAGAAGCAAAAATTGCTTTCCTTGCCAGCAATGCTCACATCTCCTGAAAGAATAAAGAAAACATAAAACATTTGCAAAGGTCACAAAGAGGTGTTTGTGCCTATTTATGATATATTTTTGATGGAAGAGTGAGAAGAAGTATAGGTTAAACAGCAAATATTTAAATGGTATAAAGGAGCAGAAAGACTTGGGGACGTAGATACACAAATCTTAGAAGTGGAATACCAAACATGTACTCTAAGCAATACTGTCATAACCTGTAAATCATTTCATACTGAGATACCTAATAACAGCTTATTCTTTCAGCACTGTCATGAGACAATTATATACCATGAATGTCCATATTACAACATACAAAAAAATAGGAAAAGTCAACCGGGAATTTTTAAGGGACTAGACACAGGAAATATCATAGCTGCCTGATTTGTGTTCATTTCGTATCTGATATGACAGTATTCATATTGCTACTTAGGTAGTTGCTTCACAGATGGGAATTTGGAGGGATAATACATTAATTTTGTTGACCTAGTAGTGGATCGCACTTCACTGTCCTTACTAATGTAACTGTGTCCACACAACTAGGTCTGAGGATAACCTTCATAGATTCTACTTCAGGAGGGAAGGTGCTGCATGCTCTAATCTCACTTGCTGCCAACAACCAGAACAGGGGATGCACTGCTAACAAGAAGTATGGTCACCGCAGCCATGTACTTTTATGCCTCAGGCTATTTTTAGTTATCGCGGAATGTCGATCGGCAATATCAGACAACCTGCAGGCTGCAAGATACACCAGGTGAGTCACTGGCATATTCTCCACCAATACAAATAACTTTATTGTCTTCCCCTTGAAATCTGACAACTAAATTTTGATATCATAGGTTTCCCCAAAGTCTTGAGTGTTATTGATGGAACATATGTGGCCACCTGGGCCCTACCACACAATCATATGTCCTTATGAACTGCAAGGTATTTTGTTCTATCAATATTCAGGTGATTAGTAATAGGAAACACATGATCATGTAGTTCACTATCTGTCTCTCCTGATAGCAATTCTTGCCCTCTTCACACAGTGCAATTACTGCCATAACCATGGATCTCACTCATCTGATTTACCTGCAACCTCAGGAACAGCAGGAAAGAATGTGAAGGCAGACAGCTCAAGGCCTCAAGGCCAACAACAGGCAGTACCAGAGGGGGAGGCTGGTCTTGGCTCAGATATTCAGGCAAAGGCATCCTGAGCTGATCCTCTGTACCTGGGCTATTGCAAAGAGGTTAGACACTGAGGTAGAACCTAGAGAATCAAAATTACTTTCTTCTGCCTTAGTTCATGATATAATTGTGATAATCACAACAGCATCATAGTGAAAGCACAATACATTTACCTTTGCTGATTCTGTGACATTATCAAACCTAATCCTATGCAGCAGATGGATCCAGGGAATTAAGAGCACAAGAATTAGGACCAAATTTAGACAATACGCCTCCTCAAGCCTGCTCCACCATTCAATGTGATCACAGCTGGTCATCTTCTTCATCAACCTATTTCTGCCCAAATCACTGCTTATGCCATTTTCTTCAACCCCGTCTTGGCCGCAATATTGATAGCCTTTTGTTATCTCATTCCTCTGTTTCATTTGCACCCTCATGTCTAATTTCAGTCAGAATTATGTTTCTGTCACTCTACAAGGAATTTTTAAATGGTGCCCCGATCTCTTGGTCCCCCAATGCGACCCCCAGACCCGCTCCGACATCCCAACATAGCTGTTGAGGGGTGGGGGAGGGGGGGGGGGTGGGTCCTCGAGCTCGCTGCACCCCACCTCAGAAGGGCAGGGACCCCCCCCCTTATCAGATTAAGTCAAATGGCTCAAAGAGATTACATTGCAACTCTCATTTATTACATTGCAAGCCTGATGGGACAACTTTAAAAGTAAATGGTCGACTCATGACAAAGCTGAAATAGAAATATTGAGAAATCCTCAAACCTCCCTATGCCATTAAAAATCAAGAGTGCTTTCCACTAAGCAGACAGGCATGTTTAAAATTGAAATCAATCTATAAAGTGGATACGTTAGACCCCAATCACACAATGAAAGAGTAGGTTCGTGCTCAATAGAGCCACTGCATTCCCTAGCCAGCACCTCAGCAATATTAATCTGATGAAGGACAGATTGCTGTGACACCCTGAAAACTCCAGTGAACAATGTCACCCTCAGCCATGGTGGAAACAGTTTAAGCTTGCAGATCAGTTTGCTGTCCCAAATTAGCTTTGGCTGTGTTTATTTGTGCCACAACACTTCGTGCATGTGTACAGATGCCGTGTCATCGTCAAGCTGTTTAAAGTGCGATTTCGGCTTTTTGTCGCCAAATTCTATTGGGCCGAGTGTGCATGCTCATCCAGACAGCCGCCTTTCTGGTCAATGGCAGGAGTTAGAGTGATTAGCTTTACTCAGCTCATTTCAATCATTATTATATCAAAGGCTAATATGGATTCAAAATGGAATCTTTCAGACAATCTGTCATCTTTCTGTATTGCTCCAGGACAATCATTAATGATTTTGCAATGCTGAGTACCACAGGTGCAGTGTTTAGCCACACAGTATGAGACTGTTATAATGCTCTCAGATTCAAATTCTCTTGTCTGCTTTGATTTTAACTCCTTCCAAAATTGCATTTCTGCAGACTATAACATGAATTTCATATCAATCTAAGACTTCCATCAACTCTTATCATTCTCAGAATGGTGTAAACAGTACCACAAATCTTTTGCGTCCTCAACCATTGAATATATCAGCGTGCTAATCTAATTTAATTCTTCTCCCTTATCTCACCTAGAAGCAATTCCAAATCTTTCAAATCATTGTACCAGATTGCCAGCTGGTAGCTTATTGAGATCAAACTTGCTTGGTGTGTTAAAGAAACAATTTTTCCTAAGCTTGTAAAATCTTTTTTCACCTTCTTTATGGATCGTCTCTTTTTTAAATCTCCAGTCTGATCTCCAGCAAACTTTTTTTCTGTTTATCACCATTTCCAGATGATTCCTTTAATAAAGAGCAACTATGATGCATTATGGCTCCTTCATGAACTGAATTAAATGCAAGAAACAGGCAGAATATAATTTAGTCATTAATTTTCAAGCTTCCAGCTAGGCCACATAGATGCTGCAACTATAAACCACCCTATCACAGGTTACACCCCTGTTTAAAAATCTTTTCAATGACTCAGTAAGTTACAGCGTCTCAACTCTGCCTATCCAAATGCCCAAGATGTCCGAAAACGGGACAATTTTATAATCTGCCATGTAGGAACTTTAATTCTTGTTAAATGAGTAAAATAAGTTCCAGGCTTGTTGGGATAGGTGCTGCATTGGCGCAGACAACTTTTCAGCTTCATGCGCCAGTCTTTTCAAAGGCTCTGAGTGGCCTGAGCAACCTTTGGCCTCCAACCTGGCTCAGCCTGATCTGCCCGATTCAATCTGGCCCAAACTACCCGACCCCACCCAACCTGGACTGCCTGACCTGAAAACTGACAAGATCCAAAATCCGGCACAGGTTTATTTCTGAGGTTGCTGGTTTTGGGACACTCTGCCTGTACTCTTCTTTGACCTGATATGTATAACATAGTGGGTGCGATCAACGCCATTAAATCTCGCCAGAGGACTCTCGTGGGATTTGCAACTGTTACGAACGGCTGGTCAGCTCTCAACGGTGGTTAAGAGACTGGGCCAGATGCCTTTAACCTTTTAAAGTTTTAATGCGATGCAGAAAGATCGATTTGTTCCAGGAATGATAATATAAGAAATAGGACTTGGTTATTGTAAGGCCAGCAGCGTGGGTTTTGATTATTATTATTATTATAAACAAACTTTATTAATACAAAAGAAAAGAAAACAATATTTAAAATTTTACTTCAGCTCTCACACTAATAGCACTCCTGCTGTCACGTGGGCGCTGATAGTTTGGCAGCCTGGCACTGCCAGGGTAGCCAGGTGGCACTGCCAGGCTTGTAGGGCACTGTCAGGGTGCCATGCTAGTAGTTTGCCCATGCCAGGGATCGGGCCCAGGACGACCTGTCCTTATGAGGTGGAGTGAGAGAAGGCGCGAGGATTCCCTCACAAGTAACTTGGGGCCGAGGTGAGTGCCTGGATGCCACAGTGGGGGTTCGGGAGATTGGGGCGGCATTTAAAAATTGTACCCCGATCTCTACATGCACTGACGAGCTGAGCTGAAATGAAGGTGAATGCGGCCTTGGCAGGGCGTTCCTCACTGAGGCCAAAATAAAACAGGGTCCTGTTTGATAGCGGGGTCATTCTTGGTGCTGCAGGCGTTGAGAAACACCCCACTATTCCCACCCGAAACCAGACTCTTTTCTTCCATTAAATTGTGCCCAATATCTAACTCTGCAGTATGCCTGTGTCAGAGTACACTCAGTTTTGCTTTACTGCCTTCTGCTATTGACGCTAATTATCCTAATTATCCACACAGGAATCAATTTGATAAGAGCAGTGCAAGTGGTGTCATAATTAGATAACCTACTTGGACAACCTACAGCAGGCACCTCAATGCTCTGGAGACAGTTCATGGTAAGATCCTCCAAATCAAGTGTCAAGAAAGGTGGCCTAAAAGCAGCGTTCTCTTCCAAGCCAACATGCACAATCATGGCACTAATCACTCAAACCCAGCTCTGCTGGGTGGCACATGCCATTTGTGTGCCTGATGCTAAAATCCTGAAGCAACTGCTCGAATTGGAACTTGGTCAAGACAGGAGACTCCGAGGGGGACAGTGAAAATTCTTCTAATCAACTTTGAAGAGGTTAAAAATCTCCATCCCTTCATGTGTCTGGCTTGTGACCAACCAAAGTAGAGAACGTCCATTTAGGAAGACACCAATCACATTGGTGAACACACAGAGGCAAAGTCTCACAAATCTCCAAATGTCTCACCTACCTGACTCTCCAAGTACCACCTGCCCTGTGTGCAGCAGAGCCTGCAAATTGTGCATTGGGCTTATCACCATTTCAGAACCCATCAACTCAGAGGGAAGCAAGTCATCCTTGACCCCAAAGAGCTACCTAAAGAAGACAATCACACTTAATAAGATGCCAATTCCTTCAACATCGAAGATAAAAGAACGTTAAGGATATTTAAAAAACATATACATATTACAAATAATTCATGACATGACTTTATAAATAGGTCTTGATATATTTATTTTGCTGAGGAAACAAGAGAAAGATTTCCCCACCCCCCCCCATCAACAGTGAGAAGCAGAAACTCCCACACGGATAGATGAAAATAATGAAGCGCCTTGGTATGTCTCGTGGCCAGATGTGTATTCTGAAGCTGGAGCAATGGCCCCTTCACTGACAGTCTGTGTCTTTTGTCCCTGCTTCTTGTCTTTGATGTGACCACATTAACGGATCTCTTTGTAAGTAGCTTTATCAGATATTTTGTGATTATTCAGCTCCACGAGGCCAATCCAAGTGTTGCTGTTGCTATGGGAATACAAAGTGGAACGAGACTGCAATATTTCAGGAACCGGCGTTACCATGGAGATGGAATCAATAGAGCTATTGGATTGTGTTAAAAGTCTGAATCCACTACAAATGCAATGAGCTCTGTTCCTCGACTCTCTATTTTGAGTTAAAGGACTTTTACAATTGAGAATTTCTTCCAGACGCCAAGGCCCTGATTTTATCCTCGCTCTGCCAGTTCCATGCTCATGTCTTGCCCCAAGTTAAAATTGGAGCTTTTTGTTTATGGCTGAAAGTCTCAGTGGTATATTAGAGGCCTTAAAACATAAACTATGTCTCTTGCTTTGGAAAGGATGTCTTTATATCAAAAATGCTCAGTTCTTCCAGTGGTTGGCACAAAACGTGAACACAGAGGCACTTTGACTGCCGTCTGCAGAACTGAAACTAACCACAGACTGCTAAATTATAATTTAGAGGGGTATCTAAGCCAGAGATCGGAGAGTACTGCATTTAGCTTTCACATTTAGAGTAGAAATCTAGTGCTAGGAAACAGATAGTTAACAGTAACTTTTTAAATTAAAAAAAAACTTTTAACTTTAATTTACTAATTAATTGGCCCAATGTCAGTTAGAGGGGGGCAGTGCTCTGACTGTGAGATGTGGCAGGTCCGGGAGGCTTCCAGCGTCCCGGATGGCTTCATCTGCAGAAAGTGCACCCAACTGGAGCGCCTCACAGACCGCATGGTTTGGTTGGAGCAGCAGTTGGATGCACTTAGGAGCATGCAGGTGGCAGAAAGCGTCATAGATAGCAGTTATATAAATGTGGTCACACCCAAGGTGCAGGCAGAGAAATGGGTGACCACCAGAAAGGGCAGGCAGTCAGTGCAGGGATCCCCTGTGGTTGTCCCCCTCTTGAACAGGTATACCCCTTTGGATACTGTCGGGGGGGGGGGTAGCCTATCAGGGGAAAACAGCAGCAGCCAGAGCAGTGGCACCACGGCTGGCTCTGATGTTCAGAAGGGAGGGTCAAAGCGCAGAAGAGCAATAGTCATAGGGGACTCTATAGTCAGGGGCACAGATAGGCACTTCTGTGGACGTGAAAGAGACTCCAGGATGGTATGTTGCCTCACTGGTGTCAGTGTCCAGGATCTCTCCGAACGGGTAGAGGGCATCCTGAAGGGGGAGGGCAATCAGGCAGAGGTTGTTGTACATATTGGTACTAATGACATAGGCAGGAAGGGGCATGAGTTCCTGCAGCAGGGGTTTAGGGAGCTAGGCAGAAAGTTAAAAGACAGGACCTCGAGGGTTGTAATCTCAGGATTACTCCCTGTGCCACGTGCCAGTGAGGCTAGAAATAGGAAGATAGAGCAGCTAAACACGTGGCTAAACAGCTGGTGTAGGAGTGAGGGTTTCCGTTATCTGGACCACTGGGAGCTCTTCCGGGGCAGGTGTGACCTATATAAGAAGGACGGGTTGCATCTAAATTGGAGAGGCATAATTATCCTGGCCGCGAGGTTTGCTAGTGTCACACGGGAGGGTTTAAACTAGTATGGCATGGGGGTGGGCATGGGAGCAATAGGTCAGAAGGTGAGAGCATTGAGGGAGAACTAGGGAATAGGGCCAGTTTGGCTCTGAGGCAGAGCAGATAGGGTGAAGTTGCTGAACACAGTGGATCTGGTGGCCTGAAGTGCATATGTTTTAATGCAAGAAGTATTACGGGTAAGGCAGATGAACTTAGAGCTTGGATTAGTACTTAGAACTATGATGTTGTTGCCATTACAGAGACCTGGTTGAGGGAAGGGCAGGATTGGCAGCTAAACGTTCCAGGATTTAGATGTTTCAGGTGGGATAGAGGGGGGTGTAAAAGGGGTGGCGGAGTTGCGCTACTATTTAGGGAGGATATCACAGCTGTACTACAGGAGGACACCTCAGAGGGCAGTGAGGCTATATGGGTAGAGATCAGGAATAAGAAGGGTGCAGTCACAATGTTGGGGGTTTACTACAGGCCTCCCAACAGCCAGCGGGAGATAGAGGAGCAGATAGGTAGACAGATTTTGGAAAAGAGTAAAAACAACAGGGTTGTTGTGATGGGAGACTTCAACTTCCCCAATATTGACTGGGACTCACTTAGTGCCAGGGGCTTAGACGGGGCAGAGTTTGTAAAGAGCATCCAGGAGGGCTTTGTAAAACAATATGTAGACAGTCCAACTAGGGAAGGGGCGGTACTGGACCTGGTATTGGGGAATGAGCCCGGCCAGGTGATAGAAGTTTCAGTAGGGGAGCATTTCGGGAACAGTGACCACAATTCAGTAAATTTTAAAGTGCTGGTGGACAAGGATAAGAGTGGTCCTAGGGTGAATGTGCTAAATTGGGGGAAGGCTAATTATAACAATATTAGGTGGGAACTGAAGAACCTAGATTGAGGGCGGATGTTTGAGGGTAAATCAACATCTGACATGTGGGAGGCTTTCAAGTGTCAGTTGAAAGGAATTCAGGACCGGCATGTTCCAGTGAAGAAGAAGGACAAATACGGCAATTTTCGGGAACCTTGGATAACGAGAGATATTGTAGGCCTCATCAAAAAGAAAAAGGAGGCATTGTCAGGGCGAAAAGGCTGGGAACAGACGAAGCCTGTGTGGAATATAAGGAAAGTAGGAAGGAACTTAAGCAAGGAGTCAGGAGGGCTAGAAGGGGTCACGAAAAGTCATTGGCAAATAGGGTTAAGGAAAATCCCAAGGCTTTTTACACGTACATAAAAAGCAAGAGGGTAGCCAGGGAAAGGGTTGGCCCACTGAAGGATAGGCAAGGGAATCTATGTATGGAGCCAGAGGAAATGGGCGAGGAACTAAATGAATACTTTGCATCAGTATTCACCAAAGAGAAGGAATTGGTAGATGTTCAGTCTGGAGAAGGGTGTGTAGATAGCCTGGGTCACATTGAGATCCAAAAAGACGAGGTGTTGGGCGTCTTGAAAAATATTAAGGTAGATAAGTCCCCAGGGCCTGATGGGATCTACCCCAGAATACTGAAGGAGGCTGGAGAGGAAATTGCTGAGGCCTTATCAGAAATCTTTGGATCCTCACTGTCTTCAGGTGATGTTCCGGAGGACTGGAGAATAGCCAATGTTGGTCCTCTGTTTAAGAAGGGTAGCAAGGATAATCCAGGGAACTACAGGCCGGTGAGCCTTACGTCAGTGGTAGGGAAATTACTGGAGAGAATTCTTCGAGACAGGATCTACTCCTATTTGGAAGCAAATGGACGTATTAGTGAGAGGCAGCATGGTTTTGTGAAGGGGAGGTCGTGTCTCACTAACTTGATAGAGTATTTCGAGGAGGTCACAAAGATGATTGATGCTGGTAGGGCAGTGGATGTTGTCTATATGGACTTCAGTAAGGCCTTTGACAAGGTCCCTCATGGTAGACTAGTACAAAAGGTGAAGTCACACGGGATCGGGGGTGAGCTGGCAAGGTGGATACAGAACTGGCTAGGTCATAGAAGGCAGAGAGTAGCAATGGAAGGATGCTTTTCTAATTGGAGGGCTGTGACTAATGGTGTTCCGCAGGGATCAGTGCTGGGACCTTTGCTGTTTGTAGTATATATAAATGATTTGAAAGAAAATGTAACTGGTCTGATTAGTAAGTTTGCAGACGACACAGAGGTTGGTGGAATTGCGGATAGCGATGAGGGCTGTCAGAGGATACAGCAGGATTTAGATTGTTTGGAGACTTGGACGGAGAGATGGCAGATGGAGTTTAATCCAGACAAATGTGAGGTAATACATTTTGGAAGGTCTAATGTAGGTAGGGAATATACAGTGAATGGTAGAATCCTCAAGAGTATTGAAAGTCAGAGAGATCTAGGTGTACAGGTCCACAGGTCACTGAAAGGGGCAACACAGGTGGAGAAGGTAGTCAAGAAGGCATACGGCATGCTTGCCTTCATTGGCCGGGGCATTGAGTATAAGAATTGGCAAGTCATGTTGCAGCTGTATAGAACCTTAGTTAGGCCACACTTGGAGTATAGTGTTCAATTCTGGTCGCCACACTACCAGAAGGATGTGGAGGCTTTAGAGAGGGTGCAGAAGAGATTTACCAGAATGTTGCCTGGTATGGAGGGCATTAGCTATGAGGAGCGGTTGAATAAACTCGGTTTGTTCTCACTGGAACGACGGAGGTTGAGGGGCGACCTGATAGAGGTCTACAAAATTATGAGGGGCATAGACAAGGTGGATAGTCAGAGACTTTTCCCCAGGGTAGAGGGGTCAATTACTAGGGGGCATAGGTTTAAGGTGCGAGGGGCAAGGTTTAGAGTAGATGTACGAGGCAAGTTTTTTACACAGTGGGTAGTAGGTGCCTGGAACTCGCTACCGGAGGAGGTGGTGGAAGCAGGGACGATAGTGACATTTAAGGGGCATCTTGACAAATACATGACTAGGATGGGAATAGAGAGATACAGACCCAGGAAGTGTAGAAGATTGTAATTTAGTCGGGCAGCATGGTCTGCACAGGCTTGGAGGGCCGAAGGGCCTGTTCCTGTGCTGTACTTTCCTTTGTTCTTTGTTCTTTGCTTTTTGGGGGGAAGTTTGTCAACTAAAACATGATCTAAACCACAGAAAATCTCTACGGAAATAACAGGAAAATAAATAAAACAACATCATTCGTAATTGCATTAGATCAATGGCAATCTCTCAAGGGCAAAGAAATCTGCGACTAAATATGATGGTTTTGGCCACGTGACCAGTTAATACATTGAACTCCACATTGTGCAATCGGCTTTTCACTTTGTTGCAGCCAGCATGTCTGGTCGAGCTGACGGGTTATTTTTTTATTCACCAACAGCCTGTGTGGCCTTGTGTGTTGCATCATAGATTAAGTTCAAAATCAAACAATGAGAAAAAAAAGAGTTTTGTTACTAAGCCTCTATCCCCTGAAGAGCATCGCAGAATCACTGTATTGACGCAGCACAGGAGGAGTCCATTCGGTTCATTATGTCTGCGCTGGTTTTCCGAATATATGTGAAAAATTATAACATTTATGATTGTTGGCTCCGTGCACTGATTTCCTTTAGTCACGCTCCCAACAGAGAGCATTACCATTCAGGAATACATGGACAGGACTTTGCCAGCCATTTGGCGATGGGCTGGAAGGCAGGGCTAATAAGGGGCGAAATTCTCCTACCCGCCCCGCCACATTTCTGCCCCGACCCGCCGGCGGGATGCTCCGTTACACCGGCCGGTCAATGGGGTTTCCCATTGTGGGGCAGCCCCATGCCGTCGGGAAACCCCCGGGCGCCAGCAAAACGGAGACTCCCGCCGGCGGAGAATGACGCCCCAGGTGTCAGGAATGGAGACCAGCTTCCTGTCCTCACCAGCAGCAGGAACCTGAGCAGCGCAATTTCACAGTGGGTTGTGCTATCATCCCGGACCAGACCACAACAGTAACTAGGATATTGGACAGAAACCCCAACATTTAATTTTAATTTTGTAAGACTGTGAGGAAAGGACACCTCGCTCCACGAGTGATATCACGCAAAATAGGGGCATGGTATATTAAAACAAACTTTATTAGGAACACAGTATTAAAATATCTTTAACATCACACAAGGAAATAGCTCACAATTATCCCTTAAACAACGCCAATCGTTACAGTGACACAGTAACCCTTGACTGCTATCTTTATTCCCACTCAAACGACAGAACCATCTCAGGCCACAATCCACTTTTAAATAGAGTTAGCACACTTAGGAATACTTGCTGTAAAGAGACGCCTTGGACACTTTTGAGACTGCTTGAAAGAAAGAGAGCTGACACCCTGTCAGAATAATGCAGAATCTCTGGCTGTATTCTTCAGAAACCTTCTCAGTTCCCATTCTAACCAAAAATGAATTCTGCAAACCTCAACACATAACTGCTTCAACCCCTAGCTTCTCCCATTAACTACATCAACTTACTAAACTGAATACAATGGGCGCAATTTAACCAAAACATTTCTTTTTGAAAAAAGTATTTATATTGGCATTTTCAATTTTACATAGCGAAACTTTGCGTCCAATATTTATAATTTGTACAGTTCTCATATACATGCATTCTTTCTTGATATATCTTCTCGCCCCCTCCCCTCTCCCTATCCCCTCCCTGACTTCTCCTTGGTATTCCCCTCTTCTGCGCTCTCCTTATTTCCTCCCCCCTTTCCTGTTTATACATCTTAGTGTTGGGTGGTTTTGTCTGCTCTCCCCCGTCTCACCTTCTTTATTTCCCTCTTTCCCTAGTCGCTGTTGTCCTCGAACATGTCTTGGAACAGGCCGACGAATTGTCCCCATGCTTTGAGGAAACCATCTTCCGACCCTCGGATGGTGTACTTGATTTTCTCCAGATGGAGAAATTCCACCAGGTCCACCAGCCAGTCTGCAGCTGTGGGTGGTGCTGCTGATCGCCAGCCGAGCAGAATTCTCCGGCATGCAATTAGGGAAGGGAAAGCAAGGGCATCAGTCCTCTACCCCATGCGTAGCTCTGGCTGCTCTGATACCCTAAAGATTGCCACATTTGGGCATAGTGCCACCCTTACCCGCACAACCTTGAACATTGCTTCAAAGAACCCTACAAGTCTGGGGCAAGCTCAGAACATGCATTTCTAAGTGTGGTAGCGAGTGGAAACTGTCGCGAGCTTCCCGACGCTCAGCTTGGCGATGCCATCACTGCTATAAATGTTATTTGGTCCACTTAACGAGGCCCCACTGGTTTCTCGCCACAAATCATGGTCTCACCGTCTGATTCGCCGGGACCGTGGTCGCCAAGCCAATGCTAACAAGGGAGAGCAGCACTGATCCTGCACAGCCAACCCCACTCAGCTTGCAGCTATGCCACTGAGGAGACAAGTCCCACAATTCGGCAATGCCGACCTTGGCAGACTACAGGAAGCGTCAGAGGACACAGGATGCCCTGATCTCCCAAGGATCACAGAGGGTCAGCCACTGGGCAGTCAGTTCCGCCTGGGAGGAAGTGGCAGCGTCAGTCAACTCGGGCAGCTTCACCAGGTGGACCGGCACCCAGTCCTGCAAGAAGGTCAACGACCTCCCCGGGTCACTCGGATGAGATTGCACCGGACTCCCAACCCCCCTCATAATGTTCCCCCTAGACACCCACACCCCAGTACGCTCCACCCCGCCACACTCTCCATCCCCCCATCCACCCAAATGCCCATCTCCCCAAGTGCCCACCTTCCCCGCGAGCAACAATGCGTGCGGCTAACGATGGCCCCTCTGTGTCCCCGCAAGAGAAGTTGGCCCACAACTGACGTGAGAGGTCAGTATGGTGGTGGGGTGCCGGACATCGGAGTCCTCATCCCCTATGAGAAAGGACCCTGGAGGTAGCGGCGATATCCAAGGACCGAGCAGTGACCACCACAATGGTCAGCGCATGATGCAGAGCTGACGATCCACCAGCCCCCACCCAGATGACCTGTCAAACATGAGAGTTGTTAATGCCATATAGACTAACCCATCCCTCCAACTGGACCTGGGGCCAACGGGGCTATCCCATACAGGGTCCCCCCTCCCCACTACCATTCGCCACCTCCCAAGAGAACACTGGATAGGTCTTTGGATAGACCATAGGGCGCAGTAAGCAGTAGACTGCCTCCACTTCTGATGTGCATCCTGGGGACACCCCTAAATGCAGCAATAGAGCATGGAAGGCTTTGAGGATCATTGAGAGGGCACTGGTGGGGGGAGGGTTGGTTGAGGATAAGGGGGGAAGGAGGGGAAAGAGTGGGGAGAGGGTCTGGGAGTGATGGAGAGAGTGGGGTGGCACCATCGGGAGAGTGGGGCAGTTGGGGATACTTATGAACATCATTAAAATCTATTGACCTCGACCAATATGGCACCTCTTATACTTTCTTCTGCAATGCGGGCCGAGCACCAATCCCATTGCCCATTTCCCCAGTCATGGAGGCCCTGTGCTCGCCAAGCCCTCCAGCACACCATGTGCAGGTGATGGGTGTGAGCAAACTCTCAGCAGCCAAGCAGTGGTCAGACTATGGCATTGGATGAGGAGCTCAGCTCTCTGCGGATTATCATCACCCCCCTGCAACTTATCTGTGACCCGCTGACGGTGCCGACACAGTTCCATCACCCTGGAGTGATGTTACACAGATCCTGGGAGGGTGAGAATTGGGGGCTTTTGGTGAGGCAGAGGAATGGGGGGAGGGGGTGAGAGAGGGGGAATGACAGGTGAGGCCACATCATTTGTGAGCAGGCAGGGTTGGGGGCCTCCCTGGCTACCCCATGCTGGCCGGGCACTCGCCGCTCATGCCTGTTCTCTGTCCTCCGGCTGGTCCTCCCCGGGCTCGTTCTTCTGCCCCTCCTGATCCGGCATCTCCTCGTCCTCCTCCTCACAGGTGGCCGCATGTTCCTCCCCCTCCACTTCCAGCATGTCGGAGCACCCGGAGGAAACCCACGCAGACACGGGGAGAATGTGCAGACTCTGGACAGACAGTGACCCAGCAGGGAATCGAACCTGGGACCTGGAGCTGTGAAGCCACAGTGCTAGCCACCTGTGCTACCATGCTGCCCCAATGGCAAAGTTTATATAGCATTCTGCCCAGGCGAACAGGGCACCCATGACCTCACTGATGCACTTGTGGGCTGTAGCTTGTGAGATGCTGAGGCGTGAAAGTTGAAATGAAAAATGAAATGAAAATGAAAATCGCTTATTGTCACGAGTAGGCTTCAATGAAGTTACTGTGAAAAGCCCCTAGTCGCCACATTCTGGCACCTGTTCGGGGAGGCTGGTATGGGAATCGAACAGTGCTGCTGGCCTGCCTTGGTCTGCTTTAAAAGCCAGCGATTTAGCCCAGTGTGCTAAACCAGCCTCTTGCCGGGTCGGAGAATCGCCGGGGGCTGGCGTGAATCCCGCCCCCGCCGGATGCCGAATTCTCCGGCTCCGGATATTCGGCGGGGCCGGGAATCGCGCTGCCCCGGTTGGCGGCCCCCCCCTGCGATTCTCCGGCCCGGATGTACCGAAGTCCCGCAGCTAAAATGCCTGTCCCGCCGGCGTAGATTAAACCACCTACCTTACCGGCGGGACAAGGCGGCGTGGGCGGGCTCTGGGGTCCTGAGGGGGGGCGCGGGGCAATTTGGCCCCGGGGGGTGCCCCCACGGTGGCCTGGCCCGTGATCGGGGCCCACCGATCTGCGGGCAGGCCTGTGCCGTGGGAGCACTCTTTTCCTTCCGCCGTCACCACGGTCTCCACCATGGCGGAGGCGGAAGAGACTCCCTCCCCTGCGCATGCGCGGGAATGCCGTCAGCGGCTGCTAACGCTCCCGCGCATGCGCCGCCCGGAGATGTCATTTCCGCGCCAGCTGGCGGGCCACCAAAGGCCTTTCCCGCCAGCTGGCGGGGCGGAAATTTGTCCGGCCTGGGCCTAGCCCCTTAAGGTTGGGGCTCGTCCCCAAAGATGCGGAGCATTCCACACATTTGGGGCGGCGCGATGCCCGACTGATTTGCGCCGTTTTGGGCGCCAGTTGGCGGACATTGCGCCAATACCGGAGAATTTTGCCCAATATCTGTAATAAATTGGTGAGGGTGTGAGACTGACAACCACCCCCGCAACCCCCCCTCCCCCCCAAGCCTAGCCCAGGCCATGGGCGGCCACTGCTCCTGCTCTCCAAAGCCCTCCCCCCCCCTGCATCGATGGCGGCCCACCCCAACCAAGGCTGGCCCCTGGTAGCAACCAAGAGGGCCCCTGAGAAAACTATTGCAACTTATATTACCAAGTTAAGACAGATCGCAGAGCATTGCGACTTCGGAGCCACTCTCAACAATATACTACGAGATCGTTTAGTCTGCGGAGCAGATAATGAGGCCATCCAAAGGAAGTTCTTAGCAGAGGCAGATATAAATTTTTGGAAAGTGCTAGAGATAGTGTTGATGCTGGAGGGCGCTGAAAAGGATGCACAAGAGCTTCAGAGCATGCAAAATGGTGCAGTCCACCAGTTAGGGCAGAAAGCTGAAGGCAGCAATGACGTCAAAACAGGAAGCAAATGCAGCCAAAAATAGAGTGAGAAGATTTAAAAGAGCAGATGAATCGCCTTGGATTGAAGCAGAGTGTTACCCATGGGGTTGTAATCACTCCCCTGAAGCCTGCCGGTATAAAGAGGCTGAATGTTTTTTCTGCCGCAGGGAAGACCACTTAAGGCATCAATGTAAAAGTAAGTCAACTCTAGCCAGCAACAAAATTAGTAATACATCGCAGAATTAGTAAAAATATGGAAGAGTCCAGTACCATGGATTTAAATGTTCACTCATTGTTCGATGTGAAAGCGGGCAAGGTAGCTCTCATCACTATGATGGTTTTGGTAAATGATAGGCACTTAAAGATGGAAGTTGACACGGGAGCCTCTGCCACAGTGATAGGCTTAATAAGGACAGGGGGATTCTACACCGAGTAAAATAAGAAACAAAGTGTAAAAGATATATACATTACTCGGTAGATTCCTACCGGACTCCTGTTCTAGTCTGTGCTTTACTGGCTGACCTTTTATACACCGGCTAATTGAGATAACCATCCTGAGCGGAGGAGCTCATACTCTGCAAGGAGCATGGAGAAGACAAGCATTCCCACCCCATAGGTTCCCTGCGGGATATTACAATAGGAGAATGTGTATTTAAATATCTAAATGAAGGAATCCAGCCATTGAGTTTGAGGGGTACCGTGGGAAAACTAACAACTTACACAGGACAAGCCAGCAAGATAAATGGTACTTATGCAGTAGCTATAAGCTATCAGCAGCAGTCTGCTCAGCTCCCAAAAATAACACAGTCAGACCAAGGGCCAGGTCCTTTGGGCCATGATTGGCTCAAGGTAATCAAGTTAAACTGGATGGAGATCTTCCAAGTACGGGAAGAGGGACTGCCTAATTAATGGGGAAGAATGAGAATGTTTCTCGTGATGAGTTACGTTAAAGTAAAGGGTCTTCAGGCGGAGATCTAGGTAGATCCAGAGGCAACCCTTTGTTTTTTAGCAGAGCGATATTATCCAGCAAGTTCAATTCGTAGAGTGGGCAGCATCCATAGTCCCTGTGATAAAGCCTGACAAGACCGCCAACATCTGTGGCAACTACAAATTAACAGTTAATCAGGCTACCAAGTTAGATCAGTATCTAATCCCCAAAATTGAAGACTTGTACGCAAAGCTGGCTGGAGGTCAGTCTTACACAAAGCTAGATATCAGCCTGCATATCAGCAACTTAAGTTAGACGAGGCTTACTGAGGTTATGTTACGATAAACACGCATAAAGGTTTGTTTCAGTATATGTGCTGCCCTTTGGGATGTCATTGGCATCTACTATTTTCCAGAAAACAATGGAAAGTCTATTGCAAGGTCTACCACGAGTCATAGTATACCTAGATGATATTTTGATAACAGGATCATCAGATGCTGAGCACCCAGTTAACTTAGAGGAGATGCTGAAGAAATCTCAAGAGGCTGGAGTACGCCTCAAGAAGAAATATTTACTTTCCAAGCCACTGAGTTTGCTTATCTGAGAAATCGTATAGATGCACATGGATCACACCCCATGGAAGACAACGTCAGAGCAATAAAGGAGGCACCATCCCCCAGAAACACATCTGAGTCAAGTAATTCTTAGAAATGGTGAATTACTATGGGCGTTTTCTACCAAATGTGTCAGCATTATTAGCCTCATTACATGTGCTGCTAAAGAAGCAGCAGTGTTGGGTTTGGAAGGCATCCCAGAGAGAAGCTTTTAACAGAGCTTTTAACAGAGTAAAGCAATTGCTACATTCATCACATTTTTTGGGAAATTTTCACCCATCTAAGGAATTGGTATTGACCTGTGAAGCTTCTCCATATGGTGTTGGTGCAGCATTGTCCCATAAGATCGACGATGGATCTGAAAGATCGACACGGTATGTCTCAAGGACTCTCCGAGAGGCCATAAAAGGCTACACTCAGATTGAAAAAGAAGGTTTGTCAATAGTATATGGCACAAAGAGGTTCCACCAGTATGTATATGGGAGGCACTTTACCATTGTTACGGACGTCAAACCATTCTTGTTTTTTTTTAAAGGAGATACGGTTATTCTGCCAATTGCATCAGCAGGAATTCAGCGTTGGCCGTTAATTTTGTCCGCTATGAATATACATTCAAGTACAGGCCTGGAATGCATATCGTGAATGCGGATGCGCTCAGTCACCTACCTTTTTTCAAAGTGAGGCACAGGATACTAAGAGGTCTGGGCCAGTGAGCCAGTTTCTGAAGAGATGAAACCATACTATATACGAAAGAAGGAATTAAGTTGCGAAGATAGCATCATGCTTCGGGCAGCCAGAGTAGTTGTCCCTGTACTTGGAAAGAAGCTGCTCCTAGCTGAATTGCATGGTGCCCGCCCAAGTGTATTTAAGATGAATATGTTTGCCAGGAGTTATGTATGCTGGCCTGACATCAATGTCAACATTGAGGGGGTAATTAACTGGCTGCGTTGCACCCGGCGCAAATCCTGCTATGTCGGGAGAATGCCAGAGGAGACCCGAAATGGGATTTGCACTGGGTGGAAAAAATTTTCTGATGCTCCCGCCCCGCTCCAGATGGAGTCATCAGTCCACAGTTTTGTTCTCCATATTTAAAGAAGGATATGCTTGCCTTGGAGTCAGTACAATAAAGGTTCACTAGATTGGTTCCTGGGATGCGAGTGATGCCCTATGATGAGAGGCTGAATAAACTGAGCGAACACGCTCCATAGATCAGAAGAATGAGAGGCGATCTTTTGAAACATGTATGATTCTGAACGGGTTTGACAGGGTAAGAGCTGAAAGGTTGTTTCCCCTGGTTGAGGAATCTAGAACACTGCACACAGCCTCAAGATAAGGGACTGAGCATTTCGTTCAGAGGGTTGTGGATCTTTGGAATTCTGCACCCCAAAGTCCTGTGGTTACTCCAAAATTGTTTATATTTAATGCTAAGATAGACAGGTTTGGTCTCTCAGGTAATCAAGGGATGTAGCAAATGGGTAGGAACATGAAGTTGAGGCAGAAGATCAGGGAGATTGTATTGAATGGTAGTGCAAACACAAGGGGCTGGATTCTCCATTGTCAGGGTTCTCCATTACGCCGGCAGCGCACCCAGGCCCGAGGATTTCCCGATGGCATGGAGCTGCCCACAATGGGAAACCCCATTGGCTGGCTGGCGGGATGGAGAATTCCGCCCAAGGTCTACATCTACTCCAATTTCTCTTGGTCTTTATTTGAACTGAAAATATGTAAGTCAGTTTCAAATTACTTCAGTTTAAAAAAAAACTTTTATATGGATTTCTTTTTCCAGTTGCAGATCAGAAAAAGATGTGCACAAAAGCAATGCGAGCTGGTTGCATGGGGACAGCAGTGAGTATGTTCGCCTACCATACATAAACAAGACGCTCATTGAGCCTTGACGAATATGAGTTCTGCATTAGATACAAAATAATGGGAGCGAACTACTTCAGTTGCATATGGTCCGTTGTAAACCTCATAAATAGAGAAGTAGGCATTATTGACTTGGGAAAGACTTGGTTCACTCAGGGCCTTCGGTAATCACAGGGGACAGTGAAACAATTGAAAGCAGTGGGAGGTGAGCGTATGGTGCAGCGGCCACATCCCACTCTCACAAGCTATTCTTTCACATACGACATACGTGATCTCCTGCTGCCGGTCATACTGTTGGCTGTCAGTGGACTGAGTTTGTGAATTATATTGCTGGGAGCATTAATATATTCCTTGCATAATGGATGGAAAATATATAACTAAATAAATTATATTTTTCCCCCATGTTCGAGTACTTAATAGTCAGAAGTCGAGGACGATTGAAATGCAGCCTCACTCAAGACTCTTTTCTACAACAATGCTGCTCACACCCTTCTTCACACCCTGACACATTTCTTCAGCTGCGCAACGTCTCTGAAATGAATTGGATACTCTGAATCTGTACTCTTACAACCGAATTGTAATATGATCTAATTGCTCTTGTCCAGTCACAAGCAAATGTTAATATGATCCAAAAGAGTGAGTGAATGAATTCTACCAGAGATACAGGGATAATACATTACGTATTTGAAGTGCTTACATCAATAGAATTGGTTGAAATTAAGGTTTGAATTATTTCTGCAAATTATTTAGGTATGAGCTTTGTACTCGAGGTCCCTTCAGATTTATTCTTTGGCATATTTTTACACATACACTTTTTTCCCTTTGGGGAATTGTGGAGAAGTGTGGAAGGATTCACGAGCTGATTATCAGCCCATTGAACCACATTATGAACCCCCTTCCATGGCCAATAAGTCCAACTGTTGGGTTTGAGCATGGAACTTGTGATCTACAGGTTATCACTGTGCCCAAGACTTCCTACCCCTTCAATTGACTGGTTGATTGCCTGGACCAACATTGATGGCCTTAATGCTTCTTATTCTAGCTGACCCACAGATCTCACTCAAAGTAATGCCATTCTGGTTTCTGATTCTAAACTATCCATCATCCTCTTTTCCTGGGCGTGCTGGCCAACTGACACGGATGGCAGTTTGTCACTGATGTGTGGCTATGTGGAGTGGTTACTTCTTTGAGTATACCCTTTTGCTGGTACATCTACTAAGTTCCAGGGTAATACACAGCCTTTGTCTTGTTTCAAAGTAAAGCAAATGAGGAGGCATCAAAGGGTTAACATGATTATGAGGTTATGAGGGCAGGGATGAGGGTAGATGGCTGCTTCTAGAAATGCTTAACGTGCTTTTTAAGGAACTATTTTAGTAAGAAACAGGTTTTTCTTGTGAATATTTTATGGCTTTTACAATTGTGTTGTACTCTCATGAAAAATACATTGAGGACCCATTAAGGAAAGATGGGGTATCTCGTAGCAGCATCAAAATAGCACTATCTTCATATAGAGACAGTGTTACTGAGTGTGTGCAACTCTTTTTTCACTCACCACCTGTTACTCATGTGTTCTTCTGT
The DNA here is from genome assembly GCF_047496885.1 of Scyliorhinus torazame. NCBI lineage: Eukaryota > Metazoa > Chordata > Chondrichthyes > Carcharhiniformes > Scyliorhinidae > Scyliorhinus > Scyliorhinus torazame. Next base: position 264,648,965 of record NC_092711.1, read on the forward strand.
GTTATCCGGCCCTGGTTCAACAAACTATCCCTTGTCAATGGAAGGCAATTCAAGATATGGATCCAATCATGAATACAGGACTGCCCAATACATCAGACCAACATTGGAGGCATTGGACATCTCAAAGGCGTCAAGGGGCAATTAACTGTGTATTATTTTATCTTTTTTTGGACTCTAACTCCACTTGTCTATGTGTGTGTGCATGGGGCGTGTGTGCGCTTATGCGCATGTGTGCATGCATGAGCACACGTGCACATGTGCGTGCGTGTCCCGCCAAATAACTGCATGAAGGTCAAATGCTTGAGTTTGCCTTATTTTTCTTTTTCTCGGGTTCAGTCGTTAATAAATTTGCTCTTTCTTTTTCTCAAATAAACTTTGTTTGATTGGTGCCTTATTGCTTAAAGTCAAACAGTTATTAACATTCTGATTTGGAAAAGTTATTTTGTCGTGAAAAAGAAACTTAAACCTTTGTTGTGCCCAACCGAGGAGTTTGAATAGAGGGGAGCCAGTTCATCCCCTCTCACTGGTCATAACAGAAGCACATGATCCTGATGTAACAATGATGCAATGTCACATGATTGAGTAACTGTGGTCTGGAGGGAAGCAAAAGTACAACCTCATGCAGAGTCACTGAGATGGACATAGATTTGTAAATTTACAAGGAAGGTTTTGAAATGAAAATGAAATGAAAATCGCTTATTGTGAAAATGAGCCCCTCGTAATTTCATACATCCCAATAATGTCCCCCCTCCGTCTCCTCTGCTCCAAGGAAAACAATCCAAGTCTATCTAGTCTCTCTTCATAACTAAAACTCTTCAACCCAGGCAACATGAAATGAAATGAAAATCGCTTATTGTCACAAATAGGCTTCAAATATAGTTACTGTGAAAAGCCCCTGGTCGCCACATTTCGGCGCCTGTTCGGGGAGGCTGGTATGGGAATTGGACCGTGCTGTCGGCCTGCCTGGGTCTGCTTTAAAAGCCAGTGATTTAGCCCTGGTAAATCTCCTCTGCACCCTGTAGCGCACAATGACTTACGAAAGAGACGAGTAGAGATGAAGTCGATGAGGCTTTATTGAGCGAGACTTGTCCCCAGCAGTTCAGCAACAGAATGGAGCGGCGGGGAGAAGTTTGGGTTCTTATACTCCGCCTTCAGGGCGGAGCAAGGAGTCAACAGCCAACCAGGACCCGGGATCTGTCAGCCAATAGCATCACGGCTTCACAGTCCCACATGACCCCTAATACATACTACCACATTCACCCCTTGTTAAAAATGAACCCGGCGGGGTGGTGGTTCGCATAGTGGTAGGGGTTTACAGGGCTGGTCCTGGGAGGAAAATTTCGGGCATGTCATTACAGTTTTCGCCCTACACTGGACTATGTACAAGGTTTGTGAAACTATTTACAATATTAGTAAGAGAAAAAAATTTTTGTTACAGTTCAACAACGTTCTTGGTGTCACGCCGATGCCACGAGTCGAGCGGGCGGTCTGGTCTTCCTCGTCGATCGCCTCAGCCCCGGTGGTGGTGCAGGTGCTTGTTCCGGCGTTGTCGTCTCCGGGAGCGTTTCGGTGTTTGTTCCTGTTTCACTCCTGGGCGGACACGGGAGGAGCACCGATACTCCCGGGAAGGGGGTGGTCGCGGGGTGCGCCGGTGGCAGGGAGGGGATGATCGGTGTCGGGGGGGTGTGTGTGTTGCCGGCGGGCGCCAGGTCTCGCAGGGAGACCGTGTCCTGTCGGCCGTCGGGGTACGCCACGTAGGCGTACTGCGGGTTCGCGTGGAGGAGGTGAACCCTCTCGACCAACGAGTCCGACTTGTGCGCCCGCACATGTTTCCGGAGCAAGATGGGTCCTGGGGCCGCCAGCCAGGTCGGCAGCGACGTTCCGGTGGAGGACTTCCTGGGGAAGACAAGGAGGCGCTCATGAGGCGTTTGGTTAGTGGTGGTACACAGCAGCGACCGGGTGGAGTGGAGAGCGTCCGGGAGGACCTCCTGCCACCGGGAAACTGGGACATCCCTGGACCGTAGGGCCTGTAGGACAGTCTTCCAGACCGTGCCGTTCTCCCTCTCTACTTGCCCGTTCCCCCGGGGGTTGTAGCTGGTCGTCCTGCTCGAGGCTATGCCCTTGCTGAGCAGGAACTGGCGCAGCTCGTCACTTATGAAGGAGGACCCCCTGTCGCTATGGATATATGCGGGGCAACCGAACAGTGTGAATATGGTGCCAAGGGCTTTAATGACTGTGGCCGCTGTCATGTCGGGGCAGGGGATGGCGAAGGGGAAACGGGAGTACTCGTCCACCACGTTCAGGAAGTATGTGTTGCGGTCGGTGGAGGGGAGGGGCCCTTTGAAATCCAGACTGAGGCGTTCAAAGGGGCGGGAAGCCTTGATCAGGTGCTCTCTATCCGGCCTGAAAAAATGCGGTTTGCACACCGCGCAGATGTGGCAGTTCCTGGTGACTGTACGGACCTCCTCCACAGAGTAGGGGAGGTTGCGGGACTTTATAAAATGGTAGAACCGAGTGACCCCCGGGTGGCAGAGGTCCTCGTGGAGGGTTTGGAGATGGTCTATTTGTGCGTTGGCACATGTGCCGCGGGATAGGGCATCGGACGGCTCGTTCAGCTTTCCGGGACGGTACAAGATCTCGTAGTTGAAGGTGGAGAGCTCGATCCTCCACCTTAAGATCTTGTCATTTTTAATTTTGCCCCGCTGTGCATTATCGAACATGAAGGCTACCGACCGTTGGTCGGTGAGGAGAGTGAATCTCCTGCCGGCCAGGTAATGCCTCCAATGTCGCACAGCTTCCACTATGGCTTGGGCTTCCTTTTCCACTGAGGAGTGGCGGATTTCTGAGGCATGGAGGGTTCGGGAGAAAAAGGCCATGGGTCTGCCCGCTTGGTTAAGGGTGGCCGCCAGAGCTACGTCGGATGCGTCGCTCTCGACCTGGAAGGGGAGGGACTCGTCGATGGCGCGCATCGTGGCTTTTGCGATATCCGCTTTGATGCGGCTGAAGGCCTGGCGAGCCTCTGTCGACAGGGGGAAGGTAGTGGTCTGTATTAGCGGGCGGGCCTTGTCTGCATACTGGGGGGCCCACTGGCCGTAATATGAAAAGAACCCCAGGCAACGTTTCAGGGCTTTGGAGCAGTGGGGGAGGGGAAATTCCATGAGGGGGCGCATGCGTTCGGGGTCGGGGCCTATTATCCCATTGCGCACTACGTATCCCAGGATGGCCAACCGGTTTGTACTAAAGACGCACTTTTCCTCGTTGTATGTGAGGTTCAAGGCGTTAGCGGTCTGGAGGAATTTTTGGAGGTTGGCGTCGTGGTCCTGCTGATCGTGGCCGCAGATGGTTACATTATCGAGATACGGGAACGTGGCCTGCAACCCGTGCTGGTCAACCATTCGGTGCATCTCCCGTTGGAAGACCGAGACCCCGTTCGTGACACCAAATGGGACCCTTAGGAAGTGGTATAGACGCCCGTCTGCCTCGAAGGCTGTGTACTTGCGGTCACCTGGGCGGATGGGGAGCTGGTGGTAGGCGGACTTGAGGTCCACGGTGGAGAAGACCTTATACTGGGCAATCCGATTTACCATGTCGGATATGCGGGGGAGAGGGTACGCATCTAGCTGTGTGTACCTGTTGATGGTCTGGCTATAGTCTATGACCATCCTTTGCTTCTCCCCGGTCTTTACTACTACCACCTGGGTTCTCCAGGGACTATTGCTGGCCTGGATTATGCCTTCCTTCAGCAACCGCTGGACTTCAGACCGAATAAATATCCGGTCCTGGGCGCTGTACCGTCTGCTCCTAGTGGCGACGGGTTTGCAATCCGGGGTGAGGTTTGCAAACAAGGACGGCGGTTCAACCTTGAGGGTTGCGAGGCCGCAGATAGTGAGTGGGGGTATTGGGCCACCGAATTGAAATGTTAGGCTCTGCAGGTTACACTGGAAATCTAATCCCAGTAATGTGGGCGCGCAGAGTTGGGGAAGGACGTAGAGCCTGAAGTTTTTAAACTCCCTTCCTTGCACCGCTAGGTTCGCGATGCAGAACCCTTTGAACTCTACGGAGTGGGATCCTGCAGCTAGGGAATTCTTTTGCGTACTTGGATGGATGGTCAGAAAACAGTGTCTTACCGTGTCGGGGTGAATTAAACTTTCGGTGCTCCCGGAGTCGATCAGGCATGATGTCTTGTGTCCGTTGATCAGCACCGTTGTTGTCGTCGTCTGGAGCGTCCGGGGCCGTGATTGATCGAGCGTCACCGAAGCCAGTCGTGGTCGTAGTGTCTCGGCGTCTACTTCGGACCCCGTGGAGCCGTCGATGCTGGGGTCCTTTGTTGTCATCCAAGATGGCGGCGTCCATGAATCGCACGCGGCCGGGGGTGGACAAAATGGCCGCCCCCATGGGTCGCACGTGGTCGGGGGTGGACAAAATGGCCGCCCCCAGGAATCGCACGTGGCTGGGGAGTCACAAGATGGCGGCACCCATCCCCCCCTCGTGGTGGCCGGGACCCAAAATGGCGGCGCCCGCGGGTCGCACATGGGGCGCTGGGGGGGTTGGGGATCGTTTGGGATGCGCTGGGCTCATTCTTCTCCGGGGATTGCGGCGACCCCCTGGGACCGGCACATAGCCGCGTAATGGCCCTTCTTGCCGCGGCTTTTGCAAATAGCTGCGTGGGCCAGGCAGCGCTGCCGGGGGTGTTTCGCTTGCCCGCAGAAATAGCAGCAGGCCCCCTGGGATGATCTGGCGCTTTAACCGCGCAAGCCTGTGAGGGGGGGGGTTTGTCGTGACGGGGGTCCACGGAGCCCAAGGGGCTGCCGCGCGGTCGGGGCCGTAGGCGCGGGCGTTTTGCGAGGCCACATCTAGTGAAGCTGCAATGGCCCGTGCCTCTGAGAGTCCGAGCGACTCTTTTTCTAAAAGTCTTTGGCGGATTTGGGGAGAGTTCATACCTGCCACAAACGCATTGCGAATTAGCATGTCCGTGTGTTCAATCGCGTTCACCGGCGGGCAGCTGCAGCCCCGTCCCAAAATTAGCAGCGCGGCGTAGAATTTCTCTAACGATTCTCCGGGACTTTGCCATCTCGTTGCGAGTTGGTAGCGCGCGTAGACCTGGTTCACGGGGCGAACGTAAATGCTCTTCAGTGCTGCGAGCGCCGTCGGGAAATCCTCTGCGTCTTCTATGAGAGGGTAAATTTCCAGGCTTACCCTCGAATGCAGGACCTGCATTTTCTGGTCTTCTGTGATCCGGCCGGGGGCCGTTCGGAGGTAGCCTTCGAAACAAGCTTGCCACTGTTTAAAAACTGCTGCCGAGTTCGCTGCGTGGGGGCTGATCCGCAGGCATTCCGGGGCGATCCGGAGCTCCATAGTCCTTTAAGCTCGCTCAATAAATTGTAGCGCACAATGACTTACGAGAGAGACGAGTAGAGATGAAGTTGATGAGGCTTTATTGAGCGAGACTTGTCCCCAGCATTTCAGCAACAGAATGGAGCGGCGGGGAGAAGTTCGGGTTCTTATACTCCGCCTTCAGGGCGGAGCCAGGAGTCAACAGCCAACCAGGACCCGGGATCTGTCAGCCAATAGCATCACGGCTTCACAGTCCCACATGATCCCTAATACATACTACCACACACCCTTTCCAGTGTTATCACATCCCTCTTATAATGTGGATTCCAGAACTGCACACAATACTCTAGCTGTCACCTAACCAATGTTTTATACACTTCCAGCATAACTTCCCTGCTCTTAAACACAATGCCTTGGCTAATAAAGGCAAGTATACCATATACCTTAACTACTGTATCCACCCACTCTGCTACCTTAAGGGACCGATGTACATATACACCAAGATCCCTCTGATTCTTGGTGCTACCCAGGGTCCTGCCATTTGTCATGTATTTCCTTGCCTTGTTTGTCCTGCTAAAGTGCATCACCTCACATTCAACCGGATTGAATTCAATTTGATTCCGGCCCTGGGTTTCTGTCCATGAGAAGTTTGCACATTCTCCCCGTGTCTGCGTGGGTCTCACCCCCACAACCGAAACATGTGCAGGGTAGGTGGATTGGCCACGCTAAATTGCCCCTTAATTGACAAAAAAGAATTGGGCACTTTAAATTTAAAAAGGGATGACTTCCCCTCAACAAAACCATGCTGACTGTTTTTAATTAATCCCTATCTCTCCAAATGCAGGTTAAAAATGAAATGAAAATCGCTTATTGTCACGAGTAGGCTTCAATGAAGTTACTGTGACAAGCCCCTAGTCGCCCACATCCGGCGCCTGTTCGAAGGAGGCTGGCACGGGAATTGAACCGTGCTGCTGGCCTGTCTTGGTTTGCTTTAAAAGACAGCAATTTAGCCCAGTGAGCTAAACCAGCCCCTACAATCTTTACAAATTGCCATCGACAGAAGCGTTTTTAGGGAAACAGATGAACCCTAACGATTCCCATCTAGACCCTGAACAAAACAAAACATGGTGGCAGCAGACAGCAAGTAAAAGGCCCAGAAAAACTTGAAATTCAGACCTGACAGATCTGCAGATCCTTGGAAAAAGAATAAAAATAAAATTGATTGAAGACTTATCTGAGAACTCAGAGAATCCTGAGTGCATCAGGTGCAAGCTGAGACACAGACCAGGAGTCCAGGCAACAGTGAGAAGAGATCACAATCTACAAGTCAAACTACTGAAACAACAACAAATCCAGAGCATAGTGATGGTCTGGAAAGTACTGCCTGGAGGGTGGTAGAGGCGGGTTGCCTCACATTCTTTAAAAAGTACCTGGATGAGCATTTGGCACGTCATAACATTCAAGGCTATGGGCCAAGTGCTGGTAAATAGGCAGGTCAGGCATTTTTCATGCATCGTTGCAGACTTGATGGGCTGAAGTGGGTCCGGTGCAGCCCCAGGGGTGGGTTCCAGGAGCGGCTCTTCCTGAGCTTCATTCCTGTGGACTGGTGTGCCGGGTGGAAGGGAGCGCGGAAGCCAAATGGGCGTGGGAGCGCTGAGCATGAGAGAAAGAGCGGGGTACAGCACGGAGGGTACTGTGGACGTAATGGTGGCGGAGCCTGCGGGCGCAAGCTCTCGGAGGGAGACGGTATTCTGTTGACCATTGGGTTGCTCAACATATGCGTAGTGTGGGTTTGAGTGCAGGAGCTGGACTCTCTCTACCAGGGGATCGGTCTTCTGGGTCCGAACGTGTTTCCGGAGGATAACCGAACCCGGTGTCATCAGGACCCGGCCCTGAGGTAGTCCCCGTATTGAAAATAAACAAGCGGTCATGAGGAGTCTGGTTTGTGGCAGTGCAAAGGAGGGACCTAATAGCATGGAGCGCATCGGGGAGGACTTCCTGCCATTGGGAAACCGGGAGATTCCTGGACCGTAGGGTCAGTAGGACGGTCTTCCAGACCGTCACGTTCTCCCTCTCCACCTGTCCGTTTCCCCGGGGTTGTAACTGGTAGTCCTGCTCGAGGCGATGCCTTTACTGAGCAGGTACTGACGCAGTTCGTCGCTCATGAATGATGAGCCCCTGTCGCTGTGGACGTAGTTGGGGAAACCAAACAGGGTGATGACATTGTGCAGGGCTCTGATAACAGTGGGGGTGGTCATGTCGGGGCACGGGATGGCAAACGGGAAACGGGAGAACTCATCAATAATATTGAGAAAGTAGGTATTGTGATTATTCGAGGGGAGGGGCCCTTTGAAATCGATACTGAGGCGTTCAAAGGGTCGGGACGCCTTCACCAGGTGGGCCTTATCTGGTCGAAAGAAGTGCGGTTTACACTCCGCACAGATTTGGCAGTCCCTGGTTACAGCTTTGACCTCGGTGGAGTAGGGCAGGTCGCGGGCCTTGATATAATGTGCGAGCTGGGCAACAGTTCGATTCTCCACCTCAAGATCTTATCGTTCTTGATTTTGCCCCGCTGCGTATTGTCGAACATGAAGGCTACCGATCATTGGTCAGTGAATGAGGGTAAACCTCCTACCAGTGAGGTAGGCACGGACTCGTCCACCACACGCATCGCGTCATTGGCGATGTCCGCCTTGATGCAGTTGAAGGCCTGGCGCGCCTCGGCTGCCAGAGGGAAAAGGGTGGCCTTAAATAGTTGGTGGGCTTTGTCCGCATACTGGGGGACCCACTGGGCGTAGTAGGAAAAAAATCCAAGGCACCCTTGAGGGCCTTGGGACAGTGAGGGAGAGGGAGTTGCAGGCAGGGTCGGGCCCTAGGACTCCGTTTTCCACAACGTAGTCGAGGATGGCTAGCCTGGTGGTGCGGAAAACGCATTTCTCCTTATTATAGGTGAGATTAAGTTTTTGGTTGGTTTGGAGAAATCGGTGGAGGTTGGCGTCTTGGTCCTGCTGATCGTGGCCACAGATGGTGACGTTGTCCAAGTACTGAAACGTGGCCTGCAGCCCGTACTGGTCCACCATTCGACCCCATTGCTCGTTGGAACACCAAAACCTTGTTCGTGACACCAAATGGGACCTGGAGGAAATTAAAAAGGCGGCCGTCTGCCTCAAACGCCGTGTAGTGGTTATCCTCCAGGTGGATTGGGAGCTGGTGGTATGCAGACTTCAGATCCACCGTGGAGAACACACGCTAGTGAGCGATCTGATTGACCATATCTGCAATCCGGGGAAGGGGGTACGCATCAAGTTGCGTAAACCGGTTAATGGTCTGGCTGTAATCAACCACCATCTGGAGCTTCTCCCCGGTCTTGACGACCACCACCTGAGCTCTCCAGGGGCTATTGCTGGCCTCTATGACTCCTTCCCCAAGAGACGCAGGACCTCAAACCTAATAAATATTCTGTCCTGCATGCTATATCGCCTGCTGCGAGTGGCTACTGGCTTGCAATTAGCGGTGAGATTAGCGAAGAGGGAAGGAGGGTCGACTTTCAGAGTGGCTAGACTGCACACAGTGAGTGGGGGCAGAGGTACACCAAAGCTAAGCGTCAGGCTCTTGAGATTACATTGAAAATTGAGCCCTAAAAGGAGGGGGGGGCGCAGAGGTTTGGGAGCACGTACAGCTGGAAATTAGTTTACTCAGCGCCCTGTACCGCTAAGGTTACCGCAGTGCATCCTCGGATTTGTACCGAGTGCGACCCGGAGGTGAGGGAATATATCGGGAGCGAGCAGCGGCTTACCAGATCCGGGTGGATGAAACTCTCGGTACTCCCGGAGTCGAACAGGCAAGGTGTCTCATACCCGTTAATCCGGACTGTCATCATTGAGCTCTTGAGGTGCTTGGGTCGCGACTGGTCCAAGGTGACTGCGCTGAGTTGAGGGTAACCGGCGGCGTGGTCGGCTGTGCTGGGGCGGCCCCACGGTGACTGTCCGAGCAGGTCGTACGCGTCGAGCGGCATAGCAGATGGAATCCAAGATGGCGGCCCCCATTGATCAAGCGTGGCGGGTGTCGAGGAAGATGGAGTCCAAGATGGCGGCCCCCATGGATCGCAGGTGGCCGGCCACGTGGGGGAGGATGGCCAAAATGGCGGCCCCCGTGAGTCGCACGTGCTGTGCGGAGTCGGCAGGCATGCTGCCACATTGTGAGGTCTGCGGGCCTGAGAGTCGGTAGTCTGGGTCTGAGAGTTCGCGTGCTTAGGTTTGGAGAGGCAGACCTTGGCGAAGTGCCCTTTTCGGCCGTAACTGTTGCAGTGTGCATTGCGGGCCGGGCAGTGCTGTCGAGGGTGTTCAGGCTGGCCGCAAAAATAACAAGGCAACCCCCCATGATGAGCGGGTGGGCGCGCAGCACAGGCCTGGGGTAGTCTCTGGTCAGGAGCCCACGAGGGGGTCGAGTGTTCAGCCGGAAATGCAGTGAGGCTCTGGAAAGTGACCTCCAGTGAAGTCGCCAGTTTCATCGGCTCGTCCAGGTCCTGGGCCCCTATCTCGAGTAGTCGCTGCCGCACGTAATTTGATCTGACCCCCGCAATGTAGACATCTCGGACGGCGAGCTCCATGTGCTGAGTGGCCGTAACGGCCTGATAGTTGCAGTTGCGCGCGAGGGCTTTGAGGTCGTGCAGATAGTCGCGAGTGACTCCCCGGGGCGTTGGCGTCGAGTAGTGAGAATATGTCGCGCATAGACCTCGTTCACAGACCGCACGCAGATGCGCTCGAGAATTGCGAGAGCGGCGGTATATGAGGTGGCCTCTTCGAGTTGCACAGAAATGCAGTGATTCACCCGTGCGTGGAGGAGACTCAATTTTTGTTCGTCCATGACGGATGGCGTTGACGACGTGGCAAGGTAGGCCTTGAAACACCGCAGCCAGTGTGAAAATATTTCCTTCGCCTCCGCAGCCTGTGGATCGAGCTCCAGTCTGTCAGGTTTGAGGGTTGACTCCATAATCGTTTTTGTTCAGATAGTAAATTAAATTGATGCGACCGTCAATTCACTCAAGGACTCGTGTCGGTGTTAAACAGTGGTTTTAATTAACTATCAACTTTGCCTGCCTGCGACTGGTACATACTGAGGACAGTCCCACAGGCCAGCTACTCTTATACTCCTTCAAAGGGGTGGAGCCATGGGCTGAGCACGTACATGCTCCAACATCCTCCAACATCTCCCCCTGTGGGTGAAGCCATACAATGGCCCACAGATAAAACCCACAGGGTTAATAACATAGAACATAACTGGTGAATTAACTGTATTTACAAACATAGAACATAACTGGTGAATTAACTGTATTTACATTCACCACACACCCTCTGGCATCAGAGGTGAAAGTCTCACTAAATCTAGACTGTCAGCCACTTTTATAATGCTTTCCGGTCATGGCTGTTTTGAAAGGTTGCCATTCGGAATTGCTTTTACAGCAGGGATATACCAAAGAACAATGCCTCAAACTTCAGAAATCATGGAAGGAGTAATATGCCATATGGATGACATACTAATATATGTTTCATCATGAGAATAACATGACTGTAGAGAGAGATAGCAGTCCTCAAATTCTATAGGAAGCAGGCTTGACATTGAACAGAAAATGTGAATTTTCAAAGCCTATGATAAAAGGGAAGCGTTGGCAGCAACGTGGGCTTGTGAGAAATTCTCTGATTACGTGATTGGATTAAGGTTTAAAATTGAAAGCTACCACAGGCCTTTGGTTATTCTACTTAACCTGAAGGAGAATACAAAAATGCATAGTTTTCAACGCTTCAAACCCAAACTAATGAGATACAATTCAGTGCTTGAGTACATTCAGAGAAGTACTAGACCGACAGCATATACACCATCAAGAATACCGGTGGAAGGAGTCAAACAGGGAGGTTTGAATTTAGCAAATGGAAGCATATAGTTCACTCATTACCAGACACTTACCAGCCACTGAAAAGAGGCTGGAGGGTATTAAACAAACATAATGACAAGATGATGAATTCATCGAAATAAAAAGATTGCCAGAGGGGATGGTCAGATTAAACTCCCAACAACCGAGCACTGCACCAGATTTCGAACAGGGAAAACATCTCATAATTATTGATGATTTCTTAGTCTTTAATGACTTACCGGTCATCCCTAAAATGCTTTGACTGAAAATTCTCCAAAAAAATACATTACAGTCACGGAAGGGATAACGCGTATAGTCCTGGGTTGTTAGGAATTTAATCTGACCATCCTCTCTGGCAATCCTCTTTCATTTGGAAGTATTCATCACCCTGTCATTATGGTAGTTTAATATCCTAGAGCCTCTTCTCAGTGGTTGGTAAGTCTCTGGTAATGAGTGTCAGCCAAGAGCCCAGCAGTCAGTCTGGTGGCCAGGAATTAGTCATTCTATTAAGGAGTTAATCTAGAATTTCCTTATCTGTACAGCGAGTAGCTAACAGCTGAGTGAACCACTGGTACCCTGTAGCCACCTAAATTGGCCAACTCCCGATTTAAAATGGCGAACGGCAAAGGCTGATGGGAAAGTCAGCCAACAAGACAGAACCCTGCAGGTGCAGGTTTGCTGTGTATTAAAACTCTGGAAAAGGCCAGACAACATCGATACCAGTGACCATCACCATAACAATGTAGCAACCATCTGCATACTGATGAGCAATCCCCGGGAACAATAAGTAACATTTGGGACACACAAAGCAAAGCCAGACTCCCCGGCGCCAGCAGGAGCCAACACAAAGGAGGTGAACGAGCACCTCAAGACCGCCCATTGATCAGGGAACCGCTCCAGTATTGGAGAAATCGAACCAAGCGATTGGGACAAAGTCCAATCACTTGGGACCAGGTACAGGGTCCGCCCCGAAAGGCGGGAAGCCCCTGGGGGCTATAAGAGTTAAGCCCCAAGTTCAAATTGCTCTCTTCACCTCTTCATCCTGCCCGGGTCACCCAGCAACACAAACAAACATTGACCGTGAGCGGTGCAGTGACCACCGAACGAAGTAAGTCTTAATTCAACGCTTGCTACGAGATAGGCACCCCTAGCAACCAATCCGTACCAACTTCGAATCCCGCAGACTCAGAACCCGAACAAAAGGCCATTTGTTCCCCTGATCTGGTGGGCCAGTCCGAAGTTAAGGTGAGGCCTGTTAATTGTAGAAGTAGCTTTGACGTAGAATTTGTGCATGAGTAGCGATTACTGTGTATAATAAATGTGCTTTGATTTGAATCTTACTAATCGGTGTCTTGGGTTATTGATCATTACTCGGACTTGAACCTCGTGGCGGTATCATAAAGATACCTAGCGACTCGAGAGTAAAGGTAATAAAACAGAGCAATTGAACCAAGGAGAAAGTTAGCAACATTATTTGGCGACATCTGACGGGACCCGATCTAGAAGTGGCATAACCACTCCGGGAGAACCCAAGAATTTGAATTAGAGATCCTTTTGGGAACAGAAAACCACAAGCGTTCAGGCAGTTCTGATCAATACTCATAATTCAGAAGTATGTGTATGCATGCGTAACTAACAGGGCGATAAGGTAAAACTGATAGATCTTTTTGTTGCGACAAAACTGTCGGGAGTTTGTATTTCGGAAAGTAGCGAAAGTTGTACCCGTATTTACAGCACCGCCTTAATACCCCTGTCCCAAATTTGAAGAGCAGCATTCAGATAGAAAAGATGGCAAGGCAACACCTCATGAACCCAGAGAAATTTGCAGTCGCAGCGACCAGCAGCAGTAGAGTGGGACAATTTGGGAGGAAGAAATCAGGAAATACCTCAAAGGGAAAGGATGGCCCCTTTGGAGCAAATTCTGTGACAACGAGGAATCAGGCCCCGGGAGTATAGGACATACTTGGTGGGACAACCTGAATGAGATCCACAAAAAGAGCGGAGGGAAAGCTCGCAAGTCGATGGCAATCGTGTCCCGCTTGGCACAATTGCGAGGCACAGAGGAGGTTGTTAGGACGCTCCGGAAAGAAGTAGAGGGCAGACATCGAATGAGTAAGGTCGATGTAAGCGAGGTAGAAAGAGAGAACTTAGAATTGAGGAGGAAATTGGCAGCAAAAGATGGAGAGGTGGAGGATGCCAAAAGGGCTCACCAGTCTTGTCTGGTGCACTTCCAGTCTCAAAATGAAAAGGCCTATCAGGACACGCAACGTGCAGTCCTGGTACGTGAAGAAACAGAAAAGCAGGTAGAAGCATTGCAGAGACAGTGCAGCGACCTAAAGGCAGCATTAAGAGCACTCCACGCTGCCACCACAGAGCAAAGACAAAGCACGCTAGATCACGCAAAGTGCCGGAAGCAGATTGCAGAGCTGCAATCGCTGCTTTCAGTTCAGAAAGGATTCCAGGAACCCTTTGGAGCAAAGTTAGATGAGGAAGACGGCCCTGATTGGGAAGAATTAAGCAAGACAGCGCAGAGATATGTTCAGGGAACATGTGCGCAGGGAAAGCCACAAAAGAGGAAAGCGCCCCAACCCCCCACACAGCAGATAGTTCAGGCTCCAATGAACCCAGTCACCACCCACCGCACAGCCACATCGGACGATGCGGAATTTCTATACTCCACCCCCTTAACAGTGACCCAATTACGGGACGCGTGCGATAAGATCACACCGTTCCTCACCACCTCAGACCCCCACCATTTCTTTGCCACAGTGAAGCATCAGGTGACCATGTACGGCCTGGATGAGCGAGAGCATGTAAAGCTCACAGTTTTAAGTTTAGTCCCTTCAGTCACAGCAGCCCTTCCCGACCCACAGAATGTAGGAGGAGACACCCTTGCAGAAATCCTGGATGCGATCGGGTATAACTGGGGTGACCCTGTAGATGGCCTCAACAAATGCAGGCAAAAGAAAGCCGAGCACCCCACAGCGTTTCCTGGACGCCTGTGGATCCACTTTGCAGCAGTCTTTGGAGACATAGACCGCGCCCATTTGTCCCCAGACAACATGGCCAAATGGACCCGCACCCTTATCTCCCATGCCACAGAACCAGGACAGAAAGCCTGCGCGAGTTATGATCCCTCAGAGGAGGCCCATAATGAAAAATGGGTGGTAAAAAGATTGTCCCGCGCCTGGGAGCAATCTGTACAAAGAAAACCCGCAGTTAAAATTCCCGAAGAAAAGCAGGCCGACGCAGATATACAGGCAGTTACAACACACCAGAACCCCGCATGGGGAAATGAAGGAAAGAACAACACCCCACCCAAGTCACAGGAGTGTTACAACTGTGGACAGTTGGGACACTTCGCAAGAGAGTGCCATGCCCCTAGAAAGCCACAGAGAGCCCAGCAGACGGGCACTCTGAGTAAGAAGAAGACAGAGCCCATTCATAGTGTTAGCGCCTGTTCAGATCAGACAGACCTGACCGGAACAGACTGACGGTGTTCGGGCTCCCCCAGTTGGGTCTGCGACACCCTTTGGGATAGGTCTGGATGACCGGTAGTTGCAGCGAAAATTCGGGGACAGCCCATCGAATTTCTATGGGACACAGGAGGGTCCCGCACCACAATAAATTCCTCCACCATGTTCCAAAAGGACACGTGGCCCACTACAGCCACCATCACCCTCAGCGGCTTTACAGGCCACTCACAGCAGGGACACATCACAGCCCCTGTACCCATTCAAATCGGCAACATCACCACCAAGCACCCTGTGATTTTAGTCGACCTGCCCCACAGAGCAGAACACATTCTAGGAATAGACTTCATGAATTCCCACAATCTTTCATTTGATCCAGTCAACCAGTGTGTCTGGAAAATGGCAAAATCCGCAAGAGCCCCCGCAACGCTCAACATAGGAGAATACGCGAACAAAATTAGCGCAGTAGGCGAATTTCCGTTCAACCCGACCACGCTTAGCACAGACAAGCAGGTTAGGGCAGTTCTGCAAAAGAACAGGGCAGCATTCGCGACCCACAAACACGACTGTGGACGGATGACTGGCTCCGTACAAATAACAGGACCTGACCCTAGACCCCAAAAGCAGTATGGATTTCCCCACGAGGCAGAGGGAGAAATTGCAAAAGTAATCGAAAGCTTATTAGAGCAGGGCGTACTTAGATCAGTAGCCTCCACTAATAATTCCACGATTTGGCCAGTGAGAAAGCCCGATGGGTCATGGCGACTGACCATCGATTACCGGGAACTCAACAAAATCACTCCCCCAGCAGCCCCCACAGTAGCAACAAGTCCTGAGACCATGCTCAAGCAGGGACTCAATTCCCGATTCTTTACGGTTTTGAATGTCAGGAATGGATTCTGGTCCATTCCATTGGCAAAGACGTGCCAGTACAAATTTGCCTTCACTTTTAAAAATCAACAGTACATGTGGCCATGCCTGCCACAAGGATTCCACAACTCCCCCTCCATTTTCCACTGACAGCTGGCAAATGGATTAGCCAAATTCTCTTGCCTCGAATGTCTGGTCCAGTACGTGGACGACCTACTACTGCAGACAGACACCAAGGAAGAGCACATTGAGCTTCTGTCCGAACTCCTGGAACTCTTACATTCAATCGGTTGTAAAGTCAACCCCAAAAAGGCCCAGATTTTGGAAGATAAGGTGATATATTTGGGAACAATTATCACACATGGTAAACGCGAGATTGAGCACAAAAGGATTGACTCGATTGCTAAATTGCCCCTTCCCCAGAACGTTTCAGCCCTCCGGTCATTTCTAGGACTGGTTGGCTACTGCCGAAACCACATTGACGGTTTCGCCAGCAAGGCAGCACCCCTCTCAGACCTCCTAAAGAAGGGAGCCCCCTGGGAACGGCTTCCGCAGCATATGGATGCTGTGGACTCTTTAAAACAGGCACTCATAGCAGCCCCTGCACTACAAGTTCCAGACCCGCTTTCTCCTTATGCTATAGAGGTAGCAACCACAGACCGCACCCTTTCGACCGTGCTCCTCCAGGAACGGCACGACCAGTTAAGGCCCGTAGCCTCCGCCTCCAGAATTTTAGATGCTGTGGAGCAGGGATTTTCAGCCTGTGAGAGGCACCTGCTCACAGTATTTTGGGTAGTTCAGTATTTTTCGTATATTACCGGACAGAACCCCATCACAATTCTCACCGAACACACCCCCACCCAACTTTTACTGGACGGATGACTCAAGGACGGTACAGTAAGCCACATTAGAGCAGCTAGATGGACCCTTCTCTTGCAGGGATGGGACATCACTGTTAAACGGACAAAGACGCACACCTTTTTAGCCGACAACCTATAGTACCCCGGAACCCCCCATGAATGTGAAATTATCTCTCCACACCACAACACAGGCCCCTTTATTGCTAAAACCCCCCCCCAGAAATATAGGCAGTTCGACCCAGAGCCCCCAGCACACAGACACGTGTGAGCCCATAAGGATATATGTGGATGGATTTTCCACAGTTGAGGATGGGAAGCGCATAACAGGTTGCGGTATATATGTCGAGGATGCGCAGGGACGCGCCCGAGAGGAAATAGCAATGAAACTTCCAGGCCACTTAGGCGTGCAGGCAGCAGAGCTTGCGGCCATCGCATATATAGTGGAACACCCAGATTCCTTCCCCAGCCCAGCAGACATATACTCGGATAGCCTCTATGTCTGCAACAGCCTTATGGAATTCCTACCCCCGTGGAAAGCAAGAGGATTTGTTTCCGCAGACGGAAAACCCCTCCCCTCAGCCCCATTTCTCCGTCACATTTTAGAGAGAGCACAGAACAGGACTTTTGGTACAGTCAAAGTTCGAAGTCACCATCGGTCCTCCCCCCCTGGAAATGTAAAAGCCGATGCACTGGCTAAGGCAGGTTCCAGGCACGGATGCTTTTGGACACCCCCGGAAAACGCACCAGCGAATGCAGTTCAGGTCTCACAGACTAAGATCGAGGATCTAGTGCAGGCCCAGAAGCAGGACAGCAATCTCAGGGAGATTGTAAAAGGAAACTATCCAGCACCCTACGAGGGATTTAAAAATGCTCTGACCACACATGATGGTGTGGTGTTAAAAGACACCCTTTATGCGGTTCCTGAACAGGACAGGAATCAACTGATTTGTTTATTCCATGACGGTCATGGACATCAGGGAATTGATCCCACTACAGCCCACCTCAAGCAGCTTTGTTGGTGGCCGAATTTAAAGGACGATGTTAATCACGACATCGAGAATTGTCTTATCTGTGCCCAGAATAATCCGGACAGATATGCCAAAAAGGCTCAACTCAGCCACACCCGACCTGTTAATGGACTAACCTCCAGATTGATTTTATAGGACCATTGCCCTCTTGCAGGAATGGCTATGAATATGTACTCGTGGTGATAGACACGTTTACGAAATGGGTGGAAGCATTCCCAGCCCGAACAAACGCTGCAAAAACCACAGCCAAGATTTTGACCCACCACATCTTTACAAGGTGGGGACTCCCCCGCAGCATTGAATCTGACCAAGGTTCCCATTTTACGGGACGTGTCATGCAGAACGTCCTCACGATATTTGGCATCACCCAAAAATTCCACATAGCATACCACCCACAGTCGAATGGTATCGTGGAGCGCATGAATCGGACCCTAAAATCCACCCTCAGAAAAATGGTCCAGCAAAACAACACCACTTGGAACTCAGTCCTCCCTTTTGCGCTGATGTTTTTGCGTAATACAGTTTCAACTTCCACAGGTTACACCCCACACACCCTCATGACCGGACGCCCCATGAAAGGCACAGAATTTGTATTAGGTTTAGACTTGACTAGCCCCGAGGTGACGGCCCTCACACACGAGAAAGCAGTAGAGCAATTATTGGATAATATTAAAACGGCTCAGCTAGCAGCCGCAGTGAAATTGGGCACAAGGAAGAAACAGAGCAAGGCTTGCTTCGACAAGACAGTGCATGCGACTGAGTACAGTGTAGGACAGCAAGTCATGCTCTCCGTATACAACCCCAGCACATTCCTGTCACCAAAGTACTCGGGTCCGTACTCCGTTGCGGACAAAGTAAGCCCTTCTGTCTACAAGATAAAGTATCCCAACGGAAAGACTGCGTGGTTCCATATCAATCAGCTGAAGGCATATGGAACACAGTCTAACCACTCACACCGCGTCATGCTCGACGCAGCACACCACACCCCACCCACAGCCAACGTTACCCTACCATCCCCCAATACGTCAAGCCCAGCCACGGACTCGACCTCGACTCCACCCCCTAAATATACACTCCGCCCCGGAACGCCCACAGACCGCAGCAGCGACTGTGATTCGGACGATAGCCACAGCACGCCTCCCTACTAGCCCCATGCAACAGGACCCACACCCAGCGAATCCGACTACGGTTCGAGTGATCCCTTCATGATCACTTTCCTAAACAAATCCTACCACTGA
The DNA here is from genome assembly GCF_047496885.1 of Scyliorhinus torazame. Lineage (NCBI taxonomy): Eukaryota > Metazoa > Chordata > Chondrichthyes > Carcharhiniformes > Scyliorhinidae > Scyliorhinus > Scyliorhinus torazame. Next base: position 264,667,679 of record NC_092711.1, read on the forward strand.
CCACCGACCTACCATGACGACCCCGATTCCTCCCCACCCAACTAGACACCACCTATTGGCCCAGAGACAACTCATACAGACTCGTCCGAAATGACGAGAGCGATCCGAAATCCTACCAAGCAGCCCTTTCAGCCCTGATACATTCAAGAGTTTGGCATCTGGGAGAAGATGAAGACCTTGAGTCTGACTCCCAAAACGAGAACCCTTTTGCGACCCTGTTCGCAACCGATAACTGAGGTGGCCAGATGATGTTTTAAAAGGAACCGCTTGGGAGAAAACGGTGTCCTTTCTGATGGAACCTGCAGCATGTTTTATGTTGTTTGTAGTGTTTTGTTAAATGTTGTATGTCAGACCGGAAAAAAAAAATTTCCACCGCCCCACGCCCTTTCGGCCGAAACCTCTGAGAACTTGTCCGCACGCTCATCAGCAGAAACCTCTGAGGATTTGCCCACAGAGACTTTGTTAAGGTCCCAGATGCCAGTTCAGCGGAACTCGTCTGTCAACAGACGCCCGTTCGTAACTGCCCTTCTGGTTCGAGGTAAGAACCACTACGGCACCCACGATGTCTACATTTCTTGCCCGTTCTTGTCGGTTGCTCAGGCAGTGGAGAAACGGCATTGGGACCCGCCCTGCATGGGAACCCCCCCCCTCTGGTCAACTATGCTCGGGTAGGGGAGACACGGCATTGGTCGCCGTCCTACCCGGGGACTCCATCCAACTCTTACCCGTCGCGGCCCATACGCACCTCATTTTGGACATTTTAGTTCAAAAAGTTTTGTTTTGTTTCAGGTAACCCTTAGGTTGCCAACCATATGCTATTGACATGCTGAAACATTTGGATGGTAAACCGCACAGTCTGTGAGATGGCTCTCACTGGTTCATTATTTGAAAGTGTGTCTTGTCCTAAAATTCGGTTTTGGGAAAAAAATAAATAAATGAGGGAGTCACACATAGTGGCCAATTATAAAGGGAGTAATTGGCACTAAAGGACAGACAGACTATCATACGAGATGTTAAACCAAGATAGTTACAGACACTATGCTTGTTTCCACAGAACTCCAGAAGCTCCAGGACCGGAGAAGAGAAGAGAAGAGAGAAGAGAAGTGAAAGAAGACGCACCATGAGGACATCCTCTGGATTGTACATCATGATAATGGACATTTGGTTGCACGTGAACGCGAACCCCATGACCTCAAGCCCCCCAGCCGTTAATGATTCACTTCCCCACAGTACCCAGAGCCCAGTCACCAGCGACACCGTATCATCTTGGTGTGACAGGTTCATAACCTGGTATTCCCTGTCCTATTTGATAGAATCCCTATTGGTATTGGCGATACTCTGCTGCATCGTGCAGACTATGCGTCTAAGAAGATGGAGAAGGAGAGCCTACCGCGCTAGCACCCCTGTATATAGGATCAGATCCCCTATTTTCGGATACGACCAGACCCCCGACCCCCGCGATCTATAATAAAGAGCATTCATTTGCATTTTTGTTGTAAATAAAGAAATGTTCAGAATGTTCATGAGCAATTGTACGATCCTGAGCTTGACTGCCAAGCCAGGAAAAATGTATATAAACTGCTATGATTTTGTTTGTTATGGTTGAGGAAGTTAGAGCGATGAAATGTTTAAGTGAGTGTAGTGTATTAAGGATAGTTAGAGGTTCCCATTTTCTTGTTTTGTAATGCATGTCCCTGTTTGACATAGCGCTCCTTAGAATTGTCAGTTAAAAAATATTTGCATAGTTTTGGTCAGTGTAGAGGCCATGAAAGAAGTGCTCACCAGGTCAGGGAATGGAAAGCAATGTATTTATGTGATCCTTCATGCTTCACGTTAGGATCAGAAGGAGGGAGTGTAGCCACCTAAATTGGCCAACTCCCGATTTAAAATGGCGAACGGCAAAGGCTGATGGAAAAGTCAGCCACCAAGACAGAAACTGGCAGATACAGGTTTGCTGTGTATTAAAACTCTGCAAAAGGCCAGACAACATCGATACCAGTGACCATCACCATAACAATGTAGCAGCCATCTGCATACTGATGAGCAATACCCGGGAACAATAAGTAACATTTGAGACACACAAAGCAAAGCCAGACTCCCCGGCGCCAGCAGGAGCCAACACAAAGGAGGTGAACGAGCACCTCAAGACCGCCCATTGATCAGGGAACCGCTCCAGTATTGGAGAAATCGAACCAAGCGATTGGGACAAAGTCCAATCACTTGGGACCAGGTACAGGGTCCGCCCCGAAAGGCGGGAAGCCCCTGGAGACTATAAGAGTTAAGCCCCAAGTTCAAATTGCTCTCTTCACCTCTTCATCCTGCCCGGGTCACCCAGCAACACGAACCAACATTGACCGTGACCGGTGCATTGACCACCGAACGAAGTAAGTCTTAATTCAACACTCGCTACGAGATAGGCGCTCCTAGCTACCAATCCGTACCAACTTCGAATCCCGCAGACTCAGAACCCGAACGAAAGGCCATTTGTTCCCCTGACCTGGTGGGCCAGTCCGAAGTTAAGTATAGGTCTGTTAGTTGTAGAAGTAGCTTAGACGTAGAATTTGTGCATGAGTAGCAATTACTGTGTATAATAAATGTGCTTTGATTTGAATCTTACTAATCGGTCTATTGGGTTATTGATCATTACTCTGACTTGAACCTCGTGGCGGTATCATAAAGATACCTGGCGACTCGAGAGCAAAGTTAATAAAACAGAGCAATTGAACCAAGGAGAAAGTTAGCAACAACCCTCAACGTTTCCTTTGAGACCATGGCAGAACCAGAAAATTGATTTATTTGAGTGTAAAGGCAAAGTATTCATCATTGTCACTGATTCCGACTCAGATGGATTGAAGTGAATAGTATCTTATCCATAAGACATGAAAGATAACTTAAACTGTTTAAATCAAACTTTGCTTTCTGCTTGTTCGGAAATTGATTTTTCTGAACCAAAATCATGGCTGTTACAGGTCACATGATTTTGAAAGTTGGCTATAGTTCTGGAAACTTCCAACAACAATTACAGAGCAAAGCTCAAGACTCGTCCTTATACAATCTCACACCTATCATTGTGTGTGGACCCTACAATCAACAGAACCAGGGGCCAACAGATGATCAGTCTCCTCAACCTGGGTTTATAATAAAGAAAGAATAATCAAAACTTGTTGTACCTACTACGGTGCTAATATCCACCATCTAGTTCCTCAGGCGAATAATGGATTTTTAACAGAGGCATAGAAACTGATTCTTAACTTGAAACTGAGTCATCGATGGGCATCACCACTTTATTTAAGCTCTTTTGGCATTTGGAAAGCTTTAATAGTTCCACATGCTATAAAATTGGCCTCATCAGCAACCTTGTAAATAGGACCCCAAGCCATTGTTCACCATGAAAGCTTGATGCTGAAATAAGACGCATTAAAGACATTCTGCAGGTTAATGGTTACCCTGGTCAGATCATTTTGTGCTGGATACTACGCAAACTCCTGAACTGGTTACTTTCAGCCCTGAAAAATGCTCAGTCTATCTCAGAGTACCCTGGAACGGCAAGATCTCACAAACATTTGAGCAACAGGTGAAGCTAGCTGTTTCACATTGCTACTATGCAGTAGTAACATGAGGGTATTTGCCACTAACAGGATCCTGCCATTAAGCCATAGAGATATTTCATGAGTTTCATGAGTAATGTGATATTTGAATTTCAGTACCACTTGATACTAGGTATGTAGGTGTACCATATCATATCAAAAAGCATGTCCCTTCCACTGTTTGCAATGGACAAGGTACAAACCGTACCTAACCAACCTGTGCTTGCAAAACTCAAAACACAGGGCGTGATTCAGTGTCACTGGGCGCAATGGGTGAATCATGGGAGAGCCCCAAATTAGGCTCTTAGCCAGGCCGATCGCGAGTCATCCGGTGGTACCCTGGCACCCCATGGCACTTGTGCACCTTGGCACTGCCAGCCTGGCATCCTGACACCCTGGCATTGCCAGCCTGGCACTAGCACTGTCATCGTGCCTGGGTCCCAGGTTTGTACTGCCAGGGGTCAGGCCTGGGGGGGGGGCCTTGCCACCCAGGGAAGGGGGGTGAGGTGGCATTCCTGGGGCCTCTCCAGGATTGTGGGGGGGGGGTGGCAGAAAGAGGAGGGAAAGATTGGGGCTGCCGATCAAAATGCGCCTCGATTTGTCAGGAGCTTTACCTGCTGGCGAGCTGAATCTTGTCAGCAGGAAATCACTCTAAGTGCGGCCTGAGCAGAAGGAAACACCCAAGGCCAAAAGAAACAGCAAAGTGCCATTGAATAGCAGGATATTTCTCAGCCCTGCAGCCGCCAAGAAACATCCCGCTAAATGTGCCGACAGCAGACTTAAATTGAAGTTCACTGAATCGAGTCCACAGTGTCCAACATTAGATGTGATTCTGCTATTGGACAACATCTGCTAAATAATCTTCACTGTGCTAAAAATTACGCTGACAACCAATGTAAGACTGTCAGTCAAGTTCACAGTGTGGGGCATTTGGATATATTGAAAGCTACATAAATTAATACACAGGGACCCTGTTCTTTGCAGCAGAAGGATCATAGATACATACATAGAAGATAGGAGCAGGAGGAGGCCTTTTGGCCCTTCAAACCTGCTCCGCCATTCATCACGATCATGGCTGATCATCCAACTCAATAGCCTAATCCAGCTTTCTCCCCATAGCCTTTGAACCCATTCTCCCCAAGTGCTATATCTAGCCGCCTCTTGAATATATTCAAGGTTTTAGCATCAACTACTTCCTGTGGACTGTCGTGTTGTTCACCCTGGGGTAATACGGATTGCACACGATGCAGTTAACTGATCAAATGTACACCAAACATAGACGTTGGTTCAATATGAGATTTATTGAACTTCAGTAACAAAACACACAGCTGTCTGTGGGTTGACTCTCCACTACTCTAAGTAAACTAGCGGTAACTATCTAGACCAGGCTAGCTCTGATCCACATGTAGAAGGTGTTGAATGACTTGCACATCTTGACTGTCACTACAGCTATCACCAGTGGAAAGAGGCAGAGTGCTGATGCCTCGTGTGTTTTATAGTTGGAAGCCCCCCTCTGGTGTCCTGTCTGGTGATTGGTCGTGTCCTGTTCTGTATATTGATTGGCTCACCTGGGTGTCTGTCACTGCCTGCTTTTACCTCATGATGTGCATGGGTGCATATTATGACATCCCCCCTTTTAAAAAAAAATTGTCGGCTGCTTAGAGCATGTACGACATATTTACAAGAGTAACTATATACAGTAATCGGTGAGTGGATGGATATGTACATGTAAGCGTGCAGAAACATAACAGCATATATACAAAGGAACTATTTATAAGTCCAGTCGTTGAGGCTGTCGTCGGATTCTTGTGGACCGCCTGAGAGGTGGAGGCAGAAATGATGGTGTCTTGACAGGCGGGTATGCAGCCAGATTGGTGGCCCCGTGGAGCGAGGTGTCCGGATAAGGCATAACGACATCTGGGAACGTGAGATCCGGTGGTGGGCAAGCAAATTTACCTAGTGCCCTTCTGTTGCGCCTTACAATAGATCCATCAGCCATGAGAACCACAAACAACCTGGGAGCAGCCTGTCGAACAACAACAGCTGGAGCTGACCAGCCTCCACCAGGCAACTGGATGCGAACAGCGTCCTTCGGAGAGAGCATGGGCAGATCAGTAGCATGAGCATCATATGTCAGCTTTTGCCGGGTTCTGACCTGCTGCATCTTTTGCAGCACTGGACGGTGATCCAGGTCAGGTACATGAATGGCCGGACCAGTCGTCCGCAGGTTACGATTCATAAGGAGCTGCGCCGGAAACAGACCGTTGGACAGAGGGGTTGCCCTGTATGCCAGAAGAGCAAGATTAAAGTCCGAAGCTGAGTCCGCAGCCTTACAGAGCATCTGCTTCACGATGTGGACCCCTTTATCAACCTTCCCATTCGATTGTGGGTAATGCAGGCTCGAGGTGATGTGCTGGAAGTGGTATTGCTTTGCGAAGTTGGACCATTCTTGACTATAGAAACAGCGACCATTGTCGCTCATGACCGTGAGTGGGATTCCATGCCTGGCAAATGCCTCTTTGCAGGCCTTTATGACGGTCCTGGATGTTAGGTCCGACAGTTTCACTACCTCGGGGTAACTGGAGAAATAACCAACTATCAGGACATAGTCACACCCGTTGGCGTGAAAAAGGTCCACTCCAACTTTAGACCATGGAGAGGTCGCAATCTCATGCTGGTGGAGCGTTTCTTTGGGCTGAGCTGGCTGGAAACGCTGGCAGGTCGCGCAATTGAGGACCATGTTTGATATGTCCTCATTGATGCCGGGCCAATAGACAGCCAGCCGGGCCCTGCACCTACACTTCTCAATACCGAGGTGTCCCTCGTGTATCTGCGTGAGCACCAAGCTCTGGAAGCTGCGTGGAATGACGATGCGATCCAATTCAGGAGGATCCCCTCGACAACAGTTAGGTCATCCTTTACATTATAGTATTGGGGGCATTGCCCTTTCTGCCAGCCATTCGTGAGGTGATGTATGACCCGCTGCAGAAGAGGGAACTTGGCGGTCTCTTCTCGAATGATGCCGAGTCGTTCGTCGGATGACGGGAGGGTGCTGGCACACAGTTCCACCTGCGCCTCAATGTTGTGGATGAAGTCTACCTGCTCACATGGTGAGGTGATGGCACATGATAGGGCATCCACGATGATTAGCTCCTTTCCAGGTGTGTAAACCAGTTCAAAATCATACCTGCAGAGTCGAAGGAGAATGCGCTGGAGCCTTGGTGTCATGTCATTTAAGTCCTTGTGTATAATGTGCACTAGGGGTCTGTGGTCCGTCTCTACTGTAAAGGTCGAGAGACCATAGACATAATCGTTGAATTTCATGATGCCAGTGAGAAGGCCCAGGCATTCTTTCTCTATTTGAGCATAGCATTTTGCAGTGGGGGTCAGGGACCTGGACGCGTAGGCCACTGGAGCCCAGGACGAGGAGCACGGCCGTAATGCCATCCTGGCTGGTGTCTGTGGAGATCTTGGTCTCCTTTGCTGGGTCAAAGAAGGCTAAAACAGGAGCGGTGGTTAGCTTCGCTTTCAACTCAAGCAACTCTGCTTGATGTGCGGGCAGCCACTGGAAAGTGGTGGACTTTTTCACCAGGTGTCTGAGAGCCGTGGTGTGTGACGCAAGGTTGGGAATGAACTTCCCCAGAAAATTCACCATCTCCAGGAAGCGGAGGACCGCCTTCTTGTCCTCTGGAGTCTTCATCATGTTGATTGCCTGGACTTTGTCCGAGCCCGGCTGCACGCCCTCCTGGGAGATCTGATCGGCCAGAAACTTAATTGGCGACCTGCCAAAGGAGCATTTGGTTTTATTTAACTTCAGGCCGTTGGCATGTATGCGCCTGAAGACTTGTTGCAGATGAGAAATATGTTTCTCCGGGGTCGTGGACCAGATGATGGCGTCGTCAACATAGACCCGCACACCGTCAATGCCTTCGAGCATTTGTTCCATTATTCGCTGAAATATTTTGGAGGCCGAAACAATGCCAAATGGCATGCGGTTGTAGCAATATCTCCCGAAGGGTGTATTAAACGTGTAGAGCTTCCTGCTGGACTCGTCCAGCTGTATCTGCCAGAAGCCCCGCGATGCATCCAGTTTTGTAAAGAATTTGGCTTGTGCCATCTCACTCTTCAGCTCCTCCCGCGTCGGGATCGGGTAGTGTTCCCGCATAATGTTGCGGTTCAGATCCTTGGGATCGATGCAAATGCGCAGTTCTCCAGAGGGCTTCTTGATACAGACCATCGAGCTGACCCAGTCAGTTGGTTCCGTCGCCTTGGATATTATTCCTTGATCCTGGGGCTCCTGCAGCTGCGCCTTTAGATGGTCCTTGAAGGGTGCCGGCACCCGGCATGGCGCAAGGATGACAGGCGTGGCATCAGGTCTGAGCAGAATTTTATAGCGGTAGGGCAGCGTACCCATCCCGCTGAACACATCTGGATATTGCAATAGTAGCTCCTCAATGTCGGCCTGAAGAGTGATGTTGGCAGAGGACATGGCATGTACACGCTGGACGAGATGGAGTAGCGTGCATGCATGGGTACCAAGCAGAGAAGCCTTGCCAGCTGGACGATCTCAAACCGCAAAGTGGCCTTGATGGCCATGTTGGATACTTGCAGGTGACAGGACCCTAACGCAGTGATGGGATTGCCATTGTAGTCGAGCAGCTGGCAGGCTGACGGAAGAATTGTTGGCTGCCTTTGGATACGAGCAAGATCTGCTTCAGATACGAGATTGGCCGAAGCACCGGTGTCCAGCTTGAACCGGATGCTACAATCGCTGACTTGTACTGTGGCTCGCCACTCGTCCGCATAATCCACATTGAGGATGGCTGTGTGTGTTGCTGAATGCGAGGAGGCCTTGTCATGCATGGTGATGATGCCCACTCGATATGGGGATTCCGGGCAGTCGTCCTCTGGATCGGTGAGGGGATCCGGTTCCAAGTCCAGCAGCCCTTACTGGACACTTCAAACTTGTCTGCGTTGGAACTGGGATCGCTGACCCCCTGTTGGAGGTGCAGATCTGCACAAAGTCGCATAATGGCCTAGCTTCTTGCAGTTGAGACATCGCCTGCCTCTTGCAGGGCATTGCCGCTTTAAATGGGCGGTGCCGCAGTTGGGGCACATCATCACGAGAGCACGGTAGCATTGTGGATAGCACAATTGCTTCATAGCTCCAGGGTCCCAGGTTCGATTCCCGGCTTGGGTCACTGTCTGTGCGGAGTCTGCACGTTCTCCCTGTGTGTGCGTGGGCTTCCTCCGGGTGCTCCGGTTTTCTCCCACAGCCCAAAGATGTGCAGGTTAGGTGAATTGGCCATGTTAAATTGTCCTTAGTGTCCAAAATTGCCCTTAGTGTTGGGTGGAGTTACTGGGTTATGGGGATAGGGTGGAGGTGTGGCTTCGGTAGGGTGCTCTTTCCAAGAGCCGGTGCAGACTCGATGGGCCGAATGGCCTCCTTCTGCACTGTAAATTCTATGAAATCACGTCGATGTCGTGACGCACGTCGCGTCGTCGCGCATGTGCAGTGCGGTCAGCTGCCGCTCGCACCTGCGCAGTATATTCTTCGGCCGCTTCATTTTCCCGACTGGGGTGTGCATGCGTGGGACCCTTGGAAAATCGCGCAAAATGGCTACCTTCGTCGATGCTCAGGCCCCGCATTCGGGCGATGGCCTGTACACTTTCAGCCTCGTGGAAGGCAAGTTGGTCCTACTCTGCCGACTTAAGACGGGAATAGCGACTTTTTGCCTGTTCGTGGACTTTACACGTCTCGATGGTCACTGGCAGGGTCATATTTTTTATTTTTAGGAGCTGCTCCCGCAGGGCGTCGGAGTGGACGCCAAACACAATCTGCTCCCTGATGAGGGAGTCAGCAGTGTCACTGTAGTTGCAGGATTGCGCTAGAATGCGAAGATGAGTGAGAAAAGACTGAAAAGGCTCGTCCTTACCCTGAAGGCGCTGCTGGAAGACATAACGCTCAAAGCTTTCATTTGTCTCGACCTCGCAGTGACTGTCGAATTTGGCGAGGATAGTCTGGAACTTGGTCTTGTCCTCACCGTCGGCAAAAGTGAGCGAATTGAAGATTTGGATGGCCTGGGTCCCCGCAGTAGACAGCAGCAGCACGCTTTTATGGGCGTCAGAGGCACTTTTGAGGCCCGAGGCCTCAATGTACAGACTGAATTTCTGCTTGAAGACCCGCCAGTTGGGGCCAAGGTTCCCAGAGATCTGGAGCTGTGGAGGTGCCTGGATCTTTTCCATGCCGCTGGAAGGCAGTTGCTGGTCATCTGTGAATTTTCGACGGTAGATTACTTAGAAGCAGTAGCCACTTCTGGTATCATGTCATGTTGTTCACCCTGGGGTAACACGGATTGCAGATCATGCAGTTAACTGATCAAACATACACCAAACGTGGGAGTTGGTTCAATATGAGATATATTGAACTTCAGTAACAAAACACACAGCTGCCTGTGGGTTGACTCTCTACTACTCTAAGTAAACTAACGTTAACTATCTACAGTAAGAAGTTTTACAACACCAGGTTAAAGTCCAACAGGTTTGTTTCGATGTCACTAGCTTTCGGAGCGCTGCTCCTTCCTCAGGCGAATCTATCTAGACCAGGCTAGCTCTGATCCACGTGCAGAAGGTGTTGAATGATTTGTACACTCTGACTGTCACTACAGTTGTCACCAGTGGAAAGAGGCAGAGTGCTGATGCCTCGTGTGTTTTATAGTTGGAAGCCCCCCCTCTGGTGTCCTGCCTGGTGATTGGTCGTGTCCTGTTCTGTATATTGATTGGCTCACCTGGGTGTCTGTCACTGCCTGCTTTTACCTCATGATGTGCATGGGTGCATATTGTGACACTGAATTCCACAGGCTCACCACTCTTTTGTGTGAAGAAATGTCTCCTTATCTCTGTCCAAAATGGTTTACTCTGAATTCTCAGACTGTGACCCGTGGTTCTGGACACACCCATCAATGCATCTACCCTGTCTAGTCTTGTTAGAATTTTATAAGTCTCAATGAGATCCCCCCTCATTCTTCTGTACTCCAGCGAGGACAATCCCAACAATCCCAAACTAGTCAATCTCTCCTCATGTGTCAGTCCCGCCATCCCTGGAATCAGTCTGGTTATCCTTTGCTGCACTTCCTCGAGAGCAAGAACATGTACACATATTGTGTCTCTTTCTGCTAAACAAAATATGTGATAGCCATTCACTGGTTCATTAGTCAGGGCAATGCCTTGATCAAACAGAGTCAAATTGTCTAGTTCAAATTTTCAAACAATGGGTGCAGTTAACTGTCAGTCACCTTTAACTGGTGCATTCTCCATGGAAATGCTTCTACCAATCAGAGTCCCCTTGCCACCTAGTCAGCAGTTTCTTCTCAGATAGTATAAAGTTATTCAGCGGGATTCTCCGACACCCCACCGGGTCGGAAAATCCCCAGGGGGCGGCGCGAATCCCACCCCGACGCCGGCTGCTGTATTCTCCGGCGCCAGTTTTCGGGCGGGGTTCAGGCCACGCCGGTCGGGGGCCGTTGGCAGCGGCGCCCCGGCAATTCTCCGGGGCCCGATGGGCCGAGCGGCCGCCCGTTTTTGGCCAGTCCCGCTGTCGTGGATTAGACATCATCCCACACGGCGGGACCTGGCAGCTACGTCGGCTGGGGCGGTCCTCGGTGGGGTGTGGGGGGGATCCGACCCCCCGGGGGCCTGGCCCGCAGTCGGGGCCCACTGATCTGTGCAGGCTTGTGCCGTGGGTGCATTCCTTCCTTCCGCCCTGGCCTCTGTAGGGCGACGCCATGGCTGGCGCATGTGCGGACTTGCGCAGTCCCTTTGGCGCCGGCTGGCGCGCGCCAACCCCTCCGGCGTCCACCTAGCCCCCAGAAGTGCGGAGAATTCTGCACTTTCTGCAGCTGTTGACGCCGGAGTGGTGCACGCCGGTTTTCCCACCGGTGTGGGGACTTAGTCCCCGGAAAGGAAAATCCTGCCCATTATTTCCCCTGACATTGATATCCTTGTGATTGACCTGTTGAGTGTAAGCCAAAAATGTTTTTTTTCAGCAATTCTAAGGATGTATACAGTTAGAATAAAGACTTGAGAAGAGATGTAAAAGGGTTAACATCAGAAGCACATGATGCTGCTGATGTAACTGATGCAATGTCACAAGTAATTGCACTCTGGAGGAAAGCAGAAATACAACCTTGTGCAGATTTACTGAGATGTACATAGATGTGTAAATAAATAAGAATGTTTTTATGAACTATAGTCTAAAGTACCTTTCTTAAGGAAACAGACAAGCCCACATCTACATCCCAAACACAAGGTGAAACATTGATGTGTCAGAAACTGTTCAAGCTGATACTTTTGATCCTCTGTGTTTTTCTTATTATCTGTCTCTTTTTCTCTTTGTCTCTCTCTTTGTCTCTTTTAACTGAATTTTAGAAGCCCTGGGTGGGACTCTACCATCCCGCGCCATATGGGAGAATCGCCGTTCGCGCCATTTTTTCCCGCGGCGCCGATCCGACGCCGTTACGCCATTCTCCCAACGGCGAGAACGGCGGCATTTAGGTCGGCGCCACGCCTGCCGGTGAATCGCCCAACGTACTAAGTGTGGCGATTCTGCGGGCCCCCCGCTATTCAGCAGCCCGGATGGGCCGAAGTCCCGACGGCGTGAACACAGGTAAATAAATTGGCTGACGATGTGGAGGAAGGAGGTGAGTGGTCGGCCTCACCATAGGCAGCAGGAAGTGGCATCCATGGCCAGTGCTGGGGGGTGGTGGGAGGGTTCTCAGAGAAGGATGCCGCCATACCCCGGTGGAGTTGGGGGGGGGGGGGGAAAGAGCACGGGGTGGAGGAAGGAGTGGGGAAAGGAGGAGGGGGTGGGGAGAGCAGGAGGGGGTGGAGGAAGGAGGAGGGGGTGGGGAAAGGAGGAGGGGGTGGGGAAAGCAGGAGGGGGTGGAGGAAGCAGTGGGGAAAAGAGGAGGGGGTGGGGAATGGAGGACGGGGTGGAGGAAGGAGTGGGGAAAGGAGGTGGGGGTGGGGAATGGAGGAGGGGGTGGGGAATGGAGGAGGGGGTGGGGAATGGAGGAGGGGGTGGAGGAAGAAGTGGGGAAAGGAGAGGTTGGGGAATGGAGGACAGGGTGGAGGAAGGAGGAGGGTGTGGGGAAAGGAGGAGGGGGTGGGGAAAGGAGGAGGGGGTGGGTAATGGAGTAGGGGGTGGGGAAAGGAGGAGGGGGTGGGTAATTGAGGAGGGGGTGATGAAGGAGGAGGAGGGTGGGTAATGGAGGAGAGGGTGGGGAATGGAGGAGGGTGTGGGGAAAGGAAGAGGGGGTGGGAAAAGGAGGAGGGGTGGGTAATTGAGGAGGGGGTGAGGAAGGAGGAGGAGGGTGGGGAAAGGAAGAGGGGGTGGAGGAAGCAGTGGGGAAAGGAGGGGGTGGGGAATGGAGGAGGTGGTGGAGGAAGGAATGGGGAAAGGAGGAGGGGGATCGCGCACAACCACACCACCCATCACCCCCACCTCCGGCACCATCGCACAACCCTACCGCCCACACCACCACTTTCACAGCACCTTGCACCTGCGGCACATCGTGAATATTTTAACACAGTTGCTTGTGTCAGCGGGTGTGAGCAGTGCCATGTTGAATGATGACAACCCGCTCTGCGATGAGCTGTGAGCTCCGGATCGCTAGACAATGTCTGACTCATGGCCATATCTGAACCCTCCACCTCGGTGGTCCCTGTATGCGTCACGGACAATCCAACACATGGCCATGTGGGGCAGCTGGCGTTGGTGTGCTGAGGGCGACGGGGTGTGTGTGGGGGGGGGGGGGGGGGGGGGGGGGGGGGGGAGGGGGGAAGAGACACGCACCCGGCCTCACCGTTGTACAGAACTTCGACCCCCAGCGTCACTCGGTCCCCCTCACCACCGGACATAGCACAGAGGCAGCTAGGTTTGGTGTAACAGTGACTTTTATTGTGACATTCACATACAAGTGCCCTAGTCCCTACAACTAAGCTGTGCCCTGCATCCGTGCCAACTTATTACGTGTCTAACTTCTTGGCCTTACGGCCCTACCACTACGTCTTGGTGTTTCCCCAGATGGTACAGCAGGAGTGGAGCAGGAGAGGCGCGGGTTTCCTAGGGCGTCCCGGCTTGGATGGGCCAGGCTGCTCGGCAGGTGTGCTGGATGGCGTGGTGCCACCCTGTTCTGCCCACTGCCCACCAGATGCACCAGGGACGGAACGGGGAGTCCGAGTGTTCCGGGACCTCCCTTGCTGGGACGGGCAGCAGAACCTCCTCCTCCCTTGGGGAGCCCCTTGGCCCCCGGGCCTCACTATGGGACGGTGGTGCGCACGGAGACAGGCGCCGTGGCACCACCGACACCTGGCACTGCCAGTCCTGGAGGTCCGCTGTGGAATCGACCAGGGTCTGAACGTTCCCAGCGACGGAACTCAGGGAGTGCGCCATCCCTGTCAGGGACTGCGCATACCTCCCGCTGGGATTCTGCGACGCCATCCAGCACGTGGGCAAGGCCACCGATGCTCTCAGTGATGGTCTGCTGGGACAGGGCCATGGCCTGCTGAGACTGGGCCAGACCCCGGAGCACGGCGGCAATGTCCAGCTGGCTTTGGCGCATGGCTGCCTGTGAGAGGACAGCCCTGTCCTGGGCCACGGAAGATGTGTGGATATCAAGCCCCACCCCTTGCAGAACCTGACCCATGGCCGAAACAGTTTCCCGCATTACCTCCATCACGGACACCACCCGTGCGGTGTCGGCCTGGGTGGCAGCCATGACTGGCACCACTCCCTGCTCTAGGATGCGGATAGACTCCTCCAACTGCGTCTGCAGATGCTGGAAGACGGCCGTCATCCCGTTGTCCACTCCCTGGGTTTCCAAATGCATTGGGTCTGTGGGTGGGTCTGGTAAGTCCAGGAACCCGGGAACCATCTGGGCGGCAGCTGGGTGCTGGGCCTGGCCTGCCCTCCGACTGTCCAGCCCCTCGGCTGCTCCTACTTCCACCTGCTGTACCGGTTCGGCTGTGTGGTGCGCACCAGTCAGTGACCCCGAAGCCCCATCACTTATATGCCCAACCGAGGTGAGTGTATCTGCGATGGTGGATGTTGTGGGTGACAGCAGTGCCGCAAACTCGAGGTCCTCATGGGTCCCCAGGTCTGGGGTCTCCTGTGTCGATCCTTGGACCGATGCAGCCAGTCAGCGGCCCATGTTAGGTGCCGTGTCCTGTGTGTCCGTCGACTGTCTGGCGTCACTGTGCGTCACTGTCCAGAGTCCCCATCCTCCCTCCGTCACTGTCCTGGCTCACAGTCCTCTCCTCATCCGACTCACGGCCATCAGTGTCCTGGCTGTCCGTCCTGTGTTCGTCCATGTCGTGTCTGTCCGTCCTCTGTGCGACCCCTCCAGTGCCCCGGCCTCAGAGGAGGGCACTCCTGTCCGTCTTCCTTCCCCCCTCTGCCGTGTGTCCGTGGGGTGGATGAGCTTGCAGCTGGATGGCGGGGGTTCGAGACGTCCCTGGACGATCAGCTCCTGGCCCTGGGGAAGACAATGAGGCATGTACCGTTAGACACGGAGTCGGGTGTGAGGGGGTGGAGTGTCAGGGGGGGATTAGGGGGTAGAGGGGGCAATGTCAGGGGATGGGTTGAAGGGGGGGGCTTGGGGGCAGTGGTACGGGGTGCAGTGTGATGTGGGGGGGGGGAGGTGATGGGCTGAGGGAGTGTAGCCAGGCAGGGGAGTCTCACTTGGTCCTGCGCCTCCGATCTGGCATGGCGCTATCACCCGGGTGGCGGCTCCCCAGGCGAGGTCCAGAGCCCTCTGCTCATGGACGGTGAGGGGGTGCAGCACAGGTGTACCCCTCCGGTTCTTGTACGCTCACGTTGGTTTTGAGCAGTCTTATCCTGTGGGGGGGGGGGGGGGGGGGGGGGAGCATCAGAGTTAGGTGGTCAGCATCAAGACGCGCAGATGTTGGCAACATTGTGACTTGGTGGGGGACACTGGGCACCACGCCATGGCAGCTCTCAAGGGGGGTGTTGCCCATGTGGGTCGGGTACAACGTGGTGTCCACAAACCCCCGCCCCCCTCCTGCGTGGGCCGGGGGGGGTTCCCGCGAGACGTTGTGGGGAGGGGGGAGAGGGAGGGGTGAGGTGTGGCCCAGTGGACCCCTCAGGGTACTTACCCTGGCAGCCCTCGTGAGGTCGTGGAGCTTCTTTCGGCACTGGTCTCCAGAGCGGGGGGTGTGCCACACAGCGCTAACCGCGGTGCCCATCTCATGCCAGCCGCGCTTCACAGTGCTGGATGGTTGCCGGTGCCCACGTCTTGGGCACAATATGACCCTGCGCTCTTCTACAGCGTCGAGCAGCGTCTCGCGATCACTGTCCCGGAACCTGGGAGGGGCACGGCGGGCCTCAGCCATCTCGATCCTTTGGGTCCTGTGCGCGGATCACGCACTTTAAAAGACGTAGCGTGGCGTCAGCCGGGCGTCACGTGATGACGCCGCTGCTCTGGCGTCACGCCCACCGCGTTTCTCACGGCCCCTCTGCTGGCCCCTCTTTGGGGCCTGGCTCGATCATGCCCGCGGCCGCTTCGCGCCGTTGTGAAACGCGATGGCGTTCACGACGGCGCGGACACTTTGCCTCAATATCGGAGAATCCCACCCCATATGTGGACAGCTCAAGAGGCGCGGGGTGGCTGGCAAAATGGTGCAAGAAGGAGTACCCCATGGCTTCCTGTTGCCATGCCATTTTGCCAATGGCGGGAAAGATAGCAAACATGCCACTCAACTGGAGTCCAATTGAGCCATTTAAGTGGCCAATTAAGGGTCACTTCTAACGTCCATGGGGATTCCATTCAATTGGCTACAGGAAGCACAATGCAGTAACAGGCCCCACCACCTATTATAGTGGGATCACCCTTCATTTGAGAATTCAGGTGCAGGACTTCAACGCCCTCTGTAGAATTTAGTCCTTTTTTTTCCACTTTCTCTTTCTCTGTCTTCCCCTCTCGTCTTGGCATTGTAGAAACTTTTAAAGCTGGCTCCTAGCTTAAAAGAATTTTAAAGCTTTAAATTCTGCCTGACAAGATCTGGTATGCTGCCGGTTGATGTGAAACAAATCAATCACAGCTTTTTAGTTGGCAATTAAATGATTGGTCTTACAGAGTGTGAATGCTGGCTGCTGTTAACATTCACATTATCTACAATTCATTCATTATCCCACCCCATCAGGCATTTGTATATATATCATACAAAATAGAGACAATAACAATGTGAGACACAATTGCAAGGAGTATCGCAGAAAGAACTGATTGGCCATTTTTCTGGCATTACAAAGGTATCATGCTGTGTTTCACCATTGGCTGCTTATTAAGATATCAATCAGGGGGAAGCAAGCATGTTATTAAACTATCACACAGTGACATGTTTATCACTTTACACTGAATGCATTTACAGTTTCAGATACATAGAAATATTAACAGTAAATCCTGAGAATATTCAATGCTGAACAGACTGCTGAGCTTGGCATCACAGATCTTGCTGGATTGGAGACAAACCAGTACAATATCGCTTCTCATTCGGAGACTACAGACTCGTTCGTCTTACATCAATAACTGGTTACATCTTGCAATCAATCATTTAAACTTGTGGATTATATCTGTATAATAATCAAGCAGATAACAGATCATCATAACTTCCAAAAGTCAAGATTGTTCCCAACCAACTTTTACAGAAAGTTACATTCTAAAGGGACTCTAAAAACCATTTTGATACAGTTTTCCTGGACTTCCAGAAAGTATTTTACAAAGTTTATTTCAAAAAACTGTTACATAAATTTAATGTGGTGGAAATGAAAACAAAATATACAAACTGGTTGACAGTAAGCAAACAGCATATTTGTTAGAGAAGTGCTGTTGCAGTGGACATACTCTAAGTTGAATGGTTGTTGTTCCATATTCACAACTTCAATACAGAAACTCAAAATAATTTGGCAGAAGTGAGGTCGAGAGTTTCAAGTCAGAGGAAACAGCCTGTGATCTTGAAAAATGAGTGAAACATAAATCTTTAGTTTACTTTTTAAAGTTTAGCTAGTCTAATGAATAGAGGCATGGCAGGGTGCATCAGTCCCATAGAGTACACATCCTGCACCACGTGGGAACTCTACGATACCTCTCGTGTAATGGACTATTCCATCAGCAGTTAGTATCACTTGCTGGCCCAGCTAAAACTCCAGGGTTCAAAGCATAAGCAGCAGCTGGCATCACTGCAGTGTATCCGTGATGCTGAGAGTTGTGTATGCAATATATTTATGGGCGTAGTCACCCCACAGTCAGAAATGTTCAGACAGAGAGTGAATAGGTGACAGCCAGCCAATCAAGGAAGACCAGGTAGATGGTGCAGGAGTGCCCATGCATTACACTTTCCAACTAGTATTCAGTTGTGAATACAATTGTGCAACCAGAGCCAGGTACACAACACCATGAGCAATCCAGCTGTTTTGGGAGCGATGGGGAAGATTGGAAAAGTAATATTGATAGGGGATTCTACAATGAGTAGAACAGACAGGTATATTTGTTGCCTCCCTGATGTCAGGGTCAACAGTGTCAATAAGCAGCTGCAGAGGGACAGGTGAAAGGGTGTGGGTTCATATTGTTATCAATTACATAGGTAGAAAAAGGGAAAAGGTCCTGCAGGGAGATTTGAGGGAGCTGGGAAAGAGACCAGCGAGAAGGACCACAAAAGGTAGCAATTGCAAAATTATGCTCAGTGTTATATCCTGATGAGTATAGAAATACAAAGATAGATCAGGTGAGTATGTGGCAGGAGAGAGAGTGGGCTTTAGATTCCTGGGACATTGGGTTGGTTTTGGGGCAGTGGGACCTGTACAGGATGGATGTGTTGCAACTAGACAGAAACAGGTAATGTTGTCACAGTGCAGTTCACTGGTGCTATTAGTGAGAATTTAAACTAACTTGCCAGAAGGACGGGCATTGTTATGTTATTATAATGACATAGACCCCAATCACTCCTAAGGCATTCTGGGTTTATTTATTTAGACTAATGTTACGGACAGGAGAAAGACAGGGGGCGGGATTCTCCCATGCCGCGCCGTATGGGAGAATCGCCGTTCGCACCATTTTTTTCCCGCGGCACCAGTCCAACGCCGTTCCGCCACTTTCCAACCGGCGAGAATGGCGTCATCGAGGTCGGCACCGTGCCTGCCAGAGAATCACCCGAGGTACTAAGTACTGCGATTCTCCGGGCCCCCCCGCTATTCAGCGGCCGGATGGGCCGAAGTCCCGATGCCGTGACCCCAGGTCACTGGGGCGGCACTGGGGGGCGGTGGGAGGGTTCTCGGTGAAGGATGCTGCCATGCCCGGGGGGAGGGGTGGTAGGAGAAGAATGCCGCCATGATCGTGGGGGGGGGGGGGGGGGGGGGGAGGAATAGGGGGTGGAGGAAGGAGTGGGGAAAGGAGGAGGGGGTGGAGGAAGGAATGGGGAAAGGAGGAGGGGGTGAGGAAAGGAGGAGGGGTGGAGGAAGGAGGAGGGGGGTGGAGGATTGAGGAGGGGGTGGGGAAAGGAGGAGGGGTGGAGGAAGGAGGAGGGGGTGGAGGAATGAGGAGGTGGTGGGGGAAATGATGCCGCCATACTGTGGGGTGGGGGGGGGGGAGGGGGGGTGAGGCTAGGCAAGGTTACCCGCAGGAGCAACATGTCAGCCGGCCTGCCATGGCAGGACGGTGGCAAAGACTCGCTTCCAAGTGCAGGTCATGGTGATGGGCTGAGGCCAGTGGCGCCGCAATGATTAGGGACGGGGTGAAGTGGGCGGTGGACAGATATTGTGGGCAGGGCGAAGGTTGCATGCGTGTCTACAACGAAACCAGGCAGCCGGGGCCCCCATGTATCCCATGGGCCCTGGCTGTAGAGGTGTCAAAGCGCCATCGTTAAACATGTTGTTGTCTCTCCTTCCCAACCCCCCCCCACTTCGTGTAGTTCGTAATGTTTGCGCACGAGCCAGCTATGTTTGCCGCCGTGGCGGGAGCGGCTGCCCTTCAGGTAGCCATTGGGCGTGCCAACGCAGGCGGCTCAGAGCAGCTGCTGGAGCGGCGGCTGCAGCAGAGGGACAGGCTGCAGACGGCCCCATGCCAGCCACTCATGCTGCAGGCCCTCCTACCCGACCAGGTGCATGAGGAGGAGTAGGGTGACAATGACCACCACGTCATCGGGCATGCAGAGCACGAGGATTCTGATCTTGAGGGGGCGCAGGGGGAGGAGGAGGAGCAGGTGGTGGTGCCAAGACGCCGGAGGTGCCCCATGTGGCCTCGAGTGTACCGTCACCGCATGTCATTCCAGGACCTTCCAGACACGGCATGCAGTAGGAGACTCCGATTGAGTCGGGAGACCGTTACATATAGGTGCCACATCATGGCGCACTTGGCACCACGTGGAACAGGGGGAGGACATGCTATCCCGGTGACTGTCAAGGTCACGGTTGCCCTCAATCTCTTCACCACGGGGTCCTTCCAGGCGCCGAGCGGGGACCTGTCTGGAATCTCGCAGGTATCGGTGCACCGGTGCATCCGGGCGGTTACCGACGCCCTGTATGCCATCGCCCACAGATACATAAATTTTCCGGAGGACCGCGCACATCAGACTGACTGGGCAGCGGGATTCACCTCCGTGGCCGGGATGCCAATGGTCCAGGGGGTGATTGATGGGGTACACGTCGTCATGCGTCACCCTCGGATAACAGGGACGTTTTCCCACAAAGGAAGGGGAACTACTCGATGATAATTCAGGTGGTCTGCGACCATCGCATGAAGATAATGCACGTGTGCGCCCAATACCCTGGCAGCGTGCATGATGCTTTCATACTGGCTCATTCTTTCATCCCCACTATTTTCGAGGGATACCCCCCCCCACTGAGGGGCTGGTTCCTGGGCGACAGGGGTTATCCGTTGCGGTCGTGGCTGATGACGCCTATACGGCTGCCACAGACCAACGCGGAGACCAGCTATAATGAGGCCCATGCAGCAACCAGGGGTGTTGTGGAGAGGTGCTTTGGCCTCCTGAAGATGAGATTCTGGTGCCTGGACCACTCTGGAGGGGCCCTGCAATACCACCCCGACAGGGTCGGGTGCATAGTTGTGGTCTGCTGTGTGTTGCACAACATTGCCCAACAGAGGGGCGATGTCCAGGAGGAGGATGCACAAGGGGAGCCCGATGAGGGTGACGCCTCTGCACATGAGGAGGAGGAGGAGGAGGATGGTGAGGGGGGGGCACAGACACGACCTGGGGCGGGATATGGACGGGAGGCTGCACAACGAGACCGGCTAGGAGAACGAGCACGCGAGGCGTTGACTGCCGCACGTTTCACTAGCTAGGGGGAGGGCATCGCTGAGCAAGGCACGTGCCCCACGGATCGTGCACAACCGCACCGCCCAGCACCCCCACTTCCGGCACCATCGCACAACCCTACCGCCCACACCACCACTTTCACAGCACATTCCACCTGCGGCACATTGTGAATATTTTAACACAGTTGCTTGTGTCAGCGGGTGTGAGCAGTGCCATGTTGAATGATGATAACCCGCTCTGCGATGAGCTGTGAGCTCCGGATCGCTAGACAATGTCTGACTCATGGCCATATCTGAACCCTCCACCTCGGTGGTCCCTGTATGCGTCATGGACAATCCACCACATGGCCATGTGGGGCAGCTGGCGTTGGTGTGCTGAAGGCGACGGGGTGTTGGGGGGGGGGGGGGGTGGAAGAAACACACACCCGGCCTCACCGCTGTACAGAACTTCGACCCCCAGCCTCACTCGGTCCCCCTCACGACCCCTCAGGCACCGGACATAGCACAGAGTCATCTAGGTTTGGTATAACAGTGACTTTAATCGTGACATTCACATACAAGTGCCCTAGTCCCGACAACTAGCTGTGCCCTGCACCCGTGCCAACTTACTACGTGTCTGACTTCTTGGCCTTACGGGCCCTACCACTACGTCTTGGTGTTTCCCCAGATGGTACTGCAGGAGTGGAGGCAGACTGCTGAGACTCCTGCCCTGGACGTTGGTCCCCATTGGCGCGTGTTTCCTGGGGCGTCTCGGCGTGGATGGGTCAGGCTGCTCGGCGGGCGTGCTGGCTCTGCCACCCTGCTCTGCCCGCTGCCCACTAGATGCACCAGGGATGGAAAGGGGGGGTCCGAGTGTTCTGGGACCTTCCCCCATGCCGTGCATCCATGGGGACAGATGAGCTTGCAGCTGAACGGCGGGGGCTTGTCCGAGACGTCCCTGGACAATCGGCTCCTGGCCCTGGGTAAGACAATGAGGCATGTATCACTAGACACACGGAGTCGGGTGTGAGGGGGTGGAGGGGACAGTGTAAGGGGGTGGAGTGTCGAGAGGGGTGGTTAGGGGGTGGAGGGGTATGTGTCACGGGGTGGGTTGAAAGGGGTGGGCTTGGGGGCAGTGTTAGGGGGTGCAGTTTGAGGGGGGGGGGGGTGATGGGCTGAGGGGGTGTAGCCAGGCAGGGGAGTCTCACTTGGTCCTGCGCCTCCGATCTGGCATGGCGCTACCTCCCGGGTGGCGGCTCCCCCAGAGAGGTCCAGAGTCCTCTGCTCATGGACGGTGAGGGGGTGCATCACATGTGTACCCCTCCGGTTCTTGTACGCTCACGTTGGTTGTGAGCAGTCTTATCCTGCGGGGTGGGTGGGTGGGTTGGGGGGGGGGAGCATCAGAGTTAGGTGGTCAGCATCAAGACGCGCAGATGTTGGCAACATTATGACTTGGTGGGGGACACTGGGTGCCACTCCATGGCTGCTCTCAAGGGGGGGTGTTGCCCATGTGGATCGGGTACAACGTGGTGTCCACAAACCCCCGCCCCCCCTCCTGCGAGGGCGGGGGGGGAGTTCCCGCGAGATGTGGTGGGGAGGTGTGAGGGAGGGGTGGGGTGTGGCCCAGTGGACCCCTCAGGGTACTTACCCTGGCAGCCCTCGTGAGGTCGTGGAGCCTCTTTCGGCACTGGTCTCCAGAGCGGGGGGTGTGCCCCACAGCGCTAACCGCGGTGCCCACCTCACGCCAGCCGCGCTTCACAGTGCTGGATCATTACCGGTGCCCACGTCTTGGGCACAAGATGGCCCTGCGCTCTCCTACAGCGTCCAGCAGCGTCTCAAGATCACTGCCCCGGAACCTGGGAGCGGCACGGCGGGGCTCAGCCATCTCGATCCTTCGGGTCCTGTGCGTGGATTGCGCACTTTAAATCATGCGGCGCGGCGTCAGCCGGGCATCACGCGATGACGCCGCTGCTCTGGCACCACGCCCACTGCGTTTCCCGTGGCCCCGCTGCTGGCCCCTTTTCGGCGCCTGAATCAATCGTGCCCGCGGCATTTTCACGCCATCATGAAACGCGACGGCGTTCACGACGGCGCGGCTGCTCTGCCTCAATATCAGAGAATCCCGCCCAGGAAAACTGCACATATTTCCTCTTACCACCTGTCTGAAAGCAGGAATTATTGTCTTAAAATATGCAGTATTATGTTTTCACAATCTTCAGTGTTTGTTTTATTATTAATCTGCAGCAAACTCGAGTTAGGATTAATTCATAAGGTTAAGTTTGCTTCACATTCAATAACCTGGAGTGGGGGGGAGGAGGGGTGTCCTTAATGTTCCATTCCAAACACATGCACACACTGTAAAGGGGGGATAGAGAAAAGGAGTTTTCCAGTCCGGAAATCACAGAATGGAGTATTAGTTCACATGATTTCCAGAGACCAATGCGGAATTCTTTCACAAAGACAGAGATCGATGAGAAAGTTTTTCACATTGGCATTCAAGTTGCAGTATTCATTTCATTTATTGCTGCCCACAAGATGAAATAGGCACACAGAGACCAAATTGGTTCTGTAGGTGATGGTATGAAATCTTGCAGAAGAGACTGTTTCCGAGGTACAGGCAATTGTTCTGCCTCAAGGGGCCGACTTTGTGGTAGCTGGCCAGTTGGATGTTGAAAGAGAAGGTTGACTAGTTCTCAGTTCTCAAAAGCATTTAGAAATTTCAAAATTGTAACTTGAGTCATGTGTCATTCCTTCTCCATGATGGCTTCAAAAAGGATGTTTATCCACCATCAGGAATTTGCTTTGATTTCAAGGCTGAAACATCCCAGTTATTTATTTGTTGTTGAAAGAGATACCATCTATGTTGAGATGTTTCGGAAGCCATTGCCTCAGCCGACAAACTGACTCCACAGCAAGGTGAGATCATCAGAAGCAAATGACATCCATGTTCTCTTTGAAAAATGTCTTGAAAGTCCCAGGTGTGATCAGTGTCTGTTAGCAGCTCTCTAACGAACAACCTTGGATGTACAAGCCTCCTGATCTTTGTGATTACAAGCGATCTGTACAATAAGTTACGACATTACAGAAGCTGAATTTTTTTTTTTGTTCTTGAAACTCCTGGTGATAATTTTCCAACAAAGGACCAACCCTGTGGGCAGGTGACTCTAAGCAGCCACCTTTTAGTTCAGCAAAAAGGTCCATCTTTAAAAGGAGCAATAAGGATAAAGTTTGGAACATGTAGTGTTCATGTTTTTCTCACCACTAGGCACATTTATACAAAGGTAGAAAGCTTGATGATATCAGCAACAGAGTTGTGTGTGCGTTCTGTTCAAAAGCAAATGTGAAACGAAGACTGGATCGCATGACACACTTCCCTTCTAATGCTGCTAACCTTTAAAGGCATATTACAACACCCACAAGGTGTAACATTAGAAAGCAGAAACAAAGTACATGAAGTACAGGGTGGGACAGGTGGGAATAAAGTAAGAAAAAGTCAGTTATTAGGTGAGGCTAGACTAATGGGGAATGCAATAAGGTCTAATCAGGTGAAGCGATAGAAATTATGTTGTTGAACTGCCCATGTAGATGACCACATAGCAATATGATATCACGCCAATAACGATGACACATCTCAAAAAAGAACAGGACTGGATACTCAACATTCTTTGATACTGGCCTCCAGCAGGTAGGAGTGAAAAATCATGGGAGCCAGGTGGGAACAGCTCTGCAAGTCCCACCACATTTGGGGTATTTTATCGAAGGGGGGGACGGGAAATGGTCAGGCTACCTGCGCAAGGAAGTGGGAAGATAATTTGCATATGTAAAGGCTCCATTAATGGGCCATTTTACAGCAGCATTTTGCTGATGTTGGGCCTACTTTCCGCCGCTTACCAAGAAAGGAGCAGTGGGCACAACCCTAACGACCTCCCCAGAACCTTTACCCCTCCGACCCTCAGCTCTGTGAAATTTTCAAACATTTTCTTAACTCCGTGATCTCCTGCACTCTGCAGCAGTGACCATCCATCCTGATGGTGCTGATGAGGCTTCAGAACTGATGTCCCTGTGATTGGGGAACCATCCTCCATCCTTAATTAAATAGCGGTCCCATAGGCGGTCCTACTGATGAAGGTGAATATTACTGTACTCCTGGACGGTTAAGGACAGAGGTTTGGACTTTACAGGCTTCCATGGGTTGGACAGCAGTAGTAGTTTGGTGGTGGTGGTGGCGCTGATCTGACCCAACTGTCTGCCCCTACATTCATGGCTGGGAGAGGGAGCATGTGGTGTCCTCGGCATACTTTAGGCCTTTCGTGACCGATGGCCTCCTGGACCTAGTCAATGTGGCTATTAATCCATCCAGCAGCAGGTGGTTAAGTTGGTCATTGGACTCAACTGCCTGCCCCTCTTTGGTAACCTCCACCCCCGGGTGTTCCAGGTGAAGGTGCAATGGAGCACGCAGAGGCTGCTTGAGACCTTCCACAGCCAATGGGCACCACAGGGGCTGCAGTGCATCATCAGCTTTCAAAATGACATTGTAATTTAATTTCAATAAGGTTTGTTTCAAATATTACTTTGTTACAATCCCCCTTTAAGGGATTAATGATTTGTTAATTTGTTTATTTGACTACCTGAATTCTCAAATGAGTATAAAGGGAGCCTGCTGGGACATTAGATTAGTAGGTAGGAAGCAGGGATATGCGTTACTGCATTCTGTAAATAAACCTACTGTCAAGAAAATGATTTGTGCCGAGTTTCATACTTCCATCTGGGATACAATTAACAATAAAGTTTAGGTTCGTTATGGACAAGGGGAAATCTGGAGTAAATATTCTTAATTGGATGAGAACCGATTTCGATAGGATGAGAATGGATCTGTTGTGGGAAAATTGGAAATTAAAAATGGCCAGTCAAATCTGTCAAAGGGAACAATGGGCTACCTTTAATGAGAAAATCGCTCTGGTACTGTCGAGGTCCATCCCCATGAAGCAGAAAGGTAGAGCAACTAAAGCCAGAGTTCATTGGAGTCAAATGTCCAATGACCACAGAGTAGGTGAAGCCAAAAATGGGGCATGTGACAAATGTAAGGTTGCTGATACAAATGAGAACCAGGGTGAATATAGAAAGTTCGGAGGGGAAGTGAAAAAGAAAATAAGGAAGGCAAAGAAAAAGTAGAGTAGAGACTGGCAGCTAATGTAACAGGGAACTCAGAAGTCTCCCATAGACACACAAATAGTAAAAAGGTAGTACGAGGAGGGCTGAGGATGATTAGGGATCAAAAGGAGGGCAAAAGCATGGAGGCAGAAGGCATGGGTGATGTACTCAATGAACACTTTTCATCTGCCTTTACCGAGGTAGGAGATGCTACCAAAATCATAGTGAAAGAAAAATTAGTTGAGATACTGGATGGACTAAACATTGGTAAAGAGGTGTATTAGAAAGGCTGGCTGTCCTGAAAGACGATAAATCACCAGGACTAGATGGGAAGCATCTCGGGATGCTGGGGGAAGTAGAGGTAGAAATAGTTGAGGTACTGGTGAAAATCTTCCTATTCTCTTTAGATCTGGAAATTGTGCCAGAATTGCAAATATTGCACCTTTGTTCAAAAAAGAGAGTGTTAGGATAAACCCAGCAACTTCCCATCAATCAGTTTAGCATTAATGTTTGGAAAACAAATGTATTAAAAGCAAATTGTGTTCAACTAACCAGATTGGTATGTTTGACAATGCAACAGAGAGGATTGGCAAGGGTAATGTGGCTGATGTGTGTGCATAGACTTTGAACAGGTTTTTGATAAAGTTCCACACAACAGGCTTGTCAACACAGTTGAAATCGATGGAATAAAATGGACAATGACAGCATGGATACAAAAGTTGGCTGTGTGATAGGAAATGGAGTAATGCTAAACAGTTGTTTTTCAGACTGGGGGAACATATATAGTTGGGCTTACCTTCGTAAGTATTAGGACTTTTTTTGAATTATCTACACTGTATTATATAGGGCACAATTCCAAAATTTGCAAATGAAACAAGACTTGGTAAGTATTATGAATTGTGAAAGGTTTAATGAAAGAATTATTCCAGGGAGGAGGGGTTTCAGTTGTGAGGATAGTTTGGACGAGCTAGGGTGGTTCTCCTTAGAGAAAAGAGGGTTGAGAGAAGATTTGACAGAATTTTTCAAAATCATGAGGGGTCTAAAACAGAATTGGTGCAAAGAGAACCAGAGGGCACCAATTTAAACTGTTTGGCCACAGAAGCAACCATGATATGAAAAATAAGTTTCTTACACACCAAGTGGTTTGGATATGGAGTGTTGTCGTGACAGATTCAACCATGGCTCTCAAATGGGAATTGGATAATTATCGAAAGAGTAAAACATGGTGGGCAATGGGGAAAGGGTGGGTGGGTTGGACTAGCAAAGTTGCACTTGCAGAGAGCCAACATGGACAATTGGGCTGAATGGCCTCCTTCTGTGCTGTAAACATTCTATTCTCATCTATGAAATCCATAACCCGGCATTAAGGCGAGAGATGGAATTTAATACAGGTATAAATGAAAAGGAAGTTACGGTGGAAGAAAAAATATATATCTTCTATCAATGGTGTAGAAATAGTTAAAGGTGTGGTTGGAAGGGTGAGCAGATTCAACACTCATGATTTCTCAATTAATTTTACATAGTTTTTTTGAAGTATTCAGGAGACAGGAAATGGGGTGGGGAGCAGAGCTGCTGTCATTACGTCCCGGGGACAGAAAATCACCAACTCTAAACTGAATGAACATGCTTAAATGAGGCAATACAGGTAATAAAGCTGTGACATCTTACATCCCAATTTTTCTGTCATTTCTGCTGTATATGCAGCAATCCTGCCAATATAAATTAGGCTGTCAGCATTGCTCAGCACTACAGAAAGGACCAAACAGTACTTTCTAAGGACACACTAAAAGCTTATTCCCCAAGTGATTTGTGATTTTTCTTTTACTACTGGCAATTTCTTGAGATTTATGCCTTTTTCTGCGGTGCTCTCATTTAACCCTTCCTCTCCAATTCTAAACGACTGGGACTCTCCAGTATTTGGTGTATTGGTAGCAGTCTACCCTAATGTCTGCCATTGCTTATCCTTGCAGAATGGAGAAGATCACTCACTCTTTCTGCACTGTAGCCAGGTCCTAGGGATGTGCCCATGGCTACTGAGCTCCCCTGTCATTTTCACCCAAGCTTTCTTTGTTAGACAGGAAAGTCATAGGAGAGCCTCCAACCATTTGATAACCGCCTGGAGGAGGGAATGCAAGGTGTCATCATTAAGCTGATGGTTTGATAGACTTTTTGTAAGCCCATGTGGTGTGTGTAGATCAATCCCGAGGGACCAGTGTTTCTGAGAACTGTAGGAGAACTGATGCTGACCGCTCAGATGTCTTCAGGTTTTATATCTACGCAGGGAGGGAGAGGAAGAGGGGGGAGAGGGGGAGGGGAAAGGGGTTAGGGGGGCAGGGAGAGGAGGGGAAAGAAGGAAGGACAGGGGACAAAGAACAATAGAGAGGAACCAGAGGGGGTGGGGTGAAAGACGAGGGAACACAAACTGTAAGGAGAGAACAGAAAATTACAATGACCATGACAAACACAGCAACAGGGAGTAAAAGAGTACGGGAGGAAGAAACGACGAGCAGCCGAAGCAGATGCAAGCACACAGCAACAACAGTGAAAATCGACCAGGAGAAGCAAGCAACATTAGGGGCGCCTCTCCCACCCAGATCTATTTTGTATTCCTGGTGTTGTATGTACTCTCTTTATTTAAAAAAAAACGGAAGAATACACAAGACATGTATACAGGAATACTGCAATTGTCTCTCCAGTACCTCGACGTATATACACTTCCCCAGTTTGTACCCCCCCCCCCCCACACACCTTGTTTTTTTTACTTTTTATTTATGTGATTTTGCTAATTATATAGCGTTGCTGTTTTTATCCTTTTTTGTATTATCTTCTCTCTTTGTACTTCTTTGTGTACAGCTGTAAATATACTATGTTCGAAAAACCCAATAAAACACATTTGTAAAAAAATGTTTCATATCTACGTATAATTGCTCTCATGTGCTGAGCCTCAATAAATAAATTCACAATGAGTTTTCACAATCTCTTGTAAGTAATTTGTGCCTTGTGTCTTATGCAGTAAATAATTGTTACAATAACACAACAGATGCATAAAAATTCAGCTCACAGAGTCGATGGGATAGTGAGAGAATGCACAACTGTTGAAACCTTTATTCGATAGTCCACATTTTGGAGGTGCTGCTGGGTGAGGTCCAGTGAAAGAGAGTTTCCTCCCTGGAATTGCTCTACAAAAATCAACAGGAAAAGATATCTGATAGAAGGAAATGTCATACTAAAGATTGTGCGCACTACCTATAATACTGAGGACTGGATGTGGAAAACAAATGGTACACCTCAAGGACAGTAACAATATAAGTCCATTCAATAGTTCCATTTGACAAACTCATGGTCTACATATGCATGTCATTAATTACTGTCAGACAAGCAGTTAAAAATGAATCAACGGAAAATGCTAACTCTTTCGACATGCTGGTCTTGCATGGCTGATCATGCTTCTGTGTACAGCATTCTCCACCATAACTCAAATCAAAAGTCTTGATGCATGCATTATCACATGTAAAATCATTGCCTAGCTATATGCTGAATGATCATTTGAGAATGATGATTGCACCATTGGCACAAATCTGACTTTGCACATGGGCTCCTTTAATTGACAATGGGGATAATTTTTGTGTTGTCCACAGGAAAATGATCTTGTGCTTTGCATCACGCCTGTTTTTTTGACTTTTGCACAGATCTATCACAGAGAATTACTGCAGATAATTCTGCAGATCTATAGCAAATGTTGGTTGCTTGAGGAACTTCAGCTCAAAGTTAATGAGTTGGAGTCCAATCTTCAGACATTGTGACACATCAGGGAGGAGGAGAGTTACCTGGATGTTGCAGGAGGCAATCACACTCCTTTGATTAACTACTGTGAATTTGGTTAGTGGTCAGAGACAGAAGGGTGTGACTACAAGTGAGGCAGGTAAAGGGATCCCAGAGGTAGCACTGCAGGAGCCTCAGCCCCTGCCCTTGTGCAAAAGGTTTGAGATTCTTGTTCCCTGTGTGGATGAGAGTGGGGACTGTAGGGAGGATAAACAAACTGACCATAGCACAGTGGTACAGGGAGTCATTCAAGTGGATGAGAGAAAAGAGAGTCAGGGATAGACACTGTTCTCTGTAACCAGGATTGAGAGTCCCGAAGGATGTGTTGCCTACCTGGTGTCAGGGTTAAGATATCCCATCTGGGCTGCAGAGGAACTTGGCATGAGAGGGAAAAGATCAATTGTTATGGTCCATGTATGTACCAATGATATAGGTAGAATGAGAAAAGACATTCTACGGAACAGCTAGGTGCTAAATTAAAAGACACAACCACAAAAGGTAATAATCTCAAGATTACTACCTGAACCACAAACTAATTGGCAAAGGGTCAGTAAAATTAAAGAGGTAATTGCGTGGCTCAAATATTAATGTGGGAGAAATGGGTTTAAGTTCGTGGGACATTGGCACCAGTATGGAAAGATGGAGCAGTTCCGTTGGGATGGACTCCATTGGAATCATACTGGAACCACTGAAATCAAATAGCTAGGGATGTAAACTAAATAGTTGGTAGGAGAGTTCAATTGAATGGAAATGATAAAAATGTAAGTGTAAGGAGAAGGTTAATGATGAGGCTAATTGTTACCAGATAATGAAAGGAAGGGACAGATTCTGTGAACATCAAATTACACCAGGGAATCCAACAAGGGTAGGAACAATTAATTATAGGACAAACTTAAAGGCTTTGTATCTGAATGTGCATAGCATTAGGTTTAAAATTAATGTGTCAATAGCACAAATAGAGACAATGGGTATGATCTTGGTGGTGATTATTAAGACATGGTTACAAGGAGACCAGTGTGGGAGTTGAATAGCCAAGGGTACTGAGTATTTTAGAAGAATAGACAGAAAGGAAAAAGAGGTGTCACTATAAGAAGAGACCAGTGCTGTAGTGAAAACATGATATTGGCACTGGAGTTTGAGATGCAGAATCAGTCTGGGTAGAAATAAGAAATAGCAAAGGAAAGAAGTACATGGTGGGAGTAATCTATAGGTCTCAAATAGTAGTTCCACAGTGGGATGTAGTATAAACCAGGAAATATTTGGGGCTTGTAAGGAATATACAACAATAATCATGGATGATTTTAATATGCATATAGGCTGGATTAATCAAACTGGCAAGTGTAGCCTTGAGTTCATAGAATGTAGTAGAAATTGTTCTTGAACAATATGTTGTTGAACCAATCAGGGAGCAGGCTGGTTTGGGTTTAGTATTGTGCGATGAGCTGGCATTAAACCATGATTTTGTAGTAATGGATCCTGTAGGGAGGAGTGATCATTGCATGCTTGAATTTCAAATTCAGTTTGAAGGCAATAATGGAGTCCCACATTAGCCTTTTGGTGTGAAACCAAGGTAATTACATAGACATGAGGACAGACTTCGCATTACTAAAAAGTAGGACAGTTGATAAACAGTGGCAGATATTTAAGGCAACATTTAATTCCTTATATGACTAAAATATGAGTAATGCAAGTAAATAAAGTCATCATAGCCTCAGATGATTATAGGCTGCTTTCCCCTTTGAGTGGAGGAACTGACTGGTGGTGATTTAATCTGAGGACCACCACACTTCAAGCGAGGGGAAAGGTTGAGAAGATGGGGCCTTCATAAATAACCTCAGCCGGGACAGAAATTGAACCCGGTTATATTCCAGAGAGGAAGAAAGATTGTAAGAGCGGGTAAATGCATCCATGGCTAAACAAAGAGGTTAAAGATAACATAAAGGCTAAAACTAAGACAATCATATTGCAAAGGTCAGTGTCAGGCTGGAAGATTGGGAAAATTTTAAAGACCAACAGAGGGGTTTACAAAAAAAGTAATGAAAAAAGCAACAGTAAATTATAAAAGAAATCTAGCGCAAAACACAAAAACGGATAGCAAAAAGATTTTCTAATGTACAAAAAGGAAGGGGTAGCTAAAGTCAATGTTGGCCCCTCAGAGGAAGAGATTGGGCAGTTAACAACGGGGAACACAGAAATGGCAGACACTAAATCAATACTTTACCTTGGTTTTCACGGTGGAGGACACTAGAACCATCTCAGTAGTAATAGGTATTGCAGAGGTTATTAAAAAGGAGGAACTTAAAACAACCGCCATCACAAGGGAAAAGGTACTGAGCAAGTTATTGAGATTAAAGGCAGATGTGCTACCATGCTATGGGCATAGTCCCAAAGTCCAAAAATGTGCAGGTTTGGTGAATTGGCCATGCTAAATTGCCCCTTAGTGTCCAAAAAAAAGGTCAGGTGGGGTTACTGGATTACGGGCAAAGGGTGGAGGTGTGGGATTGAGTAGGGTGCTTTTTTCAAGGGCCGGTGCAGACTCGATGAGCCGAATGGCCTCCTTCTGCACTGTAAATTCTGTGATTCTATGAGATGAGTCCCCAGGGCCTGATGACCTACATCCTAGGGTCCTAAAGGAAGTGGTAGCAGAGATAGGTTGCATTTGTTAGAATGTTTGACTAATTTGCAGTCATTCTTCAAAGATATAACAAGCAAAGTTGATAATGTGGGCCCTGGAGATGTAGTGTGTCTGGACTTCCAGAAGGCATCTGATAAAGTGCTGCATAAAAGCCTAATACACACGGTAAGATTCCATGGGGTTGGGGGTAATATATGAGCTTGGATAGAGGTTTGCCTAACCAACAGAAAGCAAAGAGTGAGGATAAATGGGTCTTTTTCTGGTTGGCAAGCTGTAACTAATGGTCCTTGGGCCCTAACTATTTACAATACATATTAATGATTTGGATGCAGGGATAGA
This sequence comes from Scyliorhinus torazame, assembly GCF_047496885.1. NCBI lineage: Eukaryota > Metazoa > Chordata > Chondrichthyes > Carcharhiniformes > Scyliorhinidae > Scyliorhinus > Scyliorhinus torazame. Next base: position 264,700,537 of record NC_092711.1, read on the forward strand.
AGGTACCGTAGCCACATTTTCAAACAACAATAAAATAGGTGGGATAGTAAGTTGCAATGAGGAAATAAAGAACTTGCAAATGAATATGGATAGGTTAGCTAAGTGGGCCAAATTTTGGCACATGGAATTTAACGCGGATAAGTGTGAGATCATCCATTTTGGTCGGAGGAGTAAAACGGCAACTTATTATCGAAATGGAGAGAAACTTCAAAATGCTTCAGTGCAGAGGGATCTGGGTGTCCTTGTGCATGAATCATAGAAAATTTGTATGCAGGTGCAGCAGGTAATAAGGAAGGCATTTTGGAATTTTGACATTCATTGCTAATGGAGTAGAGTATAAAAGTAGGGAAGTGCTGTTGCAATTGTATGGAGCGTTCGTGAGACTGCATCTGGAGTACTGCGCACAGTTTTAGTCCCTTTACTTGAGAAATGCATTGGAGGTGCTTTAGGGCTGGCTGGGGGGGGGGGGGGAGGTTAAGGGAAAGAGGGAAGCAGGGGGGGCTGGTTGAAGTGGGAAATAATTAGTGGGAAAGGGGGACAAGGAAACTGTGTATGTAAGCCACATTGGCTGATTTTGGTTGTTGGTTGGGTGGGTGTTATTTGTTCTGTTGTTTTTTTTCCTTTTGAAAATTGTTGTTAAAAATTATATTTGTCTTAATAAAATATTTTCCAAAAAAAATGGTAGCATTTCTACTTCAAGAGTCAAAGTGCAGGGCTAAAACTCTGCTACAGACAGTCCTACTGAGTGGAAATTGGAGCTCTGGATTTGAATTCCTGGTTCATATCTGGTGGGATACATACCTCTGGCAAAGGTGAATTGCCTCCTTCAATTTTATTTATTTATAAAACCCTCCCATCAAATAGGATAAACCACCTTATCGACTGGTGTAAATATAGTTACTGCAATTACCCCCGCGAGGACCTTGGGGGATTACTAATAGATCTCTCCGTGGGACTTGTGGAATGCCAGTTTCCTTGGTAACGGGTGGAGGCCTGCCCAGCTTGTACTCGTCAACTCAGCCCTTTAAATGCCGGCCCGCACCTGAACCAGCAATTATGGTAGCCCCGGGCTGGGGCTCTATTGTTGTAGGTCATGGTAGTGGCGAGTTATAAATAAACAAAATTTAGCTTTCTGCATTACTACAATGGTGATGAGGAGCAAGAACACGATTCTGGACAGCCTTGTTATTCCAGTAAGAAAAGATGAAGAAAATCTGAAAATGTCGCTCTTTGATAAACTAGAGTCATGTGACACAGGCAAGGATGATTGGCTGCAGTATGCCGAAAGAATGTGATATTTCTTTCGGGAAAACGGTATTGAAGGCAAAGATCAAAAGAAGGTGATTCTCCTGACCACTGGCGGAACACCAACATTTGGAATCATTTCAGGCCTGACTTTCTCGGCAGCCCTGGATTCAAAATCCTTTACTGAACTCATAGACCTAATAGCGAACCACTGTGACCCTAAACCATCTGTGATACTGCAACATTATAGATTCAACACAGCCGGAAGAACTCCCAGAGAATCAGCAAAGGAATTCCTGACAAGACTTCGGAAACTGGCGTAACACTGAGTATGGACTGTCCCTCCTAGAGATGCTTTGGGACCGACTGGTATGCGGCATAAATAATGTCGCAACCCAGAGGAAACTGCTGGCAGAAACTACCTGGGACCTTCAAAGAGCCATTTGAATTGGCACTATCCCGTGAAAATGCTGAGAAAGGGACCCAGGAGCTCCAGGGATTACAACATCCTCAGCATCTGATGACCCCGATAAAGGAGAACTGGTTTCCCCATGGACAGCGCTCATGGGACCCACCCGCCACCAAGTCAACAATCAGACACGAGAGATGAGGCACAGGGTCAACGGCTGCGAGGCATCAGAAACCAATGGGAAAATTCCCTGGAGAACTACAGAGAGTAGTCGCAAAGCTGCTGCACTCACAGTCATAGAGAACACCCAAAACTCCTTATGAATACACTTTCCAACACCAACCAGGGGCACACACTGTCAACACAGATGGCTTACGTTATCTTCCATTACCAGAACGTACGCTACCCCCATTAGTACCTGAGGAAATCTTATTGCACAGCAACCAGCCTGGGATGTCAAAGATAAAGGGTGGGCTTCTCTAATAATGGGGCTATATTCCCACGCCAGCGTGAAAACTGGCGCCAACGACTCCGGCGACAGCAGCCCCCGAAAGTGAGGAATTCTCACCTTTCTAGAGGGCGAGGTTGCCGCCGGAGTGGTCCCCGCAGCTCCAGCTGGCACGGAAAGGTCCGCACGAGTCCGTGCATGCGCGGAATGGCCGGCAGGGGTTCCCTTCTCTGCGTCGGCCCCCGGGCAATATGGTGGAGCCCAACAGGGGCCCGGTGTGGAGTGAAATAAGCCCCCATAGAACCAGCCCGCCTGCCGATCGGTAGTCCTGATCGCGGGCCAGGCCACCGCCCCCCCCCCCCCCGCCCCCCCGGGGGTCGGATTCCCCCGCCCTCCCCTCCCCCTCCAGGATGGCCCCTGCACACTCACCTTCCGGGTCCGCTGTGTGGGAGGTGAGTAATCCACACCGCCGGGACTGGGCCAAACTTGTCGGCCACTCGGCCCATCAGGGCCCGGAGAATCACCGGGAGGGGGGTGCCAATGTCATAGTGCCCAAGAATTGTGAAGCCAGCGTCGCGGCGGGATTCGCGCGCCCCCCGGGGGATTCTCCAACCCGGCGCCGGGTCGGAGAATCCCAGCCAAAGATTTTGTCTCATAGTTACCTAATTACCTAACAGCACTTCTTTCGGGTCTTGTGGGAGGAAACCGGAGCACCCGGAGGAAACCCACGCAGACACGGGGAGAACGTGCAGACTCCACACAGGCAGTGACCCAAGCCAGTGACATTTCATAATAACATTTTAACCTCACCCACATGTTCATGCTGGACAGAGGGCAAAATCGTATCGTTACAGCCTTGGAAACCGTGTAGGAGGCAGAGTAAAGCTCGGTGTCAGTTTAACAGGATTCTCACAAGCTGTTTGTTCTAGTTATATTGTAATACAGAGACATAATACAGAGACACTTGATGTGTTGGGTGTTCTGGATCACATACAGGTCACCAACACTTGAAGTAGTGCAACACTATTTTATTAAAAGATTAACTATTTAAACATACTTGAACTGTGGGTAAATATAATACTAGCTTTAACTAAAGACCTTTGCATTGTCCTAACCAGTTGATGCACTCAGCACATGGTGAATGTCTGTGTTGCAGGCTGTGAGCTCTGTGCTCCTAGCTAGCTGCTATTCGAATGAGTGGGAACTCTGATGCCCCCTGTCTTTACAGTGCATGTGCTTTCACTGGTGATTGGCTGTGCTGTTGTGTATGTTGATTGGTCCCACTGTGTGTCCATCAGTGTGCGTCTGCACCATGATACACTGGTGTACATTATGACATCCCCCCTTTTATAGAAAAAAATGTGCCTGCTTGACAATAAATAGTGTGTGGTGAATGTTCCTAACTACGTGTGCGCAAAATATTTACAGGACTATGTACATAAAACTAAGCTATTTACATGGGAAGGTACCTGGTGCAGAAAAAAACAGTGTGTCACACAAATAACGAGATGAACACTATAAACAAACCACTTGAATGATTAAACGGAAGAACAGAACAGACCAGAGAGTCCATTAGTGCAAAGTTCACAAACCATGGGTGGGATTCTCCACTCCCGCGCCAAAGTGGCCACGCCATCGTGAATGCCGTCGAGGTACACGACGGCGCGAAACGGCCCCGATCCCGAATGATTCAGGCCCTGACAATGGGCTAGGATCGGGGCCGCGTCATCTACACGCGCCAGTCCTTGTCGCCCGTGTAAAGGCGGCGCCGCATAGATGATGCGGCCGGCGCCGCATAACTGGCGTCACACGCGCATGCGTGGTTGCCATCCTCTCTAAGTCCGCCCCGCAAGAAGATGGCGGACGGATCTTGCGGGGCCGCGGGAGGAAGGAGGTCCTCCTTCAGAGAGGATGGTCCGACAATCGGTGGGCACCGATCGCGGGCAACCCCACATTTGAGGTACCCCCCGGTGCAGGATCCCCCCCTCCACCTACCGCAGTCCGCCCCCCCCAGCGTTCACGTACTATTCATGACGGCAGCGACCAGGTGTGGACGCCGCCGGGGGGAACCCGCCATTTTGGCCTGGCCGCTCGGCCCATCCGGGCCTGAGAATAGCGGGGGTGCCGGAGAATCGCCATTTTGGGTGTCTCCGGCGATTCTCCAGCCTGCAGCCCGCGGAACTTGACTGGGCCGTTCCCGCCGCTTGGGAGAATCGCGGGAGGGCATCGGACTGGCGTCCCGGGAAATTTTGGCGGCCCAAGCGATTCTCCCAACCGGCGCGGGAGTGGAGAATCCCGCCCCAAGTCTCTGAGGTGGGTGACAAAATCTGGTTGACCGCCTTAAGGGTGGGTCAGGAGCCACCAGCTGAGGGGCGGGCTGGACTGCGTAAGAGTGAGGAGGATGCAGAGTAACCGGAATCTCTACTTGGTCCAAGTCAGGGACAACAGGAGGGCATGGCACTGGTGGAGGATCACGTAGCGAGCGCGGAACAAGACGAAGGGCACGCCGATTACGGTGCAGCATGGAACCATCCGGTAGACGAACCAGGAACGGGCGGGGAGCCACCTGCCGAAGAACCACAGCAGTTGCAGATCAGCCGCCATCCGGAAGATGGATGCAGACGTTGTCATCTGGAGCCAGAGCAGGGAGATCAGCTGCACGGGCGTCATGAGCCGCCTTGTGCTGTGCACGAGACAGTTGCATTCGTTGAAGGACCGGAACGTGGTCAAGTTCTGGGACGTGAATGGACGGCACCGATGTCCTCAGGGTGCGACCCATGAGCAGCTGGGCTGGCGACAGGCCAGTGGACAGTGGGGCCGAGCGATAGGCCAGCAAGGCGAGGTAGAAGTCGGATCCTGCATCGGCAGCCTTGCAGAGGAGCCGTTTGACTATGTGGACGCCCTTCTCCGCTTTGCCATTGGATTGGGGGTACAGGGGACTGGATGTCACATGCACAAAGTTGTACCTCCTGGCAAAGTTGGACCATTCCTGGCTTGCGAAGCAGGGGCCATTGTCCGACATCACAGTGAGTGGGATGCCGTGACGAGCAAAGGTGTCCTTACAGGCACGGATGAATGCAGACGATGTGATGTTGTGCAAACGTACCACCTCCGGGTAGTTTGAAAAATAGTCTACAATCAGGACATAGTCCCTGCCCAGCGCGTGGAACAGGTCGATGCCGACCTTGGACCAAGGGGACGTGACCAACTCATGGGGCTGTAGGGTTTCACGTGGTTGGGCCGGCTGGAACCGCTGACAGGTGGGGCAGTTGAGCATTGGGTTGGCAATGTCGTCATTGATGCCGGGCCAATACACTGCCTCTTGGGCATGTCGGCGGCACTTCTCCACGCCAAGATGGCCCTCGTGTAGCTGTTCCAAGACGAGCTGGCGCATGCTGTGCGGGATAACAATGCGGTCCAGCTTCAGGAGGACACCATCGAAATACCGCCAGTTCGTCTCTGATGTTGTAGAGCTGTGGGCATTGGCCCTTGAGCCACCCATCTGTTAGGTGGCGCATGACACGCTGTAGCAGGGGGTCGGCCGCAGTCTCGCGGCGAATGTGGATGAGGCGTTTAACCGTGGCAGGTAGATTGGAGGCCACAAGGCCAAATGGGCGCCAACCTGGCAGACGAATCCTGCTGGATCACACGGGGTATTGACTGCCCTGGACAGACGTCGGCTATGATCAGGTCTTTGCCCGGGGTGTATACGAGTTCAATGTCGAGTTTAAGCAGAATGCGCTGGAGGTGAGGCGCATGTCGTTCAAGTCTTTTTGTATTATATTGACCAGCGGGCGATGGTCGGTCTCGACGGTGAATTGGGGAAGGCCGTACACATAATCATGAAATTTGACGACACCGGTCAACAGGCCCAGGCACTCCTTTTCTATCTGCGGGTAGCACTGTTCCGTGGGGGTCATGGCGCGTGACGCATATGCAATTGGGGCCCATGATGAGGCCTCATCGCGTTGCAGGAGCACTGCCCCATTGCCAGATTGGCTGGCATCGGTCGAAATTTTTGTCTCTTTCGCTGGATCAAAAAAGGCCAATACCGGGGCCATGGTAAGTTTGGTTTTTAGTTCTCTCCATTCGCTCTCGTGGGCAGGAAGCCATTGGAAGTCTGTCGTCTTCCTGACCAGGTTTCTGAGAGCGGTGGTATGAGAGGCAAGGTTAGGGATGAACTTCCCTAGGAAGTTGACCATGCCCAGAAATCGGAGGACCGCCTTCTTGTCCTCTGGCTTTTTCATGGCTGTGATGGCAGCTACCTTGTCCGCATCCGGCCGCACACCCAACTGGGGGATGTGGTCCCCTGGGGACTTGAGTTCCGACTGGCCGAAGGAGCATTTGGCTCTGTTGAGGCATAGGCCCTGCTCCCGTATGTGTTTGAACACGCGCTGGAGGCGACTGATATGCTCCTGCGGGGTGGTGGACCAAATGATTATGTCGTCAACATAGACGCGAACACCTTCAATGCCTTCCACCATTTGTTCCATGACCTTGTGGAATACATCTGACGCGATATGATCCCAAACGGCATCCTGTTGTAACAATATCTGCCAAAAGGAGTGTTAAAGGTACACAGTTTCCTGCTGGATCTGGCGAGTTGAATTTGCCAGAATCCTTTCGAGGTGTCAAGTTTGGTGAAGAGCTTGGCCCGAGCCATCTCGCATGTGATCTCTTCGTGCTTGGGGATTGGGTAATGCTCCCTCATTATGTTGCTATTCAGATCCTTTGGATCAATGCAGATTCTGAGCTCGCTGGAAAGCTTCTTTACGCACACCATGGAACTGACCCAGTCGGTTGGTTCCCTAACACTGGAGATCAGTCCTTGGTCTTGGAGGTCCTGCAGCTGCTGCTTGAGGCGGTCCTTGAGGGGTGCTGGGACTCTGCGAGGTGCATGCACCACAGGCGTGGCGTTCTGTTTGAGTATGATCTTGTACATATATGGGAGCGTGCCCATGCCTTCGAAGACGTCGCGGTGCTGTTCGATGATGGCGTTGAGTTGCGCCCTGAAGTCAGCATCCTGGAAGGCAGACGTGTCATCAGGAGAGAGAGAGAGAACTCTTTGAATGAGGTTTCGCAATTTACACGCCTGTGCGCCAAGCAGAGAGTCCTTTGAGGAGCTCACGATCTCGAAATAAAGGATGGCTTTTCGTGACTTGTGCGTCACTTCGAGTTGGCATGAGCCGGTAGCAGGAATGATGTTGCCATTGTAGTCCAATAGCTCGCAGGCCGATGGGAGAATGGTTGGTTTGACACAAAGGCTTTGGAAAGCAGACCACGCCATGAGATTGGCGGAGGCACCAGTGTCCAGGCGGAATCGTATTTGGGACCGGTTGACCGTCAGGGTGGCACACCACTCATCGTCTGGATCGATGTTGTATACCGACAGCGGCTGGTATCTTTGCTTCGGGGACAGCTTGTTTTTCGTTACGACACCGACTTGAAAAGGCGCCTTCGGGTCCTCGGAATCGGACTCGGTGACCGTGGGTTGAATTGCCCAAACATTCCTGCGAGGCTGGCTGAAGCGATATGAATTGGAAGGCTGAGCTGCTCGACAGCAGGCAGCATAGTGGCCAAGTCTTCCACATCGTAGGCATTGTCGAGATTTTGCGGGGCATTGCCGCTTTAAATGGGCGGAGCCACAGTTGCTGCACGTCGTGACGTCAGCATGCTCTCTGCGCCACCGTGCATGCATGGTGCAGTCCTGCGTGGTGCGCGCATGCACATTACGTTCCTCCATGTCACCGTCCCCTCGTTTGGTGCGTACAAGCGCGGGAGTCCACGAAAAGCGCGCGAAATGGCCGCCCTCAACCAGGCTGAGGCCCTGGAGGTGTTCAATCACTTGGACCCGTTCTGCCTTGTGGGGACCTTGCCACGCCGTTTCAGCCGCTTGTATATAGGAGTACCGACTGGTGGCATTTTCATGTAGGACACAGGTCTCGATGGCGGTCGCTAGGGTGAGTTGCTTTACTTTGAGGAGCTGCTGACGTAGGGGGTCCGACTGAACACCGAAAACGATCTGGTCGCGTATCATGGCATCGGAGGTGGGCCCGTAGCTGCAAGATTGCACAAGGATGCGGACATGCGTTAAAAAGGATTGAAAAGGTTCGTCCTTACCCTGCAAACGCTGCTGGAACACATAGCGTTCAAAACCTTCATTCACCTCTACGCTGCAGTGAGTGTCAAATTTGAGGAGAACCGTCTTGAACATTGTCTTGTCTTCGTCATCTGCAAAGGTGAGAGAGTTGAAAATTCGGATGGCATGGTCCCCGGCCGTGCAGAGGAGACGAGCAATCTGTCTGGTGTCCGAGGTGCCCTCCCTGTCCGGGGCTTTGAGGTAGAGCTGGAAGCGCTGTTTGAAAATCTTCCAGTTGGCCCCGAGGTTGCCGGTGATGCGGAGCGGCGGCGGCGGGCTGATGTTGTCCATGTTGCAGGATGACGGAATGCTGGCGGAAGGCAGATCACTTGCAGGTAGGTCTAAGAAGTGCTAGTATGCAACCCCACACCTGGTACCATGATGTGTTGGGTGTTCTGGATCACATACAGGTCACCAACACTTGAAGTAGTGCAACACTATTTTATTAAAAGGTTAACTATTTAAACATATTTGAACTGTGGGTAAATACGATACTAGCTTTAACTAAAGACCTTTGCCTTGTCCTAACCAGTTGATGCACTCAGCACATGGTGAATGTCTGTGTTGCAGGCTGTCAGCTCTGTGCTCCTAGCTAGCTGCTACTCGAATGAACGGGAACTCTGATGTCCCCTGTCTTTATAGTGCGTGTGCTCTCACTGGTGATTGGCTGCGGTGTTGTGTATGTTGATTGGTCCCACTGTGTGTCCATCAGTGTGTGTCTGCACCATGATATACTGGTGTGTATTATGACAACACTTTGAAGAAAAATTGTCCATTCGAAGACACTCTCTTTGGCTGCTTGATGGAAACTGAGCCAGGCTCCGTGAATATATATTATGATTGATCTATGGCGACAGTTAGTATTGGCAGGAGAGGCCAAGGTGTGCAGAAATTGTCATCATTTGCTGCATGTTCAATTGATATTGATATTTTTCTGATGTACCTTAATATGAGAGATGACAGTTGTATAAAATGGAACATTTTCTCGAGCTTTATATAGCAGCGACCAATGTGCCTAAACTGAAGTCAGTCTCCAGTCAGATCAGACTGACACTTCTGTTTGACACAACTTCAGTCCCAATCATTTCAGCACTCAGGCAGATGCGAAAGAGGTCAAATTTGACTTCAATGCTAGTGCAAAAATTGCAAAAGTGAATCAACCGATTCGTCTACACACGGTCCAATCTTCTTCCCGCTGACTGTAATGAAAAGTAAATCAGGAGGGCTGTAAAATGGGCTGCTGACTTGTTATTGCTTGTCTTGCACTACTGCTGATATTGGGTGTCACCACCGTTCAGAATAACTTGATTCAGAGGCTGGCAACAATCTCAAACCCAACAAATCTTTTATAGTGTCCTTCACACTGAAGTATCAGAGAAGCTTACAAGGGAAAGAAAGGTCAATGTTTTCCTCCTCAGTAGCTATGCTGCTATCAATATAATGGATCAGGAATTCCACCTGTTTTACAATCATGTCACTGACCACAGCACATTTCTCTCAGTCACCCAATTAAAATAATTTCTGCAGTCTCCCAGCTGAGTTCCTCAGTGTTGTTGTTGGAGATGCTGCTATCTTTTGGATGAAATATTGGGTAGCTTCCTAATCTAGTGCCTTCAACAAAGAGGTGAAGAAGTGCATTCACAGAGAGTGTGTCAAAGATGGGACTTTGATTATATTAACCCTTCATCCCTGGAAGTGGGTATTCCCACACTAGATTAGGGAATATCCACCGTAATGAGAAGAGGCCATTTGTTCCATTTACATTAGCTCCAGTGCAAAAAAGGAATATGCATTTATATAGTGCACTGAACATAAGAAAGTGCTTTGCAACCAGTTATGTATTTCTTGAACTTTTGTGACTGTTGTATTCTAGGGAAACATGACAATATTCTTTTTGCATAGCAAGGTCCCACAAACTAACAAATAACAAATGTTGTTGAAAAAAGAACCAATTTCTGCCAAAACTTTCCATTTTGCACTGATCAGGAAATCCGCAAGAATACAATGTAAAGGAGATCAACAAATTGATACTGTACGAGAAGAGAGTGCTGATTGGTTGGCAAGGGAACTCTGATTGGTAGAGACGTTGCCATGGAGGATGGAAATCCATTGTGACAGACACATTGAAATTATAGCCTCATCATTCACTGAACCCTAACCTTGCCCCCCACTCCGTGGCTTTGGGTCAAATGAATGTCCCACTGACTCAGGCATGAGGCCAGGAGTCAGCATGCTGTCAGCAGAAAGACTGGAGTCAGACTTTAGCAGAACCTGAGGAGCACCAGTGCTTCACTCACAGCGAGTCGTCATCACCCTCCTGCATTGACAAGTGACCCGCTGACACTGTCAACCATGGTCCATCACCCTGGTGAGATGTTAGTGAGACCCTGGGGTGGGGTGGAAGGGAGCATGAGACGAGGGGGGAATGCCGGCAAGGATTGTCGGGCGGGGTGAGGTGGGAGTGGGTGGTGGATTTGCCAGTGATGAATGTCAGTAGGGGTGACTATGCCAGCGAGGATTGTCGGAGGATGGAAGAGCCCCCGTTGTGGGCTTGGGACCATTATAATGGGCACCCCAATATTTTTAGAGCCATTTCCTGGCTCTATGAGGCATCACTCCACCAGAGTGACAACGTTAGCCATGCCCATTCAATTGTTTTTGTTCTAAGAGGCTCAAGAGTCCATGAGAAAACTGATCTGTGCAACTGGAGAGTTACACACCAAATTTCAGTCTGAGCCTGACACTTGGCAAATTTGGTAAGATTCTGCCCTTTGATTCTATAAGGGTACACTGCACCTCAGAGCTCTGCAATCTCTCTCCATTTAGATAATAAGCCTGGGTGTATATGTACACAAATTATTGAAGGTGATAGGGCAGGTTGCGAAAGTGGTTCATACGCTATTTTGGATCCTCAGCTTTATAAATGAAGACACACGAGTAAAAAGAACGGAAGTTATGATGAAGCTTTGTATGAAAGACAAAGACACTAGAGAGGGTGCATAAAAGATTGATCAGAATGGTTCCAGAGATGAGGGACATGGAAAAGGTTGGGCTGTTCTTTAGAGGAGAAAAGGTTGAGTAGAAGGGTGGAGAGTCAGAGTAGAATGATTTAAGGTGAAAGAACTAAAGGTGACATGTGGAAAAACTTTATTAAAGAGCAAGTGGTTAGGATATTGAATGCACAACCCTGCCAGTGTGGTGAAGGCAGATTCAAACATGTATTCCCAAAGGAAATTGAATAATTTATGGAGTGAGAGTATTTGCCGGGCTATGGGTAAAAGGGGCGACAGGGTATAGCTGGACCAGCTGAGGTGCTATTGCAGAGAGCTGGCACACACACACACACACACACAAGGGGAAAAAAATAGCTTTCCTTCTGTGCTGCAATAATTCTATGACTCCATGATTCCAACATAATGGGGTGGAAGCCTTTCTGGCTCCTGTACCTATCACATTTACTCCTTGCTTTCTGGCAACCCAAGGTGTTTCTTTTAATGGGAATATTGAAAAACCCTTTGGATAACTACAGGCTGCAAAGGCAGAATGGAGCATGACTTCCACTCGGTTCCCAGCCACACTTACCACTGCTGTGATAGTCTTTGGATCAGCAGGCTGGAGAACATCTACGCTTGAGAATAAGCCGCTGAACCTGGCTTTATCCTTGTTGTCAGTGCTGAGCAGCTGTCATTCAGTTATCATTATGGAAAGGTTAAAAAAAAGGTAAAGTTGCCATAGTCCCAGATGACCGTAGGTTGCTTTCCCTTTTGAGGGAGAGAGTTGACTGGTGGTGGTGATTTAACCGGAGGACCACCGCACCTCAGGCGAGGGGCAAGGATGAGAAGGGGGGCCTTCGTGGACGGAATGGTAAATTCCTGTTGAATTATCCAATGAAACATGTTTACATCTCTCAGAATCACACTCTAGAGCAGTGTTAATCACCTTCTGCTTCAATATTTTTAGCAAATACTTAGCAACATATTTCTGGCACTTTTCAGGCACTTATCTCTACTGGTGATTTTCCACTTCATTTACACCCTGCTTCTGTTTGCATTACCAAAATATAGCAATTGAAAATCTCCCTGAATATTCTTTCCATATTTGCAAAGATGCAATATTTCCTTTGTTGATCGAAGTCATGCAGTCTAGAGTTGGTTAGCGAGTCTGGACGCGGCCTGGACTTCAATATGTTTTGGCTGCTTAACTGATCCACTGAGTTGTTGCTTAGAGAGTACATTATGGATTTTTAACATTTTTGGGGGATGTGAGTGCACTGACAAGGCCATTTTTAATTGCCCTTTTCAAGGTGGCCGTGGGCCACCTCCTTCAATCACTGCAGCCCGTGTGGTGAATCTATTCCCGCATTTCTATTTAGTGGGGAGTGCCAGGAATTTGATGCAGTGACAATGAAGGAACAGAGATATATTTCCAACTGTGTGACTTTGAGCTCAACATGGAGATAATGGTGTTTCCATGGTTCCCAGGATTCTTGAGTTAACGGAGGGGTTCATTTCATGGGCTGCTATAAATTCAGGATCTGTTTTGCATTACATTGACATTGGCAATGCTTAACAAGTCAATTTCAGACACTAAAGTGTATAAACGTCTTTGACACCAAAGCATAATAATAGATTTTGTGAATGCAGACACAAGCTAACAGCAGATTTACTATAGGGCACAAGAAGTATGTATCTCACATTTTGATTTGTAAATAAATTGCTTCATTGAGAAATGTTGATGATCAAACAGTAAATCTCCTGAATGGAGGTATCAAATCTAGCAATTGAAGCGCTGTGGTTTAATTAGTGTGTTCTCAAGCTGGCATTTTTCACTTAACATGAGGAAATTATTTTTTACACTACTGATTCATTCCTTGAACCAGATTAATCCTTCTTTGCTTGATTAATTACTCCTTGACCTGGTATTTCTATTCCTAAACTGTTAAATTACTTCTTAAACCGATGAGCCACTTTCCACCAGCATTTTGTCTCTTTTAACAGTAAATTGCTCCTTGTACTTGGTAATAAGAACAAAAGAAATTAAGAAATAGGATTAGGCCATATGATCCCTCAAGCCTGCTCCGCCATTATGGCGGAGCTACTGTCTCAGTTCCACTTTTCCACCCTGTGATTCCCTTTGAGTCCAAACCCACCCCTCAGTACCGGGGGGACTCGTATTCACAGAAGGTCATCTGGAATCTAATTGTCCTTATCTTGCAACCTCCCTGAGGGTTATAACATCTCCATCCCCACCCCCAAATCCAGAGATACGTCCATGACCATATCTGTGGCGGTACTACAGGCTCTTTAGGCATCCTAGCCTGGGAACGCCCGTCAAGGGCAGAACGTGTAGCAGCTGGTGGGGTGTACTGGACTCGGGAGAGTCGCCTTTGCATGGAGAGTCTCGGAAGAGCACTGTGGTGGCCGAGTTAGTGGACACTGCTGGCTCAGGCAGTGGCAATATGTTCATGTCAACCTCGGTATCAGTGTCCAGTGAATCCTCGTCTGGCATTTCGGGGACCTCGACGTTCGAGACAGATTTTTCTACAGTAGGTGCATCTGGGACCAACAGCGGCGACTGGGACGGAGGTGTCAGTTCAAGCTGGGGGAGGTTTGGTCTGAAACCTCCGGAATCATAGAATTATCATAGAATTTACAGTGCAGAAGGAGGCCATTCGGCCCATCGAGTCTGCACCGGCTCTTAGAAAGAGCACCCTACCCAAGGTCAGCACCTCCACCCTACCCCATAACCCAGTAACCCAACCCAACACTAAGGGAAATTTTGGACACTAAGGGCAATTTATCATGGCCAACCCACCTAACCTGCACATCTTTGGACTGTGGGAGGAAACCGGAGCACCCGGAAGAAACCCACGCACACACGGGGAGGATGTGCAGACTCCACACAGACAGTGACCCAAGCCGGGAATCGAACCTGGGACCCTGGAGCTGTGAAGCAATTGTGCTATCCAATGTCGGATCCAGTGTCTCTTGGCTACGTTCTTGGAGGTGATCCACATGGTGGTTCGATCGCGTCCTTGTGTAATTGATATGAGACAAGTCCCATCTAGACCAACAAGACACCTGGGGCGGGATTCTGCCATAATCGGCGGGGCATGCAACTCCGGTGGGAAGGAGTGGCGTGAACCACTCCGGCGTCGGGCCACCCCAAAAGATGCGGAATCCTCGGGAGTGGTTTGCACCGTGCCGGCCGCGCGGAAGGGGCTTGGCGCCACGCCAACCGGCGCTGAAGGGCACCCGCCGGCCGGCACGAGTTGGCACATGCACGGGAGCTCCAGCATGTGCTGGCGTCATCCCAGCACATGCGCAGGGGGCTTCGTCTCCGCACCGGCCATGGCGGGCCTCTACAGTCGCCGGTGCGGAAGAACAGAGTGCCCCCATGGCACAGGCCTGCCCGTGGATCTGTGGGACCCGATTGCAGGCCAGGCCGTGGGGGCACCTCCCGGGGCCAGATCTCCCCGAGCCTCCCCGAGAACCCCAGTGGCCGCCCCCACCGCCAGGTCCTGCTGGTAAGGACCTACTCTATTTTACGCCGGCGGGACCGGCAAAAAAAACGGGCGGCCACTCGGCCCATCATGGGCCGGAGAATCGCCGGGGGGGGGCAGCTGCCAGTGACCGCCGACCGGCGCGATTCCCGCCCCCGCCAAATCTCCGGAAGAATTTGGCAGCCGGCGGGGGCGGGATTCACGCCGCCCCCCCCGACGATTCTCCAACCTGGCGGGGGGGCGGAGAACCCCGCCCCTGGTGTCCAAGTGTCCTCAATTCCGACGTACACTGAGTCTCCCACCGTGATGGTACTTAAGGGCGAAAGTTGCCCGGCCTCGGCTCGATCCTGGCCCCAGTGAGTTTTCCTGCCAAACCTTCTTTCTCGATTTGTGCGAAATCTTTCTCAGTGTCGGCCAGTGTCCCTGACGTGAACGTGATGGGGTGCTCTGACCCATCATCCATTCGATGGGCGAGGACAGCCCGACCCCATAGGGGGAAGCATCGCACGCTAACAACAGCGGCTTGGTTGGGTCGAAATGAGTTAATAGACAAGGCGATGAAAGGTAACTTTTGTTGCGTTGAATACACATTTTTCCCTGCGGAGGCGAACCCCTGCTTCCTCAAAATGCCAGAGGACCTCAGCCAAATTTTCCAGATGCTCCCGGTCAGATGAACAGGTGATCAGGATGTCGTCGAGGTACACTGCCACTCTTGGGAGTTCTGACAGGATGTATCCCATCACCCGCTGGAAGATTCTGCAAGAGGGACGAGCGCCGAAGGGAAGCCGGGTGTGTATTGATGACAAGAAACTAGGGCAGCACGTTGGCACAGTGGTTAGCACACTGCCTCACAGCGCCGAGGTCCCAGATTCGATCCCGGCTCTGGGTCACTGTCCGTGTGGAGTTTGCACATTCTCCCTATGTACGCGTGGGTTCCTCCCCCACAACCCAAAAGATGGCCGGGTAGGTGAATTGGCCATGCTAAATTGCGTCTTAATTGGAAAAAATGAATTGGTACTCTAAATTTATATTAAAAATATTGATGGTAACAAACTTCCTTGAATCCGGTGCCAGACACAGCTGCAGTTATGCATGGCTCATATCCAATTTGGAAAATGTGCGATCATCGCTGAGGTTGGCGTATAGGCCCTCTATGCGAGGGTCTAGGTAGCAATTCAGGTGTGAGACGTGGTTGACCGTCATTCTGTAATGTCCGCAGAGTCGGATGGAGCCGTCGGGGCTTCAGCACCGTCATGACTGGTATTCAGAGAAGTGGACAGGGTGTATCGTTTTCAGCCTTTCAAATCGGTCTAGCTTTGCGTCCACTTTGGAACGTAGCACGTATGGGACAGGTCAGGAATGGAAATATCTTGGCTGGGCATTTTGGTCATCACCCTCTGAGGGTGCCTGACCCCTCTTGGAACATGGTGGGGAATCTGGTCTGGGGAATCAGGACCCACTGAGGTCCATGCGGGTACATTTGGCAAATTCTTTGCCAGTCCAATCAAAGGTGGCGCAGCCAGTTACCAGCCAGTAAACTCGGGCCACTGCCATTTACGACCACTATGGGAGGTTCGCCGTCTGTTGACCGTTGCATCCAAGGGATGGAGGTGAATGTTTTGGGGCATTGTGCCTCATGTAGTATTCCCACAGCCTGGACCGACGCCACGGCGACTCTGGTCTCTGGGCGAAGAGCCGGTCGCCGAGACATGCAATGTCACCAGACTGGGCTGAAGATGGTTTCAGCCCGTATGCATTGTGTGGGCATCAGACTGGGCATACTCACAGGTCGTGGGAAGACCAGCCTCCAGGGGCCCCGGTCAAGGTAGGAGCAGCCCCAGGCGCGGGCCTTGCATCTGGATGACCCAGAGGAGGCCAAGGATGAGGTTGAGATGCAGTTGAACTGTTTGTCAGCGCACCGTTTGGCCCCAATCCACGTTCCGATACAGGTGACTGACCATTTACTCCAAATGGATTTGGATACGGGAGCTACCATTTCTGTGGTGGCGCAGAGCACCTTTGATCTCATAAAATAAGGTGTATCTACTTTGTCCTTGGCTGACACGGCAACTTGTTTGGCCACTTATACAGTGGAACGGCTGAATATTGTCCAGTAGTTTATAGGCGCCAGTAAGTTTGCCTTCCACTCATTGTTCTACAAGGAAGTGGCCCGAGCCTGTTGGGCTGCGATTGGCTACAACAGCTGCAGTTGGTTTGGCAGCATATTCTCCAAGTGGGATCTGGCGGTTTGTGTGTAGTACTGAGCATGTTGCCCAAGGTGTACCAGCATGGCTTGGGCACCATTAAATGGGCCATGGCCACGGTCCAGGTGGACCTAGAGGCCCACCCTTGATATTTTCATGCCCACCTGGTTCCCTACTCTATAGTGGAGAAGTGTGAGACCGAATTCAGTCGCTTGGAAAGGTTGGGCATCATTAGCCCTGGGCGCTTCGCCAATTGGGCGGTGCCGGTGGTCCGCGTAATATAAGTTGACGATGAACCTGGCTTGGCGGTTGGAATGTTCGACTGGATTCTCCAATAATGGGGCTATGTCCCCACACCCGTGAGAAAACGGGGGCGAATCACTCCGGACTTTTTTCTAGAAAGTCCAGGGTGATTCTCCGTTTTTAAGGGGGCTTGCAGGGCCCCGGAGTGCTCCACACAGCTCCGGCTGCCGATACGCAGCCCTGCACCTCCGGCCGTGGGTCCGCGCCTGTGACGCTGGCCCCACGCAACATAGCAGACCCACACAGCGGGCTGGCGCCGAAGAAGTAGGCCCCCCCCCCCCCAGATCGCGCTCACCCACCGATCGGTGGCCCCCGATTGCGGGCCTGGCCGTCGTGGAGGCCCCCACCCTCCCCGGTGACGGATCCACCCGACCCCACCAAGACGGCCACCGCAGCCGCGACTCTGAGCTCCCGCCGGGTGGAATCATACATGAACCACATCAGCGGGAACTCGGCTGGTTGTCTGCAGAGAATCGCTGCAGGGGCCTCTTTCAATGGCCCCCAACCGGCGCCACGGCCCCCGACCGGCGCCACATGCGACTGGCGACAATTCTCCGGTCGCCAGAGAATTGTGCAAAGGCTTTGCGGGTGCGACGCCCCATTCTCCGCCCTGCGCGATTGCGGCTCGGAGCATCCCGGCCGTTATTCTTTAACGCGCATCGAGGATCTGCATGCAAAATTGGCCAGCAGCTATACATTTACAGAATTGGACACGAGCAACTTACACTTATCTATAGCTGGAGCTCAAGAAATCATTACCAAAGCACATCATGATCAGCACACACAAGAGACTTCACGAGAGTGAGAGCCATCAAAATGACCCCTTCCCCGTGAGATGCCACTGAGCTTCACGCTCGTCGTAGACTAGTAAATTACTAAGGGTGGTTCATTCCAAATCTAGCAGTTATCCTGGCCCCCTTCATTTGCTCCTCAAGAAGCACCAGCCTTGGGAATAGACAAAGGCTCAGGATGAATGAGGTATTTAAGAGGTTGAAACTGCGGTTGTCCCCATGGTCCTTGAGGGGTAATGGTTCCCCCGGTACGGGCGCAAGATCTCTATTAACCTTTGTAAAAGTAAGGCACTGACCAGAACAGAAACCCGATCAGGATCTACCGGGCAGTGTAAATATTGTTTAGTAAATAAAACTATACTTCTTTATCTCCCCGGGCGAAATTCTCCGTTATCGGCGCAAAGTCCGCCGATCGGCGCAAAAAACGGCGCAAATCCGACTTGTGTCACGCCGCAAAAATTGTCGCGAAGTCTCTGGCCCGAAATGGGCTAGCAGCGACGTGATGGGATCCGCGTTTGCTCACGTGGTTCACGCCGTGCAGCGTCATACACGCCGCACGGCGTGACGGCTCATAACGACGCGCTGCTCCCCCCCACCCGACCGGAACACCCGACCGGAACACCCGACTGGATTGCCGGCCGCCGCTCAGCCCCGAGGTTCCAGTCACATGATGTGGAGGCGCTCCTGGACGCAGTGGAGCAGAGGAGGGAGGCCCTGTATCCCGGGCACGGCCGCAGAGTTGCCCCACGCCACAGCCGGCGTCTGTGGAGGGAAGTGGCAGAGGCCGTCACCGCTGTGGCCCTGACACCACGGATAGGCACCCAGTGCCACAAGAAGGTGAACAACCTCGTCAGAGCAGGCAGGGTGAGCCTCCCCCTCCCCCTGCCCGATATCCATATCCCCCATCCCCCATATCCCCCCTCCCCCATATCCCCCCACCCCCATATCCACCCTCCCCCATATCCCCCTCCCCCATATCCCCCCTCCCCCATATCCCCCATATCCACCCTCCCCCATATCCCCCATATTCCCCCTCCCCATATCCTCCGTATCCCCCCTCCCCCATATCCCCCCTCCCCCATATCCCCCTCCCCATATCCCCCCTCCCCCATATCCTCCATATCCCCCTCCCCATATCCTCCCTCCCCCATATCCCCCCTCCCCCATATCCCCCCTCCCCATATCCCCCATATACCCCCTCCCCCAAATCCCCCATATCCTCTCTCCCCCATATCCCCCATATCCCCCCTCCCCATATCCCCCTCCCCCATATCCCCCATATCCCCCTCCCCATATCCCCATATCCCCCCCATATCCCCCCTCCCCCATATCCCCCATATCCCCCCTCCCCCATATCCCCCCTCCCCATATCCCCCTCCCCATATCCCCCTCCCCCATATCCCCTCCCCCATATCCCCCCTCCCCCATATCCCCCCTCCCCATATCCCCCTCCCCAATATCCCCCCTCCCCATATCGCCCCTCCCCCATATCCCCCTGGCCCATATCCCCCCACCCCCATATCCCCCTCCCCCATATCCCCATATCCCCCCTCCCCTATATCCCCCATATCCCCCCTCCCCATATCCCCCTCCCCACATCCCCATATCCCCCCTCCCCGATATCCCCCTCCCCATATCCCCCATATCCCCCTCCCCATATCCCCCATATCCCCCCTCCCCTATATCCACCATATCCCCCTCCCCATATCCCCCATATCCCCCCTCCCCCATGTCCCCCCTCCCCCATATCCCCCCTCCCCCATATTCCCCATATCCCCCTCCCCCATATCCCCCCTCCCCCACATCCCCCATATCCCCCTCCCCCATATCCCCCTCCCCATATCCACATATTCCCCCCTCCCCTATATCCCCCATATCCCACCTCCCCATATCCCCCCTCCCCCATATCCCCCCTCCCCCATCTCCCCCCTCCCCATATCCCCCCTCCCCATATCCCCATATCCCCCCTCCCCATATCCCCCATATCCCCCCTCCCCCATATCCCCCCTCCCCCATATCCCCCATATCCCCAAGTGAATCCAGCCCTAACCTTAACCTCTGCAATACACGCGCAACCGATGGCGTGCATTCATATACCTGTCTAACACTGTTGCCTTTTACCCCTGCCACCACCCCCCACAGGAGAAGCGCGCACACAACACCAGGGAGCATGTGAGGACTGGAGGAGGCCCCACTGATGAGAGGCCACTGACCGAACACGAGGAAAGGGCCCTGGAACTGGCTGGCGGACCTGAGGACCGGGAGGTTGCTGATGCAGAGGTCGGGGGCGTACTAGCAAGTGAGCCACCGACAGCCCTTCCCCATATCCCCCCTCCCCTATATCCCCCTCCCCATACCACCTGATCACTGCCTGCGTGTCTAACCATGCATGCTTCATTGTGTATCGCAGGAGCAAACGTCCAGGCACCCATCCCCGCAGATGCAGACCGCTAGCAGGTTGCCCCTCGGAGGCCACGGGAGACGGAGAGACCCGGAACCTCCGGCATGCGACGCCCGCAGGATGCCCCTCGCACACCACGGGAGATGGAGAGACCCGGACCCTCCGGCATGCGACGCCCGCAGGATGCCCCTCGCACACCACAGGAGAAGGAGAGACCCGGACCCTCCGGCATGCGACGCCTGCAGGATGCCCCTCGCACACGACAGGAGACGGAGAGACCCAGACCCTCCGGCATGCGACGCCCGCAGGATGTCCCTTGGAGACCACGGGAGACGGAGAGACCTGGAGCAACAGGGAGACGACGCCCCCGACACGTGCGGGTGCGACGACACAGGCGTGTGCCACCCAGCGACGAGAGGGGCAGCCACAGGCCCCCGTCACAGCTGAGCCAGGACACCACTACCCAGGACACCCCTACCCAGGACACCCCTACCCGGGACACCCCTAACCGGGACACCCCTACCCGGGACAGCACTACCCAGGAAGACGAAATACCGGACAGTGACACAGAGTGGATGGGTGGAGACGAACCCCCACCCCAAAGTGCCATGGACTCAGAGTGGGACAAAGAGCATGACACAACGCCACTGCTGTCACCAACACCCTCCACCATCGCAGAAACACTCACCTCGGTTGGGCACTTTAGTGATGAGGCGTCTGGTACACTCACTGGTGCGCACAACACAGCCGTCCCGGTACAGCAGGTGGAGGTAGGAGCAGCAGAAGGGCCGGGCGGTCGGAGGGCAGCCCAGCCCAAGTGAACATCTGCCGCCCAGATGGATCCCGGGTTCCTGGAGTTACCACACCCACCCATAGATCCGATGCAACCACCGACCCGGAGACGAGCGAAGAGGGTGACGGCCGGCTTGCGGCGGCTGCAGTCGCAGGTGGAGGAGTCCACCCGCGTCCAGGAGCTGGGAGTGGTGCCGGTCATACGTGCCACCCAGGCCGTCACCGCACGGGTGGCGTCCGCGGTGGAGGCAATGGGTGCGACGGTGTCAGACATGGGGAACGGTTTGTGAGGCCTGGGGCTTTCCGTGCAGGCGGCGTCTGTGGCCCAGGACATGGATGCCCTCTCACAGGAGGCCATGAGCCAGTGCCAGCGCCAGGTGGCAGAGGCGCTCAACGCCATGGCCCAGTCTCAGCAGGCCATAGCCCAGTCTCTGCAGGCCATAGCCCAGTCTCAGCAGGCCATCGCTGAGGGCATCGGCGCCAGTGGCCATGTGCGAGCCGGCGTCGCACAGTCACAGACAGGGTTTGCCAACCCACTGGGCTCCATGGCTGCAAACCTGCAGATCCCTGTCGATACCAGCACGGGCCTCCAGGACTGGCAGCGCGAGATGTCGGGGGGGGCGTCGGATGGCCAGTCCGTTCGCATCCCCCACCCATGTAGAGGCCTGGGGGCCATCGGGCACCCCGAGGGAGGAGGAGGTGGTGTGGTCCGTCCCAGGTCCCCCTGTAGGGGAGGTCCCGGAACACCGCGACACCTCGGACTCCCCCCCTTCCGTCCCAGGTGCATCGGGTGGGCAACGGGCAGGACAGGCTGGCAGCTCGCCATCCCAGTCGCCCGGGCTGCAGCCTGGCCCATCTAGGCCAGGACGCTCCAGGAAACGGCCGCCAAAGGGATCCCGTGTCAGAGGGCAGGAATCACAGGAGTCCACCTCCAGTTCTGCTGTACCGTCTGGGGAACCACGTAGACGTAGTCAAAGGGCCCGTAAGGCCAAACAATTAGACACTGAGTAAGTTGGCATGGGTGCAGGGCACAGATGTGTTTTAGGGGCGAGGGCCCGTGCATGAACTCCTTTGGTTATTAAAGTCAATGTTACACCTACAGAAGCTGTCTTTGTGCTCTGTCCAAAGCGTGCGGGGGTGTCATGTACGTTGAGCGCAAGTGTGTGTGTGAGGGGTGGTCTTACCTCAGCCCCAGGTGAGTCTGCCCCCTTCCCCCTGGGCCGCCATCAACATCCCCCCGGGCAGAGGACGGGACCGTGCGCTGCAGTGTCACAGCCGCATGCAGGGATGGTCCAGGTGGATGGTGGTACTGTGGCCATGGGTCAGACATAGTCCAACGATGTGGAGCCAGGAGCTCATCGCAGGGCGGGTTGTCATCATCCTCCATGGCCTGCAATAGACATGCGTCCACCCGCAACTGTGTGAGCCCGGCCGTTGTGCCGCAGGTGGATCGGCAATGGGGGGGTGGTGTGCATGCGGGTGGGGTGGGTGGGGTTGGGGAGGGGGGTGAGGGTGCTGGGTGGGTGGATGGGTGGGGGGTGTGGGTGGTCGGCTGTTGCCATGGTGTGCGGTCTGTGGCCATACTACCCGATTCCCACGCCCATCTAGTCAGTGAAGCGGGCGGCTATCAGCCTGTCGCGTGCCCGCTTGGCCAGCCGGTAACGGTGGACAGACACCCGCCTGTGTCTACCCCGTCTGCCCTGACCATTACCCCCATCCCCCTCATCTGGGGAGGACTGTGCCTCTTCCTGCTGCTCCTCCACTCCGCCCTCCTCTGCCTGCGGCACATCACCCCTCTGTTGGGCTGTGTTGTGCAGGACGCAGCACACCACAATGATGCGGCCGACCCTATCTGACCGATGCTGGAGGGCGCCCCCAGAGAGGTCCAGGCACCTGAAACGCATCTTCAGCACTCCAAAGCACCTCTCTATCACTCCCCTTGTCGCTACATGGGCATCATTGTAGCGGTTCTCTGCGATCGTGGCTGATGACATATAGGCGTCATCAGCCACGATCGCAATGGGTAGCCCCTGTCGCCCAGCAACCAGCCCCTCAGCCGGGGATGACATCCCTCGTACATGCCAGGGATGGATGACCGCGACAACATGTATGAGTCGTGTACACTGCCTGGGTAACGGGCGCAGACGTGCAGGATCATCATGCGGTGGTCGCAGGCCACCTGTATGTTCATCGAATAGGTCCCCTTCCTATTGGTGAACACGGCTCTGTTATCTGCAGGTGGCCGCACGGCGACGTGCATCCCATCAATCGCGCCCTGGACCATGGGGAACCCGGTCACGGCAGAGAAGCCCACGGCCCGGGCACCTTGGCTGGCCCGGTCCACAGGGAAGCGGATGTAGCGGTGCGCCATGGCATATAGGGCATCTGTCACTGCCCGGATGCACCGATGCACCGATGTCTCCGATATGCCGGGCAGGTTCCCACTCGGTGCCTGGAATGACCCCGTTGCATAAAAGTTCAGGGCCACCGTAACCTTGACGGACATGGGGAGAGGGTGTCCCCCGCCGGTGCCACGCGGTGACAGGTGTGCCAGCAGGTGGCAGATGTGTGCCACGGTTTCCCGCCTCATCCGGAGTCTCCTCCTGCATTCCCGGTCCGTGAGGTCCTGGTATGACTGCCGGGGCCGGTACACACGGGGCGCCCTCGGGTGCCTCCGTTGCCGTGGGGCCGCAACGTCCTCCTCCCCCTCCTCGTCCTGTCGGTCAGGTGTCCCTCCAGCCTGGGCGGCTGCCGCCTGCCCCTCTGCGGCAGCCTGCGCCGTCTCTCTGGCACGCTCCTCCTCCTCCTCCTCATCCAGGGCAACATACACATTAGCGGCTGCCGCCACGGCGGCCAACATCGCTGGATGATCGGAAAACATGACGGCCTGGTGGGGTTGGGGGGTGAGAGCGACGACATGTCATCATTGCCCATATCCCCTCCTCCCCCCAGCCAGGTGGCATGGACCGCATGGGTCCAACTGTTGAAGGCTGGCACCTGGCCAGGTGGACCAACTCACTTGCCCTCGCATCCCCTTCCCCGGCACGGACCCCCCCCCCATCCCCCTCCCAGGCACGGACCACACACCCTCCTCCCTGGCACGGGCCCCCCATCCCCCTCCCCGGCACGGACCCCCCATCCCCCTCCCCGGCACGGACATGCCCCCCATCCCCCTCCCCGGCACGGACCCCCCATCTCCCTCCCCGGCACGGACCCCCCATCCCCCTCCCCGGCACGGACCCCCCATCCCCCTCCCCGACACGGACCCCCCATCCTCCTCCCCGGCACGGGCCCCCCATCCCCCTCCCCGGCACGGGCCCCCCATCCCCCTCCCCGGCACGGGCCCCCATCCCCCTCCCCGGCACGGACCCCCCATCCCTCTCCCCGGCACGGACCCCCACCCTCCATCCCCCTCCCCGGCATGGGCCCCCCATCCCCCTCCCCGGCACGGGCCCCCCATCCCCCTCCCGGCACGGACCCCCCATCCCCCTCTCCGGCACGGGCCCCCCATCCCCCTCCCCGGCACGGGCCCCCCATCCCCCTCCCCGGCACGGACCCCCCATCCCCCTCCCCGGCACGGACCCCCCATCCTCCTCCCCGGCACTGACCCCCCTCCCGGCACTCCCCCGGAGCCCAGCCCACTCTAACCACCCCCCCCCGCCGCACACACACACACACACAACCCTAGACACACCTCTCCCCACACATTCAGACTGCGGCAACGCCATCGCCTGCCCAGCGGCCAACCCCCCAGGCCGTTACTCACCTCCACGCTGGTCGGCGTGAACCTGGAGCACAGGTTGACGCCGATTAAAAGGAGGTTTGATTTACGTCGACGTGACCGGTCATCACGTCGACGGGACATCGGCCCATCCGGACGGGAGAATATCGGCAGGCCCAAAATCGGCTGCCTTGCGCACACCCGTGCCATTCTCCGACGTCTGCTGCGCCATTAACGCCCCGCCGACTTTTCTCCCTTCGGAGACTTCGGCAACCGGCGGGGGCGGGATTCACGGCGGCCAACGGCCATTCTCCGACCCGCTGGGGGGTCGGAGAATGACGCCCCCCATGTCCTTATTAAAATGATGATATGAATAATGTAAGGAGGACAAGTGTGAAATGTTGGGCGCGGTAAATATAGCGAGAGACAGTAGTATAAAGTTTATCACCTTTGACGGTGGACAAATTATCAGCCCTAGCACTGTTGCTTTACATCACCAGAGACCTGCGTTCGATTCCTCATTCTGTGTGTGCAGAATCTGTACATTCTCCCTGTGTCTGCGTGGGTTTCCTCCGGGCACTCCGGTTTCCTCCCACGAGTCCCGAAAGACGTGCTTGTTAGGTGAATTGGACATTCTGAATTCTCCCTCTTGTGTACCCGAACAGGCGCTGGAGTGTGGCGACTAGGGGATTTTCACAGTAACTTCATTGCAGTGTTAATGTAAGCCTAATTGTGACAATAAAGATTATTATTATATTATATGTAGCCTAAGCTGTTGAGAGAAGCAAAGCAGGAAATAATGGGGATGCTGACAATTATTTTGCAATCCTCTCTGGCGACAGGTATGATGAGGAAGGACTGCTAATATTGTACCATTGTTTAAAAATGGAGAAATGAATGGAGTAGTTACAGGTCAGACAGCCTAATCTCTGAGACAGGAAAATTACTGGGGAAAAAATTCTGAGGATCGTGTAAAAAGACAGAGATCAAAGGAAGTTATCATAGATTTATTATTGGAAGTTCATATCTGAATAACTTGATTGAACCTTTTGAGGAGATAACAATGAGAATCGACGAGGATAGTAGGTTTGTGGCAGGCAAAATTTGATTTTAGCACGGCATTTGAGAAAGCCCACATGGGAGACTGGTCAAAAATGTCAGAGAATGTGGGACACAAGACCACAAGGCAAGCAGGACCCAATATTGGTTCCGTGGCAGGAAGTAAAGGGTAATAGTTGACAAATGTTTTTATGACCGCAAGGTATTTCCAGCAGGGTACTGCAGGGCTCAAAACAAGGTCCTTGGCTTTTCTTGAAATATAGCAATGATTTAGATTTAAACACTGGAGGCATGATTAAGAAAGTTGCAGATGATATGAAAATTGGCCATGTGGTTTATGGTAAGGAAGAAAGCCAAAGGCCGCAGGAAGGTATCAAGAAGTAGAGTGGCCAAGGAGAAATTTAATTGATTTGAATAAAATTATGCTGGCTTTAGATAAAGTGGATGGGGCCTGTCTCTGTTAACAGAGATCCTTCGAATCCAAGATGGCGCCGGAGCATGGCGACTCTTTGCGAGATCTCTCCCCCTGTCCCTTTTCTTTTATCTCCGATCAGTGTTCTGACCTACTAAAACTATTTTCCTCTTCTTATATAATTACTCAATCAATGTTTTGTCAATGTACCATTTGTCAATGTTCTCTGTTGATTATTCTTGTGTCTACTATGTACGTACTGTGTACGTTCCTCGGCCGCAGAAAAATACTTTTCACAATACTTCGGTACATGTGACAAGAAATCAAATCAAATCAAATCAATAACCAGGGGGTATAGATTTAAAATAATTGGCAGAAGGATTGGCGAGGAATATTTTCAGACAGAAGGTGGTAGGGACCTGAAACTCATCCTCTGACTGGGTGATAGAGGCAGCAATACCCATTGCATTTAAAAAATACTTGCAGTGCTGTAACCTACACAGCTCAGACCAAGAACTGGCGGGTAGGATTAGGCAGGGTAGCTTTCTGCAGTTGGCACAGACATTATGGACCAAATGGCCTTCTTCTGTGCTGTAAATTTTCTACATTTTCTGCGTTTCTAACCAGATGCAATGTAAATAAAAATATTTTTATGCAATGAGTAACTAAGATTTGGAATGCAATTGCTATTGGGTGGCTGATACAGATTTAAAAGTAAGCATCAAAAGGAAATGGGAGCAATATTTGAAGTGAAAACAAGAGCAGGGTAGTGGGTCTAACTGAATTGCTTTTCAAAAGAACCAGCACAGACTCGATAGACTAAATATCCTCCTTGTGTGGTGTATTGTTTTATGATCCTATGATTCTATTAAAATGGTATAGGAAACTGAAATGAGGGAGGTCGGAGTGTGTGTACAATGTAGAATTTTGCCATTTAATCCCTCCAACCTTTTGGCCTGTTATAGGCCTTCCCTTATGCTCTTTTCCCTCTGCCCCCTCTTTTCCCAGCTCTGTCTGTTAAAACATCTACATCTGGAACATCTTCCAGTTCTGATGAAATTTTATCTGTTTCTCTCTCCATACATACTGCCTCTGCAGCTCAGTATTTGTAGCATTTTCCCCATTTTATTTATTGATTTTTGTTTGTTGATGAGGCAAATGGCTTTTGTTCACAGTCGCTTTTAAATTTTCCTTCAAAACTTTAGCACTTCTTTTAAAAGCCAGCTCTTGACCTTTTCCAATTGAAGACCCATTTTAGATCTCCTTCTCCTTTCAGGCGACTTCAACTATCCTAAAATAGCTTAGGGTAAGACAGAGGTTTGTGTTTTAAATGCTGAAGGGTTCTCAGAGTTCACTGAGCAGTGCTTCCTTAATCAATATATTTCATTTTATAAAAAGCAAGTATGTACATTTTATCCAGCTCCAAAAAAACAAAGCATGAAAATAAGAGATGGAAAGATAGTAAA
Organism: Scyliorhinus torazame; assembly: GCF_047496885.1. NCBI lineage: Eukaryota > Metazoa > Chordata > Chondrichthyes > Carcharhiniformes > Scyliorhinidae > Scyliorhinus > Scyliorhinus torazame. The sequence continues at coordinate 264,728,429 of NC_092711.1, forward strand.
CCTCTGACTTCCGGTGACGGCGGGCGGGAGGCGGCCGCACAATGGAGGGCTCCCAGTCGGCAATGGCATTTTCGGGGCTTTAAGCCCGGTCCCAGGGTCCGCGGAGGCGGCAGAAGAAGGGAGAAGGCACGGAGGAAGCACAGTGGAGACACAGGAGGAAAAAAGGAACAAAGAAAAATGTCGAGGGTGAGCAAGAAAACGGCCGGAAAAAAAACAGCTGGAGGTCCGTCGGGGAGTGGAAAGGTCACCGCGGGGTCACCAGGAAAAATGGAGGCTGGAGCACCAGGGAAGGCCACACTGCTTACGGCTGAAGAAATAACTAAGGTGATGGCTGTGGAATTTGAAAAGCAGTTGGCGCAGATTGCGAAATGCATGGAGACGGTGAGGAAGGAGATGAGGGAGGTTTTGAGTGTGCTGGTGGAGGAGGCGGTTTCCCCGGTGAGGACGGAGGTGGCGAGCGCAGTGGCGGAGGTGCGAGAGCAAGGGGAGGCGCTGAAGGAAGTGGAGGAGACGTTATTGCAGCACGGTGATCAACTTGCCTCGATGGGGAAAGAGATGCGGAAGGTGATGGATACTAACAAGGATCTGCGAGGAAAAATGGAAGACCTGGAAAACAGATCCAGGCGACAGAATTTGAGGATTGTGGGGCTGCCCGAAGGAGTTGAAGGACCGAAGCCGACTGAGTACTTTGCCGCGATGCTGGCAAAATTATTGGGGGAGGGGGAGGATCCCTCCCAATATGAACTGGATCGGGCTCATCGGTCGTGGAGGCCTATACCAAAGGCGAGTGAGCCGCCAAGGGCAGTGACTCTGTGCTTCCGTAGGTACAGGGTGAAGGAGAAGGTCCTGAGCTGGGCCAAGCAGAAGCGGGTGGTGCAGTGGGCTGGAGCTGGTATACGTGTATACCAGGACTTTACGGTGGAGCTGGCAAGGAGGCGGGCTGCCTTCAACCGGGTGAAGAGGGCATTGTACATTAGCAAGGTGCGGTGCGGCATTGTATATCCAGCGAAGCTGAGGGTGACTTACAAGCTCAGGGACCTTTATTTTGGAACGGCGGAAGCAGCGGAGGAGTTTGCGAAAGCAGAAGGACTGTGGCAGAACTGACAAATTGAAGAATGGCCATGTGCCGATGTAACCTCATGACTGTATTTTCTTCTTTTTTGTATCACTGCGCGCGGGTGTAGAGGCTAAAGGAGCCAATGTGGTATATATTTGGACAAGGGAAGGGACGGGACTTTCACTCGAAATGAGAGCTCTTTGGGGTGTAGGTGGATATGCGGGGTTTGTGTGCTAAAAGGGGATCTTTGGGCTTTCCTAGGGCCGGGCAAGTGGGAAAGAGACCCGGGCGGGGGCCTCCACGCTGGCCGGTTTAAGCCGGCCAGTGAACGGGAGTGAGGTGGGGGGAGGGGCTGCGGCCATCGGAGCCTGGCAGAACAGGGTCCGAGTGGTCTAGCCGGGGTGGAAAGTTGGGGGGAAGGAACCGAGATTGGGAGGAGGAGTTTTACAAGAGGCAGTAGACAGGAGGAGCTGGAGACTTGCGGTGAGGGGGGTGGGGGGTGGGGGAGAGCTGTGTAAGATTAAGGGTGACTACGGGTAATCCCTGATTCCTTTTTGCCATTTGTTTATGTAAACATGCGGGTTGAGGTTTGGGAGTTGGTGGGTAGATGGGATCGTTGTTATTATGGGGATTGACATATCTTGCTGATTATTGTTGATGGATGTAAATGTGGCAGAAAACGTGAAAAAGGAGGAGAATTTTTTAAAAAATAGTAAACCTCTTAGGAAATAGTGACCATAATCAAATCAGGCTTACGTTGGTTACAGATGAGAATTCTGGCTGAATTTTTCCAGCCCTTCCCATCTGCGAGGTCTTCTGGTTCCCCCAAAGGTGGCCCCTCTATGACAGGTTCCCTGCCAACGCTGCTGGCGAATAGCGCAAATGACCATTGACTTCAGTGGGACCAGTACATCTGCCGCCAGCTAATGGCGAGCCACTTCCACTGCCTGAAAACCTGTTGCGGGGTAGTCAGAAAATCTCAGCTTCTGTTTCTCTCCACCAATGCTGCCTGACCTACCGAGTGTTTCCAATTTTTTTGTTTTTATTTCTGATTTCCAGCAGCAGTTTTTGTGTTGGTGATAAAAATGTTGGACTTCAAGGCAGCTAATTTTAGTTGGCTGAAATGGGTCAGAGTCCAATTTAACTGAGTCGAAAATTGGCAGATGAAACAATGGACCATCAGTGGAATGAAGAAGAAATCTGTAAAATCCAGATTGGATACATTGCAAACCTACATAAAAAGAGTATGTTAAGCATCCTGGATTGAAAGAGAAATTAGATCAGGATCAATGGGTGCAATGTTCTAATATTTTGGAGAGGGGCGCCACAGGTGGGAAAAACGACATGGAGGCCATCGGCCCCAAGGGCAGCTTCTGGCACCTTATCTTTAGAGCCTTATAAATAAAAAAGTTAAGGGGTGGGTCCCATGACGTCACACAACTTTAAAGGGCTTCCAGACACAAAACAAATTAAAATAGAAGCCGCCTGACCATGAAATACCCTGCCACGGATCAGCCCCTCACAGAACACCCTTCTCCAGACAACATCACCGCACCAAGGACCGTCCATCCCACCCAAAGATCACCCACCCACGGAACACCCACCCCTATGGAACACCCCACCCCGGCACTGCCTCCAGCACTGCCCCTGGTACTGTACTGCCCAGCATGACCCTCTCCCCCCTCCTCGGTGAAGTACCCACCTGCAAGTCTCCAGCGTGCAAGGGCACTGTATGACATGTATGAACAATCTAACGGGGAGGGGATCACTATCTGGTTTAAAGGCCTGATAATTATAATCCAATGTCGTCAAATGGGGATCCCAATGTTGAACGTCGGGATTCCCGTCATGCCGTTAGCAGGGGGCCTGGACAATCGGAATGAGAAACCCCGCCAGCATAAACCTTGTTCTTAGACTCCTGTGGGATTTCCCACTCCCGCTGGTGGTCCTGCCCCGAAGACAGGAGTGGAAAATCCCCTCCAATGTTTAAAATGAGGAAAATTCTAAATGCAGGTGATAAAGTTGAAAAATAAAACTAACTCAAGTATAGAAAGGATTGAAAAGGGTGAATAGGAAGGTTAAGGTGAAGCATGGAAGAAGAATGACAGTCAGCTTAAGGGAACAAACAAACATTTTGTCTAAGAGAAGGGGTCGTGGATGTGGTTTGGGTCATCCACCTCTGTGGGAACATTGCTGGCAAGCACATAAAGCTCCTTTATGTATTCTAAAGAAGATTGGATTTAAAACAAAACATTAAAAATAGACCAGATGTAACAGCCAAAGCCAAAATTCTAGAATGTTGAAGCACATTGGAGAGAAGATAAAAGAGGCACTGCTGTAAGTTATTAAGAATCCTTGGAATTGGCAATTAAAATAATTATCATTTTCATTCATATAGTGCCTTTAACTCAGTGAAATGTTTAAAGGTGCTTGACTAGAGCATTATCAAACACAATTTGATGCTAAGCCACGCAAGGAGAAATTAGGACAGCTAATCAAATATTTGATCAAAGGGTCTGGAAAATGGCAAGAGCAGCAGCTATGTTGAAGAAGTGAAAGCACAGACACAAATTATCTAGTCTCACATTGGTTGAGATAAACATTTACCGTCCATAGTATTAATTGAAATTAGTGAATACTTGACGAGGAGTGGGCTAATCAGGAACAGTCAGAAAGCATTTGTAAAGGAAAGGTCACACTTGATCAATTTAATTGAATATTTTGAGAAAAGCTAGTGCCTGAATGAATGGAATGCAAAGTGTATTTATTGCATGAATGAATTTTCAGGGGAAATTTGTGAAGGTGTCATATAAAAGACATGTTCTGACAGTGAACGCAAATTGTATTGAAGGGAATGTTACTGCACAGACAGTGAAATATCAGGGACAGAAAATAGAGGGCCAGTTAAATGAAGTTTATTGGATGTATTCCTTGAATTTGTACTCATTTGCTTTCTGTTTATGTCAGTGATCGCATATAGGCAGAAGAGAATGCTATCAAAGTTCAACACAGCCCCATGGGCCAGGGATTTATGGACCCTCCCACCCAGTGAGATGTTACGACACTGCCGAAGTATATCACAATTTAAATAGCCCACCATATCCACTAGTGAGACATGCCACAAAATCCAATACCGTGTCCAAGATTAGTGTAAATGAAGGGCAAAACAGAAGAAACTTGGTCCCGTTGAGTCAGTGTTCAATGGTAGCAAGTACATAACCCATTGTGAAATCTCTGACAATCTGTCTATAACATTGGCATTGAAGGCAGACAAGTACCCAGGGATGGATTGCTTACATCCTAGGGTCTTAAAGGAAGTTTTCATAGAATTTAGTGCAGAAGGAGGCCATTCGGCCCATTGAGACTGCACCAGCCCTTGGAAAGGCCACCCTACTTAAGCCCACACCTCCCACAAGTCCCCAAAAAAGACGTGCTGTTAGGTAATTTGGACATTCTGAATTCTCCCTCTGTGAAACTGAACAGGCGCCGGAATGTGGCGACTAGGGGCTTTTCACAGTAACTTCATTGCAATGTTAATGTACTTGTGATGATAAAGATTATTATTATTATCCCCGTAACCCCACCTAACCTTTTTTGGACACTAAGGGCAATTTACCATGGCCAATCCACCTAACCCGCACATCTTTGGACTGTGCAAGGAAACCGGAGCAGCCGGAGGAAACCCACGCAGACACAGGGAGAACCTACAGACTCCACACTGACAGTGACCCAGCCAGGAGTCAAACCCAGGACCCTGGAGCTGTAAGGATGCAGTGCTAACCACTGTGCTACCGTGGCAGTTGAGATAGTGGATCCATTTGTTATAATATTCCAAAATTCCTTGGATGTGAGAAAGGTTCCAGCGGATTGGAAAAATGCTAATGTAACGCCCTTATTCAAAAAGGGAAGGAGGCAGAAAGTAGAAAGCTATAGACCAGTTAGTTTGACATCTGTCATTGGCAAATTGTTAGAATCCATTATTAAGGAAGTAATAAGAGGATGTTTAGAAAGTCAAAACACAATCCATCAGAGTCAGCATGGTTTTATGAAAGGTACAGCATGTTTGACGAATCTGCCAGAGTTCTTTGAAGGTGCAACAAGCCAAGTGGATAATGGACATCCTGTAGATGTAGTATATCTGGACATCCAGAAGGCATTTGATAAGATGCCACACAAAAGGTTAATACACAAGGTAAGATCACATGAGATTAAGGGTAATTTATTAGCTTGGATAGAATACTGGCTAACCCTGGGCGGCATGGTGGCGAGGACCCGGGTTTGATTTTGGCCCTGGGTCACTGTCTGTGTGGTGTTTGCACATTCTTCCCATGTCTGCATGTATCTCCCCCATAATCCCAAGATGTGCCTGGTAGGTGAATTGGCCACATTAAATTGCCCCTTACTTGGAAAAGAAAATAATTGGGTACTCTAAATTACTAAAAAAAGAATACTGACTAACCCACAGATGGGAGAGTTGGGATAAATGGGCCTTTCTCTGGATGGCAAGATGTAACCAGTGGGATGCCACAGGGTTCTGTCCTAGGGTCCCAACTATTTACCATATATAGTACTGACTTGAATGTCGGGTTAGAAGGTACTATAGACAAATTTGCAGGTGATGCAATAGGTGAAATAGTAAGTTACAATGAGGAAATTAGAAATTTACAGGTGGATATAGATAGGTTAGGTGAGTGGGCATAAATTTGGCAGATGGAGTTTAACGTGGATAAGTGTGAGGTTATACATTTTGCTCAGCAAAATGGAAAAGGCATAGTGGACTCGAGGGACTGAATTGTTATCGAAGTGGAGAGAAACTTCAGAGTGCTTCGGTGCAGAGGGATTCGGGTGTCTTCGTGCATGAATCTCAGAAAACTAGCATGTAGGTGCAGCAGGAAATAAGGAAGGCAAATGGAATTTTGACCTACATAGCTAAAGGGTTGTTTAATTAATTTACAGAATGTGGGCGTCGTTGGTTAGGCCAACCTTTATTGCCCATCCCTAATTTACTTTCAGAAGATGGTAGTGAGCTACCTTCTTGAACAGCTGCAGTCCCTGAGGTGTAGGTACACCCACAGTGCTGTTAGGGAGGGAGTTCCAAGATTTTGCCCCAGCGACAGTGAAGGAACCGCGATATATTTCCAAGTCATGGTAGTGAGTGACTTTGAGAGTAACCTCCAGGTGGTGGGGTTCCTAAGTATCTGATGCTCTTGTCCTTCTAGATGGTACGGTCATGGATTTGGAAGGTACTGTTTAAGGAACCTTGGCGAGTTATTGCAGTGCATCTTGTAGATGGTACACACGGCTGCCACTGTTCGTTGGTGGTGGAGGATTTGAACGTTTGTGGAAAGGGAGCAATCAAGCAGGCTGCTTTGCCCTGGATGGTGTGGAGGTCCTTGAGTGTTGTTGGAGCTGCATTCATCCAGGCAAGTGGAGAGTATTCCATCACTCTCTTGACATGTACCTTGTAAATGGTGGTCAGGAGATGAGTTACTCGCCTTAGGATTCCTAGACTTTGACCTGCCCTGGTAGCCACAGTATTAATATGGCTTGACCAGTTCAGTTTCTGATCAATAGTAACCCCCAGGATGTTGATTGTGAGGGATTCAGCGATAGCAATGCCATTGAATGTCAAGAGGCGATGGTTAGATCTTCTCTTCTAAGAAATGGTCATTGCCTGGAACTTGTGTGGAATGAATGTAACTTGCTACTTGTCAGCCCAAGCCTGGATATTGTCCACGTCTTGCTGTATTTGCCCATGAATTCCTTCATTATCTGAGGTGTCACGAATGGTGCTGAACATTGTTCAGTCATCCGCAAACATGCCCACGTCTGACCTTATGATGGAATAAGGTCATTGATGAAGCAGCTGAAGATGATTGGGCCTCAGACACTACCCTGAGGAACTCCTGCAGTGATGTCCTGGAGCTGAGATAATTGACCTCCAACCACCACAACCATTTTTCTTTGTGCCAGGTATGACTCCAACCAGTGGAGAGTTTTCCTCCAATTCCTGTTTATTCCAGTTTAGTTATGGCTCCTTGATGCCATACTCAGTCAAATGCTGCTTTGATGTCAAGGGCAGTCACTCTCACCTCACCTCTGGCATTTAGTGTTTTTGTCCATGTTTGAGCCAAGTATAAAAGTATACAAGTGGGGAAGTATTACTGAAACTGTAAAAGGCATTGGTGAGACTGCACCTGATGTACTGTCTACAGTTTTGGTCCGCTTATTTGAGGAGGGATGGCAGTTGCATTAGAGACAATTCAGAGGAGGTTCACTGGATTGAATCTAGAGGTGAAGCGTTTGACTTATGAAGAGAGATAAAGAAGTTTAGGTCTATACTCTGGAGTTTAGAAGAATGAGAGGAGATCTGATTGAGGTATATAAGGTTAAAGATGACATTGACAAAGTACAGTACGAAGTCTTACAACACCAGGTTAAAGTCCAACAGGTTTGTTTCGATGTCACTAGCTTTCGGAGCGCTGCTCCTTCCTCCTCGCTCCGAAAGCTAGTGACATCGAAACAAACCTGTTGGACTTTAACCTGGTGTTGTAAGACTTCGTACTGTGCTCACCCCAGTCCAACGCCGGCATCTCCACATCATTGACAAAGTAGTAATAGAGCAGATGCGTCCTTTTGTGGGAAATCTAGAACAAGAGGTCATGGTTTTAGGATAAGGGGTAGTCGGCTTGGAACAGTGATGCGGAGAAATCTGTGGAATTCACTACCCCAGAGTGCAGTGCATGCCGGGACTTTGAGTAGATTTAAGGAGATAGACAGATTTTTAATTAGTAATGGGTTGAAGGGTTATGGGGAACATGCTGGAAAGTGGAGTTGAGGCCGAGAGGAGCCATGATCGTATTGAATGGTGTAGTGGACTCGAGGGGCTGAAGCTCCTAGTTCTTATGTTCATATAATCTAGGATAAAGATTTCACAAGTTTCTGTTCTGAGCTGAAAGCAGGTGTGTGACTAGCCCATCTGCGTCAGTGAGTAGCAGATAAAGATGGCAGATTTCCATTGCTAAAAGACATTAGTGAACCAGTTGGGATTTTACAACAATCAGTAATAGTTGACATGGTGACCATCACTGAGGCTGGTTTAATAATCCAGATGTATTAATTGAATTCAAATTCAACTTGCTACTGTGGTGGAATTTGAATGCATGTCTGCAGAGGATTAGCCAAGATTGATGGTGACAGTGTGTACTCATTATAGCCAACGTGGTTTGGCAGGTGTCAATCCATGTACATATGAGTCCTTCCTCCATGTCCCCTTCTTCTCAATCCCAGTGACATCTGACCCTGCCACTCAGGCATGATGGCCTTCATGTTTTTCCACCTTACGTTGGATGTGGATCACTGGAGGATAACAACATACAAACAATTGCATGCTAGCCATTAACACACCTCCTCTCTAATGCAGACATTGTGCCCTCATGGCCAGTGCTGGCACTGGTGAATTGAAAGATTGCTGACAATATGAAGCCCTCAGGGTCAGATGTAGTTTCCAATATGGAGCATACCTGAGCTAGTTTTTCTATTCCTCAGTTATGTATCTGGGAATACATTCTTGCTGGGTTTGCATCACGTGATGTACAGTGATGTCATCAGAGTGTTTATGCGGTCTTTGAGCAGATCACCATATTGATTGCATGAGCAAACCCCTTAATAAACCTCCCATTGTATTTTACAAGAATCCAAAGTGTAGGCACCTCCATACCTTTTATCTTTGTGGCAACAAAGACATATAAGAGGGAAAATTGATGATTGGGATTGAGGCAGCAAATTTGCTAGAAAGAAGATTTTCAGTGACTAATTGTGGGACAGCATTGGGAGCAACAGAAGATTCTTGGGATTGCACTCAGACACACACAGATTTCAGGTGAAGCGCTGCCGCCGTGAAAGTTTTCAAAAGCAACTGTAAGTAATGTTACAACATCCTGGGCCAGGGCGCAGTCAATCCCAACCCCACGTGACCCGGGGTTACAGCACAAGGGAATTAACCAATAATTCTTCGAAAAATATCCTACGTCTTTGGCCCTTGGCTGCCTAATAATTACAGTCACCAGATTTGTAAATGTAAACACAATTACTGTTTAATTATAACAAGAACTATGATGAAATATTCAGCATCTGATATCTAATTCCCAATTCACCACTTTAACTCGCCCTCTAAACACACACGCACATGATAAACACAGAGGGGAAGAGGGGTAATAAATCATAACTAAAAGAAGAAAAAAGAGTCTTGTTCTAGATGGTGGTTTCCAGCACCTTACCCCTCTTCAAACTTTGCTTTCAGTTTGTGGTTATTATTATGGATTCATTCAGGCCTCTGCAGTTTCAGAAATACAGCACTCACAGATTTTCTGAGGAGATAGAGAGAGAAGGTCATTTATTGTCTTTGCCTGTAGACTGTAATGGTTTTCCTGTAGATGCATTCATTCAGGTTCTCTGCAGCTCCAGGAATGCGGTCTTTCTGGAAGAACACAGAAGAGAGAGAGAGAGAGATTGACCTCCTTCCCGTGCTTTCAGGAGACAAACTGAAACTCCTTGGGACTCTGAAAATCATTCCACCAGGATAGGAGCCAATCACCACTTGTTACTGGGCAGAGTATGGCCTTTTGGGCCCACTCATTGGCCACCAGCCAATCAATCAAACCAAGTCCTATCCCATCTCTCTTTCTTGTGCCGATAAGTCTGAAGTTCCTGTTCAAATCAGCAGAGTTCCCTCCTGTAATCTTCTGAATTCTGCTGCTTGACTGAAAGATACTGTACATTAATCATCCATGGACAAAAATAATAACAGCAAAATGAAAGAATAAATGGGAAGGCCCCTTACAGTAAGAAGATTGACAGTTGGGGAAAACTTGTTTGCTTTGCAGTGAGTAGGGCATGGGCTGGAATGACTGCGCACGTGGCAAAACTACACGGCCTGCCAGGAATGGGAACTTTGAAGTCCGTGTCTCTGCACGAGCAACTGCTCGGTAGAATAATTGAAATACCTAGGCATAAAAATCCCTTGGTCTTGAGATGGTTTGTTCCATACTTTCCAACACAGTCAGCAAGGAACTGGGATCCAAAAATGGGCGCCATGGATGCATTTGATGAGGATTATGAAACGTGGAATTCACATGAAGAAAGATTCCAATTGTCATTAATTGGTAACATTTCTCAGCTCAGTTGGCCGTAAAATGTTTGTTTATGCTGCTACAGAATCTTGTTCACCCAGCAAAACCAGGAGACAAGTCTTTCAGTGAATGAGCAAAAGTTTTGGAGGGATATTTCGCTTCCAAACCATTATTGATTACAGAAAAGTTCCAATTCCACTGCCATAATCAGGAAGAAGGTGAAACCATTTCATAGTTTATAGTGACTTTAAGGAGATTAACTGGATATTGTGAATTTGGTACATGATACTACTCTTCAAGACAGGCTGGTTTATGGGTTACTCAGTGAAGCAATTCAGAGGAAGCTACTTACTGTAAGTGATTTAACTCTGAAAGCTGCTGTGGAAGTTGCCAAATATATGGAGCTTGCTACAAGAGAAGCGGCACAGATAGGGACTGGAGCAAAGATGCACAAAATGGATACCTCAAGGAACAAGGCTGTAAAGATCCAACCATGTCAACATTGTACACAGGTTGAACATTCAGCTGGAGTAAAGCAAACACATGCAATATCTGTGGTTTGAAGGGCCACATTGCTGAAGCGCGTTGGCCTCAGAAAATTTCTACGCCAAGAAAGTGCAAGAAGAACAATCCGAGTAAAGAAGCTAATCATATCTACAAATTAGTGGATGAAGCTCAAGATCACTGAAAAGACTGAAACAGAGCTACTGCAAGAGCTATTTGTCAACGCAGTACGATCAACAATATTTTGGGGCATATCCAAAGCTGGATGTTAAAATGAAAATGGGTACTGGCACAGCTGTATTGCTGATACATGAGTGACCTTATCAAAAGCGGAGGCATCTGCCTTTGAGACCGCCAAATGTGATCCTAAAGACTGAAGAAGTCGCACCATTAAAAAGAGTTCATTATGGTGAAAGTAGAAGCAAATGGGCAGACGGCGAAGTTGCCTCCACATTTATTATTATCTCCAGGAATCCCGAGAATGTGAAACAATTAAGGTTTATTCAGGCAAACAAAAGTAAAGGCTGCAGCGCGGCATACAGCTCATAGGTCCCAGCCTGGATACCGATCATGCCTATCCCAATCCTGGCCGGCTTTTAAGTACCTGGTTTAAGAGCCCCAGCTGCTAGGCCTCTGCCTCTCAGCAGAGGAGCTCATATTCCATATGTCCCACAGGGAGATCAATTGGATCATCCTTGTGGGTCTCATGGGGGTTATTACAACATTGTCCGTGGAAACTTTCCTGCTCTATTTGACAGAGCATATTTGACTAAAATTAGGGTTAACTGGGAAATAGCCAATCAATTAGTGATTCAAAGAGCAACTTTCAACAGCCTCTTGAAGAAATACGAGAAAATGCTTAGAGATTCACTAGGCTCTATGACTGGAGTTGAAGTACACCTAAAAGTCAAGCCAGACAGCACACCAAAGTGTCTTAATGCTACAACTGTACCATACGCCATCAAGCCAAAAGTTGAAGAAGAACTGGACAGTTTGGTTAGGGCAGGAGTCATGTGACGACAAGTGATTGGGTGGTACCAATCGTTCCTGTGTTAAAATGGGATGGCTCAGTGAGAATTTGTGAAGATTTTAAAACTACTATTAACCCAATTTTGTGTGTAGATCATTTTCCACTGCCGCTGAATGAAGACTTGTTTGCTGGCCTTTCTGGAGGACAGAAATTCAGTAACATTGATCTTTCATCGGCATATTTGCAGATGAATGTGGATGCCAAATCACAGCCAGTACTTACCATACTTTGTACAAATGTCTGTTTCGTTACAGAAAACTTCCTTTTAGAATAACATCTGCACCTTTTCTTTTTCAAAGATCCATAGATCAAATTCTAAGTGGATTGAATGGAGTGCATTGTTATTTTGATGACATACTCCTTACCGGTTCGTGTGAACAGCGACATGTGATAAATTTGGAAACTACGTTCGACAACCACAACCTGAGAGTTAAAAAGGAAAAATGTGACATTTTCAAATCATCCATTAAATTACCTTGGTCATATTATCGACAAAGACGGTTTTCTCAAAGAACCAAAGAAAATGTCAGCAATCTTATATGCACCACGCCTTCAATGCTTAAGGTTGTTTTTAGGATTGATCAATTATTATGGTAAATTCATGTTGAATCTAGCAGCATCATTGAAGCCTTTACATGCTTTGCTATGTATTAAACAGGCATGGACTGGTCAGAAGAATGTGAGAATGCATATAATGAACTGAAAGAAGCTTTATTGAAGTCAGAGCTGTTGGTTCATTATAATCCAAAAATGAAGTTGCAATTAGCTTGTGATGCCTCACCTGATGGTGTTGGTGCAGTTGTCTTACACATTATGCCTTCAGGAGGGGCACGACCAATAGCATTTGCTTCACACATTCTTACCAGCGCAGAAATGAATTTGTTTCAGTGAGAAAAGGAAGCTTTGAGTATCATTTGCAGTGTAAGAAGATTCCACCATTATCTTTATGGACATCATTTTACCGTTCTGACAGATCACTGACCCTTGCCAACAATCTTTGGGCCATATAAACGTATGCCTTCTTTGTCAGCTAGTATTGATAAGATATACAAGAACTGAACCGTGATGGGGAAGGTGATGGACTATGTCCAAAAGGATCGCTGTCAGACATTCATAGGAAAAATACAGCCCTCAAGCCCTACATCACACAAAGACTTGAGTTGACAATTCTATTATGGTGATTGACCAACTCCATGACGGGCATCCTGGTGTGGCAAGGATGAAGGAATTAGCACACTGTTATTTTTGTGGCCAGGATTAGACACTCAAAATGGAGAGAAAGTTAGCCAATGCCAATCATGTGCAAAAATAAGGAATACTCCACCATTATATCTGTGGGAATGGCTGGCACAGCCACGGCAGAGAATTGTCATGATAGGGGGATATTAGGAACTTGGGTCCAGAAATGGGGCCCCAAGATATAGCTGGAAAAGCCTGCTAGCAACAGAGTGAGAGGGATATCCCTGCAGCCTGAGTTACCTTATCTCATTCAGACTTAACCTCGTTAGTGGGAATACACAGGATGATCCACTCAAGATTCATTCAGGACAATCTTGTTTGACCAGCCATAAGCCCAACACAGAATCTGATTACCTATTTGCCCATCCATGGAAGGTTAGTTGCATATAAAGGCATAGCTCTGTTCTTTTGTATAAACTGGAGTGGGCAATCATCCAAGTTTAGGAGAATAGATTCATGTCTGGCCATCACAAGGGAAAATCTTTGTTTGAGGGGGTGGGCGGAGCTTAGAGAGAGAGATAGCGAGAGACAGGAAATGCTGTTTTGAACAGTTACAAGCAAAGGCTGTGGAGGTCACCTAGAGAGGTCACCCAAAGTGCATGAAGGAAGCTGCTCCAAATACAGACTTTTGAAAAGGGTTCTAATGAAACTTGACTTACAACAGGAGAATTGCTTTGTAAATACAAGTATCACCTTTGCCTGTCTATGTAGCTGGAGTGAGAGCTGCATGTTCATCTTGTTTAATGGAAACCAACGTGTTCAGATTAAGAAACTGCATGTAATCTGTTGAAAGTGAAAGTTTGAATATTGTTTTCTTTTCTTTTGTTTTAATAAAGTTTTTTTGTAAAATAGCCAAGCCTTATTTCTTATACTATCACTCCCGGAAAGAATCGATCTTTCCACACCGCATTAAAAACTTTAAAATATTCCGGGTCTGGTTCGGTATCTTAGCCATTGTTGAGGGATGACCAGGCATTCAGAACAGAATACACATCGATTATGCTGGTCCACTGGGGGTCACATGTTCTTGATGATTGTAATCGCACATTCGAAATGGCCAGAAGTCGCAATAATGAAGTCAATGATGACTGCGCAGACCGTTGAGAAACTAGATGCAGATTCTGAACACCGGAGCAGATTGTCAGTGATAATGGTCCACAGGAGTTTGAGGGCTACTTGAAAGGGAGTGATATACATAATTTCAAATCAGCTCCATATACCTAGCAACAAATTGATTTGCCAAACCTTTTGTGCAATCATTAAAGCATTCTATCAATGCATCGAAAGGAACATAATCAAGAGAAGTAAACAAATTTCTACTATCTTACTGGAATACTGTACATGCTACCATGCAAAGTTCTCCAGTAATGCTGTTGTGGAAGAGAAAATTATGAACACAATTTGATTTGTTAACTCCAACTTGAGATTGTCAAATGACAACAACAAGCACAAATTTCTAGGAGAGAGAAAATATCTAAAAGGTAAGTATTTAACCAGGGAGAGAGAGTGCTAGCTAGAAGTTACACCACCAATGAGAAATGGATATAAGCTATGATCCAAACAAATGACAGGTCCAATATCATACACCATACAGACGGACAATGAAAGAGTTTGGCGACGTCATGCTGATCAGTTACACAAAGTGAGTTTGCAGAAACCTCTCAAGAGGTTCTACCTTTAGAAGATCTGTAGTGCTATACTTTGGAACAGAGACCAGAGACACTGATGAGTTCAGACGTTTCTGAAGACTTTACAATGCCTATAGTGCCAGGTACTGAAATAACGACTCAAGAAGTACTATCTCCAGAAAGGAATGAGGACACTTCTGAGGTCGCAAGTAGCTAAGTTCAAGAATGCCGAATTCTACCAAAAGGACTAGATGTCCACCATACAGACTGTCTTATTGATTTGTATTTATGAACAAAAATAACATATCAGGGGGTCTGTTGTATAAATGGTAATTGTTGTTGTTGCATTGTAAAGAGGGCGGGATACATCCTTGCTAGTTCTGCATCATGTGATGTGTAGATACATCAGCAGAGTGCGCAGGCTTTGAGCAGATCACAATCTTGATTGTATTGAGAAACACCCTTAATAAACTTCTCAATATGGTTTGCAAGAACCCAGAGTGTGGGCAGCTCCATCCTTTTCTCTTTGCGCTGGCAAAGAAATATAACATGCTCATACGCCATTTCTCCCACATGATTGTCTGAAGGTGTGATTGACTGATCCTGATCATGCTCAGTGGATCCACAGTCCCCAACATGTGGCCATTTGGAACTAACACTTGAGTGTGGTCAGTGTTCAGTGATGATATGTGCCTTATAATGTGAAGCAAAGCAAGGGTTAATGGGGGACAGTGTGATGTATGGAGTCAAATGGCCAGAAAACAGTACAGAGCAACACTCTAAGCAGCAAGCCTGCATGGTGGTAGCAACACCATGCAAGACCATACTTGGTACTGTAAATAGTTAAAGCCTACCAATGAAGGTGCTTATGTTGAAACACACAGGCCTCAAGATCTCATCAGGTTCTTTGTCGTATTATCCCCATCCAACCTCATTAATTATGCAGGCACAGGAAACATGCCATCTTGCTGGCTGATAGTCTAGATTTGCCCTCTACACCATCACCTCATTGCTTCCTCAGTACAGCACCATATTTAAACTGCAGCTACGCGCACAGTTCTCAACGTTTGTAGCCCAGGATTGCTTCATTTGAAAGATGGTTCCAAAAGCTAAGAAGAGTTATGCCCCCCAGGTTTAGTGATACCGGACTTGAGCACCTGCTGGACGTCCTCTACCCAAAATCTGGATGCAAGAGGGCAGAAATGACACAAAACAAATCTTTCTTTTGTTTTCTTTTTTTAACTCCCATCACCTAATGCTCTATGAACCCAATTAATAGACTGCGATGCAACAAATCATATATCTAATTAAGCCAAGAGACTTAACTAGTGCTTTGTCTTTCTAATTCAAACCCAACATAACCCATTAGGAACATAAGAATTAGAAGCAGAAGACGACAATTCAGCCCTTCGGACCTGCTCCGCCATTCAATCAGATTCAGTTGCTCTTTTCCTGGTCTCAAACCCACCTCTCTGCCTGTTCTCCATACCCCTTTAAATAAGTTTATTTTTATCAGAAATATATCTATCTCTTTCTTGAAACCATTTAATGACTCAGATTCCACCGCACTATGGGGCAGGGAGTTCCACAAATTCACCACCCTCTGTGAGAAGTAGTTCCTCCTCATCTCAGTTCTAAATCTACCACCTCTCAACCCATATCCGTGACCTCTCATTCTAGGTTCCCTCTCATTCTAGGTTCCCCACAAGGGGGAACATTTGGCCTATGTTTACTTTAGAAGCTATATGTGTGCATATATGGTACATGGCATACACAGTTGTGCCTGGTTTTCCTTTTCCATAGTGAACAGTTTAATAACTTATTTGCTCTCTTCCTCTGTTTCTCTTCTCCCCACTATTTCCTGATGTTAATCTCTGTGCTCAAATTCCAATGGTTTGCTTTACTAATATTTATGTGGACCAGTACAAGGTGAAATTTCCCGGGAGACTTGCCTGCTGTGAACTCACAGATAATTGGCAACATTACACAACCTTGATGCTTGCTGTAACTTAGCTCCTGACTTCAGGAGCTGTATTAAAACTGGTATGAGTTCATTAATGGCAATGATGCTGTTCTACATAATGTACAGAGGATTATCTCTAAATGGTATAATTAATTGTAATTTCTATAACTGAGCCAACCATTAATCAAAATACACAATGTTCTATATTGCACTGGTCTGATTTATGATACCCTGCATGATTCTGCTCTGCTTTTGCTGACTGGTCAAGTCCCCATAGTATATTCTACAATCGGAATACAATACACTGTGCACTAATCCTGTTGCCTTAGCAAGCGTTTACTGCTCCATCATTCACATCTGGGGAATCATGAACTGCAGTGCAGAGAATTTGAATGAAAATATTACCCTGTGCAATCTTTAATACAGAAATGAATATGTGAGACAGAGAATGCACATTGATGCCAACATTTCACTTTTTGTATTCTGGATTAAAACATTTGTGCATCTAAAAACAGAGTCATGTTCTGCAATCCAGGCACCTAATTGCAACTCAAACCCTAAAACTGGCATGTATCTAAATCCTAACATTTGCATTAACTATAACCCTGATGCTAATTCCAGGCCTAATCCTAACCTTAACTCAAAACACTAATCCTTAATGCCTAACCATAATGCTAACATTCACCCTAACCTTAACTCAAATTGCAAGTCTTACTCTACTCCTGACCCGAGCTGAAGCACTGATCTTGACACTAATCCTAGCTCAAAAGCCTAATGCTATTCTAATTTTATCCCAAAACATAATTTGCATAGCTATCCTGAATTTTAAATTATTCAGCACCCTTTCATCATATCTCTCAGGACCTCTTCCTTGTGAACACAACAGATAAAAAAGGAAACATCACTGGGTAGGGCAATGGTTCAGACATATGCAAATGTCACGACGCTGATGAAAGGTCACAGACCTCAAACGATATGTTCTTTCCCTCCACTGCTGCTGCCTGACTTGCTGACTATTTCCAACGTTTTCTGTATTTCCTCTTGGGTTACAGCTTGGACTAAAATCAGATCAATCTGTAAAAAAAATAACAGACTGGAAAAAATACTCAGAATATAGAATTACAATCAATAGCTGCAAGGTACAAAAAACTCTTTTACACATTAACATTGTCGCCCTGATATTCCCAAGAAGGTTGCAGAAAAGGCTGAAAATGGCTGAAAAAATGGTGCACTTTTGGAGACTTCATTAGTAGAACGAAAAGGGATATATTAACAAGTGATCTTCAGCTGCTGCATGCCTGCAGCTAATTCATAAGTACCTCTGCACAAGGAGAACTCATCCTCCTGAGGTGATTCCCCACTCTGTCTTGACTGGTCATCCAGGCCAGGTGCCCCTTACTCTGCAATGTTTTATGTAAAGGGACAATCATGCAAATGGGCAAGGCTGGCAAAACAAGAGGTCCTGTTGAACCTAATTGGAGAAGCCCATTATCGTCTTTTTGCTCGATTTCATGCATGACATCGATCCAAAACCAGTGCCAAGAAGTCACAGACAGGGACCTTGAGTTTTAAAAAAATTATTATTTTGTGCGATGTAAGCATCGCTGGCTAGATCTGCATTTATTGCCCATCCCCAATTGCCCTCGAGAAAGTCGAGGTGAGCAACCTTCTCGAATCGCTGTATTCCATGTGCTATTGGTAGACCCACAGGGCTGTTAGTGAGGAAGTCCCAGGAATTTGACCCAGTGACAGTGAAAGAATGATGACATAGTTCCAAGTCAGTGAACGGCCTAGAGAGGAACTTGTAGGTGGCGATGTTCCCATGCATCTGCTGCCCTTTTTTAAGACTGATCATAAGAGTTTGTGGATTTGGAATATGCCATCGAAGGAGCATTGATGAGATGCTGAAATGCATCTTGTAGATGGTACACATTGCTGCCACTGTGCATCAGTGTTGGAAGGAGTGAATGTTTAACGTGGTGCATGGAGAACCAATCGAGCAGGTTGTTTTATCCTGGATGGTGCCAAGCTTCATAGTTGCAGTCTTCAGGATAATGGAAAGTATTCCATCACACTTCTGACTTGTGGATTCAGCAATAGTAATTCAAGGAGAGATGGTAAAGTTCTTCTTGTTGGAGATAGTCATTGACTGACACTTGTGTGGCGTGATTATTACTTGCCACTTATCAGCCCAATCCTGAATCTTGTCCATACTATGCTGCATTTTGGGCATGTGTTGCTTCAGTATCTGAGGAGCCGTGAATGGTGCAGAAAATTGTGCAATCATCAGCGAACATCCCCCTGCTGACCATATGATGGAGCAAAAGTCATTGATTAAACAGCTGAGGATGGTTGGACTTAGAACAGTACCGTGAGGAACTCCTGCTGCGATATCCCAGGACTGAAATGATTGACCTCCGACAACCACAAGCATCTTCCTTTGTGCCAGGTATGACTCCAACCAATGGAGAGTTTTCCCTCTGATTCCCACTGACTTCAGGTTTGCTAAGGCTCCTTGATGCTATACTTGGTCAATTGCCTTGATATCAAGAGCGGTCACTCTCACCTCCCCTCTTGACTTCACGTATTTTGTCCATGTTTGAACCGAGGCTGTAATGAGGTTAGGAGCTGAGTGGACCAAATGAAGCATTAGAGAACAGGTTGTTGCTGAGTTAGTGACGTTTGACAGTGACAACACCTTCCATTAGTTTGCTAATGATTGAGAGTAGACTGATGGAACCCTAATTCACTAAGTTGGAATTGTTCTACTTTTTGTGGATAGGACATACAGAGCAATTTTCCATATTCCTGGGTAGATGATAATCTTACAGTTGTACTGGAACAGCTTGGTTAGGGGCATGGCTAGTTCCAGAGCACAAGTCTTCAGTACTACACCAGAATGTTGACAGGCCCCATAACCTTTGCAGTATCTAGTGCCTACAGCCATTTCCTGATAGCACATGCAATTGGCTGAAGGCTGGAATCTGTGATGCTGGGGACCTGAGGAGCAGGGCGAGATGGATCAGTCGCCCTGCAGCTCAGGTGAAGATAGTTGGTGATAGGTATACCTCTAATTTCTGGTATCATCATTGTAAGTATGTTTTGCATCTTCTCCAGTGCCTGGATGTCTGCTCATAACAGGGAGACCAGGGGCGTCATTCTCCGACCCCCCGCCGGGTCGGAGAATGGCCGTTGGCCGCCATGAATCCCGCCCCCGCCGAAGTCTCCGGTACTGGGCGGGGGCGGGAATCGGGCCGCACCGGTTGGCGGGCCCCCTCCGGCGATTCTCCGGCCCACGATGGGCCGAAGTCCCGCTGCTGGAATGCCTGTCCCGCCGGCGAGAATCAAACCACCTCTCTTACCGGCGGGACAAGGCGGTGCGGGCGGGCTCCGGGGTCCTGGGGGTGGGGGGGCGCGGGGCGATCTGGCCCCGGGGGGTGCCCCCACAACGGCCTGGCCCGCGATCGGGGCCCACCGATCCGCGGGCGGGCCTGTGCTGTGGGGGCACTCTTTTCCTTCCGCCTTCGCCATGGTCTCCACTATGGCGGAGGAGGAAGAGACCCCCTCCACTGCGCATGCGCGGGTTGCCGTGAGCGGCCACTGACACTCCCACGCATGCGCCACACGGCAAAGTCATTTCTGCGCCAGCTGGCAGGGCACCAAAGGCCTTTCCCACCAGCTGGCGGGGCGGAAATCAGTCCGGCGCAGGCCTAGCCCTTCAAGGTGAGTGCTCGGCCCCCCAAGATGCGGAGACGTCCGCACCTTTGGGGCGGCATGATGCCGGACTGATTCGTGCCGTTTTTGGCGCCGGTCGGCGGACCTCGCGCCGATTGCAGAGAATCCCGCCCCCATTACCAAATCCAAATCATTAATGTCAATGGTGAACAGCAGTAGTTCCATCACCGATCCTTGTGGAATACTGCAATTTATCAGATTAATGATACTTAACCCCTAATTCCTGGTTTGTTGCCAGATTAACAATTCAGTCGAAAGTTAGAAGTAAGGCAATGGAGGATATAATGTGACTTAAATAGGCAAACTTGAAGGAATGATGCTTTCCACCTTATTTCTTTATTGCACAAAGCGTGTAAGGAAATTGTAGATGTGTTACTCATCATTTTACAATGCTCCCTGCGTGAAGGAATTGTGCTTACGATCAAGACAATTTCAAATGCCACTCATTTAAGAGAAGGAAGGGAGGAACAAACCTGCTATCCTCAATATGAAGACTTTCATCTCCATGTCTACGGCGTGCTGGTCACTCCTACTAAAACCACCATAGACAGACAGATGCATCTATGTAGGTACATTGCTCAGGATGAGGTTAAATGGGCCTCGGCAAATCGGACCGGCAGGTTGACAATTATGTTGCGGTGGGGAGAGAAATAATCTGGCCAGGAGAGAGTGAGGCCCTCAATGCTGGGGGGGCGGGGGGAGGAGTTCATCAGTGCTAGGGGATAGAACGTCCATCGGCTCAAGGGGGAGATAGGCTATCAGGGCTGAGAGAAAGAGAGTTCACAGGACTGGAGAACAGAATGGGGCTCTCTGAGATAGGGAGGAGAGAGAGATGTTGCATGGGCTGGGAGAAGAGGGAGAGAGGTAGAGAGACACTTTCAGGGCTGGGGCAAGAGAGTGGCAATTCGTGCTGAGTTTAAGTGAGGTCAGCAAATATGGCAGTTAGGAAAAGGAAAGCTGTGATCTCAAGGGAAGGGACAATGTTAAAGGCTTCCTCGGGGGGTGTGGTAGTCACCATTGTTGTATTGTATATACCGCATACGAGGGGTATTACGGTAAGGCCCCGTACTGCAGGTACGGAGGTAGATCCCTGCCTGCTAGCTCCGCCCAGTAGTCGGAGTATAAATGTGTGTGCTCTCCGAGCTGCAGCCATTTCGGCAGCAGCTGCGGGAGGCTACACATCTCTGCGTAATAAAGCCTCGATTACACTCGACTCTCGTCTCATCATAATTGATAATGCATCAGGGGGTTAGGGAGTAGTCCTGCTCTTCAGAGCCCACAAAGATTTCTGGAAGCAATGCTTACATTTGGGAGCTTGCGGTTCCTCCCTTCATTTCATTGTCAGGTTTCCAGGACCCCTGGGAAACATATTCAGCAGCAATTAATTCAAAATCAGGCTTGCAACTGCACCGTAGTAATCCAATTTAAATATGTTAATGAAGTGTACCTCCTCACCACAGCAGGCACTGGGATGCCATGATGTCTGCCACCTTAAAGATGGCGATGGGCATATCTGTGTGGCGTGCTGGGGGTGCATTTCCCATAGTTAAATCTTTAATCCCTTTCGCGAGCCTCTTCCACTCATCATGGGGATTAATATCGAGGCCAATGTACTGGAAAAGGAAATAGGAACAGAATTGTGAACTTTAATCCCCATGTTTAGGTGTTCAGTGAGCTCCCGCCTGGATTGATCAATTGTTTGGTGTGATTACCTGTTCCTAGCAATCATCCAGCTACAATTTGTGTGTCTCTCGTGACCTCCTGTACAGTGGTATTACCACTGATTAATCATTAGTGTGCAGCTAAGAGTACGAGGATATAATTAACAAACTTCAAAAAAGACTAGTAATTTAGAATGACAATTTTCCCTACAGATTGATGGAATATATCAGAGAGACTACCAGATACAGGACTGCTGCTGTACCAATTGTTTTTAAAGGATTGCCTGTTTGAGTCTTATCGAAGAGGAAATGCCCAGGTTTGGTTCCTGACCTGCTGAAGATTTCCTTGGAGGATTTTCCCACTATCAAGTCTCCAGGAAAAGCAGGCTAAAAATCTAAGATACTGATGCACGATCAATTACACAAAGACGAGAGTTGAATGCAACTGAGACTTTATTACACTAAGATGTGTGACCTCCTACAGCAGCTGGCGAAATAGCCACTGTATGGGGAGCACATATATTTATACTCTGTCTACCGGGCGGAGCCAGCAGGCAGGGAACTACCCCTGTACCTGTAGTACAGGGCCTTACCACAAATCACCTAATATATTCATCAGTGGTGACTACTGAGGCACAATCAATTGAACAACGACTAGAGTTGGATACAACTGAGGCTTTATTGCTCTAAGATGTGTGGCCTCCCACAGCAGCTGGCGAAATGGCTGCTGAATTGAGGACACGCACATTTAAACTCCGCCTACTGGGCGGAGCCAGCAGGCAGGGACTACCGGCGAACCTGTAGTACAGGTCCTACCTTACATCACCTAATATAGGTGCAACAATGGTTTACCACACCCGCACATCTTTGGACTGCGGGAGAAATCCTGGGCACCCGGAGGAAACCCATGCACACACGGGGAGAACATGCAGAGTCCACAGACAGTGACCCAAACCGGGAATCGAACCTGGAGCTGTGAAGCAACTCTGCTAACTACTATGCTACCGTGCTGCCCATAGGTGAATTGGATATTCTAAATTCTCCCTCTGTGTACCCGAACAGGCGCCTGAATGTGGCGATTAGGACCTTTTCAAGTAACTTCATTGCAGTGTTAATGTAAGGCTACTTGTGACAACAAAATGTAATAGATTATTAAATGACCCAGAAAGCCACTCAGTTAGAATCAATCGTTACAAAAGGAATTAAACCGGACAGACCACCGGGCATCGACCTAGGCACCTGAAACAACCACGGCAAACACAGCCCTATCGACACTGCATAATCCTTCTCGCTAACATGTAGGGGCTTGTGTCAACACTTGGAGAGCTATCTTACAGATCAAGCAACAACCTAATTTAGTGACACTTGTTGAATCATACCATAAAGGTAATGTCCCCGACACCACCATCACCAATTCTGGGTATGTCCTGTCTCACTGGCAAGACAGACCCAGCAGAGGTGGCAAGAGAGTGGTATACAGTCAGGAGGGAGTTGCCTTTGGGGTCTTCAAAGTAGACTCTGGACCCCATGGAGTCTCACACCACCAGGTCAAATATGGGCATGGGAACTTCCTGCTGTTTATCATGAACCGTCCCTCTCGGTGATGAATCAGTATTCCTCCATATTGAATTCACACGTGGAAGAAGTACTGAGGGCGGCAAGGGTACAGAACCTGGGTTGGGCATTTCAATGTCCATCACCAAGGGTGACTCAGTAGTACCATCGCAGACTGAGCTGGCCATGTCCTAAAGGACTTGGCTGTTCGACTCGGTCTATGGCAGTTTGTGAGGGAACCATCAAGTGGGAAAAACATACTTGACCTCATCCTCACCAACCTGCCTGCCGCAGATGCATCTGTCCATGACCGTATCGGCAGGAGTGAGTACAGAATAGCCTTTGTGGAGTTGAAGTCCCATCTTCACATTGAGGATAACCTCCATCATGATGTGGAGATGCCGGCGTTAGACTGGGGTGAGCACAGTAAGATGTCTTACAACACCAGGTTAAAGTCCAACAGGTTTGTTTAGATGTCACTAGCTTTCGGAGCGCTGCTCCTCCCTCAGGTGAGGAAGCCATTCACCTGAGGAAGAAGCAGCGCTCCGAAAGCTACTGACATCGAAACAAACCTGTTGGACTTTAACCTGGTGTTGTAAGACATCTTATCCTTCATCATGTTTTGTGGCATTACCATTCTGCTAAATGGGATAGACTTCGAACAGATCTAGCAACTCAAGACTGAGTGAGGTGAGGTGACGTGGGCTATCAGCATCAGCAGAATTGTACTCAATCACAATCTGGAATCTCATGGCCTGGCGTATCCCCAACTCTATCATTTCCAACAAGCCAGGGGACTAACCCTGTCCAATGAAGAATGCAGGATGCCAGAAGCATATCTAAAAATGAGGTGACAACCTGATGAATCTAGAACACAGGACTACTTATGTTCCATGCAGCATAAGCAGCAATATATAGAGCTAAGCAATTCCACGACCAACGGATTGGATCTAAGCTCTGCAGCCCTGCCACATCCAGTCGTGGATGTTGGTGGACAGTTGAACAGTTCACTGGAGGAGGATGCTCCATAAGTATTCCCATCCTCAATGATGGAGGAGCCCAGCACATTAATGCAAAAGATAAAGTGGAAGCATCTGTAAAAATCTTCAGCCAGAAGTGCTGAGTGGTTGATCCATCTTGGCGTCCTCCAGAGATCGGCAGCATCACAGAGGTCAGTCTTCAGCCAATTCGATTCACCACACATAATATCAAGAAATGGCTGAAGGCACTGGGTATTGCAAAAGCCATGGGCCCTGACAACTTTCTGGCAATAGTACTGAAGACCTGTGTTCCTGAACTTACCATGCCCCTAGCCAAGCTGTTGCAGTACAGTTATCAGACTGGCATCTACCTGGCAATGTGGAAAATCGCCAAGCTATGCACTGCATACAAGAAACAGGACAAATCCATGCCAGCCAATTACCACCGCATCAGTCTATTCTCGATCATCAGTAAACTGATATCAGGGGTCATCAAAAGCACTATAAAGTGGTCCATACTCAGCAATAACCTGCATGGGCAATCAGTTTGGGTTCCTCCAGGGAGGTTAGAACTCCTTCTAACCTCATTACAGCCTTGGTTCAAACATGGACAAAAGAGCTGAGCACCAGAGGTGAGGTGAGCGTGACTGCACTTGACATCAAGGCAGCATTTGACTGAGTATGACATCAAGGAGCCTTATCAAAACTGGAGTCAATGGCAATTGGGGGGAAACTCTCCGCTGGTTGGAGTCATACCTAGCACAGAGGAAAATGGATGTCAATCATCTCAGCTCCAGGACAACCCCTGCAGCGTAATGTCCTAGACCCAACCATCTTCAGTTGCTTCAGCAATTACCTTCCTTCCATTATAAGGTCAGAAGTGGGAATGTTTGCTGATGACTACAGAATATTCTGCACCATTTGCAACTCCTTAGATACTGAAGCGGTCTATGTCAAAATGCAGTAAGACCTGGACAATACCCTGGCTTGGGCTGACAAGCAGCATGTAACATTCATTCCACACAAGTGCCAGGCAATGACCATCTCCTACAAGAGAGGATCTAACCATCGCCCCTTGAAATTCAGTGGCATTACCATCGCTGAATCCTCCACAATCAACATTCTGAGGGTTAACATTGATCAGGAAATAAACTGGACTAGCCATATAAATACTGTGGCAACCACAGCAGGTCAAAGGCCAAAATAATGATTCCTGATAATTTCAATGGTGGAAAGAGTATTGTAGATATGGTATGATGAAAGTTTTTGTCCCTCTGATGTATCACCTCCTCGCTTTGTATTCCAATGTTCTTGAGATAAAAGCCAACATTCCTCTAATCTTTTTGAATATTTTTTGTTCTGGTGATCTAAGTCTAAATAATTTGTGAACTTAGACAATTAAACTCTTTTATTCCTGGTCTCATCTTTAAAAGGATCTTCCAATTTGTCTTTCTCACATTGAACTCCATTTTCCAGAACTTAGCCCACAAAGGCTATCTGTCTATGTCACTTTGCAATTTCCTGCTCCTATCAATAAAACGTACAGTAGCTCCTAATTAGTGTTAGCTGAAAGCATGGTTATGCAGCCCTCTAATCCTTCATCCAAGTCAATAAAATATATAGTGAAAATATGCGGCTTCAGTAAAGATCTCTAGGCAAAACCTCTTGCATCTGTTTTAGAGTGCACTCAAACTGGTGGCACAGCAGTTTCTGGAATGGATGATAGCTACGCTCCAGCAACCAGCCCCACCTAACCCAACTGAAGACCAATCTCTGGTTGTGGATATTAATGAGGAGGTTGAAGGTTTTTAGAGCATTCAGCACCTTCAATATCTTCTCATTCCCCAGCCTCTCCACCAGAGACCTCATCAGCTCTACTTGTCCCAGTGATAACAGCTTTTCTGCTTGATTAAGCCATCCACTAAGTTCCTCAGTACTATATAGCATGATTGTTGAGTGGTCTACCTTCACCTCCTCTGAGACAACATGTGGCACATTTCATAACAAGGTTTGCAAACATAAGGCATTGTGCTGCCTCGATCATTGATGTGTTCACTTCATGTCACTTTCTTTATGTCAGAATTAAGTGCATTGTAAATACAAATCACTATCGCCAAAAAATAGTTCTGTCTGCTTTTGCTTTAATACCCTTAATGAGAATATTGAAAGAATGAAAGCAGTTCTTATTTGTAGCAGTGAAGACTCCATGCTGATGTCCATCTCACATTGACACCATCAGGAACAAGGATGTGCCCATGCATGTCCAGCAGTGAAAAGCTATGTCCTTCTCCAGGCTTCCAATAGGGTAGTAGTGCAGCAAGGGTTGTGATGCTCCTTGCAACATTTCGTATCCATCAATGGTTATCTTTAAGTCTGATCAAAGTCTGTGAGTTGATAACAGTTTTGTTCACCAAGAAAGTTGAGAGAGGAGAAAGATAGGACAGGAACCCAGAGACATGTGAGGAGGTTAAACTTGGGTGCATCGAACCAACCTCTATGAGGCAGACGGATTTGGGTACACCGTCAAAACAGCAACAAGGCAAAAAGAATCCAAAAAATATGCACCTTTGCCTCAATAGTGAAGGGGTTCTCCAACAACAGAAAATAAACATAAACAAGTGGATGAAAATACGCAGGTCGAGAGGAGAGACACACCAGTGGTGGTCAGTAACCAAATGCTGGCTGGTACACCTGCTGCTTTTTCTACACTTGTATCTCTTTCTCCTTCACTCTCTTTCATCTACACTCTAGACAGCTTTATAATGACCGCATTTCCGGTTTCCAGACACATGTTCATCACAATAACCCCCTGAAGGGAAAACACAAAACTTATTTACTGGCAACCTTCAGTCTATCTACTCAAAACATTGGGCAGGACATCCGCTATAATATTGTCTTTACCACAGATGTGCTTGATCTGTGGATCATATTCCTGGTGAAATAAATTCCAATGCATCAATTTCTGGTTCTTATTTTTCATCTTGTGTAAGAACACTTGTGGACTGTGGTCAGTAGACACCACCCCGGAATGAGCAGCAGCATCTATGTACACCTCCAAGTGTTGTTGTACGGCAAGAACTAACGGATATGTTTCTTTTTTAATGGTTGTGTGGATTCACTGGTGTATATCAAACTTCTTAGAGAAGTTTCAATCCCACCCCCCCACTCCACCACCACCCCCCCCCCTCCCCCCATCTCCTGTAAAAGCACCACACAAGCACTCACATCACTAGAATCAACATTAAGTTTAAAGGGCTGGCTGGTCAATCTTTGGGACAGAGAGCACTAAGAATTGCTTTAATTCATTCAAAGACTTTTTGACAGCTTTTTGACCACTTAACAGCAACCTTGGAACCAAGCATGTCTGTTAGCGGTGCAACCACCATGGAAAAGTTCTGACAGAAATCCCTGAATATCCTGCCATTCAAATCTTTCCAACTTCTCAGCTCCTTGCAGGAACAGGAAACTGAATGACGATTCTACTTTAGCCCACGCCGGATGAACCTTGCATTGGTCCACAACTTTTCCAAGGTAAGTTACAGTAGCCTTGCCAAACTCACACTTGGCTAAATTGGCAGTGAGGTTAGCTTTTACGAATCGGGCAAAAAGAGATTTGATCTGCTGTATGTGCTCTGCCTGTAGTTGTACTGTTATCATCAAAGTATGCCTCACACCCATGCAATCCAGACAATACCCGATTACTCAATCTCTGAAAGGTTGCTGGGGTATTTCTCATACCAAAGGCAGTGGCAGTATACTGAAACAGCCCCTTGCCAGTCACAAATGCAGATATGTCGTTTGCACACTTGGTAATGAGGACTTGGTAATGGGTAAATTTAACATAGGACAAACTCAATCAGTAGAATCGTCCATCTGTGGAAGAGGATAACAGTCTGCCTTGGTCAAAGCATTTACCTTTTGGTAATCAGTACAAAATCTATAACTACCATCAGGTTTCGGCACCCATAAACACAGTGAGCTCCAATCACTGTGGCAGGATTCAATTAAGCCATGTTCAAGCATGTGTGTTATCTCTTCCCGTAGATGTTTCCTTTTTTCAAGACTCACATGGTAGGGATGTTTCTTAACGGGCGTGGCATCACCAACATCAATATCGCGATGCACAAGCTCCTTTCTACTTGGAATCTCAGAAAATAAAACAATGTATGACCAAAGGATCCCAACCAGTTTGGTTCATTTCCTTTCACCAAGAAGTTTCAGTGACAACTCCAAATCACTTCAAATCTCAGAGTTACGTATTCTCTCCTCTGGTCCACCTTGAAGAACAATGGAAAAATCTGGCTCCTCCAAATGGGATGTGTCTACCATACATTCTAAAGTCACAGACTTTTATCCTGTACTCTTCCCATTATCCTCCCGTCTCCTAGAGTAGTTCTTCAGCATATTGACATGACAAAGCCTTTTCCTGCGATCGGGAATGGCAACAAGATAGTCAACATCACTAATTTTGCGCTCCACAACATACGGCCCATTGTAACTTTCCTGTAAAGGAGAGCCAGGAGTAGTTAATAACACTAGCACTTGGTCTCCTGAACTGAAGTTTCACTTTATGGTCATACCAGGACTTCATCATTTCCTGTGAAAACTCTAACTTAAACCTTACCACTTCACACGCCCCAAGAAGGCCAAACTGAAACTTACTCACATGGTGGAACAAATTGGTAATAATAATAATCATTATTATCATAAGTAGGCTTACCTTATTGGCAATGAAGTTACTGTGAAAAGCCCCTAATTGCCACATTCCGGCCCTGCTCATGTACACAGAGGGAAAATTCAGAATGTCCAATTCACCTAACAGCACGTCTTTCGGGAGTTGTGGGAGGAAACCGGAGCACTCGGAGGAAATCCATGCAGGAAGGGGGAGAACGTGCAGACTCCGCACAGACAGTGACCCAAGCCAGGAATTGAACCTGGGACCCTGGCGCTGTGAAGCAACAGTGCTAATCACTGTGCTGCCGTGCCACCCATAGGAGTATCATCTGTCAACCACTTTTCTTTAAAATACTTTAAAGGCCCACGTTCAGAGTGGTTAAAAACCCCAACTCAAATGGACTGAATCCCAATGATTCCTGGACTACCTCTCTTACAGCAAGCATCATGAGATGTACACCTTCATTCCTGTCTCATTAGAATACACAGCAGTAAGTTCTTAACATAACATGTTAACATAACATAATTTAATACCAAGCTGCTGCATAACCTGTCTAAAGGTCCCAGACATAATATTTGAACCTTGCTCTGATTGAATAGACTTTGGAAGTCTTTGAAGAAAAAATAGTTTAATTAATGCCTTACCCACCTCTGGGGCAGTTATTTTCCTCAGAGGAATGGCTTCACGAAGCTGGGTGGATGCACACATGGCTGTTAATGTATATTGGTTTCCAGTCTTAGTTCTTGGCAGAGGACCCAGACAATCCACAATAACCCTACGAAAATGTTCATCAAAGACAGGAATTGGCTGCAGTGGGGCTACCGGAATCTTTTGATTCAGCTTGGCAGACATGACAAGACCTGCAGTCCTCTGCCGTATCATGCTTTAAACAAATGTTTTAAAATTCAGTCATAAGTTTTTGTCAATCCCAAATGGCCAATCATTGTACCTCCATGAGCTAAACTCAAAATGTTCTTACAATGCACAGAGGGGACCACAATCTGAAAATCTACGTTCCACTTCTCATGAGCAGGAACCTTAAAGGTAATTGATTTCCACATCACAATCAGACAATAAATAAACAGGAACTTTCCCTGTTTTTTTCTCAGTCAAAGGATTTTCATAGAGAGCAGACAGGTCTGAATCCCTCTGTTGATGCTCAATAAACTACTCCTTTGCCATGCTATACTGGACATGACTTATCATCGTTAGTCTCCAACCTGTCTTTTATCACCAAGTCCTCACCTTTGGGACTGAAAAACTTCAAAGGGTCATGTGAATCAGGATTTTCAGTGAACAGTCCTCTCAGGCTAACACAGTTACTGAAATCAAATTTCCCCATTTCCCCAGAAGCATTTTCCCCGAGCCAATTAGACATACAGCACCAGCAGGAAGCATTTTAGGGTATTTTTCTGTCAATTCGTCTGAATGCTCAGGTAGTAAGAACTGTTTTGACATTATTGGATTATCACCAACCAAATTATTTCCTAAAATAAAGGTCACACCATCAACAGGAAGTTTAGGGGAAACCCCAACTACAACACATCCCAACACTAACTCTAACCTCACATCAATGACATGAAGAGGTATATTCACAAAACCCATCTCAAACCCATGAACAAGGACACTGGTTCCTGCAGAGGCTCCTCAGACATAGGCAAAGTCCTTTGCAAAATAAAAGACTGGGCTGAACCAATGTCCCGCAATATAGTAACTGGTTGGGAAACATTGTCACGTTCATGAGACAGGGAAACCGCCCCGAATAAACGGCTCATACTGCTTGAAAATTGGCTGCTTAACTCCAACAATCAACTCTTCACAAAGTGAATTATCCTGCTCAGTTCACTGCGTTTTCACCAATGCCACCCCTTTGGAAGACTGTTTTTCCTTCTGTAGAGCCCAACTCTCAGGCAGTTTATGCCCCTTCTTTCTACAACAGAAGCAAAGAAGTTTCTGTCTAGCTCCAAAATCCTTCTTCCCATTAACAGATGTTTCCACTCCTTTTCCCTTTTCAATAAAACTGGAACAAGACCTAACCTTTTCCAGGCGAGCTGAACTCTTAATCGGGCCTTTTGTCTCATGCTTCACTCTATCCATGAATATGTTTCTCTAGGGAATTCCTCTTGTGGATTATCAGCTACCACAGCTGCTTGAGTGGCCTCAAGAACATTTTGTTAATTTAAATAATTAACCAAGTTATCAAGGCGATTCCTTTTAAAGTCCTCCACAAGCATCATCTGTCTCAGTTTTTTAAAGTGAGAATCTATTTCCTGAGAGTCGCACCATCTGCCAAAGAGGGATTCTTTCTCTCCAGCAAATTTAACCTCCTGCTTGCTATCGTTTCTAAACCGCTGTCCATAGAACAGGAACAGACTGGTAAGCTCTCATGGTAGTCACTTTAATGTCTTTGTACCGCACACTTCGCTCTGCAGACAAGGTTGAATAAGCTCGCTGAGCTTTAACAGTCAGCACACATTGCAATAAAAGAGTCCAAATTCCTACTGGCCACTTCAAATTCGTTGCCACTTTTTCCAAAGTGAAAAAAGTACTTATCCACTCATTTTTCGTTAAAAGGGGGTACCTGAAGATGTTCAACATTATAATTTCCCATTCTCAGAACATCTGCTGGCAAATATTTTTAGCTGAGCCAATGCTTGCAATAAAGCAGATTTTATCACCTTTTGAGTACCAGGGTGATTTATTTTTACTTTGTAATGGTCAGCAACATCAATAAGCTATACATTCGTGCCCTCATTAATTTGCTGAGACATTGGATTAGTAATAAACCCGTCAAGTACAAAAACTATGTTCCTTTAATGCAAACTAATCAAATTGCTTGTCTTTAATAGAGATTAAAGCACCCCGAACAGAGAGGTAGGTACATACTCATGTGACTCGGCTAACATTGT
Source organism: Scyliorhinus torazame (assembly GCF_047496885.1). Classification (NCBI taxonomy): domain Eukaryota; kingdom Metazoa; phylum Chordata; class Chondrichthyes; order Carcharhiniformes; family Scyliorhinidae; genus Scyliorhinus; species Scyliorhinus torazame. The sequence continues at coordinate 264,760,495 of NC_092711.1, forward strand.
TTACCTCATACGCTGCAGGAAAGGATGTCCCGAAGCATGGTACATTGACGAGACCATGCAGACACTGTGGCAATGGATGAACGGACATCGCGTGGCAATCACCAGGCAGGAATGTTCCCTTCCAGTCGGGGAACACTTTAAGAGTCAAGGGCATTCAGCCTCTGATCTTTGGGCAAGCGTTCTCCAAGGCGGCCTTCAGGATGCGCGACAACGCAGAGTCACCGAGCAGAAACTGATAGCCAAGTCCCGCACACATGAGTACGGCCTCAACAGGGATCTTGGATTCATGTCTCACTACATTTAACCCCCCACCATCTGGCCTGGGCTTGCGAAATCCTACCAACTGTCCTGGCTTGAGACAATTAACACCTCTTAACCTGTGATTATCCCTCTCTCCAATCGGACCATCTGGACCTGTAAAGACTTAATTACCTGCAAAGACTGGCATTCAAAGCATCATTTTGCATCATTGGCTTTGTCTACATATGCTGTGTTTGTGTAACCTACCTCTTCACTCCCCTGATGAAGGAGCTATGCTATTAACAGGATGTAACTGGAATTCAAGTAAGTGTCCACGAACAACATGCATCAAATTAATCATAATAAAGCACAGCTGATCATTAACAATATGACCCCAGACGACCCCCAATACTGTTACGTGCCCAAACTTTCAGAAAGTTCACTTGCAATTCTGAAGTCATTACCATCCAAAGCCATAACAAAAGAAAAAATTCAGATGTACCCACGTTGTTTTGAAAAGCCTTGGAAAACGTACGTGAGAATTCCATGCAGCAATGTCCACTGCCTTTGTGCAGTTTCAGCGCGCAGAGAATATAGAAAGAAGAAGGTCAGTCAGTTGATAACAGTTTAGCTCGTTGTGGTAGTATGTATTGGGGGTCATGTGGGACTGGAAGCCCTAATGTCATTGGCTGACAGATCCCGGGTCCTGGTTGGCCGTTGACCTCAAGCTCCGCCCTGAAGGTGGAGTATAAGAAGCCGGAGTCTTCCCCCGCAGGACAGTTTACTATCGAGCTGCGGGGGAACAGACACGCTTAATAAAGCCTCATCGACTTCACTCTATTCGTCTCACGGAGTCTTTGTGCGCTACAATTTATTAAGCGTGCCTAAAAAGGACTATGGAGCTCAGGATCATTCCGGAATGCCTGAGGATCAGCCCCCACGCAGTGAACGCGGCAGCAGCCTTCAAGCACTGGCAGACTTGCTTCGAGGCCTACCTCAGAACGACCACCGGCCGAGTCTCAGAAGACCAAAAACTGCAGGTCCTGCACTCGAGGGTGAGCACGGAGATTTTCTCCCTCATCGAAGACTCGGACGATTTCCAGACGGCCTTCGCATCACTGAAAAGTCTCTACGTTCGCCCAGTTAACCAAATCTACGCTCGCTACCAGCTCGCGATGAGACGGCAAGCTCCCGGAGAATCGATGGACGAGTTCTACGCCGCGCTGCTGATTTTGGGACGAGCCTGCATCTGCCTGTCGGTAAACGCAAACGAACACACGGACATGTTAATGCGCGACTCTTTTGTGGCAGGTATGCAATCCTCCCAAATCCGTCAAAGACTTCTAGAAAAAGAGTCGCTAGGACTCTCAGAGGCACGAGCCCTAGCAGCCTCCCTAGATGTGGCCGCGCGTAATACCCGCGCCTACGGCACCGACCGCGCGGCAACCCATTGGGCCCCGTACGTACCCGTCGCGGCAAACCCCCTACCCCCCCCCCCACAGGCTTGCCTTGTCCAAACGCCGAGTCGCACCGGGGGCACCCGCTGTTATTTCTGCGGCCAGGCGAAACACCCCCGGCAGCGCTGCCTGGCCCCGCAGCAATCTGCAAAAGCTGCGGGGAAAAGGGCCATTATGCGGTTGTGTGCCGGTCCCGCGAGGTCGCCGCTGTCCCGGGAGCACAGGGAGCCCTGCAAGCCGTTTACGCGCCCCAACCCCCCCAGCACGCCATGTGCGACCCGCAGGCGCAGCCGCTCTGGGTCCCGACCACCGCGGTCCCGGGAGAACTGGGAGCCCTGCACGCCGCCTACGCCCCCCAACCCCCCTCCCCGCAGCCCATGTATGACCCGCCGCCGGCGCTACCGCTTTGGGTCCCGGCCAACACTCTCCACGGAGAGGAGGGAGTTTTCCGCGTCCCTAGCGCCACCCTAACCCCCACTGCGCGCCCCACGTCTGACCCGCCGGCGCCACCTACTTGGGCCCCGACCACCGCTGTCCCCGGTGAGGGAGCTCCGCGCGGTCCTAGCGCTCGCGGTCCCACGCCTGACCCGCCGGCGCCGCCGACTTGGGCCCCGACCACCGCTGTCCCCGGTGAGGGAGCTCCGCGCGGTCCTAGTGCTTGCGGTCCTAGTGCGCGCGGTGAGGGAGCTCCACACGGTCCTAGCGCTCGCGGTCCTAGCGCTCCCCAGCCCCCCCAGCACACCATGTGCGACCCGCAGACGCCGCCATTTTGGGTCCCGGCCACCACGAGGGGAGGAGGGGCGCGGATGTGCGACCCGCAGGCGCCGCCATTTTGGGTCCCGGCCACCACGAGGGGAGGAGGGGCGCCGCCATCTTGGACCGCCCCAGACCTGTACGACACGTGGGGGTGGCCATTTTGTCCTCCCCGCCGCCATCTTGTGACCATCTTGTGTAGTTCAGAAACTACAAACTAAACGTCCTTCCCCAACTCTGTGCCCCCACCTTGCTGGGATTAGATTTCCAATGCAATCTACAGAGCCTTACGTTTAAATTCGGCGGCCCCATACCCCCACTCACTATCTGCGGCCTCGCTACCCTCAAGGTGCAACCCCCGTCCTTGTTTGCGAACCTCACCCCGGATTGCAAACCCGTCGCCACTAGGAGCAGACGGTACAGCGCCCAGGACCGGACCTTCATTCGGTCCGAAGTCCAGCGGCTACTAAAGGAGGGCATAATCCAGGCCAGCAATAGTCCCTGGAGAGCGCAGGTGGTAGTAGTGAAGACAGGGGAGAAACAAAGGATGGTCATTGACTATAGCCAGACCATCAACAGGTACACACAACTAGACGCGTACCCTCTCCCCCGCATATCCGACATGGTCAATCGGATTGCCCAATATAAAGTCTTCTCCACCGTGGACCTCAAGTCCGCCTACCACCAGCTCCCCATCCGCCCAAGTGACCGCAAGTACACAGCCTTCGAGGCAGACGGGCGATTATACCATTTCCTACGGGTCCCTTTTGGCGTCACAAACGGGGTCTCGGTCTTCCAACGGGAGATGGACCGAATGGTTGACCAACATGGGTTGCGGGCCACGTTCCCGTATCGCGACAATGTAACCATCTGCGGCCACGATCAGCAGGACCACGACGCCAACCTCCAAAAATTCCTCCAGACTGCCAAAGCCTTGAACCTCACGTACAACGAGGACAAGTGCGTTTTTAGCACCGACCGGCTAGCCATTCTGGGCTACGTAGTGCGCAATGGGATAATAGGCCCCGACCCCGAATGTATGCGCGCACTCATGGAATTTCCCCTCCCGCACTGCCCAAAAGCCCTGAAACGCTGCTTGGGCTTCTTTTCGTACTACGCCCAGTGGGTCCCCCAGTACGCAGGCAAGGCCCGCCCCCTAATACAGACCACGACCTTCCCTCTGTCGACAGAGGCTTGCCAGGCCTTCAGCCGCATCAAAGCGGATATCGCAAAGGCCACGATGCGTGCCATCGACGAGTCCCTCCCCTTCCAGGTCGAGAGCGATGCCTCCGACGTAGCTCTAGCGGCCACCCTTAACCAAGCGGGCAGACCCGTGGCCTTTTTCTCCCGGACCCTCCACGCCTCAGAAATCCGCCACTCTTCAGTAGAAAAGGAAGCCCAAGCCATAGTGGAAGCTATGCGACATTGGAGGCATTACCTGGCCGGCAGGAGATTCACTCTCCTCACTGACCAACGGTCGGTAGCCTTCATGTTCGATAGTGCACAGCGGGGCAAAATAAAAAAACGACAAAATCTTAAGGTGGAGGATCGAGCTCTCCACCTTCAACTATGAGATTTTGTATCGTCCCGGAAAGCTGAACGAGCCGTCCGATGCCCTATCCCGCGGCACATGTGCCAATGCACAAATTAACCGCCTCCAAACCCTCCACGAGGACCTCTGCCACCCAGGGTTCACTCGGTTTTACCACTTCATCAAGTCCCGCAATCTCTCATACTCTTTAGAGGAGGTCCGTACAGTCACAAGGGACTGCCACATCTGCGCGGAATGCAAGCCGCATTTTTTCAGGCCAGATGGAGCGCACTTGATTAAGGCTTCCCGCCCCTTTGAACGCCTCAGTCTCGATTTCAAAGGGCCCCTCCCCTCCACCGACCGCAACGCATATTTCCTTAATGTAGTGGACGAATACTCCTGCTTCCCTTTTGCCATGCCCTGTTCTGACATGACCGCGGCCACAGTCATTAAAGCCCTGAACAGCATCTTCACACTGTTCGGTTACCCCGCATACGTCCACAGCGACAGGGGGTCCTCTTTCATGAGTGACGAGCTGCGCCAGTTCCTGCTCAGCAAGGGCATAGCCTCAAGCAGGACGACCAGCTACAACCCCCGGGGGAACGGGCAAGTAGAAAGGGAGAACGGCACGGTCTGGAAGGCCGTCCTACTGGCCCTACGGTCCAGGGACCTCCCAGTTTCACGGTGGCAGGAGGTCCTCCCGGATGCTCTCCATTCCATCCGGTCGTTATTATGTACGAGCACTAATCAAACGCCTCATGAGCGTCTCCTTGTCTTCCCTAGGAGGTCCTCCTCTGGAACGTCGCTGCCGACCTGGCTGGCGGCCCCAGGACCCATCCTGCTCCGAAAGCATGTGCGGGCACATAAGGCGGACCCGTTGGTCGAAAGGGTTCACCTCCTCCACGCGAACCCCCAGTACGCCTACGTGGAGTACCCCGACGGCCGACAGGACACGGTCTCCCTACGGGATCTGGCGCCCGCCGGCAACACGCACACCCCCACGACACCATCAACCCAACCACCCCCCCCTTCCTGCCACCGCCGCACCCCGCGACCGCCCCCTTCCCAGGAGGATCGGTCCCCCTCCCCTCAGCACCGACCAAGAATCAAGCCCGAGCTGAAACCGTACGGCTCCTGGAGGCGACAACACTGGTACAAGCACCACCACCACCGCCGGGGCCGAGGCGATCGACACGGACGACCAGACCGCCCGACCGACTCGTGGCGTCGATGTAAAACAAATATGGACTGTTCACAAGAACATTTTGCTTTTCTTCCTATACCCTCTGTATATAGTTGCAACAGGACGAAATTGTCCAATACTGTATTGCCATGTGAATGTTTTGTCCTCCCAGGACCAGCCCTGTAAACCCTTACCACCAGACGAAGCATCACCCCGCCGGGTTCATTTTTGACAAGGGGTGAATGTGGTAGTATGTATTGGGGGTCATGTGGGACTGGAAGCCCTAATGTCATTGGCTGACAGATCCCGGGTCCTGGTTGGCCGTTGACCTCAAGCTCCGCCCTGAAGGCGGAGTATAAGAAGCCGGAGTCTTCCCCCGCAGGCCAGTTAACTATCGAGCTGCGGGGGAACAGACACGCTTAATAAAGCCTCATCGACTTCACTCTATTCGTCTCACGGAGTCTTTGTGCGCTACACTCGTCAAGGAAATCACGAGAGGAGAAAGATAGGACAGGAACACAGAGAAAGACTGAGGAGGTTAAGGAGACAAAACCTGGGTAAAGTTAAGAAACAAACTGAGACAGGGGCCGGGATTCTCCAATCTTGTTCACCCCGCCACCACTGTCAGTGAGAATGGAGAATTTGGCACTCAGCCATTCACTGCAATGGGACCGGTGAATCCCAGCCACGGGCGAGGTCGAAGAATTCCCGCTAGGATGCAAAACGGCAAACAAAAAACTTGGGTGCATCGAACCAACCTGTACGAGGCCGTCGGATCTGAGTGTACCCAACAAAACAAAACAAAACAATAACAAATCAAAAAGAATCCCAAAAATATGCACCTCTGCCTCAATAGTGACGGGGTTCTCCAACAACAGAAAATAACCATAAACAAGTGGATGAAAACACGCAGGTCGAGAGGAGAGACAGACCAATGGTCGTCAATGGCAAAATGCTGGACAGTACACTTGCTGCATTTCCTACACTTGTACCTCTTCCTCTTTCACTCTCTTACACCTATATTCTGGACAGCTTTACAATGACCGCATTTCCAGTTTCCAGCGTTCGGCACAATCTCAAGGGCATGAGTTAACCATTTTAGGATTTATCTTGCGCTTAGGTAAGTTGTACTATGTCTCAAAGTATGTTTGGCTGAATTTAGTTTTTGTTTTACATTATATTATTGGGCTATAGAGAAAAGAAGTATGCATGAGCGGTATGGGAACAATGTAGAAGTGGTTACTGGTAAACTGTGACTGCTGGGTACGTGGCCGCGCATATGCATGATGGTGGTCTGCAATGGCTGCCCCGGCCCGTATTATAGTCCCCCTCTTCGGCCGGCTCGCACTCCCCGGACCGCCCCACCACAGTGCCCCCAGACCCAAATATGTGCCCCTCCACCCGCGGATCGGCCATCCCCCAACTGTGGCGGCGCTGGACTGAGGCTGCAGTCGCACGCCGAGTTCGCGATGGATGAGACCACACGTGTCCTGTGCCATTGGGAACTCGGCTGGTTGGGGGCGGAGCATCGAGGGGCGGGCCTCAGGCAATGGCATGAGGCCATGGATACGTGGTGCAGTGTACTCGCAGAGTATGGAGGGGGCGGCGCATCACGAAAGCGGCACCGCCCCCGGCTTCATCGGGAATTTGGATTCTCTGGCCGTTCATCGAACCCGATTTTGCCGTCAGTGACCGAAGAATCCAGCCCACCATGTTTAAAGAAAACAAGCACCTTACCCTTCATAAACTCTAATTAATCCAAAACTGAACTACTTTTATTCTGTCATACAGTAAGTCCTCCACACTCACCACTCTAATCCTGCTCCCCCTCTGTGAGTGCATTAAATTTGGTATCCTTATCTTAATAATTTTTTGATGACATTGCGTCACCCTATTTGTATAATCTCCTTTTATTCTATATTTGTTTACAGATGCTCCATCCTACTGCATACAATCTACTTTGGACCTCATTATATTTCCTATTTTTAGAGACAGATTCTTCAGGTGCCTCCGTCCTGCTTTTTGAAGACCATTGTTAATTCTTTTCATCTCACAACCTTCAAAACTCTCGAAACTCTCTTTTTTCGACTAAGCTTTCATTCTTCTTTCCTGGCATATATTTGTATTACACTCGGGGGCATGTTGGGGAACATATTTATGTTAAAGGCATTACGTAAATTTAAGTTGTTGGTGTCATTGTTGTTTCTATCTGCTGCACTATCCACCTATTCTTTGCACCATAACATGTCTCTGCTGCGCAGAGTTCAGTATCTGCTGCATTAACCACTGTGCGTGTATGTAGCATGTTCTTATCTGCCTTACTGGTTCTTACTGCAACAAACTATGGGCTGAATTTCAACTTAAAAAACAGATGGGCATTCGGTTACGTGGGGGTTAAAATGTGAGATATATGTTTCACAACCCAAACCTGTCACACCTCAGGCTAAAAGACAACACTCAAATTCACAGTTTTACTGTACTAACAATATCCCAAAGGCCCAAAGAAATAACTAAAGCCGCAATCTGCTGGCCTTGTCGCACCTGCCTTGGGACACGAGAGGCCTCTCACGAGATTTAACGCTTTTTTACGCCTCGTGACTGCATATTCAAATGTGCAGTCAGGCTCACTTGAATATGTTTGCGCTGAAGTTTAACAGCATTTAATCTGCCATGCTGGCTAACTCCTGAACATAGACTGTCTGTCTGTTCTTCAATCCCATCAGGTCAGGTGACCCCATATGTAGCACAGTATGCACCTTACACTATGTATCTCATCTGAGTACCATATAGGGGGCGATTCTCCAAAATGGAGACTAAGTGTTCGCGCCATAGTGAACGCCGTCACGTTTCACTACGGTGCGAAATGGGCACGGGGACGACCGATTCTGCCCCCCACAGGGGGCCAGCATGGTGCTGGAGCAGTTCACGGGGAACTTCTTCAACGCTCCGGCCCCACTGCAACATGCGCGGGGGTTCTGGGGCCGGAAGCGGAACAAAGTAGGCCCGGGGTGGGGAGAGGCCGACCCGCCGATCTGTGAGCCTCGATCGCGGGCCTGACCTCATCGGAGACCCCCCCCCCGGTGAAGGAGCGCTTCTCCCCGCCCCACAGGCCGCCCCCCCCCCCGACCCTTCGCGCAGAGTTTCCACCGGCAGCGACCAGGGGTGAACGCCGCCAGCGGGACTCTGCCGTTTCCGCGCGGCCGCTCGGCCCATCTGGGCCGGAGAATCTGCGGCCCGGCCGCGGACAACGGCCCGTGGCCGGCTCCGCGCCAATTCTACGCACCTTGGAGAATCGTGCGCTGGCGTCAGGGCGGCGTGGCACGGTTGCGGCGATTCTCAGGCCCGGAGCAGGGCTCGGAGAATCGCGCCCATACTGTCTAATACTCAAGCCCACACACACACACACGCAGCTATCATCATGACATTACTCCCTTATTAGACCATGCCATTTTCATGATTTTTCTATTTGATGCATGTAGTTTAAACTCCATCCCGATCTAAACACACTGCAATAATTCTTGCACTCAAACTACCATTAACTAACTCACTGAGTAAATGGATTTCTTCAATTACGAATGTCGAGTAAGTTCAAAGCATTGCAGTCTGACATGGTTTCAGCTGTTTGTTTGGAATTTCACTTTCACTGATATTTCTCTTTCATTATTTCACAGTGGCATCTCTTGCGATAATCAGTTTGTAATTTGATGATCCAATCCAATTGCTTTCTCATGTACTTGAAAACTTTACAAACAGGGGGGTCGGAGAATGGCCGTTGGCCGCCGTGAATCCCGCCCCCGCCGGTTGCCGAAGTCTCCGAAGGGAGAAAAGTCGGCGGGGTGTTAATGGCGCCGCTGACGTCGGAGAATGGCACGGGTCTGCGCAAGGCAGCCGATTTTGGGCCTGCCGATATTCTCCCTTCCGGAAGGGCCGAAGTCCCGTCGACGTGGTGACCGTTCACGTCGACGTAAATCAAACCGCCTTTTCATCGGCGTGAACCTGTGCTCCAGGTTCACGCCGACCAGCGTGGAGGTGAGTGACGGCCTGGGGGGTTGGCTCTGGGCAGGCGATGGCGTGGCCGCAGTCTGAATGTGTGGGGAGAGGTGTGTCTCGGGTTGTGTGTGTGTATGTGCGGCGGGGGGGGTGGTGGTTAGAGTGGGCTGGGCTCCGGGGGAGTGCCGGGAGGGGGATGGGGGGTCCGTGCCGGGGAGGAGGTTGGGAGGGGGTGTGAGGGAGAGTGTGCAGGTGGGAGGGGCGATGTGGGAGAGTGTGCAGGTGGGAGGGGGGTGGGAGAGTGTGCAGGTGGGAGGGGGATGTGGGAGAGTGTGCAGGTGGGAGGGGGGTGGGAGAGTGTGCAGGTGGGAGGGGGATGTGGGAGAGTGTGCAGGTGGGAGGGGGGTGGGAGAGTGTGCAGGTGGGAGGGGGGGTGGGAGAGTGTGCAGGTGGGAGGGGGTGTGTGGGAGAGTGTGCAGGTGGGAGGGGGGTGGGAGAGTGTGCAGGTGGGAGGGGGATGTGGGAGAGTGTGCAGGTGGGAGGGGGGTGGGAGAGTGTGCAGGTGGGAGGGGGGGTGGGAGAGTGTGCAGGTGGGAGGGGGTGTGTGGGAGAGTGTGCAGGTGGGAGGGGGGTGGGAGAGTGTGCAGGTGGGAGGGGGATGTGGGAGAGTGTGCAGGTGGGAGGGGGGTGGGAGAGTGTGCAGGTGGGAGGGGGGGTGGGAGAGTGTGCAGGTGGGAGGGGGGGTGAGGGAGAGTGTGCAGGTGGGAGGGGGTGAGGGAGAGTGTGCAGGTGGGAGGGGGGATGTGGGAGAGTGTGCAGGTGGGAGGGGGGTGGGAGAGTGTGCAGGTGGGAGGGGGATGTGGGAGAGTGTGCAGGTGGGAGGGGGGTGGGAGAGTGTGCAGGTGGGAGGGGGGGTGGGAGAGTGTGCAGGTGGGAGGGGGTGTGTGGGAGAGTGTGCAGGTGGGAGGGGGGGTGGGAGAGTGTGCAGGTGGGAGGGGGTGTGTGGGAGAGTGTGCAGGTGGGAGGGGGGGTGGGAGAGTGTGCAGGTGGGAGGGGGGTGGGAGAGTGTGCAGGTGGGAGGGGGGTGGGAGAGTGAGCAGTTGGGAGGGGGGATGAGGGAGAGTGTGCAGGTGGGAGGGGGGGTGAGGGAGAGTGTGCAGGTGGGAGGGGGGTGGGAGAGTGTGCAGGTGGGAGGGGGGATGAGGGAGAGTGTGTAAGTGGGAGGGAGCGTGGGAGTCTTCAGGTGGGAGGGGGGGTGAGGGAGAGTGTGCAGGTGGGAGGGGGGGTGGGAGAGTGTGCAAGTGGGAGGGGGAGTGTGGGAGAGTGTGCAGGTGGGAGGGGGGGTGGGAGAGTGTGCAGGTGGGAGGGGGCTGTGGGAGAGTGTGCAGGTGGGAGGGGGGCTGGGAGAGTGTGCAGGTGGGAGGGGGGTTGGGAGAGTGTGCAGGTGGGAGGGGGGTGTGGGAGAGTGTGCAGGTGGGAGGGGGGATGAGGGAGAGTGTGCAGGTGGGAGGGGGGGTGAGGGAGAGTGTGCAGGTGGGAGGGGGCTGGGAGAGTGTGCAGGTGGGAGGGGGGATGAGGGAGAGTGTGCAGGTGGGAGGGGGTGTGTTGGAGGGTGTGCAGGTGGGAGGGGGGCTGGGAGAGTGTGCAGGTGGGAGGGGGGGTGGGAGAGTGTGCAGGTGGGAGGGGGGGTGGGAGAGTGTGCAGGTGGGAGGGGGGATGAGGGAGAGTGTGCAGGTGGGAGGGGGTGTGTTGGAGGGTGTGCAGGTGGGAGGGGGGCTGGGAGAGTGTGCAGGTGGGAGGGGGGGGGGTGGGAGAGTGTGCAGGTGGGAGGGGGGTGTGGGAGAGTGTGCAGGTGGGAGGGGGGATGAGGGAGAGTGTGCAGGTGGGAGGGGTGTGGGAGAGTGTGCAGGTGGGAAGGGGGGTGTGGGAGAGTGTGCAGGTGGGAGGGGGGTGGGAGAGTGTGCAGGTGGGAGGGGGGGTGGGAGAGTGTGCAGGTGGGAGGGGGTGTGTGGGAGAGTGTGCAGGTGGGAGGGGGGTGGGAGAGTGTGCAGGTGGGAGGGGGATGTGGGAGAGTGTGCAGGTGGGAGGGGGGTGGGAGAGTGTGCAGGTGGGAGGGGGGGTGGGAGAGTGTGCAGGTGGGAGGGGGGGTGAGGGAGAGTGTGCAGGTGGGAGGGGGGTGAGGGAGAGTGTGCAGGTGGGAGGGGGGATGTGGGAGAGTGTGCAGGTGGGAGGGGGGTGGGAGAGTGTGCAGGTGGGAGGGGGATGTGGGAGAGTGTGCAGGTGGGAGGGGGGTGGGAGAGTGTGCAGGTGGGAGGGGGGGTGGGAGAGTGTGCAGGTGGGAGGGGGTGTGTGGGAGAGTGTGCAGGTGGGAGGGGGGTGGGAGAGTGTGCAGGTGGGAGGGGGATGTGGGAGAGTGTGCAGGTGGGAGGGGGGTGGGAGAGTGTGCAGGTGGGAGGGGGGGTGGGAGAGTGTGCAGGTGGGAGGGGGGTGGGAGAGTGAGCAGTTGGGAGGGGGGATGAGGGAGAGTGTGCAGGTGGGAGGGGGGGTGAGGGAGAGTGTGCAGGTGGGAGGGGGGTGGGAGAGTGTGCAGGTGGGAGGGGGGATGAGGGACAGTGTGCAGGTGGTAGGGGGGATGAGGGAGAGTGTGCAAGTGGGAGGGAGCGTGGGAGTCTTCAGGTGGGAGGGGGGGTGAGGGAGAGTGTGCAGGTGGGAGGGGGGGTGGGAGAGTGTGCAAGTGGGAGGGAGTGTGTGGGAGAGTGTGCAGGTGGGAGGGGGGGTGGGAGAGTGTGCAGGTGGGAGGGGGCTGTGGGAGAGTGTGCAGGTGGGAGGGGGGCTGGGAGAGTGTGCAGGTGGGAGGGGGGTTGGGAGAGTGTGCAGGTGGGAGGGGGGTGTGGGAGAGTGTGCAGGTGGGAGGGGGGATGAGGGAGAGTGTGCAGGTGGGAGGGGGGGGTGAGGGAGAGTGTGCAGGTGGGAGGGGGGTGGGAGAGTGTGCAGGTGGGAGGGTGGCTGGGAGAGTGTGCAGGTGGGAGGGGGGATGAGGGAGAGTGTGCAGGTGGGAGGGGGTGTGTTGGAGGGTGTGCAGGTGGGAGGGGGGCTGGGAGAGTGTGCAGGTGGGAGGGGGGGGGTGAGAGAGTGTGCATGTGGGAGGGGGGGGTGGGAGAGTGTGCAGGTGGGAGGGGGGATGAGGGAGAGTGTGCAGGTGGGAGGGGGTGTGTTGGAGGGTGTGCAGGTGGGAGGGGGGCTGGGAGAGTGTGCAGGTGGGAGGGGGGGGGTGGGAGAGTGTGCAGGTGGGAGGGGGGTGTGGGAGAGTGTGCAGGTGGGAGGGGGGATGAGGGAGAGTGTGCAGGAGGGAGGGCGGGGTGTGGGAGAGTGTCCAGGTGGGAGGGGTGTGGGAGAGTGTGCAGGTGGGAGGGGGGTGTTGGAGAGTGTGCAGGTGGGAGGGGGGTGGGAGAGTGTGCAGGTGAGAGGTGGTGTGTGGGAGAGTGTGCAGGTGGGAGGGGGGATGAGGGAGAGTGTGCAGGTGGGAGGGGGGATGAGGGAGAGTGCGCAAGTGGGAGGGAGCTTGGGAGTCTGCAGGTGGGAGGGGGTGGGAGAGTGTGCAGGTGGGAGGGGGGATGAGGGAGAGTGTGCAGGTGGGAGGGGGTTGGGAGAGTGTGCAGGTGGGAGGGGGGATGAGGGAGAGTGTGCAAGTGGGAGGGGGGGTGAGGGAGAGTGTGCTGGTGGGACGGTTTTGAGGGATAGTGTGCAGGTGGTAGGGGGGATGAGGGAGAGTGTGCAGGTGGGAGGGGGGGTGAGGGAGAGTGTGCAGGTGGGGGGGGTGGGAGAGTGTGCAGGTGGGAGTGGGTGTGTGGGAGAGTGTACAGGTGAGAGGGTGGGTGTGGGAGAGTGTGAAGGTGGGGGCGGGGTGGGAGAGTGTGCAGGTGGGAGGGGGGAGGTGGGAGAGTGTGCAGGTGGGAGGGGGGTGGGAGAGTGTGCAGGTGGGAAGGTGGGTGGGTGAGTGTGCAGGTGGGAGGGGGGGTGGGAGATTGTGCAAGTGGGAGGGGGGGTGTGGGAGAGTGTGCAGGTGGGAGGGGGGTGGGAGAGTGTGCAGGTGGGGGGGGGGGTGGGAGAGTGTGCAGGTGGGAGGGGGGTGGGAGAGTGTGCAGGTGGGAGGGGGATGTGGGAGAGTGTGCAGGTGGGAGGGGGGTGGGAGAGTGTGCAGGTGGGAGGGGGGGTGGGAGAGTGTGCAGGTGGGAGGGGGTGTGTGGGAGAGTGTGCAGGTGGGAGGGGGGTGGGAGTGTGTGCAGGTGGGAGGGGGATGTGGGAGAGTGTGCAGGTGGGAGGGGGGTGGGAGAGTGTGCAGGTGGGAGGGGGGGTGGGAGAGTGTGCAGGTGGGAGGGGGTGTGTGGGAGAGTGTGCAGGTGGGAGGGGGGTGGGAGAGTGTGCAGGTGGGAGGGGGATGTGGGAGAGTGTGCAGGTGGGAGGGGGGTGGGAGAGTGTGCAGGTGGGAGGGGGGATGGGAGAGTGTGCAGGTGGGAGGGGGGTGAGGGAGAGTGTGCAGGTGGGAGGGGGTGAGGGAGAGTGTGCAGGTGGGAGGGGGGATGTGGGAGAGTGTGCAGGTGGGAGGGGGGTGGGAGAGTGTGCAGGTGGGAGGGGGATGTGGGAGACTGTGCAGGTGGGAGGGGGGTGGGAGAGTGTGCAGGTGGGAGGGGGGGTGGGAGAGTGTGCAGGTGGGAGGGGGTGTGTGGGAGAGTGTGCAGGTGGGAGGGGGGGTGGGAGAGTGTGCAGGTGGGAGGGGGTGTGTGGGAGAGTGTGCAGGTGGGAGGGGGGGTGGGAGAGTGTGCAGGTGGGAGGGGGGTGGGAGAGTGTGCAGGTGGGAGGGGGGTGGGAGAGTGAGCAGTTGGGAGGGGGGATGAGGGAGAGTGTGCAGGTGGGAGGGGGGGTGAGGGAGAGTGTGCAGGTGGGAGGGGGGTGGGAGAGTGTGCAGGTGGGAGGGGGGATGAGGGAGAGTGTGCAAGTGGGAGGGAGCGTGGGAGTCTTCAGGTGGGAGGGGGGGGTGAGGGAGAGTGTGCAGGTGGGAGGGGGGGTGGGAGAGTGTGCAAGTGGGAGGGGGTATATGGGAGAGTGTGCAGGTGGGAGGGGGGGTGGGAGAGTGTGCAGGTGGGAGGGGGCTGTGGGAGAGTGTGCAGGTGGGAGGGGGGCTGGGAGAGTGTGCAGGTGGGAGGGGGGTTGGGAGAGTCTGCAGGTGGGAGGGGGGTGTGGGAGAGTGTGCAGGTGGGAGGGGGGATGAGGGAGAGTGTGCAGGTGGGAGGGGGGTGAGGGAGAGTGTGCAGGTGGGAGGGGGCTGGGAGAGTGTGCAGGTGGGAGGGGGGATGAGGGAGAGTGTGCAGGTGGGAGGGGGTGTGTTGGAAGGTGTGCAGGTGGGAGGGGGGCTGGGAGAGTGTGCAGGTGGGAGAGGGGGTGGGAGAGTGTGCAGGTGGGAGGGGGGGGTGGGAGAGTGTGCAGGTGGGAGGGGGGATGAGGGAGAGTGTGCAGGTGGGAGGGGGTGTGTTGGAGGGTGTGCAGGTGGGAGGGGGGCTGGGAGAGTGTGCAGGTGGGAGGGGGGGGTGGGAGAGAGTGCAGGTGGGAGGGGGGTGTGGGAGAGTGTGCAGGTGGGAGGGGGGATGAGGGAGAGTGTGCAGGTGGGAGGGGTGTGGGAGAGTGTGCAGGTGGGAAGGGGGGGGTGGGAGAGTGTGCAGGTGGGAGGGGTGTGGGAGAGTGTGCAGGTGGGAGGGGGGTGGGAGAGTGTGCAGGTGGGAGGGGGTGTGTGGGAGAGTGTGCAGGTGGGAGGGGGGTGGGAGAGTGTGCAGGTGGGAGGGGGATGTGGGAGAGTGTGCAGGTGGGAGGGGGGTGGGAGAGTGTGCAGGTGGGAGGGGGGGTGGGAGAGTGTGCAGGTGGGAGGGGGGGTGAGGGAGAGTGTGCAGGTGGGAGGGGGGTGAGGGAGAGTGTGCAGGTGGGAGGGGGGATGTGGGAGAGTGTGCAGGTGGGAGGGGGGTGGGAGAGTGTGCAGGTGGGAGGGGGATGTGGGAGAGTGTGCAGGTGGGAGGGGGGTGGGAGAGTGTGCAGGTGGGAGGGGGGGTGGGAGAGTGTGCAGGTGGGAGGGGGTGTGTGGGAGAGTGTGCAGGTGGGAGGGGGGTGGGAGAGTGTGCAGGTGGGAGGGGGATGTGGGAGAGTGTGCAGGTGGGAGGGGGGTGGGAGAGTGTGCAGGTGGGAGGGGGGGTGGGAGAGTGTGCAGGTGGGAGGGGGTGTGTGGGAGAGTGTGCAGGTGGGAGGGGGGGTGGGAGAGTGTGCAGGTGGGAGGGGGGTGTGGGAGAGTGTGCAGGTGGGAGGGGGGTGGGAGAGTGTGCAGGTGGGAGGGGGGTGTGGGAGAGTGTGCAGGTGGGAGGGGGGTGGGAGAGTGAGCAGTTGGGAGGGGGGATGAGGGAGAGTGTGCAGGTGGGAGGGGGGGTGAGGGAGAGTGTGCAGGTGGGAGGGGGGTGGGAGAGTGTGCAGGTGGGAGGGGGGATGAGGGACAGTGTGCAGGTGGTAGGGGGGATGAGGGAGAGTGTGCAAGTGGGAGGGAGCGTGGGAGTCTTCAGGTGGGAGGGGGGGTGAGGGAGAGTGTGCAGGTGGGAGGGGGGGTGGGAGAGTGTGCAAGTGGGAGGGGGTGTGTGGGAGAGTGTGCAGGTGGGAGGGGGGTGGGAGAGTGTGCAGGTGGGAGGGGGCTGTGGGAGAGTGTGCAGGTGGGAGGGGGGCTGGGAGAGTGTGCAGGTGGGAGGGGGGTTGGGAGAGTGTGCAGGTGGGAGGGGGGTGTGGGAGAGTGTGCAGGTGGGAGGGGGGATGAGGGAGAGTGTGCAGGTGGGAGGGGGGGTGAGGGAGAGTGTGCAGGTGGGAGGGGGGTGGGAGAGTGTGCAGGTGGGAGGGGGGCTGGGAGAGTGTGCAGGTGGAGGGGGGATGAGGGAGAGTGTGCAGGTGGGAGGGGGTGTGTTGGAGGGTGTGCAGGTGGGAGGGGGGCTGGGAGAGTGTGCAGGTGGGAGGGGGGGGTGAGAGAGTGTGCAGGTGGGAGGGGGGGCTGGGAGAGTGTGCAGGTGGGGGGGGGGGTGGGAGAGTGTGCAGGTGGGAGGGGGGTGTGGGAGAGTGTGCAGGTGGGAGGGGGGATGAGCGAGAGTGTGCAGGTGGGAGGGCGGGGTGTGGGAGAGTGTGCAGGTGGGAGGGGTGTGGGAGAGTGTGCAGGTGGGAGGGGGGTGTTGGAGAGTGTGCAGGTGGGAGGGGGGGTGGGAGAGTGTGCAGGTGAGAGGTGGTGTGTGGGAGAGTGTGCAGGTGGGAGGGGGGATGAGGGAGAGTGTGCAGGTGGGAGGGGGGATGAGGGAGAGTGCGCAAGTGGGAGGGAGCTTGGGAGTCTGCAGGTGGGAGGGGGTGGGAGAGTGTGCAGGTGGGAGGGGGGATGAGGGAGAGTGTGCAGGTGGGAGGGGGGTGGGAGAGTGTGCAGGTGGGAGGGGGGGTGAGGGAGAGTGTGCAGGTGGGGGGGGGTGGGAGAGTGTGCAGGTGGGAGTGGGTGTGTGGGAGAGTGTACAGGTGAGAGGGGGGGTGTGGGAGAGTGTGAAGGTGGGGGCGGGGTGGGAGAGTGTGCAGGTGGGAGGGGGGAGGTGGGAGAGTTTGCAGGTGGGAGGGGGGTGGGAGAGTGTGCAGGTGGGAAGGTGGGTGGGTGAGTGTGCAGGTGGGAGGGGGGTGGGAGATTGTGCAAGTGGGAGGGGGGGTGTGGGAGAGTGTGCAGGTGGGAGGGGGGTGGGAGAGTGTGCAGGTGGGAGGGGGGGTGGGAGAGTGTGCAGGTGGGAGGGGGGTGGGAGAGTGTGCAGGTGGAGGGGGGTGGGAGAGTGTGCAGGTGGGAGGGGGTGTGTGGGAGAGTGTGCAGGTGGGAGGGGGGTGGGAGAGTGTGCAGGTGGGAGGGGGGTGTGGGAGAGTGTGCAGGTGGGAGGGGGGTGGGAGAGTGTGCAGGTGGGAGGGGGGTGTGGGAGAGTGTGCACGTGGGAGGGGGGTGGGAGAGTGAGCAGGTGGGAGGGGGGATGAGGGAGAGTGTGCAAGTGGGAGGGAGCGTGGGAGTCTTCAGGTGGGAGGAGGGGTGAGGGAGAGTGTGCAGGTGGGAGGGGGGTGGGAGAGTGTGCAAGTGGGAGGGGGTGTGTGGGAGAGTGTGCAGGTGGGAGGGGGGGTGGGAGAGTGTGCAGGTGGGAGGGGGCTGTGGGAGAGTGTGCAGGTGGGAGGGGGGCTGGGAGAGTGTGCAGGTGGGAGGGGGGTTGGGAGAGTGTGCAGGTGGGAGGGAGGTGTGGGAGAGTGTGCAGGTGGGAGGGGGGATGAGGGAGAGTGTGCAGGTGGGAGGGGGGGTGAGGGAGAGTGTGCAGGTGGGAGGGGGGTGGGAGAGTGTGCAGGTGGGAGGGGGGCTGTGAGAGTGTGCAGGTGGGAGGGGGGGGGTGGGAGAGTGTGCAGGTGGGAGGGGGGGTGGGAGAGTGTGCAGGTGGGAGGGGGGGTGGGAGAGTGTGCAGGTGGGAGGGGTGTGTGGGAGAGTGTGCAGGTGGGAGGGGGATGAGGGAGAGTGTGCAGGTGGGAGGGCGGGGTGTGGGAGAGTGTGCAGGTGGGAGGGGTGTGGGAGAGTGTGCAGGTGGGAAGGGGGGTGTGGGAGAGTGTGCAGGTGGGAGGGGGTGGGAGAGTGTGCAGGTGGGAGGGGGGATGACGGAGAGTGTGCAGGTGGGAGGGGGGTGTTGGAGGGTGTGCAGGTGGGAGGGGGTGGGAGAGTCTGCAGGTGGGAGGGGGGGTGGGAGAGTGTGCAGGTGAGAGGTGGTGTGTGGGAGAGTGTGCAGGTGGGAGGGGGGATGAGGGAGAGTGTGCAGGTGGGAGGGGGGATGAGGGAGAGTGTGCAAGTGGGAGGGAGCTTGGGAGTCTGCAGGTGGGAGGGGGTGGGAGAGTGTGCAGGTGGGAGGGGGGATGAGGGAGAGTGTGCAGGTGGGAGGGGGGTGGGAGAGTGCGCAGGTGGGAAGGTGGGTGGGTGAGTGTGCAGGTGGGAGGGGGGGTGGGAGATTGTGCAAGTGGGAGGGGGGGTGTGGGAGAGTGTGCAGGTGGGAGGGGGGTGTGGGAGAGTGTGCAGGTGGGAGGGGGGATGAGGGAGAGTGTGCAGGTGGGAGGGCGGGGTGTGGGAGAGTATGCAGGTGGGAGGGGTGTGGGAGAGTGTGCAGGTGGGAGGGGGTGTTGGAGGGTGTGCAGGTGGGAGGGGGGTGGGAGAGTCTGCAGGTGGGAGGGGGGGTGGGAGAGTGTGCAGGTGAGAGGTGGTGTGTGGGAGAGTGTGCAGGTGGGAGGGGGGATGAGGGAGAGTGTGCAGGTGGGAGGGGGGATGAGGGAGAGTGTGCAAGTGGGAGGGAGCTTGGGAGTCTGCAGGTGGGAGGGGGTGGGAGAGTGTGCAGGTGGGAGGGGGGATGAGGGAGAGTGTGCAGGTGGGAGGGGGGTGGGAGAGTGTGCAGGTGGGAGGGGGGATGAGGGAGAGTGTGCAAGTGGGAGGGGGGGTGAGGGAGAGTGTGCTGGTGGGAGGGGTGTGAGGGATAGTGTGCAGGTGGTAGGGGGGATGAGGGAGAGTGTGCAGGTGGGAGGGGGGTGGGAGAGTGTGCAGGTGGGAGGGGGGGTGAGGGAGAGTGTACAGGTGAGAGGGGGGGTGTGGGAGAGTGTGAAGGTGGGGGCGGGGTGGGAGAGTGTGCAGGTGGGAGGGGGGAGGTGGGAGAGGGTGCAGGTGGGAGGGGGGTGGGAGAGCGTGCAGGTGGGAAGGTGGGTGGGTGAGTGTGCAGGTGGGAGGGGGGGTGGGAGATTGTGCAAGTGGGAGGGGGGGTGTGGGAGAGTGTGCAGGTGGGAGGGGGGTGGGAGAGTGTGCAGGTGGGAGGGGGGTGGGAGAGTGTGCAGGTGGGGGGGGGTGGGAGAGTGTGCAGGTGGGAGGGGGTGTGTGGGAGAGTGTGCAGGTGGGAGGGGGGGTGGGAGAGTGTGCATGTGGGAGGGGGGTGTGGGAGAGTGTGCAGGTGGGAGGGGGGTGGGAGAGTGTGCAGGTGGGAGGGGGGTGTGGGAGAGTGTGCAGGTGGGAGGGGGGTGGGAGAGTGAGCAGGTGGGAGGGGGGATGAGGGAGAGTGTGCAGGTGGGAGGGGGGGTGAGGGAGAGTGTGCAGGTGGGAGGGGGGTGGGAGAGTGTGCAGGTGGGAGGGGGGATGAGGGAGAGTGTGCAGGTGGTAGGGGGGATGAGGGAGAGTGTGCAAGTGGGAGGGAGCGTGGGAGTCTTCAGGTGGGAGGGGGGGTGAGGGAGAGTGTGCAGGTGGGAGGGGGGTGGGAGAGTGTGCAAGTGGGAGGGGGTGTGTGGGAGAGTGTGCAGGTGGGAGGGGGGGTGGGAGAGTGTGCAGGTGGGAGGGGGCTGTGGGAGAGTGTGCAGGTGGAAGGGGGGCTGGGAGAGTGTGCAGGTGGGAGGGGGGTTGGGAGAGTGTGCAGGTGGGAGGGGGGTGTGGGAGAGTGTGCAGGTGGGAGGGGGGATGAGGGAGAGTGTGCAGGTGGGAGGGGGGGTGAGGGAGAGTGTGCAGGTGGGAGGGGGGTGGGAGAGTGTGCAGGTGGGAGGGGGGCTGGGAGAGTGTGCAGGTGGGAGGGGGGATGAGGGAGAGTGTGCAGGTGGGAGGGGGTGTGTTGGAGGGTGTGCAGGTGGGAGGGGGGCTGGGAGAGTGTGCAGGTGGGAGGGGGGGGGGTGGGAGAGTGTGCAGGTGGGAGGGGGGGTGGGAGAGTGTGCAGGTGGGAGGGGGGATGAGGGAGAGTGTGCAGGTGGGAGGGGGTGTGTTGGAGGGTGTGCAGGTGGGAGGGGGGCTGGGAGAGTGTGCAGGTGGGAGGGGGGGGTGGGAGAGTGTGCAGGTGGGAGGGGTGTGTGGGAGAGTGTGCAGGTGGGAGGGCGGATGAGGGAGAGTGTGCAGGTGGGAGGGCGGGGTGTGGGAGAGTGTGCAGGTGGGAGGGGTGTGGGAGAGTGTGCAGGTGGGAAGGGGGGGGTGGGAGAGTGTGCAGGTGGGAGGGGGTGGGAGAGTGTGCAGGTGGGAGGGGGGATGACGGAGAGTGTGCAGGTGGGAGGGGGGTGTTGGAGGGTGTGCAGGTGGGAGGGGGTGGGAGAGTCTGCAGGTGGGAGGGGGGGTGGGAGAGTGTGCAGGTGAGAGGGGGGATGAGGGGGAGTGTGCAGGTGGGAGGGGGGATGAGGGAGAGTGTGCAAGTGGGAGGGAGCTTGGGAGTCTGCAGGTGGGAGGGGGTGGGAGAGTGTGCAGGTGGGAGGGTGGATGAGGGAGAGTGTGCAGGTGGGAGGGGGGTGGGAGAGTGTGCAGGTGGGAGGGGGGATGAGGGAGAGTGTGCAAGTTGGAGGGGGGGGTGAGGGAGAGTGTGCTGGTGGGAGGGGTGTGAGGGATAGTGTGCAGGTGGTAGGGGGGATGAGGGAGAGTGTGCAGGTGGGAGGGGGGTGGGAGAGTGTGCAGGTGGGAGGGGGGAGGTGGGAGAGTGTGCAGGTGGGAGGGGGGTGGGTGAGTGTGCAGGTGGGAGGGGGGGTGGGAGATTGTGCAAGTGGGAGGGGGGGTGTGGGAGAGTGTGCAGGTGGGAGGGGGGTGGGAGAGTGTGCAGGTGGGAGGGGGGGTGGGAGAGTGTGCAGGTGGGAGAGGGGTGGGAGAGTGTGCAGGTGGGGGGGGGTGGGAGAGTGTGCAGGTGGGAGCGGGTGGGAGAGTGTGCAGGTGGGAGGGGGACTGGGAGAGTGTGCAGGTGGGACGGGGGTGGGAGAGTGTGCAGGTGGGAGGGGGGGTTTTGGAGGGTGTGCAGGTGGGAGGGGGGCTGGGAGAGTGTACAGGTGGGAGGGGGATGAGGGAGAGTGTGCAGGTGGGAGGGGGGATGAGGGAGAGTGTGCAGGTGGGAGGGGGGTTGGGAGAGTCTGCAGGTGGGAGGGGGGATGGGAGAGTGTGCAGGTGGGAGGGGGGATGAGGGAGAGTGTGCAGGTGGGAGGGGGGTGTTGGAGGGTGTGCAGGTGGGAGGGGGGGTGGGAGAGTCTGCAGGTGGGAGGGGGGTGGGAGAGTGTGCAGGTGGGAGGGGGGATGAGGGAGAGTGTGCAGGTGGGAGGGCGTTGGGAGTCTGCAGGTGGGAGGGGGGTGAGGGAGAGTGTGCAGGTGGGAGGGGGGTGGGAGAGTGTGCAGGTGGGAGGGGGGATGAGGGAGAGTGTGCAAGTGGGAGGGGGGGTGAGGGAGAGTGTGCTGGTGGGAGGGGTGTGAGGGATAGTGTGCAGGTGGTAGGGGGGATGAGGGAGAGTGTGCAGGTGGGAGGGGGGTGGGAGAGTGTGCAGGTGGGAGGGGGGGTGAGGGAGAGTGTACAGGTGAGAGGGGGGGTGTGGGAGAGTGTGAAGGTGGGGGCGGGGTGGGAGAGTGTGCAGGTGGGAGGGGGAGGTGGGAGAGTGTGCGGGTGGGAGGGGGGTGGGAGAGCGTGCAGGTGGGAAGGTGGGTGGGTGAGTGTGCAGGTGGGAGGGGGGTGGGAGATTGTGCAAGTGGGAGGGGGGGTGTGGGAGAGTGTGCAGGTGGGAGGGGGGTGGGAGAGTGTGCAGGTGGGAGGGGGGTGGGAGAGTGTGCAGGTGGGGGGGTGGGAGAGTGTGCAGGTGGGAGGGGGTGTGTGGGAGAGTGTGCAGGTGGGAGGGGGGGTGGGAGAGTGTGCAGGTGGGAGGGGGGTGTGGGAGAGTGTGCAGGTGGGAGGGGGGTGGGAGAGTGTGCAGGTGGGAGGGGGGTGTGGGAGAGTGTGCAGGTGGGAGGGGGGTGGGAGAGTGAGCAGGTGGGAGGGGGGATGAGGGAGAGTGTGCAGGTGGGAGGGGGGTGAGGGAGAGTGTGCAGGTGGGAGCGGGGTGGGAGAGTGTGCAGGTGGGAGGGGGGATGAGGGAGAGTGTGCAGGTGGTAGGGGGGATGAGGGAGAGTGTGCAAGTGGGAGGGAGCGTGGGAGTCTTCAGGTGGGAGGGGGGGTGAGGGAGAGTGTGCAGGTGGGAGGGGGGGTGGGAGAGTGTGCAAGTGGGAGGGGGTGTGTGGGAGAGTGTGCAGGTGGGAGGGGGGGTGGGAGAGTGTGCAGGTGGGAGGGGGCTGTGGGAGAGTGTGCAGGTGGGAGGGGGGCTGGGAGAGTGTGCAGGTGGGAGGGGGGTTGGGAGAGTGTGCAGGTGGGAGGGGGGTGTGGGAGAGTGTGCAGGTGGGAGGGGGGATGAGGGAGAGTGTGCAGGTGGGAGGGGTGGTGAGGGAGAGTGTGCAGGTGGGAGGGGGGTGGGAGAGTGTGCAGGTGGGAGGGGGGCTGGGAGAGTGTGCAGGTGGGAGGGGGGATGAGGGAGAGTGTGCAGGTGGGAGGGGGTGTGTTGGAGGGTGTGCAGGTGGGAGGGGGGCTGGGAGAGTGTGCAGGTGGGAGGGGGGGGTGGGAGAGTGTGCAGGTGGGAGGGGGGGGTGGGAGAGTGTGCAGGTGGGAGGGGGGATGAGGGAGAGTGTGCAGGTGGGAGGGGGTGTGTTGGAGGGTGTGCAGGTGGGAGGGGGGCTGGGAGAGTGTGCAGGTGGGAGGGGGGGTGGGAGAGTGTGCAGGTGGGAGGGGTGTGTGGGAGAGTGTGCAGGTGGGAGGGCGGATGAGGGAGAGTGTGCAGGTGGGAGGGCGGGGTGTGGGAGAGTGTGCAGGTGGGAGGGGTGTGGGAGAGTGTGCAGGTGGGAAGGGGGGTGTGGGAGAGTGTGCAGGTGGGAGGGGGTGGGAGAGTGTGCAGGTGGGAGGGGGGATGACGGAGAGTGTGCAGGTGGGAGGGGGGTGTTGGAGGGTGTGCAGGTGGGAGGGGGTGGGAGAGTCTGCAGGTGGGAGGGGGGGTGGGAGAGTGTGCAGGTGAGAGGGGGGATGAGGGGGAGTGTGCAGGTGGGAGGGGGGATGAGGGAGAGTGTGCAAGTGGGAGGGAGCTTGGGAGTCTGCAGGTGGGAGGGGGTGGGAGAGTGTGCAGGTGGGAGGGGGGATGAGGGAGAGTGTGCAGGTGGGAGGGGGGTGGGAGAGTGTGCAGGTGGGAGGGGGGATGAGGGAGAGTGTGCAAGTGGGAGGGGGGGGTGAGGGAGAGTGTGCTGGTGGGAGGGGTGTGAGGGATAGTGTGCAGGTGGTAGGGGGGATGAGGGAGAGTGTGCAGGTGGGAGGGGGGTGGGAGAGTGTGCAGGTGGGAGGGGGGAGGTGGGAGAGTGTGCAGGTGGGAGGGGGGTGGGTGAGTGTGCAGGTGGGAGGGGGGGTGGGAGATTGTGCAAGTGGGAGGGGGGGTGTGGGAGAGTGTGCAGGTGGGAGGGGGTGGGAGAGTGTGCAGGTGGGAGGGGGGGTGGGAGAGTGTGCAGGTGGGAGAGGGGTGGGAGAGTGTGCAGGTGGGGGGGGGGTTGGAGAGTGTGCAGGTGGGAGCGGGTGGGAGAGTGTGCAGGTGGGAGGGGGACTGGGGGAGTGTGCAGGTGGGACGGGGGTGGGAGAGTGTGCAGGTGGGAGGGGGGGTTTTGGAGGGTGTCCAGGTGGGAGGGGGGCTGGGAGAGTGTACAGGTGGGAGGGGGATGAGGGAGAGTGTGCAGGTGGGTGGGGGGATGAGGGAGAGTGTGCAGGTGGGAGGGGGGGTGGGAGAATGTGCAGGTGGGAGGGGGGATGAGGGAGAGTGTGCAGGTGGGAGGGGGGTTGGGAGAGTCTGCAGGTGGGAGGGGGGATGGGAGAGTGTGCAGGTGGGAGGGGGGATGAGGGAGAGTGTGCAGGTGGGAGGGGGGTGTTGGAGGGTGTGCAGGTGGGAGGGGGGGTGGGAGAGTCTGCAGGTGGGAGGGGGGTGGGAGAGTGTGCAGGTGGGAGGGGGGATGAGGGAGAGTGTGCAGGTGGGAGGGGGGATGAGGGAGAGTGTGCAGGTGGGAGGGCGTTGGGAGTCTGCAGGTGGGAGGGGGGTGAGGGAGAGTGTGCAGGTGGGAGGGGGGGTGAGGGAGAATGTGCAAGTGGGAGGGGGGTGAGGGAAAGTGTGCAGGTGGGAGGGGGGTGGGAGAGTGGGCAGGTGGGAGGGGGGGGTGGGAGAGTGTGCAGGTGGGAGGGGGTGTTGGATGGTGTGCAGGTGGGAGGGGGGCTGGGAGAGTGTGCAGGTGGGAGGGGGGTGGGAGAGTGTGCAGGTGGGAGGGGGGCTGGGAGAGTGTGCAGGTGGGAGGGGGGGTGGGAGAGTGTGCAAGTGGGAGGGGGACTGGGAGAGTGTGCAGGTGGGAGGGGGGTGGGAGAGTGTGCAGGTGGGAGGGGGGGTGTTGGAGGGTGTGCAGGTGGGAGGGGGGCTGGGAGAGTGTACAGGTGGGAGGGGGGGTGGGAGAGTGTGCAGGTGGGAGGGGGGATGAGGGAGAGTGTGCAGGTGGGAGGGGGGTTGGGAGAGTCTGCAGGTGGGAGGGGGGATGAGAGAGTGTGCAGGTGGGAGGGGGGATGAGGGAGAGTGTGCAGGTGGGAGGGGGTGTGTTGGAGGGTGTGCAGGTGGGGGGGGTGGGAGAATGTGCAGGTGGGAGGGGGGTGAGGGAGAGTGTGCAGGTGGGGGGGGGGTGGGAGTGTGTGCAGGTGGGAGGGGGTGGGAGTGTGTGCAGGTGGGAGGGGGTGGGAGAGTGTGCAGGTTGGAGGGGGGGGTGGGAGAGTGTGCAGGTGGGAGGGGGGTGGGAGAGTGTGAAGGTGGGGGGGTGGGAGAGTGTGCAGGTGGGAGGGGGGATGAGGGAGAGTGTGCAGGTAGGAGGGCGTTGGGAGTCTGCAGGTGGGAGGGGGGTGAGGGAGAGTGTGCAGGTGGGAGGGGGGTGAGGGATAGTGTGCAGGTCGGAGGGGGGTGGGAGAGTGTGCAGGTGGGAGGGGGGTGGGAGAGTGTGCAGGTGGGAGGGGGGATGAGGGAGAGTGTGCAGATGGGAGGGCGTTGGGAGTCTGCAGGTGGGAGGGGGGTGAGGGAGTATGTGCAGATGGGAGGGGGGGTGAGGGAAAGTGTGCAGGTGGGAGGGGGGTGGGAGAGTGGGCAGGTGGGAGGGGGGATGGGAGAGTGTGCAGGTGGGAGGGGGGATGGGAGAGTGTGCAAGTGGGAGGGGGGATGAGGGAGAGTGTGCAGGTGGGAGGGGGGTGGGAGAGTGTGCAGGTGGGAGGGGGGATGGGAGAGTGTGCAGGTGGGAGGTGGTTTGTGGGAGAGTGTGCAGGTGCGAGGGCGTTGTGAGTCTGCAGGTGGGAGTGGGGATGAGGGAGAGTGTGCAAGTGGGAGGGGGGGGTGGGAGTCTGCACATGGGAGGGGTGTGGGAGAGTGTGCAGGTAGGAGGTGGGTGGGAGAGTGTGCAGGTGGGAGGGGGGTGAAGGAGAGTGTGCAGGTGGGAGGGGGGGTGGGAGTCTGCACATGGGAGGGGTGTGGGAGAGTGTGCAGGTTGGGGGGGGTGCGGGAGAGTGTGCAGGTGGGAGGGGGTTGAAGGAGAGTGTGCAGGTGGGAGGGGGGTGAGGGAGAGTGTGGATGGTATCGTCCATCCGCGGATGCCACATGTCAGTTGCCCTGAAATGGCAGGACGGTGACGAGGACACGGCCGCAGGTTGCGCGTGTCTGATGGGCACAGGCGACTGGCACACTGGTGAGCAGTACGGTGTGAACTGACCGTTGGGCGCAGACAGTGACCAGGTGTTAGGCTGGCTGCGTGTGTGCGGCGCGACCAGGCCACCGGGACACACAGGGATCCCAGGCAACCCGGCTGGCGAGGTGTGGAAGAACCTTGGTGTAACATGTTGTTTCTCTGTCCCCCACCACCCTCCTGCAGGTCACCATGTATGCCAACCAGACAGTGATGTTTACTGCCGTGGTTGGAGCCGCAGCTCTGGAGTTTGCCATCCAGCAGCGTAGAGTCGGACGGCCCACAGTGGCTGCAGATGCAGCGGTTGCCGGTGCAGCAGAGGGGATGGCCGTGGAGTGGCCCGTCGTTGACACGCAGGCCGCAGGCGCTCAGGACCCGAATGTACAGGGGGATGCCGAGGGGAACATTGACCACCCGACGGCGAGGAATGCAGAGGAAGTGCTTGGGGGTGAGCAGGAGGAGGAGGAGCAGGAGGATCCACTGATGGTGGTGCCAGGGCACCACAGACGTCCAGCAAGGCCGAGGGTGTACCGTGACAGAATATCGTTCGAGGCCCTAACGGACATCACATGCAGGAGGAGACTACGGTTCAGCAGGGAGACGGTCGCACATATATGCCAGCTCGTGGCGCACCTCGCACCACGTGGAATGGGAGGAGGACACGCGATACCAGTGATACCAGTCTCCGTCAAAGTGACTGTGGCCCTAAACCTTTATGCGACCGGTTCCTTCCAGGCGCTGAGAGGGGACCTATCTGGGATATCACAGGCATCGGTCCACAGGTGCATCAGGGCCGTCACCGACGCCATGTACACCATCGTGGACAGGTACATTCAATTCCCCGAGGACCGAGCACAGCAGGAAGCATGGGCACGTGGATTCGCCAAGGTGGCCGTGATACCGATGGTCCAGGGTGTCATCGATGGTGTGCACGTCCCCATGCGCCCACCTGCAGACAACAGGGAAGTGTTCATGAACAGAAAGGGCGCATACTCCATGAACATTCAGGTGGTGTGCGACCCCCACATGAAGATCATGCACGTGTGTGCAAAGTACCCCGGCAGTGTGCATGACGCCTACACTCTGGCACAGACGTTCATCCAAGCAATGTTCGATGGATGCCCCCCCTGGCTGAGGGGCTGGTTGCTGGGCGACAAGGGCTATCCGTTGAGGTCATGGCTGATGACGCCAATACGGAGGCCTCAGACCAACGCGGAGAGCCTATACAACGAGGCACATGCAGCAACCAGCGGTGTGGTGGAGCGGTGCTTCGGCCTGCTGAAGATGCGCTTCAGATGCCTGGACCGATCCGGAGGGGCCCTGCAGTACCATCCCGACAGGGTCGGTCGCATGGTTGTGGTCTGCTGTGCGATGCACAACATTGCCATGCAGAGGGGAGATGACCTGGTGGAGGAGTTGGAGGGAGGACCCGACGGCACCGGAGCCAACGCAAACGAGGGGGATGGGGAAGAGGAGGATGCGGAGGATGAGGATGATGGCGCGCATCAGGGTGGGGGGAGGGGCGCAGGACACAGACACTGCCCGGCTGCTCGTTACGTCCATGAGGCTGCGCGATGGCACCGCCGCGGATAGCGGGCACGCGACGCGTTGATGGCCGCACGGTTCACGCACTGTGGGGGCGGGATTTGCTGAACACTGCCACTTGCACCGTCACTCCTGTACATGGGCACCATACCGCACCCCCCCACCCCCACCCACCCCCGCACACCCGTACCGCGTTCACGGTACCAATTCCACATCACCTTACCACTGCAGCACTACGGGATTGCACAACATTGATGATTGGGTAAGCGGGTGTGATCAGTGCCATGTTGAATGATGACGGCCCGCTCTGCGACGAGCTGTGTGCTCAGATTCGCCAGCCGAGGTCTGACTCATGGCTATTGCTGAGCCATGCACTCTGGTGGTCACAGCCTTCGTGACGGATATTTCACCACATGCCACTAATTTGGCAGGGGAATGGGAACCGGATCTGTAGTCCAGCAACTAAGGTAGCCGATATTCAGGACGCCAAAGCATGTAATGAGGCAGTGGGGAAGGGAACACTGACAAAGGAGAGTATTTGCAGGCACGGAGATGGGTTGAAGTGTGTACACTTCAACGCAAGAAGCATCAGGAATAAGGTGGGTGAACGTAAGGCATGGATCGGTACTTGGGACTACGATGTGGTGGCCATCACGGAAACTTGGATAGAAGAGGGGCAGAAATGGTTGTTGGAGGTCCCTGGTTATAGATGTTTCAATAAGATTAGGGAGGGTGGTAAAAGAGGTGGGGGGGTGGCATTATTAATTAGAGATAGTATAACAGCTGCAGAAAGGCAGTTCGAGGAGTATCACCCTAATGAGGTAGTATGGGTTGAAGTCAGAAATAGGAAAGGAGCAGTCACCTTGTTAGGAGTTTTCTATAGGCCCCCCAGTAGTAACAGAGATGTGGAGGAACAGATTGGGAAACAGATTTTGGAAAGGTGCAGAAGTCATAGGGTAGTAGTCATGGGCGACTTTAACTTCCCAAATATTGAGTGGAAACTCTTTAGATCAAATAGTTTGGATGGGGTGGTGTTTGTGCAGTGTGTCCAGGAAGCTTTTCTAACACAGTATGTAGATTGTCCAACCAGATGAGGGGCAATATTGGATTTAGTACTGGGTAATGAACCAGGGCAAGTGATAGATTTGTTAGTGGGGGAGCATTTTGGAGATAGTGACCACAATTCTGTGACTTTCACTTTAGTAATGGAGAGGGATAGGTACGTGCAACAGGGCAAGGTTTACAATTGGGGGAAGGGTAAATACGATGTTGTCAGACAAGAATTGAAGTGCATAAGTTGGGAACATAGGCTGGCAGGGAAGGACACAAGTGAAATGTGGAACTTGTTCAAGGAACAGGTGCTACGTGTCCTTGATATGTATGTCCCTGTCAGGCAGGGAAGAGATGGTCGAGTGAGGGAACCATGGTTGACAAGAGAGGTTGAATGTCTTGTTAAGAGGAAAAAGGTGACTTATGTAAGGCTGAGGAAACAAGGTTCAGACAGGGCATTGGAGGGATACAAGATAGCCAGGAGGGAACTGAAGAAAGGGATTAGGAGAGCTAAGAGAGGGCATGAACAATCTTTGGCGGGTAGGATCAAGGAAAACCCCAAGGCCTTTTACACATATGTGAGAAATATGAGAATGACTAGTGCGAGGGTAGGTCCGATCAAGGACAGTAGCGGGAGATTGTGTATTGAGTCTGAAGAGATAGGAGAGGCCTTGAATGAGTATTTTTCTTCTGTATTTACAAATGAGAGGGGCGATATTGTTGGAGAGGACAGTGTGAAACAGATTGGTAAGCTCGAGGCAATACTTGTCAGGAAGGAAGATGTGTTGTGCATTTTGAAAAACTTGAGGATAGACAAGTCCCCCGGGCCTGACGGGATATATCCAAGGATTCTATGGGAAGCAAGAGATGAAATTGCAGAGCCGTTGGCAATGATCTTTTCGTCCTCACTGTTAACAGGGGTGGTACCAGGGGATTGGAGAGTGGCGAATGTCGTGCCCCTGTTCAAAAAAGGAACTAGGGATAACCCTGGGAATTACAGGCCAGTTAGTCTTACTTCGGTGGTAGGCAAAGTAATGGAAAGGGTACTGAAGGATAGGATTTCTGAGCATCTGGAAAGACACTGCTTGATTAGGGATAGTCAGCACGGATTTGTGAGGGGTAGGTCTTGCCTTACAAATCTTATTGAATTCTTTGAGGAGGTGACCAAGCATGTGGATGAAGGTAAAGCAGTGGATGTAGTGTACATGGATTTTAGTAAGGCATTTGATAAAGTTCCCCATGGTAGGCTTATGCAGAAAGTAAGGAGGCATGGGATAGTGGGAAATTTGGCCAGTTGGATAACGAACTGGCTAACCGATAGAAGTCAGAGAGTGGTGGTGGATGGCAAATATTCAGCCTGGATCCCAGTTACCAGTGGCGTACCGCAGGGATCAGTTCTGGGTCCTCTGCTGTTTGTGATTTTCATTAATGACTTGGATGAGGGAGTTGAAGGGTGGGTCAGTAAATTTGCAGACGATACGAAGATTGGTGGAGTTGTGGATAGTAAGGAGGGCTGTTGTCGGCTGCAAAGAGACATAGATAGGATGCAGAGCTGGGCTGAGAAGTGGCAGATGGAGTTTAACCCTGAAAAGTGTGAGGTTGTCCATTTTGGAAGGACAAATATGAATGCGGAATACAGGGTTAACGGTAGAGTTCTTGGCAATGTGGAGGAGCAGAGAGATCTTGGGGTCTATGTTCATACATCTTTGAAAGTTGCCACTCAAGTGGATAGAGCTGTGAAGAAGGCCTATGGTGTGCTCACGTTCATTAACAGAGGGATTGAATTTAAGAGCCGTGAGGTGATGATGCAGCTGTATAAAACTTTGGTAAGGCCACATTTGGAGTACTGTGTACAGTTCTGGTCGCCTCATTTTAGGAAGGATGTGGAAGCTCTGGAAAAGGTGCAAAGAAGATTTACCAGGATGTTGCCTGGAATGGAGAGTAGGTCTTACGAGGAAAGGTTGAGGGTGCTAGGCCTTTTCTCATTAGAGCGGAGAAGGATGAGGGGCGACTTGATAGAGGTTTATAAGATGATCAGGGGAATAGATAGAGTAGACAGTCAGAGACTTTTTCCCCGGGTGGATCACACCATTACAAGGGGACATAAATTTAAGGTGAAAGGTGGAAGATATAGGAGGGATATCAGAGATAGGTTCTTTACCCAGAGAGTAGTGGGGGCATGGAATGCACTGCCTGTGGAAGTAGTTGAGTCGGAAATATTAGGGACCTTCAAGCAGCTATTGGATAGGCACATGGATGACGGTAAAATGATATAGTGTAGATTTATTTGTTCTTAAGGGCAGCACGGTAGCATTGTGGATAGCGCAATTGCTTCACAGCTCCATGGTCCCAAGTTCGATTCCGGCTTGGGTCATTGTCTGTGCGGAGTCTGCACGTCCTCCCCGTGTCTGCGTGGGTTTACCTCCGGGTGCTCCGGTTTCCTCCCACAGTCCAAAGATGTGCGGGTTAGGTGAATTGGCCAATGATAAATTGCCCTTAATGTCCAAATTGCCCTTGGTGTTGGGTGGAGGTGTTGAGTTTGGGTATGGTGCTCTTTCCAAGAGCCGGTGCAGACTCAAAGGGCCGAATGGCCTCCTTCTGCACTGTAAATTCAATGATAATCTATGATTAATCTAGGACAAAGTTTCGGCACAACATCGTGGGCCGAAGGGCCTGTTCTGTGCTGTATTTTTCTATGTTCTATGTTCTATGCCCGTGGGGTGGCTGGCGTCGGTGTACCGAGGACAACGGTGTCCGATTATGGGAGCCAGGGGGGGAAAGGGTCAGCACATCCGGAACAGACCTTGAACGGCTCGTATACCACTACGCCAATCGGGCACCCTCACGAGCCCCCTGGCACCGGACATAGCACACAGTCTTACAAGTCAAATTTAACAGCGTGTTTATTCGTGTGGTTAACATAGGTGCCCTACCCACTACAACTAAACTGTGCCCTGCACCCATGTCAACTTCTTACGTGCTGAACTGTGCCCTGCACCCATGTCAACGTCTTACGGGCCCTACCACTACGTCTAGGTGTGTTCCCAGATAGTACAGCAGGAGTGGAGGCGGACTGCTGAGAATCACGCCCTTCGACATGGCTCCCCGTCGGCACGCGTTTCCTGGGGCGGCCCGGCAACGATGGGCCAGGCTGCTCGGCGGGCGTCCTGGAAGGCGTGGTGCCACCCTGACCTGCCCGCTCCCCACCAGATGCGCCAGGAATGGAACGGGGGGAGGCCGAGTGTACCGGGACGTCCCTTGATGGAGCTACCGGGACGGGCCCCAGAACCTCCTCCTCCCTCGGGGAGCCCGGTGGCCCCCGGGTCTCACTGTGGGACGGAGATGCGCTCGGAGACATGCCCCGTCGCACCACCGGCACCTGGCGCTGCCAGTCCTGGAGGCCTGCAGCGGTATCGACCACGGTCCGAATGTTCGCCAAGACGGAGCCCAGGGAATGCCACATTCCTGCCAAGGTCTGTGATCTCGACCATGTGAGTGCGCGACGCCATCCATCACGTGCGCCAGGCGGTCAATGCTCTCCGCGATCGACTGCTGGGACTGTGCCAGTGCTTGCTGGGACCGGGCCATGGCATGGTGAGACTCAGCCAGGGCCCCAAGAGTGGCCCATGGCTCTGGCGCATGGCTGCCTGTGAGAGGGCAGCCCTCTCCTGGGCCATGGATGACGCGTGCACGGTAAGCCCAACGCCTTGCAGAACCTGACCCATGGCCGAAACCCTTTCACCCATTGCCTCCACCGCGGACGCCTCCCGTGCGATGAGCGGCACCACTCCCTGCTCCTGGACGCGGATTAACTCCTCCAGCTGCGTGTGCAGGTCCTGGAAGATGGCCCTCATCCCGTTATTCAGTCCCTGGGTGTCCACATGCATCGGTTGTCCGGGTGGGTCAATTACATCCAGGAACCCGGGAACCGTCTGGGTGGCAGCTGGTTGCTGGCCCTGGGCTGCCCTCCGACCGTCCAGCCCCTCGGCTGCTCCAAACTCCACCTTCTGTACCGGCTCGGCTGTGGGGTGCGCACCAGACAGTGACCCGGGAGCCTCATCACTTATATGCCCAACCGAGGTGGGTGTCTCTGTGATGGTGAACAGTGTGGGAGACAGCAGTGCCGCAAGCCCGAGGTCATCATCCGTCAGGATGTCTGGTGTGTACTGGTCCCGCTCATGGCCCGGCGCAAGCTCCATGCCGGTCATATCGTCTTGACCTCCAGGTGGATCCAGCGGGTGTGTGGCCGTGATGTGCACTTCGACATGACTGTCCACCCTGTGCCCCTCACTAATGTCTGTCTCGGTAGTCTGAGCGTCCCGGTCCTGTGTCCCAGACTGAGAGGTCTGCCCTCCTGTCCGCCCGATTGCCAACCTCTGCCGTGCGTCCCTGGGTGCAGTTGCGGTTGGCGATGTTGCGCTGTGTCCTGGGCGAGACGCCCCTGAAGGTTCGGCGGGTGGCCCTGGGGAACATAAATATTCGGGGTTCGTTAGACACGCTGGCCCGGGTGTATGGTGGTGGTGGGTGCACAGTGTGGGGGGGGAGGGGATCGGGGGTGCAATGGCCAGAGTGTGAGGGGGCGATGACGGGTTGGGGGTGGAGAGGACATGCAGGGTTCTCTCACTTGCTTCTGCGCCTCCGACCTGGTATGGCGCGACCTCCCAGGTGGCGGATCCCCCAGCGAGGTCCAGGGCCCTCTGCTCGTGAACGGTTAGGGGGTGCAGGACAGGAGAACCCCCTCTGGTTCTCATGCACTCACGCTGGTTGTGCGCTGGCTTGTCCTGGGGGGGGGGGGGGGGGGGGCAGGGGGGGGGGGAATAAAGCATCACTATTGGGCGGGTATCATCAGGGCATGCAGATATAGACGACATTGAAATACAGCACTCACAGGCTTTCTGGAGAGGAACACGAAGCAAAGAGAGTAGCAGGAACTGGTCTTGGTTTGCCAGGATCAAAACTGAACTCATTAGGACTGTGGAAAGCATTTCACTGGGATAGTATCCAGTCACAATCACCACCATGACGAGGCAGTGTACAGCCTCTTCGCCCATCCATTGGCCACCAGCCAATCAATCAAACTGAATCCCAGCCCATATCTTTCTCTGGTGCTGACAAGTCTGAGCCTCCTGCTCAAACCAATAGGACCTCGTATGCTCTCCAGTAACTTCTGAATTCTGCTGCTTGACTTAAAGATACATGTCCATTAATCATCCATGGATCAAAAATCATAATGGCAAAATAAAAGGGAAATAAGGGAATAAACAGGAAGGACCCTTACAAAAGATCCACAGTGGCTGTACCGCTGAGGGAGCACATTGGAAGTGCCAGCCCGCATTCTGCCTTTTTTCAATGCCTGTGCTCTTCCAGGCAGCATTCAGCCTTTCACAGCATGCATTTCATGCTAGCTGGCTGTTGATTGGCCAGTTTGAAGATGCGCTACAGGGATGGCTGTGGCTGGAAGTATGTTTTACATCCACTGTTTGGGAGGCCGGATTGCTTTCTGTCACCTTCACCTCAGACCCTACATCTGGTTCATCTTCTGCTGTGTCTTTATCATCATGATACATTTTAGTTCTATCATACATTACTCCTTCTGAAGACTGCACAGTCACACTGTTACCCTTCTTAGTGATGACAGTGCATGACCAGGGTTAGAATGGTGCATCCATTTTTAAAATATTTATTCACTGAATGCAGGCATCACTGGCTGGAGACAACCGACAGAGTACCCCTCGTCGTCCACTACTTCCCTGGAGCGGAGAAACTACAACATCTTCTTCACAGCCTAACATGTCATCAATGAAGATGAACATCTTGCAAAGGCCATCCCCATACCCCTACTACTTGCCTTCAAATAACGGCGCAAATTCAAACAGACCATTGTTTGCAGCAAACTACCCATCCTTCAGGAGAACAGCAACCACAACACCAATGAACCCTGCTATGGCAACCTCAGGAAAATGTGCCAGATCATCGACATGGGTTCCACCATTACACATACAGTGCAGAAGGAGGCCATTCGGCCCATCGAGTCTGCACCGGCCCACTTAAGCCCTCGCTTCCACCATAGCCCCTTAACCCAATAACCCCTCCTAACCTTTTTGGTCACTAAGGGCAATTTATCATGGCCAATCCCCCTAACCTGCACATCTTTGGACTGTAGGAGGAAACCGGAGCACCCGGAGGAAACCCACGCAGACACGGGGAGAACCTGCAGACTCCGCACAGACAGTGACCCAGTGGGGAATCAAACTTGGGACCCTGGCGCTGTGAAGCCACAGTGCTATCCACTTGTGCTACCGTGCTGCCCTCATGAGAACACATGAGAACACCACCCACCAGGTACGCGGTACATACTTGTGCGATTCAGCCAACGTTGTCTACCTCATACACTGCAGGAAAGGATGTCCTGAGGCGTGGTACATTGGCGAGACCATACAGGCGCTGCGACAACGGATGAATGGACATCCCTCGACAATCGGCAAGCAGGAATGTTCACTTCCAGTCAGGGAACACTTCAGCAGTCAAGGGCATTCAGCCTCTGATCTTTGGGTAAGTGTTCTCCAAGGCGGCCTTCAGGACACACGGCAACGCAGAATTGCCGAGCAGAAACTGATAGCCAAGTTCCGCACACATGAGTACGGCCTCAACCGGGACCTTTGAATCATGTCGGATTACATTCACCCCCCTCCCACCACCTGGCCTGGGATTGTGAAATCGTACCATTTGTCCTGGCTTGAGACAATTCACACCTCTTTAACCTGTGATTATCCCTCTCTCCAGTCGTCCATCTGGACCTGTAAAGACTTAATTACCTGCAAAGACTCGCATTCAATGTACCGTCTTGCATCATTGACATTGTCCATATATGTGTTTCTGGAACCCACCTCTTCATTCACCTGAGGGTCGAGCTGCGCTCCGAAAGCTAGTGATTCGAACCATGCCTGTTGGACCTTAACCTGGTGTCGTAAGACTTCTAAGTGGTAATTGTAAGTTATTTTCTTTATGACGTTAGTAATACTGTGATAGTAATAAAGTTTATTTTAATATACCATATCCCTTTTCCAGGAATTACTCCTGGAACCAAGTATCCTTTCCTCATAGTCTTACAAATTAAATAACATATTGGGGTTTCTGTCCGGTGCCCTAGCAACTGTTGGGGTCTGGTCCGGGATCATAATAACGTCTGATACAAAATCATTTCTGAACATTTCATGAATGGCTTAAAGGCCTTGAAATCCAGGGTGGAAGCAATGTTTTCCCAGGGTGAAACAAACCCTCATAGCTCAAGCAGAAAAAGGAATGGCTGCACGGCTCCTGGGTCATAAATGTCTGTAGTTTGGTGCACAGAAAGTAGCCCAAATTTCTGAAATGCATAGGGTATTCTAGATTTTTCATAAACCTCATGGAAAAAGTCGATCCCCCTTTTTCAGAGGTCAAACCATGTTGTAATTATTAATTGCTTACCAGAAATTACTATCATTAATTTATTTGAAGGTACATGCGGGAACCTGTGGATCTTCCCTCTGCTGATTCTAGAAAGCTGTTGCAAAAATATGGATCAAAGAAGTGTGGAATTTGTAAACAGGAGGACTGGGACGTGTTCAAATCCTATCTTGTCGACACCCTAGTAGGCAAGATGCAAAATTATTCAACACCCATGTGATAGTTAATCCGAGTGGATTTACGTGTGTTGTTCAGCTTTTGGTTGTGTGTATAAATACTCCCCTCAAAGACTGTATTGAAGAGATGCGGAACAATTGGATCTTGGAAGGTGGAAAACATTTGCCAAGAGCTGAAATATTCAAGCACCCTCACTAGCAACATAAAGTCAATAGGTCGTAGTGCCATGAAATGAAATTGATCCTAGTATTGTCAAAGAAATAATTTCTAAATGTTGAATGTGCACTCGCTGATGCAGAGGACAATTACTTTTGGAATAACAATGTTGAAGTTAAACAATGATGATGAAGGCAAGGAAGATCCATATGATGATGTAATACCACCACGCTACTGGGATAAACTGACTGGTGATTCAGGTGGTGATCAGAGTGCCTACCTTGCAAGAGTCAATCGCCTGACATTTGGCCTAAAGATTGGTGTCAAAAATACAACTTCTGCACGGGAATATATGGTACATGGGA
Organism: Scyliorhinus torazame; assembly: GCF_047496885.1. NCBI lineage: Eukaryota > Metazoa > Chordata > Chondrichthyes > Carcharhiniformes > Scyliorhinidae > Scyliorhinus > Scyliorhinus torazame. The sequence goes on from NC_092711.1 coordinate 264,797,015, forward strand.
AAAACTTTCTATTGGTGAAGGCTCAAGGACCCTGGGGCGAGATTCTCCGACCCCCCGCAGGGTCGGAGAATCGCCGGCGGCTGGTGTGAATCCCGCCCCTGCCGGTTGCCGAATTCTCCGGCACCGGATATTCGGCAGGGCCGGGAATCGTGCCACGCCGGTCGGCGGGCCCCTCCCTCCCCCTGGCGATTCTCCGGCCCGGATGGGCCGAAGTTCCGCTGCTAGAATGCCTGTCCCGCTGGCGTAGATTAAACCACCTACCTTACCGGCGGGACAAGGTGGCGCGGGCGGGCACCGGGGTCCTGGGGGGGGCGCGGGGCGATCTGGCCCCGGGGGGTGCCCCCATGGTGGCCTGGCCCGCGATCGGGGCCCACCATGGCGGAGGCGGAAGAGACTCCCTCCACTGCGCATGCGCTCCCGCGCATGCGCCGCCCGGCAATGTCATTTCCGTGCCAGCTGGCGGGGCGGAAATCAGTCCGGCGCGGGCCGAGCCCCTCAAGGTTAGGGCTCGGCCGGTCAAGATGCGGAGGATTCCGCACCTTTGGGGTGGCGCAATGCCGGACTGATTTGCGCCGTTTTTGGCGCCGGTCCGCGGACATCGCGCCGATTACGGACTGTACTGATTGGCAAAAAAAAATAACATCGAGACCAGGAAAATATTTCTACAGTTGGGCTCTAGGATGCACTACCTGAGAGTCTGGTGGAGACAAATACAATCGGGGATTTCAAAATGTAATTGGTTAAGCAACTGGGGAAAGACATTTCCAGGATTAGAGGAAAAGGGCAGGGGAGTCCAAAGTTATGCAGATTAGGTGGATTGGCCGTGATTAATGTGTGGGGTTACGGAGATTGGGCAGGGGAATGGGCCTAGGTGGGGTGCTGCTTCGGGAGGGGGTCGGTGCGGACTCAATGGGACAAATGGCCTCCTTCTGCACTGCAGGGATTTCATGTAGTGGAATACACTTGCTTTTGTAAAGAGCTGACAGGGAATCAAGTGACTGTTGCCCTCTTTTGATGGTATAACCATTCTATGATTCCACAATTTCTTTATGACAATTTGAACTCTAACCATATTGACTCTGTACTTTTTCCTTGTCTCTATCAACCCTCTCTACATAGCTTATATTCCTCTTCTATTAATATTGCCCTTCAATCTCTATTTCTTTTCTCTGTTTGCTAAATACATTGTCCGACATCTTGTGATGCCTTCGGCAGCAAAACCTGACCTTAGGTCTGTGTCGCACATCGGAGACACACACACGTACTCACATACACACACACTGAAATTGCCCAGGATGCTTAAACTTCTAATGGGCTGATTTGCACTTCCCTGGACCCTCTACCCGTGTCTGTGACATTAGAGACTTGGGCTACATATGCAGGACTTAACTGGGTATTTACTCAGGAACTGTTAGGCTGTGAAATATTTGCTCTAACTCAGTGATTAGTCAGTATAATTGAACTGAGGACAAAACCAACACCTCTATTCATCCTTCCCAATCTCCCTACTCTTCCTACTCAAGCCAACTTCCCACCCAACCCGACTACCGACTCGACCTGGCTACCTATCCTGACCCAACCCATCTACCCACCTGATCCTATCTGACTCGCCAACTGAGTTCACTGGACGACCCACCTGACCTGATTACGCACCCTGACCTGAATAAATACCCTCCACCTGACCTAACTTGACTACCCAACACCCTGACCTGACTTCTCACTCAACCCAACCACCCAACCTGCTGTTGAGGAGGTGGTAATGAGCTGCCTTTGTGAACTGCTGCAGTCCCTGAGATGTAGGTACACTCACTGTGCTATTGGTGGGGGGGGGGGGGGGGGGGGGGGGAGGGGGGGGGGGGGGTTCCAGGATTTTGATCCAGCAACATGGAAGGAACGGGGTGATATATTTCCAAGTCAGGATGCTGAGTGACTTGGAGGGGAGCTTCCAGGTGGTGGAATTCTCATGTATCTGCTGCCCTTGGCCTTCTAGGTGGTCTTTGTCCTGGGTTTGGAAGGTGTTGCCTTTGGAGCCTTGGTGAGTTCCTGCAATGCATCTTGTAGATGGTACACACTGCTGCTACAGTACATCGGTAGTGGAGGGAGTGAATGTTTGTGGAAGGAGTAGCAATCAAGCAGGCTGCTTTGTCTTAGAGTGGCATTGAGCTTCTTGAGTGTTGTTGGAGCTGAGGCAATGGATCCTATTCCATCACACTCCTGACTTGTGCCTTGAAGGTGGTGGCCGGCTTTGGGGAGTCAGGAGGTGAGTTACCCGCCACAGGATTCCTAGTCTCTGACTTGCTCTTGTCGCCACAGTATATATTTGCCTAGTCCAGTTCAGTTTCTGGTCAATGGTAACCTCCAGGATGTTGATAGTGGGAGATTCAGCGATGGTAATGCCATCGAATGTCAAGGGGCAGTGGTTTGATTCTCTCTTATTGGAGATGGTCAGCCCAGCCAGTGGTGCACTTTTCCCCTGATTCCCACTGACCAGTTTTGCTAGGGTGCCTTGATGCCATGCTCGATCAAATGCTGCCTTGATGCAATCTCATCTCACCTCTGGAGTTCAGCTCTTTTGTCTGTATTTGAATCAAGGCTGTAATGAGGTCAGGAGCTGAGTGACCCTGGCAGAACCCAAATTGAGTATCAGAGAGCAGGTTATTGCTGCGTAAGTGCTGCTTGATAGCATTTTTGATGACCCTTCCATCACTTTATTGATGATTGAGAGTAGACTGATAGGGCAGTAATTGACTGGGTTAGAATTGTCCTGCTTTTTGTTTACAGGATATGTCTGGATAATTTTCCACATTGCCGGGTAGATGCTAGTGTTGTAGCTGTACTGGAACAGCTTGGCTAGGGTTGTGACATGATCTGGAGCACAGTATTATTACAAGTATATTGTCAGGGCACATAGCCTTTGCACTATCCAGTAATCTTGATATCACGTGAGATGAATCCAATTGGCTGAAGACTGGCATAGGAGCTAGTTTAGCTCACTGGGCTAAATCGCTGGCTTTTAAAAGCAGACCAAGGCAGGCCAGCAGCACAGTTCAATTCCTGTACCAGCCTCCCCGAACAGGTGCCGGAATGTGGCGACTAGGGGCTTTTCAAAGTAACTTCATTGAAGCCTACTCGTGACAATAAGTGATTTTTCATCTGTGATGCTTGGGATCTCTGGAGGAGATGAAGATGAATCATTCACTCAGCACTTCTGGCTGAAGATTATTGAGATTGCTTCAGCCTTGTCTTTTGCTGGGCTCCTCCATCAGAGATTGAAGATATTTGTTGAGCCTCCTCCTCCAGTGAGTTGTTCATTTGTCCACCACCATTCACAATTGGATGTGGCAGGACTGCAGAGCTTAGATCTGATCCATTGGTTGTGGGATCACTTAGCTCTGTCTATCACTTGCTGCTTATGTTGTTTGGCATGCAAGTAGTTCGGTGTTGTAGGTTCACCAGGTTGAAACCTAATTTTTCAATATGCCTGGTACTGCTCCTGGCATGCCCTCTTGCACACTTCACTGAAACAGGGTTGATCCACTGGCTTGGTGCTAATGGAACAGTGGGGATATGCCATGCCATGAGGTTACAGGTTGTGGCTGAATACAATGCTACTGCTGCCGATGGCCCACAGAGGCTCATGGATGTCCAGTCTTGATTTGCTGGAGCTGTTCTGAATCCTTACCATTTAACACAATGACAGTGCCACACAACAAGATGGACGGCATCCTCACTGTGAATATGGAACTTCGTCTCACCCAATAGTCACTGCTACTAATACTGTCATGGACAAATACATCTGTGGCAGGCAGGTTAGTGAGGATGAGATCTAGTATGTTTTTCCCTCACCACCTGTCGCAGAACCAGTTTTGGGTGGGACTTGGTTTGATTGATTTGTCTGGTGGCCAATGACTAGGCCCAAAAAGCTGTGCTCTGCCTGATAACAAGTGGTGAATGGATTTGATCCCACTGGAATGTTTTTCAGAGCTCTAAAAGGTTGAGTTTGCTTTCAGTTTTGATCTTGGAAGCCCAGGAAAAGACTGGGCTGTTTTTCTACAGAACGACTGTGTTTCTGAATTGACAGAGCACCTGGATATGCAGGCAGAGTCCAGAAACGGCCAGCTTTCTCTCTTCAAAGATAAATGCAGAACTGACCAACTCTTTCCACAGAGAGATTGAGGCCTGAATGCGAACCTCGAGCTGAAGGCCCGGTTTGATTAGGAATAAAGTGTCTCTCTGGAAAGCCTGCTGCCTCTGAGTAAAGCATTTTTCTAAACTGCAGGGAATGAATGAATATCTCTACAAAGAAGGCAATCTGGCATGACTGTTTGAAAGCCAGCTGGCCTGACCAGCAAAATAGCTCAATAGTAACTCATGTAATAGTAATAGTACCTGCTGCAAATCAGAGACTCTAATCTGCAAGCTTGCTGTGAAGAAATTATGCTAAAGAAACACCATCTGAAGCAAAGACTCTTATATTTTAACCTTCATCCTTATTATTTTACACCCCTTCGCCCCCACCCTCTGTGTTTGTCTGTCTTGGGCGTGTGCGTAGAGGGTGGGACATATAAAGTGGGTATTAACTTATCATCCAGTTTCCTGCATATTTCATGTTTATTCTTGGTATAAATAAACAGTAATTGTGTTTAAACTTACAAACTGGTGACTGTAATTATTGGGCAGCCAAGGGCCAAAGACTTTGGGAACCTTTATAAGAATTATTGGCTAATTCGTATGTGTTGTAACTGGGGGACGAGTGGGGCTGGAATTGACCGCGTACATGTCCAGGGTGGCGTAACGATCAGCAGGAGGTGTCCTTTCCCATCTTTGACCTGAAGCCATGAGACCTCATGGGGTCCAGAGCCAATGCCGAAGACTCCCAGGACAACTTCCTCCCGACCACTGTGCTGCCACCTCGGCTGAGTCTGTCCTGCTGGGGGGAGAGGACATACACAGGGATGGTGATATTCGTGCCTGGAACGTTATCATTGGGAACATTTATATATTGATATTGTACCATTGACACCTGAGTAATAAACATGCATTTGGATAAAAAGGAGGGATGGTGGCACAGTGGTATTGTAACTGAGACCCAGGATAAATCTCTGGGGACCTGGGTTCAAATCCAACAACAGATGGTGGAATTTAAATTTTAAAGAATTCTAAACATGCATGTGGAAAACACACTCGAGTCTGAATCACAAGGAATTTTTAAACTTTAATTTAAAAGATTTCCTAACACCAGCCACCCCCTTCGTTCTGGTTACCCCTCATGCCAGACCCAACAACCCCCTTGACCTGACTATTGTTACAAGGATGAAGTTACTGTGAAAAGCCCCTCGTGACTACCCCCTGCAGACTAAACTACCACTCTGACACAACTATCATCCCCTGACCCGATTACCCCCTGAAACCAGACTATCCCCCCCAGAATGAATATACCCCCCCAAACCCGATTATCCCCCCCCGCAAGAGTGAATACAGATAAACATTTCAATGCTTGACGGATGGATAACAAAATGATGCACTTATAAGTTGATTGAAAAAAGAAATCGAGACGACATGAGGAAAACCTTTTATGATGCAGTGAGGGCTTAGGATTTGAAATACACTTCCCCTGATCCTTCAAGAAATAATTAAATAAATAACTTGAGGGAGAAAAGATTGCAGGGATATGGGGGAAGAATGGGGTTGAGGCAACTGGATTGATCTTCATAAGAGACAGTGTGTGCTCGATGAGACAGATTGCTTCCTTCTGTGCTGTACTGTTCTATGATTCTGTCATTCCTCAACCTTTGTTTGTGTGTGTGAGACAAAGCTATTACAATAAGTGCCTGGACTGTAGTGTAAATCAATAATTATCTCATCTGTAATTCTGTCATTCCCGTTCCCTCATTCAACTGATGGCACCCAGTCCTGATATGTTGGTGATGCAGAAATAACTGCAGGATTTGGGAGATTAGTGATGAAATATTGTTTATTTCACAATTGAGGTTTGAGTCGTTGTTTGGAATTTGTTCCATATCATACCATCTGATGTTTGTATACTAAATTCCTATTTGCATGCCCTGACTCATATAATCAATTCCTTCAAGCGTAAAACACAAAACATGACCCATAGTTACAACTATATATTTCTAATGGAGTTTGGTTCCAATACAATCCAGGCAATGCATATAGAATGAGTTGAAATGGATTTGACAAGTCTGCTGTTGTGCTTAGATTCTGTGTACAAGGTCCATGAATTGTCCACTAAGAATTGAAACATGAAATCTTGCAACATTGCTGTACTGGTGCATTAGTGTCAAACCTGAGGAAGAAACCTGGAGAAAACATTTCAAGTAACATTGATTTACATGATTTACATAAAACAAAACCTCAACCAGTCACCAATCAACTTTTCTCATTGATCTTTGTGGTGGCTCGAAATAATACACGGGAGATTTCCAGTATCAACAAAAGGGGTTTTATTAACAGAAGGCAAAGGCAACTATATCCAGGCACAGAGCAATGCTGATTAGGTCTCAACTCTCCAGTTCCGGGGTCCACACTACCTGGGCCCCTGCTCCCAGGGTCCCGCACTTATCCCTCTTGGTCGGCGTTCACTGGCTTCGGCACGATTGGTATTGTGCCAGTCATGTGGATTGCAAAGCCCACCCCCCTTGAAGGGGACACGCTATTACATCCCTGTCCCCTCAAATCTCTCATTCCATTTTAGAAGTGAGCTATGCAAGTGCTACGTACAAGTTCAAGATACATAAGGGAAAAGAGTTGATCACAGAGTTTGGGGACCTTTCAGTCCTCGTGGGACCTCCTTTGGAATAACGTGAGCAGTTTTGGGCCTCCTATTTAAGTAAGGATGTGCTGGCCTTGGAGGGGGTCAAGAGGAGGTTCACAAGAATGATTCCCGAAATGAAGGGCTTGTCATATGAAGAGTGGTTGAGGACTCTGGGTCTGTACTTGTTGGAGTTTAGAAGGATGACCGGCAGGGGTGGGGGGGTCTTATAGAAACGTACAGAATACTGAGAGGCCTAGATAGAGTGGAGAAAATGTTTCCACTAGTAGGAAAAACTAGAACCCGAGGGCACAGCCTCAGACTGAAGGATGGTCTTTTAAAACTAAGCTGAGGAGGAATTTCTTCAGGCAGAGGGTGGTGAATCTGTGGAACGCATTGCTGCAGAAGGTTGTGGAAGCCAATTCACTGAGTGTCTTTAAGACCGAGACAGATAGGTTCTTGATTAATAAGGGCAAGGGTTATGGGGAGAAAACAGGAGAATGGGGGATGAGAAACATATCAGCCACGATCAAATAGCAGAGCAGACTCGATGGGCCAAATGGCCTAATTCTGCTCCTATATCCTAGGGAAGGTAAATTTCTGCATCTCTGAACCTCTTTAATACCTACTCTAAACTTGACAGGTGTTCCTCGTGTGTGACTCCAGTGACTAAAACATCGTTTTAGACTAAATCCCGGCGGATTGGAAATTAGCAAACGTGACACCACTGTTTAAAAAAGGAGGTAGGCAGAAAGCGGGTAATTATATGCCAGTGAGCTTAACTTCGGTAGTAGGGAAGATGCTGGAATCTATCATCAAGGAAGAAATAGCGAGGCATCTGGATGGAAATTGTCCCATTGGACAGACGCAGCATGGGTTCATAAAGGGCAGATCGTGCCTAACTAATTTAGTGGAATTTTTTGAGGACATTAACAGTGCGGCAGATAACGGGGAGCCAATGGATGTGGTATATCTGGATTTCCAGAAAGCCTTTGACAAGGTGCCACACAAAAGGTTGTTGCATAAGATAAAGATGCATGGCATTAAGGGGAAAGTAGTAGCATGGATTAGAGGATTGGTTAAGTAATAGAAAGCAAAGAGTGGGGATTAATGGGTGTTTCTCTGGTTGGCAATCAGTAGCTAGTGGTGTCCCTCAGGGATCAGTGTTGGGCCCACAACTGTTCACAATTTACATAGATGATTTGGAGTTGGGGACCAAGGGCAATGTGTCCAAGTTTGCAGACGACACTAAGATAAGTGGTAAGGCAAAAAGTGCAGAGGATACTGGAAGTCTGCAGGGGGATTTGGATAGGCTAAGTGAATGGGCTAGGGTCTGGCAGATGGAATACAATGTTGACAAATGTGAGGTTATCCATTTTGGTAGGAATAACAGCAAAAGAGATTATTATTTAAATGATAAAATATTAAAACATGCTGCTGTGCAGAGAGACCTGGGTGTGCTAGTGCATGAGTCGCAAAAAGTTGGTTTACAGGTGCAACAGGTGATTAAGAAGGCAAATGGAATTTTGTCCTTTATTGCTAGAGGGATGGAGTTTAAGACTAGAGAGGTTCTGCTGCAATTGTATAAGGTGTTAGTGAGGCCACACCTGGAGTATTGTGTTCAGTTTTGGTCTCCTTACTTGAGAAAGGACGTACTGGCACTGGAGGGTGTGCAGAGGAGATTCACTAGGTTAATCCCAGAGCTGAAGGGGTTGGATTACGAGGAGAGGTTGAGTAGACTGGGACTGTACTCGTTGGAATTTAGAAGGATGAGGGGGGATCTTATAGAAACATATAAGATTATGAAGGGAATAGGTAGGATAGATGCGGGCAGGTTGTTTCCACAGGTGTATGAAAGCAGAACTAGGGGGCATGGCCTCAAAATAAGGGGAAGTAGATTTAGAACTGAGTTTAGGAGGAACTTCTTCACCCAAAGGGTTGTGAATCTATGGAATTCCTTGCCCAGTGAAGCAGTAGAGGCTCCTTCATTAAATGATTTTAAGATAAAGATAGATAGTTTTTTGAAGAATAAAGGGATTAAGGGTTATGGTGTTCGGGCCGGAAAGTGGAGCTGAGTCCACAAAAGATCAGCCATGATCTCATTGAATGGTGGAGCAGGCTCGAGGGGCCAGATGGCCTACTCCTGCTCCTAGTTCTTATGTTCTTATGTTCGAGGTAAGCTATCACTTTTGGGTTACACTGAAGGAAGGTACACTGGGAAATAGAGAAGGTTGAGGAAATGTCGCAAGGTAGCCTCGTGTACTGAAATAGGCCCATATGTGTATTGATTATGGCAAACTTTTTGGACTCCTCATCTAGTTTCAACTGCAGGCACACGTGGCTGAGATCCAGCTTGGAGTAGGTGCTGCCTCCTCCCAGCTTGGCAAAGAGGTTCTTTATTCGGGGGATCAGATACTTATCCATCTAGGTGGCCTGATTGGTAGTGAGTTTTTAGTCCCCATAGTCTTATTGATCAGTCTGGTTTCAGCATGGGTCTATGAGGGCTGCCACTCAGAAAATTGCACTGGTATATTGATTCCCAGTTCTCCTGCTCAGCTTTGACCTTTTTGAGGCAGCGGATTGCAGCAAATTAAGCCAAACTGGTTGAAAATCTTTAAAGTCTCAGCCCTAGGGGTCGAATCTGGATCGACCTAAATTTTGGTCTTCACGCCCTTCACCCGACCTAACTCATTGTGGCACACGTCCTTATATCTTCGCAAGATTTCTTAAAACCATTGTTTGAGACTTTAAGATTTTCAGCCAATTTAGCTTAATTTGCTGCAACCAGTCCTTTCCCCATCAAGTTTCAGTTTTTGCCCCTCCACAACAATCAAAGGCAGTTGCGCTTCATGTTCTTTGTTAGCTACTGGCATACTGGTGGTCCCAAGAATCTTTCAGGTTTCCCTCATGTGGGCAGTAGGGTGGCACAATGGTTAGCACTGTGGCTTCACAGCGGCAGGGTCCCAGGATGGATTCCCGGCTGGGTTACTGTCTTGCGGAGTCCGCATGTTCTCCCTGTGACTGCGTGGGTTTCCTTCGGGTGCTCCGGTTTCCTCCCACAAGTCCTAAAAGACGTGCTGTTAGGTCATTTGGACATTCTGAATTCTCCCTCTGTGTACCCGAACAGGCGCCAGAATGTGGCGACTTGGGGATTTTCACAGTAACTTCATTGCAATATGAACCTACTTGTGACAATAAAGATTATTATTATTATATAGGTTGACAGTTTGACTGTCGTCTTCCTCAAATGCTGGGTCTGAGCCCCTTCTCGTATATAATCAACCGTCTGCTCTGCTACAATCGTAACTGATGCCCCATTATCAAATTTCATTTACAAGAGTGTTCTGGTTCACTTGTAGAATTATTTCAGTCGGGGCTGTCTAATTTACTTTGGCAACATTCAGAGGGTACATCTCTCCTTCAGAGCTCTTCTTCACTTGGTCCAGTGATGTTGTGGATTGCTGCTGCTGTTTTTTTTTTTGCATTGGCGCACTTTGCCTCGCCCAGCAACAAGCCTGGATATGGCCTCTTTGGTTGCAATGAAAGCACACAAACCTGCAACAAAGGCCAGCTTCCTGGGGTGATCGTCCTCACACTGAAAACAATCCAGTTCCTGTTCTCTGACTTCAATCCGGTCCTGTGGACCATGTCTGGTTCTCTACTGTGTCTGTTGATCTCGCCACCCAGCAACTGATTCACTTTCCCCTCCGGCACGCTTTGGAGCTCAGGTGCGCCTTTTTTGACGCATTGCACTCTTTCACCTGAGCTATCTGGATCACTTTGTCTAATGTGATTTTAGTTTCACCCAGAATTTGTTTTGAGTGCTGAGGTTGTTGATCCTGCAAACTAGGCGGTTGCACAACATTTCGCTGAGTATTGCTCCGAATTCACAGTGCTTGGCCAATTGGCTGAGCCTGGCTACAAAGGCAGAGATGGACTCTTCTGGTTCCCTAACAGCAGAGTTGAATTTGTACCGCTCTCGGATGATCAAGAGCCTGGGGTTAAAATGTACCTCGGCCAACGTAACTAAATGGTTGAAGGGTTTTGAGACGGGAGGCTCCAGGGATGTAAGATTTCTTATCAGGTTGTAGGTTTGAGGCTCACAAACCGTCAAAGGTATCACTTTCTGCTCGTCTGCCGCTGTTATTTCATTCGCTGTGGAGAAATAATGGAGCCGTTCAATATACTGGCTCCAGTCTTTGGCCCTCGGTCGACTGGTTTAACTTTCCAACTTTCTCACTGCCTATGATTGGCATTTTACTTACTTTTTGGGTGCTACTATCAAAGGTTCCTGATTAACATCTGTCTTTGGAGGTTTATTCCTCCCCTCTCCATATCCTGAACTGTTGAAATCTAACGACGAAACCTTTTACCTCGTCGCCAATGTGGAGACTCAAGACAATACACTGTAGACTTCTAGTAACAACTAAAAGGGTTTTGGGGGTTTAGTTACAGTTGGCAAAAGCAACTCTATACAGGCACAGAAAAATGCTGGATAGGTCTTGACCCTGCAGCCCCAGGGTCCACACTGCCCAGACCGCTGCTCCTAGGCCCCCCCCCCCGGTTTCTCTCTTTGGTCGGGGTTCGCACACTCCCACGTGATTAGTCCCGAGTCAGTTATGTAGACTGCAAAGCCCACCCCCTTAAAGGGGCCACACTACCTTCGTAAAACATTGGATTATCCTGTTTCTGTGAGTGGATACTACTTGGACATTAATGGAGTAGTGGCTTTTTCTATTCGTGAGTGATACAGGCTGTGTTGGGATACCTTGCTAGCAATAAGGTTCTTGACAAAAGAAAATCCAATCACTGCTGTGGATCCCCTGAGAACTCTCTTGTTATCAGTTGAAGTTTATCAGAAACAAAGTATACTTGATAACTTGAGTAGAATTGCAGAATCACAGAATACTACAGTGCAGAAGGAAGCCTTTCGGCCCATTCAATCGGCACTGATGCATGAAAGGCCCTGACCTGCTCACCTAATCCCATTTGTCAGCACTTTGCCCATAGCCACGAATGTTATCATTGTATCATAGAATTTACAGAGCAGAAGGAGGCCATTCGGCCCATCGAGTCTGCACCAGCCCGTGGAAAGAGCACCCTACCAAAGCCCACACCTCCACCCTATCCCCATAACCCCACCTCACATTTTTGAACACTAAGGGCAATTTAGCATGGCTAATCCACCACACCTGCACGTCTTTGGACTATGGCAGGAAACCGGAGCACCCGAGGAACACCCACGCAGACACGGGTAGAACGTGCAGACTCCGCACAGACAGTGACCCAGGCCAGGAATTGAACCTGGGACCCTGGAGCTGTGAAGCAACTGTGCTAACCACCGTGCTACCGTTCCGCTCTTTATGGCATGCCAAGTACTCATCCAGATACTTTTTAATAGGATGTGAGACATCCCACCTCTACCACCCTCCCAGGCAGTGCGTTCCAGACCATCCCTATTCTCAGGGCAAAATTGTTTTTCCTTAAACCTTCCACCCCTCACTTTGAACTTGTGCCCCCTCTTAACTACCCTTCAACTAAGGGGAACAGCTGCTCCCTATCCACCCAGTCCATGCCCCTCTTAATCTTGTACAGTTTGATCAGGTCACTCCTCAGACTTCTCTGCTCCAGAGAAAACAACCCAAGTCTATCCAATCTCTCTTTATAACTTAAATGTTCCATCCCTGGCAATATTCTGGGGAATCTTCTCTGCACCCCCTTGGGCTTTGATGTACTGCAGGACTGTGAGATGCAAATAATGTCCCTTATAGGAAGGAGCCAGAGGCAAAAAGGTATGCTGCTTCAGCCACTGGCAAAGTATTGGCACCTGATCCACAGGCGAGCACATCCTGACCCAGGCTGTCGTAGAAGAAAATAAACCTACAAATGGGAATAGACAATTCAGTCTCTCGAGCCAGTTCCACCCTTCATTTAGATCAAGGCTGATCTGCATCTTAACTCCACCTTAGTTTTGTAATCCTCAATACACTTGCCGAACAAAAATCTATGAAGGTGTAAAGCCTGCCCCATTACCTCCTCCCTGTTCACCATCTCAGGCTCTAAACACGCTTTTCAAGTGAGGCAGCACTTTACGTGCACCTCCTTCAATCTGGTCTATTGCATTCGCTGCTCTTAATGTGGTGTACTCTACATTAGACAGACTAAACGCAGACTGGGTGAACGCTTTGCAGAACACCTCCGGTCATCCACAAGCAGCACCCAGACCTTCCTGTCGCTTGCCATTTCAGCTCACCATCCTTGGCCTGCTGCAGTGTTCCAGTAAAGCCCAATGCAAACTGGAGGAACAGTACCTCACTTCCGATTAGGCACATTAGCTTTTTGGTGGAGAAAGTTCTAGATTTCCAGTACCCTTAATGTAAGAAGGGCTTTCCACCTTATCAATTCATTTAATCATCTGAAACACTTCAATTACATCACCCTTAATCTTCTATGCACTGAAGCCTTCAGAAACCTGCCTGGCAGCATAACTTTCTGATGTGCTGCACCTTTGAATAGATATGGGAAAGTGATTCTTGGCCTGAGTGTGCTGGATGTTGCTGTATATGAGCAGCTCCCCTCACCTATTTGCTTCTAATCAGCTCAACTGGTCTTCATTGCTAAGGCTGCAGCTGCTGCTGCTCTTTCCATTTAAATGAAAATGGCAATAATAGCAATAATAAGTTGGAGATACCTATCAGAGAGAAGTGATCTAAAAGTCAAAAACTCTCCAGGCAATCCGAAGAGCACAGAAATCCAATATTTGCAGCTGATTGCTGCTTCAGTGATGATGAGACACCAATTGAAGTAGGTTTTAGTGGCATGTTGAGCACAAGGTGAGGTTCTGCATTTGCATGGATCGTGAATTCATCATAGGACCTGAATCTGCATGAACTTACAAAGCCCCTACTGCCTTCTGCCAGGTGCCTTTTAAAAAACATGGTCAAAGGGCGTGCAGGGAAAAATAAACTGATAGATATGACAGATAGATAGATTCATTCATTCATGATCACAAAAACCTGTACAGCCATGAAATGCTTCTCAACTGTGGTCACTGTTGCTATGCACGAAACATGGCAGCCAATTTGTGTACAGCAAGTCCCCAAAACAATAATGTGACAATGACCAGATAATCTGCTTTTGTGGCATTGATGGAGGAATAAATATGGCCAGAGACACCAGGGGTAACGCCCCTGATCTCCAAAATAGGCTCAGGGGAGGGGATCTTTCACATCCAGCTGAACAAGCAGATGGCGCCTCAGTTTAACATCTCATCCAAACAACAACCTCTCTGAGAGCACTGATCTCCCTCAGGGCTGCCCTGCAGTGCGAAATTCGATTTTTATGCTCAAGCCCTGAAACAAGGACTTGAAATTAGATTCTTGCCCATTACGGGTAAGAGTATTGATGCACGATCAATTACATTCAAGACAAAGTGATTTCATAACTGAAGGCTTTAATCGACTAGAACTTGTTCCCCAGCAGCTTCGGTACAGAAAGTGAAGGCTGCTGGGATGGCACCGGTTCTTATACTCCGCCCGTTAGGGCGGAGCTACGTATCAACAGCCAATGGTAAACTCCTAGGTTTAACCAATGGTCATCAGCCTCTTAGGTACCGCAATACCTGATAATACCACAAATATTACCAACTGAAGCACAGCTGACACACAATGGTAGCAGAGTGGAATATGGAGCATACTACTGCTAATTTATTCATTCCCATTTAGCAGACAGGCTTTCATTTTCTATACCCGCTATCCTGTGGACTCTTTAACTGACATTGACATTTTAAGCCTGAGAATTACATAAATGCCAAACTGTAAAATTGGAAAAGCTGACAACTGAAAAAACAATATGTAACTGAAAATTACCCCGAGGAATGGCCAGTCACCATGACCACAGCTTCAAGGTGACTGAGTAAAATCATTTTCATTTCTTTGTATTTCAGGATTTTTATCTTGAAATTACGTTTTTGCAAAGGCATTCGCCAATTCAATTTGCCTTTGTGCAACAATGGCTTTATATATGTCAAATGAAAAGAAAATTACAATAGCAGTGGAATGTGAACTTGTCATGGCAGACTGCGGCTCTAGCCTATACTCCACCCAGTTGTATTACCAAAAAAAATAAGTAAAGAATGAATTTAAGTGCTGGGTAGCAGGCCAGAATGATGTACTGCGCAGGAGGCAAAATGAGAGGCCTGGACCTGAATTCTCCTGTTGTTGCGATTCACTTTTCCCGCTGGCAGCGCACCCCCGCCCACGGGTTTCCCAGCAGCATGGGGTGGTTACAATGGAAATCCCATTGGTAAGCAGTGGGAAGATAGAATTCCGCCGCCAGCATCCCGCTGCCATCAAATGGTATTCGGTCGAGAAACATGCGACTGGGGGACCGGAGAATCCCATCCCTTTAACAGCCTAGCATCTTTTAATGGAATTTCTGAACTGCCTGCCTGAAACAGGGGTCCTGGCACAGCTCACCAGGTTTGACACAGCTCACCAGTCTGACCCAGTTCAATAGTCGGTGGCCTCTGAGCTACCCAAACAGCAGTAAAGAAAATCATTGTGTTTTGGAAGATTTCAGGAATACAGGAGGGTAGCCTGGGGCAGCAACAACCTGACCAATTTTATTGGAGTTGGGAGGAACATGCCCGACTTCCTTTTGAGTGCTTTGGATGCCAAAGTGAGCAGAGGGCCAATGATGCTCTTTCCACCCAACATGTGTAAAAATAACTTTGCGGTCACACATTTTAGGATCTTGATTTGGAAAAATTCATGAGATTCGCAGAAGAATCAGACCAATGTCTCAGTCACCTGGTTTTAAGAAAATCATGGGATGGAAGAAGAGCAGGATTTTAACTCCTGTATCTCCTGGCTTTTGGCAGACGGAGGGAGTAAAAATTGTCACTTCAGGCACTCAAAAGGTGCAATATTTGTATTGTTGGAGTAAGATGTTTTTAAAGAAAGAATTTGTAGGGATGTCTAACAATATACCTTCCATGCAACATTCCCTCTAAGCTGCACGATTGGGTGAATTGACAAGAAACTAAAAGTCTCAGCAGGTAGAACACGTCTTCTCCTTTGAGTTAGCACGTGTGTGTGGCCATGCAAAACAATTTACAGTGTTTGTGCACTTCAATAAATAACCCCTGCACAGCAATGACAATTGGAGGGAATGCTGCTGCCATGCCCCAACAAATTTCGATCTTTGATACAGTGCATTTTCCAACATTGACTTCTATTGCATTTACACTGTGAAGTCAATTATAATTTATACTGGAACGTTTTATACATTTCAATGATTTGACAGTGCCTAAACCGGATGGATTTACAGGGAGGGGAGAGAATTTGGGGGAGGGGAAAATATCTACTAGTTTTACGCATTACTTAAGTTCAGCTCTAAATTTTGCCTGACTTGAAAGGAACAATAATATATGCCCACTCCAACAATAATTTAGAAAATAATGGGCTTCAGTCAGAATGATATTCTAAATTCTCCAATTTCTTTCTAAGAACTGCGCATCTAAATGTGACATGAATAGTAGTGCTTTACAATCTTATAGCAGTGGCTGAGGAATTTTAGAGGTGAACACTTTTAATTGTGCTGTTTCATAGCATCTCCTCATTTACTTCAGATTGCCCTTTTATCACAGGAATGGAGAATTCCGATGACTGTTTATTTTTTTTTAGGATATCTCTATTCAGAAGTCTCCTGTTTTTTGGGAGGGAAATATCCCTAACATTGCTGATAGGGCTTTTCCTCTTTGTGATGTGTGTCTTGCAGAAGGAGAAATCTGAAGACCTCGCTCATAAGTTAGCACCCCAAGAGATACAGGGCGAAATTCTCCGTTATCGGCGGAAACTCCGCCGATCGGCGCACAAAACGGCGCAAATCCCACTTGCGTCACGTCATAAAAATGGGCCGATAGTCTGCGGCCCGAAATGGGCTAGCAGCGACGTAACGGGATCCGCGCTTGCGCAGTGGTTCACGCCGTGCAGCGTCATACGCGCTGCACGGCGTGACGGCTCATAAGGCCGCGCAGCTCCCCCCCACCCGACCGGAACAGCCGACCGCAACACCCGACTTGATGGCTGGCCGTCACTCAGCCCCGAGGTTCGAGTCACGCGATGTGGAGGCGCTCCTGGATGCGGTGGAGCAGAGGAGGGACGCCCTGTATCCCGGGCACGGCCGCAGAGTTGCCCCACGCCACAGCCGGCGTCTGTGGAGGGAGGTGGCAGAGGCCGTCACCGCTGTGGCCCTAACACCACGGACAGGCACCTAGTGCCACAAGAAGGTGAACGACCTCGTCAGAGCAGGCAGGGTGAGCGTCCCCATATCCCCCATATCCCCTCTCCCCCAAATCCCCCCTCCCCCATATCCCCCCCTCCCCCATATCCCCCCCTCCCCCATATCCCCCATATCCCCCCTCCCCCATATCCCCCCCTCCCCCATATCCCCCATATCCCCCCTCCCCATATCCCCCATATTCCCCCCTCCCTCATATCCCCCCTCCCCCATATCCCCCATATCCCCCCTCCCCATATCCCCCCCTCCCCCATATCCCCCATCCCCCATATCCCCCCTCCCCATATCCCCCATATCCCCCCTCCCCCATATCCCCCCTCCCCCATATCCCCCATATTCCCCCCCCCCATATCCCCCTCCCCCATATCCCCCATATCCCCCCTCCCCCATATCCCCCCTCCCCCATATCCCCCATATCCCCCCACCCCAAACCCCCCACCCCCAAATCCCCATACCCCCCTCCCCCACATCCCCCCACCCACACACCCCCACTCCCCCCATAACCCCCAAACCCCCCCTCCCCCAAACCCCCCCACCCCCACATCCCCCCTCCCCCATAACCCCCCTCCCCCATATCCCCCCTCCCCCATATCCCCCATATCCCCCATATCACCCCTCCCCCATATCCCCCTCCCCATATCCCCCCTCCCCCATATCCCCCCTCCCCCATATCCCCCCTCCCCCATATCCCCCCTCCCCCATATCCCCCATATCCCCCCTCCCCCATATCCCCCCTCCCACATATCCCCCCTCCCCCATATCCCCCCTCCCCCATATCCCCCATATCCCCCCTCCCCCATATCCCCCATATCCCCCCTCCCCCATATCCCCCATATCCCCCTCCCCCATATTCCCCATATCCCCCCTCCCCCATATCCCCCCTCCCACATATCCCCCCTCCCCCATATCCCCCATATCCCCCCCTCCCCCATATCCCCCCTCCCCCATATCCCCCATATCCCCCCTCCCCCATATCCCCCCCTCCCCCATATCCCCCCTCCCCCATATCCCCCCTCCCCCATATCCCCCCTCCCCCATATCCCCCCTCCCCCATATCCCCCATATCCCCCTCCCCCATATCCCCCATATTCCCCCCTCCCCCATATCCCCCCTCCCCCATATCCCCCATATCCCCCCTCCCCCATATCCCCCCCTCCCCCATATCCCCCCTCCCCCATATCCCCCATATCCCCCATATCCCCCCTCCCCCATATCCCCCCTCCCACATATCCTCCCTCCCCCATATCCCCCATATCCCCCTCCCCCATATCCCCCATATCCCCCCTCCCCATATCCCCCATATCCCCCCTCCCCCATACCCCCCATATCCCCCTCCCCCATATTCCCCATATCCCCCCTCCCCCATATCCCCCCTCCCACATATCCCCCCTCCCCCATATCCCCCATATCCCCCCTCCCCCATATCCCCCCTCCCCCATATCCCCCATATTCCCCCCTCCCCCATATCCCCCCTCCCCCATATCCCCCCTCCCCCATATCCCCCATATCCCCCCCTCCCCCATATCCCCCCTCCCACATATCCCCCCTCCCCCATATCCCCCATATCCCCCCTCCCCCATATCCCCCATATCCCCCCTCCCCCATATCCCCCATATCCCCCCTCCCCCATATCCCCCATATCCCCCTCCCCCATATTCCCCATATCCCCCCTCCCCCATATCCCCCCTCCCACATATCCCCCCTCCCCATATCCCCCATATCCCCCCTCCCCCATATCCCCCCTCCCCCATATCCCCCATATTCCCCCCTCCCCCATATCCCCCCTCCCCCATATCCCCCCTCCCACATATCCCCCCTCCCCCATATCCCCCATATCCCCCCTCCCCCATATCCCCCCTCCCCCATATCCCCCCTCCCCCATATCCCCCATATCCCCCCTCCCCCATATTCCCCGTATCCCCCCTCCCCCATATCCCCCCTCCCACATATCCCCCCTCCCCCATATCCCCCATATCCCCCCTCCCCCATATCCCCCCTCCCCATATCCCCCATATACCCCCCTCCCCCATATCCCCCCTCCCCCATATCCCCCCTCCCCCATATCCCCCATATTCCCCCCTTCCCCATATCCCCCATATTCCCCATATCCCCCCCTCCCCATATCCCCCCTCCCCCATATCCCCCCTCCCCCATATCCCCCATATCCCCAAGTGAATCCAGCCCTAACCTTAACCTCTGCAATGCACGCGCAACCGATGGCGTGCATTCATATACCTGCCTAACACTGTTGCCTTTTACCCCTGCCACCACCCCCCCCCCCCAGGAGAAGCGCGCACACAACAATAGGGAGCATGTGAGGACTGGAGGAGGGCCCGCTGATGAGAGGCCACTGACCGTACACGAGGAAAGGGCCCTGGAACTGGCTGGCGGACCTGAGGACCGGGAGGTTGCTGATGCAGAGGTCGGGGCCCCACGAGCAAGTGAGCCACCAACAGCCCGTCCCCATATCCCCCCTCCCCTATATCCCCCTCTCCTGTATCACCTGATCACTGCCTGATGTCTAACCATGCATGCTTCATTGTGTATCGCAGGACCAAACGTCCAGGCACCCATCCCCGCAGATGCAGACCGCCCGCAGGATGCCCCTCGGAGACCACGGGAGACGGAGAGACCCGAACCCTCCAGCATGCGACGCCCGCAGGATGCCCCTCGGAGACCACGGGAGACGGAGAGACCCGCACCCTCCAGCATGCGACGCCCGCAGGATGCCCCTTGGAGACCACGGGAGACGGAGAGACCCGAACCCTCCAGCATGCGACGCCCGCAGGATGCCCCTCGGAGACCACGGGAGACGGAGAGACCCGAACCCTCCAGCATGCGACGCCCGCAGGATGCCCCTCGGAGACCACGGGAGACGGAGAGACCTGGAGCAACAGGGAGACGACACCCCCGTCACGTGCGGGAGCGACCACCCAGCGATGAGGGGGGCAGCCACAGGCCCCCGTCACATCCGAGCCAGGACACCACTACCCAGGACACCACTATCCAGGACACCCCTACCCGGGACACCACTACCCGGGACACCACTACCCGGGACAGCACTACCCGGGACAGCACTACCCGGGACACCACTACCCAGGACAACCCTACCCGGGAAGACGAAATACCGGACAGTGACTCAGAGTGGATGGGTGGAGACGAACCCCCACCCCAAAGTGCCATGGACTCAGAGTGGGACGAAGAGCACGACACAACGCCACTGCTGTCACCAACACCCTCCACCATCGCAGAAACACTCACCACGGTTGGGCACTTTAGTGATGAGGCGTCTGGTACACTCACTGGTGCGCACAACACAGCCGTCCCGGTACAGCAGGTGGAGGTAGGAGCAGCAGAGGGACCGGGCGGTCGGAGGGCAGCCCAGGCCAAGCGAACATCTGCCGCCCAGATGGATCCCGGGTTCCTGCAGTTACCACACCCACACATAGATCCGATGCAACCACCGACACGGAGACGAGCGAATAGGGTGACGGGTGGCTTGCGGCGGCTGCGGTCGCAGGTGGAGGAGTCCACCCGCGTCCAGGAGCTGGGAGTGGTCCCGGTCATGCGTGCCACCCAGGCTGACACCGCACGGGTGGCGTCCGCGGTGGAGGCAATGGGTGCAACGGTGTCAGACATGGGGAACGGTTTGCGAGGCCTGGGGCCTTCCGTGCAGGCGGCGTCTGTGGCCCAGGAAATGGCT
Organism: Scyliorhinus torazame; assembly: GCF_047496885.1. Classification (NCBI taxonomy): domain Eukaryota; kingdom Metazoa; phylum Chordata; class Chondrichthyes; order Carcharhiniformes; family Scyliorhinidae; genus Scyliorhinus; species Scyliorhinus torazame. Next base: position 264,817,792 of record NC_092711.1, read on the forward strand.
GCCCTCTCACAGGAGGCCATGAGCCAGTGCCAGCGCCAGATGGCAGAGGCGCTCAACGCCATAGCCCAGTCTCAGCAGGCCATGGCCCAGTCTCAGCAGGCCATAGCCCAGTCTCTGCAGGCCATGGCCCAGTCTCTGCAGGCCATGGCCCAGTCTCAGCAGGCCATCGCTGAGGGCATCGGCGCCAGTGGCCATGTGCGAGCTGGCGTCGCACTGTCGCAGACAGGGTTCGACAACCCCCTGGGCTCCATGGCTGCAAACCTGCAGACCCCTGTCGATACCAGCACGGGCCTCCAGGACTGGCAGCGCCAGATGTCGGGGGCGCGTCGGATGGCCAGTCCGTTCGCATCCCCCACCCATGTAGAGGCCTGGGGGCCATCGGGCACCCCGAGGGAGGAGGAGGTGGTGTGGTCCGTCCCGGCTCCCTCTGTAGGGGAGGTCCCGGTACACCGCGACACCTCGGACTCCCCCCCTTCCGTCCCAGGTGCATCGGGTGGGCAACGGGCAGGACAGGCTGGCAGCTCGCCATCCCAGTCGCCCGGGCCGCAGCCTGGCCCATCTAGGCCAGGACGCCCCAGGAAACGGCCGCCAAAGGGATCCAGTGTCAGAGGGCAGGAATCACAGGAGTCCACCTCCAGTTCTGCTGTACCGTCTGGGGAACCACGTAGACGTAGTCAAAGGGCCCGTAAGGCTAAACAATTAGACACTGAGTAAGTTGGCACGGGTGCAGGGCACAGATGAGTTTTAGGCGCTAGGGCACATGCATGAACTCCTTTGGTTATTAAAGTCAATGTTACACCTACCGAAGCTGCCTTTGTGCTCTGTCCAAAGTGTGCGGGGGTGTCATGTACGTTGAGCGCAAGTGTGTGTGTGAGGGGTGGTCTTACCTCAGCCCCAGGTGAGTCTGCCCCCTTCCCCCTGGGCCGCCATCAACATCCCCCGGGCAGAGGACGGGACCGTGCGCTGCAGTGTCACAGCCGCATGCAGGGATGGTCCGGGTGGATGGTGGTACTGTGGCCATGGGTCAGACATAGTCCAACGATGTAGAGCCAGGAGCTCATCGGAGGCGGGTTGTCATCATTCTCCATGGCCTGCGATAGACACGCGTCCACCTGCAACTGGGTGAGCCCGGCCCGTTGTGCCGCCGGTGGATCGGCAATTGGGAGTGGGGGGGTGGTGTGCATGCGGGTGGGGTGTGTGGGGTTGGGGAGGGGGGTAAGGGTGCTGGGTGGGTGGATGGGTGGGGGGTGTGGGTGGTCGGCTGTTGTCATGGTGTGCGGTCTGTGGCCATACTACCCGATTCCCACGCCCATCTAGTCAGTGAAGCGGGCGGCTATCAGCCTGTCCCGTGCCCGCTGGGCCAGCCGGTAACGGTGGACAGCCACCCGTCTGTGTCTACCCCGTCTGCCCTGACCATTGCCCCCATCCCCCTCATCTGGGGAGGACTGGGCCTCTTCCTGCTGCTCCTCCACACCGCCCTCCTCTGCCTGCGGCACATCGCCCCTCTGCTGGGCTATGTTGTGCAGGACGCAGCACACCACAATGATGCGGCCGACCCTATCTGACCGATACTGGAGGGCGCCCCCAGAGAGGTCCAGGCACCTGAAACGCATCTTCAGCACGCCAAAGCACCTCTCGATCACTCCCCTTGTCGCTACATGGGCATCATTGTAGCGGTTCTCCGCCTCATTGCATGGCCTCCGTATAGGCGTCATCAGCCACGATCGCAATGGGTAGCCCCTGTCGCCCAGCAACCAGCCCCTCAGCCGGGGATGGCGTCCCTCGTACATGCCGGGGATGGATGACCGCGACAACACGAATGAGTCGTGTACACTGCCTGGGTGACGGGCGCAGACGTGCAGGATCATCATGCGGTGGTCGCAGACCACCTGTATGTTCATCGAATAGGTCCCCTTCCTATTAGTGAACACGGCCCTGTTATCTGCAGGTGGCCGCACGGCGACGTGCATCCCATCGATTGCGCCCTGGACCATGGGGAACCCGGCAATGGCAGAGAAGCCCACGGCCCGGGCATCTTGGCTGGCCCGGTCCACGGGGAAGCGGATGTAGCAGTGCGCCATGGCATAAAGGGCATCTGTCACTGCCCGGATGCACCGGTGCACCGATGTCTGCGATATGCCGGACAGGTCCCCACTCGGTGCCTGGAATGACCCCGTTGCATAAAAGTTCAGGGCCACCGTAACCTTGACGGACACGGGGAGAGGGTGTCCCCCGCCAGTGCCACGCGGTGACAGGTGTGCCAGCAGGTGGCAGATGTGTGCCACGGTTTCCCGGCTCATCCGGAGTCTCCTCCTGCATTCCCGGTCCGTGAGGTCCTGGTATGACTGCCGGGGCCGGTACACACGGGGCGCCCTCGGGTGCCTCCGTTGCCGTGGGGCCGCGACGTCCTCCTCCCCCTCCTCGTCCTGTCGGTCAGGTGTCCCTCCAGCCTGGGCGGCTGCCGCCTGCCCCTCTGCGGCAGCCTGCGCCGCCTCTCTGGCACGCTCCTCCTCCTCCTCCTCCTCCTCGTCCTCCTCATCCAGGGCAACATAGACATGAGCGGCTGCCACCACGGCGGCCAACATCGCTGGATGATCTGAAAACATGACGACCTGGTGGGGGGGAGGGGAACGACGACATGTCATCATTGCCCATATCCCCTCCTCCCCCCAGCCAGGTGGCATGGACCGCATGGGTCCAACTGTTGGAGGCTGGCACCTGGCCAGGTGGACCAACTCATTTGCCCTCCCATCACCCACCCCGGCACGGACCCCCTCCCCAACCCCCAACCTCCACCCCAGCACGGACCCCCTCCCCAACCTCCACCCCGGCACGGACCCCCTCCCCAACCCCCAACCTCCACCCCGGCACGGACCCCCTCCCCAACCCCCAACCTCCACCCCAACACGGACCCCCTCCCCAACCCCCAACCTCCACCCCGGCATGGACCCCCTCCCCAACCCCCAACCTCCACCCCGGCACGGACGCCCTCCACAACCCCCAACCTCCACCCCGGCACGGACCCCCTCCCGGCACTCCCCCGGAGCCCAGCCTACTCTAACCACCCCCCCCCCCCCCCCCCCCCCCCCCCCCCCCCCGCCGCACACACACACAAGCCGAGACACACCTCTCCTCAGGCAATCAGTCTGCGGCCACGCCATTTCCTGCCCAGAGCCAACCCCCCAGGCCGTCACTCACCTCCTCGCTGGTCGGCGTGAGCCTGGAGCACCGGGTCACGCCGATGAAAAGGAGGTTTGATTCACGTTGACGTGAACGGTCATCACGTCGACGGGACTTCGGCCCATCCGGAAGGGAGAATATCGGCAGGCCGAAAATCGGCTGCCTTGCGCAGACCCGTGACATTCTCCGCGGTAGCGGCGCCATTAACGCCCCGCCGACTTTTCTCCCTTCAGAGACTTCGGCGGGGGCGGGATTCACGGCGGCCAACGGCCATTCTCCGACCCGGCGGGGGGTCGGAGAATGACGCCCACAGACTCTCCCATGGACGGTAAGGATTTAAGGAGGCTGTGCTTCATCTCAGAAGCCCAGGATGAGCTCTGCATCAAGCAACAGGAGCTCTTCAAACCTTCACAATTAAATAACGCTTACTTTTACACAGGAAGTTACTATTGTGTTCCATTTCTTGGCCAGTGGCTCATTCAAATGGGCAAAAGGTCACATGATAGTCAGCCTGCTGTTAATTCTTTAAGGTAAGTAAGTAATTTTCCACAGCATCTCTGTTCGTCACATTTTGACACAGGAGCGAGACAACTGAATGAACAGTCCACTAGTTATCTTTGGATCACAGTATTTCTATCTGTGTTTAGAGGTTTTTTTTTTCTAAATTTAGAGTACCCGATTCATTTTTTCCAATTAAGGGGCAATTTAACGTGGCCAATCCACCTATCCTACACATCTTTGGGTTGTGGGGGTGAAACCCACGCAAACACGGTGAGAATGTGCAAACTTCACACGGACAGTGACCCAGAGCCGGGATTGAACTGGGACCTCGGCACAGTGAGGCAGAAGTGCTAACCACTGTGTCACTGTGCTGCCCTTTCTGTGTTTAGAGTTATTGATATCACTAGGATAGCTACACAAGCCCCGTCTAGTAAACCACAGCAGTAAATAAAAGGGATTTCATCTCTTTAATGTCCAATTAGTGTGTAACACAGGTGTAACATTTTGGGTTTGAATGCCACAGAGACTTCAGACAGGCAGTCAAGCATGTATAAGTAATTTTAAGGTTTCTAATTAAGTTTATTAAGAAGTCACAGTTTAGATAAGATGCATTAGTGAAATAGACAAGATAAGTAGACAACCCATGACAGTTGAGATCATTTCTCTGATCCCAGAGGACAGATGGATGATTGGCACACAGCGTGCATTGATATCAGTAGCTAGTGATAGCAGCATTCTGTTCTCTAGTCAAAGCATTGGCAAACTCCTACCGCTGTCTTTCTCGGTCTATTCTGCTCTCCAGTCAATGCATTAGGGGCCTACCCCTGTCTTTCTCGGTCTATTCTGCTCTCTAGTCAATGCATTAGGGGCCTACCCCTGTCTTTCTCGGTCTATTCTGCTCTCTAGTCAAAGCATTGGGGAACTCCTACCCCTGTCTTTCTCGGTCTATTCTGCTCTCCAGTCAAAGCATTAGGGGCCTACCCCTGTCTTTCTCGGTCTATTCTGGTCAATCTTTCATCTGAATGGGGGGGAAAGAAGTTGCCCGACAAGGACTGACATCTGATGAGGACTGCCCCTGTCATTCAAACTCATTAATACACTTTATTTCTAGGGACTGGTAACTTACATAGTGTCAATCACCTGTTCAAACCTTTCTAGCCGATGAGTATATGATAGGACATTCCACCATCCCCCCTCCCTGCTGTGGATTACCTGGCTTTGAGATCAGTGGGGTACGCAGGTTCCAGAAGGGGTTCTACTATTGAGTAAGGAATGTTTGTAGACTCTAGTGACCTCGATGTCGACAGCGCAATCTTTGTGACCTTTATCTCTGCTGTCATGATGATGTGTCATGTTCAATATTAATCTTAAATTTAATCGGCTGGTTAAATATATATAGAAATATATTGAAGTACTTTAAAATAACTTTTAAAAAGCAAGCAAAGACACTGGGTGGGATTCTCCCGTCCACCAGTTGCGTTTTCCTGGGTGGCGCACCCTCGCTGGCAGGATTCTCCCTTCCCACCACCTGTCAATGAGATTTGCCATTGTTGCCACCCCATGCCGCCGGGAAACCTGCGGGTGTGGGTGGCTGCCGGCGCAACAGAGAATCCAGCCCACTAAATTAAGATGGCCGCCACAGCTCACCTGAAGGTTTAATGCTACAAATTAGCCAGTTTCTGGAAATTTCCAATGTGTACTACAACGAAGAATTGCCGAGGCAACTTCCTATGAAATTGCACACCTGTTGATGTCAAGAATTACTTCCAAGATTAACTGAAACTGTACTAGCTCTCACCCCCTATGTTTCTGTAAAGGTACCTTTCAGGCAGAGATGGAAAGTCTACCAGCACAATAGCCATATGGTGTTCTTACAAGCTCATCATAAGGAAGAATGATGCATTCAGAAATGACAAAAAAACAAATCCACCGAGCCCATAGCTTAGAGCTAAGCAATTCCACAATGAACACATCATATCTAAGCTCTGTAATCCTGCCACATACAGCTGTGAATGGTAGTGGACCATTATGCTGGAGGAGTAGGTTCCACAAATATCCCCATCCTCAATGATAGAGGAGCCCAGCATATATGTGCAAAAGACAAGGCTGAGGCTTCGCAATAATCTTCAGCCAGAAGTGCCGAGTGGATAATCCATCTCGGTGTCCTCCGGAGGTCCCCAGCATCACAGATGTCAGTCTTCAGGCAATACAATTCACTCCACGTGATATCACAAAATAGCTGAAGGCACTGGATACTGCAAAGGCTATGGGCCCTGACAATATCCTGGCAATAGTACTAAAGACTTGTGCTACAGAACTTGCCACATCCCTAGCCAAGCTGTTCCAGTATAGCTACAGCACTAGCATCTACCCATCAATGTGGAAAATTGCCCAGGTGTGTCCTGTACATAAGAAACAGGACAAATCCAATCAGTCTAATCTCCATTATCAGCAAAGTGACGGAAGGGGTTATGAACTCTGCTATCAAGCGGCACTTACTCAGCACTAACCTGTTAATGGATGCTCAGTTTTGAGTTCCGCCAGGGCCACTCAGCTCCTGACTTCATTACAGCCTTGGTTCAAACATGGACAAATACGCTGAATGTCAGAGGTGAGGTGAGAGTGACTGATGTGGACAAGCCACATCAATACTGTGGCTACTAGGGCAGGTCAAAGGCTAGGAATCCTATGGGGAGTAACTCACATCTTGACTTCCTAAAGCCTGTCCATCATCCACAAGGCACAAGGCAGGCGTTCAATGGAATACTCTCCACAGGGGCTGGTATAGCACACTGGGCTAAATAGCTGGCTTTTAAAGCAGACCAAGGCAGGCCAGCAGCACGGTTTAATTCCCGTACCAGCCTCCCTGAACAGGTGCCGGAATGTGGCGACTAGGGGCTTTTCACAGTAACTTCATTGAAGCCTACTTGTGACAATAAGCAATTTTCATTTTCATTTCATTTCACTTGCCTGGATGAGTGCAGCAGCTCCAACAACACTCAAGAAGCTCAACACCATCCAGGACAAAGTAGCCCCGCTTGATTGCATCCCCTTCCACAAACATTTAAACCCTCCACCACCGACAAACAGTAGCAGCCACTGCAGTAACTCACCAAGGTTCCTTGGACAACACCTTCCAAGCCCATGACCATCTAGAAGGACAAGAGCAGCACATACGTGGAACCCCACCACCTGGAGGTTCTCCTCCAAGTCACTCACCACCCTGACTTGGAAATACATCGCCGGTCCTTCACTGTTGCTGGGCCAAAATCCTGGGACACCATCCCTAACAGCACAGTGGGTGTATCTACACCTCAGGGACTGCAGCGGTTCAAGAAGGCAACTCACCACAACCTTCTGAAGGGCAATTAGGGATGGGCAATAAATGCTGGCCTAATCAGCGAAGCCACATCCTGTAAATTAATAAAACAATTAAAAATAAGTAAAACAATAGCTATGGTCATGAGTTAGTCAATTACTTCTTGAATTATATATAGAGAGAGGTCATATGACCAACATTGCATCTGTAAGGCCTGCAAGCCATCTGGAAATATTGTGAGACATGATGTGTTGGGTGTTCTGGATCACATACAGGTCACCAACACTTGAAGTAGTGCAACACTATTTTATTAAAAGATTAACTATTTAAACATACTTGAACTGTGGGTAAATACGATACTAGCTTTAACTAAAGACCTTTGCCTTGTCCTAACCAGTTGATGCACTCAGCACATGGTGAATGTCTGTGTTGCAGGCTGTGAGCTCTGTGCTCCTAGCTAGCTGCTACTCGAATGAACGGGAACTCTGATGTACCCTGTCTTTATAGTGCGTGTGCTCTCACTGGTGATTGGCTGCGGTGTTGTGTATGTTGATTGGTCCCACTGTGTGTCCATCAGTGTGTGTCTGCACCATGATATACTGGTGTATATTATGACAAGACCCATAACAGGGGCAAGCACAGCTGCAGCCTGTCGGTCCCACCAAACCCTCTCTGGACCGAGCCCTGCTGTTGCTTCTATCCCGAAACTCAATTTCACTCTGACTGTGAGCAGCCTCTAGTTTCACAGCTGAACGCTATTTCAAATGAGAAATTAACCTTGTTACTTATGAGAGCAATTCATGCTTCTCAACTCTCAAGTGCCTCCTCGATGGCACACATGCCATGTCTCAGAAGATGATTAGCGCATAGCATGGCAAGCAAACTTTGATACCTGAACAGTGTGCCTGTACTCGAGGAGCATCATCACCTTAAGAGGCAGCTTCCAACAATCCAACACTAAAGAGCACGGATTCATCACTTTGGATCTTATCGTGATGAAAGGATAAATGAGTGGATCAGGAGAGGGCACCTGAGCACAGCCTTCCTACTGTTCCAGGTAGAGGTCTGGGGTCTAGGGGCTCCTGACGTGGCCTGGCTGAGTGTGCAGATCAAGGTTTGTCAGAACAATTAGCTCGCTGGATGGCACTCAGAGAATGCAGGACACGCAAGAGTGGGGGAGGCATGGGAGATTTGAGGGTCCTGGGAGGGAAGCCCTGATTGTCCATCTCTCTCCTTATCCGTATCTCTCTTTCTCCAAATACTTTCAGATTTAATGATGTTTGCTGGTATGGGTCCCTCAGGCGCTGCCCTTGCTAAGCTTGTGGCAGGGAAGGCAGGCAGATGCCAGAGAAGGCAGCAGCAAAGGCGTAAACTAGAGGCAGCACTCCATGTGCAGGAGGCCTCCGCACACCCAGAAGACCCGGCCGCCCATCAGGCTGAGGAGGGACCCAGAAGCGAAGGCCAGGTATGTTGGTCATTCAATGAACTGACACACTATGGGCTGCAGAAGAGTGTGTCTCAGCAGAGAGAGACAGTGCGGCACCTGTGCCACATCCTTGAGGACTTGGCACACCGTGGAGGAGGACACCTACTCCCAGTGGTCATGAAGGTCACTGCAGCCCTCAGATTTTATGCCACAAGTCATTCCAGGGCTCGCACAGTGACATATGTGACATTTCACAATATACAGCCCACAGGTGCATTCGGGAGGTGACGGATGCTCAGTATGTCCGAGCATCCAACTATATCACCTGCCAATTGGACCAGACCCAGCAAGATACTCGTTCTGCAGGATTTGCTGCCATCACCAGGATGCCCTAGGTCCAGGGGCGATCGATAGCAATCACGTCACACTGCGCACATCAGGGAGTGCCCAATATTGACAGGAAGGGGTTCCACTCCCTGAATGTTCAGATCATGTGCGACCACTGGCTCCGTACCATGCAAGCGTGTGCCCGCTACCGAGAGAGCGTGCATGACAGCTACATCCTGGGGCACTCAGAGATTCCTGGTGTCGAGGACCACTCCAGGATGACATGTTGGCTCATGGGGACAAGGAATACCCGCTGAGGTCATGGCTGATGACACCGGTTCGGAGGCCCGAGACCGAGGCGGACACCCGTTGTAATGAGACCCATGTCACCACCTTTGCGGTTATTGAATGGTGCAACACAGCTGCAAATGTGGTTTTGATGGCTAGACTGCTCGGTGGTGCCATGAGCAGAAGGTCTGCAGAAGGTCTCCCACTTTATAGTCTGCTGTGGCCTCCACAACCTGGCACAGCAGTGGAGGGACATGCTGGAGGAGGAGGGGGAAGACATATGGCCTTGTATGAGGAGGAGGAGGTAGACCAGCAGGGGCAGGAGGATGAGCCCAAAGAAGAGCCTGAGGATGAAAGACACGAAGCGGCAAGGTCCGACATGCTCGGACAACCAGGGAGGCCCCCATCGTTTCCAGATTTTCATAGGACAAGGCAGCGTCCATGAGTTGAATGCCCCCCCATTTCCCTCATTCCCCCAAATCCCGACTTCCTCTCCCCCATTACACAGACGCTTGAAGGGTGGAACAGAGTTGTCGTGGAGGGGGCAATGTAACATCACTCCAGTGTGGTGGGCCGGTATTGCACTGTCAGCGGGTCAATATACAACGCAGGAGAGTGGTGATAGCTTGCTGTGAGGATAGCTCTAGTGCTCCTCAGTATCTGCAAAAGTCTGACTTCTGTCTTTCTGCTGACAGCTTGCTCACCATCCTCTGAATGGGGTCTGCATCAAGGGCTTTTCATCTTGCTCGACTGAGCCCAGGGGGCGGGGTTGCAGGTCCACTGTGAAGGTTAATGTGGCAGAGTCTTCACATGTGTGAGGTGTGACATGTTTTAATAATAAACATTTTACTGTGACAGATTCCCATTCCCTCTAGCTATAGTTAGTGACCTTGTCAGTGTCCACTCAGTGATCTTCATTTTCTTGGTCTTTCGTGGTGTACTGTTATGTGTAGGTGTGTCTCCAGAATACATATCAGAGGTGGAGCCTGCCTGTACTCTTTGGTGACCCTGGCGGATGTCCTCACGAGGACCTGGAGTCAGGGGATCCAGGCTACCTTACCAGTGTCACTGGCGTCAGCATGCCACCCTGTTCTGCCTGCTGCCCTTAAAATGCGCCGGTGTCAGGATGGGTGGGGTTGGGGAGGGGGAGAATCATAGAGTAGTGCAGAAGAAGGCCATTCAGCCCATTGAGTCTGCACCGGCTCTTGGAAAGAGCACCCTACTTAAGCCTGCGCCTCTATCCTAACCCAGTAACCCAGTGACACCCCTAACCTTTGTGGACACTAAGGACAATTTTGCATGGCCAGTCCACCTAACCTGCACGTCTTTGGATTGTGTGAGGAAACCGGAACACCCGGAGGAAACCCATGCAGACACGGGGAGAATGTGCAGACTCTGCACAGTCAGTGACCCAAGTCGGGAATCGAACCTGGGACCCTGGAGCTGTGAAGCAACTGTGCTAACCACTGTGCTACCGTGCTGTCCGTGAAGAACTGAAGACCACGGTCATATTCTTGGTTGCAGGCTCTGGGTTGGCCTCCAGTGCTTACTCCTCCTGGGCATTCCCCGTAGGGCCCTGGAGTACTCCATGAGATGGAGGGGCAGCTGGAGTGAGTTCCAAAAGTTTAAAAACATATCCCGCTTGTTAGCGGCGAGAAGCTGAGGTACATATCCAGCGAATCAGTTGGTAAGGGAGACGGCGGGAATCTCATGGGCGCTCATTTTTGGCACTAGACAGTTGAATAAGGGCCGCGATCTCACCAACACGGCGAGAAACACTCTGCCAAATGTGGTCAAAACAACACTTTGAAATTCTCCCGTTAAATCGCGCCCACAGAATTTCCATCAAAAGGTGCAGAATCATCGAATTTTGGAATATTAAAAAAAAAAGAATGTCTCCAGAAATTGCAGCTTATATCGGCCTCAACTCCCCTGAAATTTTAAGACTCCTGTAGAAAAGATCGGCCACGGACACCAGCAAATAGCTCAGAAACAGCAAGCTGTTTTTGCCTTGTACCATCAAATGTGGGCCAAAATGTAACCTCCTACTGTGTAACTTGTAATTTTGCATGCTTGGTGTATGTGTGTGTCTGTGTTGCAAAGGTCAGGATATCTATGTATCTTTACCTGGGTTGGTTTTCAGCTCAATAAAAACTAACCCCTTTGTTTAAATTCAAGAAAGTCTGTCAGACTGTGTTCTTTGCTATCAGCACATAGATGGTTAAGGGCAGACAATGAATTGATATCGTCATCCTTATAAATTTCAAAAAGTCCTGTTATGATCGGGAAGGGCAAATCTTGACATGCATCCTCCCCGGTTGTAACACTACCTTGTCTGGGTCCCTGACTCCTTACAATTGTTCATGCTTTTTTTCAGAGAAAACCAATTATATGCTGAGCCAGCTAGAATTCCAAAACAAGCTGAATTTCTTAAAGGTCTTTATTCCTTACACAGGCAATGGGTTTTATGACCAGAATTTCATGCTCCCTTGCCGGTGGGTTTTTAGGTGAGGCATGGAGCATGAAATTGAAGAAAATGGATTCAATGCGGATTCACACCTGCCTCACCTCACCTTTTCCTGCTCCTGCTCAATTTTAAGGCTGGTGGGAGCATTTTCCTGGCATGGGGGAAACCCGAAAAAGAACGGGCTAAGGCCTTGGGTAGGGAGGTGGACACCTTCATCAGTAGCCTCCTTCAGACCTTTAAGGTACAATGGCCACTGGAACTCCCACCCCCATACCTCAGCCTCTCTGACAACCCAATTGCCCACTTTCCACACTGCACCCCTCCCATGCCTTCCCTACCCTCCCCGGCATCCCAAAACATATCTTGCCATCTGGTTCCGGGACTTGGGTTCTGGCATGTTGAACCAATTCCTCATCAGTCCACCGCAGCTCCTGTTGCTGCAGAGATTAGAGAGCTGCTGGCCAATTAAATTGACCAGCAGCTTTCTGAGGCGGGACTTGCTCCTGCGCGAGTGGTGGAAGTCCCGCCTGCAGCCAATTGACGCACATTTGAGCGTGAAATGGCTGCGGGGCAGTCAGAGTTGGCGGGACTCTAAGGTAGCAGGGAATCACTGCCCTCCAAAATATTTAAGTCTGTATGCTGATATTCTAGGAACTGCCAAGATTCATTTATCCTGTCATAGTACATTGTCCTGAATGTCTTTCAAAATCAAGGCCATTAGCTGGCTGTCTACTTGGAGAGAAAGGCTATCCAATATGAAAAGAAAGATTTCAAATGATGGGATTCTCTGGTCCCCCAGCCCCAGGTTTCTCAGCTGATGGCGGGATTCTATCTCCCCACTGTTTATCAATAGAATTTCCCATTGAAATCCCCCCAGCCACCACAAAACCCATTGGCGAGAGTGGGCTGCCAGTGAGAAAAGTGAATACCAACGATCAAAGAATTCGGGCCAAAGTGGAGAAATGGCACAATGATGCTCAAATCCACAGTTTAATTAAAATTGAATAGATCATTGACATGCTTGCCAAAGGGAAGATTCAGATGCCTAGCTAGGTTCAAAGCCTCCCTCCAGTATGTTCTCAATGTTGCCTTACAAAGTGTGGTAGCTTGCAGTCTTCCAAAAATTCACTCAGCAGAAATGCCTGGAAGTTAAGATTCTCGAGGAGGACATAAGTCAGGAACTAAACCCTCTGAACCAAAGGAATTCAGACATGAGGACAGACAGAATTTGAGACAAACACATCAGAGATTCTTTCAGTAATGTCTGACCATATTAAAAGCTGAAGAAAATAAGATAATAATAATCTTTATTAGTGTCATAAGTAGGCTTACATTAATACTGCAATGAAGTTGCTGTGAAAATCCCTAGTCGCCACACTCCGGCGCCTGTTCGGGTACACTGAGGGAGAATTCAGAATGTCCAATTCACCTAACAGCACGCCTTTTGGAACTTGTGGGAGGAAACCGGAGCACACGGAGGAATCCCACGCAGACATGGGGATTCTGCACAGACAGTGACCCAGGCTGGGTATCGAATCTGGGACCCTGCCGCTGTGAAGCAACAGTGCTTATTGGAGAGGATTGGAAAGTAGCAAACGTGACACCACTGTTTAAAAAAGAAGGTCGGCAGAAAGCGGGTAATTATAGGCCGGTAAGCTTAACTTCGGTTGTAGGGAAAATGCTGGAATCTATCATTAAGGAGGAAATAGCGGGGCACCTGGAGGGAAATTGTCCCATTGGGCAGACGCAGCATGGGTTCACAAAGGGTAGGTCGTGTCTGACTAATTTGGTAGAATTTTTTGAGGATGTTACCAGTGCAGTAGATAACGGGGAGCCAATGGATGTGGTATATCTGGATTTCCAGAAAGCTTTTGACAAGGTGCCACACAAAAGGTTGCTGCATAAACTAAAGATGCATGGCATTGAGGGTAAAGTGGTAGCATGGGTAGAGGATTGGTTAACTAACAGAAAGCAGAGAGTGGGGATAAATGGGTGTTTCTCTGGTTGGCAACCTGTAACTAGTGGGGTCCCTCAAGGATCAGTGTTGGGCCCGCAGTTGTTCGCAATTTACATAGACGATTTGGAGTTGGGGACCAAGTGCAATGTGTCAAAGTTTGCAGACGACACTAAGATGAGTGGTAAAGCAAAAAGTGCAGAGGATACCGGAAGTCTGCAGAAGGATTTGGATAGGTTAGGTGAATGGGCTAGGGTCTGGCAGATGGAATTCAATGTTGCCAAGTGTGAGGCTATCCATTTTGGGAGGAAAAACAGCAGAATGGATTATTATTTATACGGTAACATGTTAAAACATGCTGCTGTGCAGAGGGACCTGGGTGTGCTGGTACACGAGTTGCATAAAGTTGGTGTGCAGGTGCAACAGGTGATTAAGAAGGTTAATCGAGTTTTGTCTTTCATTGCTAGAGGGATGGAGTTCAAGACTAGTGAGGTTATGCTGCAATTGTATAGGGTGTTGGTGAGGCCGCATCTGGAGTATTGTGTTCAGTTTTGGTCTCCTTACCTGAGAAAGGACATATTGGCACTGGAGGGAGTGCAGAGGAGATTCACTAGGTTGATCCCAGAGTTGAGGGGATTAGATTATGACGAGAGGTTGAGTAGACTGGGACTGTACTCATTGGAGTTTAGAAGGATGCGGGGGGATCTTATTGAGACATATAAAATTATGAAGGGAATAGATAGGATAGATGCGGGCAGGTTGTTTCCACTGGTCGGGGAAAGCAGAACTAGGGGGCATAGCCTCAAAATAAGGGGAGGTAGAATTAGGACGGAGTGTAGGAGGAACTTCTTCACCCAAAGGGTTGTGAATCTCTGGAATTCCTTGCCCAGTGAAGCAGTTGAGGCTCCTTCTTTAAACAAATTTAAGAAAAAGATAGATGCCTTTCTAAAGAATAAAGGGATTCGGGGATATGGTGTACGGGCCGGAGAGTGGAGCTGAGTCCACAAAGATCAGCCATGATCTCATTAAATGGTGGAGCAGGCTCGAGGGGCCAGATGGCCTACTCCTGTTCCTAGTTCCTATGTTCTTATGTTCTTATGCTTATCACTGTGCCACCGTAATATGAGACGAGTTAAATCATTTAAGATTTCAAGTCTGGGCCATCATTTAATATGTTTGTGGCTGATATTCCACCTCACAGTTGCACCTTTCTATGGTACCCCCGTATGGGTTAATTTTCCCAATATATCGGTTAATTTTCCGAGTATCCAAAAAGTCTATTGGTTACTGCTTTGAAGATATTCAACAGCTGAGCATCGACAGAACTCTGGAGAAGAGAATTCCAAAAATATACAACCCTTTGAGTGAAGGAATTTCTCATCAGCTCAATCCTAAATGGACAACCCTTATTCAAGGACTATCACTCTACCGCACCCGAGCTTGAGACTCTCCAGCCAGAGAAAACACCTCCCAGCATCTACCCTGCCAAGACCCTTAAGAATTTTATATATTTCTATGAGACCATCACTCATCTCCAAATTCCAGGGAACATAGTCCAGGTTTTCCAGGACAATCTCATCTTTGGGTAAGATAAGAGAAATAAAAGTAGGGAACGTCTAGGCAATAGCGACAGTAATGTGTTTTAAGATGATAATAGAGAGGGACATAAGTATGATAAAACCAAATTAATAGATTGGAGAATTTGAGGGGCTGAGAATAGAGCTTGGATGAAATAAAATAAACTATATTGGCAAACAATGATGTGTAATAGCAATGGGAAACATTTATAATGCAGTTCAGAGTGCATGGGCGAAATTCTCTCCCAACGGCGCGATGTCCGCCGACTGGCGCCCAAAACGGCGCCAATCAGACGGGCATCGCTCCGCCCCAAAGGTGCGGAATGCTCCGCATCTTTGGGGGCCGAGCCCCAACATTGAGGGGCTAGGCCGACGCGGGAGGGATTTCCGCCCCGCCAGCTGGCGGAAATGGTGTTTGTTGCCCCGCCAGCTGGCGCGGAAATGACATTCGGGGCGGCACATGCGCGGGAGTGTCAGCGGCCGCTGACAGTTTCCCGCGCATGCGCAGTGGGGAGAGTCTCTTCCGCCTCCGCCATGGTGGAGGCCGTGGCGGAGGCGGAAGTGAAAGAATGCCCCCACGGCACAGGCCCGCCCGCGGATCGGTGGGCCCCGATCGCGGGCCAGGCCACCGTGGGGGCACCCCCCGGGGTCAGATCGCCTTGTCTCGCCAGTAAATACCTACTTTAATTTACGCTGGCGGGACAGGCAATTTCTTGGCGGGACTTCAGCCCATCCGGGCCGGAGAATTGAGCGGGGGGGCCCGCCAACCGGCGCGGCCCGATTCCCGCCCCCGCTCAATCTCCGGTACGGGAGACTTCGGCGGGGGCGGGATTCACGGCGGCCAACGGCCATTCTCCGACCCGGCGGGGGGTCGGAGAATGACGCCCCATATATTTCACTAAAAGGAAAGAACATTGCAAACACTATTGGTTCTCCATGGACAGATAAAGATATAAGGAACATTTGAGAGTTAGGAAAGAGGCATGCATTAAGTTCATAGACAACAGTGGAGAGCAGAATAATAGAGAATAAGGAAAGAGATTAAGAGAGAAATAAAAAAAGCAATGAGAAGGCAAAGTGGAACTAAGAAATTAAATCATCAAGAAATATAAACAATACGAGCGCGATTCTCCGGGAAGATTTCTAAGTGTGATAGAAAGTGGGAACTGCCGTGAGCTTCTTGGCGCTCGGCTTTGTGAGGTCAGCAATGTTAATTGGTCCACTTAATCAGGCCCTGAGGGCTTCACACCACAAGTGAAGGCTCACCAGCCGATTTACCGGGACCGCGCTTGCCAGCCCCTCGCTAACAAGGTTGAGCAACTTAAACAGCACTTGCGCAGCCAACCCCACTTAGCTGGCAGCCAAGGCGCCGAGACTCCCCCCCCAAGGTTTGGAGACGCAGATCTGTGGAGGCTCCTAGATGCGGTTGAGAGCAGGAGAGATGTCCTGTTCCCCCGAGAGTCCCGGAGGCTGAGCCACAGGGAAGCCAGTGCCGCCTGGGACAAAGTGACAGCAGCCATCAGCTCGGGCAGCTTGACCAGGAGGACTGGCCTCCAGTGTCGCAAGAAGATCCAACAACCTACACCGCGGTGCTGTACAGGTACACATACATGCACCTCCCCCCCCCCCCCCCCCTCAGCCCCCCACGCCAGCATCCACCTGGACCCTCCCTTCAACTCCGCCCCCCCACCACTGAACTATGCATGTGGCTAAGGATGTCCTCTCTGCTTCTCCATAGGAGAAGCTCTCTCACAATGCCGGGAGAGGGTCCAGACTGGCAGCGGGGTGCCGGTCATAAGAGTACTCACCACCTTCGAGGAATGGGCTCTGTAGTTGATGGGTGTGGCCAAGGACAGAGCAGTCACCGATGCGGAGATTGGTGCAAATCGCAAAAGGTGAGGATCCACCGGGCCCCACTCAAAGGAACTGTCAAATTTGAGTTGTTATTGACATACAGCCTGACCCACCCCTCCCACTGACCACATGTCCATTCTCCTACAGGTTCCACAGCCAACAGCGCTAACCCATCCGGGGTGGCCCCCTCACCTGCCTCCCATGAGACCACCTCGAAGTAGAGCTCCGAGGATGCCGCAAATCGACACATCACAGCTGTCATTCCCCACCCTCCACCAATGCAGAAACACATGCCTTGATGGACAACAATAGTGACCAGGCTCCTGGGGCACAATCTGGTGAGTACCACACAGTCGCTGATGCACATCAGGTGGAGGCAGTAATGCCCAGGCAAGACAGCAGTTGGAAATCTGCTAGATCCCAGGACCCAGCTGGGTCACAGACAGATGCTGAGCCTGTGGACCGGGCTATCCCGGAGCTGATGAAGACGATAGGGAGCAGCAAGGACATTCAGAGGGACATGTCAGCAACACTCTTGCAGGTCCATAAGTGACTGGAGGAGTCCCAGAGGTTACGGGAGTAGGCGAAATGCATGGCACTGAGGCCAACACTGCTAGGGTGGAAACCACAGTGGAGAGCCTGGCGCACGACTTCAGCAGCATTAGTGGAGGTGTCCAAGGTGTGGCGCAGTCGATGACGACCATGGACGAGAGCCTTGGCAGAACCTGCGACTTTCTGGGATCCAATACCAGGCTTACCTTGATGCGGTGCTGTGGGACATGTCCCAGTCTCAGGTGGGAAAGACCGAGGCACTGCAGAGCTTGTCCCAGTCTCAGGTGGGAAAGAACGAAGCACTGCAGAGCTTGTCCCAGTTGCAGGTGGGCAATGCCTAGGCGCTGCAGAGTATGGGCCAAATCACTGAGGAGTACTGCCGAGGGCGTTGCCACGATGGTGCAGACAATGGGGATTCGCCTGGGCTGGCAGAGCCAGTTGACACAGGGGCAGCCCGGATCATTCCAACTGTCCCTCCGTTCTGGAGCTGAACCCCAGGGTCATGTGGGCACCGACCGGTAGGGGGCACTGGGTGCCAACCCAGACCCGTCACATGGAGTGGGATGCTGGCCACCAGCTCCCCTGAGTTCCACACCTCTGATGAGGCTATGTCTCACAGATAACACAAAGGACAGGTTGGCAGGGCTGTGCATGTGCTGCCAAGTGCGTTGGAGCCAGCTGGCCCCAAAGGACCCCCGCCAGAGGCATCAAAGGCCACGGGACATGGTAGGCAGTTGGTTGCCTCCACATCTGAAGTGTATCCTGGGGACACACTTAGACTTGTGGTAGATCAAGAAAGGTTAAGCACGTTGAGGATCACAGTGGGCACTGGGGGGGTGGGTGCTGCAGGGGAGACACCATCGGTAGAGTGGGACGTTGTTGGACACCTGTGAAACATAAAAATCCCTTCACCACAACCAGTATGCCACCTCTGCCCCTTTCATCTGCAATGCGGGCTGACCTCCGAACCCTTGACCCACTCTCCAGACATCGCCCTCCCCCTCCCCAGGCACACCGTGGGCAGATGGGTGTGAGCGAGCACTCTGCAGACAAGCAGGGGTTAGACTATGACACAGATTGAGGAGCACTGGCTCTCAGCGGGTCATCATCACCCCCCTGCCCTCGAAAGTGACCCGCTGACAGTGCCGACAGTCCCAGAACCCTGGATTGATGTAACACATACCCTGGGAGGAGGTGGAGAAGGTAACGATGATGGACCAAGCCACATCCTATGTGAAGCAGGCCTCCATGGTCCTGCCAGACCCTCGCTGCTACTGCCTGTCCTGTACCCTCTGGCTGGTCCCCTGGTTCATCGTCCAGCCCTTGCAGGTCCGCCACCTCCTCATTGTCCTCCTCCTCCTCCTCCGTGGCCACAGATTCCTCACCCCTCAGCTCCAGAACTCCATTCCGCTGCTGTGCCAGCTTGAGAAGGACACAGTAGACCACCACAAAGCGGGTGTATTGCAGGGCACCACCAGAGAGGTCAAGGCTTCGGAAGCGCATTTTAAGCAGTCCTATGCACTGTTCGTTGACAGCTTGGGTGGCCACCTGGGCCTCGTTGTATCGGGTTTCCGCTTCAATCCCTGGCCTCCATACTAGAATCATTAGCCAGATCCTCAGCGGGTACCACTTATCCCCCAAGGGCCAGCCGGCCACCCTGGGGTGATCCTCGAAGAGGCCAGGGATGTCTGTCTGCCCCAGGATCGAGCTGACATGAACACTCCTTGGGAAGCGTGCATGATCTGCATGTGGTGGTCACACATGAGCTGCATGTTCAAGGAGTGAAACCCCTTTTTGTTAATGTAGTGCACTCCCAGTCGGCCGGAAGCACGCAAGGCGACATGCGTGCAGCCTATCAGCCCCTGGATCTGGGGTATCCTGGCGATGGCGGAGAAATCTGCTGCCCGGGCATCTTGTTGGGCTTGGACAATGTCAAACTTGGTGTAGTTTTCCGCCGGGGCAAACAGGGAATTCGTAACCTATCGGATGCAGCTGTGGGCTGTGGCCTGCGAGATGCCACACTGGTCCCCGCTTGAGCGCTGGAAGTGACGAATGTGATATAAAATAGTTACTTTAGAGATACTAGTTAATGTAATGTAGAAATAAGCCACTTTGATTCTGGCAGTTAGGGACAAAGGGGTTTGAGACCGCATGGAAAAAGCAGGACGAGGTGTGTCTATGAGAGTGATACTGCATTGATAGGGGCCAGAGAAAGGGATTGGAAGTGAGCCAATCAGAATTGATCGAACAGGTCAGGAGGGACATAGGCTGACCTATGTCCGTCGAGTATGTGAAACTTGATACCATTTGAATTGATTTGCAGAGATCCCTTTGTTTCTTTGTTCATTCGCTTTCTGGGATATAGGAAACTGGATGTCTCTTATATTTCTATGAAATGAATCAAGCTTGCAAGCTAAATAAATAACTTCTTTTTACGTGCGAATCCATCTCAACTTTTATTGAGGCCAGACTGACAGAGAAAGAAATTTGGGGATCAACATTTGGTGCCGAAACCCGGGATATCTCAGGTCGATCCTGATCCAACTGCGAAATCAGAATTAGACTGATTATGAACAGGAGGATGGGGAACAAAGGGCCCTCAATGTAGAACTGGAAAACGACCGCATATTGACTGTTCCCCTCTTCTTATCGTCTGATTAGTCTGGTCACTCGCGGTTGGCACAGAAAGACAGCCTCGACGAAATCACAGGTCAGTCTGGGGATTAGCACTTTAATTGATGGGATTTCATATTGTTGTTTCGGCTTGGGTTAGGGTTTTGGGCTGATGGGACTTTAGTAATGAAGGTTCAGTCTATTATAAGGGTTCAGAGGCTGATGGGACTTCATTAATGAAGGTTCAGTCTATTATAAGGGTTCAGAGGCTGATGTGACTTCATTAATGAAGGTTCAGTCTATTATATGGGTTCAGGGGCTGATGGGACTTCAATAGATGGAGGTTCAGTCCAGTATAACTGTTTTTAAATCTGAAGATGGTTCAACTCTATGTGTGAGTGTTTTAAATATATAGTTGATTAAGCTAAAATTGTCTCCTTGGACTGTAAAGTTCCGAGGTCTAGTTGAGATTGTGAGGAATGCTGCATACTGGTTGAAGCAGAAGTCTCTCAAAGGGTTAACAGCAGCAGGCGGAGTTGAAAACAGACAGTGCTTCTCACTCAGGCTTTGAGATAACAGCAGCAGCCGTAGTGTAATCGGATACCTTTCCTTTGAGTCAGTGAACACCAGCAAAGTTACGTTTTGAATTAATTAAAGGAAACCAGTGGGTTTCTCCACCTCTTTGATAAAAGTTATTATTTTCGAAAGCAATTGATTGAAATTGCCAGAATCTTAAGTTTTACTTACTTGAAATAAGGTTTATCTCATTTTATCTGGAGATTAATAGAAACTTAAAGAAGATCATGGACACCATTTTAAAAAGTGTCAATCTGGAGATGATAGTTGATTTTGCTAATACTTATGTGTATGTAAAAGAGAAAAAAAACTTGTTAAAAGAAAAATTGTTAAGATAAAGAAATAATTAAGTTGTAAATGTTATACAAGTTTGTGTTAAGCAAATTGTAAATTTAGTTCTGAGTTGAGATCAGAGCTAAGCTTGCAAGTTGCAGTAATTCAATTTGAATTTTCAAACATTTTTAAGTTTTAAAAAAAAGAGAGCAAATAGAGAAAAGAAGGACACAGATCTTGAATGCGTTGAATAGCACATTTCAAAGGCCCATAAATCTTTCTGTTATCTTAGACCTAAAACCTAGGAAGGTTGAAGAGCCAGAGGAATGTCTGGAGCGTTTTAATGAAATCTACCGGGGGCAGTCAGGCGATTTGCTGTATCAAAATGGTCAGAATTCCCCTCAATAGTGTGTTATGTTAATGCATTGCCTACCACCTTCTGTGGTTACTGCTGTGAAATGTAATAACATGAATTGGACAGAGAACGACCCTTCCCAGATGGCAAGGGCAGTCAGATTTTACTGGAAGGAGGGTGTAGGCCAAGAAGGAGGCTCAGTTACAAAGGTTAAGACTGAGTATGTAATGAAAAAGGATGATCTGCGACCCCAACAAGCGGCAGAAATGGTAGTTTACCAGCAGGAGCTCCAATATAGTGACTTTGGGTGGGTGGATCAGCGAAGAGGAGGATGAGACAACAGTGCTATATTTCTATCACCCCCCAGTGGTGGACGTTAGACGTTGAACAGTCACTGCATCACGTTACCCTGGCCTATGACAGAACTGGACGAAACAGGGAGTTGGAGGACAAATACCGGCCATTACTTGAGACCGAATGGCCAGTCAAGGTTACAGCCACAGTCACGGGAAAAGAAGGTACAGCCGATTTTGTTACAATATCACCACATTTATGGCCACAGTCAGCTTCGGTAAGCCCTCATATTACACGTCAGGTCCATGACCAGTACCATGCCAGGGATATGGGGCGAATGGTCAGCATCTTACCGCAGCTCGTCAGAATAGGTATGAGATATACCTTTTGAACAATCCACGTCTGACATTTAAATACTGTACCACTATCAATCCAGCCTGTTTTCTTAGTGGTCCCCCTGTCCATGAAGACGCACCTGGCCACGACTGTTTAGCCTTGATTCAGGAAACTACCACAATAAGGGGCGATTTGAGTGACATTTCGTCAGAACAACCTGACATGATTATGTGTGGTCAAATATCCCACCGGGGTTTAGTTAATGACCTACTGCAGGCCCTCCTTATGCCCGCGCAGATTTCCGTTATTAAATGCGCTGCCCACACGAATGGTACAACCCCAGTTGACGTTGGTAATGAACGAGCAGATTGTGCAGCGCGGACAGCCGCGCAAATTCAGCAAGTGATGGTGCCTAAGATGTTAAGTCAGACTAAACGATCTACTATGAATATGTCTGCTTCTGACAAGTCAATGCCAACCATCCAAGACGTCATAAGGTTACAGGAGGACGCTCCTGAGAGTGATAAACAAATGTGGAAACGGTTAGGTTGTACATATGATTCTGTTTCCTCTTTATGGACCACGCCTGCACATCAGACTTGTATGTCTGATGTGCTGGCTTTATGGGTCATTGAATGTGTACACTTTGCAACTCATTGTGGGGCTCGAGGGACTAGTGATTTGTTGCTGGACACTTGGTGGCACCCTAAAATGCAGGGGTTGGCCCAAAGTATCAGTAATCGGTGTTTGATTTGTCAGCAATATAACACCGGAAAAGGTATCCCTTGTGGGAAGGGGCAAACCCCGTTGCCCAGTGGTCCCTTTGAGACGCTCCAAATGGATTACATTGAGTTGGAAAGGTGTCAATGTTACAAATATGTTTTGGTCATTGTGGATGTGTTCAGCAGATGGGTCGAGGCGTATCCGACTATCTATAGTAAAGCTGCTACTGTGGTTAAAGTCTTGATGAGGGAAATCATTCCCCGGTACGGTATACCAGCTCAGTTAAGTTCTGATAATGGGCCTCATTTTATTGGACAAATTAGCAAGGAGTTTTGCTCCCAGTTGGGCATACGCCAGCAGTTACACTGTGCTTACAGACCGCAGGCGGCCGGGTTGGTTGAGAGACACAATCAGACCCTCAAAACTAAATTGGCTAAATTAAGAGCAGACACGGGACTGACATGGCTTAAGTTGCTCCCCGTTGCCCTCTTCCAGCTGCGGGTTACACCTGCGGGACCAGCCCGGCTCTCTCCCGCCGAGATTCTTTATGGCAGGCCTCTTAGAACTCCTTGGAGCCTGCAGGTTCCCAGACGGGTTCAGTTTCATCAGATGACTGAAGAAATGACCACCTATGTTCTAGCCCTTACGCAAGTGCTCAAGGAACTCCATGGCCAAGTCCGCGCGGCTCACCAGCCATTGCCCCAGTACCTAGCTCACTTTCAGTCCAGCCCGGTAGTTATGTCATGGTCAAAAATTGGACTAGGAAGGGGTCGGAGCCGCGATGGGACGGGCCCTTCCAAGTTCTCCTTACCACCCCCACAGCAGTTAAAGTGGAGGGGCGAAGTGCTTGGTTCCACCTACATCACTGTAAATTGAGTCCATCTCCACTACTGTAAAAGGTCGGATACTAACCTGCCTCCCTTCTCCAGTGCTATTTTACAGGTGTGGAGCATGATGGAGTGGCTACGCATCGTCTGTCTGATATTTGGCCTCACTTCGCTTGGCGTGTTATTGGCGATGGACATGGAAAAGGGGAATATTATGTATCTGTGTAGCCCCAACCAATCTACAAGGATACATCACCTATGCAAAGGTGATGTTCTTCGCTGCCCCCATATATGAGGACATGGTATCGACTCATGGAAGGTCATCAAAGTTAAGGAGAATGCAGGAGTCATGAAGCATCTGCACCGGTCCCGGCGATGGGAAGGGAACATTATATGGACATTGCCTTGTTTTTGGAATACATGTAAATTTGATTTTGGATGTGTTAAAAGTGGTACAATAAAGGTAACATCAGGCTGTCAGAAGAGTGTAGGAAGAGACCATGAGAAAGAGAAAGGGACTAGAGAGAGGATGGGGCGTGTGAGAAGGGAAGTACAGCTAGAACGTAGGTTACCGGGAGATACACTTAAGTTAGTTAAAGGCCAAACTGAGGAAAACCCGGATAGTAAACCTTGGGAGCCCTCGGGGCAATAACCAAGGAGTTGTCTCAGCTACGGTTGTTTGCAATGCAGAACCGGTATGCTCTTGACTATCTTCTGGCCCGTGAGGGTGGGGTATGCGCCATAGTACAGGGCAAGTGTATCATGGGTGTTCAGGACTTGACCGCTAACATTACTAAATTTATGGATCGCATACGGGATCACTTGGACGGGATGCAGGATCCTGGCTCTTGGGGTAACTGGGGATTTGGAGGATGGAAGGACTGGTTGATAAATATGGCCATGTATCTAGTGGTAGCTATCGGCTGCATCTTTGTGGGCCTGGCCATCCTTAAATGTGTGATGGGTAGAATGCGGGGTGCACTAGATCAGATCACCGCCCCAATCACCGGAAAAAAAAATTTAACTGTTAAAATCCATGAGGGTGAGGCAGATGAAGGGGGGCTAAGACAGGAATTGGAAATGCAGCGACAGATCTTTTTAGATGAGGAACCGTAGCTATGGATTGGATAGTTCGGTTATCATGGAATGATAAAAGGAGGGAATGACGAATGTGATATAAAATAGTTACTTTAGAGATACTAGTTAATGTAATGTAGAAATAAGCCACTTTGATTCTGGCAGTTAGGGACAAAGGGGTTTGAGACCGCATGGAAAAAGCAGGACGAGGTGTGTCTATGAGAGTGATGCTGCATTGATAGGGGCCAGAGAAAGGGATTGGAAGTGAGCCAATCAGAATAGATCGAACAGGTCAGGAGGGACATAGGCTGACCTATGTCCGTCGAGTATGTGAAACTTGATACCATTTGAATTGATTTGCAGAGATCCCTTTGTTTCTTTGTTCATTCGCTTTCTGGGATATAGGAAACTGGATATCTCTTATATTTCTATGAAATGAATCAAGCTTGCAAGCTAAATAAATAACTTCTTTTTACGTGCGAATCCATCTCAACTTTTATTGAGGCCAGACTGACAGAGAAAGAAATTTGGGGATCAACAGAAGGATCCCAGGGTGTACGATGTTCAGGGCTGCGGCAACCTTGACAGCCACAGGAGCGGGTGTCCTCCTCCTCCACGTGGTACCAAGTCTGTGAGGACATGTCACAGGTGCTGCACCATCCCCTTGTTGAGGCAGAGCCTTCTGCGGCAAGCGCTGTCCGTATTCTGCTCTGACGACCAGTGATACCTGTATACCCTGGACCGTCACGAGCCTGCTCTCTGGGTCTCATCCGGGCCCGATGGGCTGCCGGGTCCTCAGTGAGTGTGGCGGGCTCCGGCACATGGCTTGCCGCCTCGAGCCTCTGCAGCCACCGCCGCCGTCTCCTGCATCTGGCCGCCCAGCCTACTAGCAGCATCACTGGGGCCTGATCTGCGGGGTCCAAAAAAACATCCACACCGTTCAATATCAATTATTGTCAGGAATTGGGAGAGGATGTTAGACTGACAAGCAGCAGTGGCTCCCACCCCAACACCTTCCATTCCTTCATTGATCTTCCCCCTCCCCCTCACCCGGCACGCCCTGTACACGCACTCCCGGCCGCAGCATACCGTTACCTGGGCTGGGCACTGGTCCCCTCCCCATTGCACTCACCCATGCTTCATCTGTGGACATGTCCCGGGTGCTGAGGCCCATCCCCTAGGTGTTCAGATCTTGACTGCTGCGTGTGTGGTGTGGCCTTCCGCAGTGTTCAGACACAGTGTCCTGCCTTCATGGTCTGATTGGGATGCTGGGCAAGACTCCCACATGCTACACGGCCCACCCATGGGAATCAACTTAGGATATGTGAAGTGCTCAGTTAACTATGACTGCCAATTCTGCAATACTATCCAGCTGCACGGACAGAGGCCTCAGCAGTCATTGGGGCAGAAAGGCAGGGACAAGGGTTGCCCCCGGAATGATCCAGGGGTTGGCATGAAGGAGCCATGCGTGGTTGCCCCCGCCCCCCCCCCCCCCCCCCCCAGCGGTTTCCCCCCATTCCATGGCAGCCCAGCTGAGGGTGCCCCCCCCTCTTCGAGCACAGGAGCAGCAGGGCCAGTGCTCCCAGGCTCTTTGCCTGCGAGCAAAGATGGCTACTCACCTCGTCAGCTCCTCGCCAAAGCCCTTCTGTCAGGTTCAAGTTTTTCAAAAGGAGTACTAATCAGCACCTGCAAGACCGCTTGCTGAGAAGATTATTGGCTTCTTGCTATGCTACGGTGGAATACCGATTTTACCTACGGGGCAGGCCGGTGGCATCGCAAACTGTTTGCCGCCCGGCCCGGTTCTCGTTTTTTGCCTCTCCCGCTATTCACCGGCCTCATCACGCTCTTGCTCGAGCTCAATGAGGCCAGAGAATCAAGCCCAAAATATTTTACAGGCACGTCAATATAAAAAGGAAGGCTGGGATGGAAATGGGATTATTAAGGGGTAGGTAGGCAGGATAATACCAAAGGCGATGATAAAGAAATAACTGGAATATTGAATAATCTTTTCACTTGGTAATTACCAGCGAGGTAGAAGAGATAGAAAAGATAGACAAGACACTGAATGGGGTGGTTAGTAATGAGATAGGCACATTTAACATAAAAGAGGAAACATGCTAAATATGCACCACTGCCAGCAGATTTTCAGTTGATGTGATTTTCTCACTTCAGCCCCCAGGAGAGGTGCTGTGAACAGTGCAGATCACTCGACATTGCCATCAGAGACCTCAAGGCCATCGACCTAGCCATCAGAAATCGATTATTTGAACTACTCAGCAAATATGTTAACTGCCTGGATTCCTGGGTGTCGTTTCTTCTTTCCAGGAGAAGTTCAGTTTCCTCAGTTATATGGAGTATCATGGATCAAGTTCAGCAGTGAGGTATGCACCCTGGTGCCAAATACCTTTGGCATGTTTTGTCTCTGCTACCTTAGTCAATTCAAATGAGGGTGTCTACCTGCATGTCAAAGCTAATGTTAAGCTGTTCAATTTGGCAAGACTACACCCAAGACTAAAATGCAGAATGCCCTCGTCCGTTAGCTGCTGTTGGCTGATGACGCTGTTCTGGCATCCTATACTGAAGTTCACTGACAACAGATTGCAGATCAGGGACAGACAATCAGCATCAGGCAGACCAACGTTATGGGCCAGGACATAGAGACTCCATTTTCCATCATCATTGACAACTTCATTCTGGAGTTTGACAACTTCACAAACCTTGGAACAACCATTGCTAGGGACTATTCCTTCACGCCAAAATCAGCACCAGGATTGCTGAGGGTGTAGCTGTCATGTGAGAGTTGAGAAGCTGAGTATGGACCAACAGCAAACAATCCAAAAATATAAAGCTCCATGTGTACCAGGCATTCTTAGTACCCTCCTTCACATTGGCGAGGCATGGGCAACTTATACAAGCCAAGAAAAGTGGCTGAACAGCTTTGGCCTCTGCTGCCTCAGATAAATATTGGGTAGTTCCTGGCAAGACAGAGTGCCGAATATGAAAGTATACGAACGTGCAGGTACCCCAGCACATTTGCCCTCTTGAGTCAGCGCAACTCCACTGACTGGATCATGTGAGCAGAATTGATGCTGATCTCATCCCCAAAGACATGTGTATGGCGAGCTTGCTATTGGCATGAGCCCAACAGGCTGTCCGTGTTTGTGATGTCTACAAACAAAGCTTCAAGTTGACTGGGATTGAAGTTGATGCTGGGAAGTCCTTGCTGCTCACCAGAGTGTCTGGAGACAAGTAGTCAGTTTTGATGCTTTTAAAAAGCAGAGGACAAATGGCCAGATGGCAGACAAAAATAAAACACTGGAAGGAAAAACGTCAGTTGACCCCAGGCCACACGATTCACCTGTGCAGAAGGCACTGCCATTTACAAATTGGCCTCTACAGGCAAAACAGACAATCTCAATAAGGAAGTGACATAGCCCCTGGGCGCCGTCTACTGTTTCCCCAATATTTAAAGATGCCATCATCAGTTATTCCTATGCCGCTGTTATCCTTATCCTTCTAAGTGGTAGAGGTCCCTGCTTTGAAAGGTGTTGTCAAAAAAGGCTTGGTGAGTTGCTGTAATGCATCTTGGATTTGGTACACATGGATTCCTCTGTGTGCTGGTGGAAGAGGGTAACATGTTTTTTTGTTTTCTAATTGATTGCTGAACCTACATGATAACTTTCTGTGATGCCTCTACAAGGACACCCTCTGAATACCAATAGTCTCTGAACATTTTTTGCTTTTCTATTTTCCTTTCCAACATGAATTGTTTTGCACTCCTTCACATTATATTCCATCTGCCTTGTTCTTAGCCATTCACTTAGCCTGCCTATATCCCTTTGCAACCACTTTGTGTCCTCCTCAACTTTCCTATTTAACTTTGATTTATCAGAAAACATATATTACACTCAGTTACTTCAACTGAATCATTGACAGATTATGAATAGCTGAGGCTCAAACATTGGTCTTTGCTGTACCCTACTAGTTACAGTGCAGAGCCAAAATAACCAATTTAAACCTATAGTCTGTTTTCTGTCAATTAACCAATTCTCAATCTATGCCAATGTGTTATCCCCAATTCCATGAGCCCTAATTGTCCATAATAACCTCGAGTGATTATTATACCATATCATAAATTTGTAACATCTGGAATAATCACATAGATCTACTTAATCTAAATGTACGATCCTTCAGAACATTTAACTCCTAATGAAAAGCACAGCCATATTCGGATCCTGTTATATTTCTGTGTTGCTACAAAGAGAAAAGGTATAGAGGTACCCACTGTCATGTGAGAGTACCTTTAAGAAATGGATGTTTAAGCAATGTACCTTTAAGAAATGGAGCTGATCATTTTACTGAAGTGATGTCAGAGGTTGGGGGGAGCTGAGCTCACTTCTGCTTTAGGTTTCAGTTTTGAGGAGGCAGCTGAGAGCTGCAAGAAGAAAACACAGAGCTGGTCTGTTGATGTCTGAAAATCCAAAGACGATAAATATATTGAACGTAACCTCATGTCTGTTTTTGAAGGTTTGAAGTCTTTTGGATGTTTAAAGGAACAGTTTGAAGGATTATTTAGTGTTGTAGTCTTTTGGGGTTATCTTTGAAGTAATGGGTGTTAAGATATTCAATGGTTGTTTTTAAAAGGTTAAATTGAGTTCATAGAATAAACATTGTTTTGTTTTAAAATAACATTGTTTTGTCCATAATTGCTGTATCACACCTGGAGAGTACGCCGTGTGCTTCCCACACCACAATCTATTAAAAGTTGTGGGTCGGTTGAACTCCATGAAACACTTTGGGGTTCTGTAAACCCGGATCCATAACAATTGGGGGCTCGTCCTGGATAAAAGTCTTACTATTGGATTGGCTTAGTGAACTTAAAGACAGTGAGGGGTGAGCATATTGTGGTTGCTTTTCAGGCGTGGTATTTTAGTTTAAGTGGGGAGTGTGTTGTGGACAATGGCTCTTTCAGAGGCTCAGAAGTTCTAGGGGGTGGGGATGGTCACACGCAGTACCTTATGTACAGAGACTAAAAGCAGACTGTTAGATTTGGCAAACACATTGCAGTTAACATTACCTGACAAAATGCGAAAAGATGAGGTAATTATGGTGGTGGTAAGCATTTAACGTTGCCTGAGATATCGTTTGATTCATTGGAAATGGCAAAAATTCAGTTGCAAATTAAACAAATGGAATATGAGAAAGAATTAAAGCCGCTTGAATACGAAAGAGGTAGAGAGGAAAAAGAAAGAGAGAGGAAAAAGAAAAGGAGAGAGAAGAAATGAGAAAAGAAAGAATAGCCCGAGCAGAACAAAAAGAAAGAGAAAGGGCGATACAGATCAGGGAAAAAGATAAAGAGAGTGAGTTTGAACTTCAGAAAATGGCCATGAAACATGTCAGTCAGTTAAAATTGGCAGATGTAAAGGGAAAGGTACAGTTGGATGATAGTGATGAGGATAGTGAGAAAGAGTGTTATAGTCGAAGGCTTGGTGGGAATATATTTAAATATGTCCAAGCATTGCCAAGGTTTGATGAGAAGGAGGTAGAAGCCTTTTTCATTTCATTTGAGAAGGAAGCTAAACAAATGAAATGGCCACAAGACATGTGGATATTACTGATTCAAACAAAGCTAGTAGGTAGAGCTAGTGAAGTGTTTTCGTCACTACCAGAAGAGGTATCTGGAACGTATCAGGAGGTGAAAAAATCCATCTTAGGTGCATATGAACTAGTGTCTGAAGCCTACAGGCAAAGGTTTAGAAATTTAAGGAAATAACTTGGTCAAACATACATGGAGTTTGAATGGCTCAAACAGAGTAATTTTGATAGGTGGATAAGGGCTTTGAAAATAGACCAAACATATGAAGCTCTCAGAGAAATTATAATTTTGGAGGAGTTTAAAAATTCAATTCCTGATGTAGTGAGAACTCATGTGGAAGAGCAGAGGGTTAAAACTGCGAGATTAGCAGCAGAAATGGCAGATGATTATGAATTAGTTCATAAATCAAAGCTTGGTTTCCGACATCAGTTTCAGCCTGTGAGGGATAGAAACTGGGGACATGGGAAATACTCAAGTGGTAAAGATAAAGGTGATCTGATGGGAGATAATCAAGAGAGTGTACTTCAGATTAAAAAAGAAATCCAGGAGGGTGGAAAAGAAATGAAAAGTTTCAAATGTTTTCACTGTAATAAACTAGGCCATGTAAAGTCACAGTATTGGTGGTTGAAGAAAAGCACTGGGAATGCCGATGTGATAAATCAGGATAAGACAGTGGGGTTTGTTAAAGTGGTAAAGGAAAGCCCAAGTGAAGCGAAGGAGGTGCAAAAGATTGTACAGCCTGATCAAGAGGTGATTGATAAGAAGGTGCCAGATCTCTTTAAAGAATTTACTTGTGTGGGTAACGTTTACTCATGTGTATCAGGAGGAGCAGGTAAAGAAGTCACAATTTTAAGAGATACAGGAGCTAGTCAATCTTTAATGGTAAGAGATGAGGAATTATCTACTTTGGGAAGAATGTTGCCAGAAAAGGTGGTAATATGTGGAATTCAGGATGAGAGGAGTAGCGTTCCATTATATAAGGTAAGGTTGGAAAGTCCAGTGAAGAGTGGGTAAGTGGTAGTAGGAGTAATAGAGAAACTATCTTGTCCAGGAATACAGTTTATCTTGGGTAATGATATAGTTGGATCTCAGGTGGGAGTGATGCCTACTGTGGTTGATAGGCCAGTGGAAAATCAGACAACTGAAGTGTTGAAGGACGAATATCCTGGGATTTTTCCGGATTGTGTAGTAACAAGGTCGCAAAGTCACAGGTTAAGACAAGAGGAGAAATCAAAGAGTGAAGATGAAGTTGAAGTGCAATTATCAGAAACGATTTTTGATCAGATGGTTGAAAAAGAACAAGAACAGGTGGAGGATGAGGGGGATTTTTTAGTTCAGGAAAATTGGCGGTGTTACAACAGAAAGAGATAGAAATAAAACGGATGTATCAGAATGCATATACGGAAGAGGAATCTGAGAGTACACCAGACTGTTATTACCGTAAAAGTGATGTCTTGATGAGAAAATGGAGACCTGTACATATGCAGGCGGATGAAAAGTGGGCAGAAGTTCATCAAGTAGTATTGCTGGTAGGGTATAGAAAAGAGGTGTTGTGAGTGGCACATGAGGTACCAGTGGGAGGTCATTTGGGGATAAGGAAAACTCAAGCTAAAATCCAGAAACATTTTTATTGGCCTGGACAACATAAAGATGTAGTTAAATTTTGTCAATCATGTCACACATGTCAAGTGATAGGGAAACCTCAAGCAGTGATAAAACCAGCACCCTTAATACCCATTCCAGCATTTGAGGAACCTTTTACAAGTGTCCTAATTGACTGCGTAGGACTGCTTCCTAAAACAAAGAGTGGGAATCAATATCTTTTTACTATAATCGATGTTTCTACTAGGTTTCCAGAGGCCATTCCAGTACGTAATATTACAGCTAAAAAGATTGTGGAGGAGTTACTTAAATTCTTTACTAGATATGGACTACCCACAGAAATACAATCGGATCAAGGATCAAATTTTACCTCAAAGTTATTCAAAGAAGTTATGGATGGGTTAGGAATAAAACAATTTAAATCAACTGCGTACCATCCAGAATCACAGGGAGCGTTAGAAAGGTGGCATCAGACATTAAAGACAATGTTGTGGGCGTATTGTCAAGATTATCCAGAGGATTGGGGTAAAGGAATTCCATTCGTACTGTTTGCAATTAGGGCACCTAATGAGTCAACCAAATTTAGTCCTTTTGAACTAATTTTTGGTCATGAGGTAAGAGGATCACTTAAATTGATTAAAGAAAAATTGGTGGGTGAGAAATCGGAAGTTACACTATTGGATTACGTGTCAAATTTTAGGGAACGTTTAAATAGAGCAGGTGAATTGGCTAGACAACATTTGAAGTTGCACAAAATGTGATGAAATGGGTAGCGGACAAGAACTCCAAAGTTCGTAGTTTTGCCAGTGGAGATAAAGTTTTAGTGTTGTTACCAGTGGTAGGTGAACCTTTAAATGCTAGGTTTTTTGGACCGTATCAGATTGAAAGGAAATTAAGTGAGGTGAATTATGTGGTAAAAACACCAAGTAGAAGAAAGACTCACTGAGTGCATCATGTGTATATGCTTAAAGGGTACTTTGAAAGGGAAGGAGAGAAAAAGGAGGAGGTTTTAATGATTCTAACTCAAAGTGATGAACCAAATCCAGATGACTGTGAATTTGACATACCTCAAATTAAATTGGAAAATGAGGATGTTCTTAAAAATTGGGATAAATTGTTGAGTTATCTTCCAGAGGAAAAACAAACTGGCCTGAAAGAGTTATTGACATCACATGGGCAAGTTTGTAGAGATAAATTGGGAAGTACTAAAATGGCTATACACGATGTAGATGTGGGAAATGCTGTTCCTATCAAACAACATCCATATAGACTTAATCCTTTAAAATTGGCGCAGGTTAACAAAGAGATTGCGAGTGTGCTTAAAAATGGCATAATTGCAGCCAATGGAGCTCACCCATAGTGATGGTACCTAAACCAGACGGTACCCAATGGTTGTGTGTGGACTATAGAAAGGTGAATGCAGTTACAAGAACGGACTCTTATCCTATCCCACGTTTGGAGGATTGCATTGAGAAAGTGGGACAATCCACTTTTATTTCCAAATTGGATTTACTTAAAGGTTACTGGCAGGTACCTTTATCCAAAAGGGTGAAGGTGATTTCAGCTTTTGTGACTCCAGATGGTATATACATCGATGATCTGGTAGTTTTCAGCCAGACATGGAAAGAACATTTACATCATCTGATGGAGTTATTCGATCGACTTCAGGAGGCGGGTTTGGTGATAAACCTAGCCAAAAGTGAATTTGGAAAAGCCCAAATCATTTTCCTTGAGGAGTTTCCGATACCCTCAAGACAAAGGGAAATGATGCGATTTCTTGGCATGAGTGCATTTGATCGAACCTTTGTGCAAAAGATTTGTAGCGTGGTTTCTCCACTGATGGACTTGCTGATGAAACGTCAAATATTTCAATGGACAGCGGACTTTCAACAGGCATTTGACTGCCTGAAAGCTGTGGTAACCGAAGCTCCTGTATTGGAGAATTGTGATCAGATTGAACTGAAGTATCTAACTTTAAAGAGAAATTCCGAGGCGTAGAGGAATGGCTGGATCGTGCAGAGACTTTCTTGTTCAACGAGACTGTCAATCGAGAAGGATTTCAGTTCGAGGAAGAAGAAACTAAATGCACTATATTATTGTACCTGTTTGCGTCTGTTGTTTTTTTGAACTGGTAAAGTGTTTTTACTGTGTGCCTTTCTTAATTGATGGTGCAAAGGTGAAAAATGAAACCACCTTGAAGTTGATGGGTTTTTTTTTCTTGGGGGGAGGTGTCATGTGAGAGTATCTTTAAGAAATGTATGTTTAAGCAATGTACTTTTAAGAAATGGAGCTGATCATATTACTGAAGTGATGTCAGAGGGTGGGGGGAGCTGAGCTCACTTCTGCTTTTGGTTTCATTTTTGAGGAGGCAGCTGAGAGCTGCAGGAAGAAAACACAGAGCTGGTCTGTTGATGTCTGAAAATCCAAAGACTATAAATATATTGAATGTAACCTCATGTCTGTTTTTGAAGGTTTGAAGTCTATTGGATGTTTAAATGAACATGTTTGAAGGATTATTTAGTGAAGTAATGGGTGTTAAGATATTCAATGGTTGTTTTTAAAAGGTTAAATTGAGTTCATAGGATAAACATTGTTTTGTTTTGAAAACCATTTGTCCATAATTGCTGTATCCCACTTGGAGACTACGCCGTGTGCTTCCCACACCACAATCTATTAAAAGTTGTGGGTCAGTTGAATTCCATGAAACACTTTGGGGTTCTGTCAATGGCCCTAAACCGGCGTGGCGGTGATCCCGCCGGCGCCCGAAATACGGTGCCGGAGATTGGTGAAGCCGGTGTCAGGGCGCCGGGGCACCGTGTCGGAGAATCCCGGCCACTGTCTCTGGTCTCAATTCCAAAACACATTTCTCCAGATCTTCAAAAGGTAGAACCTCTTGAGAAGTTTCTGAAAACTCACTTCATGCAACAAGTAACTGATCACAGCATGGTGCTGCCAAACTTTTTCATTGTCCGTCTGTACAGTGTGTGATATTGGATCCGTCTTTGCTAGGATCATAGCTGGTACCCATTTCTTGTTGGTGGTGTAGCTCCACTCTTTAGAGATTTTCTCCCTCGTGGCAATTTGTTCTTGTCATTTGGCAATCTCTGAAGTATCAGGTGGAGTGTGCTCGTAGTTTCCTTCTAAACAACATGGCCAGTGAAATTGGTGTGCATGTACAGTGTTCCAATAAGATATTAGAAATGTGTTTACTCTTCTTGATAATGCTTTGCTAAAATGCTTTAATAATTGGTAAAACATTCAAGCCAATCCATTTGCTGCTGGATGAGATGGAGCTGACATGCGTACCATTATCACTTAACAATGTACTTTGTGTTCCAAATCTTGTGAATATTTCATCTAGTTTTTTCAATTCCCACAGTCCAAAGATGTGCAGGTTAGGTGGATTAGCCATGATAAATTGCCCTTAGTGTCCAAAATTGCCCTTAGTGTTGGGTGGGGTTACTGGGTTATGGGGATATGGTGGAGGTGTTGAACTTGGGTTGGGTGCTCTTTCCAAGAGCTGGTGCAGTCTCGATGGGCCGAATGGCCTCCTTCTGCACTGTAAATTCTATGTAACAACTTCTGAAGAAGTATGAGAAGACATTTGAAGCCAGACAGCACACCCAAATGTCTCAAAGCTAGAACCATACATTATGCTATCAAGGTTAACAAGGACAGGAGTCATTGAACCTGTTGCTACAAGTGATTGGGTGACACCAATTGTTCCTGTATTAAAACGGGATGGCTCAATGAGAATTTGTGTAGATTTTAAAACTACTATTAACCCAGTTTTGTGCGTAGATCATTATCTACTGCCGCTGTTGAAGACTTGTTTGCTGGACTTTCAGGAGGACAAAAATTAAGTAAAACTGATCTTTCACAGGCAGATCTGCAGATTAATGTGGCTGCTGAATCACAGCAAATACTTACCATTGCGGCACACAAATTAAAGGCCGGTGTTGTTACAGGACTTCCTTTTGGAAACACATATGTGTCTGCTCTTTTTCAAAGATCCATGGATCAAATTCAAAGTGGGTTGAATGGAGTACAATGTTATTTAGTTGACATACTCATCACCAGTTCAAGTGAATAGCAATTCTGCTCTGAAGCAGTTACAGACCTTTTTCAGTTCCAATAGACTATTTAAGAAAGACATTATGAACATAAAAACAATATTCCCTTCTCCATATTATCTAAAAATATAGCGACACTGTAGGAAATGTTCTCAGATGATACCAGATACTGAGAGGTTACACCAATCGGGGACAATTGAACAGGCTGGGTCGCATTTCTCTCGAACAAAGAAGAATGAAGGGTGACCTGTCAGAGGTCTTCAAGATTGTGAAAAAGTTTGATTGGTAGTTGTAAAGAAAAGATTTCCACTTGAAGGTGCCAACAAAACTAGGGTCCATAAAAATATGATAAGTCACTGATAGATCCAACTAAGAAATCAAGAGAAAGTTATTTATCCAGGGAATGGTTAGAATGTGAAACTAACTACCACAGGGAGGACCTCTGGATAGCATGGATTAATTTTAAGGGGAAGCTAGATAAGCAAATGAGAGAAAAAGAAAAAAAAGATGATATTGCTGAAATTGGACAAAGGGTGGGAAGAGGCTTTTGCAGCGCATCAACAATAGGAAGGATGTGTTGGGCTAATGACCAATTTATGCTGTAACTGTTGTGGAATCTCACTTTGTCAGTCAATTAGACACATCGCAGATTGCTTCCATGGACCTGTTAGTCTGAATCCTCAGACCTACTTACTTAGCTGCCCCTCCTCCGGAATATTTGCCAGGCCTATCTCATCAATCGCTGGCAGGACTCATATCATAGTTATCATAGAATTTACAGTGCAGAAGGAGGCCATTCGGCCCATCGAGTCTGCACGGGCTCTTGGAAAGAGCACCCTACCCAAGGTCAACAACTCCACCCTATCCCCATAACCCAGTAACCCCACCCAACACTAAGGGCAATTTTGGACACTAAGGGTAATTTACCATGGCCAATCCACCTAACCTGCACATCTTTGGACTGTGGGAGGAAACCGGAGCACCCGGAGGAAACCCACGCACACACGGGGAGGATGTGCAGACAGTGACCCAAGCCGGAATCGAACCTGGGACCCTGGAGCTGTGAAGCAATTGTGCTATCCACAATGCTACCGTGCTGCCCTCATTCATACCATTCAGTCAATGCGGGCTTTTTGAATTGAAGCATAGCTTAAATTCCAACTATGAACAAAGCCGCAAACAATGGTAATGGTGTCTATGAAATAAGCCCTGAATGTGTTTGGACTCAGGTGAAATATTGAGATTTTATCATGCTGGTGCAAGAAGGTAGAATGGGCTTTGAACTTCCCTAGCTAGCTCCAAGTCAGATCCCTGTCCCAGATCCCACAAACATTGGTTTGATTGGTGTGGTACTTACAAGGATTAACCTGTGTTATCCACTGCAAATAACCAACAGCAATATCTGAATTGCTCCATGCCATCTATTAAGAGAGAGAGGTTCAGCAAGCTGAAAGAAGCTCTTTTTCTTCAGATTTTCTCTTCGCAATATGGGAGCTTGCGGCGTGCAAATTGTACACAGCGGCATGATAGCACAGTGGTTAGCACCGTGGCTTCACAGCTCCAGGGTACCAGGTTTGATTCCCGGCTTGGGTCACTGTCTGTGTGGAGTCGGCACCTTCTCCCCGTGTGTGCGTGGGTTTCCTCCGGGTGCTCCGGTTTCCTCCCAAGTCCAAAGATGTGCAGGTTAGCTGGATTGGCCATGGTAAATTGCCCTCAGAGTACAAAAAGACTTAGGTGGGATTACTGGATTATGGGGATGGGGTGAGATTTGTGCTTAGGTAGGGGGCTGGTGCAGACTCGATGGGCTGAATGGCCTCTTTCTGCACTGTAAATTCTATGACTCTATGAATTGGTTGCCACATTTCCAATTCTACAACAATCACATCACTGACTAGAAAGTATTTTGAGATCTCTGGCGGACATGCATAGTGCTAGAAAGATGCTTGTCTTTCAGTGGAGCAAATTGGACTATACATTAAAGTAATCAAGCCTCTGACAATGATATAAGGCATTTTTAAAGCATTAATAAGACCCACACCAGCTCTCAGCTGACATGAGTTCTGCTGATGCCTAAGCAGTGCATAATTTGCTTATTAAAGATCTGATTAAAACTCCCTTCCCTAAATTGATTGGACCCGGCTGTGCTTTTGTACCTGTGAGAAGCTGCAGCGCACAGAATGAGGTTAATTAGAGACAGAAGTTGGTATATGCGATTGGTATGCCTGTGGTAGAATGATCACAGCAGGTCACTGTCTATTGAGCTCCAAACACTGAAATCACTGACAATTGCTGCTGTTTTTAAATGCCCTGAGGAACATAAATAACCCTTACATGCTTTGCTGCCAATGGCATAATGAATTTTGTTTTATGGACAGTAATATTCTTGCTTTAGTCTTAATAACTGAAGTTTAAATGAAAAAGGGATAACTACATTAAAATTTTGAAGCATAATTATATTTGATAGCATTTCTGCTCCTGCGAACAGAAATCCATTTTCATTGATTTGGCTGGAACAATTTGATTTGAATTTGTTCTTTAATTGATACATTGTCAGGCACTGATTGCTAAGGAAAGGTCTCTACCATAAATACACCAAACTGACATAAAACATTGACAGGTATACATTTATAAATGCTTATACAATGTTTATAAATCACTACCTCAGACAGCGCTATTGAGGAGTTAACAAAATGTTGCTTAAGGTTTTTAAGTGTTGTGTGCAGGTTATTACCGTTTTCTGAAGCAGAACTAAACATGTGGTATAATAACCATGTTGAAGTAGTATAATTAATAATCCTCACTTAACTATCCTAAGCAATTATTCAAATTGTAGTGATAACACTGGGGAACTCAGGGGACTAATGTTCCCTAACCGTCCACTAAAAGAAAACAGTTTCCTTCCACTGAACATAGTGCTGGTATAGATGGAAGCAAGAAGCGAAGAAGAATCTTTATGGGACGAAGGTTACCTAGAACGGTAGAAAACAGCAGAAAGACAACAAGCTAAGTATAGACCCAGCAAGATGTGGAACAGTTGAAGAAAATGTCAAGCTTGAAGCAATTTGTTAAGATCGCCAGCAATATCGCTTCTCGGCCTTTTGGCTAAGATCAAGTGTAATGTAGATTGAGCCTTTGGCTCAGATCTGGTATGTCTCTCTTGTGGGGACCATGAATTGGATTCAATTTGAATTGTTTTTTGGAGCAGGCGAGGAGCTGGATTAGGGGATCGCCCCTGACCCACACTCTGAGCCCGGGCTTGGTAACTCAGAAAAAGTAATATCCATGATAAGCGCCTGACACAGGTAGACTGCAATAAGCTTCAGCATTCTTCTCTGACAAACTACAAATTATTTTCTGTTGAACTAGGTTAACCATTAAGATAAGGTTAAACAGTGCAGTATAAGTCAGAGAATCAAGACAATGTATTTAATGATGAATGGGGCTGGCTCTGAACTCCAGGGCAGTATAACAGGGGGGGATGCCCTGAAGACGTGCTGGGTAAACCACCCCCACTCCCCGGAGGTTCACAGGTACGTTATGCACAGCAATTGCCAGGGAAGTGAATACATCCCTTGGGCAATTGCCTTACACTGGGAACCATCCAAAAATGCAATTTAAATTGTAGATTTCTGTCATGATATCCAGGTGAACATCATAGCACATACATACATACATACATACTGATGGACAGATCAACAGACCAATCAACACACACACAACACCACAGCCAATCACAGGCAAGAGCATACACAGTACAAAACAGGGAACACAACACTTCCTGGGCACTCGAGGATGTGACAGCTCAGGGCACAGAGCTCATAGCAAGCCACTCAGACATCCACCATGTGCTGAGTGCCACTACAAGATAGAATTAGGAGTAGGTCCACAGATTCAAGGGTTATGATCGAACCTCAGTAAACAGTATACAACTGTAAATAGATGTTTGAAATAAAACTGAGTTGTACCATTCGCAACCGTGTTGGTTCGTCTGTGTAGCAGAGTACCCAACACTTCATAGTACCAGGAGTAACTGTGGTATCTACCTACAAATCCTCCGGAATCTGCCATCCTGCGTCATGGACACCATCAACACACCGCAGCCGCTGCTAGTCGCTGGACACCTCGACGTTAATTGGAAGCTCTTCAAACAGCGCTTCCAGCTCTTTCTGGAAGCCAACGAAAAGGAGAGCGCCTCGGACACCAGAAAGATCGCAATCCTCCTCACCACGGCAGGTCAACACGCCATCCATGTCTAAAACTCCCTGGTGTTCGCGGAAAGTGAAGACAAGACTGTGGTAATACCAGGTATTGCGGTACCAGAGAGAGGAATAACCATTGGCTAGACCGCGGGGTCTACCATTGGGCAATGTACATAGCCCCGCCCTGAGAGGCGGGGTATAAGAACCGATGCCGTCCCAGCAGCCTCCACTTCTGTAACATCGCTGCTGGGTACAGTTCTATCTGATTAAAGCTGAATCGATATGACTCCACGTGGACTCAAGCGTATTGATTGTGCATCAATTTAATCAGATAAGTACTTTTGAAGGATGGATCTCCGCATCAAGCCGGCGTGCCTTCAGCTCAGCCCGCACGCAGAAAACTCTACCGCGATTTTTAAGCATTGGCTGGCATGCTTCCAGAGCTACCTCGAGACGGCTGCTGATACCCCCACGGAAAGGTAGAAAATGCACCTCCTACGCTCGCGGGTCAGCCCGGCGATCTAAGGGGCGGCGAACTATGATAAAGCCATGGAACTGCTGGAAGGACACTACATTCGTCCACTTAATCAGGTCTACGCCCGTCACCTGCTGGCAATGAGACGGCAGGGCCCAGATGAGACGCTATAAGATTTCTGCAGGGCACTGATCGTGCTGGGCCAAAACTGCGGCTGCCCAGCGGTGACGGCGAACGAGCACTCCGAACTTTTAATTCAAGAAGATTTCGTGGCAGGTATGATCTCCTCCGACATTCGCCGAAGGCTGCTCGAAATGGAGACGCTGGGCCTCACCGAGGCCCGGGCCCTGGCAGGGTCAATGGATGTGGCGTACAAAAACACCCTTGCGTACGCCCCCACACGCACCGCGCCCCCTGGGCTGCGTGGCACCCCGCCGCGGCAGCCCCCCAGACTTACCCGCTTAACCCCCAGACTTACCCGCTAACTCCGCAGGCCTGCGCGGCAAGGCGCCCCGCTACCGCCGTCGGCCAACGCTGCTTCTTCTGCGGCCAGGCGAATCACCCGCGCGCGCGCTGCCCGGCCCGCACCGTCACCTGCAAAGGGTGCGGCAAGAAAGGCCACTATGCCGCGGTCTGCCTCGCCCGCGCGGTGAACGCGGTGTCCAATGACTACCCTCAGCCATTCCTCCAGCCGCCCGCTGCACAACCACAGCCGTTCTTCCACTCCCGACCGTCCCAGGCCCACCGCCGCACTCCCTTTTCCCAGCCCCACCATCCCAACGAGTACCGCAGCCTTTGCCCCGCCAGGCAGCGTCGCAGCCGCAGCCATTTTTCCCCCCGGCAACCATGCTGGAGGAGTACGCTCAGCTATTTTGTACCTCGCCGGTCCAATCGTCGGGGTCTCCCTCCCCGAACTCCATGGGCGATCCCTGGTCGGCGCCATCTTGGATGGGGCCTCAAGCCCCCAGCGCGGCTGGCAACGTGCGGCCGGACCAAAACCCCTTGCTGCAGCTGGCCTCCGTCACACTGGAGCAGCATGCACCGCCAGTTTACTCCTCCCCGCCGCCATCTTCCGAGTCCCCGGACTCCACATGCGATCCATGGCCGGCGCCATCTTGGATGGGGCCTCAAGCCCCCAGCGCGGCTGGCTACGCGCTGCCTGACCAAAACCCTCTGTTGCAGCTGGCCTCCGCCTCGTGGGAGCAGAGTGCGCCGCCATTTTGCCCCTCCCCGCCGCCATTTTGTTTCTCCCCGCCGCCATCCTCGGAGTCCCCGGACTCCATGTGCGATCCATGGATGGCGCCATCTTGGATGGGGCCTCAAGCCCCCAATACGGCTGACGATGCGCTGCCCGATCTTCACTCCTTTCTGCAGCTGGCCTCCGTTACCCTGGACCAGAGTCGGCCCTGAACACTAGCAAAGGCCACCACGACGATCGGCATCAACGGCCACGTGACGTCATGCCTCATCGACTCCGGGAGCACGGAGAGCTTCGTCCACCCCGACACGGTAAGGCGCTGTTCTCTGGTCACCTACCCCACCCAACAAAGGATCTCCCTGGCCTCCGGGTCACACGCGGTGCAGCTAAAAGGGTTCTGCCTCGCGAACCTCACCGTCCAAGGCAGGGAATTCCGCAATTTCCGCCTATATGTGCTGCCGCACCTCTGCGCAGCCACCCTTCTGGGACTGGATTTCCAGTGCCACCTACAAAGCCTTACTTTTAAATTCGGCGGCCCTATACCTCCCTTACTGTTTGCGGCCTCGCGACCCTTAAGGTCGACCTGCCTTCCCTGTTTGCGAACCTCGCCCCGGATTGCAAACCCGTCGCCACCAGGAGCAGACGGTATAGCGCCCAGGACCGGACCTTCATCAGGTCCGAGGTCCAAAGGCTGCTGAAGGAAGGGGTCATCGAAGCGAGCAACAGTCCCTGGAGGGCTCAAGGAGTGGTGGTAAAGACCAGGGAGAAGCATAGGATGGTCATCGACTATAGCCAGACCATCAACCGGTTTACGCAACTGGCCGCGTACCCCCTCCCCCATATTGCCGACCTGGTAAACAGGATCGCGCAATACAAGGTCTTTTTCACGGTGGATCTCAAGTCTGCCTACCACCAGCTACCCCTCCGTAATAGCGACCGCCAGTACACTGCCTTCGGAGCAGATGGGCGGCTCTACCACTTTTTAAGGGTTCCCTTCGGTGTCACAAACGGGGTCTCGATCTTCCAGCATGAGATGGACCGAATGGTTGACCGGTACGGCTTACACGCAACGTTCCCGTATCTTGACAACGTCACCATCTGCGGCCATGACCAGCAGGACCACGACACCAACCTCCGTAAATTTCTCCAGACTACGCACGTCCTGAATCTGACCTACAATAAGGAGAAGTGCGTGTTTAGCACCGACTGTCTAGCCATCCTAGGCTACGTAGTGCGAAATGGAGCCATAGGCCCCGACCCCGAACGCATGCGCCCCCTTATGGAGTTCCCCCTCCCTCACTGCCCCAAGGCCCTAAAGCGCTGCCTCGGCTTCTTTAGCTACTATGCACAATGGGTCCCTAATTACGCCGACAAGGCTCGACCCCTAATCCAATCGACGACCTTACCCCTGTCAACGGAGGCCCGCCATGCCTTCTGCCGCATCAAAGCAGACATCGCAAAAGCCACGATGCACGCCATCGACGAGTCCCTCCCCTTCCAGGTCGAGAGCGACGCGTCTGACGTAGCTCTGGCCGCCACCCTCAACCAAGCAGGCAAGGCTTTCTTCTCCCGCACTCTCCATGCCTCCGAAATTCGCCACTCCTCGGTCGAAAAGGAGGCGGAGGCCATAGTGGAAGGTGTGCGGCACTGGAGGCATTACCTGGCCGGCAGGAGATTCACTCTCCTCACTGACCAACGGTCGGTGGCCTTCATGTTCGATAATGCACAGCGGGGCAAGATTAAGAACGACAAGATCTTGCGGTGGAGGATCGAACTCTCCACCTTCAATTACGAGATCTTGTATCGTCCCGGGAAGCTGAACGAGCCTCCTGATGCCCTATCCCGCGGCACTTGTGCCACCGCACAAGTAGATCGCCTCCGAGCCCTCCACAAGGACCTCTGCCACCCGGGAGTCACCCGGTTCTTCCATTTTGTTAAGTCCCGGAACCTGCCTTACTCCAGCGAGGAGGTCAGGACTGTCACCAGGGACTGCCAAATCTGCGCGGAGTGCAAACCGCACTTCTACCGACCAGAGAGGGCGCATCTGATAAAGGCTTCCCGTCCCTTTGAACGCCTCAGCATGGACTTCAAAGGCCCGCTCCCCTCCACCGACCGCAACACGTATTTCCTGAACGTGATTGATGAGTACTCCCGGTTCCCATTCGCCATCCCCTGCCCGGACATGACCACAACCACCGTCATCAAGGCACTCCAAACTATTTTTACACTGTTCGGTTTCCCCGCATACATCCACAGTGATAGGGGGTCCTCCTTTATGAGTGACGAGCTGCGCCAGTTCCTGCTTAGCAAAGGCATCGCCTCGAGCAGGACGACCAGTTACAACCCCCGGGGAAACGGGCAGGTACAAAGGGAGAACGGAACGGTCTGGAAGACCGTCCTGCTGGCCCTTCGGTCCAGGAATCTCCCAGTCTCCCGCTGGCAAGAAGTCCTCCCAGTGGCCCTGCACTCCATTCGGTC
The DNA here is from genome assembly GCF_047496885.1 of Scyliorhinus torazame. Taxonomy (NCBI): domain Eukaryota; kingdom Metazoa; phylum Chordata; class Chondrichthyes; order Carcharhiniformes; family Scyliorhinidae; genus Scyliorhinus; species Scyliorhinus torazame. The sequence goes on from NC_092711.1 coordinate 264,861,932, forward strand.
ACTGCTATGTACTACCACGAACCAGACACCTCACGAACGTCTCCTTGTTTTCCCCAGGAAGTCCTCCTCGGGGACCTCGCTCCCAACCTGGCTAGCAACACCCGGAACTGTCCTGCTGCGGAACCATGCGAGGGCGCACAAGTCGGACCCGCTGGTCGAAAGGGTCCACCTGCTGCATGCCAACCCCCAGTACGCCTACGTAGCGTTCCCCGACGGACGCCAAGATACGCTCTCCCTCCGGGACCTGGCGCCCGCCGGAGCACCATGCGCGCCCGAGCCACTGCCAACCCCCCTCCCCCCACCCCCCCGTATCTGACCGGAGGGTCAGTACTGCCGCCAGAACCCCGACCCAGAGCCGAGCAGGCACCGACGCCCCCTACAGGCACCCCTTCCTTCTGCCCATCTTTCGACCTTACAGCGCCACCTAGGGGTGACGGAACTGTCTGGGAGGAAGACACCACGTTCCCGGAGTCACTACTGCCGGGGCCCTCACCAGGATCGCCGCTGAAACTTAGACGCTCCAGTAGGACGACCAGGCTGCCCGATCGTCTGATTGCAGCACCATGAGGAAAATTAACAACGCAAGAACTTTCTCCGCAACCCTCGATAGCATGGTACCTGCAATACCTGGTCCTACCATGAAAAGGCGACAGTAATACTGGCCATCACCCCGCTGACTTTTTTTTAACAGAGGGTGAATGTGGTAATACCAGGTATTGCGGTACCAGAGAGAGGAATAACCATTGGCTAGACCGCGGTGTCGACCATTGGGCAATGTACATAGCCACGCCCTGAGAGGCGGGGTATAAGAACCGATAGCCGTCCCAGCAGCCTCCACGTCTGTAACATCGCTGCTGGGTACAGTTCTATCTGATTAAAGCTGAATCGATATGACTCCACGTGGACTCAAGCGTATTGATTGTGTATCAAAGACCAAATACAAGACGGTCCTTCTCAAGCTCGACCAACACTTCAACGTCGAGTTCAACGAGAGCTTCGAGAGGTATCTCTTCCAGCAGCGCCTGCAAGGTAAGGATGAGCCCTTTCAGTCATTCCTTACGCATCTCCGTATCCTCGCGCAGTCCTGCGGTTACGACACCACCACCGATTCCATGATTCGGGACCAGATCGTTTTTGGGGTCACATCGGGCACCCTACGCCAGCAGCTCTTAAAAATAAAAGGCCTCACCTTAGCCTCCGCAATCGAAGCCTGTGTCCTGCACGAAAACGCGACTAGCCGCTATGCACAATTTCAGGCGACCGAATCGGCGCGGCAGAGGTCTTACGTGGCCGGATCAGCGAGGCAGGCGTCCTACAAGGCTGAACGGGTCCAGGCAATCGAGTTCCTCCCGGCCCGCGGCCCGGACGAGGGCGGCCATTTTCGCGCGCTTTTCGAGGCCTCCCGCGCTTGTGCGCGCCAAAAACGGCGGCAACACTGAGGAGCGTGATGCGCAGGCTTGCTCGACGCAAGACCGAACTGCGCATGCGCGGTGGAGCAACGAACGCCATGACGCCACAACGTGCGGCAACTGTGGAGCCGCACATTTAAAGCGGCAATGTCCCGCAAGAACCCGACAATGCCTCTGCTGTGGCAAGGTGCCTGCTGTCGAGCAGCTCAACTTGCCAATGTTCCACGATTCCGACAACCTCGCAGGGACGTGCGGACCATTCAGCCTCCTTACTATGAGTCGTGCCCAGACGATATCCAGACCAGTGACACAGACGACCGGGACGCCTTCCGTGTTGCGGTAATTGATGGGAACCGAATGTCTCCAGCCAGGACCCACCAGCTGATGCAAATCAACACTGTCAATCCGGGTGATGAATGGTGTGCCACCCTAACGGTCAACCAATTTCCGATAATGTTCCGTCTGGACATTGGCACCTCCGCCAACCTCATAGCATGGTCAGCCTTCTACGCCATGAAGGTCAGACCACCGATTCGGCCATCCTGTTGCAAGATGGTCGACTACAACAGGAACGTTATCCCGGCTATGGGATCCTGTCAGCTCCAGGTGACACACAACACGCACATGGCCACACTCTCATCCAAGATAGTCGGATCATTGAAGGACTCGCTGTTAGGCGCACAGGCATGCAAGGCTCTCCACCTCGTGCAACGAGTCCACGCTCTGTCTCCAGAAGGCACATACGACTTCCCGGATGCAGAGTTCAGGGCACAACTCCAATCACTCCTCGCCCACAACCAGGAGGCATTCGAGGGCATGGGAACACTGCCCTACACCTACAGAATTCGGCTCAAACCGGACGCCACCCCGGTCATTCACGCACCTCGCAGTGTCCCAGCGCCACTCAAAGACCGCCTCAAGCAGCAGCTGCAGGATCTCCAGGACCAAGGGATGCTATCCCGGGTCATGGAGCCCACGCCATGGGTCAGCTCCATGGTGTGTGTTAAGAAGCCCTCCGGCGAGCTCCGGATCTGCATTGATCCAAAAGACCACAACAACATAATGAGGGAACACTACCCCATACCCAAACGGGAAGAGATCACGAGCGACATGGCCCGGGCTAAAATCTTCACAAAACTGGATGCCTCGTAGGATTTTTGGCAGATCCAACTGGATCCGTCCAACCGAAAGCTGTGCGCCTTCAACACCCCTTTCGGCAGGTTCTGCTACAACAGAATGCCATTTGGCATCATCTCGGCATCCGAGGTCTTTCACAGGATCATGGAGCAGATGATGGAAGGCATCAAAGGGGTGCGCGACTACGTGGACGACGTCATCATCTGGTCCACCACACCACAGGAGCACATATATCGTCTCCAGCGCGTCTTTGCGCGCATACGGGAAAACGGCCTGCGCCTCAACCGAGCCAAGTGTTCTTTCGGCCAAACCGAGCTGAAGTTCCTGGGGGACCACATTTCCCGGTCAGGGGTCCGTCCGGATGCAGACAAGGTGAGCGCCATTACAGCCATGCCGCAGCAGGCAGACAAGAAAGCAGTGCTACGCTTCCTGGGCATGGTCAACTTCCTGGGGAACTTCATTCCCAACCTTGCCTCCCACACGACGGCTCTGCGCCACCTCGTCAAGAAGTCCACGGAGTTCCAGTGACTGCCCACACACCAGAAGGAATGGGAGGAGCTCAAACTTAAGCTCACCACAGCACTGGTATTGGCGTTTTTCGACACATCGCGTGACACCAAAATTTTGACTGATGCCAGCCAGTCCGGCATTGGGGCGGTGCTCCTACAGCGGGATGACACTGCGTCATGGGCCCCGGTTGGCCATGCCTCGCGGGCCATGACCCCCACAGAACAGCGCTACTCACAGATCGAAAAGGAGTGCCTGGGCTTGCTAACTGGGATAGACAAGTTCCACGATTACATGTATGGTTTATCGTTGAGACTGACCACCGCCCCCTGGTCAGCATCATTAATAAGGACCTGAATGAGATGACCCCTCGCCTCCAGCGCATCCTACTTAAACTCAGGAGGTATGACTTCCAACTGGTCTACACCCCGGGAAAGGACCTTATCATTGCGGGTGCCCTACCTAGAGCACTGAGCACACCGCCAGATTCGGAGGGGTTCGTCTGTGAGGTCGAGGCGCAGGTGGCGTTCACATCGGCAAATCTGCCAGCTGACGACTCCAGTCTGGCCCGTATTCGCCGAGTGACTGCGGTTGACCCCCTTCTACAACGGGTGATGCGGCACATGACGGGAGGGTGGTCAAAGGGCAGTGCCCGCAGTTCTACAATGTCCGAGACGACTTGGCCGTCACTGATATTGTCCTTCTAAAGCTGGACCGGATTGTAATTCCGCACAGCATGCACAAGCTGGTCCTCGACCAACTACACGAAGGCCATCTGGGGGTCGAGAAGTGCAGACGGAGGGCCCAAGAGGCGGTGTATTGGCCGGGCATCAGTGATGACATTGCCAATATGGTGCTCAACTGCCCCACCTGCCAAAGGTTTCAACCTGCCAAAGGTTTCAACCTGCACAACCTCCTGAAATGCTTCTGCCCCATGAGCTGGTGACGTTCCCCTGGGCGAAGGTGGGTGTGGACCTCTATCATGCGCTCGGCAGGGACTATGTAGTTGTCATTGACTACTTTTCCAACTATCCAGAGGTCATACGCCTGCACGATTTGACATCGTCCGCTGTCATAAGGGCCTGCAAAGACACCTTCGCTCGCCACGGCATTCCGATCACTGTCATGACGGACAATGGGCCCTGTTTTGCCAGCCAGGAATGGTCATCCTTTGCTGCCTCGTATGGCTTCACACACGTGACGTCCAGCCCTCTGCATCCCCAGTCCAATGGGAAGGTGGAGAAGGGCGTTCACATCGTCAAGCGGCTCCTCTGCAAGGCTGCTGATGCCGGATCGGATTTCTGCCGAGCCGTGCTGGCCTATCGCTCGGCCCCACTAGCCACTGGCCTCTCACCAGCCCAGCTGTTAATGGGTCGCGCCCTCAGGACCACTGTGCCTTCTATTCTGGTACCCACAACCAACCATGCTCCGGTACTACACAGAATGCAACAGCAGCGGTCAGCACCTGCCAAAGTTCTCCAAAGCGTGACTCCCCGCTCGTTCCTGGTTCGCATGCCTGATGGATCCATTCGTAGGCGCAATCGCCGGGCTCTTCGCCTACTTCCACGCTCGCTACGGGAAATTACACCGACACCACGCCCTCCTGTTTTTCCTGACATCGACTTCGTGGAGCTGCCTGCCACCATGCCCCTTCCGTCGTCGCCCGTGGCCAGGTCCATTCCTCAGCTGGTGGTTCCAGACCCACCCTGAGGCAGTCAACCCGAATTCGTCGCCCACCTACTAGACTGGACTTATGAGACTGTTTGTACATTGAACTCATACTACCGCTGTGTTAATATGTTTCTGTTCTTATCGTTACAGGAATTTGTTCTGTCGTTCTACATTTCCCCGTTCTTTGTTTATGGTACAACCTTGTTGTTATGTCGCTCCCGACTTCACCCCTTGTATATAGTTTAGCCCCATGTACATGCTGTAGATATTGCACACACACATTTAGCTGCACTCAGTACACATCTCTTTTCTGACCACATAGGCACATGTTCTTGTAAAAAAGGGGGGGTGTCATGATATCCAGGTGAACATCATAGCACATACATACATACACACTGATGGACAGATCAACAGACCAATCAACACACACACAACACGACAGCCAATCACAAGCAAGAGTATACACAGTACAAAACAGGGAACACGACACTTTCTGGGCACTCGAGGACGAGACTCAGGGCACAGAGCTCATAGCAAGCCACTCAGACATCCATCATGTGCTGAGTGCCACTACAAGATAGAATTGGGAGTAGGTCCACAGATTCAAGGGTTATGATCGAACCTCAGTAAACAGTATACAACTGTAAATAGATGTTTGAAATAAAACTGAGTTGTACCATTCGCAACCGTGTTGGTTCGTCTGTGTAGCAGAGTACCCAACACTTCAATTTCTGATGGCTTTGACTGTCTTCTATCAAAAGTTACCCAGAAAAATGAGAAGGAATAGAACCACTTCTAACTTCTCGGTAGCTATTGTACAGACCCACAATAAACTCCCCATGGGAATCCCCCCACACCACCAAACCCCAAAGGGTCTCCCCTTGCAACCCCCAACTAACACCTACTCCCGCCAACTACTCTCTCAAGTGGGAGTCCTCACCCCCATGAAGACACCCACCCCAATGGGATTTACCGCCATGGTATTCACTAGCCCACAGGAACCCCCACATGGGATTTCTCCCTCCCAATTGGACTGCCCCCACCAAGGCCTGATTCCCGACTTTCACTACCCTGCCCAGACCATACCCAACCTGATCCGACCTTCTCTCTGCCAAGGCCTGACCTGGCCTCTCCAAATCCCAATCCAACCTAATCGTCCCGAGTCTGCACCGACCCTCTGAAAGAGCACCCTTCCCATGCAAAGTTATGTATGGCAGAGAGCTCATGGCATTCCATTTGAATCCGAGTGTTGGGCCGCCGTTTTGAGGTCTGGTGGTGGGCCCCCTCTGCCCACAATGCAAATCCTTCCCCCTGGCTGGCAGGTTGGAGCATCCTCCCTCCCGCCATCATGGCAATTACAGGTCACCCCCCCCCCCACAAAACGCATGCATGAGGGAAGCCCGACCTCCCCCACCCACCCCCATCAGACCCCTATTAGATACCCTCCATCAGTGACCCACATCAGACCCCCATTAGATGCCTAGCAGAGATCCCCATCAGAGACCTCCATCAGAGACTCCCCATATCAGAGACTCCCTTATCAGATATCCTTGCAGCAGAGTCCCCCAAATCAGAGACCCCTCTATCAGAGATCCGCTCATCAGCGACCTCCATAATCAGACACCCCATAATCAGAGATCTCCCCATCAGTGACCCCCATATCAGAGACATCCCCCTATCAGCAATACCCCCAATAGGAATCCCCCCCATCGGAGATAAACCCATCAGTCAGACCTGCCTGGAAGTTAAAGAGCAGTCCAGGCAAAAACAGTGAAAAATCACGACTTTTTCACTTACCAATCCCTTACACCTACCATCTCAGACAAATGTTTTGAAAGCAGCAGCTGTTACAGGTGCAGTAGGCTTCGTAGAAAGCCACAATGCATCAGAAGACTTTAAAATCCCCCAGATCCTTTGATCTGCGAGGCTTATATTAGCTTTCAAAGAAAAATAGCTTTTAGTAGGCTGTAATTGACAGAATAAAACCTTCTAGACAGCCAGGTGTCTGGATTGTTAATTTTCTATCCCTTCATGCTTGACTGCATCTTAGGTACCCTGCTTTGGAGCAAACCACAGTGTTCATATACATCTAGGAGAGTGCTTTCACTTCCTCTTTTTTTCTTCAGCAAGCTGTGCCTTCTTTTGATGTGGTTAGGAGTTGTCAATTGTAGCTAGCTTTTTAAAATTGCTGTGGTTAGCTTCACCATCAGGACCGCGCTTGAAAATACATACACCAACCCAAGCTCAGGTGAATCCCGGCTGAGTGGGCCAAAACATCATGGAGGCATGGAGAATCAGGTTTCCAACCTATTAATCAGATGTAAATGGGTACAGATGACCCATGTGCATTCTCCTGCTGGCAAGAGGCATGGGGCTTGCTGCCGCTGCCAGTGGGAGACCGGAGTATCAGAATGGGATCAGCGCAGCCCAACACTCGATCGACCACTACATTGGGGACCCTGCTACCAGCAGCGAGTGATGGAGAATCCACCCCAATATCTCCTCACACATCAACCCAGGAATTAGTCTGGTAAACCTTTGCTGCACTCCCTCCATGGCAGGAACATCCTTCCTTCGATAAGGAGACCAAAGCTATACACAATATTCCAGCTGTGGTCTCACCAAGGCCCTATATAACTGCAGCAAGACATCCCTGCTCCTATACTCAAATTCTCTCGCTATGAAGGCCAACATACCATTTGCCTTCTTTACCGCCTGCTGCACCTGCATGTTTACCTTCAGCGAATGCTGCACAAGGACACCCAGGTATCATTGCACATTCCCTTCTCTCAATCTATAGCCATTCAGATAATATTCTATCATCATCTGCATCAAGAGAAAATTTGTCTATCACTGTGATTGGGCATAAGGTTGCAAAATTTGCGAATCACTCCCAATGGGATATTTAGAGTAATCAAGGGTGGAGATGTGGCATAACAACTACATTTCTTGAAACTTATAGAAACAGAAAACAGGTTATAGGCATGGGAGAAACAATCCTTGTGTCTTTGTAGCTGAGTTTTGGTTTGAGTGACTAGTGTGGCATCATTAGCGTTGAAGCATGCTCTGATCAAGATATGGTCTATTTTTTCATCCTTTTCAGCAAAATAGAGATGAAAATAGCAAATACATTGGGGGTTTGGAAGCAGCGCTATTTCAATCCATTTTTCATTCTGAAACTCTTGTTAGTGGTGCCGTCAAACTGTACAGCACCGTATATGTTGTCACGAGAGGAAGGGATGAAGCTGAAAAGGTTTCGTGGACAGCCAATTTTCTCTAAAGCCTGTCCTGCCCTGTTGATGGTGTTCCCGATACTTCCCTTTTCGCTGGTGTATGGAGAAGGTCATATCCACCGTAGATCTGCCAGCACCGTGCTGTGCTTTGGGATATACTCAGTCTGCAAATATGGAGCCTTTTAAGTGTGACCATAGCGAAGGTCTTCCTAGTGACACTAAGGAATGAGATGTCACTGTAGTTTTTGCACTCTCCTCTATCACCTTTGTTTTTGGATAACATGATGAGTTTTGTGTTATGCATGTCCTGAGAAATGGATCCTATCTTCCAACAGGGAAGGAGGAAGTCATGATAGTGTGGCATGGTAGCACAGTGGTTAGCACAGTTGCTTCACAGTGCCAGGGACCTGGGTTCGATTCTCGGCTTGGGTCACTGTCTGTGCAGAGTCTGCACGTTCTCCCTCTGACTACGTGGGTTTCATCCGGGTGCTCAGGTTTCCTCCCACAAGTCCTGAAAGACGTGCTTGTTAGGTGAATTGGACATTCTGAATTCTCCCTCAGTGTACCCGGACAGGCGCTGGGTTGTGGCGACTAGGGGATTTTCACAGTAACTTCATTGCAGTGTGTAATGTAAGCCTACTTGTGACACTAATAAAGATGATTATATTATTATTAGATGGGATTTTCTGTGCTTGAGCAGTTCAGCCTGAATCCCACCTTTGTCAAGTGCCTTTTGCTTGCAAAGCAATCAATAGCTTTTTCAAGTTCAAGTAACTCAAAGCTGCGGGACGGTATCAAATGCAGACGGGGAGTGTCCATCACAAGGGAATACTGCACATAGCATGACATTGTTAACTTCTCCTGGTGAGTACTTCACCAACTGCCCATTTCAGGGTGGCAACCTTGGTGAGCAAGACTTAAGGTTTTGATGTGAAAGGTGCTTTTTAATTGCTGTTTCTTTTATGTTCCGTTAATTGTTGCCAGGACAGGCTGTAAATTCCAATCTTAAATATTTACTCTATTGTCAGCTCAGATATAGACAATTCAGGTCAAACAGGGATTTGTTTGTACTTCTTTCCATTGAGTACACTGTAATCCCTGTTCATGACTTGGTCTCCTTTACACTGAGAAGACCAAACACAGACTGGGTGAACCAAAAGACTTTAGCAATGGGCATCTGAGCAGGCAAAGCAGGGGAAAGGCAGCTTGCCTCTAGCTCTGCTAAAGCCACAGGAACCATCATGCAGGAGTAATAAGAAAACAAACAGGAATAATTTGTAGTTGCACACAGAAGATCACTTGGCTGTTTCACTGTGTTAAATTGTCACTTTTCTCTTCAAGGCTTATGAACAATAAATGTTATTTCAAAGTTCCATTGTTCTGTCCTCCCTGTTGTTACCTGCCGATTGATGAACAGCCATCAGCCCTGAGGGAAATAGTATGATTGAGTAGGAGACAAGTAATGGATTTCAGTGAGAGAGATGGATTGTTGACTGTGGGATTGCTTTGTGCTGGATGCTTGGGGGAGGTTGTGGGAGGTACGTGGACTGGTGTGGCAAATGGCTACATTGCCTTAAGAGTAGCATCGCTGGGACATCACTGGCAGCTAGTTTAGCGGCTGAAGGTGTCGTTGGCATAGCCCCTCTTCCTCCTCTTCCTGCTACTCTTTGTTACTCTATATAAGACCAATACACCATGATCATTTGGAACACCCTTACTGGTGCATACTTAAACCGTACCCTAGATCAATCTGGGCACCTGAATCACAGACAGAATCCTCCGGCCATTCGCTGATGGATGGGTTCCCTGGTTCCGCCGGTAGCGCACCTGCACCCGTGGGTTTCCCCACAGCATGGGGTGGTTTCAATGGGAAATCACATTGACAAGCAGCGGGAGTAAAGAATCCCAGCGTTAGTGAATGGCATGCCAAATTCTCTATCCTCGCTAGCATCAGGGTGGCCTCGCAACGAAGAATCCCAGCCCATATCCTCAACATCCTAATAGCTTGCTCAAAGACCACTCTGCTGCTCAAGTAGTTTTAGCTGTATCTTTCCTGGCTATCAGTGATCGGGCTCCTCACATCATCAGCCATGTCCTTGCTCCAACTGGTTATATGCTGACTCTGCTTAGAGGTGTGAATGTCTGTGGGAGACCTGACTGGAGCAGGATGATAGTATCATGGCAGCTTTCTGTGTACCGTTCACTGACACGCATGATGATCTTTGGATGGTTGCTGACCAGCTGAACATTAATGGAATTAATTATTTTTTGATTGCTTAATATTGCTGGTTGCTCTGAAGATGCCTCTATTGCCTTAGGCTGTGACTCACCGTACCCGTGGAAATCCAGTCAAAGCAGGAATACCTAGGGCCCTCTCATTTCAATTGGGCTTATCAGCAGAACAATTGATGTATGTTGTAGCCCTGGCATAACACAACATCTGCCACTTGGGAGATACACTTGTGTGCAGCAGATAGTGAGATGCTACAGGTATCACCAGGAGATCCATAGAAGGGCTGGCGATGAACAAATTCAGGGTAATGTTAACTTTGATCATCACTGACAGTTCAAGCCCACTGGCCTAGTTGACATGAAGTCTTCTTCCAGGAGACTGCAAATGTCGGCAATGATGTGATTTTGAGCCTCCTGGGGCACAGATGCTCAGGCCCATTCAGAAAGCTAATCCTAACCTATACTGGGGGCACTGCCTCCTGTCAGGTGGAGGCCTGTGTTCATCCTCTCCATCTTGTAGAGGTTGAGGAGAATGCTGCTGCTGGTGATATGGTTGATGATACGCCATTTGTTCCGCTTTTGAAGCTCAAGTTGAATAAACTGTTTCAATGCTACTAAGAAATGCAGATTAAAGGCAAAGAACTCCAAAGCAGCAGAAGTGACTTCCAAAGTCTTGAAAATCACCTCCAAAGCCATGAGTGAACGAGTGCTGTGAGCAAAAGCCTTTTAATTAGGCAAAGAAGCATCTGTCATATTTCAGTAGCTTGTCAAGTGCTCAGCCCTGTCCATTATCATTGTCTGCCTGCTTTGTTTTACCTGGCCAGTTTCAAGAAGCCTTGGAAATCTGTGTGCTGACAGTTAAAAACAGAATCCAGGGCTAAAGCTGCAGCTAATTCTCTTTGCACTAATGCCTGCCCCACAGAGGTTTCTTCTGCACCAACGAACAGATCCTGTGAAATGCCAAAGATGGCAGGTTCTAGCATTTTCTCATCTTTTATCCTGCCACTCACACAGCCGCATGCTGACCTTGGCGAGTCAAAGGTCCACACGTTAGCTCTGTCTCCCTCTCATAGATGCTGCCAAACCTGCTGAGTATTTACAGCATTTTCTGTGTTTATTGCTGATTTTCAGAATCTGTACTATTGAGTTGGTGTACACAGCTGGTGTACACAGCTGGGTGATCCAGGGCTAACAAAATCTCAAAAGCCAAATACTCTGCATGCTGGAAATCATTATCCTGAAACGTTGGCCCGTAACTTCCTGTCCGATCCTGGATTTATGCTGATGGTCCACCGCACATGTGCGGCACGGCAACCCAGAAGTGCGGAAGCATGGACATGCACATGAAACCACCCGCTGTTTAAACTCCTGATCCGTTTTTTTTACCGGCTTGATTTGGTCAATGTTCCTCGATGCTAGGTAAGTTTTTACACATTTATTTGCACTTTTTTTCTCAGTCCAGAATCATCGAGCAGGAGACATCGGGAGCCAGTTTTCGTTAGGTTAATGTTTTATATTATTGTGTTTTGCGTTTATAAATATATTTATAATGCAAATAAAGTGAAAGGAAGATATATATATTTTTTAACTTTGGTGTGTCATGAGGCTGTTAATTCCATTAAAAAGTACTTTAATGTATAAATTGAGTTGGAGTCACAGAAAGTGAAAGAAAGATTTTTTTTTAAAACTTTGGTATGTCGCGAGGGTGTTAATTCCCTTAAAAGAACTATAATGGATAGAATGGGTTTGGAATGCATGTAATCTTCGACGATCACTCTCTAACGAATATGATTGTCCACCTAAGATGCTCCATGTTACTGGTCATGGATTCTGTGGGTCCTTGCCCTGATGAGCCTGATCCGATAGCCACATCTTCAATCACTCATTTGGCAGGAGTTTCCAAAAGGTGGGATCGGCCCTTGGACTCTAGATCGTGGATATTCCTTTCTGGGTCTCCTTTTCTGAGCCTACTCTGACGTCGGGTGTTCTTGAAGAATTGTGTCCATTCAATCAGGAGGTTCCTCCAAGTAGGCCACTTCTGAGCTGGGGTCCCCCAGGCATTGACATCTATGTTCCATTTCTTGAGGTAAGCTTTCAAGGTGTCTTTGAAGAACTTCCTTTGTCCTCTTGTTTGGGGTCCTTCCTTGAGCTGGGATTCCTAAGCATACGGGTGGCCCAGCAGAGTTGGTTTTGGATGATCATGACCTTGGTAGCGATGCTATTGACTCCTTCAAGGACACTATCATTAGCACACCTGTTCTACCAGCTGATTCAGAGCTAAAGTACATTTGGATTTTGCAATGTATTTTAAGCTATGTTGTTTAAGAGTCCCCTGCTGTAATGTTCATCCTTACATGCCTCAGTGATTACTTCAAATTCTTTAACAAAGTATAATGCCTTAGTTGACGTATGCAAGCCTCCTGTAAACTAATGTGACCTATCTCTCTGACAGGTATTGCAGAATCTAGTGCAGATTCAAAATCCGTAATCATGCTTTACCTCCACTGGGGCATCACGCTTATAGCTTGGCTTCTTAAAATCCTTGAACTTCTTTTGAAGGTGCAGGGATCTTGAGAGAAGAGTAAGGCTACTTCTTCGCTTGGCAAGGAAGCAAATCAATTATCCGCCCCTAAGAGTTTATATATAATAATCTTTATTGTCAGAAGCAGGCTTACATTAACACTGCAATGAAGTTACTGTGAAAAGTCCCAAGTCACCACATTCTGGCGCCTGTTCGGGTACACAGAGGAAGAATTCAGAATGTCCAATTCACCTAACAGAACGTCTTTTGGGACTTGTGGGAGGAAACCGGAGTACCTGAAGGAAGCCTACACAGACACAGGAAGAACGTGCAGATTCTGCACAGACAGTGACCCAAGCCGGGAATCGAACCTGGGATCCTGGCGCTGTGAAGCAACAGTGCTAGCCACTGTACTACTGTGCAGGAAAACAACATCCTGAAACGATGTCAGAGGAGATGTGTCCTCCCTTTCTCCCCTTCCCCTCTCTCTCCCCTTCCCCCCTCTCTCCCCTTCCCCCCTCTCTCCCCTTCCCCCATCTCTCCCATTGCCCCCTCTACCCTCCCCTTTAAAAATAGATGGAACCATTGTGTTTACGTGGAAAATATATTTTATTAACTTTCGTGCTTAAGAAATTTGTAAAAGTTGAGGTTATTACACAAAATGTCAGCTGATAAAATTAAACATTAAGTTAAATGTTAACTGGTTTCAAAGTTTAACAAATAATAGTTTGTTATTTATAAAATAGTTTTTGTAAATAAATGTCTTCCATTAAACTTCACAAGTTTCTACAAATGCCTTATTGAACCATCAAAACACAATAGTTAATTATGAGATAATTATAAATGAATAAGATAATTGAAACAAACATAGGAACACGGTGGCACACTGGTTAACACTGCTGCCTCACAACACCAGGGACACGCATTCAATTCAGACCTCGGGTGACTGCGGTGTTTTCACATCCTCCTGTTCTGAATGTGTTTCCTACAACCATAGAATTCCTACAGTGCAAAGGAGGTAATTCAGCCCATCAAGTCTGCACCGACCCCTGAAAGAGCACCCTACCGAGGCCCATTCCGTCCCCTGAACCTAACCTGTACATCCCTGGAAACTAAGGGCGCGATTCACCGGAATAATTTCTACGTGTGGTCGCGAGCGGGAGCTGCCGCAAGATTCCCGGCGCTCAGCCCAGCGAGGCCAGCAGCACCATTAAACATTAATTGGTCCATTTAGTGAGGGCCCACGGGCTTCTTGCCGTAAATGAAGGCTTGCCAACCTATTCGCTGGGACCCTGCTTGCCAGCCCGTTGTCAAAAAGGTCGAGTAGCACTTCAACAGCGCTTGCAGAGACAATACCAGTCAGCTCGCAGAAGACCAGTCCCAAGATTCAGCGATGTGGACTTGGCGAAGTTCCTAGATGCGGTTGGGGTCAGGAGGGATGCCTTGTTCCCAGAGGGTCCGGAGAGCGAGCCACAGGGCAGCCAGTGACGTCTGGAACGAGGTGGCAGTGGCTGTAAGCTCAGGGAGTGTGACTAGGAGGCCTGGCCTGCAGTGCCGTAAGAAAGTTAATGACCTACACCGGGCAATTGGGTGAGTTGACACCAATGCCCCCCCCCGAGCGGTTTCCGCCCCACGCGAGCATCCAGCCCCCATACCTCCATGCAGCTCCCAACCCTCCCTACACCCTGCCTCTCCTTTCAAATACACCAACCCTTCCTTCACACACACCCTTCCACTACTGAGAACCACGCATGTGGTTGATGGTGCCCCCTCTGTGTCTCCACAGGAGAAGCTCTCGCACAATGGCCGGGTAAAGACCCAGAGTGGTGGAGGCCGGACTTTCTCACCACCTAAGAGGCTTGGGCCCTGGAGGTGACGGGGGTGGTCAAGGACAGAGCAGTCACCAATGCGGAGGCTGATGGATGCCGCAGAGGTGAGGATCCACCGGACCCCACCCGGAGGACCTGTCAAACATGAGTTGTTATTGCCATATTGACTGACCCATCCCTCCCACTGACCACATGTCCATTCTCCCACAGGTCCTCCAGCCAATGGCACCGGCTCATCCCGGGCGGCACCCTCTCCTGCCTCCCAGGAGAACACCTTGGAGGAGAGTTCCAAGGAAATCACGATCAATGCATCACAGCTATCACCCCACCCTCCGCCAGCGCAGAACACACCGGTGGGAAACGTTAGTGGACATGCATCTGGGGCACAATCTGGTGAGCACCACACAGCTGCTGATCCACATAAGGTGGAGTCAGGAACTTCCAGGTGAGACAGCAGTCAGAGTTCTGCTGGATCCCAGGACCCAGCTGGGTCCAAGTTGATGCTGAGCCTCTGTATACGGTTACCCGGAGCTGATGGAGATGTTAGGATGCAGCCGGACATTCAGAGGGGGATGCCAATGACATTCCAGCAGGTCCATCGACGATTGGAGGAGGTCGCCGGCAGTGTGGCACCAAGGCCAACACTGCTAGGGTGGCGTCCGCAGTGGAGAGCCTGGTGCACTACGTCAGCACCATTAGTCAAGATGTCCAAGGCGTTGCGCAGTCAGTGACGGCCATGGCTGAGGGCCTCGGTGGAACATCTGACTCTCTGGGGGATGTTACCCAGTACCAGGCTGATCTTGATGACCCTGATGAGGTTCTGCGGGACATGCCCCGCTCTCAGATGGGAATGGCCAAGACGCTACGGAGCTTGTCCCAGTCACTGAGCAGCATCGCCGAGGGCGTCGACACCATGGTACAGACATTGGGCAGCTGGCAGGGCTGACACCTGTGGCATACTAAAAACATTTGAGCACAACCAGTTTGATGCCTCTGTCACTTTCTTTTGCAATGCGAGCCGACCTCTGAATCCTTAGCCCATCTCTCCAGGCATCTCCCCCTCCCCCGGCACACTGCTTGCAGACAATGGGTGTGAGCGAGCACTCAGCAGACAGGCAGGAGTCAGACTATGGCATAGATTGAGGAGCACCAGCGCTCAGCTCTCTGCGAGTTATCATCACCCTATGCCTTTGACAGTGACCCGCTGACGGTGCCGACACAGTCCCAGCACCCTGGAGTGATGTAGCACAGATCCTGGGAGGGTGTGAGATGGGGATGGTCGGTGGGTGCCCTATGTGAAGCGTGCGAGTAGGAGGGCCTCCCATAGCCGTCCAGGCTTGCTGGACCCTCGCCGCAGCCGCCTGTCCTGCAGCATCTGACTGCTCCTCCGGTTCCTCCCTGGGATTGTCCTCCAGCCCTTGCTGGTCCGATGCCACCACATCATCCTCTTCCTCCTCCTCACCCTCCTCGGAGGAGGAAGTGGCCACATTTTCCTCATCCTCAACCTCTAGTAAGTCGCCCCGCTGCTGTGCCAGGTTGTGGAGGACAGTAAGTCGCCCCGCTGCTGTGCCAGGTTGTGGAGGACATAGCCGACCAGCACAAAGCGGGCGTCCCTCTGGGGGGTGTACTAAGCTGCACCACTGGAGCAGTTGAGGCATCGGAACCGCATCTTGAGGAGTCCAATGCACTGCTCAATCACAGCCCGGGTGGCCACATGGGCCTTGTTGTATCGGGTCTCTGCTTCGGTCTGCGGCCTCTGTACTGGCTTCATTAGCCAGGTCCTCATTATCCCCAAGAGCCAGCTGGCCATCCTGGTGTGCTCCTAGAGGTAGCCAGGGATGATCGACTGTGCCAGCATGTAGCTGTCTTGGACTCCCTGGGAAGCGTGCACACATGTGCATGATCTTCATGTGGTGGTCACACATGAACTGTATGTTCAGGGAGTGGAAACTCTTCCTGTTAACGAAGGGCTTCTCAAATGGCCCGGTGAACGCAAGGCAACATGCGTGCAGTCTATCAGACCCTGAACCTGGGGCATCCCGGCAATGGCGGAAAATCCTGTGCCCAGGCATCCTTTTGGGCTTGGTCCATTTCAAAGTTGATATAGTTCTCCGCCCAGGCTTACAGGGCATCTGTGGCCTGCGGACTGCACCTGTGGGCCATGGCCTGCGAGATACCACACTGGTCCCCGCTCGAGCCTTGGAATGATCCTGAGGCGTAAACGTTCAGGGCTGCGGTGACCTTGACGGCCACCAGGGGCGGGTGTCCTCCTCCTCCACGTGGTGCCACATCCGCTAGGACATGGCACAGATGCAGCGCCATCTCCTTGTTGAGGCAGAGCCTCCTGTAGCACGCGCTGTCGTCATCTGTTCAAATGACCAGCAACGCCTGTATACCTTGGGCCATCACGGGCCTGATGAGCGGCCAGATTCTCAGGGTGTGGGGCAGGAGTCCGGCATGTGGTCCGTGGCCTTGAGCATCTGTAGACACTGCTGCTGCCTACTTCTCCGGCGTCTGGCAGCCCGGCCAAGCAGCAGCACCACGAGGGAAAGTTCTGCAGTGTTCAAAATACCATTCATGCCATTCAATATCTGTAAGGCATTGGGAGAGAAGCTGCTAGACTGCTAAACAACGGTGGCTCCCACCCCAGGGCCCTCCATTTCCCCATTGATCCCCCACCCCCCACCCGGAGAGCCCTGCCCATGCACTCCAGGCCGCAGCGGGCTCCCCTCACCTAAACCCCACACCCTTTTCACCAGCTCATAATGTCACCTGGACCGGGTGCTGGTCCCCTCCCCATGGCACTCACCCACCCTCCGGCCGTGGACATGGCCCCCGGAGCTGTGCCCCATCCCTGGGTGTTCAGATGTTGGCTGCTGTACCCGTGGTGTTGCTTGTCGCAGTGTCTCGGCATTATGGTCTTATAGGGATGCTAGGCAATGATTCTCACATGCTACATGGCCCACCTACCCACAGTGATCCACTTGGGTTGTGTGAAGTGTTCACTTCACCGCGACTGCCAATTCCCTATTCAGCCTTCAACCGCATGGCCAGAGGCCTCGCCAGTCAGTGGGGGTTATGGGTGATCAGTGGGGCTGATGCGTAGGGACAAGAGCTGCCCCCAGAATAGATACACACGATCCAGGGGTTGGCATGCTGGTGCCGTGCGCGGTTGCCCCCCGCCCCACCCTCCCATGGCGGCCCACCCCTACGGAGGGTTCCAAGTTTAGGTGGGATTACTGGGATAGGACAGGCGGTGGGGGCCAGGATAGGCTACTCGTTTGGATCATCGGTGCAGACTCGATAGGCCGAATAGTTTTCTCTGCAGTGCAATGATTCTATAAATGCAAATCAAAACAATATCATGGGCGTCATTCTCCGACCCCCCGCCGGGTCGGAGAATGGCCGTTGGCCGCCGTGAATACCGCCCCCGCCCCCGCCGAAGTCTCTGCTCCCGGAGATTGGGCGGGGGCGGGAATCCGGCCGCGCCGGTTGGCGGGACCCCCCGCTGGATTCTCCGGCCCGGATGGGCCGAAGTCCCGCCCAGGAATTGCCTGTCCCACCGACGTAAATCAAACCTGGTATTTACCGGCGGGACCAGGCGGCGTGGGCGGGCTCCGGGGTCCTGGGGGGGGGGCGCGGGGCGATCTGACCCCGGGGGGTGCCCCCATGGTGGTCTGGCCCGCGATCGGGGCCCACCGATCCGCGGGCGGGCCTGTGCTGTGGGGGCACTCTTTCCCTTCCGCCTCCGCTACAGCCTCCACCATGGCGGAGGCGGAAGAGACTCTCCCCACTGCGCATGCGCGGGAAACTGATAGCGGCCGCTGACGCTCCCACGCATGCGCTGGGAAACTGACAGCGGCCGCTGACGATCCCGCGCATGCACCGCATTTCCGCGCCAGCTGGCGGGGCAACAAACGCCATTTCCGCCAGCTGGCGGGGCGGAAATCCCTCCGGCGTCGGCCTAGCCCCTCAATGTTGGGGCTAGGCCGCCAAAGATGCGGAGACTTCCACACCTTTTTGCCGGCGCGATGCCTGTCTGATTGGCACCGGCTTTGGCGCCAGTCGGCGGGCATCCCGCCGTTGGGGGAGAATTTCGCCCCATATGTTCAAAGGAGAGTGACAGCAAAAACCCTGGGGTTTTAAAATCTTATCCCAAAATCTAAATTAAAACATATGAATGTTTTTAATTGTACTACATGTAAAGTTAAATGATAATATAGTGCAGACTTAAATAGTTTCACAGATTTCAAACAAATAACATCAGCAGCGGTATTCTCCCTTCCACGCCGGGGCCAATCACTCCGGCATCAACAGGTGGATGCCGGAGGGGTTGGCGCCGCTCCAACCAGCGGCGACGGGACTGCGCGAGTTTGCGCATGCGCCGAAGGGCCGGCATGATCTCGCGCATGCGCGGAGCCGCCGGCGTATTTCGGCGCATGTGCGCCGCGCCGGCCCTTCTTCCCCGCGCCGGCCATGGCAGAGCCCTACAGGGGCCGGCGCGGAAGGAAGGAGTGCCCTCACGGCACAGGCCTGCCCGCAGATCAGTGAGCCCCAATCGCATGCCAGGCTACCGTGGGGGCGTCCCCCGGGGTCGGATCCCCCCGAGGACCGCCCCCGCCGACTTACCCGCCAGGTCCCACGCCGGCGGGACTGGCCAAAAATGGACGGCCGCTCGGCCCATCGGGGCCCGGAGAATTGCCGGAGGGGCCGCTGCCAACGGCCCCCGACCGGCGTGGCGTGAACCCCGCCCCCGCCTGAAAAATGGCGCTGGAGAACATTACAGCCAGCGTCGGGGTGGTGGGCGGGGTTCGCACCCCCACCCGGGGATTCCCCGACCTGGCGGGGGGGGGGGGGGGTAGACAATCCCACCCCAGAAGTTCCCCTTCAGTGACTGCAAAATCCCCTGGGTCGCTTTTAAATTTCAAAATCATAATGTAAATTAAAACATAATCAATGCTTTTACGTATGCCACATATAAAGTTATATAATAATACAGTGCAGATTTAAATAGTATCACAGATTTAAAACAAATAAGAAAACCTCTGTTCACTTATGAATAATCATCTTTAATCATAAAACAAAATTAAAAATTACTTTAAATCTGTTGTAAAAAGTGTACAAACCTTTAAACACTTGTTAAACGTGTTGCCTGTTGTCTTCAATATAAATCTGCAGTTTAAATACCTGCCCTCAATGGGTGTTCCCATAGCTGCTGCGTCACAAGGGGGCGTGACTACATCAAAACTGCGTCGCGCTGGAACCTGCGTAGATAGTCATGCGAAAGTTCCAAGGCTGCCGCTAGAGCAGGATGGTCCATTGGGCTTTCTGAGGGCAGATAAGTGTGCAGTTTTCTATCTCAGGATATGTAGCCTGTGACTTCTGACGATAATTGGAAATTACGGGCCAACAAAACTATTTTTCACATATGCACCTCCAACATTTTCAGTTTTTATTATCAAACAAAATCTCGTCAGATTTGTAGGCAGATTTGTAGTGAAGCGATCAGCCAGCCAGCAAAGATTGCTTCCTTCCATAAGTTTACATCTAAGCCAAAGGTCCAGGTGTTACTCGCCGCCAAAATCCATTAACACATGGAATAAATATTGTTGCAAACATATTAATGTATAGTTAAAGACAATGTGATCAACTGAAGCATCCCATTCTACTTATTTATGAGTAGGTTAATTTTTCAGGTCAGCGATCCCTGAAACTAACCAGCACAAATCTTTCATATTATAGCCTGCATGAATTCACATCTTAATCTCTTACAACCTTTTTCCGAATGGAGAGAAATGCACAAACCTTTAATCCCCTTTTTCGCCCAAACTGCTTGTGGTGATTTTTGTGTGGTTGCCTTCTGGATGGAAAGCACAGTGTTCACAAAGACACTTGAAGCTGGGATCATCAACAAAGCTAAATTTATTTATACTACTTAAATTAAAGTTTGACACGTATTCCTATAGTAAACAAATAGATTATATTAATCTACACTATCGCTACATTATATATCATAACTATATTCTATCCTCTCTAGTTCTACTATGCACTTCACTCCAGTCTCCTCTCTTTTATTCCACTCTCTTCCAGAAGCCTAAGAGTCAGTGCCTTTTATAGTACTGTCCCTAGCTCCATCTAGTGGCTAATTGCAACATGACATTAACTCTTCACATGCTGTACCTTTCTATAATGTCACACTGCTCTGCTCAGTTTGCACACAGAGAAAAGCAGAGATTCACGTCTTTAACCTATCGTCTAGCTCTGAGTCAATAATCATTAATAAAAACTGCTAACTGATTGAATCAAGGAACCTCCACGTCATGACATCCAGCCTGTCTGCCCAGATAAGTTGCTTTCTGCAATCCATGAATGAAACCAACACAAAAGTGCAGGTGCTGATTACTCTTATCCGTGTTATTGGAATGTGCTAACAATCCTGGCTTGTCACAACTGAGATGGATACATTTTAATGGCTAACACATTTGCTTTGAGAAAGTTCATCGAAATTCCGAACGACTCTTTCTGACAGTAGCTCCAGGCTTTTTCCTTTCAAGCCAGAAACATATACTGACTCTCCGGGAATCAATCCATCATTTCCTGAGGCAGAGTTTACATCAAAAGCATGTTACACCTTAAATCAAATTAACCCTCCAGGTAAACTAAGAAAAACATCTCAAAATATAACAGGTGTAAAGGACAGAGAAACACCATGGATTAATTCCACAAAGAAAAACTGGAATTTAAAAAAATAAAATGTCAAACTTCAACCAAAATCTTCCACAGGGAATCAGTTCATACAAGAGGCTGCATTTTTAGTGTAGGTGCAGGGAAACAGAAGTTGGGACCATGGGCTTCATTCTCCGACCCCCCAGCGGGTCGGAGAATGGCCGTTGGCCGCCGTGAATCCCGCCCCCGCCGGTTGCCGAAGTCTCCGAAGGGAGAAAAGTCGGCGGGGCGTTAATGGCGCCGCAGACGTCGGAGAATGGCACGGGTGTGCGCAAGGCAGCTGATTTTGGGCCTGCCGATATTCTCCCGTCCGGATGGGCCGACGTGATGAACGATAACGTCGACGTAAATCAAACCTCCTTTTCATCGGCGTGAACCTGTGCTCCAGGTTCACGCCGACCAGCGTGGAGGTGAGTGACGGCCTGGGGGGTTGGCCGCTGGGCAGGCGATGGCGTGGCCGCAGTCTGAATGGGTGGGGGAGAGGTGTGTGTAGGGTTTTGTGTGTGTGTGTGCGGCGGGGGGGGTGGTTAGAGTGGGCTGGGCTCCGGGGGAGTGCCGGGAGGGGGATGGGAGGTCCGTGCCGGGGAGGGGGATGGGGGGTCCGTGCCGGGGAGGAGGATGGGGGGGGGGGGGTCCGTGCTGGGGAGGGGGATGGGGGGAGGGTCCATGCCGGGGAGGGGGGTGGGGGGGGGGATCCGTGCCGGGGAGGGGGATGGGTCCGTGCCGGGGAGGAGGATGGGGGGGGGGTCCGTGTCGGGAAGGAGGATGGGGGGGGGGTCCGTGTCGGGAAGGAGGATGGGGGGGGGGCTCCGTCCTGGGGAGGGGGATGGGGGGGTCCGTGCCGGGGAGGGGGATGGGGGGGCGGGGTCCGTGCCGGGGAGGATGGGGGGGGGGGCTCCGTGCCGGGGAGGGGGATGGGGGGATCCGTGCCGAGGAGGGGGATGGGGGGGGGATCCGGGGAGGGGGATGGGGGGGATCCGTGCTGGGGAGGGGGATGGGGGGGGGTCGGTGCCGGGGAGGAGGATGGGGGGGGTCCGTGCCGGGGAGGAGGATGGGGGGGGTCCGTGCCGGGGAGGAGGATGGGGGGGGGGGTCCGTGCCGGGGAGGAGGATGGGGGGGGGGATCCGTGCCGGGGAGGGGGGTGGGGGGGGTCCGTGCCGGGGAGGAGGATGGGGGGGGGGTCCGTGCCAGGGAGGAGGATGGGGGGGGGTCCGTGCCGGGGAGGGTGATGGGGGGGGGGGGGAGTCCGTGCCGGGGAGGGGGATGGGGGGGGGATCCGTGTCGGGGAGGGGGATTGGGGGGGGGATCTGTGCCGGGGAGGGGGATTGGGGGGGGTCCGTGCCGGGGAGGAGGATGGGGGGGGGGTCCGTGCCGGGGAGGAGGATGGGGGGGGGGATCCGTGCCGGGGAGGGGGGTGGGGGGGGGGGTCCGTGCCGGGGAGGAGGATGGGGGGGGTCCTTGCCAGGGAGGAGGATGGGGGGGGGTCCGTGCCGGGGAGGGTGATGGGGGGGGGAGTCCGTGCCGGGGAGGGGGATGGGGGGGATCCGTGTCGGGGAGGGGGATTGGGGGGGGATCTGTGCCGGGGAGGGGGATTGGGGGGGGGGTCCGTGCCGGGGAGGAGGATGGGTGGGGGGTCCGTGCTGGGGAGGAGGATGGGGGGGGGACCGAGCCGGGGAGGAGGATGGGGGGGGGGGTCCGTGCCGGGGAGGGGGATGGGGGGGGTCGTGCCGGAAGGGGGATGGGGAGGGGGGGGCCCGTGCCGGGGAGGGGGATGCGAGGGCAAGTGAGTTGGTCCACCTGGCCAGGTGCCAGCCTCCAACAGTTGGACCCATGCGGTCCATGCCAGCTGGCTGGGGGGAAGGAGGGGATATGGGCAATGATGACATGTCGTCTCCCCCCCCCCCCCCCCCCCCCACCAGGCCGTAATGTTTTCCGATCATCCAGCGATGTTGGCCGCCGTGGCGGCAGCCGCTAATGTCTATGTTGCCCTGGATGAGGAGGAGGAGGAGGAGGAGCGTGCCAGAGAGGCGGCGCAGGCTGCCGCAGAGGGGCAGGCGGCAGCCGCCCAGGCTGGAGGGACACCTGACCGACAGGACGAGGAGGGGGAGGAGGACGTCGCAGCCCCACAGCAACGGAGGTACCCGAGGGCGCCCCGTGTGTACCGGCCCCGGCAGTCATACCAGGACCTCACGGACCGGGAATGCAGGAGGAGACTCCGGATGAGGCGGGGAAACCGTTGCACACATCTGCCACCTGCTGGCACACCTGTCACCGCGTGGCACTGGCGGGGGACACCCTCTCCCCATGTCCGTCAAGGTTACGGTGGCCCTGAACTTTTATGCAACGGGGTCATTCCAGGCACCGAGTGGGGACCTGTCCGGCATATCGCAGACATCGGTGCACCGGTGCATCCGGGCAGTGACAGATGCCCTATATGCCATGGCGCACCGCTACATCCTCTTCCCTGTGGACCGGGCCAGCCAAGATGCCCGGGCCGTGGGCTTCTCTGCCGTGGCCGGGTTCCCCATGGTCCAGGGCGCGATTGATGGGATGCACATCGCCGTGCGGCCACCTGCAGATAACAGGGCCGTGTTCACCAATAGGAATGGGACCTATTCGATAAACATACAGGTGGTCTGCGACAACCGCATGATGATCCTGCACGTCTGCGCCCGTTACCCAGGCAGTGTACACGACTCATACGTGTTGTCGCGGTCATCCATCCCCAGCATGTACGAGGGACGCCATCCCCGGCTGAGGGGCTGGTTGCTGGGCGACAGGGGCTACCCATTGCGATCGTGGCTGATGACGCCTATACGGAGGCCACGCAATGAGGCGGAGAACCGCTACAATGATGCCCATGTAGCGACAAGGGGAGTGATAGAGAGGTGCTTTGGCGTGCTGAAGATACGTTTCAGGTGCCTGGACCTCTCTGGGGGCGCCCTCCAGTATCGGTCAGATAGGGTCGGCCGCATCATTGTGGTGTGCTGCGTCCTGCACAATATAGCCCAGCAGAGGGACGATGTGCCGCAGGCAGAGGAGGGCGGAGTGGAGGAGCAGCAGGAAGAGGCGCAGTCCTCCCCAGATGAGGGGGATGGGGGCAATGGTCAGGGCAGATGGGCTAGAGACAGGCGGGTGGCTGTTCACCGTTACCGGCTGGCCCAGCGGGCACGGGACAGACTGATAACCGCCCGCTTCACTGACTAGATGGGCGTGGGAATCGGGTAGTGTGGCCACAGACCGCACACCATGGCAACAGCCGACCACCCACAGCCCCCACCCATCCACCCACCCAGCACCCTCACCCCCCTCCCCAACCCCACCCACCCCACCCACCCTACCCGCATGCACACCACCCCCCCCCATTGCCGATCCACCTGCGGCACAATGGCCGGGCTCACACAGTTGCGGGTGGACGCGTGTCTATTGCAGGCCATGGAGGATGATGACAACCCGCCCTGCGATGAGTTCCTGGCTCCACATCGTTGGACTATGTCTGACCCATGGCCACAGTACCACCATCCACCCGGACCATCCCTGCATGCAGCTGTGACACTGCAGCGCACGGTCCCATCCTCTGCCCGGGGGGATGTTGATGGCGGCCCAGGGGGAAGGGGGCAGACTCACCTGGGGCTGAGGTAAGACCACCCCTCACACACACACTTGCGCTCAACGTACATGACACCCCCGCACGCTTTGGACAGAGCACAAAGGCAGCTTCTGTAGGTGTAACATTGACTTTAATAACCAAAGGAGTTCATGCATGTGCCCTAGCCCCTAAAACTCATCTGTGCCCTGCACCCGTGCCAACTTACTCAGTATCTAATTGTTTGGCCTTACGGGCCCTTTGACTACGTCTACGTGGTTCCCCAGACGGTACAGCAGAACTGGAGGTGGACTCCTGTGATTCCTGCCCTCTGACACAGGATCCCTTTGGCGGCCGTTTCCTGGGGCGTCCTGGCCTAGATGGGCCAGGCTGCGGCCCGGGCGACTGGGATGGCGAGCTGCCAGCCTGTCCTGCCTGTTGCCCACCCGATGCACCTGGGACGGAAGGGGGGGAGTCCGAGGTGTCGCGGTGTTCCTGGACCTCCCCTACAGGGGGACCTGGGACGGACCACACCACCTCCTCCTCCCTCGGGGTGCCCGATGGCCCCCAGGCCTCTACATGGGTGGGGGATGCGAACGGACTGGCCATCCGACGCCCCCCCCCCGACATCTGGCGCTGCCAGTCCTGGAGGCCCATGCTGGTATTGACAGGGGTCTGCAGGTTTGCAGCCATGGAGCCCAGGGGGTTGGCTCCCCCAGGGGGAGCCCAGGCGACGCCGGCTCGCACATGGCCACTGGCGCCGATGCCCTCAGCGATGGCCTGCTGAGACTGGGCCATGGCCTGCAGAGACTGGGCCATGGCCTGCAGAGACTGGGCTATGGCCTGCTGAGACTGGGCTATGGCCTGCTGAGACTGGGCCATGGCGTTGAGCGCCTCTGCCATCTGGTGCTGGCACTGGCTCATGGCCTCCTGTGAGAGGGCAGCCATGTCCTGGGCCACAGACGCCGCCTGCACGGAAAGCCCCAGGCCTCGCAAACCGTTCCCCATGCCTGACACCGTTGCACCCATTGCCTCCACCGCGGACGCCACCCGTGCGGTGTCGGCCTGGGTGGCACGCATGACCGGCACCACTCCCAGCTCCTGGACGCAGGTGGACTCCTCCACCTGCGACTGCAGCTGCCGCAAGCCGGCCGTCACCCTCTTCGCTCGTCTCCGGGTCGGTGGTTGCATCGGATCTATGGGTGGGTGTGGTAACTCCAGGAACCCGGGGTCCATCTGGGCGGCAGATGTTCGCTTGGGCTGGGCTGCCCTCCGACCGCCCGGCCCCTCTGCTGCTCCTACCTCCACCTGTTGTACCGGGACGGCTGTGTTGTGCGCACCAGTGAGTGTACCAGACGCCTCATCACTAAAGTGCCCAACCGAGGTGAGTGTTTCTGCGATGGTGGAGGGTGTTGGTGACAGCAGTGGCGTTGTGTCGTGCTCTTCGTCCCACTCTGAGTCCATGGCACTTTGGGGTGGGGGTTCGTCTCCACCCATCCACTCTGAGTCACTGTCCGGCATTTCGACTTCCTGGGCAGTGCTGTCCCGGGTAGGGGTGTCCTGGGCAGTGCTGTCCCAGGTAGTGGTGTCCCGGGTAGTGGTGTCCCGGGTAGTGGTGTCCTGGGTAATGGTGTCCTGGGTAGTGGTGTCCTGGGTAGTGGTGTCCTGGGTAGTGGTGACCTGGGTAGTGATGTCCTGCGTAGTGGTGTCCTGGCTCGGCTGTGCCGGGGGCCTGTGGCTGCCCCTCTTGTCGCTGGGTGGCACACGCTGGCGTCGTCGCACCCGCACATGACGGGGGCGTCATCTCCCTGTTACTCCAGGTCTCGCCGTCTCCCATGGTCTCCAAGGGACATCCCGCGGGCGTCGCATGTCGGAGGGTCCGGGTCTCTCCGTCTCCCGTGGTGTGCGAGGGGCATCCTGCAGGCGTAGCATGCCGGAGGGTCCGGGTCTCTCCGTCTCCCGTGGCCTCCGAGGGGCATCCTGCGGGCGTCGCATGCCGGAGGGTCCGGGTCTCTCCGTCTCCCGTGGCCTCCGAGGGGCATCCTGCGGGCGTCGCATGCCGGAGGGTCCGGGTCTCTCCCTGCATCTGCGGGGATGGGTGCCTCGACGTTTGCTCCTGCGATACACAATGAAGCATGCATGGTTAGACACGCAGGCAGTGATCAGGTGATATGGGGGAGGGGGTTATAGGGGAGGGGTTATATGGGGACGGGCTGTCGGTGGCTCACTTGCTAGTATGCCCCCGACCTCTGCATCAGCAACCTCCCGGTCCTCAGGTCCGCCAGCCAGTTCCAGGGCCCTTTCCTCGTGCTTGGTCAGTGGCCTCTCATCAGCGGGGCCTCCTGCAGTCCTCACATGCTCCCTGGTGTTGTGTGCGCGTTTCTCCTGTGGCGGGGTGGGGGGTGGGGGTGGTGGCAGGGTAAAAGGCAACAGTGTTAGGCAGGTAGATGAATGCACGCCATCGGTTGCGCGTGTATTGCAGAGGTTAAGGTTGGGGCTGGATTCACTTGGGGATATGGGGGATATGGGGGAGGGGGGATATAGGGGAAGGGTGGATATGGGGGATATGGGGGGATATGGGGAGGGGGGATATGGGGAGGGGGGATATGGGGGAGGGGGGATATGGGGGAGGGGGATATGGGGGAGGGGGAATATGGGGAGGGGGTATATGGGGGAGGGGGGATATGGGGGAGGTGGGATATGGGGGATATGGGGGAGGGGGGATATGGGGGAGAGGGGATATGGGGGATATGGGGGGATATGGGGGAGGGGGGGATATGGGGGAGGGGGGATATGGGGGAGGGGGGGTTATGGGGAGGGGGGATATGGGGAGGGGAATATGGTGGAGGGGGGATATGGGGAGGGGGATATGGGGAGGGGGGATATGGGGGATACGGGAAGGGGGGATATGGGGGAGGGGGGATATGTGGAGGGGGATGTGGGGGAGGGGGGATATGGGGGATATGGGGGAGGGGGATATGGGGGAGGGGGGATATGGGGGAGGGGGATATGGGGGAGGGGGGATATGGGGAGGGGGGATATGGGGAGGGGGGATATGGGGATATGGGGGGATATGGGGAGGGGGATATGGGGGAGGGGAGATATGGGGAGGGGGATATGGAGGATATGGGGGAGGGGGATATGGGGAG
Source organism: Scyliorhinus torazame (assembly GCF_047496885.1). Classification (NCBI taxonomy): domain Eukaryota; kingdom Metazoa; phylum Chordata; class Chondrichthyes; order Carcharhiniformes; family Scyliorhinidae; genus Scyliorhinus; species Scyliorhinus torazame. Next base: position 264,889,932 of record NC_092711.1, read on the forward strand.
GGGTATATGGGGGAGGGCGGATATGGGGAGGGGGGATATGGGGGAGGGAGGATATGGGGATATGGGGGAGGGGGGATATGGGGGAGGGGGGGATATTGGGAGGGGGGATATGGGGGAGGGGGGATATGGGGGATATGGGGAGGGGGGATATGGGGGAGGGGTGTTATGGGGGAGGGGGGATATGGGGGGGGATATGGGGAGGGGGATATGGGGGAGGGGGGATATGGGGGAGGGGGGATATGGGGGTGGGGGGATATGGGTGAGGGGGTATATGGGGGAGAGGGGATATGGGGGAGGGGGGATATGGGGGAGGGGGAATATGGGGGATATGGGCGAGAGGGGATATGGGGGAGGGGGGATATGGGGGATCTGGGGGAGGGGGGATATGGGGGAGGGGGATATGGGGAGGGGGGATATGGGGGAGGGGGGATATGGGGAGGGGGGATATTGATATCGGGCGGGGGGAGGGGGAGGCTCACCCTGCCTGCTCTGACGAGGTTGTTCACCTTCTTGTGGCACTGGGTGCCTGTCCGTGGTGTCAGGGCCACAGCGGTGACGGCCTCTGCCACTTCCCTCCACAGACGCCGGCTGTGCTGTGGGGCAACTCTGCGGCCGTGCCCGGGATACATGGCCTCCCTCCTCTGCTCCACTGCGTCCAAGAGCGCCTCCACATCCCGTGACTGGAACCTCGGGGCTGAGCGGCGGCCAGCCATCCAGTCGGGTGTTCCGGTCGGGTGTTCCGGTCGGGTGGTGGGGAGCAGCGCGTCCTTATGAGCCGTCACGCCATGCGGCGTGTATGACGCTGCACGGCGTGAACCACGTGCGCAAACGCGGATCCCGTTACGTCGCTGCTAGCCCATTTTGGGCCGGAGACTTTGCAACAATTTTTCCAGCGTGACGCAAGTCAGATTTGCGCTGTTTTTTGCGCCGATCGGCGGACTTTGCGCCGATAACGGAGAATTTCACCCCATTTCTGTGTCGTGCATCTGCCCCCAGTTACTGGCCCCTAGATTCACAGGAGAAACTCTTAATTGTTGGTGGTTTGGGAGCAGAAAACGGAGATGGGACAACTCAAGTGCGGGCTCGATTTAAACTCACCACAGCAACCATCACTGCAGCTGTTGCTTCTCTGCTGTGCCTGGACCGTGAAGGATCAGAGAACATTTGTTTTGCTTTTCATGTGCAGGCCTGGAGGGATGCTGGAGACTGTGAGGGAGAGGTGAGAGGTCTTCCCAGAGAGTGGCGGGAGGTGGCCACCCACACAGGCCAAGAAGGATGGATGGACATTGTTGGCACTGTTAGAAGAAACAAGCTGAGAAGAACTTGGATCCAGTGCAACAATGAGCAAACACAAAAATTATTCTCATTATAAAAGACCTAAAATAACTTGCACCATTCATGTCTTCGTTACCTCTAGATTCGGCCATTTCAGTGCACTGCTGTCACCCCCGTATTCTACCCTCTGTAAACTTGAGGTCTGTGCCTTAACTTACGCTAAGTCCCATTGATCTCTTGCTCCTTTGCCCATTTACCTCCACTGATAGCTCATCAAGCAACATCTTAGATTTTAAAATTTTCATCCTTTTTTAAAAAATCTCTCCATTTCTGTAATCTCCTCCAGCCTGGCAGCCCTCCGAGATATCTATGTTTCTTTAAATCTGGCCCCCTGTGCATCCCTGATTTTAATCAATCCAACATTGGTGGCTGTGCCTTCAGTTGCCTTGGTTCCTCGCTCTGGAATTCCCACCCGACACTTCTCCAACTCTCTATTTCACTTCCCTCCTTTAAGACATTCATTGACAATCTTTGACCAAGCTTTTGGACATCTGACTTAACGGGTGAGATCTGTTGGTCACGCTGCGCCCAAACAGGAGTCCGCCATGGACGGTAGATGCCGGGAAAGGCCTTCCCGACAGCAGGTACACCTCACAAGATCTACGCAGCTCTTACAAGGCATCGTGATCAGGAGCCCGTCCACAATGGGCGGAACCAAGCTTCACATGCCTAAGTAGGTTTGAAACCCCCTTAAAAAAGCTGAATGAAGATCAATTGGCTCCCAGCATCTACTGACCTCCCCAAGGAGACCCAACCAAGTGCCATTCAATACTGGTCCACACAAATGTGAACCATGCAGAGCGGCACCTGGGGGTCTCCCAAGCCATCGGAGGCCTCTAGGTGGTCAGGGACAGGGCAGGGTGGCCCCCTTGAACATGGGCACCTTGGCACTTACAGGCTGGCACCATGGCACTGTCACCCTGGCACTGTTAAGGTATCCGGGTGGCGCTGCAAAGCCGGTAGCAGCACTGCCAGGGTACCAGGTGGCAATGCCCGAGTGCCTGGGTGCCAGGGTGGCCCTGCCAAGGGTCTGGGCCTGAGCGGGTAATATCCATGAAAGGACGATGGAGGGGCTATGAAGGATGAGGGGTTGCAGGGTAGGTACGAAGGAGCCTCCAGAAGGTTGCAGGGGTTAAGGGGGGGGTAGTGCCTGGAAGGGGAGCGGGCCCGAAAGGGCGGGGGGCAGAAAGGATTGAAAAGGGGGGCACTCAGCAACACCATTGTGGGGTGTCATCACTTGGGGGGGAGGTAATGCCTATGTGTTGGGGGGCGATATTGCCCATGGGTGGGGGTGTGGGGGACCCATAAGCCCACTTAGGGATCGAGGCACTCTTTCAAAATGGTATTCCGATTTCCGAGAAGCCGGTTTGGTCAGTGTGTTCAGCTCGCCAGTGATGAAAATAATTCCAAGAGTGGGCTTGACCTGGGAGTAACTCCCCAGAACCCAAAAAAGTTACGATGTGTGGTTAGATTGCGGTGGAGAACTCACCAACACAGCCATGGGAGAAATCCCCAGAAAAATCCACCACAAATGATACTTAGAAACTTTTCCGTCAGATCCCCCCCTGATATCTTGGCTTGATGACACATTTTGTTTTAATACTGCTCCTGTGAAGTGCATTACGATGTTTTATTGCGTTAAAAGGGGATTATATAAATATAAGTTGCTGTTGCAGACAGATTTTTGGGTACATTTCTGGTAATCACAGAATCGCAGAAAAATCCAGTGCAGAAGAGATCCTTCGGCCCATCGAGTCTGCACCGACTTATAAACGACACCTGACCTGCCTACCTAATCAAATTTGTTAGCACTTAGCTCATAGCCTTGAATGTTATGGCATGCCGAGTGCTCACCCAGGTACTTTTTAAAGGATGTGAGGCTACCAGCCTCTACCACCCTCCCAGGCCGTGCATTCCAGACCGTCACCACCCCCTGGGTAAAAATGTTTCTCCTCAAAGTAATGTCTACTATTTCTGCACAAAGCACCACTAGCATTGATGAAAGGCACTGTAATAGCTAAATGAAATGTAGATAGTAGGGGAGAAATAAGCTTGACATCTATCTGAATAAATTACTTGTTCCTAATTCAGCCCTTGATTGACTCTCTCAAAGTCTCTATTAACTGCCAATTTTATTTGTCTACAGCACAGATTGAGGTGGCTCTGTGGGTGTTGGAGATTGAATCACGCAGATATGGTTCTTTGCTAATACCTGCCAGCCCAGCTGGGTGATGAAGTATGTCTTCTACAAGCTCCATCCATCACAATATTCAGGGAGACCAGAACAGAGCACGAATGAATAGATGAACCCTACAGCAACACTGAACCATCATCAGCACAGAGACATCAATCTGACAAGGAGCATCGGGACAACAAATTTAGTGTCAGCAATTATTTTATCAATGGGCATAAAACTAGATGCATTTGTGTTTCCCACCTAAACTAGAACCGGTGATAAGCATGAAGGTCACCTTTGCAGATTGTTTCTGTCCATCTCCTCGCAGACAGTCCTGCTGGAAACTATAAGAACAAGAATTATACAATTAGATTTTAAAATAGCATTCTCTTTATGCAATTCATTTGGCAACTTTCCACTAACCAGAGAGGAAGATGACCCAAATGAGTTCTGTAAGTATATCTTTCTTTGTAATAGCTTTTGTTTCCCTAACAAGGAAGTGCAGTTTGAGCACAGCAATGATGAGAAAGGAAATTAAAGCAATTGGATTTGTTTATTGTCACGTGTACCGAGGTACAATGAAAAGTATTTTTCTGCGAGCAGCTCAACAGATCATTAAGTACATGAGAAGAAAAGGGAATAAAAGAAAATACATAATAGGGCAACACAACATATACAATGTAACTATATAAGCACTGGCATCGGATGAAGCATACAGGGTGTAGTGTTAATGAAGTCAGTCCATAAGAGGGTCATTTAGGAGTCTGGTGACAGTGGGGAAGAAGCTGTTTTTGAGTCTGTTAGTGCGTGTTCTCAGACTTCTGTATCTCCTGCCCGATGGAAGAAGTTGGAAGAGTGAGTAAGCCGGGTGGGAGGGATCTTTGATTATACTGCCCGCTTTCCCCAGGCAGCGGGAGGTGTAGATGGAGTCAATGGATGGGAGGCAGGTTCGTGTGATGGACTGGGCGGTGTTCACGACTCTCTGAAGTTTCTTGCGGTCCTGGGCTGAGAGTTGCCATACCAGGCTGTGATGCAGCCCGATAGGATGCCGTCTAAGCATTTATGAGTTATTCACTGACTTCAGTAAATCCTGATCAATAACTGATGGGATTGGGAAAAACAACTTTCTAAGGAGAAACCATTAATAAATATATAGGGTCACCTCCTAAACCAGTAATTTTGGATCATACTCATCAGTCAATGACACATTGACTGTCTCACAATTACATTAGCTATGGCAAGATTCTCTGGATAATGCATGGTATACACCATGCTCATTTTGGCATGTTGCAGAGCTTTAATTATGACCATGCACATCAATAAATGCTAGAGGGGTAGATTTTTGCATTTTGGAAGATTTTAATCCTGAATGGTGAAAATCCAGCCAAAAATGAATTGTGCTAATATCATGAAGTTTACTCTGGCCAATGTATTGGAGCAATTAATCATGATAATAAAAATAGAAAATGTTGGCGATGCTCGACAGGTCACGCAACATTTGTGGAGGGCAAAACTGAGCTAACATTTCAGGACTGTGACCTTTGGTTAGGCCTGCTGAGCAGCAAAACACAGTGGGAGAGAGGAGCCTTGAACAATACTGTAACCACTGACAGCAGCAGAGCTGCAAAGCACATCAGGAGAGAGCAGCCTTTACAAACAATGCTGGAAACACTGACAGGGTTAGAGTGCATGGAAGTACAATGGTTAAGAGGATCCTTTAGCCTCAGCACGGAAAACACTGGCAACATCAGAGCAGGAAAGCACATCAGGAGTAAGAAGCCTTTAAAAATAGTACTGGAAACATTGGTAATGGCAGAGCAGCAAAGCACATGAGAGAACGGAGCAGCGGCATGAGGCAGGTATGTATCGCAAATGGACATCTACAGGTACATCTACATTTAGAGTGAGTAAAATGATAAGCCTTGAATTTTTATTTTGTTATGATTTTATTTAATTTTATTAACTTTAAATTAAAACTAGGTTAATTAGTTAGCATACAACCAAGCTCATTTTGATCATTTACAAAAGCATATAATTCCTTGATTGAAACATATAAGCTCCTGAGGGACCTTGACAGGGTAAATATGGGGCGTCATTCTCCGACCCCCCGCCGGGTCGGAGAATGGCCGTTGGCCGCCGTGAATCCCGCCCCCGCCCCCGCCGAAGTCTCCGCTCCCGGAGATTGGGCGGGGGCGGGAATCCGGCCGCGCCGGTTGGCGGGACCCCCCGCTGGATTCTCCGGCCCGGATGGGCCGAAGTCCCGCCCAGAAATTGCCTGTCCCGCCGACGTAAATCAAACCTGGTATTTACCGGCGGGACCAGGCGGCGTGGGCGGGCTCCGGGGTCCTGGGGGGGGCGCGGGGCGATCTGACCTCGAGGGGTGCCCCCACGGTGGCCTGGCCCACGATCGGGGCCCACCGATCCGCGGGCGGGCCTGTGCCGTGGGGGCACTCTTTCCCTTCCGCCTCCGCCACGGCCTCCACCATGGCGGAGGCGGAAGTGACTCTCCCCACTGCGCATGCGCGGGAAACTGACAGCGGCCGCTGACGCTCCCGCGCATGCGCTGGGAAACTGACAGCGGCCGCTGACGCTCCCGCGCATGCGCCGCATTTCCGCGCCAGCTGGCGGGGAAACAAACGCCATTTCCGCCAGCTGGCGGGGCGGAAATCCCTCCGGCGTCGGCCTAGCCCCTCAATGTTGGGGCTAGGCCGCCAAAGATGCGGAGACTTCCGCACCTTTTTGCCGGCGCGATGCCCGTCTGATTTGCGCCGGCTTTGGCGCCAGTCGGCGGGCATCCCGCCGTTGGGGGAGAATTTCGCCCAAGGAAAGGATGTTTCCCCTTGTGGGAGAATTTTGAATTAGGGGTCACTATTTAAAAATAAGGGTTGCCTATTTAAGATAGAGATTAGGATAATTTGTTTCTCTCAGAGCATCATAGCTCTTTGAAACTTTCTTCCTCAAAAGGTAGTGGAATTGGAATCTTTAATTTTTAAGACTGGTAGATAAATACTTGATGTGAAAGGGGGTAAACAGTTACCGGGAGTAGGCAGGAATGTGGAGTTGAGGTTATATCTTATGATCTTATCGTGGGCAGAGCAGGCTCGAGGGGCCGAGCGGCCTACAATTGCTCCTAGTGATGTTATTTACGAGTGCTACTGGGAAGGGTTCAAACTAAATTAGCAGAGGTGTGGGAATCAAAAGATAATATTAGAAAGCAAAACTGAAATTCACAGAATATAGGGACAATCAGATATCACTAGAGTAGGAAATAGTAAGGTATTAGATGGGGTCAGAATAAGAGCGAACGTAGTAAGGTCTAAATTAGGTTTACTGTGCATGTATGTGAATGGGCAGAATTTAGTCAATATGGTTGCTGAGTGACATTCACAGATAGCCACAGGGAACTATCACGTTATTTTTTCCAGGAAAGTCTGGAGTGAAACGCCAGCGTTTTTACGCTGGATAATGGGTGATAATGGAGACCTGGCTCCAAACAAAATGCAGGAATGAGTATTCCTGGATATGAGGTTCAGGAAAAATAGGGAAAGAAAGAAGGGGTAGCAGTATTGATTAAGGAGAGCATTATTGTAAGGGGTGAATGAATAGGTTTAGTAAAGAATTGGGGGCGATGAATCTAACACCCCTGCTTTAGAGTAAGATCACATGCTAGTCAATGCTCTCCCTCAGGGTGTGAACAGCAACAAAACTCGCCAGCAAGGTTGTTTACTTTTTAGAAGAACAGAAATCTAAATTACAAACGGGCTTTTAGGCGAAGGTTTAATAATAAACCAACGGGGGCAAGATCGGAATTTTAAAACAATGGGTTGGATTCTCCAAAAATGGGGCTATGTCCCCTGGCTGGCGTAAAATTGCTGGCGTTTCACTCCAGACTTTCCTGGAAAAAATAAAGAGCAATTCTCTTACCTGCAGGAGGCTGGTACGAAGTCTTACAACACCAGGTTAAAGTCCAACAGGTTTGTTTCGATGTCACTAGCTTTCGGAGCGCTGCTCCTTCCTCAGGTGAATGAAGAGGTCTGTTCCAGAAACACATATATAGACAAATTCAAAGATGCCAAACAATGCTTGGAATGCGAGCATTAGCAGGTGATTAAATCTTTACAGATCCAGAGATGGGGTAACCCCAGGTTAAAGAGGTGTGAATTGTATCAAGCCAGGACAGTTGGTAGGATTTCGCAGGCCAGATGGTGGGGGATGAATGTAATGCGACATGAATCCCAGGTCCCGGTTGAGACCGTACTCATGTGTGCGGGACTTAGCTATAAGTTTCTGCTCGGCGATTCTCAGGAGGCTGGCAAGGACCCGGGGAGTTTCACGCTACTTTGGCTGCGGATACGGGCTCCCGCACTTCCGGTTCCGAGTCCGCGTATGCGCATGGGGTGGCGGCCTCCAGTGACCAAGAAACAAGGTTCCACTGATCTGCCCCACGCCGCTTAATCTGACCCGCCCGATTGCTGCCCCGGCCACCCATAAGACCCCCCCCCCCCCCCCGGTGCTGGATCCGCAGCCGCCGCGCGTGAGTCCCGAACGGCCAGACGTGGTTAGAATCACACCATCGGGAACTCGGCCGGTCGGGACCGGAGTATCGCTGGGAGAGCCTCTGGCAATAGCCCCCCAGCCGCACGTCGTGATTCGCGGGCGAGCATTTCTCCGGGGACCAGAGAATAGCGGGAGCGGCGCCGGGCCCGATTGTCACGTAAAAGTCGATTTTCTGCCCCTGCATCAAACGCGATTTCTGAGCGTGGCTGCGGAGAATCCAGCCCAATGTTCTGTGCACTAAAAACTGTATAAGTATTTTGTATCTGTGCCTTGGACGAGAGAATGGTATTAGAATGCTCTTGTCCTAGAGCTGTGAATTAGAGCTGTGAGAGTTGTATCAAGGGAGGTACTCCTCCAGAGGTATCTCTGGGGTGGTTCCGTCCTTGCTTGAATTATGAATAAACTATTCTAACTTGTGTCTTTGTCTCCTGTGGTTAGTTTGAAGAAGTCCACCACAACAGTTATGATGCTGGAGATAGAAGATGTCTTTGAGTGGTTAAAGACAGTGGATTCTCCGATTTGGAGACTAAGTGCTGACACCGGCGTGGGAACGGTGGCGTTTTACGACCGAAAAACGGTGCACAATGGCCACCGATCCTCTGTCTGGTGGGGGCCTAGCAGGCACGCAGCGTAGCACCCCCGGCTCTAGCTGCGGATACGGCCAGAGAATTGCTGGGTCCGTGGTTGTGCATGCGCACGGCGGCGGCCTATAGCGGCCGCGCTGTGCAACATGGCAGCAGCCGCACACGGTCCCGGCCTGCCATACAGTGATCCCCTTTGGCCAGGCACGCTGTTTACACGCCGCCCCCAGACCACACCCCACCAGTGCCCCCAGCCCCCGCCAAAGACCCCCCTGTCGCGGATCAGCTCCCTCCCGAATCCGCCACGCCGAGTTCCTGAAAAAATATACCACACGCGGCCGACGCCAACGGGAACGCGGACCAATAGGCGCACTAGAATTATTATTTTGTTATATTGTCAGATTTTAATTATCCTAACCTGGACTGGGATAATATTAGTGTAAAGGAAAGAGAGTAAGATTTTCTAGAGTGTGTCCAGCAATATTTTCCACATCAATATGTTTCTGGTCTGACGAGGAAGGAGGGAGGCAATACTGGATCTGGTGCTGGGAAATGAGATAGGTCAAGTGGATCAAGTGTCAGGAAGAGAACATTTACTGTACAGTGAATATTTTATATGATTTATGTTGGTTATGGAAAGGATAAGGAGTAATGCAGGGGAGGGCCAACATCAATGGGATAAGAGTGGATTTAACCCAGGTAAATTGGAATCAAAGATTAACAGACAAAACTGCAATAGAGCAAGGGATTGTGTTTACTCAACCTGTCTATCATGATGGCACCCCTGCACCAACATTTGAAGATCATAAGACCATAAGATATAGGAGCAGAATTAGACCAATTGGCCCATTGAGTCTGCTTTGCCATTCGATAATGGTTGATATGGTTCTGATCCCCATATCCTGCCTTCTCCCCGTAACCCCTGATCCCCTTATCAATCAAGCACCCCTGATGCCCTTATCAATCAAGAACCTATCTGCCTCTGTCTTAAAGACACTCGGAGACTTGGCCTCCACAGCCTTCTGTGGCAATGAGTTCCACAGATTCACCATTCTCTGGCTGATGAAATTCTTCCTCGTCTCAGTTTTAAAGGATCGTCTCTTCAATCTGAGGTTGTGCCCTTGGGTTCTAGTCTCTCCTACTAGTGGAAACATCTTCTCCACGTCCACTCTATCTAGGCCTCTCAGTATCCTGTAAGTCTCAATGAGATACCCCCTTACCTTTCTAAATTCCATCGAGTACAGACCCAGAGTCTACAACCGCTCCTCATATGACAAGCCCTTTATTCCAGGGATCATTTTTGTGAACCTCCACGGACCCCCTCCAAAGCCTGCACATCCTTCCTTAGATAAGGGGCCCAAAACTGATCACAATATTCCAAATGGGGTCTGACAAGAGCCTTATACAGCCTCACCAGTACTTCCCTGCTCTTGTACTCTAGCCCTCTTGAAATGACTGTAAACATTGCATTTGTCTTCCTAACTGCCAACTGAACCTGCATGTTACCCTTAAGAGAATCCTGAACTAGGAATCTTAGTCCCTTTGTGCTTCAGATTTCTGAAGCCTGTTCCCATGTAGAAAATAGTTTACGCCTCTATTCTTCCTACCAAAGTGCATAACCTCACACTTTTCCACATTTTATTCCACCTGCCACTTCTTTGCTCACTCTCTTAGCCTGTCCAAGTCCTTCTTCTTCCTCAATACTATCTGTCCCTCTTCATGGGCGAGATTCTCCGACCCCCCGCCGGGTCGGAGAATCGCTGGGGGCTGGCATGAATCCCACCCCCGCCAGTTGCCGAATTCTCCGGCACCAGAGATTCGGCGGGGGCGGGAACCGCACCGCGCCGGTTGGCGGCCCCCCCCGCGATTCTCCGGCCCGGGTGGGCCGAAGTCCCGCCGCTAAAATGCCTGTCCCGCCGGCGTAGATGAAACCACCTCTCTTACCGGCGGGACAAGGCGGCGCGGTCGGGCTCCGGGGTCCTGGGGGGGGGCGCGGGGTGATCTGACCCCGGGGGGTGCCCCCACGGTGGCCTGGCCCGCGATCGGGGCCCACCGATCCGCGGGCGGGCCTGTGCCGTGCGGCCACTCTTTCCCTTCCGCCTTCGCCACGGTCTGCACCATGGCGGAGGCGGAAGAGACTCCCTCCACTGCGCATGCGCGGCGATGCCGTGTGCGGCCGCTAACGCCCCCGCGCATGCGCCGCCCGGAGATGTCATTTCCGCGCCAGCTGGCGGGGCACCAAAGGCCTTTCCCGCCAGCTGGTGGGGCGGAAATCTGTCCGGCGCGGGCCTAGCCCCTTAAGGTTAGGGCTCGGCCCCCCAAGATGCGGAGGATTCCGCACCTTTGGGGCGGCGCGATGCCGGACTGATTTGCGCCGTTTTTGGCGCCGGTCGGCAGGCATCGCGCCGATACCGGAGAATTTCGCCCCATATCTTTTTATCATCCCCGGTGACGGATCCCCCTGCCCCCCCCCCCCCCCCCCCCCAACAGGACGGCCACTGCAGCCGCGACTCCGAGCTCCTGCCAGGTGGAACCATACCAAGATAGGAAGCATCCTATCTGGTTGCATCACAGCCTGGTATGCCAACTGCTCGGCCCAAGACTGCAGGAAACTTCAGAGAGTCGTGAACATAGCCCAGTCCACCACACAAACCTGCCTCCCATCCGTTGACTTCATCTACACCTCCCGCTTCCTGGGGAAAGTGGGCATCATAATCAAAGACCCCTCCCACCCGGCCTACTCACTCTTCCAACTTCTTCCATCGGACAGGAGATGCAAAAGTCTGAAACACGCACAAACAGACTCAAAAACAGCTTCTTCCCCGCTGTTACCAGATTCCTAAATGACCCTCTCATGGAATGACCTGATTAACACTACACCCCTGTATGCTTCACCCGATGCCGGTTTATCTAGTTACATTGTGTACCTTGTGTTGCCCTATTACGTATTTTCTTTTATTTCCTTTTCTTTTCATGTACTTAATGATCTGTTGAGCTGCTCGCAGAAAAATACTTTTCACTGTACCTCGGTGCACGTGACAATAAACAAACAAAAAAACAAACAAAACGTGAACCACGTCGGCGGGAACTCGGCCGGTCGTCCATGGAGAATCGCTGCGGGGGCCTCTTTTAATGGCCCCGACGGCGCCGCGTTGACTGTGCGCGTGCCAGTGCCAGCGATTCTCCATTCGCCGGAGAATCGTGGAAGGCATCTTGGGTCCAATGCCCCATTCTCCACTCCACGCCGGGTGCGATTGCGGCATGGAGGCTTGGAGAATCCCGGTCATGGACTTAGGTCACAGATCAGCCATGATGTCATTGAATGGTAGGACAGGCTGGAGGGACTAAATGGCCTACTCTTGTTCCTATGTTGCTTGCCAGTACCTTGTCCCTAACGCCGTGGGTTCTTATAATATTTAGCAACCTCCTGCATGATCCCTTGTTAAAGGCGATCTGGAAATCAAATAGATAATGTCCACTGCCACTCCTTTGCCTAACTTCCTTGTTACCTCCTCAAAGAATTTTAACAGATTTTTCAAGCATGACCTCCCCTTGACAAAGCCATGCTGACTCAGCCCTATTTTACCATGCACTTCCAAGCACTCCACAATCTTAATAATGGACTAAAATCTTACCAACGACGAAGTCAGGCTTCTGCTGCTTCCTTCCCTTCTTAAACCGGGGTGTTACATTAACCATTTCTAGACCTCTCGGCCCCTCCTTGACTACAGTGGTTCCTGAAAGATCACCACCAATACCTCCACAATCTCCTCAGCTATTTCTTTCAGAATCCTGGGGCATAGTCCATCAGGTCCAGGGGATTTATCCACCTTCAGACCTTTCAGCTTCCCCTTTGTGAAGGCCACTACACTCACCTCTGCCCACTGATTCTCTTGATGTTCTGGTTTGCCACTGGTGTCTTCTACCATGAAGACTGATGCAAAGTACCTATTCAGTTCCTTTTCCATTGTTTTGTTCCCCATTATTCCTTCTTTAGCCTCATGTTCCAGTGGTCCAATGTCTATTCTTGTCTCTCTTATCTCTTGCTCTCTTTTATATAACTAGCTAACTGACACTCATATTTCATCTCTCTCCCCTTATTATTTTTTGAGTTGCCCTCTGCTTGCTTTAAAGACTTTCCAATCCTCTGACTTCCCCCTAAACCTTGCTACATTGCTTGCTTTTTCTTTTGCTTTTATGCTGTACTTGACTTCCCTCATCCGTCATGGATGTTCTCCCTTTAGTATGTTTCCTCCTCCTTGGGATGAATTTCTGTTGTGCCTCCCGAATAACCCCAAAAACTCCTGCCATTGCTGTTCCACCATCTTTCCTGCTAAGCTCACCTTCCAATCAACCCTGGCAAACACCTCCTTCATGTCTTTTTGGTTACATTTACTCAATCGTAATACCGTTACATCTGATTCCAGCTTCCCCCTCTCAAACTGCAGGGTGGATTCTATCATATTGTGGTCACTGTCCCCTAAGGGTTCTTTCACCTTAAGTTCCCTAATCATGTCTGCCAAATTATACATCACCAAATCCAGAATTGCCTGTTCCCTAGTGGGCTCTGTCGCAAGCTGCTCCACAAAACCATCTCGTAGATATTCCACAAATTCCTTTCCTTGGGATCCGCTACCAACCTGATTTCCCCAGTCCACCTGCATATTGAAGTCCCACATGATTATTGTAATATTGCCTTTCTTATATGCCTTTTCTAACTCCTGATTTATTTTCTGCTCCACTTTAGGGCGGGATTCTCCGACCCCCCCGCCGGATCGGCGAATCGCCGGGGGGGGGGCGGCGTGAATCCTGCCCCCACCAGCCGCCGAATTCTCCGGCACCGAAAATTCGGCGGGGGCGGGAATCACGCCGCGCTGGTCGGCAGCCCCCCCCCCCCCCCCCCCCCCCCCCCCGGCGATTCTCCGGTCCGCGATGGACCGAAATCCCACTGCTGTCATGCCAGTCCCGCCACCGTGAATCAAACCACCTACTTTACTGGCGGGACTGGCGGCGCGGGCGGGCTCCGGGGTCCTGGGAGGCGCAGAGCAATCTGGCCCCGGGGGGTGCCCCCACGGTGGCCTGGCCCGCGATCGGGGCCCACCGATCCGTGGGCGGACCTGTGCCGTGGGGGCACTCTTTTCCTGCCACCTCGGCCATAGCCTCCGCGATGGCCAATGTGAAAGTGAAACCCCCCCCTGTGCATGCGCGGGGATGACGTCAGCAGCTGCTGACGTCTCGCGCATATGCGGACTTCCGCCGGCCGGCGCAGTCCCTACGGCCTCGGCTGGCATGGCGCCAAAGGCCTTTCCCACTGGCCAGCGGTGCACCAACCACTCCGGCGCAGGCCTAGCCCCTCAAGGTGAGGGCTTGGCCTCTAAATGTGCGGAGAAATCCGCACCTTTGGGGTGGCCCGATGCCGGAGTGGTTCCCGCCACTCCATCCTGCTGGGACCCCCCTCCCCGCCGGTTAGGGGAGAGTCCCAGCCCCTGACTACTGCTGGGGAGCCTGGACACAACTCCCATCAGGGTCTTGTGTCCTTTAAGATTTCTCAACTCGACCCATACATATTCTATGCCTCCTGACCCTACATCACTTCTTGCTAATTTCATTTGTTACTAACAAGGCAACCCCGCCTCCTCTGCCCATTTTCCTGTCTTCGATAGGACACATATTCTTGGGTATTTAGATCTCAGCCCTGATCCCCTTGCTCCCACGTCTCTGTGATGCCCACAACAACACACCCGCCAATTTCAATGTGCGCGAGAAACTCATTTACTTTGTTCCTTATACTGCGTGCATTTAGGTACAGCACCCTCAGTCCTGCATTAACTGGCCCCCTTATCATAGTTGTCCCCTTATCTGCTCTGCCTGAAGTTATATTCCTGCCAATTTCCATACTCTGTTCCATTACATGTCTGGAAACATTACTAACCTTTCTTGTCCGGAGCCGCCAAAGATCTTAGGCTTCGCACAACATTATATGGTTGTGGGCCCAAACTGTAAATAATATTACTTATTGTTTCTCTTCTCTGTGATTACATTGGCAGCGAAATGCATCCAAGCCTTTCGATATATTGGCACCAACTTTCGACTTCGGATCAAGCGGATCGCTTTTCGACTGCTGACGATCTTTCACTTTTTCAGGATCCTAAGAGGCCACTCTTCCCCCATTTCCAATTTCCAACGAATTGCCTTTTACTGTCGTGGTTTATTCTTGTCGCCAATGTTGGATTGCGAGGAATTGACAACAGCCGAGGAAACAAGACCTGTGCTGCCCTGTGTATTTCGTTCCTCTTAGTTAAATAAATACTGTTGTGTTTGAACACAGCCTCGCCAATTGCTTTGCAATTCAACAATAATGATGAACTTTGAAAGGTCATAGACAGGTTGGTGGGCAATGGCAGATCAAATTTAATGCAGAAATGTGTTAAATATACCATTTCTGAGACTAAGTATTGATGCCAATGCAGAAAATCTGGCGCAGAACCTAGATCGATTCAGCAACTGTGGAGGGGCTAGCACCGACGCCATATGGAACTCAATCGATTCCAAAGAAAAACGGTGCGGGATTCACCACTCGGGAGGCTGACAAGCTGCAGCCACATATACACATTACAATCCTTACACACACTCATCCCAGACAACAAGATGGCACTGGTTGTGCTGAAGTGCACCCATACTGACGATGGATCAGCTGGGGCCAGAGGGCACCTAGGGGGGTGGCCTGGGGAGACACCATTAGGACCCGTGGCCCTAAGTTCACAGTGGTCTGTCAGCGGCTTGTGCAACTGCATGGCTGCCCTTCCAGCTGCGGCACTGGTGTTCCGTGTCCATCCACCCCGACCCCACAGCCTACCCCTGGTCAACCCCCATTACTCCCCTACTCCCCCCGGCCCTGGCAGAAGACCCCCGGCCAGCGGTACGACTGTCAGCGCACTATGGCGATGTTGGACACTTTCCGTACCCTCCTCTCTCCCTCAGCAGCCAAGGCGCCGGTTTCACAAGTTTTAAAAGCACAAGTGAACTGTGCCGCCAGGAACGCGGCCCATCAGAGGTGGAGAATCACGCAGGCCTCAGAGAATACTGGGTCGGGGACGCTAATGATACACAAGCAGTGTTTACATACATTCTGGTACGCATTGACGCCGCTGTCAAGGTGACAGTGAATTGCAATTTGGCATCAAATCGGCGCCCGCCACGATTTTGGCATCAGAACAGATTCTCCGCCCAATCGCGTTTCGCGATTCCTCTGTCAGCCAATGGAGAATCCCGCCCTATGTCTTTCTATCTCTATTTCTTCACATTCAACCGAACACAGAACTTTAACCCCTCACCGTATCACTCCAAAAATGCCCATTCCTCCTCCACTTAATTGTTTACGAATCATTGGACACTGAAACAACTCTTTTCATTCACATACTCACCTGTTTCTGCTCCAAGAAGTAAACTTTTACTTTTGGCAAGTTATTCTACAGTTCGAACACAAGAATTATGAGAAATAAAGAGACAACATTCACATTTTTTAATCCAACACTCATGTTTGGTTGGGATATTAGTTAACAATACAATTCACCCTTTACAACATAACATTAATAATGCACCCATTGGTCACAAATACGTTACATGAAATTACAAGTACCAACAACAGGGAACAATCATCCCACTGCCAATTGTTCTTTCTAGCAGCTCACCAAACTACTTTGGCTCAGCGCTGAATCACCTTGCAATGATATTTGTATTCTTCTTTCCATGGTAGCCCAAGGCTTCATTGGCCAGATAGTATTGTCATATCAGAGTCAAGCTACAATCATCCAATCAGGTGTCCTCTTTGTTAAAACCATGATATTAGACACACTTTATCAGTCCTTCTTTCCTGAAAACACACTCATCGTTAATGACCATAAGACAATAGAACAATCCAAGTCTATGGTTTCCCCTCACCCACCTCGCATAGCCCCACATGCCGTGTTTTGCGATGGCGAAGGAGACTGTCATTGGTCAGCGACAGGATATTCCGGTCCCATCACTGTCAATGAAGTTTCCTGTTGTTTGCACCCTTAGACCCAAGGGAAACCAGGGCAGGGAGGCCTCTGTTGGCAGGACCAGAAGATCCCATCAGCAGGAACGGCCAGAAAACTTCTTACAAGATCCTTGTTGGAGAATTAAAGGCAAAGTCCATCTGATTAAGCATACAAACTAAGCATGTCTGCTCATTTTTCTGCATTTCAAAAGCAGATATTGTCAATAATTCTCTTGCAGCATTCAAGACACTAAGGGCGGGACTCTATGTCCTCCTAGCCACGTGTCTGTCGATGATGTGAGGAAGAGCATTGTTCACTAGTGCCGGGGTTGTCTGGTCCCGTTGCTGTCAATGGGAATTCCCATTGAAGCCACCCACACTGCCGGGAAACCCATGACAGGGATGCGCTGCCGGCAGAATCAGAGAATCCCGCTGGTGTGAACGGCAGGAGAACTCCAACCTTCATGTTTCATGTATAAGGACAGCAGTCTTAATGGACATAAAGCAGAGCTTCATTAGTGTCCCAGTGAGAGTCTTTATTGAACAGGTCTTATGATGTCGGCCCCCAGTGGCAGTTTCATGGCATAGTCACAAGACAATGGAAATCAGATGTGCCAATCAGACCCAAATCCCCTTTGTCATAGTGAACAAAAGATACAAACATCCCTTTGCCTAATGAACAAGATACATACTTGCATGCATGATCCAGTATGACTGTCAGTAACCCATTACCCAATATACACCTGCTGTTCTTACATTTTAACAACTGGTTGTGCTACTAGTCTGCTACTGAACTTGCATTGCATATAGCCTTTGAATCATGCAGGTTTCTTAATGGTCCAAGTACATGTTGACATTGGCTGTATACCTTGGTGATATTCCTTATCTGGAGAGGTTGGTATCCTTGGTACTTGTTGCCTTGGTGACTATTGCTGTTCCATTGCAGGACTTAGGGACCTCTGGGATTGATGGTAGTTTTTGTCATGTTCTGTAGACTGGTTGAAGTAAATAACTACAAAACATCTAATTTGAATAGTTTATTATTTAACAACTATGTGATTAAGATGAATAAAATAATGAACTACTAACTAACTATTGTAGAGCTACTGCAAAATATGTCTGCCTCCGAGCATGACCTACTCCCAACTCCCAGAACTAGAGTCACGTGGCGGGTTAACACTGCCACCTAGTGATCGGAAGTCGTGCATAACATTATGTACATAGCTGCTTTATGCATATCATCACAGCTTTGTACTCAGTACAGCTGATGAGACCCCTTGACCTGCCGGTTACGATAAAGGTGCAGCTTCGGGAGTTGAATGTAAATGCCCAAGTTGGTACTTGTATATCAAGTTGAGTTTTTACAACTCCCACTTTGAGTTGCCAACTGTGGAATTGTGGTCATTAGTTCTTCCTGGTAACTTTGTTTTGTCTCTGAAATGTGTTTGATCAAATTTTGCAGAGCTTGGTTCATTGAAGACTTCAGTTTGTCTTGCATTTTCACCAGTATAAACTCAGCTGGAATCCTACCCTTCAAATTTTCCAGTTCAGCTCTGACATGAACATTTTCCTGCAGAATTGAGTAATTTACCATCAGCTCAAGCATTTCATTGCACAGATGTGGCCTGCAACTATCTTGTGGTTTGTCTCCCTCTCGCTGAGCTCTTTTCTTTCCTTCTCTCTGGGTTTTTCTTCTGCCCTTTCTCTGTTGGAATGTTCAGGGTGACCAGAACAAAACTTTAGACATGTTCCAGCTGGGATAAGTGGCCAATGTGTCCAATCTATGATCTGGAACTTGAGATCTTCCTTCTTGCCATTGATTGGGTTTCAGAATAATTTGGCTTCTCCTATGAATATCATGCCATCATGTAGCTTTAATCTTACTTTCAAGTATTTTGGGATCATGTTGAGCCACTTCACACAGATCTGTGAATCATTATGTTGCATGATGCGTCTGTATCTGTCTGACACTTCTTGTTGACTTGATACTCTCCCTCTGCGGTGATCATTGTGACAGCCACAAACCATTTGTACTCTATTGACCTGACTGAACCAACCTGTGCACTGTGCATATTTTTGTCACCAAACTTATCTGCTGATATCTCTCCCATGGCCCTCTGTATAGACTTGTTTTGCTTCCTTCTAGTTAAGCTCTGTGTGCAAAATTATGTTGCTTCTTGGAGTTAAAACACTGCTTCCCCCATGCTGGGCAATCCTTTTCTTTCCTGTGCACACTGTCATCCACAGTATTTGCATTCTGCCCTTTATCTGTGAATGCTCCAGTCTTTTGACTTGAACTGTCTCTCAGCATAATGTATATGGTGGTTTGCTTTGCCATATGTATGCTCTAGCTGACATTTCACAACTTCTGCATTTCGATTCACATCTATCGCTTTCTTTGGCATTAATTTCTCATCTTTTAGTCGACATGCTCTCATCAAGGTGTCTCAAATGCCCAAGGTTAATCGATCTTTAATCAGATAATCTTTCAGCTGTCAGAATTCACATGATTCTGCGAGCTGCATTACTGTACCATTTGATGGATTCATTTTCACTCTGAACTCTATTGTTGAATACTTATTGTACATGTGTAACATTTGCTTGGAGTTCAAAATGCACGTTCCAGGCATTCAAAATCTCTGCCATCTGTTTTCTTTGCTCATCTGTTAAATTTTGAATGGTATACACTTTGCAGCAATCCCTCTCCAGCACTGTTAATGATGTGGCTATTCGTATTGGTTCAGGCTTGCTAATGAAGTATGTTATTATCTCATAGTTGTTGTCATTGTAAGTGTAAAAACTGCAACGCTTTTCAATTCAACTGGAGATGGGAGTAGAAAATGTAGCCATTTTACTTTGGGGGCCAGTTTAGCTCACTTGGCTAGACAGCTGGTTTGAGATGCAAAGCAAGGCCAGCAGCATGGGTTCAATTCCCTTCCTGGCTGAGGCTATTCATGAAGGTCCTGCTTTCTCAACCTTGCCCCTCACCTGAGGTGTGGTGATGCTCAGGTTAAATCACCACCAGCTGTCCCCGTCAAAGCCTATGGTCATCTGGGACTATGGCAACTTTACTTTTTTACCTTACCATTCAAACTAAAAGCCAAAGGGAAACTTGGCCCACATATTACATATTTTGATTTGTACTCTGACAAGAAGAAGTTTACTGAATTCAGAAGCCACAAATTTATGTAACATATTTGGGATTTTAAACATTAAAAATTAAAACATTAATTATGAAAAGAAAAAGAATAGTACACAACATTACAGTTGCACAGTTAAAATTAGTCTTACAAGACATTTCCCCCCAATTCCCTACTTGGTCAGACTCACAGCTAAAGCCCCTCTAGGCAACAGTCCCTTATGGGGTTTTAGCTACAACATTCCAATAATATTACCATAAGCAAATCCACTGTTGCTGAAATAAATGTTACTTACTCTGTTGTGGAAATTAAAAATCTTCCGGCACCAGGCTGTAGCCTCATGACTTTTCTGGCTTAACTGGGTAGCTTCTTTAAACTGCTCCTCTTGCAGCCCAGAGCTGTTGATCGATGGTCTCTCTCACATAGTCAACCCAAGGTGGGCTCACATAGCCAAACCCCTATACACGTAACATCTCTTTTTGAATATCCTTCTCCTTTTTCATTTTCTATTCCATTGTCCTGAGCCCTACTTTGAAACTTACCTTTCCAAAACATAAAAATATTTCATGCTCTCCCACTTTTGTATCAAATAAAATTTAGTATCCTTTCTATATTTTAATGACTTTTTTCAAGATATAATCCCCTTTTAAATTTAACAGCTAGAAATCCAAACCTTTACTTATCTCCGAATGAAAATTGCTGCCCATTGCCTGTTTACTTACAGAGAATTCACTTGGTTATACTACTTCAAATGCATGCCTTTAACATCTTAATACTCCTTTGATGTCCGAAACCTTGCAGACAATCTGTCATCAGTTTAATTAAATTACATTCACACGCACATACACACAAGCCTGCTTTTCAGAATAACCCCCAAAATATAAAAAATAATAACTTCTGTTATCTAATTTACAGCTTATCTTTTTGTCCTATTTTCTGTGGCAATTTTCCAGATTTGAACCTGGTGTTTGGATTTTCAGTGTCTTCTGTGCATCATTTCCAGGGTTGCTACCATGTTTCAAGTATAAGGACAGCAACCTTCATTAGTGTCTTTTTATTGGATTGGTCTTAAGATGCCTGCCTTCAGGAGCGGCCACATGGCAGAGTCACATGACTACAGAGAGTCAGATGTGTCAACCAGAATCATTATATTTCAAAATGCAACCATTCCCCTTTTCAAATCAAACAAAAGATGCAAACACTCAAGACCATTTAAACCAAGTGAATTTGCATTTTCAAATATCAATCCCTTATCTTTGAATCCCAAACATGATTGATGAAATTTTCTGCCTTCTTCATGGGGAGATTGCTGGTGGGGGGGTGACGTAATTCTAATCTTCACCCCAATTAAGTCCGGGATGGGAAACTCATAAATGGCTTTCCCAATTGAGGTCCTTCAGTGGGCACTTAATACTCACCAAGGGCCTCATCCTGTCACCATCAGTATTAACCCAGTGATTGATGGGGGAATCGTCATGAAGGGAACATGACAGACAAATCCTGGTGTGTTTGCTTGTGGGCTACCCGGAGGTGTCCCTCATTCTAAGGCACTCATTGCCTGAAGGAGGGCCCCAGCATTGGGAAAGGTTAGGGAGGCTGCACAAAACCACCACCCTGCCCTTGCTGCTGAGCCCCTCCACCCTGTGACTGCCTTCCCACCATCGTTCACCTATGCCTGGTTACTTTAGCTCCTTGATCTAAGGCCTTGGATGGATGTAGTACTGGCAGCAACCACCACTTCCTTGGTGGCGTTGCTGCTTACAAAAGAGCTGCTGGCCAATCAGAGGTCGGAAGATCTCGGCAGGCAGGTTTCTACACTGCACCCCCTTCCCCCCCCCCTCCATGGTCCTTGGTCGGTCCCGGGAAAAGAGCTGGCTTGTCAAGTGCTTAAGTGGCACAAGATGTAATGGACCTTCCTTCAAAAAGGCAACACTGGGCTTTTGCTAGATCTGCAGCAAAAACTCCTATTGCCTCCACAAGATTCTGCCTGTTGTGTGCAGGTGTTTTTTGTATGTAAAGCTTCTCCAGAGTTCTGACTTGACAGCGAAGAGAAGCATAGCCTTTAAACATGTTTCTTTTTTGGTTTCAATTCATTTTATGACTTCTTATGCTTCTTGCTGAACATCCCTTAGCCTTTAGGTGTTATAGACCACTGCCTTAGCAATGGATAAAACTATCTGGAGCAGTTAACGCCCTGCATACAGCATAGCTTTCAGTATTTATTTACAACTACAGATGCTGCTAGGTTGGATAGCCTTGGCAAGTCTCAATCACAAATTTTCATTCAGGTCTATTGCACTGCTGCCCTGACAAGAGACCAATGGGCTTTCACCTGGAAAGCATTTCACCCCTTAACCACTTTTACATTACTGGAGCTCAGATAAGAACTGTGAATGATATCTGAAAGAGCTGTGCAAAAAAGAAGAGAGTAGTGTGTAGTCAAAGGAAAATGTCACAGTCTCTTAAAAAATAATTTGTAAAGTTAAATAAAAGTCAGTAAATGGAAATATTGCCATTCATATCTAGCCTTCAAACTATACTAGAATAGCGATACAAGGGGCTGGTTTAGCACACTGGTCTAAATCGCTGGCTTTTAAAGCAGACCAAGGCAGGCCAGCAGTACAGTTCAATTCCTGTACCAGGCGCCGGAATGTGGCGACTAGGGGCTTTTCACAGTAACTTCCTTTGAAGCCTACTTGTGACAATAAGCGATTTTAATTTCATTTCATTTCATTTCATTAAGAATTTGAATTCTACCATGGCAATAAATCTGGTAAAATTGATTCCAGAAAAGGAACTATGGAAGCTAGCAGATAATTCGGCAGGGAAAGAAGCATAGCTATACATACCTGTACATGACTCTAGTAGAGTGGTGGGCAACCTGTGGCCTAGGGACCACACATGGCCCATCTGGGTTCTGAGTGTGAATCAGGAGACATTTTGTTGACTTGCCCACACTTGGGTTGCCATATTCTGCTGATTCCTGTCCTTGTCGATTTTTTCTTACCAGTATGACTGAAGTGATACGAGCGTAAAGCATGGACAAGTGGAATGAGGTGACATTGACTGTGAGCGCCGTGCATTCCCTCCGCATACAAAGCGTAAATATTTATTATGCTTTTACCATTTCAAGTTAATGACAGTTGGATTCATATATAAATGATTAAGCATTTTCTATACCTCGTTGTAAAATATTCTGCATGTTTTAAATGTATTTAATCTTGGGCATGATTCAGTGACCACGCTGCGCCCTGTGCGGATCGAGACTCATCAGCCGAATAGCGGTGATGTGTTGGGTGTTCTGGATCACATACAGGTCACCAACACTTGAAGTAGTGCAACACTATTTTATTAAAAGGTTAACTATTTAAACATACTTGAGCTGTGGGTAAATACGATACCCGCTTTAACTAAAGACCTCTCCCTTGTCCTAACCAGTTGATGCACTCAGCACATAGTGAATGTCTGTGTTGCAGGCTGTGAGCTCTGTGCTTCCTAGCTAGCTGCTACTCAAATGAGCGGGAACGCTGATATTCCCTGTCTTTATAGTGCGTGTGCTCTCACTGGTGATTGGCTGCGGTGTTGTGTATGTTGATTGGTCCCACTGTGTGTCAATCAGTGTGTGTCTGCAGCATGATATACTGGTGTATATTATGACAAGCGGGAGAGTGCAAAATCGAGATTCGAACTGAGCACGAGCCATTTTGCGATCTACCTGGCCCACTCCCGATAGCGAGTTCCGGATCTCGTATAAAAATGTCAGTCTCTCTCTTTTTCCAATTCCTTCCAAGTAATAAATGTTTGCTGGTGTGAATCCCACCGAGGCTGCCCTCACTGAGCTGGTGGAGCTGAGACGGGCAGACACCATAGGGAACACCAACGACAACACAAGCTGGAGGCAGCACAACATGTGCAGGGGACTGCCTCACACCCTGAAGACACAGCCACCCTTCCATGAGCTGATGGACAGAATATGCCACAGAAGACTGCATCGCAACAGGGATACAGTGCATCACCTGTGCTACACCCTTGCAGACATGGCACCCCGTGGAGGAGGAGGCCACCCACGTCCTGTGGCCGTGAAGGTTATTACGGCCCTAAACCTCTCTGCCACTGGGTCATTCCAGGGCTCGAGCGGAGACCTATGTGGCATATCGCAGTCATCTGCCCACAGATGCATTCGCAGTTGACGGATGCTCTGTATGCCCAGCCATCTAGGGGCTGTTTTGCACAGGGCTAAATCACTGGCTTTGAAAGCAGGCCAGCAGCACGGTTCAATTCCCGTATCAGCCTCCCCGAATAGGCGCCGGAATGTGGCGACTAGGGGCTTTTCACAGTAACTTCATATGAAGCCTATTGTGACAATAAGCGATTTTCATTTTATTTTTTCATCAGACGATATCACCTTCAACTTGGACCAGGCCCACCAAGATGCTTGGGCAGCAGGTCTCACCACCATACCTGGGATGCCCCAGGTCCAGGGTGTGATCAATGCCATGTATGTCACCCTGTGAGCACCGGAGGGGGGAGGGCGGATGGATCAGGGAATGCCCTATATTAACAGGAAGGGTTTTCACTCGCTGAATGTTCAGCTTGTGTGTGATCAGTGCCTCCGAATCCTGCACGTGTGTGCCACCTACCCAGGGAGCGTACATAACAGCTACATCCTCTGGCACGCGGGAATCCACGATGTCTTCAAGGACCACACCAGGATGACATGTTGGCTCTTGGGAGACAAGGGGTATGCTGCTGCAGAGGATCGATACAATGAGGTCCATGTTGCCACCCATTCTGCCACGGCAGCAGGGAGGATCCAACGTGCCAGGGGAGCCCTCATGGTCTTCAGATTTCCCAGGACAAGGATGTGTCCATCAGCTCAACAGTGTGCACTGAGTGCTCCTCACTCTTCTTGATCTTCAGTGATATAGTGCTATGTCTAGGTGCATCCCCAGGATGCATGTCAAAGGTGGAGGCAGCTTGCTGCTTGCTGCTTTCCACGCCCTGTGGCCTTTGATGCGGATGTCGTCTGGAGATCCTGGACCGGAGGGCCCCGGTCGACTTACCAGTGTTATGGGTGTTACCATGCCACCCTGTTCTGCCCACGGCTCTTGAGATGTACTGGTATCAGGAGGGGGGGTATTCAGAAGAACTGGAGATGGCAGAGGTCTACTTGGTGGCAAACTCCGGGTTCGGTTCCAGCACTTCCTCCTCCCTGAGTGTGCTTGTAGGGCTCTGGGTGACTCTATGGGACAGTGGGTTAGCTGGAGCGAGCTCCATAAGTCTCTGAGTCATCTGGCTCTGCCAGTCCTGGGGCATCACCATTGCTCGCACCTGGTGTTGAAGCCCTCAGCGATGGTCCTCAGTGATTCGGCCACGCTCTCGAGTTTGTCGGCAATGTCCACCTCATTCTGAGACAGGTCCCTCATCGACTGGGATATGATGTTGAGGCCCTCAGCCATGGCCATCACAGATTGAGCCATGCCTTGGACACGACAATCAAGGTTCGGACTTTGTGCTCAAGGTTTACCACTGCAGCCAACACCCTAGCAGTGTTGGCCAGGGTGCCACCCATTGCCAGCATCTGAAGGCTTTTGGACTCCTCCAATCGGCCTTGCAGTCGCTAGAATGCCGCTGACACACCTTCCTGAATCTCATGGCTCTGGCCTACCATCTGCATCAGCTCAGGGAGAACATTTTCTAGAGACTCAACATGTAGCTGGGACCCTGCTGCATCCTAGTATCCAGCAGACATTCGACTGTTGTCTTCCTTGGATGTTCCTGCCTCCACCTGATGTGCATCAGCAGCTGTGTGGTGCTCACCAGATTGTACCCCCGAAGCCTGTCCACTAATGTCGCCAACCGAGGTGCGGGCAATAGCTGTGACACATCGTCGGTATTCTCCTTAGAACTCTCCTCCGAGTGTTCTCTTGGATGGGGGGGGCAGGGTTACGACTCCGGATGGCCCGGCCTCATCAGATGGTGATCATGCAAGACAATGGGCATGAGGTCAGTGAAAGGGAAAGATTAATTTTGTGGGTTATCAGCAACTCACTTGAGACAGGTTTTCTGGGAGAAGAGGCAGTGGATCCTCACCTCTCTGCCCCCTGGCCGTTCTCGCTGTCAGTCACTGCTCTCTCCTTGAACAACCCTGCGATCAGCAGAGCCCGTTCCTCATAGTGGGTGAGGACTCGGATCTCTGGGACTCTTCCCCCCGCCCCTCCCCCTTCCCTCCCCCCCCACCCTTCCCCCCTTTCCCACTTATTATGGTCTATCTTCTCCTTCGGGGATAAAGGGAGGACAATGTGAGCCACAGGTTTGATGTGTCAAGGGCGGATATAGAAGGTGGCATGTGCGGCCACCGTACCTGGACTTGAAGGGATTGTGCTGGTTGGTGCCAGGGCATTCTGAGGAATGAGCTCGAAGATCGGATATTGGGGGGGTGCGAGGTGTCAGCCAGTCAACTGCGGGGGGAATGGTGCCAATTTAATGGAATACTATCCCACCAGCGTCACCAATAATGTTGCTCTTTATGATATAAGGCTCTAATTATGATATGATGTTATGTCCCAACAGCGTCGCCAATACTGTGGGTGTTTATATTTTACTCACTGAACCATGAGGCTTTTCCATATATCGGTCAAATGACCACACAACCAGTTAGTCAGTTCAAGTTCAAAGATTGTTTATTTACACACAAGGGTTACTTTGACATGCAAGCACAATATACTACAAGTTAAACTACACCTATCAGCTACAATAACCTATACTTAACTTCAGGGCGACCGGCTCTGTGCAGTTGGATAAGGCCTTTATCTTGATCTCACGTGGTTGGTTTGAAGAAGTGGCTCCATCTCTGCTGGACTCATCCGTCAGGTAGCAATCGTTGGTCTTGAACTTGGCTCTCTGGTCGTTATGCTGCAGTTGGGCTGGCACAGGCTGGATTCAATGGAGGCTGGCACAGGCCAGGTCCAAAAGAGGTGGAATACATGGCTGTGTCCCCTTTTATCCCTCTGGGATTTCGCGCTCTTTGGGGCGGTCCTTGATCTTGGAACCAATAGTTTCATAGATTATCATAGATTTTACAGTGCAGAAGGAGGCCATTCGGCCCATCGAGTCTGCACCGGCTCTTGGAAAGAGCACCTTACCCAAGGTCAACATCTCCACCCCATCCCCATAACCCAGTAACCCCACCCAACACTAAGGGCAATTTTGGACACGAAGGGTAATTTAGCATGGCCAATCCACCTAACCTGCACATCTTTGGACTGTGGGAGGAAACCGGAGCACCCGGAGGAAACCCACGCACACACGGGGAGGATGTGCAGACTCCGCACAGACAGTGAACCAAGCCGGGAATCGAACCTGGGACCCTGGAGCTGTGAAGCAATTGTGATAACTACTATGCTACCGTGCTGCCCCGACAGCTGCTGATCGACAGCCTTCGATCACTGCCTTTGATTTTGGCCAATAAAGGGGTGGATTCCATGGTGGTTGGGTGGGTCCTTAGCGGTCATTGACCTTGGCAGTTGGGCTCTCTGAGTAAAGGGAGTGGCGCCGATCAGTCTGTGGCTGTACCGATTTCTTGATTGGAGTCCGATTGTTCTGGGGAAATGGGCCATTAAATTGAAAATGAGCGGGGTTTCGATCAGGTCTAGCTATCTGCGTTTCAAATATAGAGAAGCTCTGTATCTGTCTGAGTCCTGGGTTGGCCATAATTCCCATGGTCCTTTGCAGGTGGCCATCTCAGATGGCTACAGGAGGAGGGTGGGTTTGGGAATTTGAGGGGTAGCAGGCGGGACTGATGCCAGGAGAAAGATGGTAACTTACCCTTGTAGCTCATTGGGAGGTTGTTGGTCTTCATCCGACATTGGATGGCAGTCCTTCTGGTCATGCTGCCCGTACTGCCAGCAACTGCCAGTATTTCCCAGGCAGCATTGCTGAACCTGCTGCTGGCTCTCCCCCCACCCCCACTTTCCTCCCCCCCCCCTCCCCCCTCAGGGCATCAGGGTGCCCCGCCTCTCATCGATGGCGACGAGGAACCTGCAACCTGATACTGGAAGTCTGCAGAGGGATTTGGATAAGCTAAGTGAATGGGCTAGGGTCTGGCATATGCAACACAATGTTGACAAATGTGAGGTTATCCATTTTGGTAGGAATAACAGCAAAAGGGATTATTATTTAAATGATAAAATATTAAAACATACTGCTGTGCAGAGAGACCTGGGTGTGCTAGTGCATGAGTCGCAAAAAGTTGGTTTACAGGTGCAACAGGTGATTAAGAAGGCAAATGGAATTTTGTCCTTCATTGCTAGAGGGGTGGAGTTTAAGGCTAGGTAGGTTATGCTGCAATTGTATAAGGTGTTAGTGAGGCCACACCTGGAGTATTGTGTTCAGTTTTGGTCTCCTTACTTGAGAAAGGACGTGCTGGCACTGGAGGGTGTGCACAGGAGATTCACTAGGTTAATCCCAGAGCTGAAGGGGTTGGATTACGAGGAGAGGTTGAGTAGACTGGGACTGTACTCGTTGGAATTTAGAAGGATGAGGGGGATCTTATAGAAACATATAAAATTATGAAGGGAATAGATAGGATCGATGCGGGCAGGTTGTTTCCACTGGCAGGTGAAAGCAGAACTAGGGGGCATAGCCTCAAAATAAGGGGAAGTAGATTTAGGACTGCGTTTAGGAGGAACTTCTTCACCCAAAGGGTTGTGAATCTATGGAATTCCTTGCCCAGTGAAGCAGTAGAGGCTCCTTCATTAAATGTTTTTAAGATAAAGATAGATAGTTTTTTGAAGAATAAAGGGATTAAGGGTTATGGTGATCGGGCTGGAAAGTGGAGCTGAGTCCACAAAAGATCAGCCATGATCTCATTGAATGGTGGAGCAGGCTCGAGGGGCCAGATGGCCTACTCCTGCTTCTAGTTCTTCTGTTCTTATGAACCGCATCAGGTCGGCATCCCCAAAGCGAGGAGTAGGTCTGCACTCTGCCATGCTTGTGTGTTGACTGGGAGTGAGTGCTGAAGGAGCGTTTAAAAGCAGCTCCCCTTTGTTCGCGACGAGCAGCTGAGGCGCGACTCAGGTGAATCAGACAGTGAGGAAGCCAGGAATGGCGAGATTCACATGGGGACTAAGTGCGTGTTAATACAGGCTGTGAGCTCGCCAACTCGGTCGGCGCCAAACCCGTCCAAAATGACACTTTGAAATTCTTCTGTTGAATCGCATCCCTTATTCCTGGAGCCACGGTGAGTGAACAAGTCCAATTTCAAGGCCCACTTAGATGAAGGAGGGACACTCATATGGCCCACTCACTAGCCTATGTTTCCTGATGTCATATTAAGTGGTTGACATTACACCTAACCAACCACTTGATTGTAAAAAATCTTACCAAATCCACTTTGCAAAGATCTTTTCACCAACCTATAGGGACTGAACCCAACGTGAGAGAGCTGACATCATAGTCACAGAATCATATATTAGTAGTCAAAGAGGAGTTAGGAAAGGAGAGTAAAAAAGACGGTTTATTTTCAAGAGGGAACTATTGATAAGTTACAGACCCAGTCCCAGTCAGGACTACTCTGCAGTTCGGCTCCTACCTGGACCGGCTTTCATGGTACTGAATTAACTAGTCCATTGATGGACCTCCGCCCCTCAGCGGTGGAGCTCATACTTCACAGGGATCATGAGGAGATTAATTGTGTCATCCCCATGGGTCTCATGGAGGTTATAACACAAATGTAACAGCAAACATATTGCAGACTTCTCCATCACCATTTCTAGTTGTGTCATTAGACACCAGCAATGAGGGCACAGTAGTATACAGTTGGGTGAGATTGACCCTGGGAGTGCTCCAAATTGATTCCAGATCGTCTGAAAGTCCCATTGCTTTATGTCAATTGAGGAAACCTCCTGCTGATTAAGAGTCCAGGTTCTAGCTGCTTCATTAATGCTCATCACCAGGTGGAGCTGTTCACTGAAAATGTGCTTCATTCACAAGTCCACTGATAATGAGATCAGGGAAGGACTTGGTTTTCCGGGTATTACTGAACAATGCAACAACTACAACTTACTTGTATATTTATATAGCACCTTTAACATAGTTAAACAACCCAAGGCCTTTTACAGGTGCATTATAAAACAAGCTATGACACTGAGCCACGTACGGCGATATTAGGTCAGATGACCAAAAGTCAAAGATGTGGGGCACTATTGAACAGCCGCATCGTGCGAGAGGCTGCTTGTGAGATTTGTGATGCCTGGAACGCCTCGCGAGATCGAATGGAATCGAACAAGATCTCGCGAGACGTTGCAATCTGGATGTCACCCTCACTGGCCGAGATTCAGATTAACATATTTAAATGAGCCATAAGGCCTGGGAGACTTCGCCATGGCGCCGTTTAGCACTGGTCCACACAAACGTGGACCAGGTGTGACAGCACCTGGTGGAGTCTCCCAGGATATCTGAGGCCCTCAGATAGTTGGGCTCTGGGCAGGTTAGGAATTCAGCTGGAATTCCCACTGGGGTGTTTCACAGATCAGTGAGCATTAGGGCAATAGGGAACAGGACATGGTACATGCTAAGGTATGGGAAGCAGAGCTTTGGATGACCTTAAAGTGAATGGAGGATAGAATGTGTGAGGCCAGACAAAATGAAGATTTCAGCAGCAGATCAGCTGAGACAGGGCTAACACGACAGAGGCGGCAATAGCTGGCTATGGTAGTGGCACAAATATGAAGTCCGAAGTTTATCTCGTTGTTGCTAAATGACTGACCTGAAGTCAGACTGTTCTCATTGGAAGGGAGTCTAAAGAACTAATCAATTAATTACTAAATAAGTACTGTGAGGATGGAATTTAAAAGTAAGGAATTTTCAGTGCAACTGCACAGGGCTTTGGTGAGATCACATCTGGAGTACTGTGCACAGTTTTGGTATCCTTATTTGAAAAAGGCTTTGAATGCATTAGGAGCAGTTCAGAGAAGGTTCAATTGACTCATTCCTGGGATGAAGGGCTTATTTTATGAAGGAACATTGAACAGGTTGGGCCTTTACCCATTGGAATTTAAAATAATGAGAGGTGATTTTATGGAAACATGTGAGATCGGAAGGATGTTTCCTCTTGTGTAGGTAAGTAGGTAAGTAAGTAATTAGGGTGCTCTTTCAGGGGCCGGTGTAGACTCGATGGGCCGAATGGCCTCCTTTAGCACTGTAAATTCTATGATCTATGAAAGCAGTGGAGGCTGGGTTGTTGAATTTATGCGAGGATAAATTAGATAGATATCTGATAGACAGGGGAGCCAAGGGTTATGGGGGAATACAGAAAAGTGGTATCCTCATGTCCAGATCAGCCGGAGAAAATTCAAAGGAAGAAGTGGCCCATTCCTACTCTTAAATCTTCTGCTCCTCTGTCCCTATGTTTCAAAACTAAGAAAGAGGAAGCAGCCCAGTTGTCCTCAGCTGTTATAACCTTCAACCATGGTCATGGAGGATAAAGATGAAGAACTAGGTTCTAAAAGATAAAGACAGAGATTGCATTTTTATCATGAAATTGATCCATAAGAACATCCCAAAGTACTTTATAAGTTACGTAGTACACTTTTGAAGTCAAGTCACTGCTGTAACATAGGAAATGAGGCCACCAATTTGTATGTGGCAAGGCCATCAAACACCACTGTGATAATGATCAGATAAGTTGATTTAATGGCGTTGGGAGAGGGATACTCAGGATACTGGGGAGAATTCTCCCACCCCTTTTCAAATAGTACTACAGAATATTTTATTCTGAGGGGGGCAGCCTAGGGCTTCAGTTTAAGACCTCATGCAAAAGAGGGCATCACCCTTTCAGTACTGCACTGAAGTGTCAGCCTAGATGTAATACTCAAGTCCCTGAATAGGGCTTGAACCCACAACCTTTTGATTCAAAGGTGCAGTGCTATCGCTGAACCATGACTGACAAAAGGGGCAGTTATTTCTGGAATGGCAAGCTTGGCCCAGCGTCCCCCCTGCCAAAGTACGTACCATCCTCACATGGACATACATTCATATTCTTTTCCCCATGCTGAGCTAACACCTCAAAGTTTGCAAAATAACACCATCATCATTACTCAAGCAACTTCAACAGAACTCCATGTTGTCAGGGCAACAATAGAAAGAAATAAGTTGTAATTATATAGCTGCATTCATGACCTCAGGATGCTCCAAGGCCCTTCAAAAACAAGAAGTACTTTTGAAAGGTGTTACTCTTTAATGTAGGGAAACACAAGACACCACCAACAGCAATAAATACATGATCAATTAATCAGTTGTGTTATCGCTTGAGGGAAATTAGTTGCCAAGACAAAGGACAAAATTTAATATCATCCCACATGGCGACTTTGGTAGCAAGGACTGCATTTAATGAGGATGGTGGGGAGGGACTCCACCACCTTCTCTCCTCCACCACAATTTAGTTAGTGAAGGGAAGACCTGCCCTTCTGCCAACTGAAGTCTTTAAGTAGCCAATTAATGCCCACTTAAGGACATCATTTCACCACTGCTGGTATTAACCCAGAAGCAAGAGAGGAGCTCTTCGTGAGTGGAGCATAACAAAGTCATGATCGAAGGGGCTGGCATTGGGAAGGGGAGGCCCACAAAGAGCTACCGCACTGCCCTTGCTACTGACCCCCCTCCTCCCCTCCCCTGCTACTCCACCCCTGCAGTGTCCCTCATGCGAACATGCACCTGTGGCCTGGGATTCAGCAACAATACTTGGTCTTGGCTGGGTGTCATACCAGCTGCCCACTGGTGCTGTCATTGAATAGAACTGCTGCCCTCTGATTGGCTGGCAACTTTCAGCCAATCTCAGAACTTTTGTCCATTGGGGTCCTTGATTCAGGGACACTCCCACTACTGTCCAATTTAGTGTCTGAATGGCACTTAATTTGCGGACTTTCCCTAAAATAGGTAATATAGGCAGCCTGCTGCCTCTCCAGGAGTGAGACTCCCTTCATCTTCAATAAACCCAGCCCATAGGGATAACTCTTCTGCCCTTCTTTGAATAGCGCCCTGGAATCATTTACATTGACCCTGAGAGGACAGGCCAGACCCCAGTTTAGCATGAAAGCAGTAAGAGTACAACCTTTCCTTATTACTGTATTATAGTGTCAGCTGAGATTATACACCGAGTTTACGTCGAGTCAGGCCAGCTCCGAAGGTCTTTAATAATGGCGGCTGGGACCTGATTCCAGGGTTTCCACTGTAATTTCCCAATGCTGGCAAATTTCATGATGCATTCATAATAAGACCACCTGGAGAAACATATGTTTGGCGTACTGTTTCTGTTGGTATCGTTCACAGATAGCCTCATTATGAATGGTTGTCTGAACTTCAAAACCACTTACCAAGTGTAAAGTTTATAAGATTGTTATAGTTTATGACTTTAATTTAAATGTAGGGTAAATGAAAGGGGTCATGTGCCCTATGCTGGAATCTTTCTGGCAGTAAACCTGGTGGTTTAATTGAGAGATCAAAGGGACTCATTGTTTTATTGAGAAAGAGGTGCCAGTACACAATGGGGACAATGACCACTGTTTCTAAGTTTTCAATGAGAAGACCCTAAGTCTCCTAAGACCCAGAACATTTTTGATATCAGGTTGTAAACAGTTATGCTGGAAACTTTGTTTCTAAGATCATAGAATCCGTAGAATTCCTACAGTACAGAAGGAGGCCATTTGGCCAACTGAACCTCTGAAAGGGCACCCTACTTAGGCCCAACCCTATCCTATCCCCGTAACTCCATAACCCCACCTCAACATTTGGACACTAAGGGACAATTAGAATGGCCAATCCATGATCAGAGATGGCAGATTAACATATCTACTCGCATACAAGGCTAAAGTATTTCTCATTGCCATGGAGAAGGGAGAGAGATAGCCATTTTGAGATCAGGCTAGAGGCTTCCCTATAAACCCAGAAAGATCACAAAGAGAGGGCAGTTGCAGTTTTTGGTCTTGTCTGGTCTGCAACCAACTGTGAGGCCAGCAATTTTAGCAGAGAAAATGCTTATTCTATCATTCATCATACATAATGTGAATGGGAGCTTATATTCAATTTGAAAACCTAGTTAAAACAAGGCTACAAAGTTTGCCTAGCTGGAGTTAAAGGGAGAACCCTCAGGAAAACTCTCACTGTGGATCATAGTATTAGGGAAGGAAAAGAGTGGAAGCAAAACACTTTCAAGCTGCAAAATAAACTTTGGATTAGCTCCAGAAGACATAGATATCTACTTAAGAGACCAAGTAATGTAAAATAAAACTTGGCTATCAATTGACAGTAAATGTAGAAATTCTATTCAGCAGTTTAAAGCATAAGTCACCTATGAAAAGAAAGTACTGTTTTGTTAATTGTGTTTTGTCTTTAGTCATTGAGACAGTAAAAGTTATTTTAAAATGTGAAGTCTTGATGTGTCATTCTTTTAGTGAATGACTGAAAGTTAAATTTTCTCTTGAAACAGTTACAATTCACCATAGAGATCATAACATATTGATACAATAACATCTCTGATGACACATCTGTCGGGTTTGAATGGGTGTTTTTTAGTGCGTTTGAAGATTTGTCATTCTGCCTCTTTTCTTCTCTATTGGGTGAATGGGTATTGGGGATACAGAGGCCATGAGAAGGGCATGGGGGCATTGAGATGGCATGGAGGGAGTAAGTAATGGTACGTGAGGGGTGAGGGTTAAAGGGTCCAACAAATACAACTGGGACAAATTCTCAGAGATCAGAGATGCGCCTTCTTTTTCTTTGAGACTATTTTATTCGGTTTTGAACATTTTATTAGCCGCTGAAACAGAATGCAGCCCAAAGTTTTTTTGTTTTTTTCCAATTAAGAGGCAATTTAGTGTGGCCAATCCACCTACCCTGCAGACATTTAGGTTGTGGGGATGAGACCCACGCAGACACGGGGAGAATGTGTAAACTCCACACGGACAGTGACCCATGGCGGGATCGCCCAGAACCTTGGTCCTTGGTGCTGTGAGGCAGCTCTGCTAACCACTGCGCCACCGTGCCACCTCAATTTGAGGCAAAGTTAATAGTCATGTGGGACATCTTATCGAAAATCCATGTTTGACTAATTTGCTGGAGTTTTTTGAAGAAATCACAGGGAGGGTTGATGAGGGTAATGCTGTTGATGGGTGTACATGTATTTACACGTGAATGTGACCTTATGTTTTCTGCTGCATTTAATGGGTAACCACTGGTTAAGTACTAGAACCTTATATGGGATTTCAATGTCAAGACTATTAATAAAAACTTCTAAAAACTATTTTTAAAAATCCAATAACAGTTACCATACTGGGCAGTCATATCTCTTTGGAGTTTGCTTCAACTGGCTTCTCAAGAAAGGCTTTCTTCACAGACATGGCTTGCTGGGAGTTAAACAACTATTCCTGATGTGGCTGAGGTCTGAAGCAGCTATTCTTGCATAGGTATATTCATCTCCTAATATACAATTTTTTCCCTTTTGACCTTCGCTTATCTGAACTAACTTCTTTAGAAGTCAAAGTTAATTGCCTTCATTCCGTGAGTCAACCTTATAGAGTGTAAATGTAAAGTTCAAACCTTGTCTCCTTCTTTGAACCTCTACCCCTTATTCAAAACCCTTTATGTTCTGTTCCCCATTGTTACCAGCTTGTCTTAGGTAAGCATCTGTTACAGTGTTGCTAGACCCATCAACATCTCAAAAGCCCTAGTGCCATTAGCACAGCCAAACTGCCCCTTGCATTAAGCAGCTGACATTTTCCAATAGTTTTTTAAAGAAATATATAACTAGCAGAAAACTTTCAATTTATTGGGTTTCCCTGATATTTTCATGTCATCACTGTTTTTCCTGACAAGTGTGACAGCTCAGGAAAATGTATTGCTTGAGTACGAGTGCACCAAAGCCATGGCTTGAATCACAGCTGGGAATTGTGTCAAGCTTACAGATGTGCAATGCAGGCCTTGTGAATCCAGTCTCTCATATTCCCTATGTCTCAGGCAAAAGTAAGTGATAAACGAGAATGCTCTATATCTTCCTAAACCAGGCACCATTAATCAAGTCTTGGTCAGTCGTCCTTGGAGAAACTCAGAGTGACTTTCAAACTTCACTAAAGGTCAAACATTTATAAAAATGTTAAGGGTTTACCACAGGGCTGATTATCATTTTTATTCATCTGTATTATTTATGGCGATAAAAGCAATAACAGATCCAGCAATCAGACTCTCTCCTCAGTGCTGCCATTCCCCAAGGACTTATGAGCTTTGTTGCATAGCACTCATTCCATTTACTCCTATAATAAATCAGACCCAGGCCTTTCAGCTGCAGATTCACAGCCCTTTTGTCTGTCCTGTGTAGAGGCATACTAATCTAGGTCATTAACCCTTTGTAGCCGGCACACTGCACACATTCTTGATCAGAAATGTTACACAATAAACTCAGAAATGTTTATAAATGAAATTATTTAATAAGGGAGAGAGCTCCAAGGTGGATGGCATTGTAAACAACCTGCATTCATCTCTCAAGTGTAAGGTTGGAGCCAAAGTATTTCAATTAATGTCTATTAATTAATCTTGCGACCATTCTGTTTGCACAATCCATTCCAAGATAAGTGTCATGTTAAATATTACTGTGACCCTTGTTGCCATTCTGATATCCTCTGAGATGAGTGTCACGTCAGTTAAAGAGTGGGGTAACAGGCTTTGCTGGAGGTGGCAAGCTTCTAAATGCCAATGGAAATATGCAGAGAATGTGCATGTAAAGTTGGAAGAAATTCAATGAGCTGACTAGGAAGAGCAAGTTAACAGACTACAATCTTAGATTACATTTATGTACTATATCAACTATTATGATCATAAAATGTTGTTTCTTACCCTACCATTCCTATGCATGTTACATATTAATTTTGGGAATTTCCGTGCCATCTACTGGAAGAATATTTCTTCTTTTGTAAGAAAAAGTAACGATAAGAGGGAGAGGATGGCTATTGGGGGAGGTTGAGGACGTTTCATTCTCTGATGCCTTTCAAAGGGTCCTGGATGGGGACGAGAAGCTGGATAAATGAAGGTCTGAACCCTGCTTAAGGTTTGGGCACTTATCTTTCCTTCATACTCCATCCTGCTCAGTTAAACAATCACTGGCACAAAACCTTGCATAGAACAAAGAACAAAGAACAGTACAGCACAGAAACATGACCTTCGGTCCTCCAAGCCTGCACCGATCATGTGTCCTATCTAGACCAGTCGCCTGTATCGTTCCATACACCGTCTGTTCATGTATCTATCCAGATAAGTATTAAAGGTCGCTAACGTATCTGCCTCAACCACCTCACTCTGCAGTGCATTCCAGGCCACCACCACCCTCTGTGTAAAAAACTATCTATACCTCTAATAATTTTCTATCAGGTCGCCCCTCATCCTCTGTCTCTGTCCAGGGAGAACAATCCCAGTTCATTCAATCTCTCCTCATAGCTAATACCCTCCTTACCAGGCAACATCCTGGTAAACCTTTTCTGTGCCCTCTCCAAAGCCTCCAGCTCCTCCTGGTAGTGTGGTGACCAAAATTGGACACAGTACTCCAAATGTGGCCTAACCAACGTTCTATATAACT
This sequence comes from Scyliorhinus torazame, assembly GCF_047496885.1. Classification (NCBI taxonomy): domain Eukaryota; kingdom Metazoa; phylum Chordata; class Chondrichthyes; order Carcharhiniformes; family Scyliorhinidae; genus Scyliorhinus; species Scyliorhinus torazame. The sequence continues at coordinate 264,927,361 of NC_092711.1, forward strand.
AACATAATTTTTGAGCTTTTGTTCTCTCTACCCCATCCTATGAAGGCAAGCATGCCATATGCTTTCTTTACCAACATTTCCACCTGTGCTGCCACTTTTAAGGATCTGTAGACCTTCACACCCACATCTCTCTGTCTCTCTATGCTCCTGATGGTTCTGCCATTTATTTTATAGCTCCCACCTGAATTGGATCTACTAAAATGCATCACCTCGCATTTGTCCGGGTTAAATTCCATTTGCCATTTCTCCGCCCAATTTTGTAGCCTATCTATATCCTATTGTATTCTCTGACAATCTTCTTCACTATCCGCAACTCCTTCATGGAACACCACTAGTTATAGACCTCCATTTGTAAAAACACTCTTCCACTGCTACCCTCTGACTTCTATGGCCAAGCCAGTTCTGAATCCATCCAGCTGGTTCACCCCTGACCCCATGTGATTTAATCTTTTGCACCAGCCTGCCATGAGGGACCTTATCAACTCTATGCCAGTGCTTTCAGAAAGATCAGTTGGCAACAGGTTTCTAGGAGAACACGTCACTAACATTTTTATTCTTGCAGAAAAAAGATATCAAAGCTTTTGAACATGAGGACAATTTGCAAAAATAACAAATGTAAAGGGAACAACAATTGATACTTTGAGAGAGAGGATTCTGCTGGCTTGTTGATTCTGATAGGTAGAGGTGTTGCCATGAAGAATGCACTAGTTAACTGATGGCTGACAGTTAACTGCAAAGCAGTGTTTAATTTCAAACCAGGCAGCTGACTTTGATTGGTCAAGGCATTGCTGTGGGGAATGAGCCCGCTGCGATGTCCCACGGCTGGCCAGCCCCCCACGTCACAAATCAGTCCCCCACGTCCCTCCCCACATCACACATAGCCGGAAATGGCTGTTATGAGGGGACATAATTTTAAGGTGATTGGAGGAAGGTATGGGGAGATGTCAGAGGTAGGTTCTTTACACAGAGAATGGTGGGTGTGTGGAATGCACTGGCAGCAGAGGTAGTGGAGTCAGAGTCAGTGGTGACATTTAAGCGACTCTTGGACAGGCACATAGACAGCAGTAAATTGAAGGGGTGTAGGTTAGGTTTATCTAAGATTAGGATAAATGGTCGGCACAACATCGTGGGCCGAAGGGCCTGTAGTGTGCTGTACTGTTCTATGTTCTATGTTCTACCAAATTTTCTCGGTCCCCCCCCTTCCCCCAAGTACAGGGGTTACCCAACCCATTTCCCCACCACAGACATTCCCTAAATAAGGAGACCACCCATAAAGACTCCCTAAATAGAGAGACGCCCCACAGAGACCCCCTAAATAGACAGACGCCCTCCCCCCCCCCCACAGAAACCCCATAGATTGGGGATCCCCCACAGAGACCCCAGAAAAGAGACCGATGTCAGGAAGCTCCCCAGAAAAGAGAAACCTGTCAGGAAGCTAGAGAGCAATCCAGACAGAGGCAGTGAAAAAAAATCACTATTGTCCCACTCACCTCGGCAACACACCTGCTGGTTCAGAAGAGAGAGGAAGCTCCACATGTCAATTCCTGGAAAGAGAAGGCAGTGATCTGGGTTTAAACCTTCAGATCCTTGAGCAGCAAGCAATTCATTCCTTTCCCCAAGTGGGCTTTGATTGACAGCTTCAATGCACGCACACACAGCTGTGAGCCTTGCTTCATTCATCTTTTTCACGATTCAGTAACTCTGAAGTGCTCTGACCACAATGTTTACAAACATCAATTACTTCAAAGAGTGTTGAATGCATTACAACACCCCCCCCCCCCTTCACACTTGAGTGATTTTGAAGTGGTCAGGTGGAAATTGACAGCACTTGACTCTCTTTGAAGTGGTTAATGTTTGTAAGGGGGGGGTCTGGTGTCGGTGGGACTGGGCACATCTGGCATTGTGTGTGGGGAGAGTAGCCCTCAGGTAGACTTTGGGAGCAACTCCCTTAAGGGGTTAACCCCTTGGCCCACTGTGAGGTCCAACATGTCAGGGCCACGCTAGGCAACACCGGTCCAGCTCAGGGGGACCAGAATATCGTGAGGGCCCGGAGAATATGGTGCCCGGCCCGCTAAGTGAATGCAAATGGGTCATTAAGATCTGTTTGCATCCATTTACATCCTCCCACTGGCGCGCAGGAGCATCACAAATGATGCCTGACTTTCCACCACATCGGGAACCCTGCTACCGGTGGCTGGGGGGGGGGGGGGGGGGGGGGTGCAGAGAATTTTGCCTGCTATTTGATATGATATACCAATCTTTGGGTTATACAACCTATACAGTAAGCATTATACTGTAGTAAAATTCATATACCACATTGCTCATGTGTGTGATTGGCAGAATCCCAGTATGAATTTCAAACCCAGTATGATCCTGTTTAGCACAGTGGGCTAAACAGCTGGCTTGTAATGCAGAACAAAGCCAGCAGCGCGGGTTCAATTCCCATATCGGCCTCCCTGAAAAGGCACCGGATTGTGGTGACTTAAGAGCTTTTCACAGTAACTTCATTGAAACCTACTTGTGACAATAAGCGATTATTATTATGCTAGAAATATAGGCCATACATGGTCACTCCAGACACTTGTCACTGCACTTTGTTGCAGAGCATGTGTCTCTTCTGCGGGTCATTACTCGACACAACCAATCCTGGGCTGCAGAAAGTGAATGGGCGCTGTGTAAATATGGCAGCTGGAACTTCAAGCCAATGAGGTAACAGTGCAGGGCACGAATGTCATTAATTGCACATTAATGAGATGATAAGTTGATTATCTGGTGTGGAATCCCACCCTACTGACCAGAGGGAGCTATGGTGACTTTCCTACCGCCACGGCACTTTGTTTCTGGAGTGGAAAATTCCACCGTACCAGTCAGGCTCACAGTGTGGTGCACAGACATGTACTAGATGCTACATATATTACTACATGTGGCTTTGTTCTTTACAGACAGAAAGAACACATACATACATTCCTCCTGTTTTAACTAAACAAATAGGTGACAGCCATTCTCTGACTCATTCCCCAGCACTTTGCCTTGGGCAGCCGGAGTCAACTTGCCTGGTTTGAATTTCAATAAAGCTTGGCAGTTAACTGTCAGTCATCAGTAAACTGGTGCATTCTCCATGGCAACACTTCTGCCAATCAGAGTCCACTTTTCAGCCAATCAGCACCCTCTTCATGAAGTGTAAATTGTTATTCCTATTACATTTGGTATTCTTGTCAATTGTCCTGATGCATGCAAGATGAAAAGCTTTGACAATATGTATCTTTTTTTCAGCAATTCTCAAGTTCTGTATTACCGAACGACTACTTTTACTCTTCCAGTGTCTTTAGGTATGGCATTTCAAACTGTAAATCAAGGCAAGAGGTTAAACAATCTAACATTTAAATTAGAAAAAGACTGAATTCAGATTCAGATACAGGAAAAAAACAATCCTTAATGCGATGATGATAAATATTGGAATAACCAACTAGGTAAACAAATCATACCTAAAGTTTTCTCTTCTTCCTTTTTCATATGTAGGATCCACACCCAAGTTAAACTCAATTTTACACTTCTTTGAGCAAAAATGTATGAATTAGATACATATTTTAAAAAACGAATTTATGAGATGTGGGCATTTATTGCCCATCTCCAATTGCCCTTGAGAAAGTGGTGGTGATCTGCCTTCTTGAATTGCTGCAGTCCCTGAGGTATAAGTACACCCACAGTGCTGTTAGGGAGGGTGCTTCAGGATTTTGACCCAGCTACAGTGACACAACGGCGATATATTTCCAAATCAGGATGGTAACCGGTTGGAAGGGAAACTTCCAGTTGGTGATTTTCCTATGTGTCTGCTGCCCTTGTCCTTCTAGTTGGTCATGGTTGTGATTTGGAAGGTGTTGTCTCAAGAGTCTTGGTGAGTTCCTGCAGTGCATCTTGTAGATGGTAGGCTCACTGTTGCCACGATGGGTCGGTGGTGGAGGGAGCGAATGTTTGTGGATGGGGTGCCAATCAAGTGGGCTGCTTTGTCCTGTATGGTGTTGAGCTTCTTGGGTGTTTTCAGAGCTGCACTCATCCAGAAAAGGTGAGACTATTCCATTACACTTATATCTTATGGATGGTGGACAGGCTTTGGGGAGTCAGAAGGTGTATTACTCACCACAGGATTCCTAGTCTCTGACATGTTCTTGTATTTATATGATTAGTTCCATTAAGTTTCTGGTCTATAGGGCAGCACGGTGGCGCAGTGGGTTAGCCCTGATGCCTCACGGCACCAAGGTCCCAGGTTCGATCCTGGCTCTGGGTCACTGTCCGTGCGGAGTTTGCACATTCTCCCCGTGTTTGCGTGGGCTTCTCCCCCACAACCCAAAGATGTGCAGGGTAGGTGGATTGGCCATGTTAAATTGCCCCTTAATTGGAAAAAATTAATTGGGTACACTAAATTTTTTTTAAAAGTTTCTCGTCTATGGTAATTCCCAGGATGTTGATAGTGGGGGACTCATCAATGGGAATGCCATTGAATGTGATGGGACAATGTTTAGATTTTCTCTCGTAGGAGATGGTCATTGCCTACCACCTGTGTGGCGCAAATGATACTTACCACTTGTCAGCCAAAGTCTAGATACTGTCTAGGTCTTGCTGCATTTGCACACGGATTGCTTCAGTATCTGAGGAGTTGAAAATGGTGCTGAAGATTGTGCAATCATCAGTGAACATCCCCACTTCTGACTTTATGATAGAAGGAAGATCATTGATGAACCAGCTGAAGATGGATGGGCCTCGGGAAGACCCGCAATTATGTTGTGGGACTGAGATGAATGACCTCCAACAACCACAACCATCTTCCTCTGTGCCAGGTATGACTACAACAAGTGGAGAGTTTTCCACTTATTCCCATTGACTCCAGTTTTGTTAGGGCTCCTTGATGCTATTCTCTGTAAAATGCTGCCTTGATGTCAGGGGCAATCATTCTCATCTCGCTCTGGAGTTCAGCTATTTTTATCATTAAGATAATTAAATCATAAACATTTATAGCACAGGAGACCATTTGGCTCATTGTAACTCTGCTAGCTGAAGCAGAGCTATCCAGCCTAATCCCACATTTCAGCTCTCGGTCTGTAGCTCTTTAGATTACAGCACTTAAAGTGCATAACCAAGTACTTTGTCAATGTAATGCGTGTTTCTGGCTCACCACCATTTAAGACAATGAGTTCCAGATCCCCACCACCCTCTGGGTGAAAAAACATTCTCCTTAACTCCCTACTAATCCTTCTACCACTTACTTTAATAGCTATTCCTCCTGGTTATTAGCCTCTGTGGTAATGGAAATAGATCTTTCCACCTACTGTATTTAGGCAATAATTTTATACACTTTAATTAAACTTCCCTTCAGCCATTTCTGTTGAAAAATGAAAATGAAAATCGCTTATTGTCACGAGTAGGCTTCAACGAAGTTACTGTGAAAAGCCCCGAGTCTCCACGTTCCAGCGCCTGTTTGGGGAGGCTGCTACGGGAAGGCTGTTCCAAACAAGTCTAATATATCCAGGCTTTCTCAGAACTAAAACTTACAATCCTGGCAACATTCGAATAAATCTCTTCTGTAGCCTCTCTTGTCCAATCCCATCCTTCATATAATTTTTAAATATTCATTCTTGGGATGTGGGCGTCGCTGGGCTGGGCCAGCATTTGTTGCCCATCCCTAATTGCCCTTGAACTGAGTGGCTTGCTCGATCATTTCAGTGGGGGCAGTTAAGAGTTTAACGTAGATAAGTGTGAGGAGAGACTTTGAGGTGCTCCGATGCAAAGGGATCTGGGGGATCTTGTTCATGAGTCACAGAAAACGAGCATGCAGGTGCAGCAGATAATAAGGGAAGCAAATGGAATGTTGGCATTTATAGAAAAAGAAATTGAGCATAAAGGTAAGGAAGTGTTGTTGCAACTGTACAAAGCTTTGGTACGACTGCACCTGGAGTACTGGTGAACAGTTTTAGTCCCCTTATTTGAAAAAAGATGTAGTGGAATTGGAGGCAGTTCAGAGGAGGTTCACTAGATTTATTCTAGAGATGAGGGGTTTGTTAAGTAATGGGTTAAGAGACATTGCAATTATTTGTCTCATTTATGTTAAGTATCCATTAATTGACACTGATATGTAAAGGGGTTTCAGGCGGCCTCTGGCAGGTGATGCGTAGTTAGAGTTTTGTGCAAAGTCTGTTGGAGTGAAATAAATGTGTGTTGGTGAAAAAGGAACAGAACTTTAGACTCTTCATATCACAGCAACTAAAGCGCCTAACAATTTAGGAGCAGAGGATGGTTGCTGTGTAAATGTGAAGGGTTGAAAGATACAACTTTTCCAGATTCAACCAGGGAGTGAGTGAGAAACGAAAAAAAAAGGGATATATGGCTGAACCGAGGATAAAGATGGCTGGGTATGACTACCCTCCCTTATTTTCTGAAAGGGAATCGTACGACCAATGGAGAAGTGCAGTAGTTATGTGGACTAAGGTAACTGCTTTGGGAAAGAGAAAACAAGGTATGGCATTGGCTCTTTCTCTACCATATGGCAGTAAAATCCGAAACAAAGTGCTTTCTGAGCTGAAATTTGAAGAGTTAGACTCAGAAGAAGGTCTGGAGACTTTATTACATTATATGGATAAGATTTATAAGAAAGATAACTTGTTACGTGCGTATGAAGCATGGTCGGATTTTGATAAGTTCTGGAAAATGGAGGATATCTCCATGGAAGACTATATAATGGAATTTGGCAAACTATATAAAAGGCTGCAGAAACACAACCTGGAATTTCAACACTCTGTGTTGGCCTTTAAATTACTTGACTGTGCTAGAGTGAGCAACATAGATAGGCTCCTGGTTTTGACAGGAGTTCAGTTTACTGATGAGGATACCTTATTCGAACAGATGACAAAAGCTTTACAAAAGTTTCTGGGGAAACATTCGATTCCGGTGGCTCTGATGACCCAAATAGGTCAGCCTGCAATAAGGCAGAATATGGAAGATACACTACTAACAGGATGGCAAAATCGTATGGCTATGAACAGGGCTCAAGGCTATAGAAGGAGATCGAGACAAGGAAATTATGAAGACAGAAACCCAGTTAGAACCTACAATAGGAAGATGAACCCCAGAAATGCACGGGTGATAAATCGATGTTTTCGATGTGACTCTCAATACCATTATGCTTTCAACTGTCCAACTCGTTATGATAGAGTGTTTGAAGCGACACATGACACGGAAGAGTCAGAAGAGGAAAAAATAGTGACCAGAAAGAAGGCATTGTCCTATTGACAAGCAGTTTTATGCCGGTAATGAGGGTGTTGGTTGCAGAATCCTTCAACTATGCTGTATTGGACAGTGGCTGCACATCTACTGTGTGTGGAATTGACTGGTTAAAATGTTACCTGGACTCCTTGAATGCTGAAAATCGTAACAAGGTTAAGGAATTTGAAAGTTCCACAAGTTTCAGGTTTGGGGATGATAATACTCTGAAGTCGCTGAAAAGAGTGGTGATCCCTTGCAATATTGCCGCGGTGAATCATTTCATTAGCACGGATGTTGTATCAAGTGAGATACCTTTGCTTCTGAGCAGACCGTCAATGAAGAAAGCACACATGAAACTGGATACGGAACAGGATAAAGCAACAGTTTTGGGAAAGACGCTGGACTTACAATTTACACAGTTGGGACACTATTGTATTCCATTACTGACAAATAATATTTCAAGTAGAGTGGTTAAGGATGTGTTAATGGCAGTTGAAAATGGGACTTTAGCTGGTAAAAAGCTTGTGGTATTAAAACTGCATAGGCAATTTGCACATCCATCTCCTCGGAGGCTGAAAAATTTATTAAAGGATGCAGGGATAAGGGATGACGACTATACTAAACTGATAGTACAGGTTAGTGACCGCTGTGAAGTTTGTAGGGAGTACAGAAGGACACCAGCACGACCGATAGTAACTCTACCTTTGGCCAGGGATTTTAACGGCATTGTGGCCATGGACCTTAAGATTTGGGATAAAGCAAATAATATATTTATTTTGCATTTTGTAGATTTAGCAACCAGATTTAGTCAATCAACGATTGTACGAAGTAAAGAAAAGAGAGTAATTCTGGATAAAATTGTGGAAAAATGGATAGGGACAGGAATGGGTCCACCGGCAAAATTCCTTACGGACAATGGGGGAGAATTTGCTAATGATGAGTTTAGGGATATGTGTGAAAACGTGAATATCAGAGTTATGAATGCGGCTGCAGAAAGGCCATTTGGTAATGGTGTCTGTGAAAGAAATCATGCTGTCATCGATGACATGCTTCGGAAAATTTTGGCAGATCGACCAAATTGCAAGCTAAATTCAGCTTTAGCATGGGCGGTACATGCAAAGAATTCATTGCAGATGGTTGGGGGCTATAGTCCTTATCAATTAGTGTTTGGTAGAAATCCTAAAGTTCCGTCCATTTTGGATGACCAGCCTCCAGCTTGGGAGGGGACTACAATTAGCTCTGGTTTTGCTAAACATTTACATGCATTACATAGCAGTAGAAAAGCTTTTTTGAAAGCAGAAGTCTCTGAAAGAATTCGCAGAGCTTTAAGACATAACGTACGGCCATCAGATGCCGTTTTTCAGCAAGGAGGCATGGTGTACTATAAGAGAGACAATTCTAATGAATGGAAAGGCCCAGGGAAGATCATAGGCATAGATGGCAAAACAATTATTTTGGAACATGGTAATCAAACTGTTAGGGTACATTCATCAAGGATAATGGGTACAGATTGCAAATATTAAAATTTAGACAGAGCAGACAGACATGACAAGGAACCAGAGTCATCTGGTACGCATGTGTTACAGAACTATGAGGCCCAGTTAACTGATATAGACAGGGTTTCTGTAGAGGAACACAACACTTCTGATGAACAGGCCATTTTTCCGAAAGGGCAACTGCCAAAAGTTGGTACAAAAGTGACATACTTGCCTGAAGGGTCTAGTCAATGGAAGGATGCAACTGTTATTAGTAGAGCAGGGAAGGCCACTGGAAAGTATAAACATTGGTTGAATGTACAGCATTCATGGGAAGGAGTCAAGACAATGGATTGGGAAAACAAAGTTCAAAAATGGAGGGCACAGAAATGCAGTGCCAGTTCAGATAGTACATCGGATAGTGAACAGGTCCGCAGGAAAAGGTCGAGATCTATTGAAAGGACATCCCACAGCAGAAGGGAAAGATCAAGCAGTAGCTGTACAGAACGAGATACCAGGCGGGAGAGGAGACGTAGTTTATCAAGATCTCGGAACATGAGTAAGACTACGAATACTAATAGGAGTAGAAGCCCACATGCACGTGAGATTTTGATGGCTTCAAATAAATTAGATGAAAAAGTTATCAAAGAAGCTAAACAGCAAGAATTGCATAGTTGGAGTGAATTTGGGGTATACACGGAAGTACCTGATAGGGGACAAAGAGCACTATCCCACAGATGGATTTGCACAAAAAAGGTTCTTCCGGATGGAACTTATAAGGCAAAGGCCAGGCTTGTGGCAAGGGGATTTGAAGAAAACTTAGAAGATCAGGATTTAAGGGTAGATTCACCGACAGCAGGAAAGGTTATTTTAAAGATCTTCTTGGCTCTATTAGCCACAAAGGCATGGGAATGCAAATCTATTGATGTAAAAGCTGCCTTTTTGCAGGGGCATCAGCTCCAGAGAGACATTTTTCTCCGTCCTCCTAAAGAAGCAGCTAACACAGAAGGGGTACTCTGGAAGTTGAACAAATGTGTATATGGATTAAATGATGCATCTAGAGTCTGGTATTTTTCGGTAAGGTCAGTTTGTTAAAGTTAGGCTGTTGCCAGTTGAAAGCAGATCCTGCAATGTTTTACTGGCACTATAAAGGAAATCTTTCTGGCATTTTTATGATGCATGTCGATGATTTTTTGTGGTGTGGGACGAGTGATTTTGAAGCTATTGTAATCTCTGGTTTGAGGAAAGAATTCAGGGTTGGAAGTCAGGCTTCCGGTGCATTTAAATTTATTGGACTGGAAATTGGACAGACTAAGTTAGGGGCAACTTTACGTCAGCAATCTTATTTTGGAAAGCATCAGCCCAATAGCAATTAATCGTGGCCGAGTTTCACAAAAAGACACAATGGTTTCAAAGATAGAAAAAGAGCAACTGCGAAGTTTAATTGGGCAACTGAACTGGTTAGGTAGACAGACTAGACCGGACGTGAGTTTTGATGTCTTAGAGTTGAGTACAAAAATGAATGATCCCAAAGTGGAAGACATAATAAGAGCAAATAAAGCGTTGGCCAAACTAAAAATGCAGGAGTGTGTTTTGAAGTTCCCGGTTATAGGTGACCTTAGACTCTTGAAACTCATAGTTTATAGTGATGCGTCCTTCGCAAATTTATGTGATGGGGTTTCAAGCACAGGAGGTTTTATAATTTTCCTTTTGGGGAACAATGGTAAATGTTGCCCGCTTGTGTGGGAAACAAAGAAAATAAGGAGAGTGGTTAAAAAGCACTTTGGCTGCTGAGACGTTAAGCCTTGTAGAGGAGGTGGATATGGCCTTTTATATAAGTCAGATATTGACAGATATTTGGGGATTAGGGGATTTGGGTAATATACCTATTGACTGTCCCATTGACAATAAATCCCTATGGGAAAATATGCACTCTACAAAAAGTGTCAATGCAAAGAGGTTACGGATACACATTGCATGTTTGAAGCAGATGTTGGACAGAGGGGAAATAACAAAAATTAAATGGGTCGACAGTAGCTATCAACTGTCAGACTGTTTTACGAAAAGAGGGGCGAGTTCACAGAAACTTTTGGATATTGTTAATGAAGGGCGCTTGTTTCTGTGACTGTTTTTTATTTTCTTTCTCGTCCAAACAAAAAAACATTTAAAAAAGGGGGGGAAATCATGTGTGTGTTTTTGAGTTTCTTGAACTTTTGTTTTCACCTAATTATTTTTTTTCTCCAAGGAAGGGGAGACTGTTAAGTAATGGGTTAAGAGACATTGCAATTATTTGTCTCACTTATGTTAATTATCCATTAATTGACACTGATATGTAAAGGGACTTCAGGTGGCCTCTGGCAGGTGATGTGTAGTTAGAGTTTTGTGCAAAGTCTGTTGGAATGAAATAAATGTGTGTTGGTGAAAAAGGAACAGAACTTTAGACTCTTCATATCACAGCAACTAAAACGTCTAACAGGGTTTGTCGTATGAGGAGAGTTTGAATAGTTTAGGCCTATACACTCTAGAGTTTAGAAGAATGAGGGGAGATCTAATTGAGGTATATTGAGATGCTAAAACGTAGGATAAAGTAGATGTAGAGCTGATGCTTCCTCTTGTGGGAAATTCTAAAATGAGAGGTCATAATCTTAGAATAAGAGGTAGCGGCTTCCGGTGGCATGGGTGAGCAGGGCGGCCGCAACAACAAGAGCTCCTGCCGGTGGCCGCGATTCGCGGCAATTTCAGGGAAATCCCCGAGTCCTCACGCACTCCCCGACTATCGTCGGCCTTTGGGGCCGTCACGAGCAGCCAGCGGGGCCGGTTTAAAAACCGGCGAAGAGCCCCGCGCGGGTGTTGGGTGGCGGGGGCTGAGGCGCTGGGCCCGACGCGGCAGGTTGGAGCAGCGGGGGCGGAGCTACGAGGAGGCTGAGGTGGCAGGCCCGAGGCCAGGGCACTATGTAGGGGGGGTGCTCCATGTCGGATGGCTCCCACCTAGGAAGAAGAAAGAAGCTTGAAGCCTGGTCCCAGGGGAGCTCTGGGTGAATGCAGAGGAGAAAGAAAGAAGGTTTAAGGAAGTTTGGTGAAAGTTTTTTTTTTCTCCCCTTTTTTTTCAAAGAAAGAATGTCAGATTGATGAAGGACAGGAGGGTGAAGGGGGAGAGAGGAGAAAAGAAAGAAGATAAAAAACAATAAGCCGCTAAAGGATGCGAAGAGCAGCGTCGAAGAAAGGAGGAAACGCTGGTTCGCCGCCAAAGGAGAAGACAAGCAAAAGTGTTCACAGGATGGCGGAAGCCGAACTGCAAGGCGGGGCCGCACTACTTACGGTGGAGAAGATGACCAAGGTGATGGCGGTGGAGCTGGAAAAACAGTTTGTGAGGCACATGGAGGCCTTGAGGAAAGAGACGACGGTCGTGTTGAGGTCATTGGTGGAGGAGGCAATCGACCCGATGAGGGAGGAGGTGGCAAAGGCATTGGCCGAGGTGAGAGAGCAGGGCGAGAAGATGAAGGAGGTGGAGAAAGACTTGGAAAACTGCTCAAGGCGGCACAATTTGAGAATTGTGGGCTTGCCCGAAGGGACAGAGGGCCCAAGGCCAACGCAATACTTCGCTAAGAAGTTGGCGGAGCTGATGGGGGTGGGTGAGAGCTCCACCCTGTACGAGCTAGACCGAGCTCATCGGTCATTAAGGCCGAAGCCCAAAGTGAATGAGCCACCAAGGGCAGTAATTATCTGCTTCCATACGTTTTGCATGAAGGAGAAGGTATTAAGCTGGGCGAAGCAGGAGCGTGAAGTGCTGTGGGATGGTACTGCGGTTCGGATCTACCAAGACTTGACGGTGGAGTTGGCAAAAAGACGAGCGGCGTTTGGGCGAGTGAAGGCGGCTTTGTACAAGAAGGGGGTGCGATTTGGTGTGGTGTACCCGGCGAAGTTGAGAGTAACATATAACGCCAAAGACTTTTATTTTGAGACAGCGGAGGCGGCTGAGGCATTCGTGAGGGCAGAAGGCTTGGGACAGACGTGAAGAGCAGAACTGGAAGAGAGACTGTGGACTGTGTTTGAGCGGCTGGAAAATGTACAAATGTTACAACTTTCTTTTTACTGATTTGTATTGAAATTTACTTCTCTTTGCATTGTTACAGAGTTCAAGTTAATGGTGTTCTGTGTTGCGACGGTTAAATGTTATGTTAGTGAATTGTAGGGGTTGGATTGTTGGGTTTGTTTTGGAGTATCTTTCTCTGGGACTGGGTAGAAGGGGGCGAGAGGTCTTGGCGGGGGGAGCCACTCGCACTAGCTAACTAAAGTCAGTTAGTGAACGGGGGTGAGGTGAGAGGAGGGCTGCGGACGTTGGAGCCTGAATAGTAGGGGGGGGTTCTTGGGAGGGAGGGAAGGGGTTTGATGTTAACAATGGACAGGGGCAGGTCAGGCTTATGGGGCAGGGCCCGGTGGTATGGTGATGGTGGATAGGAAAGGTGGGGGGGGGGGGGGGGGGGGAGAGACCCCAGTAAGGATAGTCACGTGGAACGTGAGAGGTTTAGGAGGTCCGGTCAAGAGGTCAAGGGTGCTTGCACATCTTATAAGTTTGAAAGCCGATGTAGCAATGCTGCAGGAGACTCACTTGAGGGTGAAGGACCAGGTGAGACTTAAAAAAGGCTGGGTTAGCCAAGTGTTTCACTCTGGATTTGATGGAGGGGCTCGAGGGGTAGCGGTGTTGGTCAGCAAAAGGGTACGCTTCCAGATGGAGAAGGTGGTGGCAGATCAGGGGGGTAGATATGTGATTGTGGCAGAGGCGCTGGAGGGGAGATTAGTGGCGCTGTTAAGTATATACGGTCCCAATTGGGACGATGTGGGATTCGCGAGGAAGGTGTTTGGGGCTATTCCCGACTTGGACACCCTTGAGCTGATTGTGGGGGGGGACTGGAACTTGGTGCAGGAGCCAAAGTTGGACAGATCACGGCCGCGCTCGCTGGTCCCATCAGGGGGGGGGCGAAGGCGCTGGCTGGGCTAATGTTGGAAATGGGAGGGGTGGACCCTTGGAGGTTCCTGCACCCAAGGGAACGGGAGTACCCGTTTTTCTCAGCGGTCCATAAGGTATACTCGCGGATCGACTTTTCTGTGGTGGGGAAGGCTTTGCTGGCTGGAGTCAAGGGGTCGGAATACTCTGCAATTGCAGAGCTCCACATTGGGTGGATATGGTGCTGGAGAAGGGGGCAGCGCAGAGACCGGGTTGGAAACTGGATGTGGGGCTTTTGGGGAACCAAGTGTTCTGTGAGAAAATTGAAAAGGTAATTAAGGAATATGTAGGTTTCAATTGTACGGGTGAGGTGTCGAAGGCAGTCACCTGGGAGGCTCTAAAGGCGGTGGTGAGGGGTGAGGTAATTTTGTTTAAGGCCAGGGTGGACAAAGAGGAGAGGTTGGAGCGGCAGAGGGTAATAGATGAGATGTTGGAGGTAGATAGGAGGGATGCAGAGGATCGGGACCCGGCGAAGCTGGAAAAGAGGAAGGAACTACAGGCGAGCTTTGACCGACTGTCCACCAGGAAGGCGGTGCGCCAACTGAGACGAGCAAGGGGTGCAGTTTATGAACATGGAGATATGTTAGCAGGTCAGCTCCGGAGGGAGGCAGCGGCAAGGGAAATTTTTCAGGTGAAGGATAGGGCAGGGAAGTTGGTGGTGGCTCCAGTGCTGATCAACAAGGTTTTTGAGGAGTTTTACGAGAGGTTGTACAAGTCAGAGCCACCCAGGGGAGACCGTGAGATGCAGGAATTTCTAGATGGGTTGGAGTACCCGAGGCTAGGGGAGGGGGACAGGGCTACATTAGAAGGAGCAATAGTGGAGCAGGAGATAAAGGATGCGATTGGGAGGATGTAGTCGGGGAAGGTGGCAGGGCTGGATGGGTTTCCGGTGGAATATTATAAAAAATTTAAGGTTAGGTTGGCACTCCTGATGGTGGGGATGTTTGAGGAGGTGATAGGGAAGGGGGTGTTGCCGCAAACCTTGGGGCAGGCATTGATTTCACTGTTGCTAAAAAAAGATAAGGATCCGACGGAGTGTGGGTCGGAGAGGCTCATATCACTTCTGAATGTGGACGCAAAAGTGTTGGCGAAGGTACTGGCGGGTAGGCTGGAGGAGTGCCTCCCGCAGGTGATAAGGAGGATCAGACGGGGTTCGTGAAAGGGAGGCAGCTGTTTTCGAACATTAGGAGGGTTTTGAACGTTGTTATGGCACCGGCGGAAAGAAAGGAAACAGAGGTGGTTGTGGCATTGGACGCCGAGAAGGCGTTCGATCGGGTAGAATGGGGG
Organism: Scyliorhinus torazame; assembly: GCF_047496885.1. Taxonomy (NCBI): domain Eukaryota; kingdom Metazoa; phylum Chordata; class Chondrichthyes; order Carcharhiniformes; family Scyliorhinidae; genus Scyliorhinus; species Scyliorhinus torazame. The sequence continues at coordinate 264,942,382 of NC_092711.1, forward strand.
TACCTGATGGCAGTGCTGGAGCAGTTTGGGATTGGGCCAAGGTTTGTGAACTGGGTAAAGCTATTATATAAGGAGCCGAAGGCGAGTGTCAGCACAAATAATATCAGTTCGAGATACTTTTCTCTCCACCGTGGGACGAGACAGGGATGTCCTATGTCCCCCCTGGTGTTTGCACTTGCGATTGAGCCGTTGGCCATCGCATTGAGAAGTTCGGGAGCACGGAAAGGAATAGTGCGGGGGGGGGGGTGGATAGAGCATAGGGTGTCCTTATATGAGAACAACTTGCTGCTATATGTGTCGGAACCGAGTGCGTCGATAGGAGGAATATTGGAGCTACTGCGGGTATTTGGGTCTTTCTCAGGGTACAAGCTGAACCTGGACAAGAGTGAGTACTTTGTGGTGTCTCGGGCGGGGGTGGGGGCAGGGGTGGGGGGGCTGCCATTCCGTAGAGCAGGGACTCATTTTAGGTATCTGGGGGTGCAGGTTGCCCTGGAGTGGGGGAGGCTTCGCAGGTACAACATCACTAGTTTGGTGGGGAGAGTGAAAGCCGATCTGGCAAGGTGGGACGGCCTTCCTCTGTCACTGGCGGGTCGGGTACAGGCGGTTAAAATGAATGTGTTGCCGCGATTCCTGTTTATTTTTCAATGCCTACCGATTTTCCTGCCAAAGTCTTTTTTCAGAGAGATTGAGGGAAGAATTACCTCATTCATATGGGGAGGGAAGGTGGCCAGAGTGAGAAAGGTGCTGTTACAGAGGGGAAGGCAGGCAGGGGGTCAAGTATTCCAACAGGTCCCCCCGCCACGCCAGGGCACTGGGTGGAGAGGCTGCTCTCCATCCCAGCAGGATCCACCTTCGGGCGATCAACGAGGCGAAGGCTCTGATATCTGCCTCTGCACCCGTTTCCAACCCTGGCTGGTCCAACACCCCAAATATGGCCTCCTGGGGACCCGGGTCCAGTTTCACACGCACCACCTTGGAAATTACCCTAACTTAGGGTAATCTCCGAACCTGTTGTACTACTACTGGGCGGCGAATGTGGAGAAGGTGCGGAGCTGGGTCAGAGGGGTTGATTCTCAGTGGGTCAGAATGGAGGAGAGTTTGTGCAGGGGGTCGGGGCTGAAGACACTAGCAACAGCGCCGCTCCCGATAGCTCCGGGGAAATATTCAGGGAGTCTGGTAATAATAGCTTCATTGAAAATCTGGATGTAGTTTCGCCAACACTTCGGGTTGGGTTTAGGGCCAAGGGAAATGCCGATTCGGGGGAACCACAGATTTGTGCCAGGGAGGTGGGATGGAAGTTTTCGGAAATGGGAAGAGAAGGGAATTAAGACGTTAAAAGATTTGTTTCTTCGGGGTCGGTTTGCAGGATTGAGGGAGCTGGAAGCGAAGTATGGGCTAGAGCAGGGAGAAGTGTTTAGGTACATGCAGGTTCGGGATTTTGCCAGGAAGGAGCTTCCCAGAGGAACCAGCCTCCACATTGCTGGAGGAGGTGTTGACGACAAGGGGACTGGAGAAGGGGGCAGTGTCAGCGGTATACGGAGCTATTTTGGAAGAGGATAAGGCACCACTGGAAGGGATCAAAGCAAAGTGGGAGGAAGAGCTGGGAGAGGTTATAGAGGAGTGGGTGTGGTGTGAGGTGCTCTGGAGTGTGAATGCCTCCACCTCATGTGCGAGGTTGGGGCTGATACAGCTGAAGGTGGTATATAGAGCGCACCTCACGTGGGCGAGGATGAGCCGATTTTTTGAAGGAGTAGAGGATGTGTGTGAGCGTTGCGGGGGTGGCCCCGCTAATCACGTTCATATGTTTTGGTCCTGTCCAAAGCTAGGGGAGTACTGGAAGGAGATGTTTAGGGTAATTTCCAAGGTGGTGCATGTGAAACTGGACCCAGGTCCCCAGGAGGCCATATTTGGGGTGTCGGACCAGCCAGGGTTGGAAACGGGAGCGGAGGCAGATATCAGAGCCTTCGCCTCGTTGATCACCCGAAGGCGGATCCTGCTGGGATGGAGAGCAGCCTCTCCACCCAGTGCCCTGGTGTGGCGGGGGAACCTGTTGGAATACTTGACCCTTGAGAAGGTTAAGTTCGAACTGAGGGAAAACTCGGAGGGGTTCTACAAGTCATGGGCACTATTTATTATGCACTTTCAAGAACTGGATAACATTGAACATTAGTTGGGGGGGGGGGGGGGAGGGAGGGTAGATTATTGTTTATTGTTGATGGGTGTAAATGCGGGAGCAAATGTGAAAAAGGAGAAGAATAAAAGTTTTTTTTAATAAAGAATAAGAGGTAGCAAATTTAAAACAGATTTGAGAGGAAACTACTTCTTCCAAAGGGTTGTGACTCTGTGGAATTGGCTATCCCAGAGTGGGGTGGATGGAGGGTCACTGAGTAAATTTAAGGAGGAATTAGACAGATTTTTAATTGGTAATGGGTTATGGAGAATGGGCAGGACGGTGGAGTTGAGGCCAGGATGGGATCAGCCAAGATCACATTGAGGGTGTTCAGCTCGGGAGGCTAAATTGCCGACTCCTGCTCCTAGCACATGTGTTCTAGGGAGCAGATGCTCTGGCTGATTTCGCTATCCAGCTCTTGGCCTGTAACATTGTAGGTAGCAGATGAGGACCATATCAGCCTTGATAGAATGGCAGAGCAGACTTGATGGGCCGAATAGCCTAATTATGCTCCTATATTTTATGAATTTATCTTTCTGAATTTATGAACTATGAGTCAACTGCAAAACTGTGTGGGTCTGGAGCGACATGTAGGTCAGAACTGGCAAGGACGGCAGATTTCCTTCCCTGAAGGCAAATTAGTGAACCAGATGTGTTTGTATGACAATCAGCAATGGTTTCATGTCATCATTAGACTTTTTAAATTCCAGACATTTATTGAATTCAAATTTCACCATCTACCATGTTGGGATTAGAACCCAGCGCAACAGCCTGAGTTTCTGGATTACTAGTCCATAGACAATACCACTACGCCACCACTTCCCCAATGTTGTGATTAGAATTTTATGCTGTCCTTTAGCTGTGAATCAGATGGTGTTTTATCCAGTTATAGAATAACTTTCCTGTTCTTACCTTCTATGCTTTGCCTAATAAAGGAAAATATTGCAAATGCTTTCTTAACCACATTATCTAGCTGTCTAGCTACATTCAGGTAGCTGTGGACATATACTCTAAGATCTTTCTTCCTCTGAACCTCTCAGTGTCCTCCCCTAATTCTTGTTGCTCCATGTTACTTCTCTGAATAGAATTCTATTTGCCACTATTCTACCCACCTTACTAGTCCATTGACATCTTCCAGCAGTCTACAGCTTTCTTCCTAATTATCACCACACAGCCAATTTTTGTATCAACATTTTTAACATCTCCTTTATGTTAAGTCATTAACACTTCCGTTTACACAAGGCTGGATTCTCCCGCCCCGTCCACCATAAGAAAACCACGGGCAAGCCACGTACAATGGAGAACTTCATTGACCTCGGGCGGGATTCTCCGGTTGCCGGGCGGATACGGCCGGAGGACCCCGCCCACAGTGCTGCTCAGCATTGGGCAGAGGATGCAATTTGAAAATTAACCAATCACAGGCATTTCAAAGATTTTCAGAACCCTTGGGCACCATTCACCGGGAAAATGCCCAAGTCTGGTTTCAGGCACGCTTTGCGGAGTGTTTCTCGGCAGCTGTAGTGCTGAGTTTGACACCACTATTCAACAGCACTTAGCCATTGATTTTGGGCCTCAGGCAAGTTATCCCTATTGAGGCCACACTTACAAAGTTTTCCAGCATGGGGGGCTGAGCTCGTCAGCAGGACCGGCTCCTCATAGATTGGAGTGCCATTTTGAAAAGTTCCCCCAATCTCTAAACCCCTCGCTCTCCTTTTAGGACCCCACACTTTCAGGACCCCTCCCCTTCACACCCCAACCTTTCTTCAGCCGCCCCAACCCCCCGCCCCCCTGTCCACTCTTTGATAGACATGGAGCCGCAGGCCCTGACCCTTGGCAATGCCAACCTGCTACCCAGGAACCTTGGTACAACCAGCCTGGCACCCTGGAAATGCCACTGTCACCCTGGCAATGCCAAGTTGGCACTGTCATGGTGCCTGTGTGGCACTGTCAGGGTGCCAGGCTGGCAGTGCCAATGTGCTGTGGTGCCAGGGGAGTGCCAGGGTACCACCCTGCCCTGTCCATGACCACGGGTGTGGCTCAAATGGCCTGCAAGAAACCCTGAGGTTCCATCACGTCTGCTCCACGATTGTGGAAACCAGTGCTGAACGGCGCCTGATTGAGGCCTCGCAGGTGAGGCCGTTAACTCCTGGCTGGCAGGTAAATATGATATTGGGATATTTAACTGAGACGAATAGCTCATTACCTATCATTATCTGGATTACGCCGAGCGAGGGCATTATACAGATGGTGCAATGAATTACGTGAGGTTTCACGTCTGGCGCAGAATCCAATTTGGGGCTCGACCACGATTCATCCATCTCGGAGCTGGGTGTGATGCGGTTGGAAATCCATGCCCTTATCTTTCTCTCATTTTGTATCTTTCTTAGTTATTGACTGTAGCACCTGCCTTTCAGTCATTTGCTGTCGGACTGCTCCCCTGTTCAGACAGGGAATAATTAATTACCCAATGTGGCTTCCAATTCGTCTGTGCTTCCTGAATTGGATGAAAAGAACTAATGGGGGCCAGATAGATGGGGCAGCACTAGAGATGCATGGCATCAGCCTTTCAATCAGTATCCATACCGTAGAGTATCTGCTTTGGAAAAAGCACCCAATTTAAGACCATGCCTCCACTCTATCCCGTAACCCAGTAACCCCACCTAACCTTTTGTACATTAAAGGGCAATTTAGCATGGCCAATCCACCTAACCTGCACGTCTTTGGACTGTGGGAGGAAACCGGAGCACCCGGAGGAAACCCACTCGGCTACGGGGAGAAAGTGCAAACTCGACACAGGCAGTCACCCAAGGTCGGAATCGAACCCAGGTCCCTGGTGCTCTGAGGCAGCAGTGCTAACCACTGTGCCGCCGTGCCACCCCTTCAAATGCGTAATTATATATTCCAGCCTGCCCACCACTTTGGAAATTTTGGAATGAATATGCATTACAAATCTTTATGGACAATGTGGTGGCACAGCAAATTGGAACACTGATTTACACCAAGCCAAAATGTAACACTGACTTAGAGCCTCAGATATGGTACGGCATTGATTTCATCTTTCATCAAAAGCAATAAAATGTTGCAGGTCTACTGTGAAGTCTTTTTTTAAAATTCATTCATGGGATTTGGGCATCACTGGCTAGGCCAGCATTTATTGCCCTTTCCTAATTGCTCTTGAGAGGTTGGTGGTGAGTTTCTTTCTTGTACTGCTACAGCCTATGAGTAGTAGGTACCCCCACAGTGATGTTACGGAGGGAGTTTCAGGATTTTCACCAAGCGAAAGAACAGCATGTATTTCCAAGTTAGGATGGTGTGCGACTCGCAGGGAATCTTGCAGGTGGTGGAGTTCCCATGCATCTGCTGCCTTTGTCCTTCTTGGTGGTAAAAGTTGCAAGTTTGGGAGGTGCTGTCAAAGGAGCCTTGGAATGTTGCTGCAGTGCATCTTATCCTGCTGCCATTGTGTGTCAGTGGTGGAGGGAGTGAATGCTTACGGTGGATGTTGGGGTATCAATCAAGCGGCTACTTTGTCGTGGATGCTATGCTGTTGGAGTTACAGTCATCCAGGCAAGTGGAGAGCATTCCACCTAAAAATTCCTGACTCATGCATTATAGATGGTGGTCAGGTTTTGAGGAGTCCTGAGGTGAGTTACCCTCGGCAGAACGTCCAGCATCTTACTTGCTCTTCTAGCCACAGTATTTATACGGTTGGTCCAGTTCAATTTCTGGTCAATGATAACCCCCAGGATGTTAAGTGTCAAGGGCTGATGGTTAGATTCTCTGTTGTTCAAGATGGTCATTGTCTGCCACTTGTGTGAAGAGAATGTTACTTGGCGGCACTTATCAGCCCAAGCCTGAAAATTGTCATGGACTGCTTCTGTGCCTTAGGAGTCGCGGATGGTGCTGAACAATGTGCAGTCATCCATGAACAACCCCACTTCTGACCTCATGATGGAGAGAAGATCATTGATGAAGCAGCTGACGATTGTTGGACCAAGGACACGACCCTGAGAAACACCTGCAGTGATGTCCTGGGACTCAGATGATTGATCTTCAACAGCCACAAACCTTTTTCCTCTGTGCCAGATATGACTACAATAAGAAGTGTGGAATTATTGCTTTACATTATAATTGCAACTGATTTGTTTTCCGTTTGCCTCCCCCATCAGTTCACAACTGAGGGTTTCACTGAACAGCAGGAAAACTACATCTGAACAGGAGTCAGTTCAGCCAAATAATATGACTCCCTTTAATACAATATTGTGAGGTTGCCTTTGTTCAGATGTCATTGGGCTGAACTTCTGCCACTCAGAGATGACGAGAGAACTCCTGTCCAAAACCCTAGCAACAGTGCGAGTAACGTGCGAGTTAGATTCTGTCTTGGAAAACATATAATACAGAATCTCACGCCCACAAGAGAGCACCATGGCAACAAAAAAAGGCACAGAGGGAAATGAATGTCTCTTGTGTAAGTACTGTGATTGAGCAATGCACATCATCAAAGACAGGCCCTGTTCATTCTGTAAATGAGAGCACTCATGACTTTGAATGTTAAATAATCACATCAAACTCCCCAGATATTTGAATGCAACAGCAGATGCCAGCAAAACTAAGAGGGAAAAGAAGTCAAGTCATGAACTGAAATGCAAACATTTAAGTGCAGCTTATCCAGTCTTGTGTGAATTTCTAACAATGACTGCGTTCTCAACATATAAAAAGCCAAACATGAATCAGAGCCACTAGCATAATGAGCCAGTGTCAGTGCCAGCAATCAAAAGAGCCACCATTAGAGTCACCAGCATAGGGATGCAATATGATGCTCTACCCACCCAAAAAGATAGCAACAAATCAGCGAAGCAAAGAGTAAACATCAGCACCCATGCATCCAAGAACACTTCTTTCAGAAACACCAACCTACAGAGTCAAATCCAGAATCAGGAAACCCACAGGACCATTATTAGACTCAACAGATCAAGTACCAATGTCACTCATTCATGTCAGTCCCAGAAGCATTCAAACTTCATTAAATCTATCAAGAATTCAGGGAATTCTTTAAATTCATTAGAATTCAAAGAATTTATTCTTTGTGTTTTCCACTGCATCTTCACACTGCGATGGAATGACGTAGGTGCTATTTTCATGTTGATGCACATCTGCAAACCATTTCTGAAACTTGCATGAATTTAAACAATGTCTCCTCAAGTTTCCTTGTGTTTCCAGATAGTTTGGAGAGATGACAGTATCTTGCAGCAGTTTGATTTCTCATTACTTTCTTCACCATCTGATCATGTTCTCCTTCTGCCGCTCATTATTGCGGTAGACCTGTAGAAAAGGATTTGGGGGAGAGAATGTACGAGCATCATCCCTTTAGGATTGAGGGGACAAAGAAGGTGGAGGAAGGTCATGGCCAAGTAATATTTCAGGAGCTTAAAGGCTGGATATAATTTTTCTTACCAAAGAATTGTCAGTGTTAAAACTTTGTGGTGCCTCTCTAATTAACTTAATTCACCCACATAATCTGCGATTAAATTGAATATTGGCAGATTGCATGCAAATGTAATTACTCCCAAAATTCTGCGTGAGAATGATATCTTCAGTAATTCCACCCCACTATTTCCTCCTCTTTTTGATTCACTTCACATTGCATCTCTTCTTTTCCAGCATATGCTAGCCGAAGATATAAAGAATGTGGAGCAAATCAGGTGGATGGAGCGAGAACACAGATCAACCATGATGATTGCACTGGATGGTGAAACAGGTTGGAGGACCGAATGGCCTACTCTTTGTCCTATATTCATTGCTCATTGTTGAAAGCGGCAATCTTCAATGCAGCATCCCGTAATCCTCAACACTCTTCTATACTTAAGTTGAAGAGGCATTTTCACCTCTCCTTCAAGTTCACAGAGATCCCTCTCCAACCCCTGTCAGTTCACAAAGATACTCCTTTATAAATTATTTTTCCTGCTTGGTTCTGCAAGTATTTTTTGGGGAGCTGAAGTGCTGTTCACATTGACTTCTTTAGTCTCTTTTCAGCTCTCTCCTTTTCTGTAAAATACATTGCTGGGCATTCGAAGCTCCATGCAGGAAGCTTCATTCTTCTCGAGGCTTCTCTACACCTTTCCTGCAGTCAGAAGTTTCAGTCCTTGGAACTCTCAGATCCTTGCCCCATTCTCCTTCTGAGAGCCAGAGCTCTGAAAGGACATTAGTTTTGCATTTCCAGCACTCTCTCCAAACTCTCCTTGTTGCCTTCTCTGCGTTCTGCATTGTAGTCGTTCCTTTCATTTGCATGATTTTCCTGCTCTCCATCTGCCTTGCTCTAATGTACAAAATAAGTGCCATGATTTCACATTTCTCCAACCCTGTAGTCTTCAAGGATGTAACTTTTATTCCTGTTTCTACCTGTACTTAAATATACGTGCAGCTGTTAATGCTAGGAACCTACTTTAAAATGCAAGAACTGGGGCGTCATTCTCCGACCCCGCCGGGTTGGAGAATGGCCGTTGGCCGCCGTGAATCCCGCCCCCGCCGAAGTCTCCGGTACCAGAGATTGGGTGTGGGGCGGGAATTGGGCCGCGCCGGTTGGCGGGACCCCTCGCTGGATTCTCCGGCCTGGATGGGCCGAAGTCCCGCCCAGAAATTGCCTGTCCCACCAGCGTAAATCAAACCTGGTATTTACCGGCGGGACCAGGCGGCGTGGGCGGGCTCCGGGGTCCTGGGGGGGGCGCGGGGCGATCTGACCCCGGGGGGTGCTCCCGCGCATGCGCCGGGAAACTGACAGCGGCCGCTGACGCTCCCGCGCATGCGCCGCATTTCCTCGCCAGCTGGCGGGGCAACAAATGCCATTTCCGCCAGCTGGCGGGGCGGAAATCCCTCCGGCGTCGGCCTAGCCCCTCAATGTTGGAGCTAGGCCGCCAAAGATGCGGAGCATTCCGCACCTTTGGGCCGGCGCGATGCCTGTCTGATTGGTGCCGTTTTTGGCGCCAGTCGGCGGACATCGCGCCGTTGGGGGAGAATTTCGCCCCTGATATTACTGGGCATTCCAGTTCACTTTAACTGCTGTGTTAAATGCTGGACAGCACTTTCTTAACTGTACTGTAAGGGTCCTTCCTGTTTATTCCCTTAGTTCCCCATTATTTTATTTTGCCTTTACCATTTTTGATCCAAGTGTGATTAATGGGCATGTATCTTTAATTCAAGCAGCAGAGAGAATGAGAAATTCAGAAGTTACAGGAGAGAACACTCTGCTAGCGTCTGCTTGTTAGAACAGCAGCTACAGACTTTTCGACACCAGGAAGAGATATGGGATGGGATTCGGTTTGATTGATTAACTAGTGGCCATTGAATTGGCCAAAAGGCCGTACTCTGCCTGGCAACAGGTGGGTATTGGATCCTATCCCAGTGGAATGGTTTTCAGAGTTCCAAGGGACTCTCCCTCTCTCTCCCTTTTTCCGACAGAAAGGCTGTGAGTGCTGTAATCCTGAAGCTGCAGAGAACCTCAATGAATGAATCTACAAGAAAACCATTGCAGACTGCAACCAAAAGACCAGGGGCAGAATTCTGCCGCAATTGGCGGGATGGCCCGACACCGGTGCCAAGAACGGCGTGAACCACTCCGGCGTCGGGCCAACCGGAAGTTGCGGAATCCTCCGCACTTCCGGGAGCTAAGCCGGTGCCGGAGGGGTTGGCGCATGCCAACTGGCGCCGAAGGGCCAGCGTGAGTTGGCGCATGCACAGAACCGCCGCAGTGGTTCTGCCCATGCGCAGAACAGCCGGCGTGTTCCTACGCATGTGCAGGGGGGTTCTTCTCCGCGCCAGCCATGGCAGAGCCCTGCAGAGGCCAGCGCGGAAGGAAAGAGTGCCCGCAGATCAGTGGGCCCCGATCATGGGCCAGGCCACCATGCCCCCCCCCCCCCCCCACCCACCCTCCGGAGCCGGATCCCCCCCGAGGACTTACCAAGCCGGCCTATAAGCCAGGTCCCGCCGTGATGGATTTCACGCCGGCGGGACTGAACAGGAAACGACGGCCGCTCGGCCCATCGGGGACCGGAGAATTGCCGGGGGGGGCCGCTGACAATGGCTCCCGACCAACGCTGCGTAAACCCCGCCCCGCCTGAAACCCGGCGCCGGAGACTAAGACAGCCGGCGTCGGAGAAGCGGGGCGGGATTCACGCCACCTCCCAGGGATTCTCCGACCCGGCGGGGGGTCGGAGAATCCCGTCCCAGGACTCTCTCTCTCCCTCTCGCCAGAAAGGCTGTGAGTGCCATATTCCTGAAAAATCTTAAACTGAAAGCAAAATCTAAAGGTGAGTAAAGTACTAGAAGCACCAATTTGAAACATAGACTCTTTTTCTCTTTTACTTATGTTTTCCCCCCTTTCTTTCCCTCTGTGTTTGTTTGACTTGTATGTGGATGCAGAGGGTGGTGTGTAAGTTAAAGTGGGGAATTTGGAATTAGATAGGAACCAGTTGTATTTGATACCTATTTCATGATAGTTCTTGTTTTAAATAAACAGTAATTGTGTTTACATTTACAAACCTGGTGACTGTAATTATTGTGCAGCAAAGGGCCAAAGACTTTGGGTATTTTTCTAAGAATTATTGGTTAATTTACTTGTGTTGTGGCTCCGGGACAAGTGGGACCGGAAGTGGCCGTACACTAGCCCAGGGTGTCGTAACATAATTTAGAGGCTGGGGCCCGGGATTTTTGGAATGATAGACTGCGAACTGGGTTGCCGTATAAATGTTTTAACAAAGGACACAAGGTTTGTAGTGATATGACAGGATGGCTCTGGAAGCTTTCCTCTGGAAGGTGGATGACTTGTCTCTTGTTTATTTAAAAGAGCTCCATAGATACAAGCTAGTCGAATTGACAGGAAAAGTAGAAATAGAAGTATCAACTAGAGTTAGGAAGGGGAAGATGACCGATGTGATTGCTCAACATCTAAATTTAAAAGAGATGCTAAAAACACAGGAGAGCCCATGAGCTGGTGTAGTATCAAGGGCAATTTATGGTGGGGAAATTGAGCTGGAGAGAATTCGGTTGCAGTTTGAGCATGAAAGGGAATTTTTAATAAAAAATAAAAAATGCAGATGCAACAAAAATAAATGGAGGTAAAGCAAAAAGCAAAATAAATGGAGATGAATCAAAAAGAAAAAGAGAAGGGAAGATGCAGCAAAGAGAAATGGAGATGGAAATGAAGGGGTTGGAATTAGAGCGAGATGAAAAAGCAAAAGAGAAGAGAGTTCCAGCTTAAGGCTGGATGTGAGGGGGGAGGTGCCAGGAACTAGAGGGGAGATTATTCTGAAAATGGAACCCAATGGCGATATGTTTAAATTTATACAGGCCCTCCCAAAATTCAAAGAGAAGGAGGTAGAAACCATTTTTAGGGCTTTTGAGAATATAGCAACCCAAATGGATTGGTCAAGAGAAAAGTGGACATTATCCACGCAAAATAAATGATGGGGCGGGCACAGGAAGCTTATGTTTCCCTGTCAGAGTAGGTGTCTAAGAATTCTGATGAGGTAAAATAGGTGCATATGAATTGGTTCCCGAAGCATATTGGAAAAAGTTTAATAATTTAAGGAGACAGCCAGGACAGCCATATGCCGAATTCAAAAGGGTTAATGCTGGACAATTTTAATAGATGGTTACAAACATTGGGAGTTGCAACAACCTATGAGGCGCTGAGACAGGTACTTCTCTTAGAGAAATTTAAGAATTCCCTACCTTATATAATAAGAACCCATGTTGAAGACCAGATGGTGAAGACTGCTAGACAAACAGCAATTATGGCTGACGATTATGAGCTAATCCATAAATCTAAACCTTAGATCCGTTACCCGCATAATTTTGAAAAGGATAGGAATTGGAAGAATGAAAGGAAGGCAAGTAGCCAAGGTGAAGAATGGGTAGCTGGAAAGCCCCGAGATCTCCTCCTCAGACCTGGAAGGAAGGTACTGAGGATAGAGGTGAGTCTCAGAAGCCTAGGTTTTACCATTGTAACCAGCTGGGTCATGTTCATTCAGCAGGTTCGAAATTGCAAGGAAAGCCCATGGGACTGGTGGGAGTTCATAAGTGGGGAATACTACAGGCCAGACTGTAGCTTTAACTGGACTTAGGAGACCTGAGGTAAACACTGTTGAGGGAGCAGGTGTGATGAATGAGGTAGGGTTTTTGTCAAAGGGGAAGATCACCCAATTTTCATCAACTGTGGTAGCCAAACCCCATAACTATTTTAAGGAATATAAGTGCTACTTGACTCTGGGTCAAGCGGGGCTAGAATTGACCATGCAGTAGCCGAGGATGCCATAACAATACCCACAGTGGTTTCACATTGATTCAACCCCCTTCTCTGTTGATAGAATTACTCTCCTGGCTCAGTAATTAATATGGAATTTTTCTCCCTGATTGATGCTTCAATTTCTATCTGACACTGCTACTTCAGTCTGGTGAAACCTATAGCCCATGTCCCAGATGGCTGATGAGAATATATTTTCTACAAAACTAGATCATAGAATTTACAGTGCAGAAGGAGGCCATTCGGCCCATCGAGTCTGCACCGGCTCTTGGAAAGAGCACCCTACCCAAGGTCAACACCTCCACCCCATCCCCATAACCCAGTAACCCCACCCAACACTAAGGGCAATTTTGGACACTAAGGGGCAATTTATCACGGCCAATCCACCTAACCTGCACATCTTTGGACTGTGGGAGGAAACCGGAGCACCCGGAGGAAACCCACGTACACACGGGGAGGATGTGCAGACTCCGCACAGACAGTGACCCAAGCCGGAATCGAACCTGGGACCCTGGAGCTGTGAAGCAATTGTGCTATCCACAATGCTACCGTGCTGCATTGTGGCATATACTGTGAGTAGGATCAGACACTCCTACTCACAGTATATGCCACAATGTCTATCTCTGGATCAGATTAACAATATTAAATCAGAACTGAAGCTGGGATTGGAAGTAAGAAGATGCGGGTAGCAGAATGGCCACTATTTCCCAGCCATAACCCTTGGGGCAGTAAATCAGCTGTTACAGTGCATGCTCACAGTACAACAGCTGTTTTGCTACTCCAAAAAATGCATGCATTGCACAGTGCATCATCTTCATTGGGGAGGGGAGTAGGAGGAGGGGGGGGTCGGTTAGCTCAGTTGACTGGACAGCTGGTTCATGATGCGGAGCGACGGCAACAGCACGGGTCCAATCCCCGTACCAGCTGAGGTTATCCATGAAGGCCTTCTCAACCTTGCCCCTTGCTTGAGGTGTTAAATCACCACCAGTCGACTCTCAAAGAGGAGAGCAACCTATGGTCCTCTGTGACTGTGGTGACATTTGCATTTGATCATGGGCGCGACTGGCAAGATTACATTGTCAGAATTAATCTGTTGCTGCTGTTTCCATTTTCACCCATGTTGGCACACGGAATGAGCTGCTTTATGATTGGACCTTGAAGCCTTTATCCTGTTATCAACGTAACATAGATTCTTTTCAAGTAAGGGTCTCGTGGAGGTTTATGAGTTGTCAAGGCAGCCTTGCATCTTGGCATTGTTTTCTATTCAAGTTTTCTGCGAGGTGTTGTGTTATGCCGTGTGCTTCTGCTGGGACATTTCAATATTTACTTTTCTTTGAAAACACCCCACTTTAATGTGAAGTTCTAAAAGGTTTTGTTCTTTGAATTCACAGGACTATCCTGGTCAAAATGGCAAGCTAGTTGTGGCCGGCAGTGAGACAGAATAATCATCTTAACAATGAGTGCCTGGTTGAATAACACCTGAGTGGTGAAGCAATGAGTGCTTTTCCATCTCTCATGAGTGAAGATTCTGATTTCACCTTGGCAAATTATATTTATAGCAAAAAAACTAGCAGCCAGATTCATTCGACTTTCAAGTAACAACTGTGCAGCCATCGGATCACCAATCTTTCATCCGCTCTATTACATAAGAACATAAGAACTAGGAGCAGGAGTAGGCCATCTGGCCCCTCGAGCCTGTTCCACCATTCAATGAGATCATGGCTGATCTTTTGTGGACTCAGCTCCACTTTCTGGCCCGAACACCATAACCCTTAATCCCTTTATTCTTCAAAAAACTATCTATCTTTATCTTAAAAACATTTAATGAAGGAGCCTCAACTGCTTCACTGGGCAAGGAATTCCATAGATTCACAACCCTTTGGGTTAAGAAGTTCCTCCTAAGCTCAGTCCTAAATCTACTTCCCCTTATTTTGAGGCTATGCCCCCTAGTTCTGCTTTCACCCGCCAGTGGAAACAACCTGCCCGCATCTATCCTATCTATTCCCTTCATAATTTTATATGTTTCTATAAGATCACCCCTCATCCTTCTAAATTCCAACGAGTACAGTCCCAGTCTACTCAACCTTTCCTCGTAATCCAACCCCTTCAGCTCTGGGATTAACCTAGTGAATCTCCTCTGCACACCCTCCAGTGCCAGTACGTCCTTTCTCAAGTAAGGAGACTAAAACTGTACACAATACTCCAGGTGTGGCCTCACTAACACCGTATACAATTGCAGCATAACCTCCCTAGTCTTAAACTCCAATCCTCTAGCAATGAAGGACAAAATTCCATTTGCCTTCTTAATCACCTGTTGCACCTGTAAACCAACTTTTTGCGACTCATGCACGAGCACACCCAGGTCTCTCTGCACAGCAGCATGTTTTAATATTTTATCATTTAAATAATAATCCCTTTTGCTGTTATTCCTACCAAAATGGATAACCTCACATTTGTCAACATTGTATTCCATCTGCCAGACCTTAACCCATTCACTTAGCCTATCTAAATCCCTCTGCAGACTTCCAGTATCCTCTGCACTTTTTGCTTTACCACTCATCTCAGTGTCACCTGCAAACTTGGACACATTGCCCTTTGTCCCCAACTCCAAGTCATCTATGTAAATTGTGATCAATTGTGCGCCCAACACTGATCCCTGAGGGACACCACTAGCTACTGATTGCCAACCAGAGAAACACCTATTAATCCCCACTCTTTGCTTTCTATTAATTAACCAATCCTCTATCCATGCTACTACTTTCCCCTTAATGCCATGCATCTTTATCTTATGCAGCAACCTTTTGTGTGGCACCTTGTCAACGGCTTTCTGGAAATCGAAATATACCACATCCATTGGCTCCCCGTTATCTACCACACTGGTAATGTCCTCAAAAAATTCCACTAAATTAGTTAGGCACGACCTGCCCTTTATGAACCCATGCTGCGTCTGCCCAATGGGACAATTTCCATCCAGATGCCTCGCTATTTCTTCCTTGATGATAGATTCCAGCATCTTCCCTACTACTGAAGTTAAGCTCACTGGCCTATAATTACCCGCTTTCTGCCTACCTCCTTTTTCAAACAGTGGTGTGACGTTTGCTCATTTCCAATCTGCCGGGACCACCTCAGAGTCTAGTGAATTTTAGTAAATTATCACTACTGCATTTGCAATTACCCTAGCCATCTCTTTTAGCACTCTGGGATGCATTCCATCAGGGCCAGGAGACTTGTCTACCTTTAGCCCCATTAGCTTGCCCATCGCTACCTCCTTAGTGATAACAATCCTCTCAAGGTCCTCACCTGTCATAGCCTCATTTCTATCAGTCACTGGCACGTTATTTGTGTCTTCCACTGTGAAGCCCGACCCAAAAAACCTGTTCAGTTCCTCAGCCATTTCCTCATCTCCCATTATTAAATCTCCCTTCTCATCCTCTGAAGGACCAATATTTACCTTAACCACTCTTTTTTGTTATATATATTTGATAAATTTTTACTATCTGTTTTTATATCCTGAGCAAGTTTACTCTCATAATCTACCTTACTCTTCTTTATAGCTTTTTAGTAGCTTTCTGTTGCCCCCTAAAGATTTCCCAGTCCTCTAGTCTCCCACTAATATTTGCCACTTTGTATGCTTTTTCCTTCAATTTGATACTCTCCCTTATTTCCTTTGATATCCACGGTCGATTTTCCCTCTTTCTACCGTCCTTCCTTTTTGTTGGTATAAACCTTTGCTGAGCTGTGAAAAATCGCTTGGAAGGTTCTCCACTGTTCCTCAACTGTTTCACCATAAAGTCTTTGCTCCCAGTCTACCTTAGCTAGTTCTTCTCACATCCCATTGTAATCTCCTTTGTTTAAGCACAAAACACTAGTGTTTGATTTTACCTTCTCACCATCCATCTGTATTTTAAATTCGACCATATTGTGATCGCTCCTTCCGAGAGGATCCCTAACTATGAGATCATGAATCAATCCTGTCTAATTACACAGGACCAGATCTTGGACAGCTTGTTCCCTCGTAGGTTCCATTACACACTGTTCTAGGAAACTATCGCGGATACATTCCATAAACTCCTCCTCAAGGCTGCCTTGACTGACCTGGTTAAACCAATCAACATGTAGATTAAAATCCCCCATGATAACTGCTGTGCCATTTCTACATGCATCCGTTATTTCTTTGTTTATTGCCTGCCCCACCATAATGTTACTATTTGGAGGCCTATAGACTACTCCTATCAGTGACTTTTTCACCTTACTATTCCTGATTTCCACCCAAATGGATTCAACCTTATCCTCCATAGCACCGATGTCATCCCTTACTATTTCCTGGATGTCATCCTTAAATAACAGAGCTACAACACCTCCCTTACCATCCACTCTGTCTTTCCGAATAGTTTGATACCCTTGGATATTTAACTCCCAGCGTGACCATCCTTTAACCATGTTTCAGTAATGGCCACTAAATCATAGTCATTCACGAAGCACGGTTCAATTCCCGTAACAGCCTCCCCGAACAGGCGCCGGAATGTGGCGACTAGGGGCTTTTCACAGTAACTTCATTGAAGCCTACTTGTGACAATAAGCGATTTTCATTTCGTTTCATTTCATGATTTGCGCCATCAACTCATTTACCTTATTTTGAATACTACGAGCATTCAGGTAAAGTACACTTATGTTGGCTTTTTTACCTCTGTTCTGAATCTTAACACCTCGATCAGTCACCTCTCCTAATTATATTTCCTCATAACGTTTCTCCTAATTTTCCAAGTCGTTGAACCCATATCTTCATGTAACAACCTGCCGCGTCGCTTACTATTAATGTTTTTACTTCCCGTGTTATTCCTTTTAGTATTACTGGTCCTATTCACTGAGACCCCCTCAGTCACTGTACCTTGTACTGTCGCCTTTTTTGATTTTTGACTATGGTTTCTCTGCCTTACACTTTCCCCCTTACTGCCTTTTGTTTCTGTCCCTGTTTTACTACCTTCCAACTTTCTGCGTCAGTTCCCATTCCCCTGCCTCATTAGTTTAAACCCCCCCAACAGCTCTAGCAAACACCTCCCCCCCCCCCCCCCGAGGACATCGGTTCCAGTCCTGCCCAGGTGCAGACCGTCCGATTTGTACTGGTCCCACCTCCCCCAGAACCGGTTCCAATGCCCCAGGAATTTGAATCCCTCCCTCTTGTACCATCTCTCGAGCCACGCATTCATCCTATCTATCCTGACATTCCTACTCTGACTACCTCATGGCACTGGTAGCAATCCTGAGATTACTACCTTTGAGGTCCTACTTTTTAGTTTAACTCGTAACTCCCTGAATTCAGCTTGCAGGACCTCGTCCTATTTTTTTTAACCTATATCGTTGGTGCTTATGTGCACCATGACAGCTGGCTGTTTACCCCCCCCCCCCCCCCCCCCCACCCACCCCCAGAATGTCCTGCAGCCGCTCCGAGACATCCTTGACCCTTGCACCAGGGAGGCAACATACCATCCATTGTACAATAATAATTAGCAACAGAAAAAAACCATTCGGCCAAACAGGACTGTTGATTTTAGATCCTAATCCCATCTCAATTCTTACCTCAATTCCTTCTCTTTAAAGAAATAAACATGCATGCATTTAGAATTCAATTATGCTGATTGCTTATTCCACAACTCTGTTATACTTCGGAATCCATAAAATCCCTACAGTGCAGAAGGAGGCCGTTAGGTCCATCGAATCTGAACTGACCCCCTGAAAGAGCACCCTCCCTAGGCCCATTCCCCCTCCCTATATCCACAATCCCACCTAACCTGCAGATCACCGGACACTAAGGGGCAATTTTATCATGGCCAATCCACCTAACCTGCACATCTTTGGACTATGTAAGGAAACTGGAGAACCCGGAGGAAACCCAAGCAGACATGGGGAGAAAGTGCAAACTCCACAAAGACAGTCCCCTAAGGCTGGAATTGAACCCAGGTCCCTGCCACTGTGAGATAGCAGTGCTAACCACTGTGCCACCCTCCAATCCATCCAATTTTCCTTCTTACTCCTCTCATCCCAATATCTAACTTCGATCCCAAAGTACAGGGATCTTGTATCATGGTGAACAACTTTCCTGAATTATCTTTGACATTTTGCTTCCTAATCTCCAAAATGATATGTTACCTTAAAGCAGCAATGACAACCTCGGCTGGTGAATCGGATGCATGAGTGAAATTGGGTATTTGCATGAAACACAACCCCATGAAAAAGTATTAAATACAGTTAATACTTGCCAAATATTTCATAACCAGTTACAAAAGATGCTTAAATAAACATTCATATAGTAATAGAACTGTCACCAACTTCAAATGGCAAAAACAAATGTGACATTTACACTTACATTATTAATGTGACTTCTGATTGGATCTGTCCTCCATATGTTTTCTTCGATTAGGACTCAGTGATGTGCAGACGCTTCGCAATTCAGCTGTTTGATAATTTGTTGTTGATTTTTAAACTCGTCAGATAAAACATCTGCAGATTCGATGATGCATTCTTTCACTAATTCACTATAGGAGAATGGCATTCCAGTTTTTGCAAGTAACCATGCAATACAAAAATTGGCCAAAATCATGGCATCGTTCTCATTTAATGCTGTTCTAAGTACCTGTCTCTGTGTTTTCACAGCTTCCTTCAGATTTGAAAGCTGTCAAGCACATTGAGCTGAACCTACTGGAAATGTTGATGTATGAGAAGGATGGAATGTTTCCTGATGTCTGTTAAGTTGTATTTTCTTGGAACTGCTATCACCTCATTCCAAATTAAGCACAATGGGTGTTTTTTAATGGGAACAAAGCAGAGTCCCATTTTTTGTGTTTCTTGGGACCTGAAGTACCATATTTAATGCCGCCCTAATCTAGACCCCCCCCATGGCATCCCTACAGCAGCCTCTGTTATCCCCCCCCCCTCCCCCCCCACAATGCCGCTGGTAATTCCCAAACCGACACCGCAAAGAAGGAAAATCAAAAGTGGCTTGGCATTACTAAACCTGCAGTACTACCACTGGGCAGCAACGGCGGAAAGAGTGAGGGGATGGGTGAACAAGCCCAACACAGAGTGGGTACAGATGGAGGATATCTCCTGCAAGGGAATACACATTAAGCCCACTGGTAGCGGTCACATTGAAAACATGGGCCCAATTAAGGCAGCACTTTGGGCTGGCTCGGATGACCCCCCATGGCTTCCACCTGCAGCAATCACAAACTCCCCCCCAGCCATACTAGACATTACCTTCAGGAAATGTAGACAGGACGGGGGCACACTGACAAATAGGGACTTCTACGTAGGGCACAGACTAGCGACACTGGACGAACTGACAGAGGAGTGGGAACTGCGGACAGGACAGGAAATGAGACAGCTGCAAATAAAGCACTTCCTCCGCAAAGAGACAGTAGAGTACCCCAGGACCCCAGAAACTACACTGTTAGAGGACCTGATAAGCACAGACAGTAAAAAACGGGGACTATGTGGGAAATGTATGGACAGCTGCTGGACAGAGCCCGAACACCACTGGATGAGACCAGATGGAAATGGGAGGACAAACTGGGGACAGAAGTGGGTGGGGAATCTGGAGCAAAGCACTGAGTAGGGCTAACTCCACCTCCTCCTGCGCACGGCTTAGCCTAATGCAGCTCAAAGTGATGCACAGAGCACACCTGACCAGAACCCGAATGAGCAGGTTCTTCCCGGAGGTGGAGGACAAATGTGAACGGTGCCTGATGGGCCCTGCCAACCACACCCACATATTTTGGGCTTGCCCCAAACTTGCTGGGTTCTGAACAGCCTTATTCAAGGCAATGTCCAAGGTTGTGGAGTGAGGGAGAAGCCATGCCCAATGTCACGTTGGGTGTTCCGATGCACAAATGATCCAACACGGCCGTAGATGCTACAACTCTGTTTTATTGTCTTAACAACGACAACTACTAACTGCTGGCTTGGGTATGTGCTTCACCAGCTAACCTGTGGACCCAGCCCTATCATTATCTTAGTGAGGCACTCAGCACATGGTCTATGTCTGAGTGGCGCGCTGTGAGCTCTGTGCTCTGAGCTATCTCCTGGTAGAATGAGCAGGAACTGTGGTGTTCCCTGTTTTATAGTGCGTGTGCTCTCACTGGTGATTGGCTGCGATGTTATGTGTGTGCTGGTTGGTCCAACTGCCTGTCCATCAGTGTGTGTGTGATTGCACCATGATATGCTGATGTGGATATCATAACACCCAATAGTGGCAATCTCCGGGGTATCAGAGCAGCCAGAGCTACACATTTGCTTCCCTAATCGCATGCCAGAGAATCCTACTCGGCTGGCAATCGGCAGCATCACCCACAGCTGCAGACTGGCTTGCTGACCTTTCGGAATTTCTCTACCTGGAGAAGATTAAGTATTCCACCCGAGGGTCAGAGAAAGGCTTCCTAAATGCATAGGGCAGTTTGTCGGCCTGTTCCTGCACCTGTTCGAGCCAGCAACAACGAGTAAGACGGGGAAATGGGAAAGATAGAAAGAAAAGGGTGAGGATAAAGAAAAAGAAAGAAAGGGGGGAACCATAGGAACGTGCAACCCAGGGGGGAGGGGGTGGGGGGGGGGAGAGGAGAAAAGGCTGGAAAGACACAAAAGGGAACAACGTGGGAGGGAGGGTAAATTAAGGGAAGGACAAGACAAACCTTTCTGTATAATACAGTAAATAAACACGGCCAACGACATAACTCTTTATAAATTTTGAAAATTCCAATAAAAAGATTTTTAAAATATATATATTCAATGAGGTAGCCTCAACTACTTCACTGAGAAAGGAATTCCACAGATTTACAATCCTTTAGATGAAGAAGTTCCTCCTCAGCTCAATCCTATATCTGTTCCCCCTTATTTTGAGGCTATGCCCCCTAGTTCTAGTTTCACCCACCAGCAGAAACAACCTTCCTGCTTCTATCTTAACTATTCTTTCATAATTTTATATGTTTCTATAAGATCCCCCCTCATTCTTCTAAATTCCACTGAGTATAGTCCCAGCCTATTCGGTCTCTCCTCATAAACCAATCTTCTCAACTCCGGAATCAACCAGTGAATCTCTTCTGCACCCCTTCCAGTGCCAGTACATCCTTTCTCAAGTAAGGGGGCCAAAACATGCCAGGATGGCACTGCCAGGATGCCCAGCAGCAATGCCAAGGTGCCAGACTGGCTGTATCAAGGTGCCCGGGAGGCAGCAGGAGTGCCAGGGTACCACCCTGCCCAGAGTCCGATCACCCAGGTGCCTCCAATGATGTGGGAGACCCCCCTCCCCAGATGCCTTTACCCTTGTGTGCAGCAGTGCTAAACAGCACCATGGCGAGGACTACCAGATGTGGCCGATTGTTCCCGGGTCTCCGGAGCATCGAGCGACGACTTATTTAATATAGATAACCCTGGATCATGCCCAGTGAGGGCGGGATCCAGATTATGATGTCTCATGAGATCTCATGAGGCATTCTAAGCTTTGCAAATCTCGCACCACTACCGGCCTTGTCGCGTTGCCAAGTCAAGCATAACGAGGCTGTTGGATCGCGCCAGCAGCCTTCCTTTCTGCTGAGTAACAAAATAATCCAGCTCCCAACTCTCTTTTACCATTCTGCCCTCATCAGCGATTTTTCTCTTTTCTGCTACTTCTTCCTCTGCATTTTTTGATTTTGCAGTTGATTCTCCTTCCTCACCACATCACTTCAACACAAAGAGATCCATTAGGCAGTAGCAAAGTGGATAACCACCAAAAAATCAATTGCATGAAGCACAACCTCCCACATTTGCTCTGGCACTGAACACAAAGGCCTCCCTGCGCATGAGTACCCAGAATGCACTGGGCATGCTGTTTGAACATCAGGTAGAGCAGCATCGTGATCCTGCATCTACTGTAGGAACGTGATCCTGGTGGGAACTGTAGCAGTGTGCCCTGGCGTCAACGCGTAGCAGCGCATCATAGAGGTCTATACCACAGAAAAGGCCCTTTGGCACATTGTGCCTGCCAGTCAAAAACAGCCACCCATTTTCCAACACTTGACCCATAGCCTTGTGTGCATTGGCATTGCAAGTGCACATCTAAATACTACTTAAATGTTATGAGGGTCTCTGCCTCCACCACCCTTTCAGGCAGTAAGTCCCTGGCTCCCATCACCCTCAGGGTGAAAAGGTTTTTCCTCACATCCCCTCTAAACCTTCTGCTCCTTACCTTAAATCTACGCACCCTGATCATTGATCCCTCCACCAAGAGGAAAGGATTCTCATTGTATTCTCTATCAATGCCCCTCATAATTTTATGCATCACGTCCCCCCTAAGTCTCCTCTGCTCCAAGGAAAACAATCCCAGTCTATCCAATCTCTCTTCATAACGAAAACTCTCCAACCCAGGCAACATCCTAGTAAATCCCCTCTGCACACTTTCCAGTGCTATCACATCCCTCCTATGATGTGGATTCCAGAACTGCACTCAATACTCTAGCTGTGGCCGAACCAACGTTTTAAACAGTTCCAGCATAACTTTATGCTGGAATCTTATGCTTAACCTTATACTTTTAAACTCTGTTTCTTCGCTAATAAAGACAAGTATATCATATGCCTTCTTAACCACTGTATCTACCTGCCCTGCTACCTTAAGGGACCAGTGTACATGCACACCTAGGTCCATCTGATGCTCGGTGCTTCCCAGGATCCTGCCATTCCATAGAATATAGAATTCAGTGCAGAAGGAGGCCATTTGGCCCATCGAGTCTTCACCGGCACCTGGAAAGTGCACCCTACTTAAGCCCACACCTCCATCCTATCCCCGTAATCCAGTAACCCCACCTAACCTTTTTTGGACACTAAGGGAAATTTAGCATGGCCAATCCACCTAACCTTCACATGTTTGGACTGTGGGAGGAAACCGGAGCACCCAGCTTTAGGGGCTGTTTAGCACAGGGCTAAATCGCTGGCTTTGAAAGCAGACCAAGGCAGGCCAGCAGCACGGTTCAATTCCCGTAACAGCCTCCCCGAACAGGCGCCGGAATGTGGCAACTAGGGGCTTTTCACAGTAACTTCATTTGAAGCCTACTTGTGACAATAAGCGATTTTCATTTCATTCATTTCATTCACCCGGAGAAAACCCAGACAGACACGGGAGTATGTGCAGACTCCGCACAGACAGTGACCCAAACAAGGAATCGAACCTGGGATCCTGGAGCTATGAAGCACAGAGCTAACGACTGTGCTACCATGCCATCCATTTATCAAGTATTCCCTTCCTTGTTTGCCCTGCCCAAGAGCATCACCTCATACTTATTTGGATTGAATTCCATTTGGCACTGATCAGGCCAGCTGACCATCCGTCTATATCGTTCTGTAATCAAAGGCTATCCTCCTCACGATTTACCGCCCCACCAATTTTGTATCACCCACAAATTTACTGATCAGCCATCCCATATTCAAGTCTAAATCATTGAGATAAACCACAAACAGCACGGCCCCAACACTGATCGCTTCGGGACCCCACTGGACACAGGCTTTCAATCAGAAAAACACGCCTTGACTCAGCCAATTCTGGATCCAATTTGCCAAAATTTCCTTGGATCCCATTGGTTCTGACCTTTATTATCAGTCTCCCATGTGGGACCTTATCAAAAGCCTCACATCAACTCCTAGCAGCGTGTCCTGGATTTAACTTGTGGCCGCGCAATCCCGGACCCGGAATGAACTGTAGCAACGTGATTCCTCTGCACCGTGGACAACAGTCAATGGCTGCATTCAGGACCCTGACGGCCGCTTGCAGCCCATGGGTCACAGGCTGCCCACCACTGCCTCAAAGAGAAGAAAACACTGATTTGACCAATCTTCATACTGTAAACTTATGACACCTGGAATAACTTTGGTTATTATCAGTATCTTCTCCATCGCAAAAAACAAACTTCCTTCTGTTGGGAACCTCTGAGCTGATTTACTGCTGGAGACGAGTTGATTGAGCCAATGCAATGTAAGATAGAGGAGTAAAAATTACAACAGCTTATCCACTAAGAATGAGCTATTTAGGGGTTCTAAATGAAAGATCTTTAACAGACAGGAGGATCTTTTATTGTCCTTGAAATTTCTTATGTTTTTACGTTTTATTAATACATGTGACTTATTACACGCTGAGAGTAAATGTAGGATAATGGTATTAAAATACATGAGCTATATATCAGGGCACAGAATTTGATGCATTATTGAAATAATTCATCAAAAAAGAAATCACAGCCTCGGAAGGTCAGTTACATAGAACATACAGTGCAGAAGGAGGCTATTCGGCCCATCAAGTCTGCACCGACCCACTTAAGCCCTCCCCTCCACCCTATCCCCGTAACCCAAAAACCCCTCCTAATCTTTTTGGTAGCTAAGGGCAATTTATCATGGCCAATCCACCTAACCTGCACGTCTTTGGACTGTGGGAGGAAACCGGAGCACCCAGAGCAAACCCACGCAGACACGGGGAGAATGTGCAGACTCCGCACAGACAGTGACCTAGCAGGGAATTGAACCTGGGACCCTGGCGCTGTGAAACCATGTGCTATCCACTTGTGCTGCCCCAAATGGCTATCTATGGCTTTCTGGCATCAAGCGCTTGTTGAGATGATTAACCAGAGAATGCAGAGGATGATAGCAAATGTTTCCATAACCTCAAGAAAATGGTAAGGGTGAGTGTAAAGATAGGCCTAGACTTTTGTCTGTTGCGACAGCCTGGAGAATTCCTGCCCCCCGAACCTGGAGCGAAATTCTCCATCTCGCCCCGCCACATTTCTGCCCCGACCCACCGGCGGGATGCTCCGTTACACCGGCCGGTCAATGGGGTTTCCCATTGTGGGGCAGCCCCACGCCGTCGGGAAACCCCCGGGCACCGGCAAAACAGAGACTCCCGCCGGCGAAGAATGACGCCCCCGATTTCTATAAATGTCTGACCAAACATCAGATTTTCAGTCCGGGTGCACACGTTATATTAGGAGTCAGGGGCAGCACGGTGGCACAGTGATTAGCACTGCTGCCTCACGGCGCCGAGGTCCCAGGTTCGATCCCGGCTCTGGGTCACTGCCCGTGTGGAGTTTGCACATTCTCCCCGTGGTTGCGTGGGTTTCGCCCCACACAACCCAAAGATGTGCAGGCTAGGTGGATTGGCCACACTAAATTCCCCCTCAATGGAAAAAGTGATTTGGGTACTCTAAAAAAAATTAGGAGTCAGGACGGGCAATCCCAGACGTATAAGGGGTCGGAGGCGACCACAGTTCAAGTTGAGCAACTGGAGGTAGAGAAAAAAAAGCCCATTTGAGAAGTTGATCAACCATGGTGATGTCTTTAAGGCCTTGGAGGAGATGCCTGGTGAAATTTTCAGGACCCTTTCACCCTGGGCGCAAATCCCATTATGGCCGTTAACTCTCGCGAGAGGATCATAACGGGATTTTCGCTGGCAAGATTTCCGAGGGTGATGTTCCCTGACCCTCCCCTGTTACATGATCAGGTTCACACCCAGAAAGCGTCCAGATATGTTCAAATGTAACTAAATGTCTTTGCGCCATATCTTTAGGCAACGCAGGAATATACCCGGGAATCACAACTGGTTTACAAAAACAGTGCCCCAAACTGCAAGGAGCTGAAGCTCACCAGCAGGAAATCTCTCTAAGTGGAACCTCGGCAGAGAGAATCTCCCCGAGGTCAAAATAAATAGCAGGGCGTTTCTCGATGCTGCAGCCACCGAGAAGTATTCCACTAAACGTGCCGTTCAGCAGACTCAAGTCCGCTGAATTGCGCCCTATATTCTGTTTGAGACATACTGATCATTGTGAAAGGTTCTATATTAAACAAGTCTTTTTTAAGGGTATAGCTACCCTTGTATATTGCACTCAACGTAAGGGTATCACTATGCCCTCCTCTTCCATTATGTCTATCTACATAATTCCGCTAAAACAAAGCAATTGTCTTCCACAATCAAAAGACCCTTTCCTCCAAAGCAAAATCCTCACCTGTCCCCTGTCTCTTGACATACATTCCTTAACTTTCAGCTTTATCCTCATTTGCAGGAGCAACTTGCACAGAGCATTTGAGGAAAACGTGTCATTTTCAAAGTGAAGGCTGAGGAGAAGGTTAATGAGTGGAATTCTCCGTCCAGCAATGGTGGAATCGATAAACGTGATTGGACAGAGAATCACGCGAGCCGGAAATTGTGGCCGGGCGCCCGGCAGAATGCGATGCTCCTGTGGCTCGACAGTGGCGTGAATGATCTGCTCCACACGTACATTAAGCGCCGTTGACGTACCATTAATGGGCCCAACCCGGTATTCCTCAGGGCTCCTGCCAGGAGGAATTACCGATGGCATGTTTCGAGAAACATGCACCTGGCTGCTGAGGGAGAGAGAAGAGGTAGGATATGTCCCCAGAGGCGCGACTGTGGGCTGCAGGTCCTGCTGCTGGTAGGGCTGGTTGCGGGGGGCGGCATCTTGGGTGTAGCAGGGGGTGACGTGGGGTAACCAGGGGATGGGCCGTCCCATTGGGGTGATCCCCGGGACAGGGACAGTGTCCTGGCACAGACCACCATTGCTGTGGCCTGCAAGACAACCTTCTTGCTGTGCATCCCATTGACCGCCCACCATGGCCCATGGTTGTGCAGATTGAAACCGGCCATAATGGTGCACCCAACCCCCCCCCCCTACCCCCAACCTCCCCCTCCACCCATCCTCACCCATCCTCACCCAACCAACCCCCTCGTGCAACCCCTCGCTCCATCCCACCTCCATGCCACCAAACCATCCCACACCTACAGATGGATGCCACCCGCTGGTGGGCATCATGCAGGCCCCCCAAGGGCAACGCCCACAATAGCCATTAAAGAAGGGTGCCGGATGGGGCCACAGAGCATACTGTTGGCATGGGTAGGGCCAGCCACCGGTACCTCTGTACACAGGTGCCAGGGCCAGAGGCCCATGCTGTGTCAAGCACCGATGGGGCAAGAGTGCAGTATGGAGGGCAGATTGCCAGGGGGTATGGCCGGGTGTAGGTGTAGGGATGGGAGAGGAGCGGGTGGGGCAGAAGGACATGTGGGGGCATGGGCTGCAGTGCAGACCGGGGCCACTGTGTAGCCCGTTAGACCTGTTTGGGCGTGGGGGCATGTACCGTGCTAACATGTCTGTCTTTCACCCACTGCAGACAATAGACTTCAGAATCCAACCAGGAATGGTAGCCTTCATCCTGGCTGATGCAGCCCTGGGGGATGCGCTGAGGCTGTATGAACAGGTGCTGCTTGGGGAGGAACCTGCAGCAGCAGAGCTTGCCCAATACGAACAGGAGGCAGCCAGTGAGAATGGAGAGCCAGCCGCCCAACAGACCGAGGATGAGGTGGAAAGGAGGCACCGCATGAGGCCTCATGTGTTTAGGCAGCGCCTGTCATTCAAGGAACTTGTCGACTGGGCATGCCATTGAAGACTCTGAGTGGATGGCCCCGGGGTAAGCTGCAAATGACCTTCCGTGTGTGGGCGCCCGAGACCCCAGGCTTCCTCCTTGGGAGAGAAGGCAGCTGGAATGAAGTCAAGAAGTTCCACCATTCATTGGCATTGGCACTCATGGAATGCATGTTGTGAAGCAGTGTAGGACAAAAGTCTTGCAACAAGTTCTCCATGGCAGCTGCCACTTTAGCTCTGTTGACCTCATTCTGTTGGCGTGTCAGCACAATCACCTCAGACCTAAGGTGGGTGGACTCCTCCATGCAGCCTTTCAATCCAAGGTGCGTACCAATCACTGAGGAACGGCTGAGTCGAGGGGCACATCATTTGAATGGGACTCAGCCAATTCCTGGCTTCCAGTAATCCTCTGAGTGCCGACAGCCTGGCTCCACCTACTGTGGATCTGGAAGTGTGATGTGTTCACCAGATTGTGATCCTACGGCTGCTCTACAACTAAGTTCTACCGAGTTGTGTGTCTCTGCGATAGTGGAGGGTGTGGGTGAGCGCTGTGATGGGTCTTCAATGTCAGGGTCTGTGAATTCCTGCGCTCCACTGCTTTAGGGGCTGGAATCAAGGACCTGACCAGATGGCCCCTGGACTGCTTCCCAGATGTGCCAGTGACAGAAAAGAGACATCATTTGTACATGACAGAGGCCTTTAGAAACCAGAGACACGACTCACGGCATTGTGTCTGATGGATGATGAAGTGCTGGATCTCACTTTGTTTATCACCGCCGACCTCCCCCTTAGCACAGGGGAGGTTGCTATCCTCCTAAGCCCGCTGGATGGCTCTGTCCTCAAAGTCCATGAGGACCTTCAGCTCTGGCATCCCTCCGACATCTGGGATTCTGCCTAGTTTTTGTGAGTCAACTTTTCTTGAATGAAGAGAGAGTGTAAGCAGGATGCGTGTCAGGGAAGATGATAAGGATGTGTGGATGGTAAGTGGGACCAGCAAGGCGACGAGGACATGAGGAAGATGAAGATGTTGTGGGAGAACCAAGTGGCAATGTCCCTTGATCATTGCCTGTGGATGTGTGATGGGTGTGTGTGTGCGTGAGTAGAGAGTGAAGAGAAGAATGACTTACCCTGGCAGAGCAGGGACGACTGTCTTCTTCAACGGGGCATTAATGCTAACCACCGTTGTATCACCTGCCAGGCTGGGTTGGTGATCTTGCTGGCTGGTTTTCTTGCTAAGCACGGGTAGAGGACATCACGTTACGCCTCGATAGCATCTCCAAAGAGGTGTCTTAAGACTTGGGGGCGGATTTCTTGCCAGCCATCACTTCCCGGCACCTTTGAAATATGGCAGGTGGGCACCGTGGCGGCTTTTAAATGCAGTGCTCTGATGATTGCAGCACTGAGGTGATGGCGGGGCAGCCACCCCACCTTCGACACTGCAATGGAACCCATTGCAGAAAGGTTTTCGTGCTATGTGCTGCACTATATGGAGGGAAAAGCTGCCATTGCTAACCACAAGCTCAATACCCCTTTGCCCGCCTGACATCGGTCTTTGCCGATTTCCGGGAAAATTTCACCCATCATAAGAACTGCAGTACTTCATGAAGAAGAGAGTCTTCAGAGCAATAAATGCAAATTTGCCAGGATCGCCCACATCTCAAGACAAAATATGGAAAAACCAATCGTCCCCTGCACTTTGGGATATCCAGCAGTCTAATAGAATTGGGCAATGATGACTCGATTGTTTAGTGGAAAGCTGGAAGTTTTGTTTTGCTGCACAATTCATCAGTCCCCTATAGATACATCCATTACTGGTCAGGGAGGTGGTGGCATAGTGGTATTGCCACCAGACTGGTAATCTAGAGACCCAGGGTCATGCACTTTGGGCCCCCGTTCGAATCTCACCATGGCAGATGGCGAAATTCTAAATTCAATGGACAAAAAAATCTGGAATTAAAAAATTCTAATGAAGACCATGAAACTATTGCCGATTGTCGTAAAAACCCATCTGGTTCACCAATGTCCTTCAGGGAAGGAAATCATCCCCTCTTACCCAGACTGGCCTTCATGTGACTCCAGACCCACACAGCGATGCGGTTGAGTCTTAACAGCCCCCCCTCTGAAACAGCCCAGCAAACCACTCAGTTCAAGGGCAATTAGGGATGGGGAACAAATGCTGGCCCAGCCCAGCGACACCCACATCCCAAGAATGAATATAAAATGATAAACTGATACTACAGATACCCCTGTGCTAGGCTGGAAGGAGTTGAGTATAAAATTTGATGAGTGTGGTCTCCCTGATGGGCTCTGGCAATGCTTTACCCTGTAGTGGAGGATAGATGCAAGGCATGTTGAAGCAAATGGTATATCTCTGTAATTACCTTACTGCTGAATCTGAGTCTGCGAGGCCAACCTCCTCCATCATTGCCAAGTAGCTGTGCTTGAGCACACATGACTGTGATGTAATGGCAGTTCTGGTCAGACCATCTTGATATCCATGGCATCCATTAGTTGTTCTGTCATAAAACAGTTTTCATTTGCATAGGGGCGGGGTTCGCTGTCGGCCGATGCTGGAATCGGGAAACGAGATTGGGCGGAGAATCGGCTTTGATGCCGAAATCATAGCGGTCACCGATTTCCCGGCAAATCGCAATTCTCCGGTGCGCAACAGCGGTGCGATGCGTTTCAGAACGCACACTCAGTAAATGCCATTGGCACATCATTGGCGGGCCTGACCCGGTATTCTCCGGGGCCTCCGCGGTGCTTATTACCCTTACTCAGTGGTTGCTGTTGTGAACAGATGGGTGTGGTATTCATCTCTTTGAGGGAAACCCTTGTCCCTGAGAATCCATCTAGAAACTTTGGGGTGGAATAAAGAAGCTGTAGTAACCTGGGCAGATGGAAACATAGAAAATAGAAGCAGGATTGGCCATTTGGCCCTTCGAGCCTGCTTCGCCATTCATTATGATCATGGTTGATCATCCAACTCAGCAACCTGTTCCTGCTTTCCCCCCATATCCCTTGAACCCTTTATCCTTAAAAACTATGTCTAACTCCCTCTTGAAACATGAAATGCTTTGGACTCAACTGCTTTCTGTGGTAAGGAATTCCACAGCCTCGCCACTCTCTGGGTGAAGAAATTGCTCCTCATCTCACTCACATGGTTTACCCATATCCTGAGAATGAGATCCCTAGTTCTGGTCTCTCCTTCCATTGGGAGCATCCTTCCTGTCTATCCTGTTAGAATTTTATAGGTTTCTATTGTAGTGATCTGTACATCTGTACATACATCTGCACATACACCAGGCACTACAGCATAGATGTAACAGACACAGCATCACTAGAGGGCAGCATTAGAGAGGGCATAAAGGGTCCAGCCCAAGGGAGGATCAGCCTCTCTTTCAGTAGCACAGGGCTAGGGAGCAGCAGCAGATAGAGACAGCTCAGCATAGGCAGCTTACCTTAGCTTCACTGGTCGTACCTCTTGACTGTATTATATCTAGTTAAGCTCTGGAAACAGAACAAACCTACTTGATAAAGTATTTGTGTTAACTGGAAGTCTACAATCTTTATTCAGACTTAGAGAATAACATATCTATGGGATTCCCCCCTCATTCTTCTAAAGTACAGCGAATGTATTCCCAGCTGACTCAATCTCTCCTCATACGTCAATCCTGCCATCCCAATAATCAGTCTGGTAAATTTTCCTGATTTCCTCAATAGCAAAAACAAGCTTCTTCAGATAAAGAGACCAAACTGCACACAATATTTCAGGTGTGCTTTCACCAAGGCCCTGTATAAGTGCTTCAAAACATCCCTGATCCTGTACTCGAATCCTCTGTAGTACACACACATTGCTGTTAAAGAGAGAATTGTAGAATATTGACCCAGTGACAGTGAAGGAACGGCGATATATTTCGAAGTCAGGCTGGTGAGTAACTTGAAGGGGAACTTCTAGGTGGTGGTGTTCCCAGGTACCTGTTGCCCTTGTCTTTCTAGATAGTAGAGGTTGTGGGTTTGGAAGGTGCTGCCTAAGGAACGTTGGTGAATTCCAACAGTGAGATTGTAAATGGTAAACGCGACTGCCATTGTTCATTGTGGTGGAAGGGTTGAATGTTTGTGGAAGGGGTATTAATCAAGTGGGCTACTTTGGCCTGGATGGTGTCAAGCTTCTTGAATGTTGTTGGAGCTGCACTCATCCAGGCAGGAGTAGAGTATTCCATTACACTCCTGACTTATGCCTTGTAGATGGGGAACAGACTTTGTGAGGGCCATTGTTGGAGCTGCATTCATCCAGGCAGGAGGAGAGTATTCCATTACACTCCTGACTTATGTCTTGTAGATGGAGAACAGACATTGTGAGGGCCAGGAGGTGAGTTACTGCCACAGGATTCCTAGCCTTTGACTTGCTCTGGTAGCCACAGTATTTATATAGCTACTGCAGTTCAGTTTTTAGTCAATGGTAATCGCCAGGAGGGTGGTAGTGGGGGATTCCATGATGGTAATGCCATTAATGGTCAAGGGTGTGATAGTTAGATCCTCTCCTGAAGGAGATGGTTATTGCCTGGCAAGTGAGTGGTACAAATGTTACTTGCCACGTGTTAGCCCACGCCAGCATATTGTCTAGGTCTTGCTGCATTTGGACATGGACTGCTTCATTATCTGGGGAAGGGGGAAGTGGATATTATTTCCTTTTCCCCTAGGGTTCTGTATCAAAGCTCTATTTGTGCAGAGGAGTTGTTCTTTGATATATTGTTGTATTGACTTTGATCTTTGCCCTGTGTGTGGGTGGGGGGGGGTCTCCCTTACATGGTATAGTTAGTTAATGGGAGCTGAAAAGGGGGGGATGTCTGCAGCTTGTTACCATGTGGAATCCTTTTTTAAAAGTATCAGTAAGGTAAAGAGCTTAGGCTTTTGGTTTTGTCTGGGATGGGGGTTAAAGTGGGGGATGAGGGGGATTTTCTTTTTTGATTGGTTATTTGGTTGGTTTCCGGGGGGGCGAATGAGGGGGGCAGTTTGATGGTGTGGGGGAGTGGGGGGAGAGAGGAGACTGCTGACAATGACAATTCCTTGGTTCTTGGGCTGGTTTTCTCAGGGAAGTGGCAGCCATCTTGAGTGGGCTTGGAGCTGGCACAGGTTGAGGCACTGCAGGAATGCCTTTAATGCTGGATGTGGCTGATCGTCGGTTGGGAAGGGACCGGAGAACCCCGATCTGTTTGATAACCTGGAATGTAAGAAGATAAAATGGCCCAGTAAAAAGAACCCGGGTGTTTGGGCACTTGAAAAGTTTGGAGGCAGATGTGTTTTTTTTACAGGAGATCCATTTAATAATTAAGGATCATGGGGCTGGTTTAGCACAGGGCTAAATAGCTGGCTTTTAAAGCAGACCGAGGCAGG
Source organism: Scyliorhinus torazame (assembly GCF_047496885.1). Taxonomy (NCBI): domain Eukaryota; kingdom Metazoa; phylum Chordata; class Chondrichthyes; order Carcharhiniformes; family Scyliorhinidae; genus Scyliorhinus; species Scyliorhinus torazame. Next base: position 264,975,680 of record NC_092711.1, read on the forward strand.
CCAGAAGCGCGGGTTCAATTCCCATACCAGCCTCCCAGAACAGCTGCCGGAATGTGGCAATAAGCGATTTTCATTTCATTTCATCTAACGAGGCTGCGGTAGATGGCGTCCTGCAAAGGGCACTGCAAAATTTAGCCAAGTACAGGACAAGCAGGCTGCAGTTTAAATAAACATTGAAGAGCAAGCTGCAAACTAGACATTACAATACACAGGAAAAAGGCCACCTCCAGGCCATTCCAGGGACAATAGAAACAATCACGGATGCCTACCAGGCACAACAACACCTATATTCCTTATTTGGAAGGGCCTACGTGCCCCTAAAACCAGCAGACATGGCTAGTGAGTGCTCATCCCAAAATCGATGTGGCAACCCCTGATTGGTCCTGATCGACCAAGATGATCGAACCCTGATCAATTGATTGGCAATGAACCAGAGACCGTCCAAAAGGGGCGGGAAATCCAACAGGTTAAAAGGTGCCACACCACCTTAGAATCACTCTCTGCAGCAGCATACAACAGCAATGAACACTGCCACCTGGTGGTCGGAGGTCGTGTACATTATCATATACAAGATTGCTTCTGCGTCTCATCACAGTGGAGAGACTGAAGCTGGTGGACTCCATTCTCGAGGTGGACCTCCAGTGCTCGATTGTCCTGACTTTAGAATTACTGGTGAACAGAAAGAAGTTGAGATTGGAGTTTGAGTTGTTGACAACGGGGAAAGCAGTGACCCAGTTATGTTGTTCGAGGGGGACTTTCTATGAATATGGTGAGAAGGCCAGCTGTCTGTTGGCTCACCAGCTGAGGTGGTAGGCAGCTTCCTGGGAAATAGTAGAGGTCAGGGGCTCGGTTGCCAGGATTGTTTCTGCCCCAGGGAAGGTGAATGAGGTGTTTGAGGATTTCTATTGTGGGTTGTGTGAATCCGAGCCTCAAGTTGGGAACTCACCAATAAGACAAGTTTTGGATGGATTGCCCATCCCAGAGGGGGAGGAGGAGAAAAGGCAGAAGTTAGAGGCACCAATTGAACTGGAAGAGATTATGAGTTGTATTAGGTTGATGCAGCTGGGTAAGGTGCCGGATCCGGATGGGTTCTCCATTGAATTTTAGAAATAGTTAACTGGGCAGCTGGTCCTGCTTTTGCCAGATATGTTCAATGACTCCATATCTCGAGGGGTGTGACCGGCCACACTGACACAGGTGTTGATTGCCTTGGTCCTGAAGAAGGACAAGGATCCCTTGGAATGTGGGTCATATCGGCCTATCATTGTTAAACACTGACATTAAGTTGTTGGCAAAGGTGTTGGCAACGAGGCTGAAACCCTGTCTACTGGAGGTGATTTTGGAGGAACAGACTGGATTTGTGAATGGCAGGCAGTTGTCAGCCAATGTCAGGAGGTTATTGAACGTTGTGCTGTCCCCCTGTTCGTAGAGCAAACCAGAGGTGATCATTTCGATAGATGCGGAGAAGGCATTTGACAGGGTTGAGTGGGGATACCCCTTTGAGATCTTGGAGCGGTTTGGCTTCGTTCCTAAATTTGAGCCATGGATTAAGCTTATATACAGGGCCCCCTCTGCAAGTGTATGTACTAATCCCCTGAGTTTGGGTTATTTCCAATTGGTCAGGAGTACAAGACAGGGGTGCACGTTTTCTCCGCTGCTGTTCGCATTAGCAATCGAGCCGCTGGCCATTGCATTGAAGTCGTCCACCATGTGGAGTCGGTTAGAGCGCGGGGGGGGGGTGTCCTTTTTTGTATATATATCCTTATATATAGTGTCCTTATATGCGGTTGATCTGTTACTATATATTACAGGCCCTCTCTCCACTGATGGGAAGATAATGGAGCTGTCCAGGAGGTTTGGCTCCTTTTCAGGGTTCAGCTAAATCTGAGTAAGAGCAAGGTTTTCTGGTGAACGCCCTCCCCCCCCCTCCCCCCAGGAAGGGGAGGTGACCTGGGGCGGCTTCCGTCTCACCTGGCCAAGACTAATTTGGGTATTTGGGGATCCGGGTGGTCCATGATTGGTACACGCTTCATAGACACAACTTTCCTGGTTTGGTGGACGGGGCGAAGGCTGACTTGAAAAGATGGGCTGCCCTCCCTCTGACCCGAGCAGGAAGGGTACAGACAGTGAAGATGAATATTCTCCCCAGGTTTTGGTTTTTGTTCCAGTGTCTCCCAGTCTTTCTTCCCAGGAATTTTTTCACAGGGTTAACAAGTTGATTTCTACTTTTCTTTTGGTGAGTAAGATGCCTCGGGTGCCTAGGACATTTTTGCAGAGGGACAGGCAGTCAGGGGGCTTCACTTTACCCAATTATTACTGGGTGGCGAACAGTAATAGAGTACCGGGGTGGTTTGAGGATCCGGGATCTATTTTGGGAGCGGATGGAGGGAGTTTCATGCAAGGGATCGAGTCTGAGGGTTTTGGTTACAACGCCACTTCCTTTTTTCCTGACTAGATTCTCTTCTAATGTGGGGGTGATAGTTACCTTGCATACTTGGAATAAGTTCAGACAGCATTATAAGCTGGGTTCCATGTCTCGTCTGCCTCCAATTTGTAGAAACCATAGGTTTGTGCCATCTGCCTTAGTCTGATTTTTTAAGGCATGGGAGAAGGGAGAGGTTTAGGTAAGTTTTTGGAGGGTAGGTTCGCCGTCCTAGACAAGCTGCTGGAGAGATTTCAGCTCCCGAGGGGGAATGTATTTAGGTACTTGCAGGTGCATGATTTTTTGCGCAAGAAACTCCCTTCATTTCCTCTGGTGCCATCGCCCTTGCTTATGGATAGGGTACTGGCTTTGGATGAACTAGGGGGGGTAAGATCTTGGAGGTTTATGGACAGTTGATGGCAATGAAGCAGGCGTCATTGGAGGAGGTAAAGAGGAAGTGAGAGGAGGAGCTGGGTTTGGTCCTGGAGGCGGGGTGGCGGATGTGGAGTGAGGTTCTGCATAGGATCAACTTTACATCGTTGTGCAAGGTTAAGTCTGATCCAGTTTAAGGTGGTGCATAGGTTTCACCTGACTAGGTGCGTATGAGTGGGTTCTTTCTGGAGGTGGAGGATAGGTGTGATCGGTGTTCTAGGGGACCGGCGAATAACACACATGTTTTGGTCTTTCCCTAAGCTTGTCAGCTTCTGGGTCTCCTCTTTTGAAACGTTATCAGGGATTTGGGGTGTTCAGTTGGAGCCGTGCCCATTGGAGGCCATCTTTGGAGTGTCTGACTCGCCAGGGCTGCAAATGGGGTTGAAGGCGGATGTCATAGCCTTCACCTTGCTAATAGCCCAGAGGTGAGTTCTGTTTGGTTGGAGGTCCGCAGCCCCTCGGCCTGGTTGGGGGAATTTGGTGAAATTCCTACACCTGAAGATTAAGTACACCATGAGGGAGTCGGTGGAAGGGTTCTACTTTCATCCTCTTTTTTAGGGAGTTGATTACCGTGGAGCAGTTAGGGGGAGGGCATTCGTCTTCTTAGTTTAGTTAAGGGTTTACTAAGGTTTTGTTTTCTTTATGAGGGGGGCAGGGGTTCAGGAAGTCGGGATGTATGTAATTTAAGGATAGCATGGGGTTGGGGTTGTATTGTTGGTGAGTTTGTTTGTTACAGTGAAACTTTTGCTTGAATAAAATATATATATTTTTTAAAGTCCAGTGTTCTAGCTTCACCAAGTCGACACCTCATTTTTAGATATGCCTGGCAATACCTCCTGCACATTCCATTGAACCAAGATTGATCCCTTGGCTTGGTTGCAATGGTAGAGTGGGGGATATGCCGGGCAGTGATGTTAAAAATTGTGGTTATTTGCGGCTGGAGAAGATTCTTGGGGACTGCCTGTCCCTGCCTTGATGAAACTCACTGTTAGCATGAACGATGATGGGGGACCAATTGCCGCTCAGCATTTCATTTCCACATTGACTCTTACCAAATGTTATAGATGCACCATGGAAAGCATCCTATCTGGCTGCATTACAGCCTGGTATGACAACTGCTTGGCCCAAGACTGCAAGAAACTACAGAGAGTCGTGAACACCACCCAGTCCATCACACAAACCGCCTCCCATCCATTGACTGTCTAACCTCCCGCTGCCTTGGGAAAGTGGGCAGCATAATCAAAGATCCCTCCTGTAGTGATCTGCATATCTGTATGTATATAAGGGGTTAATGTTTAGAAGTAACAGCTAAATAATCACTACATTGCAGCACTTGAGAGGGTAGAAAAGACAGACTCAAGCCAAGTTCCCGCCTCTTCGTGTATATAGTGACTAGTGACCAGAGATAGAGAGAGAGATAGCTCAGAGTGCAGGTGTAGTTAATCATAGTTAATTCTTTTTCAATCTTGTTTATTTAATATCTAATATAAGTGTTGGAGAGAGAACAAACTCAGAGTTTATTTGTTAACGTTACTCAATAAATTATTTGCTTCAATTGGAAGACTAGGAGTGTTTATCAACATCGAGTAAAAGATCATCTTGGTAAGAAGCAAATGAGTAACATATATTAAGGTAATATAACACGCTACCAGGAGTAGAAATATAATATAACACCTCCCACCCGGCTTATTCGCTCTTCCAGCCTCTTCCGTCGGGCGGGAGATACAAAAGTCTGAGAACACGCACGTACAGGTTCAAAATCAGCTTCTTCCCTACTGTTACCAGACTCCTAAGCGGCCCTCTTATGAACTGTGTCTATGTATTTAAATTGTGTATTTTATGTTTACCCTACTATGTATTTTCTTTTCACGTATGGAATGATCTGCCTGAGCTGCACGCAGAACAATACTTTTCACTATATCTCGGTACACGTGACAATAAACAAATCCAATCCAATCTTTTTTCACTCTGCCTTCATTCCCCCCTCAGTGGGACCGAAACACCGAGCCCCTGGTGTCTGGGGTTGGGGCCAGTGCCGAACTGTAGCAGGGAAAGAAATACCAGAAAAAATAGACAATGTAAACAAAATCCAATTGTTTTTAAACCTGGCACTGTTTGACAGAAACCTTCTGCTGGTTGTGTGACCCGATTGTGAACTTCAATATAAATGGAGCTCAACTCAGTGCAGTGGGTGGCAGGGACAGCATTGGAAGGAAGAGCTGAATATTAAAATACAGATAGCTCCCAATTAGTTATTTTTTAACATAATTCAAAACTCAAGTCTTTTGAATGAAATAAACGCCAGCAGAACTGTGTGCAGGTCAGAAGGACAGAGTTACTGAAATGTTAGTTTTTGCCGCAGAGCACCGATCTATTTAAACTATCTGGGCCACTGATATTAACATTAGTCTATTTTAGACCATGGTTTCCATGGAAACATTAATGCCTTCAGCCATGCATGCACTTTCCATTGGGCACTATTAGGTACTCTTAAGCAGTGAAACCTCGTGACTCACTGGTGTCCAAACCAATGATAAATGATTTGATTGTCCTCTCAAGTTCCTTCCTCCTGCTAACAGATTGAGGTGAAGGGTTCCTGCCCTTATTGACCCTGCACACGGGCAGTAAAGATTGCCAGGATGTGCTGTTGCTCTGTATATTTTTCCAATGATACGAACTCAAAATTAGCTGTGAAAATTAAACAAAAATAGTACATCACAATGAGATGGAGCAACAAAAATGCCACTTTCAGTGGTTGTGTGACAGGGCTGGTAGGTTTCCCCAGAATGGGAGAAGGACACTGATATTAGGGAATTAATGATGGAAAATCAAACTAATCCTGTATTCACAAATTTAGCATATAATTTGAATATGCCAGTGACATATTCAAATTGAACACCCACAGTGACATCCAATGGGAAATTTCATAAATGGCAACTGACTCTGGAAAGACAGGTGAACAGTTTCCTGTTTCAACACTCAAGCTCAATTGGCCAAGTGTTATTATGCAGATATTCTGCAGGAAATATACATGTTCCATGGAGCATTTGATTGAGGGCATCTCATTTCATCCTTGCATTCCTTAATTCTATTAGTAACCAGATAGTCAGCCAACTCTTTCTTGAGTTATGAAGCAATATTTAAGAAAGATTTTCCAATGATTTCCAAATTTTCAAGTACTACTCAAGCCTGATGATTCAGAAAATGATGCAAGCATCCATATCCTCAGATCCTCGCCCTAAATTGCGTAAGGGTGTTTCAGTGAGACATTACTGATGGATGATGGCATGTAAAAGCCTAGAGAGGACATAGTGTATTGTAATATGCCTTTAAGGGATATCAGCATAACATCACTAGAAAGGAAATGTGTCATGTGATCCCATCTCAGTTTCACTTTTCCTTTGAGCAGAGCATATGCACAGCTGTGATGCTGGTCCAGGGCAGCGTGTGGTCGAGGGGGTCATCCGTCCTGACTGTTTCCCCCTCCTCTGTGGCTATATTCACTGCTGGCTGTCCCTGGAAAGGGAGTAAGCAGCATCCGTTGCATGGTCGAGGCCTTTCATACCCGGGGGACATCACGTGAACTGGAGTGTTTTATTGACTCTTTAATCACAATTTTGTTTTGATGTTTTAAGTTTCCTTTGAGATTATGTTTACTTTGATGCAATATCCCTTTAAGGGGTTGCCTTTGAATTTATCCCTCAATTTTGTGGATTTGACTTATTTGGTTACTCCCACCCCAGACCAAAAAGAAGGCACAGCTCTGCTGCTTCAAGCTTCATGCCTATGTATAACTGTTCTCATGTGCCTTGTCTTAAGAAATAACAGATCCCTCTAGCCTTTCAGTTCCATGAGTGCGACAATGGGTTGAGAGTACCAGCACCGGGGAAGGCAGGCGACCAAGGTGTAGGCAATGGAGAGTCAAACAAAGGAAAAAGCAAAGAAAAAGTCATAAAAATTAGGCCAGAGAAGGTTGAAAAGGTATCAGGTGGATTCAGGATGCTAAACAAAACATTGAATAAAAAGCAAGTTAATTTTAATCCGTGTTACATTCCTACCACAATTTGTCTTCATGGGTGAAGCTTCAGAAAAATGTACATAATCAGCTACTGCAGCTCATCCCAGGTGCTGCAGAGGAAGGAAGATTGAAGGGATATGGTCAGAATGTCCACAAAATTTCCCAGTTTAAATCTGGATTCATCAATTCTGCAAGGCATGTGACAGAAAGGGCCATTGGCCATAGCAATGCACTAGAGCAAAGGCTGATGCGGCGACAAAGAACCATGCACTGATCCAAACAGACCATACACAATGAGTGCCTTCAAGCAATATGATTGACTATCTGGTATCTCATCAGAAATATATACAAATATACAAATATATATATGACTGACAAACCAGACAGTTACAATGATATGCAGGATGAGACAAAGAGCGGTTAACTCAGAAGAAAAGTCATACAACTCAATACTCAGCAAAAGTGTAAGTGCTGGCCTCACACTTGATACAAGATGAACTTTTTCACAGTTATCCACTCTTTCTCCAGTTTTATTTATTTTATTTCTGAAGAAGTCATATAGACTCAAAACGTTAATTCTGTTTCCCTCTCCACAGATGTTTTCAGATCTGTTGAGTTTTTCCAGTATTTTCTGTTTTATTAATGGTTGACACGTTTTACACCATCAATTTCATGGAAAACAGATGTCTTTGCTCCATCCAAAGTGTTTGCCAAGATTCAAACTAGCTGCTCTAAGAAAATTGGTAACCATTCATTATTGGCCAAGGTTGACACAGGGACAAGTGCTAACATACAATCTCTGAATTCTAAAAGACATGTATCCACAGACATGGAAGGCAATGGCATAACCTACCACAATGGAATTTACAGTATACAACAATTCACTAATTCGATGTGCAGGATCCATAGTCCTGCGGTATAAGTACAATCAGTTCTCCTGGATGTGACAAATATTTTACATCATGGAAGCTAAAGGCCCAGCCATTGCAAATCTACCGGCATGTTGTGACCTCACCTCATGACAACCATGAAACAAGTCAGACATAGAAAGGCAGGTTAACCTCAGAAACTACTTCTATCCCCTCGGTCATGACCTAACATTGAAATATCCAGGATGTTTTGACAAAATTGGTAGTTTTCAGGGAGCTGCACCATTATACTTGCAGGAAATGCAAGTCTGTCAATTCTACAACCTAAGTGCAGCGTCCATATACAAGACAGATGGAGACAGACAGAATCATTAGAAGAGTACAAGAGCACACAGATTGGTACAGCTCAATCACATGTGCCATAAAGAAGGACAGGTCATTGAGAATATACCTTGATCTACAAAGATCAAGCACATATTTGCAATGTTGTCCTTGTAAAACACCCACATCAGAAGAGTTAAATTCTAGATTTGCAAGTGCAAAGGTTTTCCTGAAGCTTGATGCCAAGCATGGCTAGTAGTCAGTAAGGTGAGTAACTCGATGGTCACATTGGATACACTTAGTACATTGTTTAATCAGTGAAAACAGCAGATATATCCTTCGATATACAAGTTAACTTCATTGACATTAAACCTGAAGGTGTTCGCCAAATTAATTTGGGACATTTTCTGCAATGCAAATGACACCAGCTACAAGAAGAAATGGCAAAAGATTTTACCCCAGAAACTGTGGAAAACCACCTGATTCAATTCAACATGTCCGTGAACATATGAAACAATTTGGCCTTTATTGGACTGGCTAGGCATCTCACAGGTAGTCATCTTTAACAGCAGGTAAGTCATCCTCCAGGAATCTTTGTGACCTGATATTTTTCAACAGCTTCATCTCTCACATGGGTATAGATTGGAAGAGAAGATTTGCAAAATATACTGTTAACCTGGTATGGACAATGATATTGAAATCATCATTAATAAGTGCAATGCATGTCAAGAACATATGGGGCAAAATTCTCCCCCAACGGCGCGATGTCCGCCGACTGGCGCCAAAAACGGCGCCAATCAGATGGACATCGCGCCGGCCCAAAGGTGCGGAATGCTCCGCGTCTTTGGGGGCCGAGCCCCAACATTGAGGGGCTAGGCCGGCGCCGGAGGGATTTCCGCCCCGCCAGCTGGCGGAAATGGCGTTTGTTGCCCCGCCAGCTGGCGGAAATGGCGTTTGTTACCCCGCCAGCTGGCGTGGAAATGCGGCGCATGCACCGGAGCGTCAGCGGCCGCCGACAGTTTCCCGCGCATGCGCAGTGGGGAGAGTTACTTCCGCCTCTTCCGGAGACTTCAGCGGGGGCGGGAGCGGGATTCACGGCGGCCAACGGCCATTCTCCGACCCGGCGGGGGGGGTTGGAGAATGACGCCCATGTTGTGTCAGCGCAAAGCACCATTGATTCCATCTGAAGTTCTTAATCATTCTTGGTCCAAAATCACATCCAATCTCTTCCATGTTCATGGCACTGACTTTATCGTCATCGTCAACTTATTAAGCAAGTACTCATACATCAAACACAACTTTCACACACACTGTAATATTATTTTCAGTTTATTCAGTGTGCCTAAAGTGATCATTATGGATAACAGCCTGTAATATATTGGTAAGCCATTGCAGGATGTGAGTGAAAAATGGAATATCAATCATCTTATTTCTTCATCTCATTACACTAGATCTAACAGCTTAGTTCGGGGCAGCATGGTAGCATTGTGGATAGCACAATTGCTTCACAGCTCCAGGGTCCCAGGTTCGATTCCGGCTTGGGCCGCTGTCTGTGCGGAGTCTGCACGTTCTCCCCGTGTGTGCGTGGGTTTCCTCCGGGTGCTCTGGTTTCCTCCCACAGACCAAAGATGTGCAGGGTAGGTGGATTGGCCATGCTAAATTGTCCTTAGTGTCCAAAATTGCCCTTAGCGTTGGGTGGGTTACTGGGTTATGGGGATAGGGTGCAGGTGTTGACCTTGGGTAGGGTGCTCTTTCCAAGAGCCGGTGCAGACTCGATGGGCCGAATGGCCTCCTTCTGCACTGTAAATTCTATGATAATCTATGAATGAATGTTTTGCGCAGTGAAATCTCTAATTCTCAATGTGAACAAGCAAGCAAGATTTACGCATTGCAATGTTATATCTGAGTAAGTAAGATAAAGTTGCTATAGTCCCAGATGACCATAGGCTGCTTTCCCCTTTGAGGGGAGAACTGACTGGTGGGGATTTAACCTGAGGCTCACTACACCTCAAGCAAGGGGCAAGGTTGAGAAGGCAGGGCCTTTAGAAATAACCTCAGATGATATGGGAATATACCCTGCGCTGTTGGCCCGATTGAGCATCACAATCCAGCTGTCCAGCAAATTGAGCTAAACTGGCCCCCCATCCGAAAACCACAGCTTTAAGTCCAATTATTCCATTACCAGCAGAGCTCATGTTTTGCAGACCCATACATAACAATTTACATACTCTTACCAATTCTACTCGCTCAGAAAATAGACAAAACTGGATAGTGCAAAGGGTATGTGCCCTGACAATATTCCATCAATAATACTGAAGACTTGTGCTCCAGGACTTGCCACACCCATAGTCAAGCTGTTCCAGTACAACTACAACACTGGTATCTACTCAGCAATGTGGAAAGTTGCCCAGATATGTCCTGTACACAAGAAACAGGACAAATCCAACCCAGCCAATCACCATCCCATCAGTTTATTCTCGATCATCAGCAAAGGAGATTTTCACTGTAACATCATTGCAGTGTTAATATAAGCCTACTTGTAACAATAATAAAGTTATTTATTATTTAAGTGATGGAAGGGGTCATCAACAGTGTTATCAACAGCACTTACTCAGCAATAAATCTGATTGTGGATGCTCTGTTTGGGTTCCACCCAGGTCACTCGCTCCTGACCTCATTACAGCCTTGGTTCAAACATGGACAAATCAGAAGAACTCCAGAGGTGAGGTGAGAGTGACTGCCCTTGACATCATGGCAGCATTTGACCCAGTGTGAGATCAAGGTGCCCCAGCAAAACTGGAGTCAATGGAACTCTCTGCTGGTTGTAGTCATAGCTAGCACAAAGCAAGATGGTTGTTGTTGGTGGTCAATGATCTCAGTTTCCAGGACCTCACTGCACAAGTTCCTAAGAGTAATGTCCAAGGCCCAATCATCTTTAGCTGCTCTATCAATGGCCTTCCCTCATTCATAAGATCAGAATGGGGATGTTTGCGAATGATTGCACAGTGTTCAGTGACTCCTCAGATACTGAAACAGTCTAAATCCAAATGCAGCAAGACCGAGACAATATCCAAGCTTGGGTTGACAAGTGGCAAGTAACATTCATGCCACACAGAGCCAGGCGATGACCATCTCCAACAAGAGAGAATCTAACCATTGCCCCTTGATATTCAATGGCATTACCATCATGGAATCCCCCACTGTAAACATCCTGAGGGTTACCATTGACCAGAAACTGAACTGGACCATCCGTATAAATACCACAGTTACAAAAGCATGTCAAAATCTCAGATGTCTGTGGCAAGTAACTCATCCCTTGATTCCCCAAGCCTATCCACCATTTACAAGGCACAAGTCAGGTGTGTGATGGAATTCTCTCCACTTGTCTGGATGATTGCAGCTCCAACAACACTCAAGAAACTTGACACCATCCAAGACAAAGCTGCTCTCTTGACTGGCACCTCATCCAAAAACATTCACTCCCTCCACCACCAATGCACAGTGGCTGCAGTGTGTACCATCTACAAGATGCACTGCAAGAACTCACCAAGCCTCCTTAGACAGCACCTTCCAAACCCAGAACCACAAACATCTAGAAGGGCAGAGCAGCAGACACACTGGAATATCACTACTCCCAAGTTTCCCTCCAAGCCACACACTATCCTGACTGGAAATATATTGCCATTCCTTCACTGCCACTGGGTCAAAATCCTGGAACTCCCTCCCTAAATGACTGTGTGTGCACCTAGGCCACATGAACTGCAATGGTTCAAAGAAGGCAACTCAACACCATCTTCTCAAGGGCAATTATGGATGGGCAATAAATGCTGGCCTTGCATGAATGAATAAACATTTTGAGGAAGATGATGAGAAAGGCTTTCTGCAGGCTGAGGGCTGGAAGCAACTATGGCTAGAATGTCTTGTTTCCCTTTTTGCTGATTCATAAACATACACACTCCCACAATGAAAGCACAAACAACACCTTATGTAGACACCTTTGTTTGCAAGTATCTCTGAGTCAGCATTCTAACATCTGTTCCTTTTCTATCAATGCCGATCTGGAGGGGTAGCACTGTCCAGAGCAAGACATCTCCTTGCAAAATCTCGTATTTTGAACAAATGTTTGACAGCATCAGCACAGCTATAAAAAATGAAGAGGTAGAAACAGGTGAATTACAGTGTGGATAAAAAAAAGCAATGATGTGGAGATGCCGACGTTGGACTGGGGTGAGCACAGTAAGAAGTCTTACAACACCAGGTTAAAGTCCAACATGTTTGTTTCAAATCACTAGCTTTCAAAGTACTGCTCCTTCCTCACCTGAGGAAGGAGCAGCGCTCCGAAAGCTAGTGACATCGAAACAAACCTGTTGGACTTTAACCTGGTGTTGTAAGACTTCTTACTGTCCTCCGGTGAATGAAGAGGTAATTCCAGAAACATATATATAGACAAGGTCAAAGATGCAAGATGATACTTTGAATGCAAGCATTTGCAGGTAATTAAGTCTTTACAGATCCAGAGAGAGTGGTAATCCCAGGTTAAAGAGGTGTGAATTGTCTCAAGCCAAGACAGTCAAGCCAAAAAAAATGCAATTGATGAAGCAAGAGTGGGAGCATAATTTTTTGCCTTAAAGCTATTGTCATGCCCAGTGCAGACATGTCAAATTATGAGCATTCAGTTAATAATTTAACAAATTGGATATACACTAGTGGCCTAGATTGCTGCCGTAAATTATGTAGCATTTGGCATCAGGTCTCTGGTGAACACCTAATTAAATATGGAGAGATGAGGGTATCTCATAACCGTGTGTGGAATTCACACATCTTATTGTTTAAGGATGGGCCAACACCTAAAGGCTAAAGTTTCCAGGCTGCCTGTCTCCATGTTTCATACTGGACAAAAGTGAAGTTTGAAACTCAATGGCAATGATTAACTTCCAGTGTATCACAATGGCCTCCTATATTGAAATAATCCCAGTGGTCATGTAATTGAAGCTGGCTTCAAGGATTCCACAATGAGTACTCCAGGACTCTGCAGACCATCAAAACCATCTGTCATAAGCCTGTTTCAGAACCAGACTTTGAAACTAGCTGTAAATCATTTAGCAGTCAAAATACGTAACCTGTTTCAGATTTAAAGTCCATCCAAGAACCAACTTCAACTACAAGAAATCTCACAACCTGCTGTCAACCATTCGCTTTTCAAGACATTCACTTCAACTTTAATTCATCAAACCCATTCATGAAACCATGGGCGGGATTCTGCCGTAATCAGCGGGGCGGGCATCTCCGGTGGGAAGGAGTGGCGTGAACCACTCCAGCGATGGGACGCCCCAAAGGTGCGGAATCCTCCTCTCCTTCAGGGGCTAGGCCAGCTCCGGAATGGTTTGCGCAACGCCGGCCAGCGGGGAAGGGGCTTGGCGCCACGTCAACCAGCGCCGAAGGGCCTCCGCCAGCCGGCGCAAGTTGGCGCATGCGCGGGAGAGCCAGCGTGTGCTGGCGTCATCCCAGTGCATGCGCAGAGGCCTTTGTCTCCGCACCGGCCATGGGGAACTGCAACAGCCACCGGTGCGCAAGAATAGAGTGCCCCCACGGCATAGGCCCCGATCGTGGGCCAGGCCACCTTGGGGGCAACACCCAGGGCCAGATCCCCCTGCGCACCCCCGAGAACCCAGGAGGCCACCCGCGCCGCCAGGCCCCGCCGGTAAGGACCTACTTTAATTTACATCGGCGGGACCGACAAAAAACGGGTGGCCACTCAGCCCATCGCGGGCCAGAGAATCGCCGGGGTGGGCCGCTGCCAGCGGCCGCCAGCCGGCGCGATTCCTGCCCCCGCCAAATCTCCGGCGCCGGAGAATTCGGCAGCCGGCGGGGGTGGGATTCACGCCGCCCCCCCCCCCCCCCCGACGATTCTCCGACCCGGCGGGGGGTCGGAGAATCCCGCCCCATAGGTCTGCCACAGGGAATTGTAAATCATAAAAGTCCAAAGTCCAAAGATGTGCAGGATAGGTGGATTGGCCATGGTAAATCGTCCCTTAGTGCTTAAAGGTTAGGTGGGGTTACGGGTTTACGGGGAGTAGGCCTAGGTAGGGTGCTCTTTCAGAGAGTTGGTGCAGACTTAATGGGCCAAATGGCCTCCTTCTGCTTTGTATGGATTCCAATCTATTCTATAAACTGAATTAACTCCAGCCCTCTCACAGTCAGTGGTAGAAGTAATCTGTAAAAGTGCATTCTTTATTTGTTGTGTGAGTGTGTGAGACTGGGTGTGTGACATTGTATCAATTTAGGGTAAGTGTGTGAGAATAAATAACAGTTATTTTAAACTCACAAAAGCTTGCTGCTGAATTGTGCAATTGGAACGAACAATCCAAGAATACGCAAAGGCACAGGTCTTTCCTGCAGAACATACTGAGTACTAGCAATAAGAGAGAAAAATACATTCTGTCTGCGACACTATCAATGAACCTCTGTATTTTGGTAAACATTGACAAATAAACTAAAAATGCTGGTCAGACTTACCAATGTGTCAGTCATTTGTTCAACATATCTTTAAGCAACATATTGTCCCATCCTTCAGATGCTCCTTCATCTGGAAAAAGGCAAATGCGGAAAAGTTGAGGATGATAATGGCCTTGACTGCTATTGTTAGTGCCGTCATTATGCAGGTGTTCGAACAGCACATAGCACAGCTTTGTAACTGTCTCCCTGGTAACCTAGAGCCTAAGGTAGTTCTCCTTGGTCACTGTTACATTCGTCTGTTCGCAATTTCATCTGATGGCACAAGGTCAGGTTCTAACTGTCTAGCTGCTGTACTGTTAGATGGTCTGTTTCTTCCATCTTCTACCATTCAACCATAAACTAGCTTAAAAGCAATCTGCAACATTAATTTTATATTCACTTGGCAACCAGCATGGGACTTTGGAGCTTTTAGTTAGGTGCTTTGTTGCTCCCTGAACTGCAGTCAAAGTATATATTCTCTGAGCTAATTTTAATTTCCCTCTTTTACAATATTCTAATTTGCTAAATTTGTTAAGTGCTTCAATTACAATTGGCTTTCCAATATTTGGATGCTTTTGTTTCTATATGCTCTGATGACCCCAAAAATCTGAAAACTTAAAAATCCATGGATAGAATAAAATGAAAAAGTACTGCCGTTATAAGAGTTTGTTTATCAAACGTAGCCTTTCCTTTACACCTGAGCAGAGCCCATAATGTACTCCCACCCTGAATAGGAAATGGTGCAGATATTTCCATTCAATTACACGTTATAATTAAGATATTTCGCACAAAGTGGGGAAGCATTTTAAGCTAGTTTAAAAATCATGCCAATTGATCATGTCACTGCAAATTAAGCAGTAATGTGTCAAAATGGATTGCAGCCTGATTTTCCAGTCCCTGCACATCACTTCCACATTGAGGGGAAGCAAGCCTGCCAGCTGGAAAACTCACTCTGCTGTGTCTTTGAAGAATTAAATGGAAGAAGATTTTCACTTTCCCATTTAAAGGCATAGTAGAGATCAAGATATTGTGATTTAGCCAGTGCACTGTGAGGGGACTGGAATGGTGATGTTGTATAATTTGAAGGAAATTGATTATTACAGGGCAAAATCATCAAAAGTAATAGAGTTAGGTGTTGCGTGAAACTGACTTTTAACATGGAAATGCCAAAAAAGTAACAAAAGCTTGTAAGAAAAAGAGGGAGCGAGAAAAACACAAGCAAAAGAAGGCAAGACAGATAAAAGGCACTAATACCATTTAGCCATCCCCTGTGACCCATTTGATGGATTTGGTACATTTTAACCGTGGCCCAAACTTGACCGCAACAGAGAATCTCCCGCTCCAAATGATGGCTACATTTTCTGAATCCGACCTCCTGAATCTGCCATTTCCCATCTTTGCCGGGGTGGGAATGGTGTCAGGTTGGGGTTCATGCATATGCGAATCACGGAGTCAGTTGCCCATTTAAATCACCAGTTGCCACCATCCTAGCTGCATGAATGGTGGAATGTGCAGAGCAAACCAGTTAAGAGGAGGTACAAACTTGTTGGATTATTTGGATTGCTAGGATATTCCCTTTTGGACAGGGTACTGGGACAACTTTGGGAGAGATAAAGCACCCTTTAGGAGAGGTAAGGAACCCTTCGAGATTATAGAATTAAACACGATTATAGGCTTTTTGCACACAAACTCACTGGAACAGCTGTCAATGAACTTTTCAGCTGTGAAGGAAGTGTCCACCTGACAAAGAATTGTCAAGAAACTGTCCAGTTGGCCAGGGAGTGATAAAGCTATCAAACTGTACAAGGAATGATAAAACTTTCAAAACTGTCCAGAAAATTTCATTGCTGTCCAGGAAGTGTCAAAGCTATCAAATCTGCCATGGGAGTGGTCAAGGCAGGTATGTGAGTTGGCATGGAGAAATAAGGACAAAGTGTGGTGGTTGGCACGAGTTGCATGACTTTGCGATGGGGGTATCATAGTCCACGGCGTGTGGGTGAGGGATAAAGGTTGGCATTGTGACTATGAGATGCGATGGGGGTTTGTTGGGGAGCATGCATTGACCTAGGTTGGCATGAATGGGGCATAGGGAGTGTGTGGGAGAGTTAGGCATGAGGGCTGGAAGGATGCTTTTTGCTTTTTTAAAAAGTTATTTAAACACTGGCCTTCCACTCAGACTGATCTCAGTAGAGATCCCTCTGGCAACCTCCACATTTGTTCTGGATTGCCCGCCCCAACTCTTGTTTCAGCCACCCCCAACAGAAGCGCAGGCTCAGAGCTGCGGGTGGACATTTTTAAACATCGCTTTCATCGAGCTGGGAAATCTCCCAACACTGCGCACCCAAGCCCGGAATGAAAATCTGGGCCCATGTTTATGTTTTGTTGCAAGATATACAGCTTGTACCAAAGATTTATCTGGTGTTGGGAACTCAGTCATTAATGGGAAATTGCTCAGTTCCTACTCTAAATCAGATGTTGATACTCTTTAACATTCACATTAGCTTGAAGATTAGCACATCGCCTGCTGATCTTTTATTGTTTACAACCAATTAGACATGTTAGGAATTCGATTCACAGCCTGTTCATTGTGATTTAACAGGTTCCTCAGCTCTGACATACTCAGGGAGGCCAAGGTATACGTTAATCAATTATGTGCAGCCAATAGCTAACTGGCATGGCTAGATTTTAGCTTTTGTTCAGGCTTCATTGTTGCTAATTGATGTTTCATAGTGTGTTGAATGCAATGATTTTATAGAAAGTTGATGTGACATCTCCAGTGAGGTTGAATTCAAATGAACCTCATCATTGAACAGCCATTAAAAGATATGCTATCACCAGACTGGGAGCTTTTTATCAGGGTCAACTTTTACAACTGCTCCATCTTCACCTTTGACCCCGTGTCTGAGGTGCACATATGTTTATCTGCAAGAGCTATTATGCTATTTGTTACATAAATTTCTGCCCATTTGGCTCTCACTTGTTTGGAGCCTCAGCTCTCTGCCTGCTCTACCCGGATGATGAGTTGAGTGTTAGCAGCTCTGCTCTGAGTTGCCAGAAAATCTGTGAGGTTACCTTGGAACTGAGGAAAACTCTCCATCTTCTGGCGTGGCATAATCTACCTTCATTCAACTCATATCTCTCTACTGAGATCATAAACTGGATGCATATGAGGAATACTAGTATGTTCCTAAACCTCCCAATTGTGTGGCTCACAGTGTCGCTACTCAGCACCTCATACTGTTATCCCATCTGCAGATTTCAATCAGTGAATGAATTGTTAAGTAGAAGTTGTTGATCATTAGTTCAGTAAGTTGGTCCATCATATCATCGCCCTCTGCTGAATATAAGTATCTGTTCTGCTGATTCAGTCTCTTTAAGAATGATTTTTGAGAACCTCGATGATATACATCATCGTTGAGCAGATCTCAGATTCTGAGTCTGAATACGCCCATCTCCACAGTGTTGAAGAGTTAACGAAGCATTTGCAAAATGAGGTAGCAGCTGGTCTCAGCTTCATGCTAATGACAGCACTGACTAATTATAATGATGAATGGTTCCCAGATGTAGTAGTGAAACTGCCACCTGGCTGATATTAACCTGGATTCCATTTACATCACTTGTCTCTCTTACTGCGTTATTGATAACAGCTACCAGCTGTGTGGCATTGTATTGATGGACCATGTGCATAGAGACACAGTTATCACATACATGTACAGCCACATACATGAGCATACACATTTTGAGAGTAAAATTCATCTTGGATGCTGGCTTGGGGAGAGCATATCATCAAAGTGAGCTATAACATATCAGTAGCCTCCTTTACACTGGGCCTAATTTTCTTTTCCATGGAGTAGAAGATCAGGTGGATTGGAAGCTACACTGCCAGTTTGCTTTTGATCATTATGGACTGCTACCCAAGATTAATTTCACCCCCACTGACTCATTCTCACAATCCATGTCAATTCCATCCTAAAACTCATAAATCTTCCACAAGTACCATGACCATGCAAGGTTAAGAGACAATCATCCTCTCAGTGGATAACAGATATAACACAGCCAGTGTTTCATTGCTCCCTGACCACACTCTTCACCGTGAAAATGTATAAAAATGACTTGATCTGGGAATTCTTCAATCAGAAGAATATTAAATCAGATACTTGCCAGTTCAGCGCTCAAGCACCTACTTTTCAACTGCAGTAGTTGAGCTCCTTGCATCCACTTCCACTGAAGATGTGGAGTGGGCTGGCTGACACACATTGGTGTGCTTCAGGTATCAAAGCATCGGGGTGGCACATGGCACAGTGGTTAGCACTGGGACTACGGTGCTGAGGACCCGGGTTCGAATCCCGGTCCTGGGTCACTGTCCGTGTGGAGTTTCCACATTCTCCCCGTATCTGCGTGGGCTTCACCCCCACAACCCAAAGATGTGCTGGTTAGGTGGATTGGCCACGCTAAATTGCCCCTTAATTGGAAAAAACAAATTGGGTACTTTAAATTTATTTTTTAAAAAGGTATCAAAGCATCAATGATTTGTGCACATATATCTCCAGGTCCTTCTTCTTCTGCACATCCGCTCGAATTGTACCCATTATTTTACAACGTCTACCAAAATAAATCACTTCACACTTCTCTGCATTAAATTTCTTTGGCCACTTTTCCAAACATTTCTCTCATTCATTCATTCATCCATGCAACCTATATGTTCTTTTGAAGTTTTACAAGATCTACCTCATAGTTTTACAAAATTGCCAAGTTTCGTGTCATCCGCAAATTTTGAAATTGCGCCTTATACACCTAGGTCGGCCCATTAACAAACAGCAAGAAGAGCATGAGGCCCGAACCCAAGTGAACTCCACTATAAAGCTTCCTACAGTTTGAAAAACAATTGTTCACCACTACTCTGCTTTCTACAGACCCTTCTTCCACAGACCCCAAGAGGCCAACAGCGAACCCAAGCAGACTACCAATGAACCGGAACAGCAGACCGAGAGATCTGCGGTGCGGCAACCAAAGAGGAAAGAGTCGAATTGGACCCCTCCGGAAGGCCGCTGCCTTAGACTCGACATGTATGCTCAAGCCGTCAGGAGTCGCGTCAATGCCAGATTCATCAGTCGCATTCACAAGACAACCCCGAACGTCACCCAAGCACAACGCAATGCCATCCGCGCTCTCAAGACCAACCACAGCATCGTCATCAAACCAGCAGACAAAGGGGGGGCCACTGTCGTACTGAACAGAACGGACTACTGCAAAGAAGTATACCGACAACTGAACAACCAAGAACACTACAGACAGTTATCCGCAGATCCGACCAAGGAACACATCCGCCAACTTAACAGACTGATCAAGACCTTGGATCCAGATCTTCAGAGCACCCTACGTGCTCTCATCCCACGTACTCCCCGCATTGGAGATCTCTACTGCCTCCCAAAAATACATAAGGCCAACACACCAGGCCGCCCTATCGTTTCAGGCAATGGGACCCTGTGTGAAAACCTCTCTGGCTACATCGAGGGCATCTTGAAACCCATCGTACAAGGTACACCCAGCTTCTGTCGCGACACGACGGACTTCCTACAGAAACTCAGCACCCATGGACCAGTTGAACCAGGAACATTCCTCGTCACAATGGACGTCTCGGCACTCTACACCAGCATCCCCCATGACGACGGCATTGCTGCAACAGCCTCAGTACTCAACACCGACAACTGCCAATCTCCAGACGCAATTCTGCAACTCATCCGCTTCATTCTGGATCACAACGTCTTCACCTTCGACAACTAGTTCTTCATTCAGACGCACGGAACAGCCATGGGGATCAAATTCGCACCCCAATACGCCAACATCTTCATGCACAAGTTTGAACAGGACCTACTCACCGCACAGGACCTTCAACCGATGTTATACACCAGATACATCGATGACATTTTTTTTCCTTTGGACCCACGGCGAAGAATCACTGAAACGACTACACAATGACATTAATAAGTTCCATCCAACCATCAGACTCACCATGGACTACTCTCCAAAATCAGTTGCATTCTTGGACACACTCGTCTCCATCAAGGACGGTCACCTCAGCACTTCGCTTTACCGCAAACCCACGGATAACCTCATGATGCTCCACTTCTCCAGCTTCCACCCTAAACACATTAAAGAAGCCATCCCCTATGGACAAGCGCTCCGTATACACAGGATCTGCTCAGACGAGGAGGAGCGTAACAGACATCTACAGACGTTGAAAGATGCCCTCGTACGAATGGGATATGGGACTCGACTCATCGATCGACAGTTCCAACGCGCCACAGCGAAAAACCGGATCGACCTCCTCAGAAGACAAACATGGGTCACAACCGACAGAATACCCTTCGTCGTCCAGTACTTCCCCGGAGCGGAGAAACTACGTCATCTTCTTCACAGCCTTCAACGCATCATTGATGACGATGAACATCTTGCCAAGGTCATCCCCACACCCCCACTACTTGCCTTCAAACAACCGCGCAACCTCAAACGAACCATTGTTTGCAGCAAACTACCCAGTCTTCAGAACAGTGACCACGACACCACACAACCCTGTCATGGTAATCTCTGCAAGACATGCCAGATCATCGACATGGATACCACTATTACACGTGAGAACACTACCCACCAGGTACGCGGTACATACTCGTACGACTCGGCCAACGTTGTCTACCTCATACGCTGCAGGAAAGGATGTCCCGAAGCGTGGTACATTGGCGAGACCATGTAGACGCTGCGACAACGAATGAACGGACATCGCGCAACAATCACCAGGCAGGAATGTTCCCTTCCAGTCGGGGAACACTTCAGCAGTCAAGGGCATTCAGCCTCTGATCTCCGGGTAAGCGTTCTCCAAGGCGGCCTTCAGGACACGCGACAACGCAGAATCGCCGAGCAGAAACTTATAGCCAAGTTCCGCACACATGAGTGCGGCCTCAACCGGGACCTGGGATTCATGTCACATTACATTCACCCCCCACCATCTGGCCTGCGAAATCCTACCAACTGACCTGGCTTGAGACAATTCACACCTCTTTAACCTGGGGTTACCCCATCTCTGGATCTGTAAAGATTTAATCACCTGCTAATGCTCGCATTCCTAGCATTGTTTGGCATCTTTGAATTTGTCTATATATGTGTTTCTGGAACAGACCTCTTCATTCACCTGAGGAAGGAGCAGCGCTCCGAAAGCTAGTGACATCGAAACAAACCTGTTGGACTTTAACCTGGTGTTGTAAGACTTCGTACTGTGCTCACCCCAGTCCAACGCCGGCATCTCCACATCACTCTGCTTTCTGTCACTAAATCACTGTCCCTTTTATTCCATGAGCTCTAACTATGCTCACAAGTCTGTTTCGTGGCACTTTATCAAATGCCTTTCAGTGTGTACCACATCAACCATATAATCCTCATCTATTCCCACTGTTACCACGTCAAAAAACTGAAGCAACTTAGTTAAACATGATTTGCTCTCAACAAATCCATCTTATCCTTTTGTGGTAACTTGACCACAAAAAGGTAGTCGAACGCTGTGTAAAAATTCACTCTTCTTTACTCATGAAAATATCAAGATAATAGTACTGCTTGACTTCAGGCACCAGCAGTTGTACTAAACTATACACAAACTCCTCTGGCGATACTGAAAACCCACGCAAGCCCGTGCTTTCGGTGAGTTCCCCCTTAAGGAAAGAAACATAATAACACATATTTTCAATCGTCCGTCAGTCTTTCAGGAACTTTGTGGCCACGTTGTGATCTGTGTAGAACCATTGGTGACTCCAATTGACAGTTTCCACACACCACAACTGTCAGAATTGTTACATTTATCTCCTTTCACGGCTGAGTAACCCTGAAGCTCTCTAACCACAATGTTTATGAACATCAATCTTTGATTAACAGCTCCTGGACCACTTCTAACAGAATTATGTGCGTTTCAATCACCTCCCTTCAAGGTTGAGTGATTTTGAAGTGGTCAGCTGGAAATTGACAGCACTTATTTCTGTTTAAACAATGCTTTTAAACAATGCTTACCAGGAATTGACATATGGTACTTCCTGTGTCTGAGTCAGCAGATGTTTCGTCCAGGTCAGTGTTATAGCAGAGGTTTCTTTCACTACCCCTATCTGGGCTGCTCTGTTGCTTCTTCTGGGGGGGCCTCCTGACACGGTCTCTTTTCTGTGGGGGGGGGCTTCCTGACAGGGGTCTCTCTTCTGGGGGGCTTCCTGACAGGGGTCTCTTTTCTGGGGGGGGGCTCCTGACAGGGGTCTCAACTGTGGGGGAGTCCTGACAGGGGTCTCTTTTCTGAGGGCTTCCTGACAGGGGTCTCTTTTCTGAGGGGCTTCTTGACTGACAGGGTTTTATCTTCTGGGTCTTCAGACAGGGATCTCTACTGGGAGGGCTTCCAGACCAAGGTCTCTCTTTTGGGGGGTTTCCAGGGAGGGGTGTCTTTTCTGGGGGGCTTTCTGCCAGAGATTTCTCTTCTGGGGTCTTCCAGACAGGGGTCTCTTCTGGGGGCTTTCCTGAAAAGGGTCTATTTTCTGGTGGGGTGCTATTTCGGAGGATTGGTGTAGACTTGGTGGGTTGAATGGCCTCCTTCTGCAGTGTAGGTATTCTATTATTCTGAGTTGACGTACTTCAGCGACAAAGGGACTTGGGTTCACTTCCAGCTTTGGATGACTGTCTGTGTGGTGTTTGCACTTTCTCCCTGTGTCTGCGTGGGTTGCCTCCTGGCCTTCCGGTTTCCTCCTACAGTCCAAAGATGTGCAGGCTAGGTCAATTGGCCATGCTAAATTGCACCTTAGTGTCCAGGGATATGCAGGTTAGGTGGGGTTATGAGGTTACGGGATAGGACGGGTCATTGGGCCCAGGTAACGTGCTCTTTCGGAGAGTCGATGCAGATTCGTTGGGTCGAATGGCCTCCTTCTGCACTGTAGTGATTCTATGATTCTATGATGATATTGTCCAGTTCCGTGGTGTTTCGAAATTCCTTATTAGCTTATCATTTTTTCCCCACCAACACTCAGGAGAATTGAGAGCTGTGCAGCCTCATCTGCAATTCCATTTGCAAGGATAAAATGTCCCAACCTTTCCACATACTCAGTCAACACCTCGTGCTCATCCACAAACTCACTGATAGTCTTGCACAAGCCCACGCTACCAATGACATCACATGTGCATGCTCACACTTGTTAAAGATATCCATACATATAATCAAATGGGAAGATGCAGACCATAACATTCTATAACAGCTTTCCTTAATTAAGCCACATTTTCCCCATTGACTCTTAATTTTGTCCTAAATTATCATTCAAAACACTTCCCCAGCACTCAGGTGCAACTGATTGGCCTGCAGTTGCTGGGCTTATCTTTAGACCCTTTTTTCATCAAGGCTGTAATATCTACAATTCTCCAGTCCTCTGGCACCACTCATGTATCTAAGGAAAACTGGAATATTAGTCTTCAAAATTTCCACCTTTTATTCCCACAGTATCCCTGGATGCATCTAATCTTGTCCTGGTGGCTTATCATCTTTGGGATCAGCCAGCCTATTTAATACCTCCTCCTTGTAAATTTTAAACCCATGAAGTGTCTGAATGACCTCCTCTATCACCATGAATTTTGCAGCATCTACTTTCTTGGTAAAGACATATGCTGAGTATTAATTTAGTCCCTCAGCTATGAGCCCAGCCTCCCAGGGCATAACCCTTTTTCAGGCCCTAATTGGATCCACTCCATTTATCACGGGCAATCACAGAGCAGCACGGTAGCATTGTGGATAGCACAATTGCTTCACAGCTCCAGGGTCCCAGGTTCAATTCCGGCTTGGGTCACTGTCTGTGCGGAGTCTGCACATCCTCCCCGTGTGTGCGTGGGTTTCCTCCGGGTGCTCCGGTTTCCTCCCACAATCCAAAGATGTGCAGGTTAGGTGTATTGGCCATGATAAATTGCCCTTAGTGTCCAAAATTGCCCTTAGTGTTGGGTGGGGTTACTGCGTTATTGGGATAGGGTGGAGGTGTTGGCCTTGGGCAGGGTGCTCTTTCCAAGAGCCGGTGCAGACTCGATGGGCCGAATGGCCTCCTTCTGCACTGTAAATTCTATGATAATCACCCATTTACTATATATATACCAACAGAAGACCTTTTGGATTTCTTTTTATGTGAGCCACCAGTTTCTTTAATTCACTTTCTTGTTTTTTTTAATTCCCCTCTGGGCCTTTGGCTTTGAGCCTGATTCTCAGTTGTAGAAACTACCAGACATCTTGTCAAAGAGAGACTAGACATAAATGGGTCATTTTCTGGTTGACAAGACGTATTGAGTGATGTGTCATAGGTATCAGCGCTGGAGTTTCAACTTCTTACAATTCATACTGTAAGGGCCCTTCCTTCTGATTGCCTTATTTCCCTTTCTTTATTTTTGCAGACAACATGCTGCTAAGTCTGGACAATATTCTGGCTTGGGCTGATAAATGGCAAGTAATACTTGCGTCAAAAAAAAATGCCAGACAATAACCATCTCCAGCAAGTAAGAGTGCAACCACATCCCCATGACGTTCTGTACATTATTATCATCAGTTCCCCACCTTCAACGTCATGGAGGTCACCTTATTCTGCAGTAAATGAATCACCCTCTGATTCCCCAGAGCTTTTCAATAATTTAGATGATAAAAGTAAGGAATGTGATGGAATTCTCTCCACTTTTTTGGATGATTGGAACTTGAACATCATTCAAGAAGCTCAAGACTATCCAGGATAGAGCAATCCACTTGATTGGCACTTCATCCACTGCCTCAAATTTTACCTTCTCCCTCCAGTGCACCTTGATTTAGATTTAGATTTTATTGTCACGTGTACCGAGGTACAGTGAAAAGTATTATTCTGCGTACAATCGAGGCAGATCGTTCCATACATGACAAACATGGGACATACGATAAATACATAATATAAATGCATAGACATAGGCATCGGGTGAAGCATACAGAGTGTAGTGCTACACAGCAGAGAAGATGCGTGGAGAGATCAGTTCATTCCAAAAGAGGGTCATTCAGGAGTCAGGTAACAGCTGTTTTTGAATCTGTTAGCGTATGTTTTTAGATGTTTGTATCTTCTGCCTGATGGAAGAGGTCGGAAGAGAGAATAACTTAGGCGGGAGGGGTCTTTGATTACGCTGCCCACTTTCCCAAGATGTGGAGATGCCGGCGTTGGACTGGGTTGGGCAGAGTAAGAAGCCTTACAATACCAGGTTAAAGTCCAACAGGATTGTTTCGAATCACTAGCTCTCGGAGCGCAGCTAATGAAGGAGCTGCACTCCGAAAGCTAGTGATTCAAAACAAACCTGTTGGACTTTAACCTGATGTTGTAAGACTTCTTACTGTGCTTTCCCAAGGCAGCAGGGAGGTCTTGACAGAGTCAATGGATGGGAGGCGGGTTCACGTGATGGACTGTGCTGTGTTCACAACACTCTACAGGTTCTCACGGTCTTGGCCTGAGCAGTTGCCATACCAAGCCTTAATGCAGCCAGATAGGATGCTTTCTATGGTGCATCTGTAAATCTTGGTAAGAGTCAGTGTGGCATACCGAATTTCCTTAGTTTCCTGAGGAAGTATCGGCACTGGTGTGCTTTCTTGATCGTAGCTTCGACATGGGTGGACCAGAACAGATTGTTGATGATGTGTACGCCTAAGAATTTGACTGCTGGGTGTACCATTTGCAAGATACAATGCAGGAACTCACAAAAGCTCCTTCGACAATCCCTCCCAAACCTATCGGGCTGGATTCTCCGTCAGCGGGATCCTCCGTTCGCCGGCAGCACACTCAAGCCCATGGATTTCCTAACGGAAATCCAATTGGCCAGCTGCCGGGACGGAGAATGCCTCTGCCAGCGGGTGCACGCCGCACCAGAAAATGGGTGCGACGGGACGGAGGATTCCGCCATCATCTCTAAAACCTAGGAGAATAAGGGGAGAATACATATAGAAAATCCACCAAGTTTTCCTCTTAAGTCACACCATCAAAATCCATTGCAATGTCAAAATCCTGGAAAGCCACATAGATTGCAGTAGTTCAAAAAGGTGACTTACTGTTACCTTCTTGAGGGCAATTGGGGATGGGTAATAAATGCTGGCTTAACCAGCAAAGCCCACAACCTTTAAATGAATTTAAACAAAAAATGTATCTCTCATTTAAATATGCTTACCCAAATAGGGCATCAGCTTTCACCAATACAAATAAGTGTAAAATCAAGTTTAACTTGGGTGTGAATCCACATAAGAGGAAGGAAGAAACAAATCGCTGAATGAATTTTTATAAACAAGTTGACATCATGGTGAAGTCTTGGAGAAATAACAAAGCAATCCTTTGATAAGAAATCACTGCAGCCAAACACCCTGACTACACTTAAAGGAGAAAACATATCACTTGTCTGATGTGCCTCTATAAACTCATAAACAACGTAAGTCTGCAAGTTTGTAAGCTGGTTGCATGTACTATTCCCCCTGCAGTCTAGCATTTTATTCCAATGGGTCATTTCTAGCCTGCCATTCAACATGGTAATAAATTATGGCAGGGTCAGTAACGCAATTCATCAGCAGGCAGAAATCCCTCTCTACTAGCATTACTGCTTGATGGATCTTTGAGCCCATTAGGTCAAACAGTGAGTAATTATAACGGCTTGCAAACTTTTGGCTCTGGATTGGAAAAACCCATTATGAAATAACTTAATTCCTTTTTCTTGGATTTAAATTGTTTTGAATCTGTGAATCATTTTCAAAGTCTATGACTGACTTGTATTGATGCACGGCTTTTACACATGTAATAGATTTCACTTGAGATGGTTTGAAGAATCCTGGCAGCAAACAGTATTAAATTCTGGACAGTGGATCCAAATTTAGGGGCCAGGAACTTCCTGGGACCCTGCATTGCAGTTTGACATCCATCGTCACTCATTTATATGCACAGAGTGGGCTATTAGCAATTGCAAATATGCCCCACCTGACCAGATTCCTTCTAAATGCTTGCCAATTTGTACATTTACAAATTCCAACTAGGCTGAGGAAAGTCAATTCTATTTGTTGCCTTTTGGGGTGAAATTGATCAATGTCAGCATTGGGCTCATAAATAATTGGGGCAAGATTCTTCGGCCACGCCCACCTGGCGACTGGAAATTCCTGCCTGGGCCCGTGGCGACCTTGCGGTGGGCGGGGCCGAAGAATCCAGCCCTTAGCAGCTGGATTTCTCACACATTCAATGCGGGGGTGGCCACATTGGCCGGCAGTGGGAACGGAGAACGGTGGTGCTGAGGAACACGCAGCTGGGGAGGCGGAGAATTCACCCCAAGATTTATGCTATTACTCAACTCAAGAATTTTGTGGCCAGTGTCCCTGCTAATATATAATGAAACAATCGCAAAACCCATTGAATTGTAACAGACACTGATTAGAGGAAGAGAGAGAAATTTGACCTAAATAAAGAAAATTATTTATATAACAAGGATAGAAACAGATTCAATTGATTAGCTTATTATCTCCAGGTGAAGAG
Source organism: Scyliorhinus torazame (assembly GCF_047496885.1). Classification (NCBI taxonomy): domain Eukaryota; kingdom Metazoa; phylum Chordata; class Chondrichthyes; order Carcharhiniformes; family Scyliorhinidae; genus Scyliorhinus; species Scyliorhinus torazame. The sequence continues at coordinate 265,003,790 of NC_092711.1, forward strand.
AAGCACTATTGCTGTTTCTCATGTTGTGCATGTACATATATGTGAACCTCTGTCTTTGTGTATGTGCACGTGTGTCTGTCTGTGGGTGTGTGTGCATGTATGTGCACCTGTATCTCTGTGGGTGCTTTTGTATATATGTGTGTGTAGAACAAGCTAGCTCCAACACTTTTGCACCCAATTGTTGTCCTTTGTCATTCACATACCCGGCTGTCTGCGAGATGAAATATTTTGTTGGCACCTCATCCCATCCCTTTCACATAGAGACACATCTGCTATATCCCGAAGGGCTGATCCTTCATTCAAAAAGCAATCCACATGTACAACCAACAGATTTAAAGATTTCACATCTGATGCAATTGATGGCTGCTTCCATTACTGGTTTAGTTAATGCTAGTTATGCCTTGTACTGAACATAAATATTCAGTACAGGCTTGGCACAGAGTTACTATTCGATTACTGTCAGTGAATAAGGCAGGATCCTGATTAGCAAACTCCAAGGACAAAAAGAATGATAAAGCTTTCAATGAGAGTTGGCAGTCGTCACTACTCGCAAACAGCAATTGGAAAGAAATCAACAAAGCATCCTGTAATGATGGCGTGATGTCTGTCACACATCTTAATAACCCAGACTAGGAGATGCTGTTTCTGTGTCATCCCCTTATAGATGTTACCTCTACAATATTAGACTGAGCAACATAGGAACATAGGAGCAGGAGTGGGCTTTGTGGCCCTTGGACAAGACCATGGTTGATCTGGTTGTGGACTTGACTCTACTTTCCTGATTGCCTGCCATAACCTTGACTCATGTATTGATCAAAAATGTATCAACCTTAGTCTTGAATAAATTCAAACCCAACCTCTACTGCTTTCTGTGAAAGGTAGTTCCGCAGACTAACAACCTTCTGAGAGAAAAAAAATCTTGTTCAGGATTCTACGTCAGCTGACACCGGAATTGGGAAACATGATTGGGTGGAGAGTCGCCCGTCAGCCGAAAGTCGTGGCCGGTGTCGGCCGTTAAAAGAAATGCCATGCTCTGGCCCTTCGACAGCAGCGTGATTGCGTTGTACGAATGTCGGTGTAGCCATGCAGGTTGTACAGTAAATGGCATTGGCATATTGTTAATGGGCCCGCCCCATTATTCTCCAGGCCTCCAATGATGCTCCGCCTCCCCCTGGAGGAATCACTGATGGCAACATTCACTTGTGGTATATAAATTTGAGAAGCAGGCGCCATGGCTGCTGAGAGAGGAGGTAGGACATGTTCCCAAAAGCACAACCGTGGGCTTCTGGTGCTGCCGCTGGCTGTGGGGCATGTCAGGACCAGGGGCGGGTAGCGAGGGGTGACCAGGGGATAGGTCGTGGCGTCGGGGTGGCCTCCTGGACGGGGGTGTCCAGGCATGGACCACCATTGCCACGGCCTGCAAGGCAGCCATCTTTCTGCACCCCCCCCCCTGACTGGCCCATTTGTTGCGCAGAGGCCCACACACAGGAGCCACCCTTCTGGCGGGGCATCACGCAGCCCAACCAAGGGGGACGCCTACAGTAGATCCCACAGGAGGGTGCTGGCATGTGTAGGGCCAGCCACCGGTACCCCTGCCGGAGGTGTTGGGTGATGGGGCCAGACGCCCCCCTGGTGCCAAGCATCAATGGGGCCAGGGGTGCAGGGCAGAGGGCACAGTGCCAGGGGGATCAGCCGGGGGTGGATGTGGGGATGCGATGGGAGGGGAGGGTGGGAAGGTAAAATGGGGGAGGCCACCCACATCCAGTGGCCGTCAAGGTGACGGCCGTCCTGAACCTTTACGCCACGGGGTCCTTCCAGGTTGCGAGTGAGAACCTGTCTGGGATCTCACAGACCTCAGTGCACAGGTACATCCGTCTATAACAGAGGCCCTGTATGCCCAGTCAGCACATTGCTTCCATTTCAATGTGGACAGAGCCCACCAGGATGTCCAGGCAGCAGGATTCACCGCCATCGCCGGGTTGCCCCAGAGCCAGGGGCTGATCGATGGGATGCATGTTGCTCTATGAGCACTGGCACATGAGGGAGTGGTCTTCACAAACCAAAAGGGGTTTGACTCCATAAACGTGTGACCATGGGATGTGCATTATGCATGTCTGTGCCCATACCCAGGCAGTGTGCACGGCACCTTCAACCTGGCACATCGACGGTCCCCGACACCTTCGAGGTGCACCCCTGCATGATGGGTTGGCTCCTGGTCGACAGGGGATATCCGCCTGTAGGCGCTGGAAGGTTGCGGACCACCCCTCATGTAGTTTCTGTCTCTGATCCTGCATTTTCGGCATTGTTGGGTCATTTGCAGAAGCCTGAGATGTGTCTGATGGCAGATAGTCCCTGGGTTTGGACCGCACACCGACTATCTGGCACCTCAGGAGTTTCCACCTCCACCTGTTATACTGTAGCATGTGTGTGGTGCACACTACATGGTGCCCCAGGAGCCTCTTCACTAACATGCCCAGTGAGGATCTCTGGTGGAGTGTGTTGGTGACAGCAGTGCCATGGAGTCGGTGTTGTCCTCGGGGTGACGGGGCTGCAGTTGGGGTCTCACAACAGCAGCATGTCCCACCTCATCGCTGGATGAGTCTTGGGGTTGGGGCCTGGGACAGGGGATGCCAGATAGGCCTGCATCATCGGCAGTTGACCCTGTAAGACAAACAACAAGACACATGGTTAGATCGCGGGTGGGGGGGAGGGGGGTGGTGATGAGCGGTGGTGGTGTTGCTATATTTAATTGCTATAAATATGGCAGTCAATAAGGTTGCCTTTCTTAATATGGATATGAATATGATATGCTTTCAGAGTCGCCTGGTATCAAATGACACTGCCACAAGGTTCAACCAGGTATCGATCAAAGAGCGAAACAACCAGCTAGTTAGTTCAAGATCAATGGTACTTTATTTACACACAAGATTAACTTACACATGCAACATAAACACTACGAGCTAAACTACATCTAACAACTATGCCAACCTGTACTTAACTTCAGGCACCCGGCTTAGGTCAGAGGAACAGTGGCCTTTGTTCGAATCTGGATCGGCTGGATCTGGAGAAGTAACTGCGGTTCGGCTAGGATCATCCGTCTGGTAGCGAGCGTTGAACTTGAACTTGCTTCTGGTCGTGGTGCTGCAGTTGGAGATGGACGTTGCCGGAGCGCCAGGTCCACAAGAGATCGAACACATGGCAGTGTCTCTCTTTATCCTTGGGGGTTTCGCGCTCTTTTGGGCGGTCCTTTGGTTTGGAGCCAATTAAATGGGCAGTTCTCGATCACTGCCTTCGATCTGAGCCAATAAAGGGGGCGAGTGCCTTGATGGCTGGGCGCGTCCTAAGCAGTCATTGACCCTGCTGTTTATGCTTCCTGAGTAAAGGGAGTGGCGCAGAGGTGTCTGGGCTTGTATCAGTCACCTGAGTATCAATCCTTTGTGTTACGGAGATGGGTCATTAAAATGCTAGTTGGTTGGGAGGTTTCGATGCTGTCTGGATTCCCTGCTCACGGATATATATGCAGGCTCTGTGCCTGCCTGAATCTTACATTGTCCATATTTCCCTTTCGGCTTTGCGAAGTCCATGTTTCTTGTTGTAAGTGGCCATCCCAGATGGCTACAGTGGTGGTGAATGGGAGAGGGAGGGTGTGTTGACGGGGTGGTGTAGGGTGGAGTGAGTGGTGAAGGGTTGGGGTGGGGGGGGGCGCAATGGGGATATCGCAAGCCACTGTGGTCTCACTTACCTCCCTGACTGCCCGCTCTCCAGTCCCACCGACCAGGTCCACCACGCTCTGCTCAGCAGCAGGGAGGGAATGCACGTCCAGCGGGTCCCCTCTGGTCTGCTCATTCTCTGTGGTTATGGGCCACGTTCTCCTGGAGGACAGATAATGCACATTGTGAGACACAGGGACGCGTACAGCACAGGAGGTCCATGGCTGGTGGCCTGTGTGTGCAGGGTACACGGCCATGGCAGGCAGTATGGTTGTTGGCATGTGGTGCGGGGTGTAGGCAGCCTGCCGGCAGGTGGGGTGTGGGGGGGGGGGGGTACTGTTGTGTGGGACGGGGATTGGTGCCAGGAGCAGGGTGATAGTGACCCACCCAGGCTGGCCTCGCGGAGTTGCCCACCCACTCCTAGCGCTGCCTATCAGTCAACCTGATGGGGTCTGTGAGGAGGGAATGGGGAGGCTATGGGTGTGGGGGGGGTGGGGGGTGAGACGGGGGTGATGCAAGGAGCACAGCGCTAGTTACTCACAGTGGCCGCCCTGAAGAGGTTGTGTAGCTTCTCGCGACACTGCTGGCCCGTCCTAACGGTGGGGCCCTCAGTGCTCTCATCCTCTGCCACCTGACCCAGGCCCGGTTGACGCCCTGGGGAACAAAGTGCCCTGCCTCTCCTCCAAACATCCAGCAGGGTCTCAAGCTCCTCATCAGCAAAATGGGGTGCCGCTCTTCGTGGTGCCACCTTGTTGGCTGGAATGAGTGTGTGTGGGGAGTGGAGTGCTAATATGCGGCTGTAGCGTGACAGGCTCTCGGGCCGGCACCAGGGAGACAAACTCCATCATGCATTGGAATTGCAATAGTTCCACATGGCGGTGCTGCTAGCCCATTAATGGGGCTTGAATTGCTCTCCGCTTTTGTCACCGTAGAATGCTCACGATTCAGTCCTGACATCTGCACTTAGACTCTCAAACGGAGAATTTTGCTGCACATCTCTGTTCAGCAGTGCGAGCTAGCGAGGGCGTGATCCAGATCGTGCCGGGCGTAGCGAGTCAGGTGACTCACAATCGGCCTGCCGTCCTTCGAGAAGCCTGATTTGGACCAATCCCGGGATTCACCCATCGCTTCTAGCTCCGTGCCGGGTGCAGCGCGGTGGCTGGCTCATGACCGTGGTCTCACCAAGGCCTTGTACAGCTGTTAGGGTCTGATTTAGCTCAGTTGGCCAGACAGCTGGTTTGTGAGTTCAGCGTGGGTTCAGTTACTGTAGGTTATTCATGAAGGCCCCGCCTTCTCAACCTTGCCGCCCGCCTGAGGTATGGTGATCATCAGGTTAAATCACCACCAGTCAGCTCTCCCCCTAAAAGGGGGAAAGCAGTCTGGGACTATGGTGACTTTACTTTACTACAAAGCTGTTGTAAAACTTCCTCACTTTTATATTGTATTCCTCTGGCAATAAATGTCAACATTCCATCCCCAATCACTTGCTGTACCTGCATACTAACTTTACATGATTCATGTACCAGGATACAGACATCCATACGCACCACTGAGCTCAGCAATGTTTCTCCACTGATTTGCGAAAGTCCAAGTCACATTGTTAGGCCATACTGTTGGACATGGTCAGATGGAACATAAAAATTAAAGCTAATGGGGATTTTCCAGTACCGTCAATGAGATGAGAAGTTGTGAGATTTCTGGGCATGAGTGGTTTCTGCAGAAAATATATGCCAAATTTTAGCAGGGTGGCTGCTGCACTGATTGAACTTTTGGAAAATAACAAGAAATTTTATTGGACGTCAGAATGTCAGGAAGATTTGATAATCTGAAAACTGTTCACCACAGCACCTGATTAGGCAACACCGAATGCTGACAAACAACGGTTTCCATTGATGCGAGTGATGTGGGCGTTGGTGCTACATTATTACAAGAAAATGACAAAGGTAGCGAAGGACCTGTTGGTTATTTTTCATAAAACTAAATGTTCATCAAAAGTATTCCACCATCAAAAAGGAAACGTTACGTTTAGTATTGGTTGCAACATTTTGACAGTTATGTCATTAACAATTCATCAGAGACAATTGTTCATGCAGACCATAATCCATTGAAGTTTCTGGTGAAGTTTAAACATCGTAATGCAAGACAGGTTAGATGGAGTTTATAGCTATAACCATTTAACTTGAAAATTATACTAATGTAGCAGGAAGAGAAAACATAACTGCAGATGTGTTATCATGACTTTGAGATGTGAGAAGAATGGAACGTTTAAAGTTGGGAAAGAAAGACTGAAATGGACTATTCTGGGGCGAAATTCTCCCCCAACGGCGGGATGCCCGCCGACTGGCGCCAAAGCCGGCGCAAATCAGACGGGCATCGCGCCGGCAAAAAGGTGCGGAAGTCTCCGCATCTTTGGCGGCCTAGCCCCAACATTGAGGGGCTAGGCCGACGCCGGAGGGATTTCCGCCCCGCCAGCTGGCGGAAATGGCGTTTGTTGCCCCGCCAGCTGGCGCGGAAATGCGGCGCATGCGCGGGAGCGTCAGCGGCCGCTGTCAGTTTCCCCGCGCATGCGCGGGAGCGTCAGCGGCCGCCGAAAGTTTCCCGCGCATGCGCAGTGGGGAGAGTCTCTTCCGCCTCCGCCATGGTGGAGGCCGTAGCGGAGGCGGAAGGGAAAGAGTGCCCCCACGGCACAGGCCCGCCCGCGGATCGGTGGGCCCCGATCGCGGGCCAGGCCACCGTGGGGGCACCCCCCGGGGTCAGATCGCCCCGCGCCCCCCCCCAGGACCCCGGAGCCCGCCCACGCTGCCTGGTCCCGCCGGTAAATACCAGGTTTGATTTACGTCGGCGGGACAGGCAGTTTCTGGGCGGGACTTCGGCCCATCCGGGCCGGAGAATCCAGCGGGGGGTCCCGCCAACCGGCGCGGCTGGATTCCCGCCCCCGCCCAATCTCCGGGAGCGGAGACTTCGGCGGGGGCGGGGGCGGGATTCACGGCGGCCAACGGCCATTCTCCGACCCGGCGGGGGGTCGGAGAATGACGCCCCTGATGTTTAATTTTTCATGCATGAATATGCTGAGATATGTATCTCACAGTGTGATAGTAGTCTTTAGTAACGAGTAGAGTTTTCAACATTGAAAAGTTGAAAAGGCTTTTCATATTGCTGGCTCATTTTTTAAAGGGGGGAAAATGTGATACATGTAAGAAATTGTCATATTTTATGTTTTGTATTTTTGCAGTAATGTTATTAAAACCTGAGGTTAATATGCATACAGATGGTATGATTACTAGAACAGCAATTAAGGTGTTGTAAAAGTGAAGTAATCATTTATATGCAGGTGAAGTATTCTGCTAATAGGTCTTGAGAACCATTTACTTGTTTACAGATTGCTAGGTAATGGAATATTGTTTAGGTTTAAAGGACCCCTGGGGTGCAGAGATATTGTGGGGTATTGTGTTTGGCCCTGGCTAAACATGTCAAGGGACATCTTGTAAGAAGAGACAAAAGAATGCCTCATGCTTTGGGTGCAGATGGTGTAGTTAATGGGGGGAGCCAGGTCTGTCTGAAGTGTCAGTAGGTCCTAGAACTTTAATCTGGACAGAGGTATTTCAGTTTGGTCTTTAATGGTTCTCTCTCCATACATTCTGCACAGAAAAACCCCAATAAAACCCCGATTTTTCACTTATTTGTGAGTGGTATTTAATATAGACTGGTTTGCTTAATTGGAATATAGTGGCAGGTTTACAAAGTAAGTTAAAGTTTCTTCTTTTACTTAAGAACTTGGTAACTGTTAACCATAAAGCTATTTCTTTGTTGCTAATGTGGTTAATTATGTGGTTAAATTGAAGTTTATTTTAACATAAAAGATATCTATTGGCAGCATTATCATTCCTGTGGTGCAGTAACATTAGGCTAACTAGCCTGTAGTTTCCTGATTTCTGTGATTCTTGTACAATATTTCATTCTTTCATGGATTGCAGATGTTACTGGCAAAGCCAGCATATGTTTTTTACCCTTGAACTGAGTGACTTGCTAGGCCATTTTGAAGGACAGTTAAGAATCAGTCGAATGGCTATGGAGACAGGTTTAGGTCAGACCATGTAAGATTGGCAGATTTCCTCCCCTGAAGGGCATTAGTGAACCTGATAGGTTTTTACGACAATCACTGACAGCTTCATGTTTTACCATTCCAGCTTTTATTAATTGATTTAAATTTCACCCGCAACCATATGGGATTTGAACACATGCCCCCAGAGGATTACCCTGGGGATTACTAATTCATTCCCACGACATCACCAACTGCCCCCAAATACTGAGATAGTAATGTTCAATGGGAAAATGATTCTGCATGCTTTCAAAAATAATGTGGGGCGGGATTCTCCATTGCCCGACACCGAAATCAGCAACGGCGATTGGACGAAGAATAGCTCCCGACGCCAAAATCTTGGCAGGCGCCGGTTTGACGCCAGGTCACGCTGTTCCGCCTCCTCCAAATCGGCATCATTACGACGCGCGATGCGAGTAGTTCCGATCGCGTTTGCATCTCATTATCGGGCCCACCCACGATGCTCCGCCTCCGATGGCCCGAGTTCCCGATGGCGCGGTCCACGTGCGGTCTCAACAGTCATGAACCTGGTCTGGTGACTGCGGAGAGAGAGGACGAACGGACAGTGTCCAGCACCGCCATACTTCACCGACAGTCATGTCGCTGGCCGGGGGACTTCTGCCAGGGCTGGGGGCGTAGTGGGGGGTGGCCGGGAGGTGAGCTGTGGGGTCAGGATGGACGGGTACGCCATCCAGCACAACCGGCACCATCTTTATGGGCGCGATCGATGCGAGTGTGGGGAGTGTGTAGTGTATGCTCAGCTGCAGCTTGTCAGCCCAGTGCGTGTACACCACCGACCCAGCGATTCCCCCACCGCTTTTCAGGTATTCTGCGGGTGTTCCACATAGTGCCGGTGCTCGCCCCTCACTGGTAGTGGAATCGGTGTGGGTGTGGTATTTCTGTCATGGAACTCCAGGGATCCTCCATTGTCTTCAGCATTTAGGCTCAGGAACGGAGAATCCAGCCTGTGGTTTTTTCTGCCTTTCAAAGTAATCAAGGTGTATTCTGGGCAACACAGGCAACTTCCAATCTATGTTATTGTCGTAAAAGTGAAATTATAATGCACTCACATACTTTGTAATACAGCCCGTATTCCTCACTGCAACATTCTGTGAAACACCCCTCACTGCAATATTCTCAATAAAACCTACACCCCTCACTGCATCACCTCATGATATATTTCTTACCTCTCACTAAATTATGATACATCCCACATCTCACTCTTTGATGTAAAACATGCTTCTTATGCTAATGATTTCTGATCTAAACCCCTTATTGTGACACTTATTGATATATCTCCCATCTGAGTTTGTAACATTATTTGATATAACTCAACAATTATCAACAACTGTCATCAATGTATCCTGAAACTCCCACCTTGCACTGAAATATTCTCCAATATTCATTGCAGGCACAACAATGTAAGTTTTAATGTCTGTCAATGGGAAATTTCCTTCGCTTATGAAAAAAACAAGTTGAGAGAGAGAACAAATTATCACAAAGAAATGGTTATATTGGAGATTTGTTATCATGAATGGTGTGGTAATTGCCAATGAGAGCTGAAGTGTGGGATCAGAAATTGTCAAGAGTGAGCAAAGCAGTGTATATTGACAATAATACAATAGAACATAGAACAATACAGCGCAGTACAGGCCCTTCGGCCCACAATGTTGCACCGAAACAAAAGCCATCTAACCTACACTATGCCATTATCATCCATATGTTTATCCAATAAACTTTTAAATGCCCTCAATGTTGGCGAGTTCACTACTGTAGCAGGTAGGGCATTCCACGGCCTCACTACTCTTTGCGTAAAGAACCTACCTCTAACCTCTGTCCTATATCTATTACCCCTCAGTTTAAAGTTATGTCCCCTCATGCCAGCCATATCCATCCGCGGGAGAAGGCTCTCACTGTCCACCCTATCCAACCCCCTGATCATTTTGTATGCCTCTATTAAGTCTCCTCTTAACCTTCTTCTCTCCAACGAAAACAACCTCAAGTCCGTCAGCCTTTCCTCATAAGATTTTCCCTCCATACCAGGCAACATCCTGGTAAATCTCCTCTGCACCCGCTCCAAAGCCTCCACGTCCTTCCTATAATGCGGTGACCAGAACTGTACGCAATACTCCAAATGCGGCCGTACCAGAGTTCTGTACAGCTGCAACATGACCTCCCGACTCCGGAACTCAATCCCTCTACCAATAAAGGCCAACACTCCATAGGCCTTCTTCACAACCCTATCAACCTGGGTGGCAACTTTCAGGGATCTATGTACATGGACACCTAGATCCCTCTGCTCAGCCACACTTTCAAGAACTTTACCATTAGCCAAATATTCCGCATTCCTGTTATTCCTTCCAAAGTGAATCACCTCACACTTCTCTACATTAAACTCCATTTGCCACCTCTCAGCCCAGCTCTGCAGCTTATCTATATCCCTCTGTAACCTGCTACATCCTTCCACACTATCGACAACACCACCGACTTTAGTATCATCTGCAAATTTACTCACCCACCCTTCTGTGCCTTCCTCTAGGTCATTGATAAAAATGACAAACAGCAACGGCCCCAGAACAGATCCTTGTGGTACTCCACTTGTGACTGTACTCCATTCTGAACATTTCCCATCAACCACCACCCTCTGTCTTCTTTCAGCTAGCCAATTTCTGATCCACATCTCTAAATCACCCTTAATCCCCAGCCTCCGTATTTTTTGCTGTGGTGGAGTTTCCGGATGATGCAGTGTAGAGAGAATATTACAATGAGGGCACTCACTGGGTTATGCTTTGGCTTCTTTGTGATACACCCACGTGTGACTCACTATCAGACATACAGTTAGCAACAGTAAGAGTTAATTGTAAAATGTTTACCCCAGATCAGGTCAGCGAATACATCAAAAGGTGACATGTCAATTCAAATTTAATACTTGGTTAATGAGATTTAATTCCTTATATAAAATGGAACGCAACATTAACCTTTTCTCAATTGTACGATACTTGAACTAAATTTCTCCTCACTGCCATCAGCTTGCATTTATCTCTAGTATTCTAAGTTCTATCTAAGTTCTATCAACGATCAAGGCAACAAAAATGTGAATCAATGTTCTTTGGGAATACTTTGGAATGATGTTTTACAGAATACTTAGGATACTAACCAATGTTAGTCTCAGTATATGTTAATGAAATGTGTTGAAGAATGGATGAATGGGTTGAACTAGAGGATTTGACAGTTGGTCAACTGAATAGTATATACTTTTAATGCATATTCCATTACTGAAATCAATGAGTTCAGCATTAAATACTAGCAATTCAGGTGTAGCATGTATTAAGTGCAGAGTAAGGGTGCCACTACCGAATAGGCTACTCAATACCGAAGAGGGCTGCAACACGCCAGGAAGCCATTAGTAAACTTGTAGAATGGGTAAATAATTGGGAAATGAAATTCAAATCAAATAAGTGTGAAGTTGTGCATTTTGGTAGGAAGAATAGGGATCACATATTACTTGTGTTGCTCTTTTTAACTGGATACTGATATGACAGTTATTAATGATGATATTGCTTTTCAGAGTCGCCAGGTTTCAAATGATACCACCATAAGGTTTTACCGGATATCGATCAAAGACCAAACAACCAGTTAGTTAGTTCAAGTTCAATGATAGTTTATTTACACACAAGAATTACTTTGACATGCAACATAAAACACTACAAGCTAAATTACACCTAACCTGTCCTTAACTTCAGGCACCCGGCTTTATGCAGAGGAACAAGGCCTTTGTTCGGATCTTGCGTGGCTGGGTCTGGAGAAGTGATTTTGTTTCTGCTGGGCTCATCCGTCTGGTAGTGATCGTTGGTCTTGAACTTGTCTTCAGGTCATGGTGCTACATTTGGTTTTAGGCGTAGGTCGGGGCCAAGAGAGACCGAGCGCCGGGGCAAAGAGAGACTGAACACATGGCAGTGTCTCTCTTTATCCTTCTGGGGTTCCACGCTCTTTTGGGCGGTCCTTAGCTTTGGACCCAATACTTAGGCAGGCTTCGATTACTGCCTTCGATTTAGGCCAATAAAGGGGCGGGTGCCTTGATGGTGGGGTGTGTCCTGAGCGGTCATTGACCTTGGCTTTTTGGGCTCCCTGAGCAAAGGGAGTGGCGCCGATGAATCTGTTTCTATATCTGATACCGGAGAACAGGTCTTTTGTTCTGGGGAAATGGGCCATTAGAATGCAAAGTAGCTGGATGTTTCGATAGCGTTTGGTGATCTGAGCTGCCAATATACATAAGCTCTGAGCGTCTGAGTCCTGGGTTGACCATATTTCCCATGGTCCTTTGCAGGTGGCCATATTTCCCAGGATCCTTTGTAAGTGGTCATCCCAGATGGCTACACTTGGAAAGTGATAGTTCAAGTCGGGTAGAGGAATACAGTGATTTCAGAGTCCAAACACATCAATCACTAAAAGTTGTGCCACGGTTTAGCAAGGCCATATGAAGCAAGCCAAACATGAAGCTTTATTTCCAGAGGGATAGAATTGAAAGTAGAGATATTTTGCTGAACATGTACTGAACCTTGGTTAGACAACACTTAGGAGAACTACGTGCAATCCTGGTCGTCATCTTGTACAATGGATATAGAGGCATTGGAGAGGTTGCAGAGATGATTTACTAGGATTATATCATAAACACATGGATACACATACCAGGAAAGGATGGATACGCTGGGCCTCTTCTCTCTTGAAAACAAATAGTGTTTTTAGAGAATGGTTTCAGGGACAATGCTTCCACTTGTGAGGAAGAACATAATTAGAGGCCAGCATTAGAATATAGTCACCAAGAAATCTAATGGAGAATTCCGAAGAAACACCTTTGGAATGTGGAGCTCTCTATCACAGGGACTGATTGTAGTGATTAGTATGAATACGCAAATATATGAGAGAAGGGAATAGAGGTTTCTGATGATTCTGATGATAGATTTCGGTGACTAAATGTGGAATTAGATTTGAGTGGACCATAAACACTGGCATGGATTGGTTCAACCGAATGACCAGCTTATATGCTGTATATCCTATGTAATTACATATACATGAATAGATCCAGGTCAGGTACAACATGGATTAAATACGGAGAGCCGGTTCTACATTGTCCTGCAACGTACCCCAGTATCAGTAAAAATACAAATTAGATATATAGTGAATTTTTTTTGCAAAACCCAAATTCCAACATGGTCTTAATATAAATACTCGGTCTGACAGTGAACCTGGCTACCTTCAGCCACCACAGAGAGCAGAGAGCAGAGGCCAGGGCCATTGAATCTTGTGGTTTCATGTTCATTGAGACTTTTGGGATACTCTAACATGTTGATCTTACTTTCTCCCAATTACTTACCACAGGTTTTCTGCAGCTGTAAGAAATGTGTCACTAATACCTTAGCAACTCATTCCTGTCATTCTGAGTTGCTAAATCTGCATTGGGCTTTCAGTTGTCCAGCAATCAAAGATGGTGAAAAGAATCAAGATAAAATGCAAACTTTGACATTGCCAGGCACATTGCTAAATCAGAGCTGGTTCATCTAAAAAAGGCAATTCCATGGCATTACATGCCCAAGTTAAATAATATAAATGGTCTCTTGGAAGACTGCTGGAGTCAGGGTATAGGGAAACTTGGAGATGTAAGGTAGATACTCTCCTATCACATCGGATTGGAAAATTCAGCCCAATAAGTGTTGAATGTACTACACTCAGAATGCTCTCAATATCACCTTCACTCTCTCCAGCACATTGATAATACTCACTTTTTTATTCACTCATGGGATGTGGACATTGCCCTGGAGGAGGTGGTGCTGGTGAACCGCCTTCCAGGACTGCTGCAGTCCATGAGTGGGATTTTCTGCACGCCCTGTGGTGTGTTTCACAGCAGCGGCGGTGGCCTGCCACTGGTTGGCTGGGCTTTCCTGTTCACTGAACCCCTCACCGCAGAGGGGTTCGCCATTGGCAGTTCCGGAAGTTCCCCCCAGCGAGAATACTGGAAAATTCTGGTCATGTGTCGTAGGAACACCCTCATTGCTTTTAGGAAGGGAATTCCAGTAACAGTGAAGGAACGGTGAAATAGTTCCAAGTCAGGAAGGTGTATGACTTGGAGGGGAACTTGCAGCTGATGGTGTTTCCGTTGAATGTATAGATTGTCTGTATTGAATTCCTGAGACCATTCTGTCTCTTTGGAAATTTTATCTAACTCTTTCTGTAGGTCCCTCCTTGACTATCCCTCCTTGTTTCAAAGGATATACCAGCAGGATTAAATGAAGAGTGGTGAGGGGAGACTCCTGTGCAGCATAAACACTGACGTAAATGATTATGCCCAAATGAGACATTCCTCTGCTGTAAATATTCTGCAATTTATAATTTGCAAACCTGACCAGTTCCTATTGCAGAGAAAATAATTCTGAGAAAAATTTTGACTAACAACATTTCTGATCCAATTCATTAGCTCCAATATTTCTTTACTGGGGGTTAACCAGTCTTTGACTTTTACTTTTTTTTAATCAGAGCTGTGTTGGAACAACAATCAGTGTCATTATTGTTACTGCTGGTTATACAATTCCAGCTATCATAATGCTCCCAATTTAACATTAATTATCAGTCTTTTCCTTTCCTTCTTGTTGAAATCAGCCAATTGTCATGATCATCCCTTTCTTAATCAACTGCTTAAACACTCAACATGATAAACAAAGGCAAAGATTGGGGAATTCAGGGGCGCGATTCTCCGCTCTGACGGCAGAGTGTCGCTGCCGGCGCCAAAACGGGAGTGTTTCAATCCGCGGTCAGCACCCGTTCTGGGACCCCATTCTGCACCGTACAAGGGGGCCAGCAGGGGCGCAGTGGGAAGTGCGGGGGCGGGGCCTCGGAGCAGCGTTGGAGATGCAGCGCCATGCAATCGACGCGGTGCCGCGTCCCGCATAAGGCGACATGAACGCACAGGCTGCCGATGGAGCAACACAGCGCCACGCCGAGCAGCGCCCCGGTTCACAGACCACGAGCTGGAGACGCTCCTGGACACCCTCGAAGAGAGGAGAGGGCGTCTGCACCCTGGACCCGGCCAGAGGGTCTCACCCAACGTGGCCCGGCATCTGTGGAGAGAGGTGGGCGCGGCCCATCAGTGCCATCGCGTTGACACCCAGGACTGGCAAGCAGTGCTGCAAAAAGCTCAACGCCCTACTGAGGGCAGCCAGGGTGAGTATCCAGCAATGTGTCCATGGCACCAGCCCCCTTACCCGCCACATGTGCAACACCCACCTCATCCCCAGGGGGACGGTACAACCACAGCCGTGACCCGCATGGCTGCAGCCACCCATGCAAGCGCGTTGGCCGTGTGCCCTGTGCACCCATGCCAACATAGATCCAACTGCATGCATCGGACCGCCTAACGTTGCTGTCATACCCCCCCCCCAGAGAAGAGCGCCCATAACCAGCGAGAGCGTGCCCGAACCGGAGGCGATGAACCTGACTTGCGGCCCCTCACCGTGCACGAGCAGCGGGCACTGGATATAGCTGGTGCACCCGAGGACCGGGAGATTGCCCATGCCGAGATCGGGGTCACACCACCAAGTGAGATCCCCCCCCTGCCTGGCTCTTTTCTCCTCAGCACTCCGCCCAGCGCTCTCCCCTCAGCACTCTCCCCTCAGCCCTCTTCCCTCATCACACTACCCCCGGCCGTTTCCCCTCAGCGCTGACCCTTAAGCCCTCTCCCCTCAGCACACTACCCCCAACCGATTTCCCTCAGCACTGTCCCCTCAGCACTCCCCCCTCACCCCGTACCGCGACCCACCCCCCCTCCACCTGCCTGACCATGATGGTGTAT
This sequence comes from Scyliorhinus torazame, assembly GCF_047496885.1. Classification (NCBI taxonomy): domain Eukaryota; kingdom Metazoa; phylum Chordata; class Chondrichthyes; order Carcharhiniformes; family Scyliorhinidae; genus Scyliorhinus; species Scyliorhinus torazame. The sequence goes on from NC_092711.1 coordinate 265,019,442, forward strand.
TGTGTGTCGCAGCTCCATGCGGTGACCGACCCGGAGCACCTGGCAGATACCGCCCGTATCCAGCGCCTGGACGGCCAGCCGGTGCAGACAAACCGGGCGCACCTGGCAGACACCGCCCCCCGGTCAGCGCCTGGACGGCGAGCCGACGCAGACAAACCGGGCGCACCTGGCAGACACCGCCCCCCGGTCAGCGCCTTGCCGGCCGGCCGATGCAGATCAACCGGGAGCTTCAGGCTTACACCGCCCCCGATCAGCGCCTGGCTGGCCAGCCCGCAGGGACTCTAGCAGCGATGGGGAGGGCAGCTCCAAATACAGCCTTCCGGCCCAGTCCAGTGATGACACTGTCATGATATTCAGGTAAACATCATGGTACAAACATACATACATACTGATGGACAGATCAATGGACCAATCAACACACACACAACACCACAGCCAATCACAGGCAAGAGCATACACAGTACAAAACAGGGAACACGACACTTCCCGGGCATTCCAGCAGGAGACAGCTCAGGACACAGAGCTCACAGCAAGCCACTCAGACATCCACCATGTGCGAGTGCCACTCCAAGATAGTATTAGGAATAGGTCCACAGATTCTAGGGTTATGATCGAACCTCAGTAACCAGTTTACCACTGTAAATAATGTTAGTAATAAAACTGAGTTGTACCATTCGCAACCGTGTTGGTTCGTCTGTGTAGCAGAGTACCCAACACATCATAGTACCAGGAGTAACTGTGGGTCCTACCTACGAATCCTCCGGAATCTGCCATCCTGCGCCATGGACACCATCAGCACGCCGCATCCGCTACAAGTCGCTGGAAACCTCGCCGTCAATTGGAAGCTGTTCAAACAGCGCTTCCAGCTCTTCCTGGAAGCCAACGAAAAGGAGAGCGCTTCGGACACCAGAAAGATCGCCATCCTCCTCTCCACGGCAGGTCAACACGCCATCCATGTCTACAACTCCCTGGTGTCCGCGGAAGGTGAGGACAAGACCAAGTACAAGACGGTCCTTCTCAAACTCGACCAACACTTCAACGTCGAGGTCAACGAGAGTTTCGAGAGGTATCTCTTCCAGGGCGGCCATTTCACGCGCTTTTCGAGGCCTCCCGCGTTTGTGCGTGCCAAAAACGACGTTGACACAGAGGGACGTGATGCGCAGGCATGCTCGACGTAAGACCGAACTGCGCATGCGCGGTGGTGCAACGCACGCCATGACGTCACGATGAGCGGCAACTGCGGAGCCGCACATTTAAAGCAGCAATGTCCGGCAAGAAACCGACAATGCCTCCGCTGTGGCAAGATGGGCCACTACGCTGCCTGCTGTCGAGCAGCTCAACCTGCCAATGTTCTCCAATTCCGACAACCTCGCAGGGACGTGCGGACCATTCAGCCTCCTTACTATGAGTCGTGCCCAGACTATATCCAGACCAGTGACACAGACGACCGGGACTCCTTCCGTGTTGCGGTCATTGATGGGAACCGGATGTCTCCAGTCAGGACCCACCAGCCGTTGCAAGTGAACACTGTCAATCCGGGTGATGAATGGTGTGTCACCCTAACGGTCAACCGATCACCGATAACATTCCGTCTGGACACTGGCGCCTCCGCCAACCTCATCGCATGGTCAGCCTTCTACGCCATGAAAGTCAGACCACCAATTCGACCATCCCGTTGCAAGATGGTCGACTACAATGGGAACGTTATCCCAGCTATGGGATCCTGCTAGCTCCAGGTGACACACAACACACACACGGCCACACTCTCATTCGAAATAGTCGGATCATCAAAGGACTCCCTGCTAGGCGCACAGGCATGCAAGGTTCTCCACCTCGTGCAACGAGTCCACGCTCTGTCTCCAGAAGGCACATCTGACTTCCCGGATGCAGAATTCAGGGCACAGCTCCAATCGCTCCTCGCCCACAACCAGGAGGCATTCGAGGGCATGGGAACACTGCCCTACCCCTACAGAATTCGGCTCAAATCAGACGCCACCCCGGTCATTCACGCACCTCGCAGTGTCCCAGCGCCACTCAAAGACCACCTCAAGCAGCAGCTGCAGGATCTCCAGGACCAAGGGATGCTATCCCGGGTCATGGAGCCCACGCCATGGGTCAGCTCCATGGTGTGTGTTAAGAAGCCCTTCGGCGAGCTCCGGATCTGCATTGATCAAAAAGACCTCAACAACATAATGAGGGAACACTACCCCATACCCAAACGGGAAGAGATCACGAGCGAAATGGCCCGGGCTAAAATCGTCACAAAACTGGATGCCTCAAAGGGTTTTTGGCAGATCCAACTGGATCAGTCCAGCCTAAAGCTGTGCACCTTCAACACCCCTTTCGGCAGGTTCTGCTATAACAGAATGCCATTTGGCATCATCTCGGCATCTGAGGTCTTTCACAGGATCATGGAGCAGATGATGGAGGGCATCGAAGGGGTGCGCGTCTACGTGGACGACGTCATCATCTGGTCCACCACACCACAGGAGCACATCAATTGTCTCCAGCGTGTCTTTGCACGCATACGGGAACACGGCCTGCGCCTCAACCGAGCCAAGTGTTCTTTCGGCCAAACCGAGCTGAAGTTCCTGGGGGACCACATTTCCCGGTCAGGGGTCCGTCCGGATGCAGACAAGGTGAGCGCCATTGCAGCCATGCCGCAGCCGGCAGACAAGAAAGCAGTGCTACGCTTCCTAGGCACGGTCAACTTCCTGGGGAAGTTCATTCCCAACCTTGCCTCCCACACGACGGCTCTGCGCCACCTCGTCAAGAAGTCCACGGAGTTCCAGTGGCTGCCCACACACCAGCAGGAATGGGAGGAGCTCAAAATTAAGCTCACCACAGCCCCGGTATTGGCGTTTTTCGACACATCTCGTGACACTAAAATTTCGACTGATGCCAGCCAGTCCGGCATTGAGGCGGTACTCCTACAGTGGGATGATACTGCGTCATGTGCCCCGGTCGCCTATGCCTCGCGGGCCATGACCCCCACAGAACAGCGCTATGCGCAGATCGAAAAGGAGTGCCTGGGTTTGCTAACCGGAATAGACAAGTTCCATGACTACGTGTATGGTCTCCCCCAGTTTACAGTTGAGACTGACCATCGCCCCCTGGTCAGCATCATAAAATAAGGACCTGAACGAGATGACCCCTCGCCTCCAGCGCATCCTACTTAAATTCAGGAGGTATGACTTCCAACTGGTCTACACCCCGGGAAAGGACCTTATCATTGCGGATGCCCTATCTAGAGCAGTGAGCACACCGCCCGATTCGGAGGGGTTCGTCTGTCCGGTCGAAGCGCAGGTGGCCTTCACATCGGCAAATCTGCCAGCTGACGACTCCAGTCTGGCCCGTATTCGCCGGGAGACTGCAGCTGACCCCCTTCTACAACGAGTGATGCGCCACATGATGGGAGGGTGGCTCAAAGGACAGTGCCTGCAGTTCTACAATGTCCGAGACGACTTGGCCGTCATTGATGGTGTCCTCCTAAAGCTGGACTGGATTGTGATTCCGCACAGCATGCACAAGTTGGTCCTTGACCAACTACACGAAGGCCATCTGGGGGTCGAGAAGTGCAGACGGAGGGCCCGAGAGGCGGTATACTGGCCGGGCATCAGTGATGACATTGCCAATATGGTGCTCAACTGCCCCACCTGCCAAAGGTTTCAACCGGCGCAGCCTCCTGAGATGCTTCAGCCCCATGAGCTGGTGACGTCCCCCTGGGCGAAGGTGGGTGTGGGCCTTCTTCACGCGCTTGGCAGAGACTATGTAATCGTCATTGATTACTTTTCCAACTATCCAGAGGTCATACGCCTGCACGATTTAACATCGTCCACTGTCATAAGGGCCTGCAAAGGCACCTTCGCTCGCATCGGCATTCCGATCACTGTCATGACGGACAATGGGCCGTGTTTTGCCAGCCAGGAATGGTCGTCCTTTGCTGCTTCGTATGGCTTCACACACGTGACGTCCAGCCCTCTGCATCCCCAGTCCAATGGAAAGGCGGATAAGGGCGTTCACATCGTCAAGCGGCTCCTCTGCAAGGCTGTTGATGCCAGATCTGATTTCTGCCTAGACCTGCTGGCCTATCGCTCGGCCCCACTAGCCACTGGCCTCTCACCAGCCCTGCTGTTGATGGGTCGCACCCTCAAGACCACTGTGCCATCCATTCTGGTACCCACAACCAACCATGCTCCGATACTACACAGAATGCAACAACAGCGCGTTCACCAGAAGAGGGCATATGACACACGGGCAACTGATCTTCCCGCCCTGGTGCCTGGAGACGACGTCCGCATCCACCTACCAGAAGGTGGCTGGTCAGCACCTGCCGAAGTTCTCTGACGCGTGGCTCCCCGCTCGTTCCTGGTTCGCATGCCTGATGGATCCATTCATAGGCGCAATCGCCGGGCTCTTCGCCTACTTCCAGCTCGCTACGGGAACTTATACCGGCACCGCGCCCTCCTGTTGTTCCTGATATTGACTTCGTGGAGCTTTCTGCCACCATGCCCCTTCCGTCGTCGCCCGTGGCCAGGCCCATTCCTCAGCCGGTGGATCAAGACCCACCCTTGAGGCGGTCAACCCGAATTCGTCGCCCACCTACTAGACTGGACTTATGAGCCTGTTTGTACATTGAACTCATAATACCACTGTGATATGTTTCTGTTCTTCCTTGTCGTTACAGGATTTTGTTTTGTCGTTCAACATTTCCCCGTTCTTTGTTTATGGTACAACCTCGTTGTTACGTCGCACCCGACATCGCCCCTTGTATATAGTTTAGCCCCATGTACATGTTGTAGATATTGCGCACACACACATTCAGCTGCACTCAGTACACATCTCTATTTATAACCACATAGGCACATGTTTTTGTAAAAAAGGGGGATGTCATGATATTCAGGTAAACATCATGGTACAAACATACATACATACTGATGGACAGATCAACGGACCAATCAACACGCACACAACACCACAGCCAATCACAGGCAAGAGCATACACAGTACAAAACAGGGAACACGACACTTCCCGGGCATTCCAGCAGGAGACAGCTCAGGGCATAGAGATCACAGCTAGCCACTCAGACATCCACCATGTGCTGAGTGCCACTCCAAGATAGTATTAGGAATAAGTCCACAGATTCTAGGGTTATGATTGAACCTCAGTAACCAGTTTACCACTGTAAATAAATGTTAGTAATAAAACTGAGTTGTACCATTCGCAACCCTGTTGGTTCGTCTGTGTAGCAGAGTACCCAACACATCAGACACAACGACCCAGGACACCAGCGCACAGGGGACAGACAGACACGACACGACGGCACAGGACACAAGCACACAGGGGACAGACAGGCACAGCACGACGGCACAGGACACGAACACACAGGGGACAGCCAGACATGAAAGAACACAACACAACACCACCAAAGAGGGGACGAACATACGGGACATGGCACCCCAGGGTAACCCCAACTCCAGGTCCAAAGAAGACACCGAGGTTGTGTCACAGCTGTCCCCTGCATCCTCCGCCACCGCAGATACTCTCATCTCAGTTGGCCATTTTAGTGATGAGGCTTCTGGGACACTAACTGGTACGCACCACACAGCCGATCCGGTACAGCAGGTGGAGGTAGGAGCAGCCGAGGCAGCCCAGCCCTGGGAAATACCTGCCGCTCAGACGGGTCCCGGGTTCCTGGAGTTCCCCCTCCCACCCATCGACCCGATGCAGTCAGGGATCCAGGGGCATGATCGTGTGACGGACGGTTTCCAGCACCTGCAGACGCAATTGCAGGAGTGCATCCATGTCCAGGAGCAGGAAATGGTGCCGGTCATGAGTGCCACACAGGCCAACACCGCACAGGTGGCGTCCGCGGTGGAGACAATGGTGGCGATGGTGTCGGGCATGGGACTGAGTTTGCAGGGCCTGGGGCTACCTATGCGCGCGTCCTCCGCGGCCGAAGACAGGGCAGCCATGAGCCAGGGCCAGCTGAACATCGCAGAAGCGCTCAGCAACCTGACGCGGTCCCAGCAGGCCATGGCCCAGTCCCAGCAGGCCATGGCCCAGTCCCAGCAGGCCATGGCCCAGTCCCAGCAGGCCATCGCTTATAACATCAGCGCCCGGGTGATGAACGGCGTTGTACGGAGCCAGACAGGGATGGCGAACTCCCTGAGCTCCATGGCTGCGAATGTCCAGACCCTGGTCGATACCAGTGCGGGCCTCCAGGACTGGCAGTGCCAGGTGATGGTGGTGCCCCGGGTGCAGGATCCGTTCGCACCCCCATCCCATGGGGAGCCCCGGGGGTCACAGGGCACCCTGAGGGAGGAGGAGATGCTGGGGCCTGTTCCGGATCCCCCTGCAGGGGGGGTGGCGGAACGCCGTGCCACCTTGGACTCTCCCCCCTACCGTCCCTGGTGCATCTAGTGGGCAGCGATTGCACCACGCCATCCCAATTGCCCGAGGTGCAGCCTGGCCCAACCAGGCCGGGCCGCCCCAGGAAACGGCCGCCAAAGGGGACCCTAGTCACAGGGCAGGAATCACAGGAGTCCACCTCCAGTTCTGCTGTATGGTCTGGGGAAACACCTAGACGTAGTCATAGGGCCTGTAAGACGAGAAAGGTAGACAGTGATGAGTGAGTTGACACGGGTATGGGGCACAGAATAGTTAGATGGGCTGGGGCACATGTACAGGACGTTGGCTGTTAAACACATTCCACACGTCTGTGAGCTGCCTCTGTACTCTGTCCGATGCGTGCGGGGACTGTGTGCCAGTGTGTGTGAGGGGCGCGGTGATAGAAGTTGAGCTCCGGTGCGTGTGACGTGTAGGCCCGACCCCCCCCACGCTTGTCCCACACCAACCCGCCCCCAGCCAAACGCCGGGGCCATGGGATGCACTGTCTGGGCCGCGTGCAGGATCCACCCAGGTGGAGGGTTTTGATGTGACCATGAGTTAGACATTGCCGAACGATGTCTGGCTTGGAGCCCATCGCACGGCGGGCTGTCACCATCCTCCATGGCTTGTACCAAACCAGCTTACACCATCAACCGTTTGCCCCCATCCCGTTGTGCCGCAGGTGACTGTGTCATGGAGGGGTCGTATGCGGGTGATGTGGTGCTGTGGGAGGTGAGGGTGGTCGGTGGTGGGTGGGTGAGGGTGGTCGGTGGTGGGGGAGGTGAGGGTGGTCGGTGGTGGGGGAGGCGAGGGTGGTCGGTGTTGGGGGAGGTGCCGAACTCTGCTGTCTGGCCCATGCCCATCACTGCTGACCTCCACTGTGGTCGCCGAAACGTGCAGCTACCAGCGACACCGTGCCTGCTGGCCCAGCCGTCGGCGCCGGGCAGCCTCCTGTTGCCGTCCATCCCCTATGTCACGTGCACCTGCTTCCCCCTCGCCATCCCCCTCACCTGGAGAAGACTTCCCCTCATCCTGACCGTCCTCCTCCTCCTCCTCCAGCACATCGCCCCTCTGCTGGGCTATGTTGTGCAGGATGCAGCAGACCACAACGATGCGGCCGACCCTCTCTGACCGATACTGGAGGGCCCCCCAAAACAGTCCAGGCACCTGAAGCGCATCTTCAGCAGCCCAAAGCACTTCTTGACTTCACTCCTGGTCGCTGCATGGGCATCATTGTAGGAGCACTCCGCGTCGGTCTGTGGCCTCCGGATAGGCGTCATGAGCCACGACGGCAACGGACAATCCCTTTCGCCCACCAACCAGCCCCGCAGGCGAGGGGGTGTCCCTCAAACATGGCGGGGATGAACGATTGGGACAGTATAAAGGAGTCATGCACACTGCCAGGGTACCTGGCGCAGACGTGCAAGATTGTCATCCTGTGGTCACAGACCACCTGCACATTCATAGAATATGTACCCTTTCTGATCAGGCACATGGCCCTTTCCTCCGACGTAGGCCACATGGCGATGTGCACTCCATCGATCGCTCCCTGCACCATGGGTATCCGGGCAACAGTGGTGAAACCCGCTGCGCGGGCATCCTGGTGGGCGCGGTCCACAGGGAACTGTATGTACCGGTCCGCAATGTCGTACAGCGCGTCGGTGACTGCCCGGATGCACCTGTGCACCAATGGCTGGGAGATGCCAGACAGGTCCCCACTCGGTGACTGGAACGACTCCGTCGTGAAGAAGTTGAGTGTCATGATATCCACATCAGCATATCATGGTGCAATCACACACACACTGATGGACAGGCAGTTGGACCAACATCACAGCCAATCACCAGTGAGAGCACATGCACTATAAAACAGGGAGCACCACAGTTCCCGCTCAGAGCACAGAGCTCACAGCGTGCCACTCAGACATAGATCATGTGCTGAGTGCCTCACCAAGATAGTGAAAGGGCTGGGTCCACAGGTTAGCTGGTGGAGCACGAATCTCAGCCAGCAGTTAGTAGTTGTTATTGTTTAAGACAATAAAACAGAGTTGTACCATCTACAGCCGTGTTGGTTCATTTGTGCATCGGAACATCCAACACGACATGATACCACGAGTGGAAGCTACCCAGTGACTGTGAGACCTACCTGCACCCTTTCAGAAATCCGCCATCCTGCTTCATGGAAAACATCAGCCCGCCGCAGCCGCTCCGAATCGCTGGAAAGCTTGGCGTCAACAGGAAGCTGTTTATACAGCGCTTCCAACTCTTCCTAGAAGCCAACAACAGGGAGAATGCATCGGACACCAGGAAGATCGCCCTCCTCCTCTCCACGGCGGGGCAACACGCCATCCACATCTACAACTCGCTGGCATTCGCGGAAGGCGAAGACAAGACAAAATATAACACGGTGCTCTGAAGTTTGAGGAACACTTCAGCGTGGAAGTCAATGAGAGCTTTGAGAGGTATGTCTTCCAGCAGCACCTGCAGGGTAAGGATGAGCCTTTTCAATCTTACTTGACACACCTCTGTATCATCGTGCAGTCCTGCGGCTATGAGGCCACATCCAACTCCATGATTCGGGATCAGATAGTTTTTGGGGTTATCTCGGACACCCTGCGCCAGCAGCTCCTCAAAATTAAGCGCCTCACCCTAGCGACTGCCATCGAGACCTGTGTCCTCCACCGAGAACGCGACCAGCCGGTACTCCCAAATCCAGGCGGCCGAAACGGCACAACAGGGGTCCTACGAGGCGGGCGGGTCCAGTCGATCGAGTTCCTCCCGGCCCGTGGCCCGGACAAGGGCGGCCGTTTCGCTTGCTTTCCGTGGCCTGCCGCGCTTGTTCGCGCCAAAAGAGGGGGCTTTGACGCAGAGGGACGTGATGCGCAGGCGCGCTCTATGCAGGACCGCACCGCGCATGCGCAGTGGTGCAACAAACGCCATGACGACACGACATGCGGCAACTGTGGATCCGCACACTTAAAGCGGCAATGTCCGGCCAAAGCGCGACAATGCCTCCGCTGTGGCAGGATGGGCCACTACGCTGCCTGCTGTCGAGCAGCTCAACCTGCCAACTCTCAACAATTCCGCCAGCCTCGCAGGGACGTGCGGGACATTCAGCCCCCCTACACTGAGTCATATCCTGACAACATGCAGACCACTGATACTGAAGACAGGGAACCCTTCCGCGTTACTGTAATCCCCAAGAACCGGATTTCCCCAAGTCGGAACCACCAGCCGCTGCCAGTGCACAGCATTGATCTGGGTGATGAGTGGTGTGCCACTCTAACGGTCAACTGATCACCAATCACATTCCGCTTGGACACTGGTGCCTCCGCCAGTCTCCTTGCATGGTCAGCCTTCCAGACCTAGAAGGGTAAACCACCAATTCTGCCATCCCACTGTCAGCTGGTTGACTATAATGGTAACGTCATCCCGTTCACGGGGTCCTGCCAGCTCGAGGTTACACACAACTCACATAAAGCCACATTGTCTTTCGAAATAGTTGGATCTTCGAAGGACTCTCTGTTAGGCGCACAGGCGTGCAAGATCCTCCACCTCGTGCAGTGGGTACACACTCTGTCTCCAGAAGGCACCTCCGATTTCCCGGATGCAGACTTTAGGGCGCAGCTCCACTCACTCCTCGCGCACAACCAGGAGGTTTTCGAGGGCATGGGCACACTGCCCTACACTTACAGAATAAAGCTCAAACCGGACGCCATCCTGGTCATTCACGCACCTCGTAGAGTCCCAGCAGCACTCAAGGACCGCCTCAAGCAGCAGCTGCAGGACCTGCAGGACTAAGGAGTGCTATCCCGGGTAATGGAGCCAACGCCATGGGTTAGCTCCATGGTGTGTGTCAAGAAGCCCTCCAGCGAGCTCCGGATCTGTATCGACCCAAAAGATTTGAACAATAACATTATGAGGGAACACTACCCCATACCCAAACGAGAAGAAATCACGAGCGAAATGGCTTGGGCAAAAATATTCACCAAGCTTGATGCCTCAAAGGGTTTTTGGCAGATTCAACTGGATCAGTCTAGCAGGAAGCTGTGCACTTTCAACACTCCATTTGGCAGATACTGCTACAATAGGATGCCGTTCGGCATCATCTCGGCCTCCGAGGTGTTCCATCGCATCATGGAACAGATGATGGAGGGCATCGAAGGGGTACGCGTCTATGTAGACGTTATCATCTGGTCCACTACACCACAGGAGCACATCAGTCGTCACCAGCGTGTCTTTGCATGGATACGAGATCAGGGCCTGCGCCTCAACCGAGCCAAGTGCTCTTTTGGCCAGACTGAGCTAAAGTTTTTGGGGGACCACATCTCCCGGTCAGGTGCGCGGCCGGATGCCGAGAAAGTGGCAGCCATCACAGCTATGCAGCGGCCGTCAGACAAGAAGGCAGTGCTACGCTTTCTCGGGATGGTCAACTTCCTGGGGAAGTTTATTCCTAAACTTGCCTCACACACGGCGGTTCTTCGCCACCTGGTCAAAAAGCCAACGGAATTCCAGTGGCTGCCCGCATACCAGAGTGAATGGGAGGAGCTCAAGGTTAAGCTCACCACCGCCCCGGTACTGGCGTTCTTCGATACTACACGGGAAACGAAGATCTCAACTGACGCCAGCCAGTCTGGCATTGGGGCGGTACTCCTGCAACGGGACGACACCGCATCATGGGCCCCAGTCGCCTATGCGTTGCAGGCCATGACCCCCACAGAACAGCGCTATGCACAGATTGAAAAGGAGTGCCTAGGCTTGTTGACCGGCATCGACAAATTTCACGATTATGTGTATGGTCTTCCGCAATTCACTGTGGAGAACGACCATCGCCCCCTGGTCGGCATCATTCAGAAGGACCTCAACGATATGACCCCTCGCCTCCAGCGCATTCTGCTCAAGGTCCGGAGGTATGATTTCCAACTTGTCTACACCCCGGGGAAAGACCTCATCATCGCGGATGCTCTGTCCAGGGCGGATAACACACCGCCTGAATCGGAGAGGTTCGTTTGTCAGGTCGACGCACAAGTAGCCTTCACATCGGCCAATCTGCCGGCCACTGACGCACGCCTGGCCCACATTCGCCGTGAGACTGCGGCGGACCCCCTTCTACAGTGTTTAATGCGCCACATGACGGAAGGGTGGCTCAAGGGGCAGTGCCCACAATTTTACAATGTCCGGGACGACTTGGCCGTCAATGATGGTGTCCTCCTAAAGTTGGACCGGGTTGTGATTCCACACAGCATGCACCGGCTTGTCCTCGAACAACTGCACGAAGGCCATCTCGGAGTTGAAAAGTGCAGGCGGAGGGCCCAAGAGGCTGTGTACTGGCCGGGCATCAGCGACAACATCGCCAACATTGTGCTCAACTGCCCCACCTGCCAAAGGTTTCAGCCGGCGCAACCCCCTGAGACACTTCAGCCCCATGAAGGTGGGCGTGGACTTCTTTCATGCGCTCGGCAGGGACTACATCATTTTGATTGACTACTTCTCTAATTATCCGGAGGTCATACGCCTGCATGACATGACATCATCAGCTTTCATCCGGGCATGCAAAGAAACCTTTGCTCGCCATGGAATTCCGCTCACCGTTATGTCTGACAACGGGCCTTGCTTTGCGAGCCAAGAATGGTCTTCCTTTGCCACTTCCTACAACTTCACGCACGTGACGTCCAGTCCCTTGCATCCCCAGTCGAACGGCAAGGCGGAAAAGGGCGTCCACATTGTGAAGCGGCTCCTCTGCAAGGCTGCAGATGCCGGATCTGACTTCTGTTTAGCCCTGCTGGCCTATCGCTTGGCCCCACTGTTCACGGGCCTCTCGCCAGCCCAGCTGTTGATGGGTCATACCCTCAGGACCACTGTGCCGTCCATTCATGTTCCTGAACCCGACCATGCTCCAGTACTGCAAAGGATGCAACAACAGCGTGCTCAGCAGAAGGTGGCACATGACGCTCGGGCAACTGATCTTCCTCCCCTGGCGCCTGGAGACAACGTCCGCATACACCTACCGGAGGGTGGCTGGTCGGCAACCGCCGAGGTTCTCCGCCGCGTGGCTCCCCGCTCGTTCCTGGTTCGCATGCCTGATGGCTCCATTCGCCGACGTAATCGGCGGGACCTTCGTCTGGTTCCGCGCACGCTACGAGATCATGCACCGGTGCCACGCCCTCCTGTTGTCCCTGATGTCAACTTCGTTGAGCTTCCTGCCACTCTGCCTATTCCTCTCTCGCCTGTGGCCAGGCCCATTCCTCAGCCGGTGGATCCTGACCCCCCCTTGAGGCGGTCAACCCGAATTCATCGCCCACCTGATAGACTGGACTTATGAGCCTGTTAGCACATTGGACTCACTGAATTGTTTTACAATACTGTTAACATGTTTCTTTCTTGTCGTTCCAGAAGTTCTCTCACTCGTCGTTTGCTGATTGCATTTGTTTGTTATTGGTACAACCTCGTTGCTCTGTTGCACCTGACACCTTCCTCTGTATATAGTTTAGCCTCACGTACATGTTGTAAATATTGCACACACATACTCAGATGCACGCAGTACACACTTTTATTTATTCGTATGTAGGCACATATCCTTATGAAAAGGGGGGATGTCATGATATCCACATCAGTATATCATGGTGCAATCACACACACACTGATGGACAGGTAGTTGGACCAACCAACACACACACACATCGCAGCCAATCACCAGTGAGAGCACACGCACTATAAAACAGGGAGCACCACAGTTCCTGCTCATTCTACCAGGAGATAGCTCAGAGCACAGAGCTCACAGCACGCCACTCAGACATAGACCATGTGCTGAGTGCCTCATCAAGATAGTGATAGGGCTGGATCCACAGGTTAGCTGGTGGAGCACGAACCTCAGCCAGCAGTTAGTAGTTGTTATTGTTTAAGACAATAAAACAGTGTTGTACCATCTACAGCTGTGTTGGATCATTTGTGCATCGGAACACCCAACACGACATTGAGGGCGACCGTCACCTTGACGGCCACCGAGAGTGCATGTCCACCCCCGGTCCCACATGGTGCCAGGTGTGCCATCAGGTGGCAGATGTGGGCGACGGTCTCCCGGCTCAGCCGGAGTCTCCTCCTGCACGCCCTGTCCGGGAGGTGCTCGAAGGACGTGCCGGGCCGGTACACACGTTGTCGCATCAGACGCCTCCGTGGCCGTGGCACACCCTCCTCCTCGTCATCCTCCTGCTGTGGCTCCCGCATGGCATGGTTCTCCTCCTGCGCCTCTTGGGCGTGTGGCCCTGTGGCCTGGGCGGCTTGCATGTGCCCCACTGCAGCCCGCTGCTCTACGACAGGCTCCGCCCCCTCCCTGTCACACCCATGCTCCAGCTCCCACTGGGCCTCATGCAGGGCAGCAGCCCCTCCCACGGTGGCCAACAACACTGGAAGATGGCTAAACATTGTACTATCTGTAGGGGGTGGGATAGACAGGTTTTCAGCATTGGTATACACCCCTCCACAACCAGGTAACCAGGTGCCATTGGCTACATGGTCGGCCCAGTTGCCGGCACGCACCCCACCCCTGCCCCCTCGGTGCCCTGAGACCAGTCGGCCGTCCCGTCTGCCAGGGCCACCATCTAGTGGCAGTGCCCGCACCAGGGTGCTCCCGTGTGGGCTGCCCTTGACATACCCGCTGGTGGGTGCCGCCAGTTTGGTAGAGGGGATTGGGGTTTCTGGCACACTTCAGGACAGCCGGGCCGCCTGAGCCGCGAAGCGAACGGGTTGGGTGGACAGCCGTGTGTCCACCGTCCTGGGGTCTGGCCATTGGATTCGCCCTGCCATGGCGGGCTGTGGCTGCCCGCAGCCTTTGTCACCCACACCGCTCCTTCCCCACTCCCACCCCCACCCCCGGATGTGTGGACCCCCAACCCCCGGATTCGTGTGCCACCCCCACCCCCGGATGTGTGGGCCACCCCCACCGCCGCATGTGTGGGCCCCCTCCCCTAACATCCCCGGCAGTGTGCCCACCCCCCCATGTGTGGCCCCCCTCCACCCCCCCCCCCCCCACCCCCGGCAGCCTCCCCCACACCGCCCGCAGATACGGCCGTGCTGCTCTCCTGTGGCGCACAAAGACTCCGTGAGACGAATAGAGTGAAGTCGATGAGGCTTTATTAAGCGTGTCTGTTCCCCAGCAGCCCGATAGTAAACTGGCCTGTGGGGGAAGGCACCGGCTTCTTATACTTCGCCTTCAGGGCGGAGCATGAGGTCAACGGCCAACCAGGACCCGGGATCTGTCAGCCAATGACATTAGGGCTTCCAGTCCCACATGACCCCCAATACATACTACCACATTCACCCCTTGTCAAAAATGAACCCGGCGGGGTGATGCTTCGTATGGTGGTAAGGGTTTACAGGGCTGGTCCTGGGAGGATAGAACAGTTACATGGTAGTACAGTATTGGACAGTATCGTCCTGTTACAACTATTTACAGAGGATATAGGAAAAACAAAATGTTCATTGGACAGTCCATCTTTGTTTTACATCGACGCCACGAGCCGGTCGGGTGGTCTGGTCGTCCGTGTCGATCGCCTCGGCCCCGGCGGTGGTGGTGGTGCTTGTACCAGCGTTGTCGCCTCCGGGAGCCGCACGGTTTCAGCTGTCGGTGCAAAGGGGAGGGGGACTGATCCTCCTGGGAAGGGGGCGGTCGCGGGGTGCGGCGGTGGCAGGAAGGGGGGCGGTTGGGTTGATGGTGTCGGGGGGGTGTGCGTGGTGCCGGCGGGCGCCAGATCCCGCAGGGAGACCGTGTCCTGTCGGCCGTCGGGGTACTCCACGTAGGCGTACTGGGGGTTTGCGTGGAGGAGGTGAACCCTTTCGACCAACGGGTCCGCCTTATGTGCCCGCACATGCTTTCGGAGCAGGAAGGGCCCTGGGGCCGCCAGCCAGGTCAGCAGCGACGTTCCAGAGAAGGACCTCCTAGGGAAGACAAGGAGACGCTCGTGAGGCGTTTGATTAGTGCTCGTACATAATAACGACCGGATTGAATGGAGAGCGTCCGGGAGGACCTCCTGCCACCGTGAAACTGGGAGATCCCTGGACCGTAGGGCCAGTAGGACGGCCTTCCAGACCGTGCCGTTCTCCCTTTCTACTTGCCCGTTCCCCCGGGGGTTGTAGCTGGTCGTCCTGCTTGAAGCTATGCCCTTGCTGAGCAGGAACTGGCGCAGCTCGTCACTCATGAAAGAGGACCCCCTAACGTGGAGCGCACCTGATTAAGGCTTCCCGCCCCTTTGAACGCCTCAGTCTCGATTTCAAAGGGCCCCTCCCCTCCACCGATGCAACGCGTATTTCCTTAATGTAGTGGACGAATACTCCCGCTTCCCTTTTGCCATTCCCTGCTCCGACATGACCGCGGCCACAGTCATTAAAGCCCTGAACAGCATCTTCACGCTGTTCGGTTACCCCGCATACGTCCACAGCGACAGGGGGTCCTCTTTCATGAGTGACGAGCTGCGCCAGTTCCTGCTCAGCAAGGGCATAGCTTCAAGCAGGACGACCAGCTACAACCCCCGGGGGAACGGGCAAGGAGAAAGGAAGAAGGCCACGGGTCTGCCCGCTTGGTTAAGGGTAGCCGCTAGAGCGACGTCAGAGACGTCGCTCTCAACCTGGAAGGGGAGGGACTCGTCGATGGCGCGCATCGTGGCCTTTTTCGCCTTCAGGGCGGAGTATGAGGTCAACGGCCAACCAGGACCCGGGATCTGTCAGCCAATGACATTAGGGCTTCCAGTCCCACATGACCCCCAATACATACTACCACATCTCCCTCCTGGGCTCCCCACCCCCAACGTCGTCAACCGCCTTCCCCCCCCCCACCCCGGGCCTGCTCCACGCCGTCGCCCACCTCCTCCTGCAGCGATGGCCAGCACGACTGGCTGACGTTGCTTTCTACCATGTTAGGACGGCGCCGGTGTGACATCCAGTCACGCCGGTGGGACGTCAGCCCATCCGCCCCAGAGAATCCCTTCTCCAGCGGAGAATCACCGCTGCGACCATTTTCGGCAATTCTCCGAGCAGCCGGGCGCCATGCATGGGCGACCGTTTTGCAACGCATCAGTGAATGCCGTCCCGGCGTCGGAGCGGCATCATGAGATTTGCGTTTCGCCGCGGCTATTCTCCGACCCGGAGGGAGGTCGGAGAATTCCGCCCGATCTCTCCAGGCAAAATACTCCAAGAAGGTGATGATATACGAGAGAGAGTTTCAGATTTACTTGCTCACCTTGTCATCAGCAGCCCTCGAAGCCAGTGTGAGGATTGGGCTCGTCCGGCTGACCAGAGAGGAGGTGCATGGAGGGGTGGGGGTGCGGTGGAGAGAGAATTAGCGGACGTTGTGGGTGGCTTGGGCTCCCCCGCTCCCCGCCAGCCCCCTGACGTCCCCCCCCCACCCCCCCCCCCCCCCCCCCCCCCAACAGTCCCCACCACCATCACCCCAGCAATTCAATAGAACCGTGTGATGGAATGGCCAGCTCACATGCAGGGATCACCCAGTTGGACAGTGGAAAGTAGTATCATGGGCAGGAGTCAGACATTCTCAAATGATACGGAGCACCAGAGCTCATCGCAGAGCGGGTTGTCATTATCCTCCATCCCATGGATCAGACCCGGTGTTACAGCCAACCCAGGGTCCACACCCTGTACTGCGGCAGGGGGTGCAGGTGGGGAATAGTCGGGGGTGCAAAGGGAGGTGGGGGTTGGGATGCAGCGTCCGTGCCCCTTGCCATTATTCCCCCCCCTCTAGTCAGTAAACTGGAGGTGATCAGAGCCTCCCATGCGCGTTGGCCCTGACGCACATGTTGTGCAGCCTCCCATCTCTGCCGGGGCCCCATGTCCTGCCCATCCTCCCCCTCCCCCGCATCCTCCTCATCGGAGGAGGCCTGGTATTCAGCCTCCTCCTCCAGCACCTCGCCCCTCTCCTGCACAATGCTGTGGAGGATAAAGCAGGCCGCCACAATGCGGGCGACATGCTCAGCATCATACTGGAGGGCCCCTCCAGAGCAATCCAGACAGCTGAACCGTATCTTCAGGAGGCTGTAGCACCTCTTGATCATTCTCCTGGTCACTGCATGGGCGTGGTTGTAGCAGGTCCCCACATCGGCCTGTGGCCCCCGGCTAGGTGTCATCAGCCACGACCACAGTGGCTAACCCCTGTTGCCCAGGAGCCAATGACTCAGCCAGGGGGAGTGGAGGTCATCTCGAACATGTCAGGAACTGTCGAGATTGCCAGCATGTAGGCATTGTGCACACTGCCCGGGTATCGGGCGCAGACGTACATGATGCACAGCTCATGGTTACACATCAGCTGCATGTTCACCGAGTGAAACCCCTTTCAGTTGGTGCAGACATGTTAACATGTTGCATACCCCTGTGCCCAACCAGGCCCACCGGGCTACATGGTGGTCCCCCGTTGGCACTGCGGGCTCTGACCCCACATGTCCACCCCCATCCCCGCACTCCTGGCTCTGTCGGTACCCGGCACCATAGAGGCCTCTGGCCCTGGGGCCGGTCTCTAATACATAGAACATAGAATATACAACATAGAAAAATGCAGCACAGAACAGGCCCTTCAGCCCACAATGTTGTGCCGAACCTTTGTCCTTGATTAATCATAGATTATCATAGAATTTACAGTGCAGAAGGAGGCCATTCGGCCCACCGAGTTTGCACCGGCTCCCGGAAAGAGCACCCTACCCAAGGTCAACACTTCCACCCAACACTAAGGGCAATTTTGGACACCAAGGGCAATTTATCATGGCCAATCCACCTAACTTGCACATCTTTGGACTGTGGGAGGAAACCGGAGCACCCGGAGGAAATCCCCGCACACACGGGGAGGACGTGCAGACTCCGCATAGACAGCAACCCAAGCCGGAATCGAACCCGGGACCCCGGAGCTGCGAAGCAACCGTGCTATCCACAATGCTACCGTGCTGCCCTTAAGAACAAATTAATCTACACTATATCATTCTACCGTAATCCATGTACCTATCCAATAGCTGCTTGAAGGTCCCTAATGTTTCCGACTCAACTACTTCCACAGGGAGTGCATTCCATGCCCCCACTGCTCTCTGGGTAAAGAACCTACCTCTGACATCCCCCCTATATCTTCCACCATTCACCTTAAATTTATGTCCCCTTGTAATGGTTTGTTCCACCCGGAGAAAAAGTCTCTGACTCTCTACTCTATCTATTCCCCTGATCATCTTATAAACCTCTATCAAGTCGCCCCTCATCCTTCTCCGTTCTAATGAGAAAAGGCCTAGCACCCTCAACCTTTCCTTGTACCTACTCTCCATTCCAGGCAACATCCTGATAAATCTCCTTTGCACCTTTTCCAAAGCTTCCACATCCTTTCTAAAATGAGGCGACCAGAACTGTACACAGTACTTCAAATGTGGCCTTACCAAAGTTTTGTACAGCTGCATCATCACCTCACGGCTCTTAAATTCAATCCCTCTGTTAATGAACGCTAGCACACCACAGGCCTTCTTCACAGCTCTATCCACTTGAGTGGCAACTTTCAAAGATGTATGAACATAGACCCCAAGATCTCTCTGCTCCTCCACATTGTCAAGAACTCTACCGTTAACCCTGTATTCCGCATTCATATTTGTCCTTCCAAAATGGACAACCTCACACTTTTCAGGGTTAAACTCCATCTGCCACTTCTCAGCCCAGCTCTGCACCTATCTATGTCTCTTTACAGCCGACAACAGCCCTCCTCACTATCCACAACTCCACCAATCTTCGTATCGTCTGCAAATTTACTAACCCACCCTTCAACTCCCTCATCCATGTCATTAATGAAAATCACAAACAGCAGAGGACCCAGAACTGACCCCTGAGGTACGCCACTGGTAACTGGGATCCAGGCTGAATATTTGCCATCCACCACCACTCTCTGACTTCTATCGGTTAGCCAGTTCGTTATCCAACTGGCCAAATTTCCCACTATCCCATGCCTCCTTACTTTCTGCAGAAGCCTACAATGGGGGACATTATCAAATGCCTTACTAAAATCTATGTACACTACATCCACTGCTTTACCTTCATCCACATGCTTGGTCACTTCCTCAAAGAATTCAATAAGACTCGTAAGGCAAGACCTACCCCTCACAAATCCGTGCTGACTATCCCTAATCAAGCAGTGTCTTCCCAGATGCTCAGAAATCCTATCCTTCAGTACCCTTTCCATTACTTTGCCTACCACCGAAGTAAGACTAACTGGCCTGTAATTCCCAGGGTTATCCCTAGTCCCTTTTTTGAACAGGGGCACGACATTCACCACTCTCCAATCCCCTGGTACCACCCCTGTTGACAGTGAGGACGAAAAGATCATTGCCAACGGCTCTGCAATTTCATCTCTTGCTTCCCATAGAATCCTTGGATATATCCCGTCAGGCCCGGGGGACTTGTCTATCCTCAAGTTTTTCAAAATGCCCAACACATCTTCCTTCCTAACAAGTATTTCCTCGAGCTTACCAGTCTGTTTCACACTGTCCTCTCCAACAATATCGCCCCTCTCATTTGTAAATACAGAAGAAAAGTACTCGTTTAAAACCTCTCCTATCTCTTCAGACTCAAAACACAATCTCCCGCTACTGTCCTTGATCGGACCTACCCTCGCTCTAGTCAGTCTCATATTTCTCACATATGTGTAAAAGGCCTTGGGGTTTTCCTTGATCCTACCCGCCAAAGATTGTTCATGCCCTCTCTTAGCTCTCCTAATCCCTTTCTTCAGTTCCCTCCTGGCTATCTTGTATCCCTCCAGCGCCCTGTCTGAACCTTGTTACCTCAGCCTTACATAAGTCTCCTTTTTCCTCTTAACAAGACATTCGACCTCTCTTGTCAACCATGGTTCCCTCACTCGACCATCTCTTCCCTGCCTGACAGGGACATGCATATCAAGGACACGTAGTACCTGTTCCTTGAACAAGTTCCACATTTCACTTGTGTCCTTCCCTGACAGCCTATGTTCCCAACTTATGCACTTCAATTCTTGTCTGACAACATCGTATTTACCCTTCCCCCAATTGTAAACCTTGCCCTGTTGCACGCACCAATCCCTCTCCATTACTAAAGTGAAAGACACAGAATTGTGGTCACTATCTCCAAAATGCTCCCCCACTAACAAATCTATCACTTGCCCTGGTTCATTACCAAGTACCAAATCCAATATTGCCTCCCCTCTGGTCGGACAATCTACATACTGTGTTAGAAAAGCTTCCTGGACACTCTGCACAAACATCACCCCATCCAAACTATTTGATCTAAAGAGTTTCCACTCAATGTTTGGGAAGTTGAAGTCACCCATGACTACTACCCTGTGACTTCTGCACCTTTCCAAAATCTGTTTCCCAATCTGTTCCTCCACATCTTCAGATATCATGGGCAGCATGGTAGCATAGTGGTTAGCACAATTGCTTCACAGCTCCAGGGTCCCAGGTTCGATTCCCGGCTTGGGTCACTGTCTGTGCGGAGTCTGCACGTTCTCCCCGTGTGTGCGTGGGTTTCCTCCGGGTGCTCCGGTTTCCTCCCACAGTCCAAAGATATGCAGGTTAGGTGGATTGGCCATGCTAAATTGCCCTTTGTGTCCAAAATTGCCCTTAGTGTCGGGTGGGGTTACTGGGTTATGGGGATAGGGTGGAGGTGTGGGCTTGGGTAGGGTGCTCTTTCCAAAGGACCAGTGCAGACTCGATGGGCCAAATGGCCTCCTTCTGCACTGTAAATTCTATGATAATCTCTGCTACTATTGGGGGGCCTATAGAAAACACCTAACAAGGTGACTGCTCCTTTCCTATTTCTGACTTCAACCCATACCACCTCAGTAGGCAGATACTCCTCGAACTGCCTTTCTGCAGCTGTTATACTATCTCTAATTAACAATGCCACCCCCCCCCCTCTTTTACCCCCCTCCCTAATCTTATTCCCTCCCAACATCTATAACCAGGGACCTCCAACAACCATTTCTGGCCCTCTTCTATCCAAGTTTCCGTGATGGCCACCACATCGTAGTCCCAAGTACCGATCCATACCTTAAGTTCACCCACCTTATTCCTGATGCTTCTTGCGTTGAAGTATACACACTTCAACCCATCTCCATGCAAGCAAGTACTCTCCTTTGTCAGTGTTCCCTTCCCCACTGCCTCACTACACGCTTTGGCATCCTGAATATCGGCTACCTTAGTTGCTGGACTACAAATCCGGTTCCCATTCCCCTGCCAAATTAGTTTAAACCCTCCCGAAGAGTACTAGAAAACCTCCCTCCCAGGATATTGGTGCCCCTCTGGTTCAGATGCAACCCGTCCTGCTTGTACAGGTCCCACCTTCCCGAGAATTCGCTCCAATTATCCAAATACCTGAAGCCCTCCCTCCTACACCATTCCTGCAGCCACGTGTTCAGCTGCACTCTCTCCCTATTCCTAGCCTCGCTATCACGTGGCACCGGCAACAAACCAGAGATGACAACTCTGTCTGTCCTGACTTTTAACTTCCAGCCTAACTCCCTAAACTCGTTTCTTACCTCCACACCCCTTTTCCTACCTACGTCTTGGTACCAATGTGCACCACGACTTCTGGCTGCTCACCCTCCCCCTTAAGGATCCTGAAGACACGATCCGAGACATCCCTGGCCCTGGCACCCGGGAGGCAACATACCTTCCGGGAGTCTCGCTCGCGACCACAGAATCTCCTATCTATTCCCCTAACCATTGAATCTCCTACTACTATTGCTTTTCTATTCTCCCCCCTTCCCTTCTGAGCCCCAGAGCCAGACTCAGTGTCAGAGACCTGGCCGCTAGGGCCTTCCCCCAGTAGGTCATCCCCCCCAACAGCATCCAAAACGGTTTACTTGTTTTGAAGGGGAACGGCCATGAGGGATCCCTGCACTGTCTGCCTGCTTGTTTTCTGTCCCCTGACTGTAACCCAGCTACTCTTGTCCTGTACCTTGGGTGTGGTTACCTCCCTGTAACTCTTCTCTATCACCCCCTCTGCCTCCCGGATGATCCGAAGTTCATCCAGCTTCAGCTCCAGTTCCCTAACACGGTCTTTGAGGAGCTGCAGTTGGGTGCACTTCCCGCAGGTATAGTCAGCGGGGACACTGGTGGTATCCCTCACCACCCACATCCTACAGGAGGAGCATGTAACTGGCCTAGCCTCCATCCCGTCTTACCTTACAGAATATAGCTGCCCTGTGGACCAACTGGACCTCCGCCTTCCGACTCTGCTCCCAGTCAGCTGTACTCTCTGTAAACTCCTGGCTCCCTCCTCGCTCTTTGCGGAAATGTCGGAAACGAAATGAAAGGAGCGCCTTACTCCCTCCTCACCTAACTCCCTCAGTCACCAAACTCTGACTATAGCACTCAAATGCACCAAATTCAGCACTCCCTCAGTCACCAAACTCTGACTATAGCACTCAAATGCACCAAATTCAGCACTCAGTGGCAACATCAGGGGCAACATCACCTGGCACTGCCTTTGCCATCCGTATGCTCCGCGGCCCCTGCTCAGCACCCCCACAGGGGCTCCAGAGGTCCACCTGATGCCCCGCCAGCTGGTGGCGGATGCTTGGGAGTATGGCGGAGGATGGGGTGCAGGTGTAGGGGCAACCATATGGTCGGTGAAACTCTGCAGAACCAGGGGCCAAGGTGGGTGGTCCTTGGAAGGCACAGCAAGATGGCTCCCTTACAGTGCGCAACAATGGCGGTCCCAGCTTGGACACTGTCCCAGTCCTGGGGGGGGGGGGAGTGGGTCACCCCGGCTACTCGGCCCATTCCTCATCAGCCTACCCTCCCCTGAGCTCGGCAGGACCCCCCCGCCCACCCTAGCCAGCTGGGCCGGTGTTTGGCCCGGCAGCCCATGGTTGCGCCTCTCTGTGCCCTACCTCCTCTCTCTCTCCCTCAGCAGCCACGATGCCGGTTTCACGATTTTTAAAAGCACAAGTGTACTGCGCCGTCGGAACTCTTCCCATCGGAGGAGGAGAATCGAGGACGCCCCGGAGAATACCGGGTCAGGCCCACTAATGATATGCAAACAGTGTTTCCTGTACGTGCGATCCAGACCGCATAATGCCGTTGTCGGGGTGACGGAGAAATGTCGGAACATATTCTCCACCCAATCGTGTTTTCCAATTTTGCCGTCAGCCAATGGAGAATCCTGCCCATGGTATTTATTATATTACCTTGGTCCATAGGCAACGTCTAGTTTTATGTCAGAAGAGTTAGCAGGAAAGTCTGAACACCACTGAAGATAAAGAGCACTCACCATGTCAGAGACTTGCCTCTGACATTTGAATATTTTTTCTTAGTTTCTTTTCTTGCAGAATCTTCACTACTTTTATTTTTCAGAGGAAATTTACTTCAAATTTATAATCAAACCATCTGCAAAAATGTTCACTCGCAACAAAAACATTCACTTTAACCAGGGAAACACCAAATAATATCTCCGCTCAGTGAAATTCTTTTTTTTTAAATTTGAAGTACCCAAATCTTATTTTCCAATTATGGAGCAATTTAGCATTTTTGGGGGATGTGGAGGTGAGACCCAAGCAGACACGGGGAGAATGTGCAAACTCCACACAACAGTGACCTGGGGCCGGGATCGAATCCGAGTCCGTGGCGCCGTGAGGCAGCAGTGCTAACCACTGCGCCGCCGTGCTGCCCCCACTCAGTGAAATTTTAAGCACACAGCTCTATCACTGGGACTCCATGCAATTCATTTTTACCACTGAAGCATTGACCATAACACGTACCAGCAAAACTCTAAACACCCCCCTCAGTGAAACTAAACACTTGCTTGAGTCAGTGAAAAAGTTTATAGAATGTGCAACAGAACTATAATTACCAGCTACAAACAAAACTGGGTTAAAAGATCAAAAACTGCAACATATTTCTTCACTTGCCCAAGGTATAGTAGGCCTGAAGGATTTAGTGTTTCCATATATTTTGAAAACAAACATTTATGTGTGTTTGCCAGTGTCTCCTTTTGTCTTCTCGCTTACTGCAGTATTTTAATTTTTACATGGTAGCACAGTGGTTAGCACGGTTGCTTCACAGCGCCAGGGTCCCAGGTTCGATTCCTGGCTTGGGTCACTGTCTGTGCGGAGTCTGCACGTCCTCCCCGTGTGTGCATGGGTTTCCTCCGGGTGTTCCGGTTTCCTCCCACAGTCCAAAGTTGTGCAGGTTAGGTGAATTGGCCATGCTAAACTGCCCTTAATGTCCAAAAAGATTAGATGGGGTTACTGGGTTACGGGGATAGGGTGGAGGTTTGAAATTGTGGCGCTCTTTCCAAAGGGCTGGTGCAGACTCGATGAGCCGAATGGCCTCCTTCTGCACTATAAATTCTATGTTCTATGTTCCTTTCAAAGGAAAGAAATAAATGAATCACAAGAAATCAGTCAGCCCTTGTAAGAATATATTCAGAAAGCGCTGATATGAATATGACGATGCCAACAGAATTTTTTAATAGGTGCCAGGCAAACAATAAAGATTCATCAGGGATTTAATTTTTGAGCAAAGGTTAAGAAATTTCTTTTTAGAAAGAGACTTCAAGGTGACCTAATTTAAATGTTCAATATTATAAAGAGAATTGGCAAGGTTGATACAGGAAACTTCATCGCTTTGATAAGGAATTCAACTGCCATGGGATACAAGTTAAAATGAGAAAGTTAGGAGTAAGATCACAAGATAGCTTTGAATAAAGAAGGTTGTTCAGCTTATTTGATCTCATTGTCCCAGAATACTAACCTTAATATCTTTCTACCACAGTATCTGGCTGCTTCTTAAATGAGCCCAGGAATTCTGACTTCAATCACCCTTGCTGTCAATCCATTTTGTTTGTTGATCACACTCTGTCTAAAGTGCTACCTGATGTCTGGAAGAAAGGGAGTCAGTTGGAACTTTTTCCAATCAAGGGGTAAATCGAGGAAGCTACCAAATGATCAAAGTCAAATTTACAAATGGGTTCAAGAGACAATAGGAGATTGGAAACGTATGCTGGCATAATTCTTTACAATCCAATGGAATGGAGTTTGATCACAGGAATCGGAAAATTGCAAATTCTGGGACACATTCACTTCCTGCTTGTTGAACATCGTGGCTTAAATTCCTGCAATTGGTGTGTGCCTCCTATGGGATGTGTATTAATTTTATTACAATTGAAAGCCTGAAGTTATCTTTCTCTAATTAACTGCATTTGCAGTGGACCAATTTTGCCCATTGCAAATGGGAATTAAAAGTCACAAGGGAGCAAATGCCTTAGGGATGCATTGTTTGATTCCCCCCACCCCCCTCCGGGTCAGTTGCAAACTAGTCAGGGTTGTTTTCAATGCTTTCTTTTCACTTTGTTTGATGAGAGAAATTAAGAGAAACAGAAAAGTATCAGATGGCATGAGAACAGGACTGACTATACTTATCAATATGCCAATAAAGGTTCACGCACCAAACTAGCAATTGCCACCTAAAGCTCAGGTGTAAGAGGAAAACTGCTGCAGAGATATGCCCTCTTCAAGAAGACCTTCAGCCAGTCATCCTCAAAAGAGGTACATTGTCTTTGAGTTAACATTGTTCTCATCCTTTACGTCCAGCATGTTTCCGGTTAGCTCAGGGGGGCATCATCACTGACCTCTTGTAGTGATATTTTCATTGCCTGGACATATTGGAAATATTTGACACTAAAGCTTTTTGCCAAGTCTTAAATTAATCTGCTGTGTGCTTCATAATACCGCAAAGCAGACCTGCCTTACAATTAGTGAAGTATCTGCCAATCAAGGTTAGATCATCAGGGCGTAGACATGGAACAAAAGAATATTACTGTCACTGACAATATCACTTCAGTACAGATAGGTACGTGAGACACAAATACAAGAGCTATTCTACTCAGTGTCCACGTTGCTTTTAAAGTAACTCCTTTCTGCAGATGACATTAAGAAAGTATCTCCAACAACCTTCTGTAACACTTCTCCATACTTTCTCAACGAACGTTCAGTGCCCATCCTGAGGTGCTACCTTATTCTATTTGAAAGTTCAAATGCAGTGTGACTGATTAAGTTTCCTGCTCCCTGTCCTACGTGAGTGGTATTGAACTTTTTTCCCATGACAATTCTCAGCACTGATATATTAATGGAGGTTTCCGATCTCTAACCTGCAACTTCTTTGAAGCATTTCCTCTCTGGCAGGAGTGAATGTGATGCCTAGTTGGCAAGTTTAAAAGGGCTTGAGTTTCCAGTGGGCTTGGGGGCCTTGGCGGGGTCTCTCGTCTGCCTATGTGTTCAGTCAGGTCTCCTGCTCAATTTTCTGTGGGCAGCCTGCTAATTGGCCACCTCTATACTTATCATTCTTTTAGGGATGGTTCCCAAATTAGCCCAGGGAAAAATCTCGGGAGGCGGGAATACATTGGTGAGTCAACCCAAAGTTACTCCTGCCTATTTTTGCAACATTCTGTTACCACTTGAAAGATCTTGCCTAATTAATGCCTATTATGAATCTGGTGGCCTTGTACCTGCCTGTGCTGGCTCCTGAGGTGACAATGCAACTGATATATGCATGATATATAATTCAACAAGTTGTGAGATGATATGGGACTTTAGATTGGCAAAAGAAAATCATAAACATAGGCCCAGATTTTTGGCACAACAGAGATGCTTTCCATTGTGCCAATAATCGAGGAATTGGGCAGAAATTCTAAGTCACAGCCCCCAACATGACATGCTCTATTATCACACGATTTATGGAGTCAGCTGGCCATCTAAGTCATCAGCTGCCACCATTGAAGTGGGATTTTGGTAGGCCAGGAGTGTGAAACATGGGGTGCACAGATTAGACCAGGTATGAAAAGTTCTAAACTTGGTGTGGATGCATTTGGATAGTCAGGGTACCCCTTTGGAAAAGCATGGTGCCTTTGGATCTGGTCCCAGGACTTCTTCAGGGGAGGTAAGGCATCCTTTGGAATTGTTAAAAGCAAATGTGATTAGGAATATAAAGTGCATGAACTCATTATAACAGTCAAATTTTCAAGCTGTCAAATAATTATTGAGCTGTCAGAGAACTGTCAAGTTGTATTGGAACTGTCAAAGCTGTCAAATTTATCAAGATCTGTGGGTTGGCTAGAGATGGCACTAGGTTGGCATGGGGGTTATAAGGGGCCATGAGGATGCAGGGGGCATGGAGCTATAGGGACAATTGGTTTGAGTAGAGAGCCTGAGGGGCCATGGTGGGGTGGGGGTAGGTGGAGGACAAGGTGGGGGTGAAAGGTAAGCTTTGTAAGACCATTTTTGTCTGACTATTTTTAAAAACTTAATTCAACACAGTGTCGGAACACAGCGTCAAACCTTCCGCCCAACCCATCTCCAAACCGGCCAGTTTCTGGGAATTCTCTCATCATATCTGACCTGGGAGAAAAACTCTGGGCCATAGTGGCCACCCATCTTCTACGATTCATGTATAATTTTTAGCAGAACTGGCAATGGCTAATGATTCTAATCAAAAACCGAAGAAGCTTTGTCTAGTTGAAAAATGGAAGATGTTAAAACTGCTGCAGCAAACTGTGTGGGTAAAATCCTAAAATACTCCAGGATCGTCAGTTTGAGACAAACTAAACATCATTGATATAAAGTTAGAACAATTTTGCATTTGAGAGATAAGTGCAACCTATGAACGTTAATGCAGGAGTTCTTGTTAGTTTTCATGATTTGTTTCAGAGCAACTCAGCTAAAATTGGCTAAACCTGCACAGAAAATTGTGGACATTCAAGAAAAGATTGAATTTCCACAATATTTTGAGTTAGTATAAAAAGCATCTAGCAGGATCCAGACCCTCCCAAAAAAATATCCTCGATCAAACTAATCACCATTGTAAGTCACCAATTGTGCTTGTTTGTGTGTCTCCCAGAAGGCTTGTGAATTGAATCTGAGTTTTCTTAGACCCATGGGGTGGGATTCTCCATTGGCTGACGCTGAAACTGGTAAACGCTATTGGGTGGAGAATAGGTTCCGATGCCAAAATCGCAGCAGGCGCCAATTTTACACCAAATCACAATTCTCTGCCAAATCGACAGCGGCGTCAATCCGTTCCGGAACGCAGGTACAGTAAACATCGTTTGCATATCATTAGAGGCTTGACCCGGTATTCTCTGGGGCCTCCACGATTATCCTCCTCCGATGGGCAGTTCACTTGTGCTTTTAAAGATCGTGAAACCGGGATCGTGGCTGATGAGGGAGAGAGAGGGGAGGTCGGACACAGAGAGGAACAACTATCGGACACTGGTCTGGCTGGCTGGGGTGGGGATGGCCCTGCCAGGGCTAGGGGAAGGGGTGATGGGGGAACCAACCGAGTGGGGCGGTGTCCAGTCCCGGACTGCCAATACCGCGGCCTGCAAAGCAGCCATCTAGCAGCGCACTCCACTCACCACCCGTCGCAGCCCCGGTTCTGCAGAGTGACACCGGCCATATGGGTGCCCGCAACCCCCACCCAACTGTCTGCCACCCGCCGGCGGTCCACCCAGGGCAATGCCCACAGTAGCCCCTATGGGGGCGTGGGGTGGGAGCCGTGGAATGTACCGCTAGCAAGGGCAGTGCCAGTCGATGGAACACCTGGCATCAGGGACAGGTGCCAAGGCCAGAGGCTCCCATTGTGCCGGCACCGACAGGGCCAGGAGTGCAGAGATGGGGGGTGGGGTGGGGGGGGGGGGGGTGGGTGGAGATAGGCGGGGGCAGAGACAGCAGTGCTAACCGAGGCCACCATGTAGCCCATTGGACCTGATGGGGCATGGGTGTATGCACCATGCTAACATGTCGGTCTTTCACTCCCTGCAGACAATAGATATTGGAATTCAACCAGCAATGGTTGTGTTCCTGCTAGTCACCGCAGCTCTGGGGGGTGCCCAGCGGCTGTACGAGCTGGTCTGCTCGAGGAGGAGGAGGAGGAAGCTGCAGCTGCATAGGAACAGTTAGCAGCCACCCAGGTTGAAGAGTTGGCCATCCAACAGGCCGAGGAGGAGGATATGCCAAGGAGGCGCTGCATGAGGCCTTGCGTTTACCGGCAGCACTTGTCATTCGAGGGCCTGCTGGACCAGGCATGCTGTCAAAGACTCCGGCTGAGCAGAGAGAGACTGTGCGACATATCTGCCAGATGATGGACACCTGGCACTGCGGGTTATGTGCTAGGACACCCGCTCCCGGTGACCGGCAGGGTGACGGTTGCCCTGAACTTTTTACGCAATGCTGTTCTTCCAGGCGCTGAGTGGGGATCTGTCCGGGATCTCACAGACTTTGTGCAGAGGTGCATCCATGCCGTCACAAAGGCCCTATATGCCCAGGTGGCTCAATACATCTATTTCAATGTGGACCAAGCCCACCAGGATGTCCGGGCGACGTGGTTCACTTCCCCGGGTCCAGGGGGTAATTGACAGGACACATTTCCCTCTACGAAGACCTGCTGATAACAGGCCGCTCTAACCAACCGAAAGGGGTACCACTCGGTGAATGTGCAGCTGATATGTGACCATCAGCTGCGCATCATTCACCTCTGCGCTCAATACCAGAGCAGTGTGCACGTTGCCTTCATCCTGGCACACTTGACGATTCCTGACATGTTCAAGATGCCCCACTGGCTGGCGGGCTGGTTGTTGGGTGACTAAGGTTGCCCGCTGCGGTTGTGGCTGATAACACCGTTCCGGAGGCCACTGACTGATGTGGAGACTGAGTGAGTGAGTGTGTGGGGGTGAGAGACTGAGTGGGTATGTGGGGGTTAGAGACTGAGTGAGTGAGTGTGTGGGGGTTAGAGACTGAGGGAGTGAGTGTGTGGGGGTGAGAGACTGAGTGGGTATGTGGGGGTTAGAGACTGAGTGAGTGAGTGTGTGGGGGTTAGAGACTGAGTGAGTGAGTGTGTGGGGGTTAGAGACTGAGTGAGTGAGTGTGTGGGGGTTAGAGACTGAGTGAGTGAGTGTGTGGGGGTTAGAGACTGAGTGAGTGAGTGTGTGGGGGTGAGAGACTGAGTGGGTATGTGGGGGTTAGAGACTGAGTGAGTGAGTGTGTGGGGGTTAGAGACTGAGTGAGTGAGTGTGTGGGGGTGAGAGACTGAGTGAGTGAGTGTGTGGGGGTTAGAGACTGAGTGAGTGAGTGTGTGGGGGTTAGAGACTGAGTGAGTGAGTGTGTGGGGGTGAGAAACTGAGTGAGTGAGTGGGGGTGGGGGTGAGAGACTGAGTGAGTGAGTGTGTGGGGGTTAGAGACTGAGTGAGTGAGTGTGTGGGGGTGAGAGACTGAGTGAGTGAGTGTGTGGGGGTTAGAGACTGAGTGGGTGAGTGTGGGGGGGTTAGAGACTGAGTGAGTGGGTATGTGGGGGTGAGAGACTGAGTGGGTGTGTGGGGGTTAGAGACTGAGTGAGTGAGTGTGTGGGGGTTAGAGACTGAGTGAGTGGGTATGTGGGGGTTAGAGACTGAGTGAGTGGGTATGTGGGGGTTAGAGACTGAGTGAGTGAGTGTGTGGGGGTTAGAGACTGAGTGAGTGGGTATGTGGGGGTGAGAGACTGAGTGAGTGGGTATGTGGGGGTGAGAGACTGAGTGGGTATGTGGGGGTTAGAGACTGAGTGGGTATGTGGGGGTTAGAGACTGAGTGAGTGAGTGTGTGGGGGTTAGAGACTGAGGGAGTGAGTGTGTGGGGGTGAGAGACTGAGTGGGTATGTGGGGGTTAGAGACTGAGTGAGTGAGTGTGTGGGGGTTAGAGACTGAGTGAGTGAGTGTGTGGGGGTTAGAGACTGAGTGAGTGAGTGTGTAGGGGTGAGAGACTGAGTGGGTATGTGGGGGTTAGAGACTGAGTGGGTATGTGGGGGTTAGAGACTGAGTGAGTGAGTGTGTGGGGGTTAGAGACTGAGGGTGTGAGTGTGTGGGGGTGAGAGACTGAGTGGGTATGTGGGGGTTAGAAACTGAGTGAGTGAGTGTGTGGGGGTTAGAGACTGAGTGAGTGAGTGTGTGGGGGTTAGAGACTGAGTGAGTGAGTGTGTGGGGGTGAGAGACTGAGTGAGTATGTGGGGGTTAGAGACTGAGTGAGTGAGTGTGTGGGGGTGAGAGACTGAGTGGGTATGTGGGGGTTAGAGACTGAGTGAGTGAGTGTGTGGGGGTTAGAGACTGAGTGAGTGAGTGTGTGGGGGTTAGAGACTGAGTGAGTGAGTGTGTGGGGGTTAGAGACTGAGTGAGTGAGTGTGTGGGGGTTAGAGACTGAGTGAGTGAGTGTGTGGGGGTTAGAGACTGAGTGAGTGAGTGTGTGGGGGTTAGAGGCTGAGTGGGTGTGTTGGGGTGGGGGTGAGAAACTGAGGGAGTGAGTGGGGGTGGGGGTGAGAAACTGAGTGAGTGAGTGCGTGGGAGTTAGAGACTGAGTGAGTGAGTGTGGGGGGGTTAGAGACTGAGTGAGTGAGTGTGTGGGGGTGAGAGACTGAGTGGGTATGTGGGGGTTAGAGACTGAGTGAGTGAGTGTGTGGGGGTTAGAGACTGAGTGAGTGAGTGTGTGGGGGTTAGAGACTGAGTGGGTGTGTTGGGGTGGGGGTGAGAAACTGAGGGAGTGAGTGGGGGTGGGGGTGAGAAACTGAGGGAGTGAGTGGGGGTGGGGGTGAGAAACTGAGGGAGTGAGTGGGGGTGAGAGACAGAGTGAGTGGAGGTGAGGGTGAGCGACAGAGTGGGTGAGTGGGGGTTAGAGACTGAGTGAGTGAGTGTGTGGGGGTTAGAGACTGAGGGAGTGAGTGTGTGGGGGTGAGAGACTGAGTGGGTATGTGGGGGTTAGAGACTGAGTGAGTGAGTGTGTGGGGGTTAGAGACTGAGTGAGTGAGTGTGTGGGGGTTAGAGACTGAGTGAGTGAGTGTGTGGGGGTTAGAGACTGAGTGAGTGAGTGTGTGGGGGTTAGAGACTGAGTGAGTGAGTGTGTGGGGGTGAGAGACTGAGTGGGTATGTGGGGGTTAGAGACTGAGTGAGTGAGTGTGTGGGGGTTAGAGACTGAGTGAGTGAGTGTGTGGGGGTTAGAGACTGAGTGAGCGAGTGTGTGGGGGTGAGAGACTGAGTGGGTATGTGGGGGTTAGAGACTGAGTGAGTGAGTGTGTGGGGGTTAGAGACTGAGGGAGTGAGTGTGTGGGGGTGAGAGACTGAGTGGGTATGTGGGGGTTAGAGACTGAGTGAGTGAGTGTGTGGGGGTTAGAGACTGAGTGAGTGAGTGTGTGGGGGTTAGAGACTGAGTGAGTGAGTGTGTGGGGGTTAGAGACTGAGTGAGTGAGTGTGTGGGGGTGAGAGACTGAGTGGGTATGTGGGGGTTAGAGACTGAGTGAGTGAGTGTGTGGGGGTTAGAGACTGAGTGAGTGAGTGTGTGGGGGTTAGAGACTGAGTGAGTGAGTGTGTGGGGGTTAGAGACTGAGTGAGTGGGTATGTGGGGGTGAGAGACTGAGTGAGTGAGTGTGTGGGGGTGAGAGACTGAGTGGGTATGTGGGGGTTAGAGACTGAGTGAGTGAGTGTGTGGGGGTTAGAGACTGAGTGAGTGAGTGTGTGGGGGTTAGAGACTGAGTGAGTGAGTGTGTGGGGGTGAGAGACTGAGTGGGTATGTGGGGGTTAGAGACTGAGTGAGTGAGTGTGTGGGGGTTAGAGACTGAGTGAGTGAGTGTGGGGGGGTTAGAGACTGAGTGAGTGAGTGTGTGGGGGTGAGAGACTGAGTGAGTGAGAGTGTGGGGGTTAGAGACTGAGTGGGTGTGTTGGGGTGGGGGTGAGAAACTGAGTGAGTGAGTGGGGGTGGGGGTGAGAGACTGAGTGAGTGAGTGTGTGGGGGTTAGAGACTGAGTGAGTGAGTGTGTGGGGGTGAGAGACTGAGTGAGTGAGTGTGTGGGGGTTAGAGACTGAGTGGGTGAGTGTGGGATGGTTAGAGACTGAGTGAGTGAGTGTGTGGGGGTGAGAGACTGAGTGGGTATGTGGGGGTTAGAGACTGAGTGAGTGAGTGTGTGGGGGTTAGAGACTGAGTGAGTGGGTATGTGGGGGTGAGAGACTGAGTGAGTGGGTATGTGGGGGTGAGAGACTGAGTGGGTATGTGGGGGTTAGAGACTGAGTGAGTGAGTGTGTGGGGGTTAGAGACGGAGTGAGTGAGTGTGTGGGGGTGAGAGACTGAGTGGGTATGTGGGGGTTAGAGACTGAGTGAGTGGGTATGTGGGGGTTAGAGACTGAGTGGGTATGTGGGGGTTAGAGACTGAGTGAGTGAGTGTGTGGGGGTTAGAGACTGAGTGAGTGAGTGTGTGGGGGTTAGAGACTGAGTGAGTGAGTGTGTGGGGGTTAGAGACTGAGTGAGTGTGTGGGGGTGAGAGACTGAGTGGGTATGTGGGGGTTAGAGACTGAGTGAGTGAGTGTGTGGGGGTTAGAGACTGAGTGAGTGAGTGTGTGGGGGTTAGAGACTGAGTGAGTGAGTGTGTGGGGGTTAGAGACTGAGTGAGTGAGTGTGTGGGGGTGAGAGACTGAGTGGGTATGTGGGGGTTAGAGACTGAGTGAGTGAGTGTGTGGGGGTTAGTGACTGAGTGAGTGAGTGTGTGGGGGTTAGAGACTGAGTGAGTGAGTGTGTGGGGGTTAGAGACTGAGTGAGTGAGTGTGTGGGGGTTAGAGACTGAGTGAGTGAGTGTGTGGGGGTTAGAGACTGAGTGGGTGTGTTGGGGTGGGGGTGAGAAACTGAGGGAGTGAGTGGGGGTGGGGGTGAGAAACTGAGTGAGTGAGTGCGTGGGAGTTAGAGACTGAGTGAGTGAGTGTGTGGGGGTTAGAGACTGAGTGGGTGAGTGTGTGGGGGTGAGAGACTGAGTGGGTATGTGGGGGTTAGAGACTGAGTGAGTGAGTGTGTGGGGGTTAGAGACTGAGTGAGTGAGTGTGTGGGGGTTAGAGACTGAGTGGGTGTGTTGGGGTGGGGGTGAGAAACTGAGGGAGTGAGTGGGGGTGGGGGTGAGAAACTGAGGGAGTGAGTGGGGGTGGGGGTGAGAAACTGAGGGAGTGAGTGGGGGTGAGAGACAGAGTGAGTGGAGGTGAGGGTGAGCGACAGAGTGGGTGAGTGGGGGTTAGAGACTGAGTGGGTGTCTGGGGGTGGGGGTTAGAGACTGAGTCGGTGTGTGGGGGTTAGAGACTGAGTGAGTGAATGGGGGTGAGGGGGTGTGGTAGTCACCACTGTTGTATTATATTGTATATATGGGTATTACGATAAGGCCCCTGTACTACAGGTACGGGGATAGATCCCTGCCTGCTGGCTCCGCCCAGTAGGCAGAGTATAAATGTGTGTGCTCTCCAAACAGCAGCCATTTCATAAGCTGCTGTAGGAGGCCACACATCTCTGTGTAATAAAGCCTCGATTACATTCTACTCTTGTCTCGTCGTAATTGATAGTGCATCAGGGTGAGAGACTGAGTGAGTGGAGGGGTGGGGGTTGGAGACTGAGTGAGTAAGTGGGGTGAGGATGAGAAGCTGAGGGAGTGTATGGGGGTGAGTGAGACTGAGTGAGTGAGTGGGGGTGAGTGAGACTAAATGAGTGTGTGGGGGTGAGGGCAAGAAGCTGAGTGAGTGGGGGTGATTATGAGAGACCAGGTAAGCATGTGGGGGATGTGTGAGGGATACTGAGGGTATGATTTACCAGCCTCTTCCCGCCAAAATCAGGACGGGATATGGCCACTAGATCCCAGGAGAGTCCTCTTCCGGGATTTCCAACAGTCATTAAGCCTCGGGAGAGGTTGAAGGACACAAAGGGCGGGACCCAGACTCGCAGAGATAAGTGAGGTTAAAAATCACTGAACTCTCCAGGTGCCAGGTCGAACCAGCTCCCGGGAAATACTGACCTCGCCGAAGAGATCCCAGCTGGGCGCCGTTCAGCACTGCTCCCCATAAATGGAGACCAGGCGAACGGCACTTGGGGGAGGTCTCCCAAATGATCAGAGGCCCATGGATGGCTGGTATCTAGGCATGGTGGCACCTGTCACTGCTGATTTAACCCAGGCACCTTGTCACTGCCAACCTGGCACCCTGGCAGTGCCACCTGCATACCCTGGAAGTACCACTAGGTGCCAGGCATTTTTCCCATGCCAAGGCTTCGCCCCGGGGGTGCCCTGCCATGTGAGGTGTGGTGTGGGGTCTTGAGGACTCCCCAACAGGTGGGTCGGGGCGTTGGGTGGGTGTTTGGGGGTCATGTCACGGGGTTGCGAAATCAGGGCATTTCCTGCACTGAGGTGTGCCTCTCGTCGGAACTTCTCAGAGCGGGAAACACAGCTAATTCCGCCCCCGGCTGGGCACTCCCCTTCGAGGCCTGAAATAAAAACAGAGTACAGTTAGATAGTGCTACAAGCTTTGGGAATGACCCCGCTAATCCTGCTCAGAACAGACTCTGGGCTCTTTTTGGTTAGATCGCGCCCTGAGTGTTTGTGAGGTGGTGAGTGCGAGGGACTGAGTGAGTGTGTTGGAATGAGTGTTTTATGTTCCATCTCAGAATTTTCACTCACTCCCACCACCAAACACCAACATATACAGATGGATTCACTCGCACTCACCCACCCACAAACACTGACCCTCTCATACTTGACTCATATTTATTACTTTCTCTTTTTTAACTTAATTTGATGCTATGGCATTGCTTTACTTTTGCTCAACAATTTTTTCTTTCCTTAAAACTTCAACTTTCATGTGAAATTCAAAATGAGGCCACCTATGGGCCTCTGCTCACCTGGGAGACCTCCCCCCAAGTGCCATTCCTCTGGTCTCCATTTATGGGGAGCTGTGCTGAACGGCGCCCAGCTGGGATATCTTTGGTGAGGCCAGTAGCTCCCTGGAGCTGGTTCGACCTGGCATCTGGAGAGTTCAGTCAGTTTTAAGCTCACTTACCTCTGCGAGTCTGGGCCCCGTCCTTTGTGTCTTTCAACGTCTCCCGAGGCTGAATTCTCCTGTTCCCCAGCCGCGTATTTCTTGGTGGCACATCGTTCGCTGGACGCAGGATTCTGTCTTCCCGACACTTGTCGATGGGATTTCCTATTGAAGCCGCGAAACCCACGGGCGAGAGTGTACTGCTGGCTGGAGAAGTGAATCTCAATGCCTGGAGAATTCTGGCCCTTATCTTTCCGAAATTTGCTCATTGGCCCCTTGAGTGAGAAGGATATGCAAATGTGGCTCCCATGCAAAGGGAATCATTCTATTAGCTTTTCTAATTGCCTGCTGTACCTGCACACCAGCCTTTTTTTGATTCATGCACTAGGACACGCTGAATCTCAGAGCTCTGCAATCTTTCACCATTTAGATAATGGTCGAAATGCGTTGTCGGGATTCTCTTTTCCCGTTGGCAGTGCACTCCCACCTGTGGGTTTCCCAGGGGTGTGGATGGCTTCAATGGGAAATCCGCTTGACAAGCAGCGTGAAGAGAAAATCCCACCGCCAGTGAACGGCATGTTGCGAAGAAACACATGTCTGGGGACCACGGAGAATCCCGCCCAGTATGTGTCTTTTTATTCTTCTTGCCAAAACGGAGAATTTTACATTTACCCACATTATACTCCATTTGCCGGACCTTTTCCCACTCAGTTAACCTACTTATGTCCCTTTGTAGCCTCCTTACGTCCACTTCACAACTTACTTTCCTAACTATTTTTGTGTTGTTGGCAAATTTAGCAATCATGCCTTTGGTCCCTTCATCCAAGTTATTTATGTATATTGTAAAAAGTTGAGGCCCCAGCATTAAGCCCTGTGGCACACTACTCATCACATCCCGCCAATTGGACAAAAAACATTTATGGATACCCTCTGTTTCCTGTTAGCTAGCCAATCTTCTACCCACGTCAATATGTTACATCTCTGCATCATGAGCTTTTATTTTCCGCAATAACCTTTGATGTGAGACTTTATCAAATGCCTTCTGGTAATTTTAGTACAGTATGTGACTCCTTCAAAGAACTCCAGAAAATTGGTTAAACATGATTTCCTTCTCACAAAGTCATGTTGGGTCTGCCTGATTGTGTTGATTTTTTTGAAGTACCCAGCTATAACATCATTAGCAATAGCTTCTAACATTGCCTCTACGACAGATGTTAAGTGGCCTGTAGTTTCCTGCTTACTTTCTTCCTCCCTTTTTAAATAAGGGAGTTACATTTGCTATTTTCCAATCTAATGGAGTCTTCCCTGACTCTGGGGTGGTTTGGAAAATTAAAACCAGTGCACCAAATTTCTCACTAGCTATTTCTCGCAGGACCGGAAGATGAAGTCCATCTGGACCCAAGGATTTGTCAGCCCGCAGCTTCAACAATTAGCTCAGTCGCACTTCCCTGATGATTGTAATTTTCCTGAGGTCCTCCCTCTTTACATTTCCCAATTTACAGCTATTTCTGGGACGTTACTTGTATTCTCTATAGTGTAGACCAACACAAAATTCCTGTTCAATTCATTTGGGTTACGGGATTATGGGTTTAGGGTGGGGCCTGACCCTAGGAGGGTGCCGTTTCAGAGGGTCGGTATACTCGATGGGCCGAATGGCCTCCTTCTGTGCTGTAGGGTTTCTATGATTCTATCTGCATCTCTTTATTTTCCATCATTACTTCCCTGGCTTCCTTCCTGTAGGATCAATGCACACTTTCTTTACTCTTATTTAAATATCTATAAAAACTCTTACTATCCACCTTTATATTTCTAGCTAGCTTCCTCTCGTACTCTAAATTTTCCCTCCTTATTTTTTTTCATTCTTTGCTGTTCAATCTTTTGATCTGCCACCCGTCTTTGTGCAATTTATATGCTTTTTCTTTATGTTTGATACGATCTTTAACTTTTTGAGCTAATCCCAGATGGTGGGTCCTCCCCTTGGAAGTTTTCTTTCTCATTTGCATGTATCTATTCTGTGTATTCTGAATATTTCCATTTAAAGTCTGCCACTGCATCTTTATTGACCTATCCCTTAATGTCATTTTCCAGTTCACTTTAGCTTGCTCTGCCTTCATAATTGCCCTTGTCTCCACTTCATCCACTTCTCTCTCCACCATGGGCGGCACTGTGGCACGGTCTTTAACACTGCTGCCTCAAAGTTCCAGCTTCCTGGGTTCAATTCCAGCCTAGGGTGACTGTGCGGAGTTTGCACTTCATCCCCGTGTCTGCGTGGGTTTCCTCCGGGTGCTCCGGTTTTCTCCCACAGTCCAAAGATGTGCAGGTTCGCTGAGTTGGCCATGTTAAATTGCCCTTAGTGTCCAAAAGGTTAGGTGGGGTTCCAGGTTACGGAGATTGGGCGGTGGCGTGGGGTTAGGTAAGATGCTCTTTCCAAAGGCCGTTGCGGACCCGATGGGCCTGGTGGCCTCCTTCTGCACTGTCAGTTCTATGATCTCACCTCACTATCTATTTCTTTGATCAAGCTTTTTGTCACCGTTAATACTACCTCTCTTCATAACTCAGGACCTGTTTCCCATGGGCGGGATTCTCCCAGCCCTGGGCCGGGCTGGAGAATCCCCGGGACCGGGCCACTCCGCCCCGACGCCGGCCCACGATTCTCTGCAGAACGAAGAATCGGTGCCATTGGCACCGGCGTGGTTAGTGCGGCACAGTCGCGGGCCGCTGTACGCGGCCAGCCGCCGATTCTCCGGCCAGGATGGGCTGAGCGGCCGTGAAAAAAAAAGGAGTCCCGCCGCCGCCGTCCACACCTGTTCGCAGACGGCGGGAACTCTGCTGCAAGGGTCGTGTGGCAGCCTGTGGGGGGGGAAGTGGGGCTCCGACCCCAGAGGGGGCCACCGATGCGGCCTGGCCCGCGATCGGGGCCCACCGATCGGCGGGCCGGCCTCTCGGTCCCCCGGCCTCTTTTCCAACGCGCCGGCCCCTGTACTCCTGCGCCATGTTGCGTCGGGGTCGGCGCTCATTGGCACCGGCGCCACTGCATATGCACGGATCCCGCGGCGCACAGTTCATGCCGGGATCGGCAGCTGGAGCTGCGCGAACGGCTCTAGTGCCATGCTGGCCCCCTGTAGGGGCCAGAATTACCCCTGGCAGCGGCCCGTTCACGCCGTCGTAAAACGCGACGGCATTTACAACGGCGTGGATACTCTGCCGCGGGATGGGAGAATCCCGCCCCATATTCTTATTTTTGAAATGCCTTGAGATTTTTAAGAAAAATTTAAGTTTGCTATATAAATTGTTGTTGTTCCTGGCGCTTCCCTTTCTAATGGAGCTGCTATTGTTCTTGTTTCATTGACTGCACATCAGCAGTTTTGTGCCTTATTGAAACCTGACATATCAGCCTGGAAATGAATGTTAAAATGAATTCCCATGCTATTTGTGTGTTATAAAGCAATAATATTGGAAATGCAGAGGGGCTCCCAGCTCCTATTTGATTCAAATTGCTTCTTGAAGGACGTGGCTTTGTGGCATTGAATTTTCTGAGAGATATATGCACTTAATAAATGGTTAATTTTTGAGATAATGATAGCATAAGAGATCTTGGAAGATACCCATTTTTATTGTGGAATGGCCCTTTGTTAACAAAGAAAAAACATAGAACATAGAAAAATACAGCACAGAACAAGCCCTTCGGCCCACGATGTTGTGCCGAACCTTTGTCCTAGATTAATCATAGATTATCATTGAATTTACAGTGCAGAAGGAGGCCATTCGGCTCAGTGAGTCTGCACCGGCTCTTGGAAAGAGCACCCTACCCAAAGCCAACACCTCCACCCAACACTAAGGGCAATTTTGGACACGAAGGGCAATTTATCATGGCCAATCCACCTAACCTGCACATCTTTGTACTGTGGGAGGAAACCGGAGCACCCGGAGGAAACCCACGCAGACACGGGGAGGATGTGCCGACTCCGCACAGACAGTGACCCAAGCCGGAATCGAACCTGGGACCCTGGAGCTGTGAAGCAATTGTGCTATCCACAATGCTACCGTGCTGCCCTTAAGAACAAATAAATCTACACTATATCATTTTACCGTAATCCATGTACCTATCCAATAGCTGCTTGAAGGTCCCTAATGTTTCCGACTCAACTACTTCCACAGGCAGTGCATTCCATGCCCCCACTACTCTCTGGGTAAAGAACCTACCTCTGACATCCCCCCTATATCTTCCACCATTCACCTTAAATTTATGTCCCCTTGTAATGCTTTTTTCCACCCGGGGAAAACGTCTCTGACTGTCTACTCTATCTATTCCCCTGATCATCTTATAAACCTCTATCAAGTCGCCCCTCATCCTTCTCCGTTCTAATGAGAAAAGGCATAGCACCCTCAACCTTTCCTCGTAAGACCTACTCTCCATTCCAGGCAACATCCTGGTAAATCTCCTTTGCACCTTTTCCAAAGCTTCCACATCCTTCCTAAAATGAGGCAACCAGAACTGTACACAGTACTCCAAATGTAGCCTTACCAAAGTTTTGTACAGCTGCATCATCACCTCACGGCTCTTAAATTCAATCCCTCTGCTTTTTTGTTTTTTTAAATATATTTTATTCAAGATTTTTGGCCAAACATAACAGTACGTAGTGTTTCTTTTACACAACAATAAAGCAATATAAATAACAGTGGCCAGTTTTAAACAAATAAATAAATAATATATAAACATAAACAAAAACAAAACTGAATGGCAACTGCCTTGTCCAAAATAAATACTCTCCAAAAATACAATCCAACAATCCAATATACAATTACCTATAACAACTACCTATACATATTATACATATACAATAACATCTCTGAGAGTCCGTTCGATTCCTCCTCCACCGCCCCCCCCCCCCCCCCCCCCGGGTTGCTGCTGTTGTCTACTTCTTTTCCATTCCCTCTATCTTTATGTGAGGTAATCGACGAACGGTTGCCACTGCCTGGTGAACCCCTGAGCCGAACCCCTTAACACGAACTTAATCCGTTCTAACTTTATGAACCCTGCCATGTCGTTTATCCAGGTCTCCACACCCGGGGGTTTGGCTTCCTTCCACATTAACAATATCCTGCGCCGGGCTACTAGGGATGCAAAGGCCAACACGTCAGCCTCGCTCGCCTCCTGCACTCCCGGCTCTTCTGCAACCCCAAATATAGCCAACCCCCATCTTGGTTCGACTCGGACCCCCACCACCTTCGAAAGCACCTTTGCCACCCCCACCCAGAACCCCTGTAGTGCCGGGCATGACCAGAACATGTGGGTGTGATTCGCTGGGCCTCTCGAGCATCTCGCACACCTATCCTCTACCCCAAAAAATTTACTGAACCAGCCGTGCTCCAGTCATATGCGCCCTGTGTAACACCTTAAATTGTATCAGGCTTAGCCTGGCACACGAGGACGATGAGTTTACCCTACGTAGGGCATCAGCCCACAGCCCCTCCTCAATCTCCTCCCCCAGCTCCCCTTCCCACTTCCCTTTCAGCTCATCCACCATGATCTCCCCCTCGTCCCTCATTTCCCTGTATATGTCCGACACCTTACCATCCCCCACCCATGTCTCTGAGATCACTCTATCCTGCACCTCCTGCGTCGGGAGCTGCGGGAATTCCCTCACCTGTTGCCTCGCGAAAGCCCTCAATTGCATGTACCGAAATGCATTCCCTTGGGGCAACCCATATTTTTCCGTCAGCGCTCCCAGACTCGCAAACGTCCCATCTACAAACAGATCTCTCAGTTGTACTACCCCAGCTCTTTGCCATGCTCCAAATCCCCCATCCATTCTCCCCGGAACGAACCTATGATTGTTTCTTATCGGGGACCGCACCGAAGCTCCCGTCCTTCCCCTATGCCGTCTCCACTGCCCCCAAATTTTCAATGTAGCCACCACCACCGGGCTTGTCGTGTATTTCTTTGGTGAGAATGGCAACTGTGCCGTCACCATTGCTTGTAGGCTAGTCCTCCTGCAGGACGCCCTCTCCAATCTCTTCCACGCCGCTCCCTCCCCTTCTCCCATCCACTTACACACCATTGAAACATTGGCGGCACAGTAGTACTCACTCAGGCTCGGTAGTGCCAGCCCCCCCCTGTCCCTACTGCGCTGCAAGAATCCCCTCCTCACTCGCGGGGTCTTCCCAGCCCACACAAAACTCATAATACTTTTCTCAATTCTTTTGAAAAAAGCCTTCGTGATCACCACCGGGAGGCACTGAAACACAAAAAGGAATCTTGGGAGGACCACCATTTTAACCGCCTGCACCCTACCTGCCAGTGACAGGGACACCATGTCCCATCTCTTAAAGTCCTCCTCCATCTGTTCCACCAACCACGTTAAATTAAGCCTGCGTAATGTACCCCAATTCTTGGCTATCTGGATCCCCAAGTACCGGAAGTCCCTTGTTACCTTCCTCAATGGTAAATCCTCTATCTCTCTGCTCTGCTCCCCTGGATGCACCACAAACAACTCACTTTTCCCCATGTTCAGTTTGTACCCTGAAAAATCCCCAAACTCCCCAAGTATCCGCATTATCTCTGGCATCCCCTCCGCCGGGTCCGCCACATATAGCAACAAATCATCCGCATACAGAGATACCCGGTGTTCTTCTCCCCCCCTGAGTACTCCCCTCCACTTCCTGGAACCCCTCAATGCTATGGCCAGGGGTTCAATCGCCAGTGCAAACAATAACGGGGACAGAGGACATCCCTGCCTCGTCCCTCTATGGAGCCGAAAATAGTCAGACCCCCGTCCATTCGTGACCACGCTCACCATCGGGGCCCTATACAGCAACTGTACCCACCTGATATACCCATCCCCAAAACCAAATCTCCTCAGCACCTCCCACAAATAATCCCACTCCACTCTATCAAATGCTTTCTCGGCATCCATCGCCACCACTATCTCCGCTTCCCCCTCTGGTGGGGGCATCATCATTACCCCTAGCAGCCTCCGTATATTTGTATTTAGCTGTCTCCCCTTCACAAACCCAGTTTGGTCCTCATGAACCACCCCCGGGACACAATCCTCTATCCTCATTGCCATTACCTTGGCCAGAATCTTAGCGTCCACATTCAGGAGGGAAATGGGCCTGTGGGACCCGCATTGCAGCGGGTCTTTTTCCTTCTTTAGGAGGAGCGATATCATTGCCTCTGACATAGTCGGGGGCAGCTGCCCCCTTTCCCTCGCCTCATTAAAGGTTCTCATCAGTAGCGGGGCGAGCAAGTCCATATATTTCCTATAGAATTCAACTGGGAATCCGTCTGGTCCCGGGGCCTTCCCCGCCTGCATACTCCCAATCCCTTTCACCACTTCCTCCGTCTCAATCTGTGCTCCCAGTCCCACCCTCTCCTGCTCCTCCACCTTGGGAAATTCCAGCTGATCCAGAAAGCACATCATTCTCTCCTTCCCATCCGGGGGCTGAGCTTCATATAATCTTTCGTAAAATGCCTTGAACACTCCATTCACTCTCTCCGCTCCCCGCTCCATCTCTCCCTCCTCATCTCTCACCCCCCCTATCTCCCTCGCTGCTCCCCTTTTCCTCAGTTGGTGGGCCAGCAACCTGCTCGCCGTCTCCCCGTATTCGTACTGTACACCCTGTGCCTTCCTACATTGTGCCTCTGCATTACCCGTAGTCAACAAGTCAAATTCTACATGTAGCCTTTGCCTTTTCCTGTACAGTCCCTCCTCCGGTGCCTCCGCATATTGTCTGTCCACCCTCAGGAGTTCTTTCAACAACCGCTCCCTTTCCCTACCCTCCTTCTTTCCTTTATGTGCCCTAATAGATATCAGCTCCCCTCTAACCACAGCCTTCAGCGCCTCCCAGACCACTCCCACCTGTACCTCCCCATTATCATTGAGTTCCAAGTACCTTTCAATACACCCCCTCACCCTTAAGCAGCCCCCCTCATCTGCCAATAATCCAATGTCCATTCTCCAGGGTGGACACTGTTGTTTTTCTTCCCCTATCTCCAGGTCCACCCAATGTGGAGCATGATCCGAAATGGCTATAGCCGTGTGCTCCGTCCCCGTCACCTTTGGGATCAGTGCCCTTCCCAGAACAAAAAAGTCTATCCGGGAATAAACATTGTGGACATAGGAGAAAAACGGAAACCCCTTACTCCTAGGTCTACTAAATCTCCAGGGGTCTACTCCTCCCATCTGCTCCATAAAGTCCTTAGGCGCCCTAGCTGCAGCCGGCCTCCTTCCGGTCCTGGACCTCGATCTGTCTAGCCCTGGGTCCAGCACCGTATTAAAATCTCCACCCATTATCAACTTCCCCACTTCTAGGTCCGGGATTCGTCCTAACATACGCCTCATAAAGTTGGCATCATCCCAGTTCGGGGCATACAGGTTCACTAATACCACTGCCTCCCCTTGCAATTTGCCACTCACCATCACGTATCTGCCCCCACTATCCGCCACTATAGTCTTTGCCTCAAACATTACCCGCTTCCCCACTAGTATGGCCACCCCCCTGTTTTTTGCGTCTAGCCCCGAATGAAACACCTGCCCCACCCATCCTTTGCGTAGTCTGACCTGGTCTATCAGCTTCAGATGCGTCCCCTGAAGCATAACCACATCTGCCTTAAGTTTCTTTAGGTGTGCGAGTACCCGTGCCCTCTTAATCGGCCCATTCAGCCCTCTCACATTCCAAATGATCAACCGGGTTGGGGGGCTCTTTACCCCCCCCTTGCCGATTAGCCATCTCCTTTTCCAATCCAGCTCCTCACCCGGTT
This sequence comes from Scyliorhinus torazame, assembly GCF_047496885.1. Classification (NCBI taxonomy): domain Eukaryota; kingdom Metazoa; phylum Chordata; class Chondrichthyes; order Carcharhiniformes; family Scyliorhinidae; genus Scyliorhinus; species Scyliorhinus torazame. The sequence goes on from NC_092711.1 coordinate 265,064,435, forward strand.
CCCACGTAGCCGTATCTCCCCCAAGCGGCGGCCCCCGGCCCCACCAACCCCCCCAATACCAGCTCCCCCTTCTCCCCAGCAGCAGCAACCCAATTAACCCCCCCCCCCCCGCAAGATCCCAAACTAGCGTAATTGCACCCCCCATGTTGCTCCCAGAAGTCAGCAAACTCTGGCCGACCTCGGCTTCCCTCCGTGACCTCGGCTCACACTGTGCAAGGCCCCCTCCTTCCTGCTTCCCTGTTCCCGCCGTGATTACCATAGCGTGGGAACAAAGCCCGCGCTTCTCTTTTGGCCCCGCCCCCAATGGCCGGCGCCCTCAGCTCCTCATCCTCCCTCCCCCACGACATGGGGAAGAGAGAAAAGTTACAGGGTCGCAGGATTAACAACTTGGGAAGTCATCTCTTCCCTCTTTTCCCCCCCTTCATCCCACATATTCACCCCCCCACTTTGTCCCAAACGTTCTTTTTATGGCCCGCTCACTCCAGTTTCTCCTCGACAATAAATGTCCACGCCTCATCTGCCGTTTCGAAGTAGTGGTGTTTCCCTTGATGTGTGACCTACAGTCTTGCCGGTTGCAGCATTCCAAATTTAATCTTCCGTTTGTGCAGCACCGCCTTGGCCCGATTAAAGCTTGCCCTCCTTCTCGCCACCTCTGCACTCCAATCTTGATATACGCGGATCACCGCGTTCTCCCACCTACTGCTCCGAGTTTTCTTTGCCCACCTAGGACCATCTCTCTGCCCTTATATCGGAGAAATCTCACCACTATGGCTCGAGGAATTTCTCCAGCCCTCGGTCTTCGCGCCATAACTCGATAGGCTCCCTCCACCTCCAGCGGACCCGTCGGGGCCTCCGATCCCATTAACGATTGCAGCATCGTGCTCACAAATGCCCCGACGTCCGCCCCTTCTACACCTTCGGGAAGACCAAGAATCCTTAAATTCTTCCTCCTCGCATTATTCTCCAGCACCTCCAGCCTTTCCACACACCTTTTGTGTTGTGCCTCATGCATCTCCGTTTTCACCACCAGGCCCTGTATGTCATCTTCATTCTCAGCAGCCTTTGCCTTCACGACCCGAAGCTCCTGTTCCTGGGTCTTTTGCTCCTCCTTTAGCCCCTCAATCGCTTGTAATATCGGGGCCAACAGTTCCTTCTTCATCTCCTTTTTGAGTTCTTCCACGCAACGCCGTAGGAACTCTTGTTGGTCAGGGCCCCATATTAAACTGCCTCCTTCCAACGCCATCTTGCTTTGTGCCTGCCTTCCTGGCCGCTGCTCTAGAGGATCCACCGCAATCCGGCCACCTTCCTCTCTTTTTTCCATCCGTGTCCAGGGGGGATTCCCTTCTGGATTACAGCACAGTGTTTTTTGCCGTTAAATTTGCCGTTGGGGCTCCTATCAAAAGCCCAAAATTCCGTCCCACCGGGAGCTGCCGAAACGTGCGACCTAGCTGGTCATCGCCACACCCGGAAGTCAATTCAATCCCTCTGTTAATGAACGCTAGCACACCATAGGCCTTCTTCACAGCTTTATCCACTTGAGTGGCAACTTTCAAAGATGTATGAACATAGACCCCAAGATCTCTCTGCTCCTCCACATTGCCAAGAACTCTACCGTTAACCCTGTATTCCGCATTCATATTTGTTCTTCCAAAATGGACAACCTCACACTTTTCAGGGTTAAACTCCATCTGCCACTTCTCAGCCCAGCTCTGCATCCTATCTATGTCTCTTTGCAGCCGACAACAGCCCTCCTCACTATCCACAACTCCACCAATCTTCGTATCGTCCTGGAGGTCCCCTCATAATTTCCTGACCCACCCTTCAACCCCCTCATCCAAGTCATTAATGAAAATCACAAGCAGCAGAGGACCCAGAACTGATCCCTGCGGTACGCCACTGGTAACTGGGCTCCAGGCTGAATATTTGTCATCCACCACCACTCTCTGACTTCTATCGGTTAGCCAGTTCATTATCCAACTGGCCAAATTTCCCACTATCCCATGCCTCCTTACTTTCTGCAGAAGCCTACCATGGGGAACCTTATCAAATGCCTTACTAAAATCCATGTACACTACATCCACTGCTTTACCTTCATCCACATGCTTGGTCACCTCCTCAAAGAATTCAATAAAACTTGTAAGGCAAGACCTACCCCTCACAAATCCGTGCTGACTATCCCTAATCACAGTACGAAGTCTGTGAATTGTCTTTACCTCTTTAACCTGGGGTTACCCCATCTCTGGATCTGTAAAGATTTAATCATCTGCTAATGCTCGCATTCCAAGCATTGTCTGGCATCTTTGAATTTGTCTATATATGTGTTTCTGGAACAGACCTCTTCATTCACCTGAGGAAGGAGCAGCGCTCCGAAAGCTAGTGACATCGAAACAAACCTGTTGGACTTTAACCTGGTGTTGTAAGACTTCGTACTGTGCTCACCCCAGTCCAACGCCGGCATCTCCATATTATCCCTAATCAAGCAGTGTCTTTCCAGATGCTCAGAAATCCTATCCTTCAGTACCCTTTCCATGACTTTGCCCACCACCGAAGTAAGACTAACTGGCCTGTAATTCCCAGGGTTATCCCTAGTCCCTTTTTTGAACAGGGGCATGGCATTCGCCACTCTCCAATCCCCTGGAGCATCCCTGTTGACAGTGAGGACGAAAAGATCATTACCAACGACTCTGCAATTTCATCTCTTGCTTCCCATAGAATCCTTGGATATATCCCGTCAGGCCCGGGGGACTTGTCTATCCTCAGGTTTTTCAAAATGCCCAACACATCTTCCTTCCTAACAAGTATTTCCTTGAGCTTACCAGTCTGTTTCACACTGTCCTCTCCAACAACATGCTGCTACATATCTAAACTGCATTGATTTGTATAAAATGAATATTACATCCAGTACTCCACTGGCACTGAAACTGGCTGAGAAGGAAAAAATCGAGAAGAAATGTTTTGCTTGCAATGCTAGACAGGAGAGAATTATTGAAAGTAGAGCCTTAGGAATCTAAGCAAGGTGCTGTGACAGAACTACGCCATCTAATAGATTTCTAGATATGATAACCATCTATATTATTCTAGTATATTTGAGTAGGGGCTGGTTTAGCTTAGTGTGCTAGACAGCTGGTTTGTGAAGCAGAACAAGGACAGCAGCATGGGTTCAATTCCCATACCAGCTGAGAATTCTGAATTCTCCCTCTGTGTACCTGTACAGGCGCCGGAATGTGGGAACTAGGGGCTTTTCACAGTCATTTCATTGCAGTGTTAATGTAAGCCTACTTGTGACAATAAAGATTATTTATTCCATCAATAGCCATCAAAGCCCCTGTGGTTTTCACTGGAGCATTAGTCGGTTTGTGTCCACAGATAGTTGAAGGCGGTCATAGATGTATTATTTGGTAGGGTCAGTAACTTCAATAATTTTGTCACTGATCAACACTATCAGAATAATAGAGCATCAGAACAATTCTAAAGGTTTACTGGCTTTTCAAAGATCCAGAGGGGCATTGGTTGCACCCACGTTACCATTGCAGTTTCTGTGCACAATGCTGTGCCGGAAGTGTCGAATACGTTATCCACAAGTCAAATCCAACTTCAAGCACCATTCATTCAGCATTTATTTATCAAATTATACGTGCAAAATTGTTTTCTTGCTGTAATTGAGAGCTGGCAGTAGCCATTGTTGAACTTAGCTTTGTGGCTTTAAACATGAGATGTTGAGTGCTGGGTAGATGGCACAGCCTCAGCTCGAGGTTTCCTGGCCTTCAAATAATAGAAAATACTGCTCTCTGGTGGATTCGGACCAATCAGGGAACACTCATATTATGCTAATCCACCCACCAGTTTAGAAAGTTTAAAGAACTGAGGTTGAGTTTCCAAATTTTGTGTATGGAGTTTGAACTTTTATGAATTGAATTATTTTGGACTTTCCTTGTACCGAGGTTTGCATTTCTAAGAAAGCACAAGGCCTACTGGTTTGAGTTGAGTGTTCAGCCTCCAGCTGCAAGAAAGGTTGGATGCCCCTGTCCTATATCAACATCTATCTGGCATGCGGGCAGTTGCATAAAGACGGCACATGGAGGGCATGACTTCCATCAACCTAAAACGTGAACTTTGTTTCTCGCTCCAAGATGTTGCCTGACCTGCGTTTTCTGTTATGTTTGTTCAAGGGAAATTGGGTGGGATGCTCCGGTCCGCCAGTTGCGTGTTTCGCGACCGCGCGCCATTCGCTGGCAGCGGGGCTCTATCTTCCCGCCGATTGTCAATGGGATTTCCCATTGTAACGGCGCATGCCTCCATCGGGGCTGCACTGCCAGCGGGAAAACTGAAGCGCAACAACCAGAGAACTCCGGCCATTGTGTCACACTAACCTCATAGAAATTCAATTCAAATTTTATTGTCCATTGGGAAATTCATTATGGGCTTATCAAAATCACATATAAATCATCACAATGAAAAAGAAAAACTACATCATCACAAAATTAAGAGACTAAACTGAAAAAATTAGCAATGTAAAATTCCATCCCTTCATGGTGCAATGCCATTCTGATCGCTATAACATATTCCGTTGGCGGGTGACATGAATTGAAATCCCAAAATATATTCCAGGTTTTGGACATTTTGCAATTTCTGCAAGCGGTCTATTTGTGAGTGCCAGATGTATCCAATCAGATCCCTGTCGATCAAAGAGTTTCCACTTGCCCGGTTGGTCACTGTATAGGAAGATATATTTGCTCACCCAACTGTCAGAAGTGAAAGCTCCTCGTAATATAATCTTTATTATTGTCACAGATAGGCTTACATTGCCGCTGCAATAATGTTACTGTGAATATCCCCGAGTCGCCACACTCCAGCACCTGTTCGGGTACCTGAAGAAGAATTAAGAATGTCCAATTCACCTAACAGCACGTCCTTCGGGACTTGTGGGAGGAAACGGAGGAAACCCATGCAGACACGGCGAGAACGTGCATCACTCTGCACAGACAGTGACCCAAGCCGGAATCGAACCTGGGACCCTGGCACTATTAAGTAACAATGCTAACCACTGTGCTACCGTGATGCCCTTTACGGTGGTTCGCCATCTCTGGGACAAGGCAATCTAAAAACACAGGAGTTAGTCTGAAACCTAGGGAGACCGTCTCCCTATTGTATACAGTCTTCTATAGCCGGGTGAGTAGGGGTATGAGTAATAGGAGGACGTTTTCATGGTGCTAAATGCTGCTTGTTCCACCAGAACTTTGTTACATCTTTGGGCTGAGCAGGACGTCTTGGTCAGGAGGAGAAGCAGGAAGAGCAACGAAAATACAGAACTAGTCTGCTGGTCTCTCTCCTGATCGCAGCTCATCTCTCCTGGTTTCTGCCCTGGCTCCAGCCACTGTGGTTCTGCAGACTCTGTACTGAGGTTGAATGGTGTAGTCAGTCACACTTCTCTCCTCCCACTGTGATAAATGTAGGATCTTAGACATAGGATTATAAGTATTTGGTGAAGTAAGGGCTTGCACAGTGGTTAACACTGTTGCGTCACAGCGCCAGGGACCTGGGTTCGATTCCCGGCATGGGTCACTGTCTGCGGAATCTGCATGTTCTACCCATGTCTGCGTGGGTTTCCTCCAGGAGCTCCGGTTTCCTCCCACAAAAGTCCCTAAAGATGTGCAAGTTAGGTGAATTGGACATCCTGAATTCTCCCTCAGTGTACCCGAACAGGCTCCGTAGTGTGGCGACTAGGACATTTTCACAGTAACTTCATTGGAGTGTTAGTGTAAGCCTACTTGTGACACTAATAAAGATTATTATTATAAAATACTGGGTTAGAATGTGTTTGACTGCTGAAGTCATGTATTTTAAAGAATCTTGGTCTGAAAAACAACAAAGGTTTTAGGAACCAGATGTGCAATTATTCATCGTAAAAGGCTTGGGCTAATACAATTTAGTTTTGATTAAGGAGATTGCCTGGAGAGTTAATTAGATTTCAGCTTGGTGAGATAATGTCATTGCTGAGTAGATCTAAGACATCAGACATTTTGAGAAAGTATTTTCAGTGGAGTTCTGATCTGGCTGAAAGGTGTGCACAGTGAAACAGTTCTGCTGTCACTGTAAGTTAGTTAAAATAGATTAACTGTATTTAAAGCAGTGCAGACTTGTCTGAGGACAAGGGGGAACCAAACCAAACAAGCTGGTGCATTGATACGAAGAATGGTAATTGCAGCTTCAGTTGAAAATGTCAGACTCTTGGTTTTGACCATAGTTGGCTCAAATACACCAGCTTGCTTGTTATCCCTTGGTTTTCCATTTATTAAATCAAGACCAATCCATTTGAGATTTTTGCGTTCTGGGTTTATTTGGGCTTCGTGGTGGAATGCACAGAGTTTAGCAACCAGGTCTGAAGAATTCTGAGCTGCATTTACTGCCAGTGTCTTTGGAATAACCAACAAGGCTCAGGCAAATTCAGCAATTGCATGCTGCTCACGTGATTCCAAACTAGTTGCGTAGTTCTCCAAGTAGATGGAGAGAGCAGCTTCCACAGCACTACAAAACAAGTTTTGAAGACAAAGTTTTTGCAGGGGTTCTAACCGGAATTAGATCTTTTCTGTAAAGTAGTACCAAGAGACATCTTTCTCAAAGAATAACTCTGTAAAGCAAGTACTTATCTGTTCCATTGCTATTTAAAGTGGATTGAGGACTGAGATGCTGTCAGACCTGCTGTGATTGTCCAATATTTTCTGTTTTGTATCAAGTCTTTAGACCTGGTACAAGGGAGGTTTACCGGGATTATACCAGGAATGAGGGACTTTGGTTACCTATTGAGAACGAGACCACTGAAATTATTCTCCTTTGGGCAGAGAAGGTTGAAGGGAAACTTAATAGATATTCAAAATAATTGAGTTTTGATGGAACAATTGGGGAAAAATTGTTTCCTTCAACAAGTGGGTCAGCAACCAGAAGTCAAAAATTTAACTAGATTGGCAATAGAACTAAAGGAAAATGAGGGGAACTTTCTTCACACAGAAGGAAGCTAATACCTGGAATTCACTACTGAAAGAGTGAAAGAACCAAATCCATAGGGATTTTCAAAAGGCAATTGGCCATGTAATGGAGGACTAGTTTGTAGGATTGTGGGAAAATGCTGAGGCGTGGAATTAAATTTGAAAGTTTTTAAAGAGTTGGGACATGTTTTATGGACCAAATTGCCTCCTAATGTGCTGTAAGATTGTATGATTCCACCCAGCCCTATTGTGGCTGTTTGGTTCTGGTTGCTTTCTAGCACATAACCTGTCACTTGTGCAGAATATTTGATGGCCCGAATGTGTGCTCATTTTTGAGAGCTGGCAGTTTCAGGTCCATCAGTAACTCTTGTGATATGTGGACCTCTCTGTCTGAGATCAAAATTAAGTGTCGGCATGCTGATTGTGAATCACTGGCTCAAGGTTATCTGTATCCTGTTTTCAAACATGGAGATTGACGGATTTCCTGCAGAATTTTGGAGCCCTGTCTTTTTTATGTTTATGTTGACAAGTGGATGTTGGGTCTAACTGCAATGCCCACCTGCAATGCAATATCTGAGCTCATATATTAAGAGTGTTGATTTGGTACCAGAGATAAGAGACTGTGCATGCAATCACTGTGAGAAACCAGTGTTTCCAGGAGAGTAGTGAGAGAGATGAACCTGGTAGGAAAAAGTGACTGGCAGGCTATTCCCTGTCCACTTAAATCAGTAAAAAGGAGTAGCAATCATTCGCAAAGAGCCCTTCAAACAACAAACTTTGGAGTGAATGTCAATTTATAAAATGCTCCAATGTTTGTACAGAGATTAGTTACAAGGCCAGTAGGAAAGAGTAAAGAGAGATAGTAAGAAGTCTTACAACACCAGGTTAAAGTCCAACAGGTTTGTTTCGACTCTTCATTCACCTGAGAAAGGAGCTGTGCGCCGAAAGCTAGTGATTCGAAACAAACCTGTTGGACTTTAACCTGGTGTTGCAAGACTTGTTACTGTGGTCACCCCAGTCCAACGCCGGCATCTCCACATTAAAGAGAGATACGAATTGGAATGTCCCAAAGTACTAAGAACATACAAATTAAACTTTTATTCATAGACATTAGTCAATGCACATATTAATTCACTTGTTAATTGATTTCAAAGTAAAACTTATAATGCTCTATCACCTGATAAAATGTTTAATAATTTAGTTTAATTTTAGTGTCAAACTGTGTTTATTTTTGCAAAAGTATTATGTCACTATCTTCGCTACAGTGCAGAAAACAGGCAGACAATTGATGTTGGTGATATCAGCCACAGACTGCTGAGCAAAATATATAAAGTGTGGGTGAATGAATGTGTCTGTGCGTCATTGTATGTGAGTGGAGTTAATTGTGTGTGATTGTGACAGTGAGTACAAAGAACAAAGTACAAAGAAATGTACAGCACAGGAACAGGCCCTTCGGCCCTCCAAGCCCATGCTGCCCGACTAAACTACAATCTTCTACACTTCCTGGGTCCGTATCCCTCTATTCCCATCCTATTCATGTATTTGTCAAGATGCCCCTTAAATCACACTATCATCCCTGCTTCCACCACCTCCTCCGGTAGCGAGTTCCAGGCACCCACTACCCTCTGTGTAAAAAACTTGCCTCGTACATCTACTCTAAACCTTGCCCCTCTCACCGCAAACCTATGCCCCCTAGTAATTGCCCCCTGTACCCTGGGGAAAAGCCTCTGACTATCCACTCTGTCTATGCCCCTCATAATTTTGTAGACCTCTATCAGGTCGCCCCTCAACCTCCGTCGTTCCAGTGAGAACAAACCGAGTTTATTCAACCGCTCCTCATAGCTAATGCCCTCCATACCTGGCAACATTCTGGTAAATCTCTTCTGCACCCTCTCTAAAGCCTCCACATCCTTCTGGTAGTGTGGCGACCAGAATTGAACACTATACTCCAAGTGTGGCCTAACTAAGGTTCTATACAGCTGCAACATGACTTGCCAATTCTTATACTCAATGCCCCGGCCAATGAAGGCAAGCATGCCGTATGTCTTCTTGACTATCTTCTCCACCTGTGTTGCCCCTTTCAGTGACCTGTGGACCTGTACTCCTAGATCTCTCTGACTTTCAATACTCTTGAGGGTTCTACCATTCACTGTATATTCCCTACCTGCATTAGACCTTCCAAAATGCATTACCTCACATTTGTCCGGATTAAACTCCATCTGCCATCTCTCCACCCAAGTCTCCAAACAATCTAAATCCTGCTGTATCCTCTGACAGTCCTCATCGCTATCCGCAATTCCACTAACCTTTGTGTCGTCTGCAAACTTACTAATCAGACCAGTTACATTTTCCTCCAAATCATTTATATATACTACAAACAGCAAAGGTCCCAGCACTGATCTCTGCGGAACACCACTGGTCACAGCCCTCCAATTAGAAAAGCATCCTTCCATTGCTACTCTCTGCCTTCTATGACCTAGCCAGTTCTGTATCCACGTTGCCAGCTCACCCCTGATCCTGTGTGACTTCACTTTTTGTACTAGTCTACCATGAGGGACCTTGTCAAAGGCCTTACTGAAGTCCATATAGACAACATCCACTGCCCTACCTGCATCAATCATCTTTGTGACCTCCTCGAAAAACTCTATCAAGTTAGTGAGACACGACCGCCCCTTCACAAAACCATGCTGCCTCTCACTAATACATCCATTTGCTTCCAAATGAGAGTAGATCCTGTCTCGAAGAATTCTCTCCAGTAATTTCCCTACCACTGAAGTAAGGCTCACCAGCCTGTAGTTCCCTGGATTTTCCTTGCTACCCTTCTTAAACAGAGGAACAACATTGGCTATTCTCCAGTCCTCCGGGACATCACCTGAAGACAGTGAGGATCGAAAAATTTCTGTCAAGGCCTCAGCAATTTCCTCTCCAGCCTCCTTCAGTATTCTGGGGTAGATCCCATTAGGCCCTGGGGACTTATCTACCTTAATATTTTTTAAGACACCCAACACCTCGTCGTTTTGGATCTCAATGTGACCCAGGCTATCTACACACCCTTCTCCAGACTCAACATCTACCAATTGCTTCTCTTTGGTGAATACTGATGCAAAGTATTCATTTAGTCCCTCGCCCATTTCCACTGGCTCCACACATAGATTCCCTTGCCTATCCTTCAGTGGGCCAACCCTTTCCCTGGCTACCCTCTTGCTTTTTATGTACGTGTAAAAAGCCTTGGGATTTTCCTTAACCCTATTTGCCAATTACTTTTCGTGACCCCTTCTAGCCCTCCTGACTCCTTGCTTAAGTTCCTTCCTACTTTCCTTATATTCGACACAGGCTTCGTCTGTTCCCAGCCTTTTAGCCGTGACAAATGTCTCCTTTTTCTTTTTGACGAGGCCTACAATATCTCTCGTTATCCAAGGTTCCCGAAAATTGCCGTATTTATCCTTCTTCCTCGCAGGAACATGCCGGTCCTGAATTCCTTTCAACTGACACTTGAAAGCTTCCCACATGTCAGATGTTGATTTGCCCTCAAACATCCGCCCCCAATCTAGGTTCTTCAGTTCCCACCTAATATTGTTATAATTAGCCTTCCCCCAATTTAGCACATTCACCCTATGACTACTCTTATCCTTGTCCACCAGCACTTTAAAACTTACTGAATAGTGGTCACTGTTCCTGAAATGCTCCCCAACTGAAACTTCTACCACCTGGCCGGGCTCATTCCCCAATACCAGGTCCAGTACCGCCCCTTCCCTAGTTGGACTGTCTACATATTGTTTTAAGAAACCCTCCTGGATGCTCCTTACAAACTCTGCCCCGTCTAAGCACCTGGCACTAAGCGAGTCCCAGTCAATATTGGGGAAGTTGAAGTCTCCCATCACCACAACCCTGTTGTTTTTACTCTTTTGCAAAATCTGTCTACCTATCTGCTCCTCTATCTCCCACTGGCTGTTGGGAGGCCTGTAGTAAACCCCCAACATTGTGACTGCACCCTTCTTATTCCTGATCTCTACCCATATAGCCTCACTGCCCTCTGAGGTGTCCTCCCATAGTACAGCTGTGATATCCTCCCTAACCAGTAGCGCAACTCCGCCAGCCCTTTTACATCCCCCTCTATCCCGCCTGAAACATCTAAATCCTGGAACATTTAGCTGCCAATCCTGCCCTTCCCTCAACCAGGTCTCTGGAATGGCAACAACATCATAGTTCCAAGTACTAATCCAAGCTCTAAGTTCATCTGCCTTACCCGTAATACTTCTTGCATTAAAACATATGCACTTCAGGCCACCAGACCCGCTGTGTTCAGCAACTTCTCCCTGTCTGCTCTGCCTCAGAGCCACACTGTCCCTATTCCCTAGTTCTCCCTAATGCTCTCACCTTCTGACCTATTGCTCCCGTGCCCACCCCCCTGCCATACTAGTTTAAACCCTCCTGTGTGACACTAGCAAACCTCGCGGCCAGGATATTTATGCCTCTCCAGTTTAGATGCAACCCGTCCTTCTTATATAGGTCACACCTGCCCCGAAAGAGCTCCCAGTGGTCCAGATAACGGAAGTTGCGGATGAGTGAGTACATGCTTGTCACTGGGTGTAGTTGGGTACAAATGTATCATAAAATCATATAAATTTATGGCAGGGGAAGAGGTCATATCAGTTGGTGTGAGTGGGTGGTTAGCTATATGTATGGGTGTGTTTGTCACTGTGGTTGAATGAGTGTGAATATGAAAGTGAGTGACTATGAGATTGACAAGGTGCTTGGGTGTGGTGGATTGGTTACAAGAGGCTGTGGGTCAGTTCTGTGATACCTGATGATTCCGCTGACCAATGTTGTATAATTACAAGCTGCAGAGGAATCTAAAAGAGTACAGCACGCACTGTAGCTGTCGTGCAGCCAAGTCACAAGGCTTTGTGGGAGTTTTTTTTGCTTTTCACTTTACCACTGCACCAACTTTACAATCCCTCATGTCTCATGATTTACTTTAAGAATAATTAACCTTCAATTCACAATTATTTGAATTCACTGAAATACATATTAAAGATAAACTAACAGCTGTCTTCAATTCCCAGTGTTCCAGGAACTACAGATAATTTCTAACATTAGTCAATTGTCCAGAGGAATGTAATTACAATTGGTTATCCAATTACCTACCAATTCTTTTCAGCTATCTGATCTAACTATGCATTTTTCTATCTAACACAGTTAGAATCATTATAAGACCACAATCACAGGCAATAATCAGAATCTATTTATAATGAATTTAATTAGTTCATTTCTCAGTCTTATTACATTTTTTAACCATATTTTTCTCATGCCCCTTTCCACATAGGTTGTGTGTCACCGCCCACCATTTTTCTTTCCTTTCTTGAATGCACTAACACTTTGCTGGAGTACGAGTCTATAGGTGTCAAGCCTTGGTCCAGACATGGACAAAAGACCAAATTCCAGGGGTGAGGTGACATCAAGGCAGCATATGACTGAATGTGACATCAAGGAGCCCCTGCAAAACTGAATTATGAGAAAACACTTCACTGGTTGGAGTCATACCTCGCACAAATAAAAATGGTTGTTGTTGTTGAAAGTTTATTATTTTAGCCCTAAGACATCATTGCTGGAGCTCTTCAGAGCAGTGTACTGGGCCCAACCATTTTCAATTGCTTCAACAATGGCCTCCCCTCCATAAGGCGGCGGGAAGTGGGGATGTTCACTGATTGATTATGCAATGTTCAGTTCCATTTGCAACTCTCCAGAAACTGAAGCTGAGCAACAAGAGTACCACGCAATGACTATCTCCACCAAGAGAGAATCTAACCATCTCCACTTGACATTCAATAGTATTACTCTTGCTGAATCCCCCATCATCAAAATCCAGGGGTTCACCATTGACCAGAAATTTAACTGGACCAACCTTTAAGTACTGTGAGCACAAAAGCAGGTCACAGGCTGTGAATTCTGTGTTGAGTAACTCAGCATCCAATTCCCAAAGCCTGTCCACTATCTACAAGGCACAAGTCAGGAGCATGATCGAAATATTCTATGTCATACTCTGTAGGTTGGTCGAAGTAAATGATAAACTACAGAACATCTAATTTAAATAATTTATTATTTAACAACGATGTGATAAAGATAACTAAGATAAATAAAATAATGAACTACCAACACTAATTAACTATTGTTAAGCTACTGCGAAATACATCTGTCTCCAAGCATGACCTACCCCCAACTCCCAGAACCAGAGTCACATGGTGGGTTAATACTGCCACGTAGTGGCTGAAGGTTGTGCATAACATTATGTACATAACTGCTTTATGCATATCCTCACATCCCCTTTCCTTCAGAGAGTGAAATTATTTACATGCATTGGGATGTTCTTTACATTACATCATGATATGCATAACTATTTACATGTTCAGGTTTCTTTTTACAGTCTGTCAAAAGTTAAGTCCTTCTGCCTTGTGCATGATTCTTGTAGACCTTCTCAGAGTTTGCTGAACTTGCAATGGTTCTTCATTTTCTGTAATGGTTGTAGGTTGCGTTTGATGTTCCACGTGTGTTGATGTGTCATCCTCTTTTTGCGTTTGTTGCGTGGGTTCTTTAGATGTTTTAGGACTGTTGCGTGCTTCTTCTGATGGTTGCATATAATGCTTTGAGGCATTTTGTAGACTCATCGGCAAACATTTTTGCGGATTTGGCTTGACATCTCTCCCTCGCTTTTTCTTTTTATAAATTTGGAGTACCCAATTCATTTTTCCAATTAAGGGGCAATTTAGCGTCGCCAATCCACCTACCCTGCACATCTTAAACACAGGGAGAATGTGCAAACTCCACATGGACAGTGACCCGAGCCGGGATCGAACCTGGGACCTTGGCGCCGTGAGGCAGCTGTGCTAACCACTGTGCCACCACGCTGCCCTCCCTTGCCTTATTTTTTGACAGAGTGGTTGCTTTTCTATTTCTGGATGAGTAGATTTCTCCAACACTTAGACCTGAAGCAGTTTGCACCGTGTGCCTTTTGTTTACTTCCTGCACTGTGTACAGATGTTCACTCTCCTGCACTGTGTGTAGTTTTGAAACATTGTGGTGATATCCCGAAGGATTCCCGGCCGATAGACCGTGTCTTTTGCTCTCTTTTTATTTCCATTATGCTCTGCATGGAGCTCGCTTCCCTTTATTCAGAGCAAGACTCCATCTTCGACACTCGGCTCTGTTCTCGCACTGGAGTAGGATTCTCTGGCACATCCTTCACGAAGATATCTTCTCACCTTCTGCAACATTAATTCCTTCTTCATTTCTCCTCTTAGTGAGACACCATCAATACAGGACATCCATTGTGGACGTTCCTTATTGAGCTTCTTTATACATACCATTGAATTAACCCTGTCTGTGGGGGCTTCAATACACTTGATGACCCCCAAAGCAGTCATTCTATCGAGCTCTGCCTTTAGTTTGTCACTTAATGGTGCTGGGACACACCTGGGTGCATGAATCACAGTCTATGCCTCTTCCTTTAATTGAATCCTGTAGGTATATGGCAACGCACCAAAACCGTGGCAAATTTCAGGAAAATCATTCAGAATGGAGTCTCCTGAAGGAAGAGGGCTCCTGTTGCAGCACTGTAGACTCGGTGGACTAGCTGCAGTTCCTCACATGCCTCAACTCCAATTAATGACTCGCGGTCTGGCGCCACCACAGAGAATTTCAACATGTGCATTTTATTCTTTATCTCAGCCTCAAGCTCACAAGCTCCTAGCGACGAGATTTTGTTACCATTATAATCTTTTCGCAATATCGTTCAGGTAATTATTTTGGTGCAACCCGCAGCTTTTTTACATCGAAGAGCTTGATGAGGTTGGCCCACGCACCAGTGTCGAGCTTGACTGTTATCACTGTGCCATTTATCTTTAATGGCACTGTCCATTTATCCTCATGATTCTCTGCATTCAATCCACTATTCCAACAGATAGGTACAAAAACATTGTTATTTGTTGTGACTTGAGTCTCCCTGTCCTCGCTAGACATCATGTCCACAAAGAATGTGTCCTCTAGGCACACTTCATCAATAGCGCTGATACTCTTTGTCTGTTCAGGCCTTCTTCTGAATAACACTGGGCTGCAAAATTATTTCTGCCATTGCAAATAGAACATGTTTTTCCATAAGCAGGGCATTGCCGTAGCAAATGCCTTCTGCCACATCGTGAACATAAAATGGGGGATCTGCTTTGAGGCAAGCTCACTAGCGTGACATATTTGAATCGCACTTTCAAGTTGCAGGTCTGTTTCCCGCAGAAGCTGTTCGCGCACTTTATCATTAGAGATTTCAAAAACTATTTGATCTCATATCATCGACGCCTGGAGCATGCTGAAGTTGTACAACTGCGCTTCAATCGCAAGTCAGTAAGGAAGCTATTGAATGCCTCTCCCATGTTCTGGGTGCGCGTACTTAATATATAGCGGTCAAAGATTTCATTTTGTTTAGGGGAGCAGTGTCGATCAATTTGTTTAAGCACTTCATTGAAGCTTCTGCTGCCAGCCTTGTTTTCAAAAACAACATTGTTGTATATCTCAATTGCTTGGGGACCTGCTACAGTGAGCAGCAACACGATACGCCTCTCGTCAGGCTGTGCCTGCAGACCAAGGGCTGCAACATAGAATTTAAACTGTTGCTTCAACACCCTCCAACTTTCATCTACATTACCAGTAATCTGAAGCTGCTGAGGTGCCTTGATGCCTTCCATCCCAGACTTTGAGGTTTTACCCTGCGTTGAGCACGAGATGTCAGTAGCTAGCAAGGTTAGTAGCAAAGATGCATTGTCTTCTTTTTTTTTTCAAAGTTATCTGGGAATGCCTGATTTACTCTACCATTTGCCAGGGGCAGCAAGCCCAATTTTATTGCTCTCAAACTCAGCTAATGTCAGACATTCCACACAAAATTGAGCTCAGATCTCTACCTTCTAAAAAATTTGTGGTTTAGTAATATATCCAATAATGATCAATCTGCATTAATACCCAATGTAACTTGTAACACCAATCCAGTTATCAAAAAAAATATTTGTGCGTGATGCAGTCAGATACATGGGGACTACAGGTGACCGTTAACGGATACAATGTTCACTGCAGTTAGATACATCAAGTTGCAAGTGGTCGATCCAGGTTACAGTACCTACTGCAGTCAGATATACTGGCGCTAGGTTATCAATCTCTGATGTAGTGTGTACAGCAGTCAGATATGGAGGCTGCAGGCGATCAAATATGAGAAGTAGTTCCTCCTCATCTCAGTTTTAAATCTACCACCTCTCCACCTATATCCGTGACCTCTCATTCTAGGTTGCCCCACAAGGGGGAACATTTGGTCTACGTTTACTTTATCAATCCCAAATTTAGTATTTATACACCTCGATCAGATCCCCTCTCATCCTTCTAAACTCCAGCGAGTATAACCAAATTGTTCATCCATGAACTCTTTCATCCCCGGAATCAATCTGGTGAACCTCCTTCCAACTTCCTCCAATGGCACATCCTTCCTCAAATAAGATCAAAACTGGACTCCAGATGTTGTCTCACCAACACCCTATACAATTGCAACTACACTTCTCTACTTTTATACTCCAGTTTTGCCATAAACATTTGCCTTATTTATTACATGCTGCATACGGACTTTCTGTGGTTCATGAACAAAGATGCCCAGATCCCTCTGCCTAGACGCACTGGTTTGCATTGTCCATCGACATTTTGTGATTCTTGTTGGAAATTGATGAAGTCAGCTGACAACAGGTTTTGTTTGGGCTGTGACATGATCCATAATCTAGATTCACACATGGAAGTGACCACTTTGTTACCGTTCTCGGAACAGCACCCCAGCCAGAGGAGGGCCTCCTTCCAGTGAGATGAAAACATTCAGGAATCATATTCATGGGGAGGACAAAGAGAGATCCACTAATTGATATTGTAATCGCCTTGCTATGATCAGGTTAAATCTATGGATTTCCAAATCTTCCAGTTACATTTTTAAAAAACCACACAAATAAACCTAGAATATCTTAACTAATGTCATGAACACGTTCATAAATGAATGGAGAGACTCAGAGAATAAACGTAGGCTCCAGCGTTGTGTTATCATTTTATTCCGATGCAGAAACGCTTCAAAGAAGCTTTGTGGTTAAAGGACAGGATGGGGGGGGGGAGAAAAAAAGATGCGTTAAAAGTAGAACACACAGCGGGAGAAAAACCCTTAGCAAGACCGGTCAGGAAAGGTCTGATGTAAACTGCGCGCAAGTTCCCTTTGATCCTTGAGTTGGGAGGGCTCCGCTGTACTGTGTGTCCTGTTACACCACAGAGAACAATTATGATACAAAGGCATCGTGATGCCCATCGCGGTGGACGCGGGTAGGGCCCAGTCCACACAGCCTCGGTTCATGATATCACAAGTAATGGAGTACAATATCGGAAATGCTGCGGTGACATTATCAGGTGTTTCTGAATCTCCTTCAGGATAACCAGATATCTGGTGGCTGGCTTCCACCGTCATTATTTAGGCTGGACAATGCCGTGAGTAATCTTCCTCCACCGCCACAAGACTCTTCACACTTTTGGCATCACCACAGCATTGGAAAATATATTTTCAGACTAATATGTGATGAATACGATATTTCAATAAAATGTTATATGCGGTATGTTTAAATCATAACTGACATTTATATTTTTAATATAAAGACCCAGAGGCACACTCCAGATCGGTTTTTCTCTTATGCTGTTTTCTCCTGAGTCAGAGTTCTGCAGGTGCATTTCTGCATCAAAATAAAAATAATCAAGTTCCATTATTAATTGTTCAGTTTATTGAGAATAATGTGAATTAAGAAATATTTAGAGTGTTTGCGTAAAGACTCAGCCTCAAACTAAAAATGTACTTAGTCGACACAGCTCGTACAGGATATAAAAGGATCTAGGTGTGTGCACACTTCAGTACTCAAAGGGTCATCTAGAACACACAATGGAATATTTCCCCTTCGGCCAAGATTGTTCCAGATGTGCACGAGTTGACAAGTTTTAACATCACAAACAGGTAAAGCACAGTCTCTGTTACTCTGAACCCAGATGTTTGGGTGAGATGCTTATGCGGCAGTAGAGAGCAGTCATTTCAATGTTAATAAATTCCTTCAGTAACCAACAGAATTCCACATCTCATCTCACAGCCGGCTTCCAAAAGCTGAAGTGCACACAGCAAAACTGAAAGGCCCTAAAGACCCCAAACAGGTTTCACAGACTCCAATCCGGTAAGGAACGATTGCAGACTCCCAGAATGGGAATTGGTGTTGGCTTATGTGCTCAACTGAAATCCAACATACTCCAACAAATTATAGAATCTCCTTCTTGACAAATCATTGATACTCTAATAATCGCTTTCACACATGGCATCGTCTTTCTATACTCAGATCCCAAAAATGCACAACACTGGGGTCCTTTAAACAAGCACGAAGTTTGCTCTGTTGCAATCGCCAAGCCTCCCAGGAGGTTATACCTGGTGTAATAAATTGAGAAACCTGATGAGTCCGTGTCCAGATGGAAGAGGAGATTGCGCTTTAGGTAGAACGCAAGCTAGAGCAACCTTACTTCAAGTGCTTTACCACAGTCCAGAGTGGGAAAAAGCAGTTCAGAATTCACTCCGTGTTTGGTTAGTTGTATTTCTTTAGAGGATAACTGAAAGGACATGTCGATCAT
This sequence comes from Scyliorhinus torazame, assembly GCF_047496885.1. Taxonomy (NCBI): domain Eukaryota; kingdom Metazoa; phylum Chordata; class Chondrichthyes; order Carcharhiniformes; family Scyliorhinidae; genus Scyliorhinus; species Scyliorhinus torazame. The sequence continues at coordinate 265,083,130 of NC_092711.1, forward strand.
TATAAGGGTTATTTTGAACCTTAACCAAATTGAATTAATCTAGCTGCGACATAATCCACGTTGAATGCAATCCAGTGGTTGCTTAGTTAGATCATGGAGAACAACATACCAAAGGATCGGATGGAACAGGAAAGGCCAGGGTTTGGAGTAGGATACACATAGGGACTGAAGACGAGGATAGAAGCAAGACACGGTGGTGGGGGAGGAGGGCGGGATGCCGCAGGGCAAATGATAAACATGCTGAGCAATTTGATATGGAGATATTAATGGAGACATGATATGGAGGTCATTAAAGATTGAGCTTGGAAGGCTAAATTGGGAATGGAGATAGGGAATGCCAGGTATGATGTTTTTTCTTTACACATGGGCAACTTGATTTATGATTTAATTTCAGGTACATGCACATAGATCTGGGATTGTCTCAGACAGGAGTGGCCACAATTATGGATTTTGATCTTGCGTTTCTCTATGACAGTGTTTGGGTCATTTATATTTGCCCCAAATTAAAGTTGGGAGTTTCGTACCAGAATTTGACGTTATTACTGAAATTTTCTGGTTTTCAGATGCTGGTGAGCGAAATCAGAAATGCGCTCGCATCATCTTCCAAATCTTTTGTTACCTCGGAGAACAAAGGCAGCAGATACCAGGTGACAGGACCAACTGCACGTTCCCTCCTTAAGTCGCACACCATCCTGACTTGGAACTATATCCCCTTCCCCTCATTGTCGCTGGGTCAAAATCCTGGAATTGCCTCCCTAACAGCACTGTGGGTGTACCTACACCACATGGATTGCAGCGGTTCAAGAAGGGAGCTCACCACCACCTTGTCAAGGACAACTAGAGATGGGCAACAAATATTGGCCTAGCCAGTGAGAAGTAAACAAAACATTCAAAGGGCATTTGTATTCAGACAGAAAACGTTGGAAATGCTCAGTGTGACTGGCAGCATCTATGGAATAGAAACAATGTCTTTTAAAGATGTTGTCAGACCTGCATAACCATTTCTAGCATGTCCTGTTTTACATGACGTTTCCACCATCAGCATCGTTTTGCTTTTGTCTCATTCGTATTCTTTAATGGCTCCGGCTGGTAACAATGTATCTAGTGTGATTTATAATTAGGACCTGGTTTTGAGTTTAGGTGAACATTGTTTACCTCACACAGAATACTAGCACTGACAAAAAAGGAAAATCGAGATTATGGAGAAGAAACTGGTTATGGCCCATTCATGGTGAACAACAAAGCCTGGAGACTCCCAAAATTTGCCCTGAGGCCTCATTACAATACTTTGGGTGATGTGCCTGTTGTATGTCCAAAGGGCAGCTTTGCCCATTTAATGGGTCTGAATTTTCGGCTCTTTTTTTGGGAGGGCAACGTGCGAGAGACTGATCGTGATTGGCAGCCGCCCTTGGGATTACTGTCTAGTCTAACTTTGAAAAAAAATTCCTCTTTTTTTTGTTAGTGACCATTACTTAATCAGAGTGACCGCCCAAAGGTGCTGAGGAAAGTGTTCCTGGTGCAGAATTCGTGCAAAGGGCAGCCAATTTAGCAGAAGGGTCCTAAAACAGGTGTATACATATGCAGGGGGCTTTCAAAGGGTCGGTGCAGACTTGACGGGCCGAATGGCCTCCTTCTTTACTGCAGGGATTCTATGAAATACCTGTTTAAAGTAGCAACCAGCAACTCCTGAAAAACTGCCAACTCAATATGGGATAAGACAGCTGCCAGGCATCCCTGAAGGGACCAGGAACACGGACCTCAGAAGCTGGGGCACACTTTGCACCTTTTTTAAAAAAAAACTCAGAAAACAGGCACAATGAGAATCAACTTAAAAATAACGTTTTCAATCCAATCCTACTCAACAAACATTCACAACATAAATGGGTTACAAATTTGTTAAATAAATCTAAAGGAATAGGAGGCAGAGTGATGCTGGAAGAGAGAGTCGATTTAAGTGTTCCGTTTACAAATCCCCAGTCGTTGAAATGTAGATTCTGGAGACTGTGGTAGTAGTCTGGGTGTGGGCTGGAAGGAAAGATTCCATTGACTGCATCGTCCTCGTGAGCACGTGGACCGCAGCCTGACTCCAATCCAAATATAAAACCTCAGCACCTGGAGGGGATTTGTGGCGCCATCTCCCCACCTGCACCTTCTCGACCGCAAACCGGCATGACACAAAGTAACAGACAGCAAAAGATTGCTTATACCAAAATACAAAACAGACAGATACAGTTAAAAACAACCCTCCCCCCCCCCACCAAAAAAAATAATAATTTTTGCTGGTTCTAATTTGGCACGTGTCATAATTCACTCTGTATAAAAAAAATGAAGGGATGCACACGATAGAAGAGTTGCCAGCCAGCCCCAGGGGAAAAAAAGAAACATATGTAAAAAAAAGTTTGTTAGATTTTTGTTGAGTCACAAAAATACAAAGTCCTTCCCCGGATGAATGAACTAGGAAGGGAAAACGTAGGCGGCAATGGGCAGACACAGACGCAACGCAGTAAAACAAACAGCTTTTGCTGGCGGCTTCGAGAAAACTGAAAGCGTTTCGCTCCACTTCGGTCTCTCTTTCAAATTCGTAACCATTAAGTGGTTGGTGGTTCAGCAGGACATTTCACTGGAGGGAAGGCGCTGGATCATGATCACTCTCCACTTCAGAATTGACTGACTCGAGGGTGGTCAGAACAAACAGAACCGGACTGAAGGCAAAACAATAACAAGCCTCAAAATGGGGAGGTCAAGGAGACACACTGTTGTCAACAACCCTGAATGCTTACTGCGGGGTGGGAGGGGGGCGGGGAGGTGACGGCAATTTTCTAGTGGGCTCTCCTGATCGATTGCCGTAACTTTGGCAGAAACCCCCGGTTTTCGCTCTGATTCTATCGGGGGGGTTCCATGCTCTTCCCATGGAGCTATGGCAGCTGATCCGTCAACCACCCAGGAGATTCCTGGCCATGGTGTTTTCGTCCTTATGTGCGTGCATTTCCTCCAGTCCCCTCGGCGCTAATATATTCATTCTAAGCTGTTCTAAAAGTGATTAAAATGCATGGCGCACAGCAGAGTGCGGGGCTAAGGCATGTGAACAATGAGATCAAAGTGGGCAGCCGACTGTCACTGCTTCCCCACAAAGGTAAGAAAAGCACTTTAGTTTTCTTTCGGTTTTGCATTTTCTTTTTTTAAACATTTTTCTTATTTTGATTATTTTATAAAACTTCAGGTTGTCTCTTTGAACAAGAAGGCCCGATGTGAATATATGTCTTTTGAAGTTCCCAGGGTGAGCCTTCTTGTAAAGATGGTACAGTGCACATGTTAATCAGACTCTTGTTAAAATCCAGCAGTCTGGAGTGGGTCTGTGTGAGGGGGTCTCTACCCAGCGATTCATTCGCTCCGGCTTGTTGGAGGGTTACTGCGAGGACTATACCCGGGTGGTGGAATGTGAATGAGGCAGCCCTGTGCTATTAAAACCAGCAGCAAAGGTGTTGTAAGGATGCAAGGACTGCATCCCTACCAAGGAGTTGGGGATCATGGTGATGGTATTGGGGGTCATGAGGGGGATATCATCAGGAGAGCGGCGGAGAGTCAGGGTGTAGTCTGGCAGTGAAGGAAGCCGCAGAGGCTCATGAGCCTGGATGGTCTCGCACTCATGGTGGGTTTGGTTCACTTGTAGTGACATGATCTCTTCCTCCTGCGTGTGTGCCATATCATTGCTGGCGTTGTGTTGAGGGCTTGGTTGCTGGTTGGGGTCATTGCGGCGTTTATCCTTGCGGTAGTACAGGGCCGCGAAGGCCAGGACATTGAGGAAAAGCAGGGAGGCCCCCACTGCAATGGTCACACTTAGCTCAGTAGAGTAGTCCCGGGGATTCTCGATCAGAATGGAACCGCTGTCCTGGTCTACTTCCCAGTAATCCTTCTGCTGCTCATTGGAGTTGAAAGCGGGAGACATGCCGGAGCCCGGCCTCTTGGTGGTGAAAGGCCACACCTTACCGTTAGGTCGCCTAGTCGCATAGGAGATTGGAGTGGTGTTGGGCTGAGGCACCTTGGTGGTGGTGGAGGTGTACTGGAACATATCATGTAGGTTGTACAGGTGAGGGACCAGGTGTTTCCAAAAAGCCACTTTAGTGGCACGGTAGTGTTCCCGCACTCGTGGCTTCAAACCAATGTGAAGATAAAGCTGATCCCGTGGGTTGTACTTTGACCAGGCCACCTCTTCAAAGCGGTTTGCCTTTGTGTGGATGAATTTGGTGTCCTGTGGCACTGGCTTGTTGGGATCACTAAAAATAAAAAATAAATCAGTTACTATCAGATGAAGGAGTTTCTTTTCATTTACTCACCAGGGTCATTGCTGGGAGCTTGGTCTAGTTCTGTATAAACCAAACACAATTATTGAAGCATACAATACATGTGACGATCAAAGACCTGCCTGCCTGCCCCAATGGAACCACATAATCATACTCTGCTCAACACAAGGTGAAGAGGAATCTACAGGCAGCAACTAAATCTTTACCGGTGGATATCCGGGCTTGAAATATCTTATGCTGGTGTAATAAGCTATGCTGAAATTTTATACCTACCCCAATAATTTGTGCCCACTTTGCTGACAGCAAAAGAAACCAAAATATCTTTCCATTCTCATCAATTTAGGACACAACCATAAAAATCAGCAAAACAATCAGGAACAATAAAGAAACAAAGTGCAGAACCAACACTGTGTGCTTTCTTTCAACACTGCCCCTCTCATTACAAGTGTAGCCACCTGACTTGGCCACTTCCTGACTTAAAATGGAGAACCGCAAAGGCTGAAGGGAAATTCAGCCAACACAGGCCAAGACTAGCAAATACAGAAATCATGTATATTGGAACCTGTAAGAAACCAGGCAGCATGAAAACCAGCAGCCATCTGCATAGTAATGCAGCAGCCATCTGCATAATAATGAGCAATTCCAGGGCACAATGGCAACAGTTAAGGTGAATAAAGCCAAGCCATACTCCTCGGCGCCAGCAGGAGCCAAGACAAAGTAAGGCCAACAGACACTTAGGGACCGCCCAGCGATCAGGGAACCGCTCCAGCATTGGAGAAATCGATCCAAGTGATCGGAAAGTAGTCCAATTACCTGGAACCAGGTACGGGGTCCGGCCCGAAGGGCGAGAAGCCCCTGGGGACTATAAAGGAAAGCCCCCAAGTTCAAATCGTTCTTCTTTGGCAGGGTCACTCAGCAGCTTTAAACAACCCTTGACAGTGACCTGCCTCGCTGCCTCCAACCAAGTAAGTCTCAAGTCAACGCTCGCTACGAGATAGGCGCTCCTAGCTACCAGTCCATACCAGCTTTTGAATCCTGCAGACTCAGGACCTGAACAAAAGGCCATTTGTTCCCCTGACATGGTGGGCCAGTCCGAAGCTAAGTATAGGCCTTTTAGTGTCAGGAATAGCCTAGAAAGTAGAGTTTATGCATGAGTAGTGATTTACTGTATATAATAAATGTGCTTTGATTTGAATCTTACTAATTGGTGTGTTGAGTTATTGATCATTACTTGAACTTGAACCTCGTGGCGGTATAAAGATACCTGGCGTCTCTAGAGCAAAGGTTAAACAAACAGAGCAAATTACGATTTAAGAGCCAACCAAAAGTTAGCAACATATTACTGGCGACATCCTGACGGGACCCGATCTAGCTGTGGCTTAACCACTCCGAGAGAACCCAAAATTTGAATTAGAAATCCAATTGGGAACAGAAAAACCACAAGTATTCAAGCAGTTCTGATCAATCCTCATAATTCGGAAGTGTGTTAATGCATGCGTAACTAACAGGGCTATAAAAGTAAAACTGATAGATTTTTGTTGCGACAAAACTGTCGGGAGTTTGTATTCCGGAAAATAGCGAAAGCCGTACCCGTAATTACAGCACAGCCTTAATACCCCTTGTTCCAAATTTTAAGAGAAGTATTCAGAAAGGAAAGATGGCAATGCAGGCAATGCAACGCCTCATGAACCCCGAAGAATTCGTGGTCGCAGCGACCAGCAGTAGAGTAGAACGGTGCCACGTTTGGGAAGAGGAAATCAGAAAGTACCTCTAAGGGAAAGGATGGCCCCTTTGGAGCGAATTCTGTGAAAGTGAGGAAACAGGTCCCGGGAGTATAGGACATCCTTGGTGGGAGAATCTGGGCGAAATCCATAAGAAAAGCTTGGGAAAAGCTCGCAAGCCGATGGCAATCGTGTCTTGTTTGGCACAATTGCGAGGCACAGAGGAGGTCGTTCGGACACTCCGTAAAGAGATAGAGGAGACACATCGAATGAGTAAGGTCGATGTGAGCGAGATAGAGAAAGAGAACCTAGAATTAAGAAGGAAGTTAGCAGCAAAGGACGGAGAAGTAGATGATGCCAAGGGGGCACACCAGTCTTGTCTGGTGCACCTAAGCAGCTTCCAGACACAGTACGAAAAGGCCTATCAGGACACGCAACGTGCAGTCCTGGTGAGAGAGGAAACAGCGAAACAGGTAGAGGCATTGCAAAGGCAGTGTAGCGACCTGAAAGCAGCATTACAAGCACTCCATGCTACCACCACGGAGCACAGACAGAGCTCACTAGATCACGCAAAGTGCAGGAAGCAGATTGCAGAACTGCAGTCTTTACTTTCAGTTCAGAAAGGATTCCAGAGCACCTTTGGATCCCAGTTAGATGAGGAAGACGGCCCGGATTGGGAAGAATTAAATGAGACCACGCATAGATATGTTCAGGGAACATGTGCGCAAGGAAAGCCCCAGAAGAGAAAAGCGCCCAAACCCCCCAGATAGTTCAGGCACCAAAGAATCCAGTAACCACCCACCGCACAGTCATATCGGAAGGAGACACGGAATTCCTGTACACGACCCCCTTAACCATGACCCAATTACGGGATGCGTGCGAGAAAATCACACCGTTCCTCCCCACCTCAGACCCCCACCATTTCTTTGCCAGAGTAAAGCAGCAGGCGACCATGTACGGCCTGGATGAGCGTGAGCACGTGAAGCTCACAGTTTTGAGTTTAGACCCTTCGGTCGTAGCAGCCCTTCCCGACCCACAGAATGTAGGAGGAGGCACCCTTGAGGAAATGCACGCAGCGATCCTAGACGCGATCGGCTACAACAGAGGTGACCCAGTCGAAGGCCTGAATAAGTGCAGGCAGAAAAAGACAGAACACCCCACAGCGTTTGCTGGACGCCTGTGGACTCATTTCACAGCAGTTTTTGGAAATCTAGACCGCGCCCATTTGTCCCAAGACGGTATGGCCAAATGGACCCGCACCCTTATCTCCATGCCACAGAGGCAGGACAAAAAGCCTGTACGAATTATGACCTCTCAGAGGAAGACCACAATGAGAAATGGGTTTTTAAAAGATTGTCCCGCGCCTGGGAGCAGTCTGTACAAAACAAACCCGCAGTTAGGAAACCCGAGGAACAGCAGGCAGAAGCAGACATCCACACAGTGAAAACGCACCAGAACCCCGCATGGGTGAACGAAGGCAGGAACAGCCCCCACAAAAGCCACAGGAGTGTTACAACTGTGGACAGTTAGGACACTTTGCACGAGAATGCAATGCCCCACAAAAGCCACAGAGAGCCCAGCAGGCAGGCACTCTGAATAAGAATAGGACAGAGCCCATACATAGTGTGTGCACCCATTCCGACCAAGCAGACCTGAATGGAACGGACTGATGGTGTTCGGGCTCTCCCAGTTGGGTCTGTGACACCCTTTGGGATAGGTCCGGCCGACCAGTAGTTGCAGCAAAGGTACGGGGGCAGCCCATCAAATTTCTCTGGGACACAGGAGGGTCCCGCACCACAATCAATTCCTCCATCATATTCCAGAAAGACACGTGGCCCACTACAGCCACCATCACCCTCAGCGGTTTCACAGGCCACTCACAGCAGGGACACATCACAGCTTCTGTACCCATTCAAATCGGCAACATCACCACCAACCCCATAGTTTTAGTCGACCTGCCCCACACAGCAGAACACATTTTGGGCATCGATTTTATGAATTCCCACAACCTGTCCTTTGATCCAGTCAACCAGTGTGTCTGGAAAATGGCAAAATCCGCAAGAGCCCCCGCAACGCTCAGAATAGGTGAATACGCCAACAAAATTAGCGCAGTCGGCGAATTCTGGTTTGTGCCGACCACAATTAGCACTGACAAGCAGGTTAGGGCAGTTCTGCAGAAGCACAGGACAGCATTCGCGACCCAAAAACACGACTGTGGCCGGATGACCGGTTCCGTTCAAATCACAGGACCTGACCCCAGACCCCAAAAGCAATACAGATTTCCCCAAGAGGCAGAGGGAGAAATCTCAAAAGTGATCGACAGCTTATTAGAGCAGGGCGTACTCAGATCAGTAGCCTCCACTAATAATGCCCCGATTTGGCCAGTGAGAAAGCCCGATGGACCATGGCGACTGACCATCGATTACCGGGAACTCAACAAAGTCACCCCCTCTAGCCATGTAAAATGGCTAACTCCCGATTAGAATGGCCAAACCCCGATTTAAAATGGCAAACGGAAGAGGCTGATGGGAAAATCAGCCAACAGGACACAAACAGACAGCTGCAGCAAAAACAGTGTATTCGCCTCTGGGGAAGCCAGACCGAATCGATACCTGCAGCCATCAACACAACACACCAGCCATCTGCATAGTAAGTAGCAATCCCGGGAACAATATGCTACAAACTAGTAACACAAAGCCGACCCAGACTTTTCGGCGCCAGCAGGAGCTTACACAAAGAGAGGTGAATGACCACCTCGGAACCACCCATCGATTAAGGAATCGCTCCAGCATTGGAGAATATCGAACCAAGTGATTGGGACGAAGTCCAATCACTTGGAACCAGGTACAAGGTCCGCCCCGAGAGGTGGGAAGCTCCTGGGGACTATAAGAATAGGGGCTAAGTTCAAATCGACCCTTCTTCCCTTTGTCTCCTCTCCGCACCCTTGGAGACCCTTCTGCTGACCTTCTACAACAGCTGCCAGAACACAAGTCTTACTCCAACGCTCGCTACGAGATAGGCACTCCTGACTATCGACCTATACCAGCTTTGAATCCCGCAGGCTCAGAACCCATATGAAAGGCCATTCGTTTACCTGACCTGGTGGGCCATTTCCAAAGTTAAATATTGGCCTGTTAGTTGTAGGAAGTAGCTTAGAAGTAGAATTAATGTATAAGTATTGATTGCTGTATATAATAAATGTACGTTGATTTAACACTTACTAAGCGGTGTGTTGGATTATTGATCATTACTCGGACTTGAACCACATGGCGGTAACAGAAAGATACCTGGCGACTCAAGAGCAAAGGTGACAGAACAAGAGCAATTAAACTAAGGCTAAAACGAGCAACACCCCGCAGCAGCCCCCACGGTAGCCACAAGTCCCGAGACCATGCTCAAACAGGGACTCAACTCACGATATTTTACGGTTTTGGACATCAGTAATGGATTCTGGTCCATTCCATTGGCAAAAGCGTGCCAATACAAATTTGCCTTCACTTTTAAAAATCAGCAGTACACGTGGACATGCCTGCCACAAGGCTTCCACAGCCCCCCTCCGTTTTCCACCGAAGCTGGCAAATGGATTATCGAAATTTTCTCGCCCCGAATGTCTGGTCCAGTATGTGGACGACCTATTACTGCAGACAGACACCAAGGCAGAGCACATCGAGCTTCTGGCCGAACTCCTGGAACTCCTACAGAAAATTGGTTGTAAAGTAAACCCCAAAAAGGCCCAGATTTTGGAAGATAAGGTGATATATTTGTGTACGATTATCACGCACGGTAAATGCGAGATCGAGCATAAAAGGATTGACTCGATTGCTAAATTGCCCCTTCCCCAGAACGTTTCAGCCCTCAGGTCGTTTTTAGGACTGGTTGGCTACTGCCGAAACCACATTGACGGTTTCGCCAGCAACGCAGCGCCCCTCTCAGACCTCCTAAAGAAAGGAGCCCCTTGGGAATGGCTTCCGCAGCATACGGATGATGTGGCTGCTTTGAAAAGAGCACTCATTGCAGCCCCCGCATTACAAGTTCCCCCTACGCTATAGAGATAGCTAGCACTGACCACACCCTTTCGGCCGTGCTCCTCTAGGAACGGCTAAAACAATTAAGACCCGTGGCTTACGCCTCCAGACTTTTAGATCTTGTGGAGCAGGGATTTTCGGCCTGTGTTAGGCACCTGCTCGCAGTTTTCTGGGCAGTTCAGTATTTTTCCTACATAACCGGACTAAACCCCATCACAATCCTCACGGAACACACCCCCACCCAACTTTTACTTGACGGACGATTTAAGGATGGTACAGTCAGCCAAATTAGAGCAGCCAGATGGACCCTTCTTTTGCAGGGACGGGACATCACTGTTAAAAGGACCAAGACCCACACTTTCCCAGCCGATAACCTTCAGTACCCAGGCATCCCCCATGAATGTGAAATCATCTCACCGCACCACAACACAGGCCCCTTTATTGCAAAAACACCCCCCAGAAAGATAGTTAGTTCACCCCAGAGCCCCCAGCCCACAGACACGTGCGAACCTTTAAGGATTTATGTGGATGGTTCTTCCACAGTATTAGAAGGGAAGCACATTACAGGATGCGGCATTTATGTAGAGGACGCGCAGGGACGCGGCCTAGAAGAAATATCACGAAAGCTACCAAGCCACTTAGGCGCACAGGTGGCAGAACTAGCAGCCGTTGCGTACATTGTGGATCACTCAGATTTTTTGCCCAGCCCAGCAGACATATACTCGGACAGCCTCTATGTCTGCAACAGCCTTACAGAATTCCTCCCCCTGTGGAAAGCAAGAGGATTTGTTTCCGCAGACGGAAACCCCCTCCCTTCAGCCCCATTGCTCTGCCGCATTTTAGAAAAAGCACAGAACAGGACATTCGGAATTGTTAAAGTTCGAAGTCACCACCGTTCCTCCTGCCCCCTGGAAATGTAAAAGCCGACGCACTGGCCAAAGCAGGTTCCAGGCACGGATATTTTTGGGCACCCCCCGAAAGCGCACCAGTGAATGCAGTTCAGGTCTCGCAGACTAATATTGAGGATTTAGTGCAGGCCCAGAAGCAGGATAACAATCTCAGGGAGATTTTGAAAGGACAATTTCCAGCCCCCTATGATAGATTTAAAAATGCTCTGACCACACCTGAGGATCTAGTGCAGGCCCAGAAGCAGGACAGCAATCTCAGGGAGGTTGTAAAAGGAAACTTTCCAGCACCCTACGAGAGATTTAAAAATGCTCTGACCACACATGACGGTGTGGTGTTAAAAGGCACCCTTTATGTGGTTCCTGAACAGGACAGGAATCAACTTATTTGTTTATTCCATGACAGTCATGGACATCAGGGAATTGATCCCACGACAGCCCACCTCAGGCAGCTCTGTTGGTGACCAGGTTTAAAAGAAAATGTAACGCACTACGTTGAGAATTGCCTTATCTGTGCCCAGAACAATCCAGACAGATACGCCAAGAAATCTCAACTTAGTCACACCCGCCCCGTTAATGGCCCCTGGACTAACCTCCAGATCGATTTTATAGGACCATTGCCCCCTTGCAGGAATGGTGACAAATACGTATTAGTCGTCATAGACACTTTTACGATATGGGTAGAGGCATTCCCATCCAGAACGAACACGGCAAAGACCACCGCAAAGATCTTAACCCACCACATCTTTACGAGATGGTGACTCCCCCGCAGCATTGAATCCGACCAAGATTCCCATTTTACGGGACGTGTCATGAAGAACGTCCTCACGATATTTGGCATTACCCAAAAATTCCACATCGCATACCACCCCCAGTCAAGTGGCATCATGGAGCGCATGAATCGGACCCTAAAAGCCACCCTCAGAAAAATGGTCCAACAAAACACCACTTGGGATTCAGTCCTCCCTTTTGCACTGATGTTTTTGAGAAATACTGTCTCAACTTCCACAGGTTACACCCCACACACTCTCATGACCCGACGGCCCATGAAAGGCACAGACTTTTTATTAGGATTGGACTTGACCAGCCCCGAAGTGACGGCCCTCACACACGAGGACGCAGTAAAACAACTAGTTGAGAATGTAAAAACGGCTCAGCTAGCAGCCGCAGTAAGATTAGGCACACAGAAGAAACAGAGCAAGGCTTGTTTCGACAAGACAGTGCATGCGACTGAATTTGAGGTAGGACAGCAGGTCATGCTCTCAATTTATAACCCCAGCACATTCCTGTCACCAAAGTATTCGGGTCCGTACTCCATTGCGGACAAAGTAAGCCCCTCCGTCTATAAAATTATGTACCCCAACGGAAAGACTGCGTGGTTCCATATTAACCAGCTTAAGGCATATGGCCCACAGTCCAACCACGCACATCACGTCATGCTCGACGCAGCAGACCACGCCCCGCCCACAGCCAACATATCCCTACCCTCCCCCAACACGCCCACCACATCCACGGACTCGCCCTCGACCTCTAGACTCCGCCCCGGAACGCCCAGACAGCAGCAGCAGCGACTGTGACTCAGACAATAGCCACAGCACGCCTCCCTACTATCCCCAGGCAACAGGACCCACACCCAGCGAATCTGACCACGATTCGAGCGATCCCTTCCTCATCACTTTCCTCAACAAACCCCACCAAACACCACCGCCCTACGATGATGATTCCGTCCCCACAGAACTAGACACCACCTTTTGGCACTGCGATAACTCATACAGGCTCGTCCGGAACGACAAGATGGACCCCAAATCGCACCATGCAGCCCTATCATCAGCCCTTATACATTCGAGAGTATGGCATCCGGGAGAAGATGACGACTTTGAGTCTGACTCCCCAAACGAGAACCCCTTTGCGACCCTGTTCGCAACTGATAACTGAGGTGTCCAGATGATGTTTTAAAAAGGAACCGCTTGGGAGAAAACAGTGTCCTTTCTGATGGAACCTGCAGCATGTTGTTTAATGTTGTTTGTAAGATCGGAAAATTTTTTTCCACGGCCCCGCACCTTATTTGTCTGCAGAAACCTTTGAGAACGTGCCAGCACACTCAGCGGCCGAAACCGCTGAGAGCTTGCCAAACCCCCGTTCATAACTGCTCTTCTGGTTCGAAGGAAGAACCTTTACGGCAACCCCCCACGATGACTACATTTTTGCCCGTTCTTGTCAGTTGCTCAGGCAGTGAAGAAACGGCATTGATCTCCGCCCTGCCTGAGGACCCCCCCTCTGGTCAGCTACGCTCGGATAGAGAACACACGGCATTGGTCGCCGTCCTACCCGGGGATTCCATCCAATTCTTACCCGTCACGGCTCATACGCACCGCATTTCGGCACTTTTGGTTCAAAAAGTTTTGTTTTGCTTTTAGGCAACCCTTAGGTTGCCATCCCTATGCTATTTACATCCTCAAACATTTGGATGGTAAATCACACAGGCTGCGAGCCGGCTCGCACTGTTTCAGTATTTTTAAGTGTGTCTTGTCCTGAATATTCGTTTAAAAAAAAAATGAGGGAGTCACACATGGTGACAAATTGTAAAGGGAGAATTGGCACTGAAGGACAGACATGCTAACAGATGAGATATTAACCAAGATAGTAACAGACACTATGCTTGATCCCACAGGACCCCAGTAGCTCCAGGAAAAGAGACAAAACGGAAAGGAAGAGAAGAGAAGAAAAAGAAGAAGACAACAATGAAGACGGCATACGTGTTTTTCGTTATTGCAATTTGTATTCGGTTGCGAGCGAACGCGAACCCCCTGACCCCCCCCCCCCCCCCCCCCAGCCGTCAATGATTCACTTCCCCATAGCACCCAGAGCCCGGCAACAGGCAACTCCACACCATGGTGTGATAAGCTCAGAACGTGGTACTCCCTTTCCTACGTAGTCGAATCCCTATTAGTGTTGGCGATACTCTGCAGCATCGTGCAGACTATCCACATGAGGAAATGGAGAAGGAGAGCCTACCGCGCTCGCACCCCGGTATACAGAATAAGATCCCCTATGTTCAGTTATCCCCTGGACCCCGAACCCCTCGTTCTATAATAAAGGACATTTGTTTGTGTTCTTCTGTAAATAAAGAAATGGAAAGGTTGTACAACCCTGTGCTTGACTGCCAAGTCAGGAAAAATGTAAATGCTGCTTTTATTTTGTATTGTTTAGGAAGTTAATATGACTGAATGTTTGAGTGAGTGTAGTTTATTGAAGACAGTTAGAGGTACCGTTTTTGAAAATTTTGTAATGCATGTCCCTGTTTTGACATAGTGCCACTTAGAAATTGTTATTTAAAATTTTTCTTGCATGGTTATGGTCAGCGGAGAGGCCATAGAAGAGTGCTCGCCGGGTCAGGGAATGAAGACAATGCAGTTATGTGATCCTTCACGCTTCGCGTTAGGATCACAAGGAGGGTGTGTAGCCACCTGAGTTGACCACTTCCCGACTTAAAATGGAGAACCGCAAAGGCTGAAGGGAAATTCAGCCAACACAGGCAAAGACTAGCAAATACAGAAATCATGCATATTGGAACCTGTAAGAAACCAGACAGCACTAAAACCAGCAGCCATCTGCATAGTAATGAGCGATTCCAGGGCACTATGGCAACAGTTAAGGTGAATAAAGCCAAGCCAGACTCCTCGGCGCCAGCAGGAGCCAAGACAAAGGAAGGCCAACAGACACTTAGGGACCGCCCAGCGATCAGGGAACCGCTCCAGCATTGGAGAAATCGATCCAAGTGATCGGAAAGTAGTCCAATCACCTGGAACCAGGTACGGGATCCACCCCGAAGGGCGGGAAGCCCCTGGGGACTATAAAGTAAAGCCCCCAAGTTCAAATTGTTCTTCTTTGGCAGGGTCACTCAGCAGCTTGAACCAACACTTGACAGTGACCTGCCTCGCTGCCTCCAACCAAGTAAGTCTCAAGTCAACGCTCGCTACGAGATAGGTGCTCCTAGCTACCAGTCCATACCAGCTTTTGAATCCTGCAGACTCAGGACCTGAACAAAAGGCCATTTGTTCCCCTGACCTAGTGGGCCAGACCGAAGCTAAGTATAGGCCTTTTAGTGATAGGAAAAGCCTAGAATGTAGAGTTAATGCATGAGTAGTGATTTACTGTGTATAATAAATGTGCTTTTGAATGTAAATGTAAATTTGAGCAAAGGTTAAACAAACAGAGCAAATTACGATTTAAGAGCCAACCAAAAGCTAGCAACACAAGAATGAAGATATTGTATATTTCTGACTGTAAGATGATACTTTGTGAAACTGCTCACAAACCTGGTTAAGGTGGCTGAAAATTAACATGTGAATCTGGACATTTAAACTATGGTCAGTGTTGGATTCTGTGATCAATATTTAGTTAAATATGGACCTGAAGAAGGATGCTTTCTAGAGACCTGTGATATTTAAATGTTTCATTGTGGAAGGGTGAACCAGTATTTGAGGAATATGGGCCGGGATTCTCCAAAAATAGGGCTATGTCCCCATGCCAGGCGGAAAATGGACGCAAATCACTCCAGGCTTTTTTCAAAAAGTCCGGAGTGATTCTCTGGTTTTAAGAGGGATAGCAGGGCCCCGGCGTGCGCGTGCAGCTCCTGCTGCCGATACGGGGCCCTGCACTTCTGGCGGCCCCTGCGGAACATGGCGGAGCCACACAGCGGGCCAGCGCAGAAGAAGATGGGCCCCCTACGGATCGCACGCGCCCGCTGATTGGTAGCCCCCGATCGCGGGCCTGTCTGTCGTGGAGGCCCCCCCCGGAGTCTGATCCCCCCCTCCTCCCCACCAGGACGGCCAGTGCGACCGCGACTCCGAGCTCCCGCCGGGTGGAACTAGGCTGGAACCACACCGGTGGAACTCGGCGGGAACTTGGCTGCTCGATCATGGAGAATTGCCGCGGGGGGCCTCTTTCAATGGGCCCTGAACGGCGCCACGTCCACGGAAAATCGAGTCCCGGCGCGCTGGTCTGAGACCCCATTCTCCGCCCCCACGCTGAGCGCGACTTCGGCGCGGAGGCTCGGAGAATCCCGGCCATGAGATCTCTCGACTGAGTGTCACATTGGATGAAGGAGAATACTTGAGCTGAAGTTGCAACAGAAATTAAAAATGAATGACCATTGTCAACTGCTATTGTATCATGGTGGGCTGGACTCCAGAAGCGTTAACCTACTACTGAATTGAACTTTTGGAGAAACTAACTTTCAGTACAACCTCCACAAAACAATTGTGTATGTGTGAGATACCTGAAGCACCAGGACACATCTGAAACAGCTGAACCATCATAGCTGAAAGTCTTCTGATGCCTTAAGTACAGTAATTGTCCAGCTTCCAAGTCCGCCTGAGCACCAGGATTCTGGCTATTTGTCTGCAAGAGGCTTCACTGCTTCAAGGGAATCATTTGTTTCTGAAAGACCTTAACTCCAATTAAAGTATCAACTTAACCAAGAAGACATCAGGCCTGCATCAATATAAAGACTGAATTATAAATTCCATTTTAATAAATACGCTTCAACTTCATCTGTGCCTAATCTTTGCGGGTGTGATAGTGTGAGTGAGACACGTGATTGAGAGTGTGTGGAATCAAAAAATAACCTTTTTGTACTTTTGAAACACACCAGAAGCCTACTGCTGGAATTTATTCTGAAATTAAGAAAAATCACTCTCTTGAAATGCACACAGCTTCCACAGCAACATTCTGATTACAGTCTGGAAGGAATCACACAAATCATGCCCATAACAGTATGAAAAAAAAAAACATATAACCATCATGTGTGAAAATTAGGCATTGCAGGGTGAACAATTAGTTAGGATCATAACCAATATTGGTCCTCATTACAATTTTTGTGCAAACTGTCAATTCACTCCATATACAGTTAGCACATTATTCGGAGAAGAATATCGGGCTGATTGCCTTGCTAGCAGCAGGTCAAAGATAATTTAGTTGGAGCAGGCAATTGCAATGATTGTGGAGCTGGGGATTACTTCTGCTGGCTCCACAGTAATAATTTCATTCTAAAAACAAATACTTTTGTTGCTGCAGAGATTAATGAGGGAACCTACTTGACCAAACCCTCACTAATCTACCTGTTAGATGCACCAATCCATGAGAGTATGGGAAGGAGTGTGCCTTGTGGAAACAAAGTCCCATTTTCACTCTAAGGACACTGTCCATCATATTGTGCGATACTACAATTGTGTTAAATCATTTAGATGCAGAACAGATCTAACAGTTCAAAATTGGGCATCCATGAGGCACTGCGGAATATCAGCAGCAGCTGAATTGTGCTCAATCACAAGCTGTAACCTCATGGCTCGGCATATCTCCCACTTTTAAATTACCATCATGCCAGGGGATCAATGAGGATAACATGCCAGGCATACCTAAATATGAGCTGCCAATTTGGTGAACGTACAACACAGGACTGCATGCACAATAAACAGCAGAAGCAGCAGCCAAAGACAGAGTTGGGCAATCCCATAACTAACAAATCAGATCCAAAGTTCTGTCGTCATGCCACATACAGCCAAGGATGGTGGTGGACAATTAAACAACTAACCAGAGGAGGAGACTCCAAATTCCATTCTTAATGGTGGGGGAGCCAGAACATCAGTGCAAAAGATGAGGCTGAAGCCTTTGCAATCATTTTCAGCCAAAATTGCAAAGTGGATAATCCCTCACGGCCTCTCTAAGGTCCCCAGTATTACAGATGCCAGACTTTGGCCAATTCGATTTACTCCATTGGATACAAAGAAACGGCCAAAGGCACTGGATACAACAAAAGTCTAGGCCCTGACAGAAACCCAGTTGTCGTTCTGCAGACGGGTGCTCCAGAACTAGCAGTGTCCTGAGCCAAGCTGTCCCAGTACAGCTACAATACTGGCATGTACCCGGAAATGTGGAAAATTGCCCTGGTGTGTCCTGTTCACAAAAACCAGGACAAATCCAACCTGGCCAATTACCATCCCATCAGTCTACTCTCGATCATCAGCAAAGTGATAGGTTCTGCAGTCAACAGTGTTATCAAGCAGCACTTACACGTCTCACCAATGATTAGTTAGGACTCTGCCAGAAGGCCCCACGAATTAAAGATTCATGTCCAGAACACGCCTGGGAGGAAAATCATGTGGGTATTAAAAATATTTGTGTTTATTCATTCTAAAATAAATTGGAGAAGGGTTAAGTAAAGCCATTAAGAAACTTGATTGGGCAGTTTGAGGGAGATAGTAGTGTGAAGAAACCTCCAGGAATATGTCCAATTAGACTTGGAAACCCTACCCTGGGGGGTTGGGCCCTCACTTATTTAATTGAAACTCTTAGGTGCTCTTGCCAAATTCTTTTGACTGGGAGCAGGTGCCCAGACCTACTGTATTGCCACAGGCCCAGGTTAACATATATGCCTTTCAGAATGACTGAGTCAGCAGTGATGCCACTGTGCCACTCTTAGTGATGGGCATTGAAGTCCATGAAGTTAAAGATAGTATTACATTCGAAGACGAGACTTACAATGTTGCATGAGAATCAGGTGTATTGTAGAAACCAGTAAAGCGTCCCCAAAAGATTAAAAAGGGAAAATAGAAAATGAGAGTAAATTGCCAGGCATATATAACAGATTGTAAGAGCTTTAACAAATGCATAAAATAAGAGTAACTAAAGTGAACAATTGTCCACTCAAGATAGGGACAGGCAAAATTATCATGGGGAATGAGGAAATGGCAGAGACATTGAACAAGTATTTTGTGGCTGCCTTCACAGTAGAAAATACTAATTACGTACCAGAAATAATGAGATCGGCAGAGTAAAGGTATTGGGAAAACGTAAGGGACTAAAATGCAACAAATCCAGAGGGTTGGATGGCCTACATATTTTGGTTTTAAAAGAGGTAGTTGCAGAGATATGGATGAATGATTTACCCAAATTCCCTAGATTCTAGAATGATCCTGGCAGATTTGAAGTTAGCAGATGTGACCTAACTATTCAAGAATAGGGGAGGGGGAGAAAACAGGGAACTACAGGCCAGTTAACCCGATATTAGTCATTTGAAAACTGCTGCAATCTATTATTAAGAAAGCCTGAAAGTGCATTAGAAAATCATAGTATGATCAGACAAATTCCACATGGTTTTACAAAGGTTTGTGCTCAAGTATGTAGCAGCGTTTATGTTTGGAATTCTCTTCCACAGAGTAGAGGTGGCTGGGTCATTGAATATAATTCATGGATGAGTTAGACAGATTTTTGATTGATGAGGGAGTCAAGGATATGGGGGTTGGGGGTGGGGGGTGGGGGAGAGGCAGGCTGGAACATGAAGTTAAGGCTACAAGTCAGCCATAACCTTACTGAATTGCAGAGCAGGCTTGCTGGGCTGATTGGCCTACTTCTATTTCTTATCTTCTTATATGACTAGTTGGATAAAGGGAAACTGTTAGATCTAGTATACTTAGATTTCCAAATAAAAGGTGAATAAACAAGTTAATGGGTCATTGAATTGGTGATAATGTACCAGCATGGATAAAGAGGATTGATTACTGGATAGAGTGCCGCAAGGATCAGTTCTGGGACCTCAGTTATCTATAATCTATATTAATAACTTAGATGAAGAGACCAAGAGAATGTATATAAATTTGCGGATGATACAGAGCTAGGTGAGTAAACTGTGGAGGAGGACACAAAGATATAGACAGGCTAAATGATGGGGCAGCAAGGAAGTAGGTGAAGTATAATGAAGAGATTTGAGAGTTTATTTAATTTGCTAGTAAGAATAGTAAGGCAGGACATGTTTTTAAAAGATGCAAAACTAGTAAATGTTAAATGTTGGTGTCCAGAGGGAATTGGGAGTACTCATACAAGGAACACAAAAGATTAGCATGCAGGTACAGCAAGCAGTTAGGAAGACAAAAGCCATGTTGGCCTTTATTGCAAGGGGAACGAGTACAAAGAACAAAGAAAATTACAGCACAGGAACAGGCCCTTCGGCCCTCCCAGCCTGCGCTGATCCAGATCCTTTATCTAAACCTGTCTTCTATTTTCCAAGGATCTACTTCCCTCTGTTCCCCGCCCATTCATATATCTGTCTAGATGCATCTTAAATGATGCTATTGTGCCCGCCTCTACCACCTCCGCTGGCAAAGCGTTGCAGGCACCCACCACCCTCTGCGTAAAAAACTTTCCACGCACATCTCCCTTAAACTTTCCCCCTCTCACCTTGAAATTGTGACCCCTTGTAATTGACACCCCCACTCTTGGAAAAAGCTTGTTGCTATCCACCCTGTCCATACTTCTCATAATTTTGTAGACCTCAATCAGGTCTACTGTATTCTCTAACAGTCCTCCTCGCTACCTGCAACTCCACCAATCTTAGTATCATCTGCAAACTTGCTAATCAGACCACCTATACCTTCGTCCAGATCATTTATGTATATCACAAACAACAGTGGTCCGAGCACAGATCCCTGTGGAACACCACTAGTCACCTTTCTCCATTTTGAGACACTCCCTTCCACCACTACTCTCTGTCTCCTGTTGCCCAGCCAGTTCTTTATCCATCTAGCTAGTATACCCTGAACCCCATACAAATTCACTTTTTCCATTAACCTGCCATGGGAAACTTTATCAAACACCTTACTGAAGTCCATGTATATGACATCTACACCCCTTCCCTCATCAATTAACGTTGTCACTTCCTCAAAGAATTCTATTAGGTTTGTCAGACATGACCTTCCCTGCACAAAACCATGCTGCCTATCACTGATAAGTCTATTTTCTTCCAAAGGTGAATAGATCCTATCCCTCAGTATTTTCTCCAACAGTTTGCCTACCACTGACGTCAAGCTCACAGGTCTATAATTCCCTGGGTTATCCCTGCTATCCTTCTTAAACAAAGGGACAACATTAGCAATTCTCCAGTCATCCGGGACCTCACCCGTGCTCAAGGATGCTGCAAAGATATCTGTTAAGGCCCCAGCTATTTCTTCCCTCGCTTCCCTCAGTAACCTGGGATAGATCCCATCCGGACCTGGGGACTTGTCCACCTTAATGCCTTTTAGAATACCCAAAACTTCCCCTTCCTTATGCCGACTTGACCTAGAGTATTTAAACATCCATCCTTAGCCTCAACATCCGTCATGTCCCTCTCCTTGGTGAATACCGATGCAAAGTACTCATTAAGAATCTCACCCATTTCCTCTGACTCCAAGCATAAATTCCCTCTTTTGTCTTTGAGTGGGCCAATCCTTTCTAAGTTACCCTCTTGCTCCTTATATACGAATAAAAGGCTTTGGGATTTTCCTTAACCCTGTTAGCCAAAGATATTTCATGACCCCTTTTAGCCCTCTTTATTGCGCGTTTGAGATTTGTCCTACTTTTCCGATATTCCTCCAAAGCTTCATCAGATTTAAGTCGCCTCGATCTTATGTATGCTTCCTTTTTCATCTTAGCTAGTCTCACAATTCCACCCGTCATCCATGGTTCCCTAATCTTGCCATTTCTATCCCTCGTTTTCACAGGGACATGTCTGTCCTGCACTCTAATCAACCTTTCCTTAAAAGACTCCCACATTTCAAATGTGGATTTACCCTTAAAGAGCTGCTCCCAATCTACATTCCCTAGCTCCTGCCGAATTTTGTTATACTTGGCCTTTCCCCAATTTAGCACTCTTTCTTTAGGTCTTTATTGGGTGGGGTGGTCTTTGGTACTCGTCTTTGTCCATGAGTATTCTAAAACTTACGGAATTGTGATCGCTATTCCCAAAGTAATCATCGACTGAAACTTTAACCACCTGGCCAGGATCATTCCCCAATACCAGGTCCAGTATGGCCCCTTCCCGAGTTGGACTATTTACATACTGCTCTAAAAAGCTCTCCTGGATGCTCCTTACAAATTCTGCTCCATCTACGCCTCCAACACTACACGAGTCCCATTCAATGTTGGGAAAGTTAAAATTCCCATCACGACCACCCTATTGCTCCTACATTTTTCTATAATCTGTCTACATATTTGTACCTCTACTTCATGCTCGCTTTTGGGAGGCCTGTAGTAAAGTCCCAACAATGTTAGTGCACCCTTCCTATTTCTTAGCTCTACCCATATTGCCTCAGTGCTCGAATCCTCCATCGTGCCCTCCTTCATCATAGCTGTGATATCATTTCTGACCAGTAATGCAACACCTCCACCCCTTTTACCTCCCTCTCTATCCCTCCTGAAGCATCTATACCCTGGGATATTTAGTTGCCAGTCTTGCCCTTCCCTCAACCAAGTCTCCGTAATACCAATAACATCATATTCCCAGGTACTAATCCAAGCCCTAAGTTCATCTGCCTTACCTACTACACTTCTCGCATTGAAACAAATGCACCTCAGACCACCTGTCCCTTTGCTTTCATCATCTCTTCCCTGTCTACTCTTCCCCTTAGTCACATTGAGTTTATTATCTAGTACCTTACTGGCTTTAGTGCTGCCTCTTTACTGACCTCTAACTTCCTAATCTGGTTCCCATCCCCCTGCCACATTAGTTTAAAACCTCCCCAACAGTGTTAGCAAAAGCACCCCCTAGGACATTGGTTCCAGTCCTGCCCAGGTGTAGACCATCCGATTTGTCATGGTCCCACCACCCCCAGAACCGGTTCCAATGTCCCAAATATCTGAACCCCTCCATCCTGCACCATCTCTCAATCCACGTATTCATTCTGACTATTCTTGAATTTCTACTCTGACTGTCTCGTGGCACTGGTAGCAATCCTGAGATTGCTACCTTTGAGGTCCTACTTTTTAACTTATCTCCTAACTCCCTCAATTCTGATTATAGGACCTCATCCCGTTTTTTACCAATATCGTTGGTGCCTATATGCACCTACGACAACTGGCCAGTTCACCCTCCCCCTTCAGTATGTCCTGCAGCCGATCTGAGACATCCCTGACCCGTGCACCCGGGAGGCAACATAACATTCGGGAGTCTCGTTTTTGACCACAGAAACACCTAACTACTCCTCTTACGATTGAATCCCCTATGATTATAGCCCTGCCAGTCTTTTTCCCGCCCTTCTGTGCAGCAGAGCCAGTCACGGTGCCATGAGCCTGGCTACTACTGCCTACCCCTGGTGAGTCATCTCCCCAACAGTATCCAAAACGGTATACCTGTTTTGGAGGGAGACGACCGCAGCAGACACCTGCACTGCCTTCCTGCTCTTTCTCTGCCTTTTGGTTACCCATTGCCTGTCTCCCTCACCAATCCTAATCTGCGGTATGACCAACTCACTGAATGTGCTATCCACGACCTCCTCAGAATCGCGGATGCTCCAAAGTGAGTCCATCCGCAGCTCCAGAGCCGGCATGCGGTCTCACAGGAGCTGCAGCTGGACACACTTCCCGCACATGAATGAGTCAGGGGCATCGGCCGCGTCCCTGAACTCCCGCATTGAACACAAGGAGCATAACATGGGTCTGGCATCTCCTGCCATTTTTACACTTTACCTTAACTGATTACAAATATATCAAATAATGAATAAGTGAAAGGAATAAGGAGTTTACTTACCAATCACAATACTTAATAAAGAAATCTTGTCACAATAGTACAGAGCTTTGATGAGATCGTACCTGGCACTGCATGTTACGGGTGTTGAGTCATGGACAGCTTGCCCCCACACGGAAGCAAAATTGATGGGAATCTGACTTGCTCCACACCAAACTGCCCCACAGCCATACCATGCTGTGGGCTGTCTAAATTGCTCAACAGTGGGATTTCTGCCCACTGGGGGGAGGAGGTCCTGTCCTTGGGAGCTAACAGTTGGCTGGCAACTCCACCAGGTCTGGCAGTATCAACATCACATTAGCAACCAGTTCCATGAAGGCGGCCCTGTGAATCCTGGAGTAAGGCAAGTCCAGGGTATTGTGCAGGGAGGGTTCGACCAGTTTGAGGAGGAGGGTGGAGGTGAGTTCTCAGTGCAGGTCGGAAGGAAAGGGGGTACTATATTAGGGGGGTTTCCTTCATTTGCAAAAGATATTCCCTGAAGATAGTACTTCCCCATCCTTCCCTGCTCTTTAAAAACTAATTTAAAAAAGGCCTGCTTACTCCTGCCCGACTGCACACAGCAACTGTAGCATGGTAAATGTATTATTAATTGAGCTTGTTAACAAGCCCATTGACCCTCGATTATTTATTGGGTGGGGTGGTCTTTCAAAGGGTTGGTTCAAGGGTTGCCCACCTACTGTGTAATGGAGGTGAGCTTGGGATGTGCCCTATTTTACATGTAGCACCTCCGAAAACATGTCCAGAAGAAGCACATAAAATCCAGCCCCTGGAGTACTGCGTAAAAGTTCTGGTATTCACATTTAAGGAAGAATATTCGTGCCTTTGAGATGGTCCAGCAAATGTTCACTAACACTGGTTCATGGGGTGAAAGGGCTGTCCTGTGATGACTTAATTCCTCTGTTCCCATGCGGGACAATGGGTAGAGACGGAGAACATTGGGCCTATACCCTCAGGGGTTTAGAAGAATGAAAAGTGATCTCATTAAATCATCTAAGATTCTGAAGGGACTTTACATGGTAGGCGCTAAGATTGATTCTGCTGGTTGGGGAATCTAGAACACAGGGGCACAGTCTCAGGGTAAGAGGTTGTTTATTTAAGACTGAAATGAGGATACATTTCTTTACTCAAATATCGTGAATTTTTGAAATGGTCTATCCCAGAGGGTTATGGATGCCCCGTCTTTGAATATATTTTTAGGTTGAGATAGATTGCTGATTTCTCCTGGAACCAAGTGATATAGAGACCGAGCGGTAAAGTGAAGTTGAAGTTCAAGATCAGCCATGATTGTATTGAATGGCAAAGCAAGCTCAAGAAGGCCACATGATCTACTGCATGCACCAATTTCTTCCATTCCAGGGTACACTCTCAGTGTTTCTTCCAAGATGTGTTCAACGTGGAGTAGAACTGATTCATCAGCGGAGGAAATGGTGAACAACAGGAGGCTTTCTTGCCCATGAATGATCTGATGCCATGGGACTTCATGGAGTCCAGGGTCAATGTAGAAACCTCCCATGGTCACTCCCTCCTCACTGTATATCACTGTGCCACCACATTTGGTGGGTCCATCACAGAATACCTACAATGCAGAAGGGGGCCATTCGGCCCATCAAGTCTGAACCAACCATTTGAAAGACCACCCCACCTCGGTACAATCCCCCGCCCTATCCCCATAATCACACCCAGCCTTTGGACACTAAGGGGTAATTTAACATGGCCAATCCACCTAATCTGCCCATCTTTAAACTGGCACGAAACCGGAACACCCAGAGGAAACCCACACAGACATGGGGAGAAAGTGTAAACTCCACATGGACGGTCACCCAAGGTTGGAATCAAACCCGGGTCTCTGGCACTCTGGGGCAGCAGTGATAATCACCATGCCACCCAAATGCCACATTAATTAGAATTTTGGTGGGATTTGAACTACAGTCTCTGGAGCTTCAGATGGGCCTCTGGATTTCTAGTCCAGTAACATAACCACTACCTTACTGTCATCCTAAATGGGCATAATAATGCTTAGGTTAAGCCTCATAATGTTTAAGAAAATTAAAACTGCAAAGTTTTTCCACTTTTAATGTATCTCACCCTGATGTCATAAACTTCATTCAAAGAAACATAAAACGCAGTGTAGGTCTCAGTGAGGAAAAATAAAATCAATGTTTAAAATAATTGCCGTAAATCATTAGAAATATAATTTTGAGTCCTGCTGCGCCGAAATGTTTGGACAGAATTATCCATCCATTTTGAAGGAGCATACTCACAGGAGATTCAAATGTAATCCTCTCCACCATGTGGAGGGGCAGGGCTACAGCACCAAGGCAATGAGCTGGCCATGATGCATTGGTCTTGGCAAATAGATGTAAAAGATCTGAGAAATTCAGATACATCGTAAATACATATGTAACACCTAAATTTCCTCAATCATTTGCACTGAAACATTGGCTTTATTGCATAATTGCAGGAGTCTTTGGGAGCTAATGCAAAAGAAATTCTGGGCTATCGAGTTAGACCAAAACATATGGACCACAATAATTTTCCTCACTATTACAAGGCAAATGAACAAAAATTAAAATCCAGACACTATTTTGCATACACTACAGGCAGTGAGACAAGATGGCTTGGTTAGAATACAATCATTCAAATACAGTTAACTCGGCCCTACAGGGCAATACCTACAAGTTTGATGATTGATGGTGCATATGAATGAGCTAAGTGATGACAGCCCAGCTGAGAATAGCCCACACATCACATTTGATGTCCCTGACTCATGATTCTGCAATGTTACAACAATGCTCACAAATTTATAGTCCGTATATCGCTTCCTTGGGTCTTTCTTCCAAGCCTGCACTCAAGGCTTGATATGTGCGTGCACAGGGCCAGATTGAGACTGATAAAAATCCTCTCATTATAGTGCTTTCAGTGAAAATGCTGTTTTATTTTGTTTAAAGCTGGGTATTGTAAGGTTTTCGGGCAATTCGGCCCTTTTGGAGAAACTCAGAGACTGTAAACTGACTTTCCAGCCAAGGGAACAGAACCAGTTTTCCCAGCAGGCTTGGCCCGCTGAGCTGAGTGGGGACATAAGCACATAAATATTTACAAACACCCCCCTAGGAGCTACAAGGAAGAAGGAGCCAGACAACAAGATAACATCAAGACACAGACAAAGGGGCACGGGAATACACAGGAGGCTTGCATGCAAGCAGGACAATGGGATGGTCATAGCCCCATGCAAATGTAAATGACCTGGCCTCCACCAGAGCAGAATCCAATCAACACCCCATCAACATAGCAGCATCTCCGGAGCAGATGGAAGTCTTTGAAAATCTTCAAGGGAGCTCAACCTCGTTATCTCAAAAAACAGACTGGAGGCGGACCTAGGGGAGGTACTCCCATCTCGACAGGTCTGACCGGCTCAAAGGGGGCGGGACCAGCGGGAACTTTAAATCTTACCTTTTTCAATGCAAAAGGGGCTGGCCGATCACAGGACAAAGCCAGGTAAAACAATATAAAAGGGGCTGTGTTTTCGATTGGGGGTCTCTTCGTTCCTGGCTCGACCTCTGCACCCCTGACTTGACCTCTGCAGCCTGTGACCGTAAGTAACCCGCAGCAGCTTGCGAAGCTCCCTTGATTTTAATAGTGGTTGAGGCTTTGGGGAAGGGAACTTGTTTTGTGCCTTGTGATTTTGCTAAAACCTGTGTAACCGTAAGAATTTTCGTTGTGTCCGCTATATTACCTTTTGAATAGACTTAGTTGTATTAGAGCATAAGATTTTATTGTGTTTCTTCTGTTGATGATTTTGACCTGGGTTTTACAATAAATCTTGATTTGATGCTAATTGGAGTCGTTTAAATTCTTCAATCCTTCACCAGCGATCTCTGACCAAGTCATTGTTAAAAATACTCCTCACCTTAATTCCGGGTTCAAGAATCGAGGGTCATCTTGAGCGATTCACTCAGGACAGACTGCTGGTTAGGAAATAAACAGCGGTGTCCTATTTCTCTCTCTTGGGAAAGCTACTCTAGTGGAGTAGGAACCGGGTGGGCGTTGTACCACCGGCAAGAGAGAGAATCACCTGGGTATTGGTAGGGGTCTGGAGATCTGTGTGATATAAGTCTCAGGCTGTCGGTTAGGAATAAACGGCAGGCCTGAATCAGTGCTCTCTTCAGTGGAAGTGTCCCAGTGCGACATCCCCTGGCCTCTGAAGTTTCAGTGCCGGCTGGAGAGAGACACACACAGATATTCAAACCCCAGATATCGGCCCAGTAGTGGAGTAGCGGAGATGGCACCCTCTACAATGGCGACCGGGGCAGGAGCCCGGTGGTTT
Source organism: Scyliorhinus torazame (assembly GCF_047496885.1). Taxonomy (NCBI): domain Eukaryota; kingdom Metazoa; phylum Chordata; class Chondrichthyes; order Carcharhiniformes; family Scyliorhinidae; genus Scyliorhinus; species Scyliorhinus torazame. The sequence goes on from NC_092711.1 coordinate 265,110,965, forward strand.
GGAGTATGTGACTTGGCAGAGGGGGTGAGGGAACGAAGCAAAATGGAGGAGAGAATGTCCTCATATTTGTGGCAAAAGGTCAACCTCACCAAACCTTGGGTCTCAGAATTGATCAATGCGGAGCAACCGGTAATGGCAGCGGCTGCATGGACAGAAAGCAAGGCGCACAAAAGGCACTTGGAGAAGGCAGTTTGGCTGGTTTGCCTGTCTGAGCAGGTAGTCAAGACAGAGGAGAGGGTCGAAGAGTTAGAGCAGGAGTTGAGAGAAGTGAGGGCCAGCGCAGGGGACAGCGCTAGCGCAGCGGAACGACTGCGGGAAGTAATGGCAGAAATTAAACAGGACAGCGCGAGTGTAGCAGAACGACTGCGGGAAGAAATGGCAGAAATGAAACAGGAAAGCGAGTCTAACCGGTGTGAGAAGGACTATCTCCACTGCCAGATAGTGAAGGGGAAAGAAAAGGAACGGAGGCTCCAGGAACTCTATGCTCGGAGTACAGAGCAGTGTAGGAAGCTGGAGGGGAAGTTCCGGGACATCCAGGCAGCATACCGAGTGGCTCGCGAGGAAGTAGGGGACTGTGCCCATGGGCCGTGCCAGGCACGAATAACGGAGTTAGAGGAGGCCTTGTCCAAGGTCAGGGGACAGATACACCTGGTAGGTCCAGGGGGGTTCCCTAGGGGCAAGGTGCTCCTCGCAGCGGATGATTCCCCAAAGGCCAAGGGGAATAGACCGCCTCCTGAGGCACCGGGATTGTGTCCGGGTCGGCAGGGGGGATCGGACTGCACGTTCAGGAGCAAGTCCAAGGGGGGTCGGCAGGGTACCCCCAGCTGGCGGCGTGTCCGCCTGGTTTCGTATGTGGGTCCCCATGGGATGGGGACAGACCGCTGCCTGGGATGCCGGTGATGGGGCCGGGTCAGCAGGTAGGGTTTGGACCGCCCGGTCAGGGGCAGGTCCAAGGGGGGTCAGTGGTGTATCCCCAGATAGCGGCGTCTCCTATATGGGTAGTTGGCCCGGGGACAGGGGGGCTACCCAACGAGGCAGGAGAGCTGGACAGTGGGGAGGAGGAGCAGGGACCCCAGGTAGGGCAGATGTGCCCTGTCAGGCAAAGAAGGTATGGTCCCCCGGCGGGGATGGCAAACAGGGGACCGGTTGAGGGCGACATTATCGTTCCTCATGGGGCATCCGCGCTCAGGGGGATGGTGGCCCACGTTCCCAGACTAACTCCAAAGGGGGATCCGTCGCTGCATTTTATGGAGGTGGAACAGGCTGCCAACATCAATGACTGCGACGAAGGGGAGCAAATAAAGATGCTCCTGATAACCCTAGATGCCCAGCTATGCAGGACAGTGACCTCTGGGAATGGGGGAAGACCTGACACCTGGGCGGCAGCACAGACTGCTGTTCTGGAGGCAATGGGCTTGAATCTGGGGAGCCCTTTCATGAGGGTGGGGGAAACCAAGCAGCAACCAGGGGAATCTCCCACCATGTTCGCAGACAGACTGTGGACTGTCTATATGGAGGCATGCGGGGTTCCCGCGGATAGACGGAATTTAGATGAGAGAACAGCCCACTGGCTGAAGACCCTCGTAGCTAACTGTCTCCCCCACGTTAGGGCAAAGGCCGAACACTGGTTCGACCCGCAGAGTCCGGACCTTAATGAGGCAGAGGTCCTTAGGAAACTTACCCTCGCATATCGTAATGGGGAGAGGGGTGAGGACAAGCCCCTTAAGGGTAGGGTGCATGAAATCGCGCCAGCAGCCCCTAAGAGAGAGTGGAAGCATGAGGGCACCCGGACCTCCGACGAGAAACCGGTATGCTACGGGTGTGGGAAGGCCGGGCATTTCAAGAGGGAATGTAGAAACCCTAGCAAGCAGGAGAGGGCTCCCGCAGTAGAGAGTCAGACCCCGGCGGTAGGAGCAGCTGCCCCGGGAACCATCGAGATAAGTAAAATTTTAGCCCTTTTGCAAAGCTCAGGACAGGTGGCAATGGCAACGGGCCAGGGCCTGCCCGCACCCACACCACAAGAACCCGTATGACTACCCAGGGAGCAGCCTCAGGAAAAAGGGAGCGCAGGGGTAGTTCTAGCCCCAGACCCTGGTCCGGTCCAGGTGCAGGGTCCCATTCTGGAGGCTGCCTCAGGGGCTATTTGCAGTTTAAATCCCTTAAGGTGGGACCCATGCGAACGCCACATCAGTCAATTTAAATTGTTCCACCCCATAAGGACAAAAAAGAGCAAGGTGGGGGGAAGACGGGGGGTGGTAGTGGAGAAACCCCCCGTAGAATTAACGACGGTGGGGGAGGTCCCTGACTCCACGGTCACACAACCGGTGACAAGGTGCTGTCCCGAAGGGGCAGTCCCAAAGAGACCGACAGTGCTGCAAGCACCCAGCCCAGGGACAGGAACGATTCCCAAGCCCTTACCTGTGGGTCAGGTAGCCTGCCTTAGTATAGAGGCCAAGGAGGCGGAGGAAGTGGAGGTATCACCGTGGGTTTGGGAACCAGTCAGGGGACGAAGGAGCAATCGGGTCTCCAAGCCCCCGGTAAGATGGTCCCCATCCCATCTCCCTGTCACCCGGTCCCGCAGTAAGGGGACCCGAGTAGAAGGGAGCGATGAGGGATCACCGAACCCTGTTGGGAAAGGAGAGGCAAGGGGCAGCCCGAACCCCCGGGAGGGGACGGTCTGGCCCGAGCCGTTGGACCAAACAGGCGTAATGCCCCAGTGTAACGGGGCACAGTTTTAATTTGGCCACCCGGAGACGGGTGGCATTGTATATAACATATTCCCTTTCCTTTCCCCCTGCTAGTTCTAAATTAGTGTGTAGTTGTGTGTGAGGTATTTGGGATCGTGGGGACACAGTAGCGCCTGGTGCAAGGGTAAAATGATGAAGCACCAGGCACTAGGACCCTGGTGCAGCCGGGCTGTAAACACAGAACCCCAGACAGGCTGCGGCAACTTCAAAGCAGGAACTGCTGCCGCCACCGGATAGCACCCATGCACTTCAAGGTAGGTAGTTCTGTGGAGGCAAGGATGTGTTTTGTTTGTCTTACAGATGGGGCACCCGACGATGTGGAGTTTGCTGATCCTGGCGATGGTGGGACCGGGAGAACTCCGCAGAGGAGAGACAGAAGAGTCCTTTGTCTATGGGTGTTCTGGCGGCAGAGCCCCCCTGGTCACTACCGGACAGGGAAACCAGGTGGCCATAGAACAGGCCCGCTACTCACACCTAGGGAGGTGGCCTGGGTGGCTGGGGTCGAACTCGACCAGGTACTCCAGCCACCAGAGCTTCACCTATGGAGAGGCCTCGGTACTCTGCGAGGAGATACAGGTGGCGACTGACCGGGTTAGGGTGACTGAGGGCAGGCGGGTGTGTTTAACCTGTGAGGGGGACGTTCCTGTGGGGAGATGGTGGTGGCTCAGGAAGCTGAGCCCGGACATAAGGGATCGATCCTCGGACTGGGAACGAATGGACAATGACACCTACCGAACCATCACGGGGTCACCGGGTAGGATCACCGTTTGCTGGGATAAGTGGTGGGCTTCCGACCAGGGCATGTATCTATGTTTGTGGGGGTCGGCCAAGGCATGTCCACAAGGGGCATCAATCACCTTTGTAAGGTGGTGGCAAGACACCGGACATGGGATAAATTGGGATCAGAATGGGAAGGGATGTGTAACCCCCGGAGGGAAAGAAACCGTGAGACCTACCGAACTGCTGGTTCAGGTAAAGAGGCCCCTACCCACAGCCCAACCAATCGACCCTCACAACTGTCCAATCACCACCCGGGGGCCCGAAAATGGTTTGCTGCTCGTCCCAACAAAGAAACTATTATACCAGGGGGTACATTACGCGGTGGCATCGGTGGTGCTAAACCTAACCGAGGTGAAGTTACCAGAATGGTGCCCTCGCAAGACTGAACTATTGTACCAGGCGCTGCTGAAGGACATGTTCCAGAAATTCCACAATTTGGATTTTGGGGACGTTGAAGTGGAAGATTTGTACAATAGGGCAGGGGAATTTAATGGGGACTCCAGTCGACAACGTAGAGGGCTAGTCAATGATGGGTTCACTGCCTTCAATACGGGGACATCCATTGTCAACAGTATGGATACTGTAGAGCTGGCCTTGCAGATCAATCAGCTAAAAGGCCAGCTGAGAAAGGTATTGAAGGATGAGAACACAGTAGTGCGGTCGGGTTTGCACGAGGAGGTGGCAATGACCCTACATCTAAAAGAAATAATCGCGCAATTGGAAGAGCATGCAAAAGTCATTAACGCGCTAATTAAAGAAGACCGAAATTCATCGGATCAGGCTGCCCAGAATGAAGTGTGTGGGCTGTATGGTGCCTGGTTGCTAGGAGAGGGGAGGAGTAATCTGGAGGACCTGAGACAGGGTCAGGTCCCCTCGTGGATTAGCAACAGGCACTTGGCAGCGCTGCACCCATTCCACAGGGTTTTGAGTCCTTGCCAGCTCCGTGCAGCCTCAGAGGCATACCCGGTACCGGTCGATTGTGGGAGGTCAAACCACACAATCTTGGGGGTCATCGTGAGAATCCCAATCTTGGGAGATTCAGCACAGCCGGTGCCGCTGTACCGAGTGGAGAATGTGGGGGTCATTCGTGGGGGAGTACACATTCGGTTTGGAAAGGTCCCGCCGTATGTCATAGTGCGGGAGCGAGCTGTGGCAGGCATTGACCTCTCGGGCTGCCGGAGCCGGGGAGCGCAGGTAATCCTGTGCCCTCAGCACATGGGCACTGAGGCGCGACCCCAGTGCGGGTTCAGGACTGTTGGGGCGGAACCTATTAACTGCACCATGGAGGCAATGGCAGCGAGCCATGTCCAGCCCCAGGTAGCCTATATAGGAAGTGGGACATACTGTGTCACCACTGGAGCCCAGCAGTATCAACATGGACCACAGCAGTGGTGTCCGATACTGCACAGCAGCTTCTGTTTTAAACCCAAAGCAGAGGTCCAGGTAGCACAGCAACGAATACTGCCCATTCCACGACCCTCCTCAGTTCACCTCTCGGTACGGGAAAACGTTACTAACATACAAGAATATGTGGCCCGTTTTGGGTACGATATTCCCCCGGTTAAGGAAGACCTAAGGGTATTACTGCAAGCTGTGGAAGTCTCACAAAGGCACTTTTTCTCCTTAGAGCAAAAAGCCCAAAACATTGATCGTGAAATTACAGATCTCAAAGCCCCGGACTGGTGGAACATGGGATCATGGATTGTGATCCCAGCCTGGATCCGAATAGCCTCACATTTGTTAGTAGTGTTACAAGTTTTCGTAGTGTTATATTTATGTTGCCTCAGCTGCAGGTACCGACAACTGAGGAAAATGAAGAGCCTTCATCGGGTCCTCGGGGAGACGCTGAGTGCAGCCCACCAAAGAAAAGTCGTAGTGTAAATAGTTGTGTGCAGCGCGGGTTTCAGTTATCTGATTGTAATATATGTACAGGGACCCTTACGTTTGGGGTTCCGGTGAAATGTGTATATGTTACTGTGTGTTTAAATTAGATATGGTGTTTCTTTCCCTTTCATTGAAACCAGGGGTAGCCTAGATTAAGGGAACTGTCTTGGGAATTGTAATTTCGCATGTTGCTGAGGGGGGGGCCTACGGTCCACACAAAGGCAAACAATTGCCCTTCACCTGTGTCGATACGGTCCAAGCAGGTAGGGACGTATCGAAGGGGCATCTGTAAGGTTTTCGGGCAATTCGGCCCTTTTGGAGAAACTCAGAGACTGTAAACTGACTTTCCAGCCAAGGGAACAGAACCAGTTTTCCCAGCAGACTTGGCCCGCTGAGCTGAGTGGGGACATAAGCACATAAATATTTACAAACACCCCCCTAGGAGCTACAAGGAAGAAGGAGCCAGACAACAAGATAACATCAAGACACAGACAAAGGGGCACGGGAATACACAGGAGGCTTGCATGCAAGCAGGACAATGGGATGGTCATAGCCCCATGCAAATGTAAATGACCTGGCCTCCACCAGAGCAGAATCCAATCAACACCCCATCAACATAGCAGCATCTCCGGAGCAGATGGAAGTCTTTGAAAATCTTCAAGGGAGCTCAACCTCGTTATCTCAAAAAACAGACTGGAGGCGGACCTAGGGGAGGTACTCCCATCTCGACAGGTCTGACCGGCTCAAAGGGGGCGGGACCAGCGGGAACTTTAAATCTTACCTTTTTCAATGCAAAAGGGGCTGGCCGATCACAGGACAAAGCCAGGTAAAACAATATAAAAGGGGCTGTGTTTTCGATTGGGGGTCTCTTCGTTCCTGGCTCGACCTCTGCACCCCTGACTTGACCTCTGCAGCCTGTGACCGTAAGTAACCCGCAGCAGCTTGCGAAGCTCCCTTGATTTTAATAGTGGTTGAGGCTTTGGGGAAGGGAACTTGTTTTGTGCCTTGTGATTTTGCTAAAACCTGTGTAACCGTAAGAATTTTCGTTGTGTCCGCTATATTACCTTTTGAATAGACTTAGTTGTATTAGAGCATAAGATTTTATTGTGTTTCTTCTGTTGATGATTTTGACCTGGGTTTTACAATAAATCTTGATTTGATGCTAATTGGAGTCGTTTAAATTCTTCAATCCTTCACCAGCGATCTCTGACCAAGTCATTGTTAAAAATACTCCTCACCTTAATTCCGGGTTCAAGAATCGAGGGTCATCTTGAGCGATTCACTCAGGACAGACTGCTGGTTAGGAAATAAACAGCGGTGTCCTATTTCTCTCTCTTGGGAAAGCTACTCTAGTGGAGTAGGAACCGGGTGGGCGTTGTACCACCGGCAAGAGAGAGAATCACCTGGGTATTGGTAGGGGTCTGGAGATCTGTGTGATATAAGTCTCAGGCTGTCGGTTAGGAATAAACGGCAGGCCTGAATCAGTGCTCTCTTCAGTGGAAGTGTCCCAGTGCGACATCCCCTGGCCTCTGAAGTTTCAGTGCCGGCTGGAGAGAGACACACACAGATATTCAAACCCCAGATATCGGCCCAGTAGTGGAGTAGCGGAGATGGCACCCTCTACAGTATTTTCCTGAATTCCCCAAATCTCCGACCATTCAACTCCATAAATCACCCATGTTTCCTTTGCTTCAAGGACCCTCATTGAAACTAGGGCTGAATTGTTTTGCCAGTGAAGTGTCTGGCATGGCTGAACCTATCATCACATTTCCTGGAGAATTTTAAAAATTAAGTTCACTTAACCTAGTGCAAAGTGCATTTAATTTTATACCAATAATAAACTCCAGCAGTGGAAATCATGAATCAAGGCCACTGGTGGTAGCCTTGTAGTAATAAGGTGGTAGCCTTGCAGTAATAAGGCAGAGGTTCTTTATGTAACTAAACTGAGTTTATTGCTAACAAGGAAGACTGGTGAGAGACCACAGGCCTCAGCTGCCCTGAAGCAGCAACTCCTGGCTGCTCCAATCTGTATAGGATTCCTACATGGCTTTCAGATGTAAGCTGCCTGAGAGGGGTGATCACCCACTCTCAATCCCCATTGGTCCCTGTAGCCAGGTGACCCTCCTCTGTTGTGCTGCCTTAAAGAGACAGGCACCGCAATCCACTACATCCCTTCCCCTTTAACTTTTTTTATACAATCTTCAAAATTAATCTACTCAACCCAAATGCTATATAAACATTATACCCACAAGTTAAACATTTGTAAACCGATGTAGCATTTGATGATGAACTATTGAGGCTCGCATTTAACACTTCTGCGAACAGACTTCAACTGTGCACAGTTCAAATATAGTCCGGAATTCTCCATTGCGAGTCGGACCCGCGACCGCTGCTAGTGAGGACGGAGAATTTGGCGCACAGCCAAAGCTACCATTCCCTGCAGTGGGACCGGAGAATCCCGCTGCCGCCAATGGACAGAGAATCCAACAATATTCTTTCATGGAACTCTTCCATACATGTTGGTTGCTTTCTGAGTTATTTCCTAGACTCTTCTGACCAAAGACTCCGGGTGTAATTCTCCGTTCCTGAGACTAAGTGTTGACGCCAGGTCAGGATTCATGGACTTCCACGACAGCAAAACTGGCGCCAAACCTGGTCTGATTCAGCGACTGTGGAGGGGCCAGCACCAGGGCCGCGTGGAACACAATTGATTCCAAAGAGAAACGGTGCGGGATTCGCCATTATTATCACTCGGGAAGCGGACAAGTTGCAGCCACATAAACTTGTGGGTATAATGTTTATATAGCAGTTGGGTTGAGTATAAAAGTGATCCCCTACAGTGCAGACTTTGTTTGCACGGAGTGCTGAATTTGGTGCATTTGAGTGCTATAGTGAGAGTTTGGTGACTGAGGGAGTATAAGGCTTCATTTTTAGCTAAAGTCTAGTCTTTCTTTTATTCAGTTAATTAACTTAAAAGTGGCTGTTTGGTTTAGAAGAAGGTGAATTTTCAATCAGCTTTAAACAAAGGTTCTACTTTTAGGTACTTGCAGCTGGAGCTTGTTAATTAGTTAATTAAATGTGGCCAGTTTTCAGAGGATAGATTCACAGTATAAAAGTGATCCCCTACAGTGCAGACTTTGTTTGCACTGAGTGCTGAATTTGGTGCATTTGAGTGCTACAGTGAGAGTTTGGTGACTGAGGGAGTATAAGGCTTCATTTTTATCGAAAGTCTAGTCTTTCTTTTATTTAGTTAATTAACTTAATTTGGTTTTGAAGATGGTGAATTTTCAATCAGCTTTAAACAAATGTTCTACTTGTAGGTACTTGCAGCTGGAACTTGTTAATTAGTAAATTGGATTAGGCCAGATTTCAGAGGCTAGATTCACAGTATAAAAGTGATCCCCTACAGTGCAGACTTTGTTTGCACTGAGTGCTGAATTTGGTGCATTTGAGTGCTATAGTGAGAGTTGGTGACTGAGGGAGTGCTGAATTTGGTGCATTTGAGTGCTATAGTGAGAGTTGGTGACTGAGGGAGTGCTGAATTTGGTGCATTTGAGTGCTATAGTGAGAGTTTGGTGACTGAGGGAGTGCTGAATTTGGTGCATTTGAATGCTATAGTGAGAGTTTGGTGACTGAGGGAGTTAGGTGAGGCGGGAGTAAGGCGCTCCTTTCATTTCGTTTCCTACATTTCCGCAAAGAGCGAGAAGGGAGCCAGGAGTTTACAGAGAGTGCAGCTGACTGGGAGCAGAGTTGGAGGGCGGAGGTCCAGTTGGTCCACAGGGCAGCTATATTCTGTAAGGTAAGGGGATGGAGGCTAGGCCAGTTGCATGCTCCTCCTGTAGGATGTGGGTGGTGAGGGATACCACCGGTGTCCCCACTGACTATACCTGCAGGAAGTGCACCCAACTCCAGCTCCTCAAAGACCGTGTTAGGGAACTGGAGCTGAAGCTGGATGAACTCCGGATCATCCAGGAGGCAGAGGGGGTGATAGAGAAGAGTGACAGAGAGGTAACCACACCGAACGTACAGGACAAGAGTAGCTGGGTTACAGTCAGGGGAAAGAAAACAAACAGGCAGACAGTGCAGGGATCCCTCGTGGCCATTCCCCTTCAAAACAAGTATACCGTTTTGGATGCTGTTAGGGCTGATGACCTAACAGGGGAAGGCCCTAGCGGCCAGGTCTCTGGCACTGAGTCTGGCTCTGGGGCTCAGAAGGGAAGGGGGTATAATAGAAAAGCAATAGTAGTAGGAGATTCAATGGTTAGGGGAATAGATAGGAGATTCTGTGGTCGCGAGCGAGACTCCCGGAAGGTATGTTGCCTCCCGGGTGCCAGGGCCAGGGATGTCTCGGATTGTATCTTCAAGATCCTTAAAGGGGAGGGGGAGCAGCCAGAAGTCGTGGTGCACATTGGTACCAACGACGTAGGTAGGAAAAGGGGTGTGGGGGTAATAAACGAGTTAAGTGAGTTAGCCTGGAAGTTAAAAGCCAGGACAGACAGAGTTGTCATCTCTGGTTTGTTGCCGGAGCCATGTGATAGCGAGGCTAGAAATAGGGAGAGAGTGCAGCTGAACAGGTGGCTGCAGAAATGGTGTAGGAGGGAGGGCTTCAGGTATTTGGATAATTGGAGCGCATTCTGGGGAAGGTGGGACCTGTACAAGCAGGACGAGTTGCATCTGAACCAGAGGGGCACCAATATCCTGGGAGGGAGATTTTCGAGTACTCTTCGGGAGGGTTTAAACTAATTTGGCAGGGGAATGAGAACCGGATTTGTAGTCCAGCAACTAAGCTAGCCAATATTCAGGACGCCAAAGCGTGTAGTGAGGCAGTGGGGAAGGGAACACTGACAAAGGAGAGTACTTGCAGGCACGGAGATGGGTTGAAGTGTGTATACTTCAACGCAAGAAGCATCAGGAATAAGGTGGGTGAACTTAAGGCATGGATCGGTACTTGGGACTACGATGTGGTGGCCATCACGTAAACTTGGATAGAAGAGGGGCAGAAATGGTTGTTGGAGGTCCCTGGTTATAGATGTTTCAATAAGATTAGGGAGGGTGGTAAAAGAGGTGGGGGGGGGGGTGGCATTATTAATTAGAGATAGTATAACAGCTGCAGAAAGGCAGTTCGAGGTGTATCTGCCTACTGAGGTAGTATGGGTTGAAGTCAGAAATAGGAAAGGAGCAGTCACCTTGTTAGGAGTTTTCTATAGGCCCCCCAATAGTAGCAGAGATGTTGAGGAACAGATTGGGAAACAGATTTTGGAAAGGTGCAGAAGTCACAGGGTAGTAGTCATGGGTGACTTCAACTTCCCAAACATTGAGTGGAAACTCTTTAGATCAAATAGTTTGGATGGGGTGGTGTTTGTGCAGTGTGTCCAGGAAGCTTTTCTAACACAGTATGTAGATTGTCCGACCAGAGGGGAGGCAATATTGGATTTGGTACTTGGTAATGAACCAGGGCAAGTGATAGATTTGTTAGTGGGGGAGCATTTTGGAGATAGTGACCACAATTCTGTGACTTTCACTTTAGTAATGGAGAGGGATAGGTGCGTGCAACAGGGCAAGGTTTACAATTGGGGGAAGGGTAAATATGATGTTGTCAGACAAGAATTGAAGTGCATAAGTTGGGAACATAGGCTGTCAGGGAAGGACACAAGTGAAATGTGGAACTTGTTCAAGGAACAGGTAGTACGTGTCCTTGATATGTATGTCCCTGTCAGGAAGGGAAGAGATGGTCGAGTGAGGGAACCATGGTTGACAAGAGAGGTTGAATGTCTTGTTAAGAGGAAAAAGGAGACTTATGTAAGGCTGAGGAAACAAGGTTCAGACAGGGCGCTGGAGGGATACAAGATAGCCAGAAGGGAACTGAAGAAAGGGATTAGGAGAGCTAAGAGATGGCATGAACAATCTTTGGCGGGTAGGATCAAGGAAAACCCCAAGGCCTTTTACACATATAGGAGAAATATGAGAATGACTAGAGCGAGGGTAGGTCCGATCAAGGACAGTAGCGGGAGATTGTGTATTGAGTCTGAAGAGATAGGAGAGGTCTTGAATGAGTACTTTTCTTCTGTATTTACAAATGAGAGGGGCCATATTGTTGGAGAGGACAGTGTGAAACAGACTGGTAAGCTCGAGGAAATACTTGTTAGGAAGGAAGATGTGTTGGGCATTTTGAAAATCTTGGGGATAGACAAATCCCCCGGGCCTGACGGGATATATCCAAGGATTCTATGGGAAGCAAGAGATGAAATTGCAGAGCCGTTGGCAATGATCTTTTCGTCCTCACTGTCAACAGGCGTGGTACCAGGGGATTGGAGAGTGGCGAATGTCGTGCCCCTGTTCAAAAAAGGGACTAAGGATAACCCTGGGAATTACAGGCCAATTAGTCTTACTTCGGTGGTAGGCAAAGTAATGGAAAGGGTACTGAAGGATAGGATTTCTGAGCATCTGGAAAGACACTGCTTGATTAGGAATAGTCAGCACGGATTTGTGAGGGGTAGGTCTTGCCTTACAAGTCTTATTGAATTCTTTGAGGAGGTGACCAAGCATGTGGATGATGGTAAAGCAGTGGATGTAGTGTACATGGATTTTAGTAGGGCATTTGATAAGGTTCCCCATGGTAGGCTTATGCAGAAAGTAAGGAGGCATGGGATAGTGGGAAATTTGGCCAGTTGGATAACGAATTGGCTAACCGATAGAAGTCAGAGAGTGGTGGTGGATGGCAAATATTCAGCCTGGATCCCAGTTACCAGTGGCATATCACAGGGATCAGTTCTGGGTCCTCTGCAGTTTGTGATTTTCATTAATGACTTGGATGAGGGAGTTGAAGGGTGGGTTAGTAAATTTGCAGACGATACGAAGATTGGTGGAGTTGTGGATAGTGAGGAGGGCTGTTGTCGGCTGCAAAGAGACATAGATAGGATGCAGAGCTGGGCTGAGAAGTGGCAGATGGAGTTTAACCCTGAAAAGTGAGAGGTTGTCCATTTTGGAAGGACAAATATGAATGCGAAATACAGGGTTAATGGTAGAGATCTTGGCAATGTGGAGGAGCAGAGAGATCTTGGGGTCTATGTTCATATATCTTTGAAAGTTGCCACTCAAGTGGATAGAGCTGTGAAGAAGGCCTATGGTGTGCTAGCGTTCATTAACAGAGGGATTGAATTTAAGAGCCGTGAGGTGATGATGCAGCTATACAAAACTTTGGTAAGGCCACATTTGGAGTACTGTGTACAGTTCTGGTCGCCTCATTTTAGGAAGGATGTGGAAGCTTTGGAAAAGGTGCAAAGGAGATTTACCAGGATGTTGCCTGGAATGGAGAGTAGGTCTTACGAGGAAAGGTTGAGGGTACTAGCCCTTTTCTCATTAGAACGGAGAAGGATGAGGGGCGACTTGATAGAGGTTTATAAGATGATCAGGGGAATAGATAGAGTAGACAGTAAGAGACTTTATCCCCGGGTGGAACAAACCATTACAAGGGGACATAAATTTAAGTTGAATGGTGGAAGATATAGGGGGGATGTCAGAGGTAGGTTTTTTACCCAGAGAGTAGTGGGGGCATGGAATGCACTGCCTGTGGAAGTAGTCGAGTCGGAAACATTAGGGACCTTCAAGCAGCTATTGGATAGGTACATGGATTACGGTAGAATGATATAGTGTAGATTAATTTGTTCTTAAGGGCAGCACAGTAGCATTGTGGATAGCACAATTGCTTCACAGCTCCAGGGTCCCAGGTTCGATTCCGGCTTGGGTCACTGTCTGTGCGGAGTCTGCACATCCTCCCCGTGTGTGCATGGGTTTCCTCCGGGTGCTCCGGTTTCCTCCCACAGTCGAAAGATGTGCAGGTTAGGTGGATTGGCCATGATAAATTGCCCTTAGTGTCCAAAATTGTCCTTAGTGTTGGGTGGAGGTGTTGACCTTGGGTAGGGTACTCTTTCCAAGAGCTGGTGCAGACTCAATGGGCTGAATGGCCTCCTTCTGCACTGTAAATTCTATGATAATCTATGATTAATCTCGGACAAATGTTCGGCACAACATCGAGGGCCGAAGGGCCTGTTCTGTGCTGTATTTTTCTTAGTTCTATGTTCTATAAACACATTACAATCACCACACATACTCAACGCAACCAACAAGATGGCTCTGGTTGCACTGGAGTGCGCCCATCCCGCTGATGGGTTGATTGGGGCCAGAGGGCACATAGGGGGTGCCCTGGAGGGACACACATAGGACCTGTATAATAATAATCTTTATTAGTGTCATAAATAAGTTTGCATTAACACTGCAAAGAAGTTACTGTGAAAATCCCCTAGTCGCCACACTACACTGGGTACACTGAGGGAGAATTCAGAATGTCGAATTCACCTAACAAGCACGTCTTTCAGGACTTGTGGGAGGAAATCGGAGCGTCCAGAGGAAACCCATGCAGACACGAGCAGAACGTGCAGACACCACACAGATAGTGACCCAAGCCGGGAATCGAACTCAGGTCCCTGGCGCTGTGAAACAACGGTGCTAACCACTGTACTACCGTGCCGCCCTTAGGTGGCCTTAAGTTCACAGTGGGCAGTCAGCGGCGTGCGCAACTGCATGGCTGCCTTGCAGGTAGCGACAATGGTGCTCCATGCCTGTCCACACTGACCCCACAGCCCACCTCCTGGCCACCCCCACCCCCCGCTACTCCCCTGGCAGAAGACCCCTCAGCCCCCGACCAGCAGCACACCTTCAGCAAACTGTGGCAATGTTAGACACTTCTCATACCCCCTCTCTCTCCCACAGCAGCCACGACGCCGGCTTCACGATTTTTTAAAGCACAAATGAACCAAGGGAATTCGGCCCATCGGAGGCGGAGAATCACGGGGAACCCAGAGAATACCAGGTCGGACCTGCTAATGATATGCAAACCATGTTTACTGTACGTGTGTTTAGGAACGCATTGACATCGCTGTCGAGGCGACAGAGAATTGTGATTTGGCGTGAAAACGGTGCCCGCCGTGATTTTGCCGTTGAAACCGATTCTCCGCCCATACGGGTTTTGAGATTCCAGTGTCGGCTGATGGAGAAACCCGCCCTACATACTTTACTCTGCGGATAGTGACGCTCTCAATCCTCCATTGATCTTTTTCTCTGTCAGGCACCTTACTCTACAATGCATGTCAGTACCACCATCACAAAACAACACAAGTCTTATGTCTTGACAACTCATTAACAGTTTGGCCTGTCACTTGCGAAGGTAACGGTCGTGGTACTCTATTTCTGGTACTTAGATTGTGTAATCAAGTTCCTTCTCTTCCTAGCTTGTCTATTCGCATCTTTTCCATCGACCATGTTACGATATTAGTTCTTGTGCATTCCTAGAAGTGTGACCATTTCGGTGATCTCATTCTGGCATGAAATCTCAGTTTCCTTCTTTGCCTGAATTGCTGCTTTGTCTAGTTCTCTCGGACACAACGTCCACAGCTGATGGCTTCATTTCCCAATCTTTTCCATTCGTCTTCTGCATCAAGTAACGTTTTGCTTGGACATGAGGAGTTCTTTATGCCTTACATCCACTTTTTCCTCCACCCCTAATTTTTTTCTCACCAGCAGTCGTGGTTTGGTCTGAGCCCGTTCCAGCTCCATCCCCCGCAGTCGGTTTTCCTTTTTTAACAACTGTTTTTCTTTCTCTTGATAATCATCTGAAGCAGCCTTGGATGAACTGACAACTTTAAATGGCTCCTCCGAGTCAAGAGAGTTCTCTGCAGTGATCACAGTCTGTTTCTGAATCTGTTCCAACTAAGCTTTATTTCCCAACTGCTGCCGTTGCTCTCAATTGAGAGCTGATCTCTATGTGTCCGATGATTGAGTTGTTCTTCTTCGTTATTTTTCTTCTCAGTACATGCAAGTTTTACTTTTAGTCCATTTGTGCCATGAGAACTTTCTCTTGCCAAAAAAGATCACAATCATTATCACGCCCTTCTCTCTGCTTTTGCAATCCATTCAGTTCATCAGTTTCTGAGTTTCTTCCAAGGTGAATCCATCATTCCCTTTGAACAACATTTGATAACGAGCTCTCCCTTCTCATGCTGTGCATGGTTTTTATTGGACCAATGCCATATTCCTTTGATTTGAACTCTACTTCTGCATTAAATATTTCTTCCATCTTCCTGTTATGTTTATTGGACAATTCTCCTGAATTGTTAACTAGTTCCAACAGTTGTGTTCTCTCTCAGGGTTTGTCCATTGCCATGTTCTCCCCGGCAGCCTCAAACACCGGGGAGTTTCGGCCTCTCTGCGGAATGCCAATTTCGCCAGCACATTGTTTTGTATTTTCCACACGGCTGGTAGTTGGTCATTCAGTTAGATCTCCAAATAATTCCCAATAATGGCTCTGGTAAATGATAGCTGTGCTCCAATTTCTGCTTCAACAGCACGATGACCCTTGTCGTAGATGATACAGGATGTCCTACGTGAATGCCATGGGTCACATCTTTGATGCGTTTCACTCAGATTAGCAGTTCTCTCACCCTTCGCAAAAAACTGCTAGCCTCCATTGCATGGGATTTTCTTGGCTATACTTGAGTTCCATTTTATGACCTCTGTTGTTGCGCTTTTTCTCTCAACCTTTTTTTTCTTCTTCTTGCTCTAGCTCTAGTTCCCTTATTGCTGGCTGGTGAACGTTGTATTGTTTCTTACTGAGCTTGATATATTTCATATTCACTTCCACCTTCTGCACAGCGCCCGATTTTTCTTCTTGGCTTTGATGTAGCTGGGCTGCTTTTCGCTTAGATTAGGGTTGCAAACTTTTAACTCACCTTCCTATTTGCTGCGGTTTTTGGTTAGGTTTATCCAACTCTTTTTTTCACTCTTACCTCTTCTCCAGCTGTGGCTCGTCTTACTTTCTGACTGATTACAGCTTTATCGTTTGCTTGGAGTCCATTGCCCAAATTTCTAAGTAACTTCTCATTACGATACGAAGGGACGGAACGCAACTGAGTCTCGTTGCCTTCAGCTATTCATTTAGTCCCACTTTCTAGGTTTTCTCCGTGGTCTCCCCTTCTCCGAGGTCCTCCACTGCTCCACTCACTCCGGGGTTTCTTTTACTGCTTACACGTTGCCTCTTTCTCGAGATGTCCCATTTCCACCTCTTGAGGTCTCCACTATCTCCTCTGAGGCTCTCTGTTGCTTATGGACCCATTTTTAAGTTGTCCTCCATCTGGGGGTCTTCTCGGATTTTCAAATCCCTGGTCCATTGTTCCTTCTCATGGTTGTTGCATTAAATGTTGTACAACTTTAAATGCATTACTGCTTTAAGACCGTCAACCTTCCTTTTTTTAAAAAAAGTCTCACACCACAGCTGCTGTTTCTCTCTCTTGGTCTGTGCTTTACTCGCGCTTCTGAAGTTTTGGTGGGAACCTGCAGCTCCTCCTCTGGAATCCTTCTAAACTCTCTAACTTTTCTTATTTTTGGGTGGAAAACTTCTCCAACGATTTCCAGAGCTGTCTACTGTGCCTCTCAGCTAGCCAAAAAAGTCAGATTTCCTTTGCCTCTGATGTGCTGTTATTTTTTTGTCACCTTCACCGGGAGATCCAATGCTCTCAAGGTCCAAAGGGCTGTTTATGAAATTTTCTTTTTGACCTTCACTTGAAAAGATGGAGGTTTTCACTTTCAAAAACCTCAAAGCTTCGCTGCCTGCAGTCCACCAATGCAGGGATCGCCACTGACGCCCCTCGGCACCAGTGCAGGGATCGCCACTGACTCCCCTCGGCACCAGTGCAGTGATCGCCACTGACGCCTCTCTCTCCCCCCCCCCCCCCCCCACGACAGGTTCTGCAGTTCCCCTTTTTACTTTTGACGTTGGTCTCGGTGCTCTTTTCTTTTTAACTTCAGTTCCACTTTTCTTCAACTCAAAATCACAGCTCTTACTTCTGACAGTTATTTTCTCTTAACGTATTTTTAAAAAAAAACATTTGCCCAAACTTCTGACTGTACTAGCCAATTTTCTCTGCTTCTGTCTCTCAGGGTCTGGCACTATCTATTTGCCCAAACAGGCATCCAGGTGAGTATTTATTTTTTCCCTTCAGACCCCAATTAAACTGAATGCTCACAGGTTGGCTGTCTGAACTGTCACAACCCCCTGGGCTGGTGTGCGGTCAATTTCAATCCCACTTAACCTGGAGTCACAACACAAGTGAAATTAGATGTTATTCTAAAATACCTGAGGATCTTGCATGAGCCCAATAAACTGCAGTCACCGCAGGTTTGTAAATTTAACACAAATAATATTTTATTATTTAACAGCAAAGTAATTAAAATGTAACTATCTACCTAATACCCCTTTCCCAACTCTCATACACAACATGGAGAGAAAGGATGGTGGAGAGGGAAGAAAAAAATTATGATAAAGTAAAATGGATAACTGGGGTGGGATTCTCCCCTACCCGGCGGGGCGGGGGGTTCCAGCGTAATGGAGTGGCGGGAACCACTCCGGCGTCGGGCCTCCGCACCTTTAGGGGCCAAGCCCTCACCTTGAGGGGCTAGGCCCGCAGCGGAGTGGTTTCCGCTCCGCCGGCTGGCGCCGAAAGGTCTTCACCGGGCGACGCATGCTGACGTCATCCCCGTGCATGCGCAGGGGAGGGGTCTCTTCCGTCTCCGCCATAGTGAATCCCATGGCGAAGGCGGAAGAAAAAGAGTGCCCCCACACCACAGGCCCGCCCGCGGATTGGTGGGCCCCGATCGCGGGCCAGGCCACCGTGCGGGCACCCCCCGGGGCCAGATCACCCGTGCCCCCCTCAAGACCCCGGAGCCTGCCCGCGCTGCCTTGTCCCGCCGTTCAAAAGGTGGTTTAATCCACGCCGGCGGGAGAGGGTTGACAGTGGCGGGACTTTGGCCCATTGTGGGCCGGAGAATCGACGGGGGTGGGCCCGCCGACCGGCGTGGCGCTATTCCCACCCCCGCCGAATCTCTGGTGGCGGAGAATTCGGGACACGGCGGAAGCAGGATTCATGCCAGCCCCTGGCAATTCTCCGACCCAGTGGGGGGTCGGAGAATCGCGCCCCAGGTCTCCAATGCACTATGATGGTTTTCAGTTAAAGTCTGTCAGGGGTTCAAGTTTTTGCTTTGATGCTTCTTCCTTCAAAGCTTGAGAGGGTTTTCCCTTGCAATGTTGTCTATTTTCTTTGTAGATTCACGATCATTTCAATTATACAGTAAAGATGTGCCAGGCACTCACTGGTTTTAGAACAATAAAGTAGTCCATTACTTCAGCATTGAGAGCTCCTCCTTTGTTCAAGGTCTAATCACTTCTGACTAGCTCCCTCAGATAGCATCATGCATGAACCAATCATTGACTGTTGTCAGCCAGAACAATGTCCCTGGCCAAGAGAAGAGTGGCACAGTGGCACAGCAACGAGAACCCTAGTTCGTTCCCAGCCCCGGGTCACTGTCCATGTGGAGTTTGCACATTCTCCTCGTGTCTGAATGGGTCTCACCCCCACAACCAAAGAATTGAGCAGATTGGCCACGCTAAATTGCCCTTTAATTGGAAAAATAATGGGGCACTCTAAATTTATTTTAAAAAACGAAATTATGGAAGGCTGTGACATACCTTTTGGATTGGGGTTAGGAAAAGGGAATCAACCTTCAAGATTCATGTATGGAACGATCTGCCTGGTTACCTTACCTAGAACAATACTTTTCAGTGTACCTCGGTTTTTTCATTTCTCTAAACATTAGGTTTAAAGAACTAAAGCGGAATTCATGTGGCTTCAATTTCTTCCCATAGTTAAGTGAAAAAGCTAATATTAGCTATAGTTTCAGTGGCCAATTAACTAGTGCCTTCTGTCCTAAATGTAAGAAGGGTGATCAAAGCTTGATTTGGCATGGTGGGCCATTTACTGGTCACTCCCATTCCAGATTCCATTCTGTTACCTGATTCCAGAGAGCTTAGGTGCAGGTCACAGAGTACTTGACAACCCCAAAGAATGTTGCAGTTGAACTAACTAAAACCACATTCCTCAATACTTATAATCAATGAAAAACCTCTGTGTTAAAGTATTAGTTACAAAGTTATCTCGAGACAAGTTTGGAGAACACCAGTGCCCAATTACAGCTCTAAGTTCAGTTAATGAACCATTCAACCAATAACAGTGTGTTGGAGGACTCTGGTTCAGATATTGGATTCATGAATCTTGCACTGAGGTTTAACATGGTTCTGAAATTTCATCACTAGGGATGTCATTTCAAAAGCTTAAATTCTCTCCCCACAGGTAACCACCAGAAACCATTTGAGACCTGGCAAATGTGGGTTAAATCTTTGCTGGGTAACAGCAGATTTCAGGAGATCTACATAGTGACAGCATTGATCAACATATAATGAACACATGTTGTCACAATTCTTTTGACCATAAGAAATATCTTATAGCCCAGGGAATGAGAGTTCTGCCAGTTGAAATTGTGCAGCTTCTGCAGCAGGTGGTAGAATTTCTGAAAGTCATGGCAGAATGTATTACGGATGTTACGAGGGTGCAAATTCATATCTAGTCTTTAGTCCTTCTAGCAACTATTGTTCCAAGTCCGAGAGTTTCATTGATTTTATGATGGCTATCTGCCTCTGTTTGGTGGAAGGACCAACACAAAACAGTTTACACTAGGGGCGGCACAGTGGTTAGCAATGCTGCCTCACAGCTCCAAGGATCCGGGTTCAATTCCAGCCTTGGGTGACTGTCTGTGTGGAGTTTTCACTTTCTCCCCATGTCCGTGTGGGTTTCCTCCGGGTGCTCCGATTTCCTCCCACAGTCCAAATGTGCAGGTTAGGTGGATTGGCCATGATAAATTGTCCCTTAGGTTAGGTGGAGTTACTGGATTACGGGGTTAGGGTGGAGGCGTGGACTTAAATTTAAGTAGGCTACTCTTTCCAAGGGCTGGTGTAGACTCGATGGGCTGAATTGCCTCCTTCTGCACTGCAGAGATTCTAAGATTCTATCACTCACTTTGATATTCGAGCCAGCCATCTTGTCTGAATGTCATTGTTCAATGTTGTACACCAGGCGTCTTCATCAAACTTTGCTTTTATTCAACATCAGCTGTTTTTTATTTTAAAGTATTTCTTTATTCTCCTCCTATTTTGCATTTTCTACCAAATTTACACCCACCAACAATAAACAATAATCAGTAATAAACAATGATCAGTAACAAACATGTCAATCTCCATATCAATAACAACAATCCCATCCTCCCACCAAATCCAAGACATTCGCCCACATGTTCACATAAACTGACAAAAAGGAATCAGGAATCACCCATGGCCACCATTAATACCCACCACCCCTCAACTAATGTTCGATGTTATCCAGTTCTTGAAAGTGCATAATGAATAATGCCCATGAATTGTAGAACCCTTCCGTCCTTGCCCTCAGTTCAAACTTAACCTTCTTAAGAGTCAAGAATTCCAACAGACCCCCCCGCCACGCCAGGGCACAGGGTGGAGAGGCTGCCCTCCAACCCAACAGGATCCGCCTTCGGGCGATTAATGAGGCAACGGCTACAACATCTGCCTCCACACCCGTTTCCAATCTTGGCTGGTCCGCCACCCCGAATATGGCCTCCCCGGGGCCGGGTCCAGTTTCACGTGCACCACTTTAGAAATTATCCTAAAAACCTCCCTCCAGTAATCCTCTAGCTTTGGACACGACCAAAACATATGAACGTGGTTAGCCCCCCCCCCGGCAACGCTCACAAACATCTTCTAATCCTTCAAAGAATTGGCTCATCCTCGCCCTCGTGAGGAGTGCTCTGTATACCACCTTCAGCTGTATCAGCCCCAACCTCACACACAAGGTGGAGGCATTCACTCTCTGGAGCACCTCACACCAGAACCCCTCCTCCATATCCTCTCCCAACTCTTCTCCCACTTTGCTTTGATCCCTTCCAGCGGTGCCCTCTCCCCCTCCAAAATAGCTCGGTAGACCGCTGACTCTACCCCCTTCTCCAGTCCCCCTGTCGTCAACACCTCCTCCAGCAATGTGGAGGCCGGCTTCTTCGGGAAATTCTGTATCTCCTTTCTGGCAAAATCGCGAACCTGCATGTATCTAAATATTTCCCCCTACTCCAGCCCATACTTCGCTTCCAGCTCCTTCAATCCTGCAAACCGACCCCTAAGAAACAAATCCTTCAGTGTCTTAATCCCCTTCTCCTCCCATTTCCGATAATTTCCATCCCACCTCCCTGGCTCAAATTTCTGGTTCCCCCGAATCGGCATTTCCCTTGACCCTGGCCCCAACCCTAAGTGTTGGCGAAACTGCCTCCAAATTCTCAATGAAGCTATTATTACTGGACTCCCTGAGTAGTTCCCCGGGGCTATCGGGAGCGGCGCTGTTGCCAGTGCTTTCAATCCTGACCCCCTGCGCAAACTCTCCTCCATTCTGACCCACTGGGAATCAACCCCTCTGACCCAGCTCCGTACCTTCTCCACATTCGCCGCCCAGTAGTAATACATCCAGTTCGGAAGATCCAAACCCGCTGCCTGCCTTCCCCTCTGTAGTAGCACCTTTCTGACTCTGGCCACCTTCCCTCCCCATATGAATGACGTAATCCTTCCCTCAATCTCTCTGAAAAAAGCCTTTGGCAGGAAAATCGGCAGGCATTGAAAAATAAACAGAAATCGTAGCAACATGTTCATTTTAATCGCCTGTACCCGACCCGCCAGTGACAGAGGGAGACCACCCCCCCTTGCCAGATCAGCTTTCAACATCAGCTGTTTAATCTAAGTCCCAATATAAGGGGATTTGATAAACTTGTGCACCCATCATGAGGCAAGTTCCTCTCCAGGATACATGGTGATAAGGGTACAGATCAGAGCTCTTGCACAGACCTATTACCCCTTAGCCATAGCCATAGAATTTACAGTGCAGAAGTAGGCCATTTGGCCCATCGAGTCTGCACCGGCTCTTGGAAAGAGCACCCTACCCAAGGTCAACACCTATACCCTATCCCCATAACCCAGTAACCCCACCCAACACTAAGGGCAATTTTGGACACTAAGGGCAATTTATCATGGCCAATCCACCTAACCTGCATATCTTTGGACTGTGGGAGGAAACCGGAGCACCCGGAGGAAACCCACGCACACACGGGGAGGATGTGCAGACTCTGCACAGACAGTGACCCAAGCCGGAATCGAACCTGGGACCCTGGAGCTGTGAAGCAATTGTGCTATCCACAATGCTACTGTTCTGCCCCAATAAGAAACAACATCAAAGGGCTCGTCCGGGATTTGAACCCGGGATCTCTCACATTTTCTTGCAGCACAAACCCCGAAGCGAGAATCTTACCCATAGACCAACGAGCTTGTTGCCACAAATCCATCTCATAGATTTGTGTCAGATCTTGCACATGTGGGAAAATGTGAACCCATTCACTTTGGCAGGAAGAATAGATGGAGGGAGATTATAGAACACTATGGCACAGAGGGATCTGAGTGTCCTGGTACATGAATCACAAAATGTTCGTACACAGGTACAGCGAGTGATTAGGAAGGGAAATGGAATGTTGCCATTTATTGCAAAATAAATTATATATTGAATATAAAGGAAGGCATGTTTTGCCACAGTAGTACAAGGCACTGGTGAGACCACGTGTGAGATTCTCTGGCCTCCCCCGTGGCCTTTTTCTTGACAGGCGGACCAGCGGACCATAGTTGGCTGGCAGGGGGGGGTCTCCTCATCCCACCGCTGTTAATGGAATTTCTCATTGAATCAATCCCACGCAGCTGGGAAACCCACAGTGGGGGAGGGGGGGTTGCGTGGGTGCACCGTCGGCGGGACCGAAAGATCCTGCAAGCATAAACGGCAGGAAGATCTTGCCCTATATCTCAAATAATGTGTACAGTTTTGGTCTCCTTATTTGAAAGGGGACTTGGACAAGTTGGATGCAGAAAGAATCTTTCCCTTTGTGGGAGAGCCCAGAACAGTTTAAAAATAAGGGGCGGGATTCTCCGAGCCTCCGCGCCGAAATCGCGATCGCACGGGGCGGAGAATGAGCGTTGACTCCGAAATCTGGAGTCACGCCGGAGAATCGGCACGAATCACGCGGTGATACTGCGCGGTGCGAGTAGGGGTCATTGACAGAGGCCCCGCTGCGATTCTCCGAGGACAACTGGCCGAGTTCCCGATGGCGTGGTTCTAACCACATTTTGCCTGTCGGGAATGGCTGGTGGTGGCTGCGGACTCAGTCCGTGGCTGCCCTGGTTGGGGGGGGGGGGGGGGGAATCTTTTACCGGGGGGGGGGGGGGGGGGGGGGGCTCATAGACGGCCAGGCAAGCGATCGTGCGGCACCAATCTGCGGGCGTGCACGATCTCTGGTGGACCTACATTCCTGGTGCTGCTCCACGGTCCAAGTCTGCCATGTCGCACAGGCCGCCGCCGTGCGCATGCGCGGACTCCAGACTGGAAGTGCAAGGTCCCGTATCCGCAGCCAGAGCTGTGAGATGCACTCTGGGGTCCTGCCAGCTCCCTGCAAATTTAAGGAAAGTCCAGAGTGAAACGTGGGGAAATTATTGGAGAATCCGCCCATTTAAGACGGAGATGAGAAGAAATTTTTTCTCTCAGAGGGACCTGGGGCGAAATTCTCCGGAAATGGCGCGATGTCCGCCGACTGGCGCCCAAAACGGCGCCAATCAGACGGGCATCGCGCCGGCCCAAAGGTGCGGAATGTTTCGCATCTTTGGGGGCCGAGCCCCGACATTGAGGGGCTAGGCCGGCGCCGGAGGAATTTCCGCTCCGCCAGCTGGCGGAAACGGCCTTTGTTGCCCCGCCAGCTGGCGCGGAAATGACATCTCCGGCGCCGCATGCGCTGGAGCGTCAGCGGCCGCTGACAGTTTCCCACGCATGCGCAGTGGAGGGAGTCTCTTCCGCCTCCGCCATGGTGGAGACCGTGCCAGAGGCGGAAGGGAAAGAGTGCCCCCACGGCACAGGCCCGCCCGCGGATCGGTGGGCCCCGATCGCGGGCCAGGCCACCGTGGGGGCACCCCCCGGGGCCAGATTGCCCCGCGCCCCCCCCAGGACCCCGGAACCTGCCCACGCCGCCTTGTCCCGCCGTTCAAAAGGTGGTTTAATCCACGCCGGCGGGACAGGCAATTTATCGGCGGGACTTCGGCCCATCTGGGCCGGAGAATCCAGCGGGTGGGCCCGCCAACCGGTGCGGCCCGATTCCCGCCCCCGCCGAATATCCGGTGCCGGAGACTTTGGCAACCGGCGGGGGCGGGATTCACGCCAGCCCCCGGCGATTCTCCGACCCGGCGGGGGGTCGCAGAATGACACCGCTGAATCTTTAGAGCACTCTACCCAAGGGAGTGGTGGAGGCGGGCTCACTAAAAACTGCTGAAAGTAGTGATAGATAGATTCTTGACTAACAAACGAGTGGGGTGGGTGGAATGTAGAGTTGAGGCTACAATCAGATCAGCCATGATCTTACTGAATGGCAGAGCATGTTCGAGGGCCTGAATGGCCTACTCTTGTTCCTAATGCATATGATTCATGAAGGACAAATTGTACTCATACTCAAACTAATTTTGGAACTATCATTGAACAAAGATGGGAAAAGGTGATGGGCCCCGACAATATTCTGGCAAAAATACTTGAGAATTGTGCTCCAGAACTAGCCGTGCCCCGAGCCAAGTTGTTCCGGTACAGCTACAGCACTGGCATCTAACTGGCAATACAGAAAATTGCTCAAGTATATCCTGTCCACAAATGTCAGGATAAATGCAACACAACCAATTACCGCCCCCATTAGTCTACTCTTCATGGAAAGGTGTCGTCGACAGTGCTATCAAGCGGCACTTACTTAGCAAAACCTGCTTGCTGATGGTCAGTTTGGTTTCTGCCAGGGCCATTCAGCTCCTGACCTCATTAAAGGCCAAACATGAGCAAGAGAGCTGAATGCTGGAGGTGAGATGAGAATGAGTGCCCTCGACATCCAGACAACATTTGACTTGAGTGTGGCAACAAGGAGCACGAGCAAAACTGAAGACAATGAGAATCAGGGGGAAAACACTCCCCAGGTTGGAGCCAAACCTGGCACAGAGGAAGATGGTTGTAGTTGTTGACAAATAATCAGCTCAGTCCAGGGACATCGCTGCAGGAGCTTCACAGAGTAGTGTTCCAGGTCCAACCATCTTCAGTTGTTTCACCAATGACCTTCCCTCCACAAATCAGAAGTGTGATGGAAAACTCTCCACTTGCCTCGATGAGCGCAGTTCCAACAACATTAAAGGTGCTCAACACATCCAGGAGAAAGCAGCCACTTGATTGGCATCCCATCCACCATTTTCAACATTCCCTCCCTCCAGCATCAACTCACAGTGGCAGAAGTGTACACCATTTACAACACGAACTGCAGCAACTCACCAAGGCTCCTTCGACAGCAGCTTCCAAACCCGTATCTTCTACCACCTAGAAGGACGAGGACAGCAGATGCATGGGAACACCACCATCTGTTGGTTCTCCTCCACGTCACACACCATTCTGACTTGGAAACATATCGGCGTTCCATTACTGTCGCTGGGTCAAAATCCCCTCCCTTACATCACTGTGGGTGTACATAACATTAAACTGACTACAACGGTTCAAGATGGCAGTACACCAACACCTTCTCAAGGGAAATTAAGGACAGGCAATAAATGCTGGTCCAGTGAGCGATGCCGACATCCCAGAAACAACTTTAAAAAAAGATCCAAGTGCCATTAATGCTCTGAACATGGCCCCAAAGATACCATATTCAGGTTGAAGCTGGTATCTGCCAGGATTCCTCAGTACAGATAACAATCTAATTGGAGCAAATCCACTTTGTTTTGTCTTTCATGATCCCCTCTTGGACTGTGAGAAGTCACTCATGGGCATGCGATGCTCCACGAGGTGTAGTGAAAGAAGAAGAATGGTGGAGCTGGGGACACATTATCAAGAACATGCCTCCTTATAGCCTGAGAAGTTGAAAACTGAGATACATGAAAACAAAAGGTGTCTATCCACGGTTGAACAAATTCATGAAATCAACACAATAGTTTTATGAGATCCAACTATGTGCTGGACCTAATGGGATTATGCAGGAGTTATGAAGCTTTTAATCTCAGTTTAACTGATTTCAAGATGATGAAAGCAACTTGAGTTGCATGTTTTCTATATTTTTTCCAGTCAATACATTTATGCACAGAAATTATACCTTGACATTGAGGCACTTAGTACTTGACAATTATACACGTCCTTTGTAACATATGTAAAACAAATGAGCAATTACTAAATTTAGACAAACGTTTAAATTTAAAACAATGTAGACATTGTTATGATTTCAATTTGTGATAGGCTCTTATCTATCAAACTCTTTTCTAGGAAAGAGGAACCAGAACTGTACTCTGTAATACAGTGCTTTAAACAGAACCTTTTCAGCAGCATCTGAAGGATAGTTCCAAGGTCAGTCAGTGGTTCCTAGTCTGCTAACCAAGACCATGTTGTTTTCTTCGATCGTGGTTCTTAGGAAGTCCATAGTTGCTGCCCTAATTGTGTACTTTTGATCATCATTAAAATGATGGAAAGTATCACCGATAGTGCTATCTTTATACAGCAATACCTGCAGATCAATGCTCAGTTTGGATTTCACTAGAGCAGCTAGGTTCCAAAGCTCATTAGAGACTTAGAGATTTTAGAGTCCATTATTACAGTTGAGATTGCGGAGTACTTGGAAGTGCATGATAAAATAGGACTGAATCAGCACAGCTTCGTCAAGGGGAGGTCACGTCTGACAAATCTGTTAAGAGTTCTTTGAGGAGGTAACAAGGAACTTAGACAAAGGAGAACCTATGTACATGATTTATTTAGATTTCCAGAAGGTCTTTGACAAGGTGCCACATAGGAAACTGTTAAATAAATTAAGAGCCCATGGTGTTAAGGGTAAGATACTGGCATGGAAAGAGGGTTGGCTGACTGGCAGAAGGCAGAAAGTGGGGATAAAGGGGTCTTTTTCAGGATGGCAGCCGCTGACTAGTGGTATGCCTCAGGAGTCGGTACTGCGACCACAACCTTTCTCAATATACATTAATGATCTGGGAGGAGGAAGTGAAGGCACTTGCTAAGTTTGCAGATGATACAAAGATATGAAGAGGGACAGGTAGTTTGAGGAAGCAGGGAAGCTGCAGAAGGACTTGGACAGACTAGGGGAGTGGGCAAAGAAGTGGCAGATGGAATACAATGTGGAAAAGTGTGAGGTTATGCACTTTGGAAGGAGGAATAGAGGCATAGACCACTTTCTAAATGGGGAAATGCTTAGGAAATCAGAAGCACAAAGGGACTTGGGAATCCTTGTTCAAGATTCTTTTAAGGTTAACGTGCAGGTTCAGTTGGCAGTTAGGAAGGCAAATGCAATGTTAGCATTCATGTTGAGAGGGTTAGAATACAAGAGCAGGGATGTACTTCTAAGGGTGTATAAAGCTCTGGTCAGACCCCATTTGGAGTATTGTGAGCCGTTTTGGGCCCTATATCTAAGGAGGATGTGCTGGCCTTGGGTAGGATCCAGAGGAGGTTCACAAGAATGATCGCCTGGAATGAAGAGTTTGTCGTATGAGGAATGGTTGAGGAATCTGGGTCTGTACTCGTTGAAGTTTAGAAGGATGAGGGGGGATCCTACAGGATACTGCGAGGCCTGGGTAGAGTGGACGCGGAGAGGATGTTTCCACTTGTAGGAAAAACTGGAACCAGAGAGCACAATCTGAGACTAAAGGGACGATTCTTTAAAACAGAGATGAGAAAGAATTTCCGCAGCCAGAGGGTGGTGAATCTGTGGAACTCTTTGCCGCAGAAGGCTGTGGAGGCCAAATCACAGAGTGTCTTTAAGACAGATATAGATAGGTTCTCGGTTAATGAGGGTATCAGGGGTTATGGGGAGAAGGTAGGAGAATGGGGATGAGAAAATATCAGCCATGATTGAATGGTGGAGCAGACTTGATGGGCTGAGTGGCCTAATTCTGCTTCTATGCCTTGTTAGAGCCTTGGTCCAAACATGGACAAAAGAGCTGAATTAAAGAGGTGGGGTAAGAGTGAATGCCCTTAACTTCAAGGCACCATTTGACTGAGTGTAGCACCAAGGAACACCAGCAAAACTTAAGTTAACAGAAATGAAGAAGAAAAATCTCCATTGGTTCGAATCATACCTAGCACAAAGTAAGATGGTTATTAAGGTTGTTAACATCCTTGGGGTTATCATTGACTATAAACATAACTGGATGAGCTATGTAAATACTGTGGCTACAAGAGTAGGTCAGATGCTGGGAATTCTGCGGAAAGTCGCTCACCTCCTGACTCCCCAAAGCCAGTCCACTATCTGAAAGGGAGAAGGCAAGAGTGCGATGGACAACATTTCACTTTGGTTGTCAGAAACGCATTGCCAGGGGGGTTGTGGAAGCAAATACATTAACGGCATTCAAAAGGCATCTTTACAAATACATAGATAGAATGGGTATAGAGGGATACGGCACAAGGAAGTGCTGAGGATTTTGGAAAAGATGGTATCATGACCGGTACAGGCTTGGAGGGCCGATGGGCCTGTTCCTGTTCTGTATTATTCTTTGGTTGGATGATTCGGTTCGACTTTGGCACCTCCAACAACACTCGACACATCCAGGAAAAAGCAACTCTCTTGAACGCCACTCCATTCACCAATGCATAGAGGCAGCTATGTGGACCTATATATAGGTGGCACTGTGCCACAGTGGTCAGCACTGCTGCCTCACAGCACCAGGGTTCGATTCTGGCCTTGGGCGACTGCGTGGGGCTTGCACGTTCTCCCCGCGTCTGTGTGGGTTTCTTTTGGGTGCTCCAGTTTCCTCCCACAGTTCAAAATGTGCAGGTTAGGTGGACTGGCCATGCTAAATTGTCCCTCAGTGTTCAAGGGATGTGTAGCTTATGTGCAGTTATAGGGATAGGACGGGGGAGTGGGCCTAGGTAGTGTGCTCTTTTGGAGGGTTGGTGCAGACCCGATGGGTCGAATGGCCTCCGTCTGCACTGTAGGGATTCTATGGATAGGACATACACTGCTGCAGCAACTCACCAAATATTCTCTGACAGCACTTTCCAGACCTGCAACTGTTGCCACCTAGATAAGCACAGCATTACCACGGGAACGCTGCCACCTGCAAGTTCCGCTCAAAGCCACACACCATCCTGACTTGGAACTACATTGCTCTTCCTTCACTGTCACTGACAGAAAAACCTGGAACTCCTTTCCTAACAGCACTGTGGGTGTAGTGTAGCAGATGGACTGCAGTGGTTCAAGAAAGCGGCTCACACAACCCACCTCTCAAGCGCAACGGAGGATGTGCAACAAATGCTGACCTTGCCAGCGATGTTCATATCCCATGAAAGAATGAACAAAATTGAAAAATAATTGTGAATTATTTTTGTGAAATCGCATGATCTGACAGATGACTCCAAATCGGTGGTTCCACTTCATTTCTCGAGTGATCCTCATACCATAATGATGCACTGTATCAACAATGTTTCAGTAGCTCTTAATTGTTTTCAAGAGGTTTCAAGTACTGCTTTAAATTCTTTACCTCCATGTCTTTACAGCTACCTAAAAATGAAAGATGTGACTGGCCAGTGGTCTGAAGTTTCCCACCAATATTGAACAACTGAAATTGGAAAATAATGCCTGCTGCAAGCTGCCACTTTTACATGATTGGTGTGCCTTCTGCAACCCTTGCTGATGCACATAATAGATGAATTTCACAAAATAAAATAGAGACTGTTGCTAACGGAGGATGTATGCCATCTCCAACACATCACATTTCAGTTATACATAGGAGCAATGAACAATAGGAAAGTTCTTCTGGGCCATCTAGAGATCTACTCACAGTCCCGATGCTTGCAAGCTTAACACTGTGCAATTTCTATGGAATGCATTCATATTTCAAAAGCCAAGGCCTAAATCCCTAAAGAGCACCTTTGCCAGAAAAAGATAACTTAGCACATAGTAATTTCTACTATAAGCAGGCACATTTGGATCTGGATCCATAATTCCATCATTGATTTGGTAACTGCGGAACCTTAGGTGACCGTCAATGAACATTCTTCATGTTTTCTTTAAGCAAGGCACAAAATCCATTCCTGGAAAATGAATTGTTCCATTTGGAGCCAAGGGATTGTCGTTTCAAGTAGCAGAAGAGAAATCAGTTCTTTAAAAGAAGTTCTTCCACGATGGAGTGATCAAAGATACAGATCCAAGATACCTGCTAACATAACACTTCGATGAATGCATATACCAAATACATTCATGACGAACAACCCCAAGTCCAATGAGCTGATGACTTTCTACCCACTGTCTAGCACAGACCTGAAGCCAAATATTTTGAAATCCTGCTTCTAGATGATGGCATTCAATGATGTAATTCATGTTGCCCTCCTCATCATAATGCCATAATGTCAGAGCCATCCAGAATTGAAATCCTCACCTTTGACAGTTGCAGCCATGTGTCCACTCAGGGGAACGTTGGCATCACTACCAAACCCAGACTTCCACCAAGAGGT
This sequence comes from Scyliorhinus torazame, assembly GCF_047496885.1. NCBI lineage: Eukaryota > Metazoa > Chordata > Chondrichthyes > Carcharhiniformes > Scyliorhinidae > Scyliorhinus > Scyliorhinus torazame. The sequence goes on from NC_092711.1 coordinate 265,141,917, forward strand.
CAATTCATCTGGAAAATCTAGTATGATCGGAAAAATTACAACACTACCTTGAAAGATTAAGACTGTTCAGTGACTATTTTTTTGATCCTACTTTTATTGCACAGCTCCATTGGCCTTTGTGCCTATTTGTACTGCCAAGACAAGATAGGCAAAAGGGTTATGGACATGGGTGATTAGTTGATGCTTGTACATTGGATAAAGTTGCTTTCGAATTGCTGTTTCGTAGTGGCTTTTATTTCAGCATTGTGACCAAGAGAATGCTGTGATAGTCAGTGACAGAAGGATGTTAAGCTTTGTGACCGTTGTACTGTAGGGAATTATGATTGTGCTCAGTGGAACTATTGTTAAAAGAAACAATCATGTCACAACTGGCTGGGAAGGGGATGTGCTGGTATCCTCCTCCCATCCTTCTCTTCCCACTCCTTCACTTCTACCTTCTCCTGTTCCTGAGCTGGTCACTACATTCCTGGTGAGAAGCGCGATCCCCTCATGATATTGTGGATGATAAGTTGACCACCATAATCAGAACAGATGCTTCAGTGAGCACTGGAGGCCTCATCCAGAGGTCCAGACAGCAGAATCATTGTTTCAGCCCTCCAATGATTTTTTTCCATAATGTTTCATTTGCCATAACGGCTCTTATTTTACACATGCAAACAACGTGTGATAGGCATGATCCAGGTCTAAAGCGAATAAGCCTCGTTGCCTAACCATTATCTTCTGGTTCAAATACTGAGGGAACACTGGACTGTCACAGAATGAAAACATCATGACTGCTGCCATGATAGCAGGTATTCGCCAGAAGACATGTGCACTGCACCTGGTTTAGCTGAAGGTAAAATAAATAATCTTGGAAGACTCTAGGTGGGTAAGGCCTTTTGCCAAGAACACTTTTCCCCCTCCTCTCTGTGAACAGCTTGTCCTCTTTGCTGATGTTGCTGTATCTCCCCTCATGCTGCGGTCAAGGTGGATGGTAACTTACAGCACCAATGATTGGGAGCAAGTGATCTGGGGCAGGATTCTCCGACCCCCCGCCGGGTCGGACAATCCCTGGGGGGGGCGGCGCGAATCCCGCACAGCCGCCGGCTGCCATATTCTCCGGCGCGGTTTTCGGGCGGGGGCGGGGATCTTGCCATGCCAATCGGGGGCCGTTGGCAGCGGCCCCCCCGGCAATTCTCTGGGCCCCAATGGGCCGAGTGGCCATCCGTTTCTGGCCAGTCCCGCCGGCGTGGATTAGACATGCTCCCATACGGTGGGACCTGGCAGGTAAGTCGGCTGGTGCGGTCCACGGGGGGATCCAACACCGGGGGGGAGCCCCCATGGTGGTCTGGCCTGCGATCGGGGCCCACCGATCTGCGTGCGGGCCTGTGCCATGGGGGCACTCCTTCCTTCCGCGCCGGCCCCTGTAAGGCTCCACCATGGCCGGCGCGGAGAAGACAACCCCCTGCGCATGCGCCAGAATATACCAGCTGGTCTGCGGATGCACAGAACCACGGCAGTGGTTCTGCGCCTGCGCGAGATCACGCTGGCCCTTCGGCGCATGCGCTAACTCGCGCAGTCCCTTCGGCGCCGGCTGCCGCGGCTCCAACCCCTCCGGCGTCCACATAGAACATACAGTGCAGAAGGGGGCCATTCGGCCCATCAAGTCTGCACTGACCCACTTAGGCCCTCACTTCCACCCTATCCCCGTAACCCAAAAAACCCTCCTAATCTTTTTGGTCACTAAGGGCAATTTACCATGGCCAATCTACCTAACCTGCATGTCTTTGGACCACCTGTGACGCTGGGGCGGTTCGCGCCGGTATTCCCGCCGGCGTGGGGACTTGGTCCCCGCACCGGAGAATCCCACCTATGAAGTCAGAACCAAGGTCTTCTACACATGTGGCATCAATTCCTGTTGACTTCACCAACTTTAACCAACTCTGCAACCATCATGCACTTCCACAAGCTCAAACAGAACCATCACAAATTAATCAATGACTGACCTGCAAGTTGTTGATAATCCCTTTAAAGAGTGCATGTGTATCCTTTGTAAGGAAAACAAAAAGTAGTTTTAAGAGATTTATATTTGTATTGGTAAACATTAGAACTAAGGTATAGTTTTAAGTGGGTTTAATTCGATGTTTCTGGGCCTGGACGGGTAAAAGGTATAGTTAGATTCGAGCTGGAGAAAAGTATTTGTATGTGTTAGGTTCAGTTCAGTTCCAACTTTGTTTCTACTGTGTTTAGAGAGAACTAAGGAGTGAAGAATAAATAAAAGGCGTAAGCTTCTGGGTATTGCTTAACAACTGGGGCCTTGTGAGGTAGAGAAGCTTTTAAGTTTTAGTTTTGCTAATTTGATTGCAGTTAGAGATAGGTAGTGAGGAAAGTCAGATCTCACAGCTCTGCTTGAAGCAGTTGGTTTTAGAAGGCTAATGAAGGAACATCTCTCTCACCATTGCTAGAAGAGAAGCCATATCATAGAGTAATGGTTATGAAAACAGATGCCGAAAATCTAAAGGCCAGCTAGTTAAATGAAGGGAAGCATCCAAGAAGTCTGGAGTTAAGTGAATAGAGACCAAGGTATTGTTCAGAAGAACTTAAGGAAGCGTAAACAAATGCCGGGATTCTCCATTCACTGCCACTGAAATTAGGAATCCCAATCGGGCAGAGAATGGAGCATCAGCAGAAAATCAGGATGGGCACCGGGCAACAGACCCATTCCCATTCTCTGCTCTCCTGCTGCTGGCCGTAGCTCGCTACCTGCCCCGTGCTGCCAGGCGGCAGAGGTGTTCCCTAAGGGTCCCAGGGGTTGGGTGGGCTTGGTTGTGGGTGAGGGGTTGACTCCAGTCCCCCCCCCCACCAGGATGGTGATCCCATGTTTGGTCTTCACCTTCCAGCCCCGCATAACAGCACAGTGGGTGTACCTACACCTCAAAGACTGCAATGGTTCAAGAAGGCAACTCATCACCACCTTCTGAAGGGCAATTGTGGATCGGCAATAAATGCTGGCCTAACCAGCAACACCCACATCCCATAAATTAAAAAAAACCTAAAGAACGCCCTTGGAATGGTGATCTCAGGCAGCCTACCTCTTCTTGGTTTTCACAGGCACTCTTTTAATATTACAGGTCATCCATTCTCTTCATTATTTAAACATTCTAATTTCCTACCACGTGTGACAAACAATTGATCTCGGTGCCCTTGAACAATGGGATCCTACTTCTTATTAATGTTTAGTGAACTCCTGCTGGAAAGTACATGTTTGGATAGCATTGGGCTTGGTTGGATGTCTTCAATGGAGAATCGGCTGCTGACACTGGCTGTGCGTATACATAAAAATTGGCCCCAACAGAGTGCAGCTGGAATCCACTGAACCAGGTCCTAACAAGACAGGAAAGGAGAAAACATATATTGAATCCCCTCATTAATCCTTTTCATTTGCAATATGATTCTATTCATATTTCTCAGCTGTTGTTCATTGCTCAGTGACCAAATGCATGAATCATCTTTGCTGGGTTTTAGTGAGCATACCTATTTTGCTGCATATATTTATTTTCTGTGTGTCTGCATTGCTCTATCTGTCCATGTCTATGTATTCCTTGTTGATGATCAAAGGGACCTGGTTTTGTTGATCATGAGTCTCTAAATGCTAACATGCAGGTGTAGCAAGTAATTAGGAAGGCAAATAGTATGTTGGTTATTAGTGCAAGAGGATTTGAGTGCAGAAGAGGTGTTGCTGTAATTGCAGAGCCTTGGTGAGACTGCACCTACCATATTTTGTATGGTTTTGGTCTCCCGATCTAATGAAGGATATACTTGCCATCGGAGGAGTGTGGCAAAGGTTCACCAGACTGATTCCTTGGATGGTGGGATTGTCAAAAGAGGAGAGTTAAAGGTGCCTGCATCTCTGCATTTTAGAAGAATGAGAGGTAGTCTCACTGAATCATACACATTTCTTGAAGGGTACAACAGGGTAGATGCAGAAAGGATGTTTCTCCTGTTGAGTCTAGAATCAGGGGAACTGGTCTCAGAGTAAGAGGTGTGGGGCGGGATTCTCCACTCCCGCGCCAAAGTGCCCACGCCGTCGTGAACGGCGTCAAGGTTCACGACGGCACGAAACGGCCCCGATCCCGACCGATTCAGGCCCCGACAACGGGCTAGGATCTGGGCCGCGTCATCTACATGCGCCAGGCCTTGTCGCCACGTAAAGGCGGTGCCGCATAGATGACGCGGCCGGCGCCGCATAACTGCCGTCACCCGCGCATGCACGGGTTGGCCGGCGCCAACCCGCGCATGCATGGTTGCCGTCCTCTCTGAGTCCGCCCCGCAAGAAGATGGCGGACGGATCTTGCGGGGCCGCGGAAGGAAGGAGGTCCTCCTTCAGAGAGGACGGCCCGACGATCGGTGGGCACCGATCGCGGGCCATGCCACATTTGAGGTACCCCCCGGGTGCAGGACCCCCCTCCCCCCCGCAGGCCGCCCCCCCCCCCAGCGTTCCCGCACTGTTCCCGACGGCAGCGACCAGGTGTGGACGGCGCCGGGGGCAACCCGCCGTTTTGGCCTGGCCGCTTGGCCCATCCGGGCCTGAGAATAGCGGGGGTGCCGGAGAGTCGCCATTTTGGGTGTCTCCGGCGATTCTCCAGCCTGCGGAACTCGACGGGGCCGTTTCCGCCGCTTGGGAGAATCGTGGGTGGGCGTCGGACCGGCGTCCGGGAAATTTTGGCGGCCCAGGCGATTCTCCCAACCGGCGCGGGAGTGGAGAATCTCGCCCGGGATGTTTAGGTCTGAGAGGAGGTGGAATTTCTTCACTCAGAGGGTGGTGAACCTTTGAAATTCTTACCCCAAAGGGCTGTGGAAGGTCAGTCACGAGCATGTTCAAGATAGAGGCCGACAGATTTTTATACATTAATGGCATCAAGGGACATGGGGATAGTGCAGGGAAATTGCATTGAGGTAGATTATCCATGATCTAGTTGAATGGCCAAGCATGCTTGAGGGGCTGAATGAGCTAGTCTTGTTCCAATTTTCTATGTGCTTATGTCATCATGTTAGTATGTCTACTTCTTGACGTCACTGTGATTTCTTTTGACCATTTCTGTCTCTTGTGTTCTATTTCTGACATTATGAGCTGGATTCTGGCTACTCTACTATATAGGAACCATTCAGCCCATCCAATTTGCTCCACCATTCGATCATGGCTCACATGTTCCTCATCCCATTCTCCTGCCTTCTCCCCATAACCCCTGATCCCCTTATTAATCAAGATCACCAGATTTGTGCTTGAGGTGCAGTTGCCTACAGGGCTACAGACACAGGGTTGGAAGGTGTAATTTGACAGAATAGTTCTTTCTTAGAACATAAGAACTAGGAGTAGTAGTAGGCAATTTAACCTATTGAGCCTGCACCACCATTCAATGTGATCATGGCTGATCTCATCATGGCCTCATCTCCACCGAGGCTGGACCTGCCTTCAAAACAAACACCTGAATCATGGAGATTTTCATTCGAGGGAAGGGGAGATAATGTGCGATGAAGTTGAGCATGCTGACTCCTGAAGCAGATCCAGGAGCATATGGAGTGGGTCTGATTAGAATGCTTGCCTCCGAGACCTGGTCCCAGCTGTTTTAGAAGATTTTAAGATTGTAGGTCTTACCCCTCACATTCCCTCCCAACCCCATTGCCCCTCGTAACTCACAGCCAACTCATGCCCCCATTCACCCCCTAATACCCCTTTTGAACTCAATGCCAAATCATGACCCTTACCCATTGACCTCTCATACACCCATCCCGGCTCACTGCCAACTCATATCCCCACATCCAGCCAACCGCTCCCTTCCCCGATGGCTCCTCAAAACCCATGCCAACTCACCCCATATCCAACATGGCCAGACCTCAGGAGTGTTGTGGAATTGAAGAAAATGAACTGCCAAAAAATATAATACTGTTCTCGCTATTCAAACTTGATAGTGAAATAAACTTCGATTCATGAATCCACTCCCAAGCAAATCTTTAAAATCTGAAGTGATTCGGCTCTAATAAAAACAAACGTCTATTCATACCCTTAATCGTTTAATATGCTCTTGAAGCTGTCAATCAAACTGTGAGTTCAGAAGCTCCTGCTGAGATAATTGTAGCTTTTGCAACTCAACTAAGCATTGATAACAAAGGAAATATCAACAAAAAACTCGACACAAACTGATCAAACAGATGTAACACCAGCAATAATCACTGAAAGCTGCAGCCAATGTTTATTTACTATTTAAAGAGCAGAGATCTAAAAATCTCAGATCATGAAAGTTAAAGAGACCTTATCCATGCTTTAAGAGTGTTTACATCAACTCCAGAAATTTTTGACTCCCACACTGTGAGTTAATTTCCTTGCAACAGCCAAAATTGGATTTGTTTCAACTGAGCACAAAAGTCAAATAGCTGTGCTGAGTTTGGGTTTCCTTCCTGTGTGATCATGCCTGTCACCTTTCTCTTAATGGCAAAAATGGGATTTTTAAAAAATGGTACTGGACCTCTGCATCTGGGTCCTGCACACAATTTTTAAAAAATGTGTTAAAACATTTTTCCAATTAAGGGCCAATCTACCTACCCTGCACTTGTTTAGGTTGTGGGGGTGAGACCCACGCTGACACGGGGAGAATGTGCAAACTCCACACGGAAAGTGACCTGGGGCCAGGATCGAATCCAGGTCCTCGACGCCGCGAGACAGCAGTACTAACCACTGTGCCACCGTTCTGCTAAAATGTATTTTTATTGACGTTTTCAAGTTTTTACAAGTATCGCATTAAAACAAAAGAAATAGAGAAAGAAGCCACAGGTATCAATGCAAAACAGGGACAGCACATAAAAGAAGTCATTACAAGCATAGGAACAAATAGACTGGACAACATCCTCCATAGATACAAGATACATCTGCACTGAAACAGGATACAGTCAACAACAGAGTTACAGCATACCCATAGTAAGAAAAATAACAGTGGAATTAAAAACCCGAGAGTCCCAGGGCTAAGGAGAAATTCCACTGATACTCACAACTCAATCCAACTCCCTTCCAGGCCCAGAACAATGCAGACAATCATCACATAACTACAGTACCACAAGGAAAGGACCGGATACCACAGGCCCAAGGAAACATCAGACCTCAAACCCAGGCTCACCCATAGAAAATTAGGAAAAGAGCAAAGAGTAAGGAGCAAAGACCTGAGCCACCAAACCCCATCCACCGAGTCCCAGGTCCTAAGGAGATACAGGACATCAAGCAACGCCACATCCCCTTGGGTATACCAGGACAGCCATGAGGCCCGAGGGTAAGAAGGATATCATCAGATCATAGTCGGAAGGGTGGAACCCCATAACAGAGAAAAGGGAGTGGTTAAGGCACTCCCCAAAGAGGGGCACTATGGGAGGTAGGGCCAACCCACTTCCCCCAGCACCAGGGAACTGATCCCAACAGCCAGGAAAAAAAGGGTAGAGCTACCACAAGACAAATTATCAAATAGGCCCTCTTAATAATCCAGAGCATCGAGACCCGCCATTGTAGCATCACCAGACTTAACTCAGGGAGAAAACCAAGTACAAAGTGAGGGACACAGCAGAAGCCACATCTTGAGGTCTGTCAAGGGAAGATAAAAGGATAAACAGCAAGAACTAATCACTCGGATAATAGGACTACCCGAGTTACTGCCGGAGGCATTCCAAAGTGGACGACAGCCTGCCATCAAAACCACTGGGGGACTTCACTCTTACCCTGGGGGAAAAAATAAAAAATAGAGAACTCTTGGGCACAATGCTCGGTCCATCCCAAAATCATTGGCCACCTAGTGCCAGCTCCCCCTATGGGAAACCTGAAAGAGAGCATCCCTATTCCTTGGGTCGACAGGATACCAACTACAGCGCCGGGCCTGGCCTAGCCCAGCACCATCACAAAAGGACATTCAGGAGAACCTAACCCCAGGAACTTCCACGCTGTCACAACCCTTACACCCCACCCAAGTTACACCAACCCTGTCCTAATCAGGACAAGGCACTCCACCTCTCCACTCAAAAAAAGGACATACAAATTGGCCCTAGCCAATGAAGAACCCCAGCCCCGAGGAAGAAGAACGTTCAAGGCACCCACATGATAGATGCCCTGGGAGGGAAAGCCGGACCTCACCCCCACCCCCCCCCCCCCCCCCGGACATTCATGCACCCTCAAATGGCCACTATTTTTAAAGGTCAGCGAGCCTTCCTCATTCTGTAAAAAGCTGGCACTGTGTGAATCTATGTTTGTGTGTGTCTTTGCATTCTATCAATTGGTCGGTGTTCCTCTCAACTGGCTCAGTGTTCATTTTGTCTCCTGATCAAAAAGCTTAATCCAATAACAAACACTTTATATGGATCAATATTGTTACATGGTTGATTTCCATGGTCAGGGCGGGGACTCGGAGTCAGCATGTCTATTACACCTTAAAATCACATATCTTACTCTCTTGATGTAAGTGGACCTCAATGTCCTGTTATCAACTGCATACCTTTATTCTCTAATATTTAGTTATACAATGGCACGACATGAAAGCTTGAACAGTAAAATCTTGTGTGTGCGTGTGTGTTGGACACCAGTCCCCATATCTTCTATTTGATTTGCTATGTAGGAAACATACTTTGGTTAGACACTTCATTTAATTCCAGCTACTGGATTTAAACCACATTGCCAGATAGCTTATGGGTTGTACAGAATTAATTCTGTCAGACAAGTGTAATTTAACAGCAATACCTTCATTAATTCAAAATCCCTTCTGTGTCAAATAAGCAAAGAATTGAAATGCACACTATAAATAACTTCAAACTCTTTAGCAATCTTTATAAAAGTTAAAACCCATATGAAAACAATGAGTCAGGAACGCCCAAAGAGTAAAGTAATGAATAAAGGAAGGTAAAAAGCTCAACTGAAAAACACTGTGACGCAGACTTGAGCCACTATCCTGATATTTTTTTCCCCAGGTAAAATTGACAAGTAACATTTACAATGCAACCTAAAAGTAATTGTCAATAATAATTCTTATTCATACTTATAGGCATGACTGTTTGGTGCTGTAAATTCCAGGATAGTGTTTTCTTTGAGATTCTTGTTTCTGTATTGTCAACATGGCTTTGAATTATCCACATTTTCTGCAGTAGCTATTGTTCAATTGGGTTTTGTGCTCTTTCCAGCAGTCACATCTGGATATGAGTGATGCATTTATCTGGATGTTTGGCACAGGTCCTACCCACCCTGTTACCAAAGGTCACGCTTTGTCATTAGTAGTGCCTATTTTTGCTCAAGCATGGATATAAAACCTTGCTTCTCCTCCCCACATGCCCGTAGCCCTGACGGTCCCTTGTGTTCTGGAAGCATTTATTAGTGCTTGGCTTTCGATAGATCAAGGTTTAACGCAGTTGGAGCTGGAGGGGTTAGTTTGAAAGCAATTTGGTAATGCTGCAGTCCAAGTTGTTTGCTGCCAACCTCGCCATCTCCACTGTCAATCAAAGCTTAGTTGGTAAATGCCCATTGTAGAACTGTGTACCTACCAGCTACTGTTCAAACATGAGTTGACCTCCAAAGGGCGAACATTACAGGTGCTAAAATTGATATCATGCCACAAAGATAAGGAGAACAACATCACAAGATAGACTCACTCCTATAACTATGTAAAGACTTTGCCAGAAAACGTGCTTCAGTGGCTGTCAGCAGATGGACCGGCTTTGATATTCGTCCCACAGTCAATTTACCTGCTGACACCATCTGGCTTACACATGAAAATGGCCAGTTGAATGAAGTACTAGACTGCTGCCAGGAGGTGTGGAACCAATTTGAGCAGGCTCCAATGTTGGCTGGGACTTATGGATAAGTCCAGGAAGCAGAAGGGAGTTGGTTGAGAGGGAGGCACCTCTGTTCCCATTGGATCCACATTATCGTGCACTTAAAAATAGCTACCTCCCAGCCATTTCCATGCACTTTAGTAGCTTCTTTATGTGCTACTGGTTAAGCAGTCGTAGAGTCCGGAAATGCAGTCGTAGCTTGAGAGCGCGCAATATTTGGCTATTTCTAACAGATGTGGCAAATGGGTCTGCAAATGTGTGCATGGGAAATTATTTCAAGAATTAGGCCCAGCAAATTCAATTTAAATATTGAAATGAGGGCTGCGATCATTTGAGGCAATGTAATACTAAAAAGAGGGCTGCGATCATTTGAGGCAATATCTATTGCTGCCTTAAAACAGGTCCTGCCACGTTGAACAACAGCGGCATGAGCACTTGCATAAATCTGGCACAGGCCTTCCCATTGCTAAAATCTGTCACTGCGTTGCCTGCTTTACAGCCACAGACTTGGTGCAACAAAGTTGAACTCCTACACCATGGGCCTTTTAGTCTATAGGGTTCCATACTGCTTGGTAATGCATTCTCTCACTGAGCCAGAAGAGGGAGCTCTGAGAATGATCTGCTACACCAAGTGCAAAAGCACTATTTTCTCCATTCATATGTCCATATTCTTCAGTTGGTACCCTTATGTCACCCTCAGAGAACCAAGAACTACGAACATAAATAAATATGCAGCTTACCCCGTTTTGGCAAAATTTGTCCAGTATGTCATGACAACAGCACTAAGCATCACATCATTTTTGGAAAAGTTGCATGGGAATATATCAGTCGGTCCAACCATAGGGATCCCAAAAACATAAGGTACTTCATCACCATGGGATGCATCAGACCAGGCTGGTTTCATGTCACTCTGACAGTGATGGTAGAAGGCGTAGAAATATGTAGGAGAGCCATAACGAGCATGCAGATCGGCTGTCACCACTGCAGGCTCCACCCACTGATGATCAGTAAAAAGAGCCACCAAGGTTTTCCGTCGTGTCTCAGGATTGTCACGGTCTGCCCAGTCAGTGTACATGAATTTGATTGTTTCCCGGAGTGTGTCCTTTCCCTCAGGGTAGCCGTAAAGATTATCCACAAACTTAGAAACAGTAAAATCAAAGTCACTTCCAGATATCCCATCGTCCTGATCTACTATCCATTCCACAAATTTGAATCCTTCTCCTTGATTGACTCCCAACATGATGTCATAATTTAGAAACTCTCCCTGCTCCATCAGAATTTCAGGATCATCCGGTATAACATCCCCATCGATGACTGGGCCAAATGCAACATGATACTGTGCTGGTTTGATGTCCTGTTCTACTAGTTCCCTGAAAGATTTCTGCCTCAGACAGTCCACCATGTCAAGAGTATCCAGCATGTTGCAGCCCACCTTCTCCGCGAGTAACCTTGTGTATTTTGCTGGTTGGTAATTCACTGCCCAGCTCGATAAGGCTGACCCACTCTGAATAATCGCTCTTTGGAAAAGACCTGAAGATAAAATCAGAGAATACAGAGTTAAAAAATAAGAACTTTAGGAATCAGGAAAACCTATTAGGCCCACAAATTAATTGCTTTGTCAGTGAACAACTCCACTTGCTCACCTTCTCCCTCTATTTCTTCATTACCTCCTCATTTTTCAGAAATGCACCATTTATGCTGCACACTTTTAATGTCCTTCCAATGATAGCTTTCTTTAGTTCAACTCATAGTTTAGTTCTTGACAGGAATTCCATAATCTTGCCCAATTCTACGTCACTCCTAGTAACTTGTTCAGGCTAAACTCAACATTGCACATGTCATGCCTTGTTGACCATGAGCTGAACTTCAAATCTTATATCTTATCCTCCACTTCAATAACACCGAGTGCCTTCATTGCAACTCATCCAACTGTTCCTGAAACTTCAACACTGGACTTGTAAAACACCAACTTACATAAATTCCCACTCACCAGAACCCTGTCACCTGCAGCCTATTCCATTCTATATTTAATTTGTTAACATTCTGCCTTTGCGAACCTTCATATCCCAAACCACTGACTTCAGAATCCTCATCCTTATTTAACATTCCATTCATTCCAACACTCTATCCTGCAACCTGTGCCACTATTTCAATAAACATCCCAGAATTCTCCATCTCTTTCCCACCGGCAGGACAAGATCATCAGAGGTGGCGGTAAACAGTCAGGTGGGGGTGGATGTACCCAACATTGACTCTGAATGCCATGGGATTGGGTCAAAAATGAACATAGAACAGTACATGTGCCGAGCATTGTCCGAAACCAAGATCAAGCTATCCCACTCCCTGTCATTCTGGTGTGCTCCATGTGCCTATCCAATAACCGCTTGAAAGTTCCTAAAGTGTCCGACTCCACTATCACATGGCAACCTCCAGCTGATTACCACCGATCAGCTTCAGTCAGGTAATAAATCAATACTTCTGCATGTTGAATAGAACTTGGAAGAAGCGTGGAGGGTAGCGAGAATATCTCATTCAAAGCGTGACTCATTAACACTGTGAGCTAACAAATTCCTGAAGGATATTGCTGCCAAACTGAACTTGTGGCAAGTGGTGAGAAATTCAACAGGAGGGGGAAAAAAAACACTTGAACTAATCTTCACCAATTTAGCAGTTGCAGATGCATTTTTCCATGTCAATATTGGTTGGGGTGACCTTCCTTGTGGAAATGAAGTACTGCCTTCACTGCCAATATCATTTTCAGAACAGAAATGTCAGCTCAAAACTAGGTATCCATGAGGTGCTCTGGGACATTTGCAACAGTAAAATTGTTTTCCACCATAATCCATAGCCACATAGCCTGCCATAGCCAAAGGAAGGTGGTTGTGATTGCTGGAGGCCAACACTCTCAGCTCAGGGTATCACAGTAGGAATTTTGCAGCCCAGTATCCTTGGCCCAAGCATTATCAAATATCTTCCTTCCGTCAAAAAGAAGGAGGATTGCACGTTCATGATTGCTCAGAGTTCATCTATTTCCAACTCCTCATAATGGATCAATCAGTGCTTGCATCTATCAAGATCTGGACAACATTCAGGCTTAGGCTGGTATGTGGGGCAATTAACATTCGTACCACACGAGTCTCTAGCAAGGGAGAGTCAAGCCACTTTCCCTTGACATCAATGGCATCACTACATTTACATTCCTTGTAACTCCCTCCGCTGTAATGAATTCCTGTAATATGGTGCCATGGCCAGTTCGCTCATCCATCTGCAGTCTCCAGTCTCATCCAAACAAGCTGAAAAAAACATCATACCTTTGTTGGACAATTGCAAGGGCTGAGGCTCCTGCACTCCTGTCCCCTCTGGGTCCCCTTATCTGTCTCACTTGCCTTCACACCCTGCTGTTCCTCACCAATGACAAAATCGGAAGACCCTACCTTAAGGGGTGTGACTGCCTTCTGAAATAAAGTCTCCCGATAACTTTCCTCCCTCTTGGTGTACCCCAGTGTCTCCAGTTCAGCCTCCAGCTCAATAGCTCGGAGTCAAAGTTCCTGCACTGCAAACAGTTACTGCAGATGTGTTTGACCTGGCTTGCACTGGAATCCAGAAGCTCCCACAGCCTGAAATTGTAGCAAATCACCTGCCTTGCCACCTCCAATTATTTAATAATTGCTAATTAATTTAAAATTAATAAAACTTACTCCTCCCAATAGGTTTTGGCACTGACAGTAAACCTTACATTACTGATAAAACAACAGTACATACAATACTGATTAAACTTACAATTTCTAATAATACCAGTTCCTCGTTTATCTGTTTCTTCTGCTGCACCAAAGTGAAAATCAAATACTGGATGCTGAAAAAGAGAAGTAAAAAGTACCTCCTCCGCCCTTCCACAACTCCCCAATCAGCAAACTTCTTGTAACCTAAAGCACCTCTCTTCCCCTCGGAATCTAATTCCTACTTTGAACTAAATTTCCAAATATGCTCATCCGTTCTCTATCTCACTCAGGCCAAACACTCTCCTCACTAATTGTGTACCTCTTACTAACTCCCTTTCCAATTATTGGCCTTGTGTCTTCTGTCACCTCATTCAGCTTCTGAATTACTTCCCAATTAGTGGTTAGCACAGCTGCCTCACAGCACTAGGGATCCGGGTTTGATTCCGGCCTTCGGTGACCTGTGTATGGAGTTTGCACATTCTCCCCGTGTCTGCATGGCTGGAGACTCGATGGGCTGAACAATCTCTTCTGCACTGTGGAGATCCTATTGATTCTAATTAATTGCTTTTTGCTTTTTCTGCCACATTAAGTTATCTAAGTAAAATAAGCTTTTTGGATGATGGGCGGGATTCTCCCCTACCCGGCGGGGCGGGGGGTTCCGGCGTAATGGAGTGGCGGAAACCACTCCGGCGTCGGGCCGCCCCAAAGGTGCGGAGGTCTCCGCACCTTTAGGAGCCAAGCCCTAACCTTGAGGGGCTAGGCCCGCGCCGGAGTGGTTTCCGCTCCGCCGGCGAGCAGGAAAGGCCTTTGGCGCCACGCCAGCCGGCCCGAAAGGTCTTCACTGGGCAACGCGCGGGAGCGTCAGCGGCTGCTTACGTCATTCCCGCGCATGCGCAGGGGAGGGGGTCTCTTCCACCTGCGCCATAGTGAAGGCCATGGCGAAGGCGGAAGAAAAAAAGTGCCATCACGGCACAGGCCCGCCCACGGATCGGTGGGCCCCGATTGCGGGCCAGGCCACCGTGGGGGCACTCCCCGGGGCCAGATTGCCCCGCGCCCCCCCCAGGACCCCGGAGCCCGCCCGCACCGCCTTGTCTCGCCATTCAAAAGGTGGTTTAATCCACGCCGGCGGGAGAGGGTTGACAGCGGCGGTACTTCAGCCCATCGCGGGCCGGAGAATTGCCGGGGCTGTGCCCACCGACCGGCACGGCGCGATTCCCACCCCCACCGAATCTCTGGTGGCAGAGAATTCGGGACACGGCGGGGGCGGGATTCACGCCAGCCCCCGGCGATTCTCCGACCCATTGTCTTTATTCATACCATCCCATTTTCCCACCTGTGAGTCTGATATGTATACCAAGAGTTACAGAATTGTAGATCAAGTTACCAGTTCTATTGAAGCAGAAATATTAGAAAGCGAAACAAAGAAGCTACCACTGCTGGTTTCTCTCACCGACGTCAGCAGGATGTCCCTTTTGTTCCTTCATCAACGAAACACACAACTTCTGAGCCCATAACGATGGATTACAGAAAAACTAGAAAGCCAAGAGGCATTTTACATTCACAGTCCTCACCCACAGTGTTACCTTTTTACTTAAGTGACAAAAATATTAAGGGATTTGCAAAGCATTACATATTATTGGCATGAATGCCACATTCATAATTAATTGGATTAGAAAAGGTCTGTGTTTTCCCACTTCCCAATAGTTTCCAATTCCTTATATTTTATTTAATAAGATAGTCTGCCTCGCCTTCCTGCCACAATGCAATTATACTTTTCATTTAGTCCCGTTAGCTTCAACACTATTTCCGAAGCAAGCTTCGTGGTAACTGTGAATGATCTATTTTTTAAAAAACCTCTCTTCAAAAAACCGAGGACGACCAAACTGGATTAGGAATACATTAGTTTTAGGGCAGAGTTTAAATATTTGAAGAAGGGGACAGATATAATGTAAATAAGCACACATGGCAACATAATAATCACCAAGGATTGTTGTGTGATCTCTGAGGTTATTTCAAGAGTGTTGGACTTTTAACCTGCTGGTGCAATGTTATTATTGGCATGTTACCCTCAATGAAGAATACTCCTATGGTGAGAAATGTTTCTTCCACAAGAAGCAAGAGCAACAGTTTACTGATGTTTGCAGATTGTAGATGCTGCAGAATATTGTTTGCTTACAGAACAACAATGTCTACGGGCACAATTCTTCCAAATGGTTTTTAAGTGTGGTAGCGAGCGGAAACTGCTGCGAGCTTCCCGCCGCTCGGCCCGGCGAGACCAGCACAGCAATACAACGCTAATTGTTCCACTTAAGGGGGTCCCACGGGCTTCACAGCGAAAATGGAGGCTTGCCAGCTGATTCGCTGGGACTGCGCTCGCCTTCCACCCTCTAAGAAGGTAGAGCAGCACATAAACTGCTCTTGCACAGCCAACCCCATTCAGCCCGATGCCATGGCACTGAGACGACCGGCCCCACGATTCAAGGATGCAGACCGAGGGATGCTCCTAGAGGCGGCTGAGGCCAGGAAGGACAGTCCATCTGAGACTCTCCAGGCCCCTTGGGGGCCTGGAGAGTCAGCCGCAGGGCAGCCAGTGCTGCCTGGAGGAGGTGGCAGTGGCCGTGAGCTCAGGTAGGAGGACTGGCACTTGGTGCTGCAAAAAGGTCAACGACAGACACTGGGCCGCACGGTTGAGTTGGCACCCCCCTCCCCCCACGATACTGCACCTGGCACCGCCTCCTCCAAGCACTGTGCCGTGCACGGCCTACCCATGCCAATCCCTCCTCAAAGCCTTCTTGCCCAGTCCCCCAACACAGAAGCCCTCTCCTCACTCGCCCCTCGTACTGAACCATGCGTGTGGCTAACGATGCCCACTCTGTGTCTCTGCAGGATAAGGTGTCCCACAACCATCGAGAGGGCGCTCAGATTAGAGAGGGGAGGGGGGGTGCAGGACATCAGAATCCTCACCACCTTTGAGGAACAGGCCCTGGAGATTACAGGGGTGGCCGAGGGCCCAGCAGTCACCAACGCACAGCGCAGAAGTGAGGATCCACCCGGTCCCACTCAGATGGACTGTCACATGTGAGTTGTTATTGCCATACTGAATGACCTATCCCTCCCACTGACCACATGTCCATTGTCCCGCAGAATCTCCAGCCGACGGCGCTGGCCCACCCGGGGTGGTTCCACCCCACCCCTTCCCAGGAGAACACCTTGGAGGAGAGCTCCGAGGATGCCACCATCGATGTGTCACAACTTTCATCCCCACCTTCCACCAGCGTAGAAACACGCACCTCGGTGGGAAACATTAGTGGACAGATTTCTGGGAAAATTCTGGTGAGCACCACACAATTGCAGATGCAAATCGGTGGAGGCAGGAATGCCCAGGCGAGGCAGCGGTCTGCTGGATCCCAGGACTTAGCTGGGTCCCAGTCAGATGCTGAGCCTCTGGAACAGGGTTATCCAGAGCTGATGTAGACGTTAGGGTGTCATTCAGAGGGAGATGTCAACGACACTCCAGCAAGTCCAAAGCCAATTGGAGGAGTTCCAGAGGCTAGGGGAGCACGAGATGGCGCCAGTAATGCGTGGCACCGATGACAACACTACTAGGGAGGCAACTGCAATGGAGAGCCTGATGCATGACGTCAGCAGCATGAGTGAAGGTGTCCAAGGTGTGGCACCCTCGGTGACGGCAATGGCTGAAGACCTCGGTAGACTGGCCGACTCGCTAGGGGACATGACCCAGTACTAGGCGGACCTTGATGAGGTGCTGCAGGACGCGACCCAGTCTAAGATGGGAATTCCCAAGGTGCTGCGGAGCTTGCCCCAGCCGCAGGTGGGCATTGCCAAGGTACCGCAGGGCATGTCCCACTCACTGAGGAGCATCACCGAGGGCGTCAACACCATGGTACAGACATTGTGGAGCCACCAAGGTTGATAGAGCCAGGTATTGCACAGGCAGCCGGGGCTCAATCCAGCTGCCCCGCCGTCCCGAGGTCAACCCCAGGGCCTTATGGGCACCGACTGGGAGGAAGGGGTGCTGGGTGCCATACCGGACCCATCCTATAGAGTGGCGACGGTGGCCACCAGCACTCTGATTGCACCCCACTGATGATTCTGCATCTCGCAGTCAGCACCTGGGTCAGGGTGGCACTGCTGTGCATGTGCCGCCAAGTGTGGCAGAGCCCTCGGCCTCAGAGGATGCCTGCTAGGGTCATCAAAGGCCTGGGGGGGATCCCGCTCACCAGACCCCCAGGCCCTGTACCCATGATACCTGCACACAACATTACCTGGACCCCTCCCCATTACCCTCACCCACTCTCCCGCTGTGGACATGTCCCTGGGACTGGATTTTCTGCTGTTGGCTGCTGGTCCATGGTTTTGCCTCACGCAGTATTCATGCAGTGTCCAGGCATCATGGTCCGATAGGGATGGTCGGCAATAACTTCCACATGGTAAATGGCTTGCCCACCTATGGGATGTGTGAAGTGCTCACTGAACTACGATTGCCAACTCCCAGCTCCGACCACCCCTCCCCCCAGCTCCAAACATCCCCCCCATGGCGGACCACACCAGCGGAGGGTAGACACCCCCACCGCTTGCCGCCCCCCCACCCCTCTCCGAGCGCAGGAAAAGCAAGCCCAATGCTCCAGGGCACGTTGGTTGTGAGCGAAGATGGCTGCTCACCTCCTCGGCTCCCCGCAGCAGCCTTTCTGGCAGGTTCACATTTTTAAAAAGGAGTACTAATCGATGTCAGCGTGACCACTTGCTGGTGAGGCTGCTCGATCATGGGAGGTCATTGGATATGCGGTGGCTCCCGTTAACTGTTGTGGAAATAGGGTTCAATGGGTGAATTTTGGTTTCTCGCCACGCTATGGCGGGATCCCTATTTCGCCTATCGGATGCGGGCCGGTTTCATCGCTAACGGTTTGGTTCCCAGTGCGGTTCTCGTTTTTGGCCTCTCTCGCTATTCATCGGCCTCGTTGCTCTCTCGCTCAAGCGCAACGAGACCACTGAATCGCACAATTCTAAATCCTTTTATTATATTGTTCTCAGTGGTTTACACATAACTTGGTTTCCTCTTGCATACCAAACACTTTTCCCTTCAGCAACTCTTAATCATCTAGAAAGCCCAAACATATCCAAGGTTAAATACTCAAATACTAATAACAGCTTCCTCGCATCCACTTTATCATGTTACACACAAAGGTTTGACATCTGATAGGGATCCGTCTTACCTCTTGTCTCTGATCCCTCTCACTCATGGCAGCACATTTTATATTGCTATTTCATCAATATTACCATAATTAATGCTTCTCTGATTGTCCAATATATGGCGATGCATGTTTTTCCTCCTTCCTGCATGCTCACTGTAATGATCTCAAGGTTCATTCCCCCTCCTGAAATGAGTATCAGGCTCACTGGGGGAAGGGGATAGTGGTCACCTGACGCAAAGGTTTTGGTGGGTTTCTGCCAGATATCCTTGCCAACAGCTCAAAAAAGCAGGTTAAAGTTCAAGACAGTGGCAGTGATGCATGATGCCACAAGCAAGTCACCCAGGTGATTATAATAGGATAGCTGCCCTGTTTCCACTGGGCGGGTCAGGTTAAAACTGCTCCTTTAATGTATTAAAATGGAAGATAGTCTGCATGATACCAGCCTCCAGCTAATCTTAATGACTCTGCCTGGAATAATTCCAATGAGAATTTTACGCTGCGTGGAAAATGATCCATTTTATTGATAGCTTGATAAGCAGCTTTCTATATCATAAACTTCATAACCCTGTTAACCAAACAAGAATTTCAGTTCGGAACTGGAATGAGTAGGATAACATAAATATTTTAAATTGTAAAAAGTTTTTGTCTTTCTTCTGATTTTCTTCTCCCCACATCAAATCTCCATTTACAAAGTGCAGTAATTCCCACGCATGCAAGTTCAAAGTACTCTGATCAAAACACCCAGCTCTTGTCTACTAAGTTTTAAATTATTTCTGCAAATCTTGGCTCTCTGGTTCATTTCCAGTCTTCCAGCTCTTACGTGCAGAGCTCAGGCTCACAATTCTAATCTTACCTACTGTTGACTCTATCAGCCGCCAGATCCAGTGGCTTCCTTTATCTCTGTCTACGCATTAGTTTGATTAACGGAGGGTTCAACTTTAGACATTCTGACAAGGACACCTGTCAATTACATTGGATAGAGCGGCCAGTGAAATAAATGACACATTCCCCACAATATATATTACCCCCTGGCTCAGGGAGATGTGAGGCAGGATTTTACACTCCCACCCGTGGGTTTTGAAGTGGTGGTGTTGATGGGGGTGAGATGGGGTGTGGTGTTGATGGGGTCCTGTAAACGACCTCCGCTCACCTCCAGTTTTCTGTGGAGTGGTAGAGGCACCAGCTTGCCTGCCTACCTTGGGTCCAAGGAGGCCCATAAGCTACCAATTGCTGGTCACTTAAGGGCCTCATCTGGTCCCCGTCACTATATTATCCATGGCAGGGGGAAGCCCACTCCAAAGGGTTAGCTTTGCAGCTTTTGCTGGTGTCAGGCAAGGGAGGGGAACCTCCTTTGGGGGGTCCCCTGCACCCATTGGAGATAACCCCTGAAGGTCATATTCTCCCTTTAACCCTTCCCCACTGGTTTCGTAAACCTTGCTCCATGCACCCCCCACCCCCAATTTCTCTCGCTGGGTTTGCCAGCCTGACTCACCTGAAGACAGGCCTCCAATAGCTCCTTTTTGTCAAGGACTGCCTGTAGTCCCAACAGTGGCCAGCACTCAAACCTGGTGCTGCTGGAGCTACAGAGCTGCTGACCGATGCCCTCTAAGGTGAGACTTCCTCCCAAGATAGGGCCTCAAGTTCATCAAATTAACACTGCTCCAGGCTGGGGGGTTATGAAGGCGGCTTTATCCTGGGCAAGCTCACCACCAACTGTTTAGTCAGGGATACAAGTACTACGTTGCGCTGTAAAATCCAGCCCATGGATTTGAATTTAATCTGAATTTCTGAATAAAAAGAACAGGGTTGAAATTCTCCGGTATCGGCGCGATGGCCGCCGACCGGCGCCAAAAATGGCGCAAATCAGTCGAGCATCGCGCTCCGCATCTTAGGGGGCCCAGCCCTAACCTTGAGGGGCTAGGCACGCGCCGGACTGATTCCCGCCCTGCCAGCTGGCGGAAGTGCCCTGCCAGCTGGCGCGGAAATGACATTGCCGGACGGCGCATGTGCGGGAGCGTTAGCGGTCGCTCCCGGCATCCCCGCGCATGCGCAGTGGAGGGAGTCTCTTCCGCCTCCGCCATGGTGGAGACCGTGGCGAAGGCGGAAGGAAAAAAGTGCCCCCACGGCACAGGCCCGCCCGCGGATCGGTGGGCCCCGATCGTGCCCCCCTCCAGGACCACGGAACCCCCCGGCGCCGCCTTGTCCCGCCGGTAAGGTAGGTGGTTTAATCCACGCCGGCGGGACAGGCATTCTAGCAGCGGGACTTCGGCCCATCCGGGCCGGAGAATCGCGTGGGGGGGGGGGGCGCCAACCGGCGCGGCGCGATTCCCGCCCACGCCGAATCTCCGATGCCGGAGAATTCGGCAACCGGCGGGGGCGGGATTCACGCCAGCACCCGGTGATTCTCCGACCCGGCGGGGGGTCGGAGAATCTCGCCCCCAGAGCTTAATCGGGAGAGAATTTCACTGGTCTGGGTACTGGTGTAGGAAGTTTCACTGATGCTATTTGAGATGGAGTTTCCTGGGTAGGGATAGTGTCACTGATATATAGCAGTCAACAATTACTTAGAAATGTCCTGTGAAGCTATACCATTTGCAATTTGCCCGGGTTACTCCTGGTGCACATCCCGCTATTCTGGGAGAATAGCAGGACAGCCCCCAAACTGGATCAATGCTGGGCGGCGGACAAAGCACAATGCTCCCAGTTCACTGCAGCTGGCGTAGTCTGGTTCATGCCCTCGCTGAGCAGTGAACCATATTAACATACTTAAACAAGCATTTAAATATGCTTTGTCAATTTACTGCCACTTTGAGATTGGGATTTCTGTCAAGCAGGGCCTGCCAGTGTGTTTAGACTCCGTCCCTCTCAGTGCCGGTGCAAAACCCGCCCCCTGCCAAAGATTTTCAGAGTGCAGACGGATTGCGATCTGAATCGCTTCCAACCACCTGGCGGGAATCGTATCTCGTTTCCCACTGGAGACCACACTTG
Source organism: Scyliorhinus torazame (assembly GCF_047496885.1). Lineage (NCBI taxonomy): Eukaryota > Metazoa > Chordata > Chondrichthyes > Carcharhiniformes > Scyliorhinidae > Scyliorhinus > Scyliorhinus torazame. The sequence goes on from NC_092711.1 coordinate 265,163,668, forward strand.
GAAACATTTTGGGAGAATTATGCCCTATATTGATGAGTGGTACTTGAGATGTGGTACAGGTCGTGTCTTTCAAAATAAATCTAAGATGCACTTTAAGTGTTAAAACAGACTGCAGATACCACATGTTCAAGATATATGTGTGCTTGCGAGGTTGTAGAGGGTCATTGGAATACTCGTGAATGCTTCACAGGAGAGAGGAACATCAGAAGGCCAAGATATTACGGCTGAACCATGATACGTCCGTCTCCCCTTGGCAATGCGGTGGCCTATTTACATTGCCACACTAGGATCTATTCTGTTCGGCAGGAGAGACTGTAAAATCCTGGGCTAAGTTATTTTTCTTCATTCCTAGGATTGGAGTTTCAGCGACAAGGCCAGAATTTATTGCTCATCCCAATTTCCCTTGAGAAGATGGTGGTTAGCTGACTCCTTATATCACTGCAGTGCATGTGAAGTAGGTACACCCACAGTGCTATAGAAAGAGAGTTCTAGGATTTTGACGCTGAGACAGTGACTAAGAAATTATATAGTTATGTCAGGATGGTGTGTGACTTGGAGGACAACTTGCAGGTGGTCGCATTCCCATACATCTGCTACCCTTGTTCTTCTACATGGTAGAGGTTTCTGGTTTGGAAGATGCTGTCGAAGGAGCCTTACTGAGTTGCTGCAGTGCATCTTGCAGATGATACTTACTGCTGCCAGTGTCTGCCAGTGATAGAGGGAGAGAATGTATAAGGTGGTGGATGGGATGTGAATCAAGCAGGATGCTTTGTCCGTGAAAAATGGCTGAAAGGCTTCCACCTCCACTGCTTCAGATATCTAGTAAGCATCTTCTGGCAAGACAGAATGCCGAACATGGAAGTACACCAACGTGCAAGGATCACGAGCATATTTTCCCTCTTGAATCAGCTGCGACTTCGTTGACTGGGCCATTTGAAACAAATGGATGATGGCCACATTCACAAAGATATGCTCTGTGGCAAACGTGCAACTGGACGAGGCCAACAGGTCGTCTACATTTGCGATTCAATGATGTCTGCAAAGGAGTGTTCGGGCTGACTGGGATCGGAGTCAGTGCATGCAAAGTCCTTGCTGCTGGCCAGCGCACCTGGAGGCGTACAGTCAGGAAGGGTGTGGAAAAAGCAGGGGACAAAATAAATGACCAGATGGCAGAAAAGAGAGACAGTAAGAAGGAAAAAAAACATGAGTTGATCTCGGCCCACTGCAATTCATCTGTCACTGCCACTTACGAAGTGGCCTCTGCAGCCAAAATAGACTGCATTCAATATAGAAATATAGAAATGACATACACCCTGGGCACATCTCTGAGATGGACAGATATCCTGGGTAGTGTCAAGCATCAATGATGGTAATGCTGTTGAATGTCAAGGGGAGATAGTTGGACTCTCTCTTGTCAGATAGAAATTATGATTGCCTGGCACACATGTAAGGTGAATTTTATTGTCATTTATCAGCTCAAGCCTGAATGTTTTCCAGGTGTTGCTGCATGCAGGCATGGGCTGTCTCAGTATGTGAGGGGTTGCAAAATGTACTGAACCCTCCACAACAGAAATTAAAGCTCAGTGGCAACTTCTGTCACTTTAGAATGTAAAGATTAATATGAATTATGCCTGACCACCTCGGGGGCTAAGGCAACATCAATGAGCAGCCCGTAACCAATCCCCTGTTCAGTTATGAACACAAGGTAGTGAAAAATGAAAAAAGAAATGAGCTTGAGTAAAAGCTTAAAGAACAGGTTGATTTGAGATACTAATTCATGGAAAGTTCGGAATTCTGGCAGCTGCACGAACTGTGCAGTAAGAGACAGCCTTTCACCAGGGGGTGTTATGCAAATGTCCAACTGTCCTCTGACCTTATCAAGTGAAGCATTAGCATACAATTAATTCCCCCCACCCCACAATTTCCTGCCAGCTGGCTACACGTTGGTGCCAGAATGTAGCTGTGAGAATGTGAAAGTGAATGATAGCACAAAGGAGCGGCCTTCCCAGCTCACTTTCCAACACAGCGTGCATAGTCATCTGCTGGAAAAATGGAAAATAAATTCTGACATATCTACACAAGCATGGCCACAGTCCAAGGAATATGATAGCTCGACTTCTACTCTCGTCCAGTCTCTTACTTTAATTTTTTTATAAATTTAGTGTAACCAAATCATTTTTTCCAATTAAGGGGCAATTTAGCGTGGCCAATCCACCTACCCTGCACATCTTTGGGTTGTGGGGGCGAAACCCACGCAGACACGGGGAGAATGTGCAAATTCCACACGGACAGCGACCCAGAGCCGGGATTCAAACCTGGGACCTCGGCACCGTGAGGCAACAGGGCTAACCCACTGCGCCACCGTGCTGCCATCCAGTCTCTTATTGACCATCACATTCAGACAGAGCCCCGCCGGTACCCACTTGCACACTTCTTTCTGACATAAACTTTCCACAATAAGATCTAGCGTATGTGCCAGACCTATTTCTTCCCATTGTGGTGTCACACAATCAGTGATCATACTCAAAGCATAGCCTACATCATTGATATTTTTCTGCTAATGTCATTCTAGGTGCTAATCAGACTCTATTTCCTATACATATCACACATCAAACCAGATCGAGCACACAAAGGTTGATATAGCTGTAACAGCACTTGGTCACAAAGCCTCAGAGGTACCTCTATGGATTTGAAGACTACTTCAAAATCAAAGGAATATTCAATTCTACTAGATACAGCAAGGTTTCGGGTACTGAAATAAACGTAAGGGTGAATCGAATTAATACTCAGAAATTTGAGTCCCTTAAATTAAACCCAGCAGTTTTAATGTCTCTACACTCAAACACCCTTCTCAGGAGAGATTACCCCAGGCTCTTTTTAAATATAAAAATTGATCCTGCATCAACAATCCATTCTTGGAGTTTGTTCCACTTTGGTATTGTCCTGTGTGGAAGGAACTTCCCTTTAATTATAAATCACGGACGGAATTCTCCAGCCATTGGGGTTCTCTGTTCCCGCCAGCAGTGTAGCGCCACCCATGGGTTTCCTGGCAACGTAGGGTGGCTTCAATGGGAAATACTATTGACAAGCGATGGGAGTACAGATTCCTGCCACCAGCGAATGGCGTGCTGCCAAGAAACAAGCAGCTGGGGGATGGGAGAATTTAGTCTTGTGAATTTTGCATTTGGGCCTTCCAGTCTTGTACTCATTGTCCAAGTGGCTACTTCTTTATTGAAACTTAATTTATGCTTTCATTATTTTTAAGATCCATTTGCGTCTTCCCTTGATCTTCTTTTCCCCAGCTGAGACTTTCTTCATACTTCAAATCTCTAATCATTCTGAATTATTCTGTCCACTTTTATTTAAGCCCTCAATGGTGCATCTGTGTTTGAGGTTGCGTAACCAAAATTATACACTATCTTCTAGAATTGGCCAAATGTGATGTGGTTGAAACAACGTCAATTTGTTCTGACATGTTGTTCAACACTCTCTAAAAATAGTCAGTATTCAATATGCCTTATCAATAATGGCTTCACAGGTCAAATGCTTTCACATTTTGATTAAACATTACTCACAAGTCCTCAAAAAAAGGGAAAATGCAGCAAGGTTAACAGGTTAGTCAGCATCTTGAATGGAAAAAGACAGGTTTGGGTGCAACCCTTCCCTTGACTGAAGAGCGAGTGAAACAGACATTTTAATAAGATTTTAGCATTCCCAGTTTTTATTTCAGGTTGACAGCCTTTGCAGTTTTTCATTTTTACTTTCCTTTAAAGTCCAAAACACTTAAGGGAACTGCTGCAAGCTTTTCAGAAAAAAATAAGTAATTCTTTGACAGCAGCTGGTGGTAATGATTCTGCGATTCCCATTTACACCTCCCCTGGAGCCACCCTTTGTTTCTTGCCCCATTACCTCCCCCAGTTTGCCTTGCACCATCATCTCTATTGTTATGTCGGGCTGGATTTTACATTTCCAACCTGCTCGCAACAGGAGAGTCTGGCAGCGTGTCAGGAACCCAGAAGTTTGAGCAGCAGGCATTTCAGTGCCTTTTTAACCGAATCAAGGCACTTGCATTTCACTTCTGGGATCCCTACCAATTAGAATGAGTGGGTGTGGTGACAAATCACAATAGTCCATTTCAGCGTCACTATTTAAAGGAGCCTGTGTGGAATGACAGAATGGGAACATTCTAGAACTGTCAAAACAAAGCCAGCAACTTGGACAACTGGAAGGTCGACATGCCAAGGCTGCACTGTGGTTCGCAGATGTACCCCCTGTATCCATCTGGGGTGGCCACTTCCAACTAAGCACAGAGCAACTCGCAAAGACTGATGGGTAAAATGGACAAGCCAAGAGTCAGGCAGGTTCTGAGCCTGAAATGCATATTCGTCAGCAAAGTCCAGACGGTATCGAAACCCCGTCCCATTAGCATGTTAATCAGGCTGATTAGCAGGTGATGGCCCAGCTCCCCCAACACAAAGGACTGGTACTCCAGCTACCGGGACAGTCCCAGACATTTCGACGCCATTCCCTGTCCAAGGGAAACACAAACAACAGGGTCACTGACCGCTTGAGACACGCCCAGTCATCCAGATACCCGCCCACTTATTGGCTAAGGAATCGAATGGAGTGATCAGGCATCACCCAATTAGTAAGGCCCAAATCGTAGGACCGCCCAAAAGAGCGCGAAAGCCCCCAAAGTATAAAGGAAGAGTTCGCCATATGCTCGCTCTCTTTTAGCCTTGGTACCCCGGTCACGGCCATTGCCAACTGCACCAACACCAGAAGCAAGTTCGAGTTCAACGCCCATTACCAGAAGGACGAGCCCAGCCGAGCAGTAGTTACCCCTTTGAACCCAAGAGATCCTGAACAGCAGCCACTGTTTCCTGACCTAAACCGGGTGCCCGAAGTTAAGTACAGGTTGTCTTAGTAATAGGAGTAGTTACCTAGTAGTGTATGTTGCATGATTGATTGTATGTAAATAAAGTACCCTTAATCTTGAACTAACTGGTGTTTGGCTCTTTGATCAATAGCCGGTTGAAACTTGTGGTGGTATCATTCGATACCCGGCGAGTCTGAGCATTCGGACATAGACAATATAGAAAGAAGGTAAATTCACTGATTGCCCAAATTGGAACAGAGCCAGAGAAAAGAGCATAGTAAAGAGGAATCGGCAACACCCTGAACACCATGGGCGAAATTCTCCCCCAACGGCGCGATGTCCGCCGACTGGTGCCAAAGACGGCGCCAATCAGACGGGCATCGCGCCGGCCCAAAGGTGCGGCCCAATTCCCGCCCCCGCCCAATCTCCGGTACCGGAGACTTCGGCGGGGGCGGGGGCGGGATTCACGGCAGCCAACGGCCATTCTCCGACCCGGCGGGGGGTCGGAGAATGACGTCCCATGTTGCAGGCAATGAGGTTCTGGAGGGAGATTCTTTTCCCATAGATGGGAGGAAGAAATCTGTCACAGAGAATAAGCAGGCATGGCTGGGCTGTGACATTTAGGCCATCAACAGGAATGTGGTGCTTAGTCCTGGAGATGGTGTCCAAAGGGGTTCACTAACCTGATCAGGGCAGGATAGATGAGTGATATCACATATTCAACCTCAATCTGCCTTCCCCAGCCTTCTACTGCATATCACTCCTCAGACCAACAAGTCTGAGTCAGAGGAGGGGGCAATGGAGATAAGCCAGGTCTTGGATTGCCAATCTTTAGCGATGGAGAGATGGGAATCTCCCAGTGCATATATGATGACACATGGCAGATATCACTCACTCATGCTGATTTGATATCAACAGGCACTAAAATATGATGACATGGGACCATCTCACCTTGTTAGTTTTAATTCATGTTTTTTTTTAAATAATATTTTATTGAAAATTTTTGGTCAACCAACACAGTACATTGTGCATCCTTTACACAACATTGTAACAATACAGATAATAATGACCTTTTTTAAATTTAAACAAAAACAACAAATAAATAAATATTAAATAACAAAAAATAAAAACTAGCCCTAATTGGCAACTGCCTTGTCTCAGGCCACCCCCCCCCCCCCATCCCTCCCCCCCCCAAAGTCCTGGGCCGCTGCTGCTGCCTTCTTTGTTCTCCCCTATCTATCTTTCCGCAAGATATTCGACGAACGGTTGCCACCGCCTAGTAAACCCTTGAGCCGACCCCCTTAGGACGAACTTAATCCGCTCTAACTTTATGAACCCCGCCATATAATTTATCCAGGTCTCCACCCCCGGGGGCTTGGCTTCTTTCCACATTAGCAATATTCTACGCCGGGCTACTAGGGACGCAAAGGCCAAAACATCGGCCTCTTTCGCCTCCTGCACTCCCGGCTCTTGTGCAACCCCAAATATAGCCAACCCCCAGCTTGGTTCGACCCGGACTCCTACTACTTTCGAAAGCACCTTTGTCACCCCCATCCAAAACCCCTGTAGTGCCGGGCATGACCAAAACATATGGGTATGATTCGCTGGGCTTCTCGAGCACCTCGCACACCTATCCTCCACCCCAAAAAATTTACTGAGCCGTGTTCCAGTCATATGTGCCCTGTGTAATACCTTAAACTGAATCAGGCTTAGCCTGGCACACGAGGACGACGAGTTTACCCTGCTTAGGGCATCTGCCCACAGCCCCTCCTCGATCTCCTCCCCCAGCTCTTCTTCCCATTTCCCTTTTAGTTCATCTACCATAGTCTCCCCTTCGTCCCTCATTTCCCTATATATATCTGACACCTTACCATCCCCCACCCATGTCTTTGAGATCACTCTGTCCTGCACCTCTTGTGTCGGGAGCTGCGGGAATTCCCTCACCTGTTGCCTCGCAAAAGCCCTAGTTTTAATTCATGTTGTTCATTTCCCACAGGCAAGCTTCATCCAGGAGCTAAGACCAGAGAAGAAGGAATACTCCTCCGAGGTAGTCACTCACTCTGAAGAAGCAAATCTGCATACCTCTACAGGCCCATCAAGCCAGATAGTTGCATTGTTACTTGAAACATGAAACATGCAGGAGCAGGTACTGGACGTAGGAGCAGCAATGGAGAATCCCTGTTGCAAGGTGCAAGACATTCAAAGCTTGCTCAATTGGATGTGGTTACTGAGCCTTGAGGGCTGTTGCTCAAGAGGACCATCTTGGAGCAGCAGCAGAAAATGTGTTAAGTTCTGTCCAGCTCTCCAGAGCCACTGTGCATGACTGAAGTAAAACTGGAATAGTCCTTCTCTAGGATATGTATCCTGATTTTTCAGTAATTTGCAATGATATCTGTCTGAATGGGAAGAATGGCTCCCTGCATGTAGCATCAGATGCAGCATACGACCGCGTGAATGCTGGTCTTGATCAATGGCCCACACAGTCAGACGTTCAGTTCAAGCACGTTGGAGGAATGCCTTGCCTTAACTGTTAGTACCTAATGAAGTGCAGGGAAGTGCCTTTCAGCGCTTGGCTAGTAGGTGGCCATGAAAGGGAAGTTGGAGAAGTGGGGGTATGGAAGTTTGGACTCTGTGCTTCCAATTCTGACCTCTTGCCCTGTCCTCAGTCAGAACTCCCATGTTGTCTCCTGTCCGGATGCCCAAGTCTCCCCTTGCACAGCTGCAGGTCATGCAGTCTTTGGTGGACCTTTGCAGACTTCAAACCGAAGGGTCTCTATCGGTGATATATGACTCTAAAGTCATAGTCATACATCACAGAAAGAGACCCTTCGGCCTATTGTGTCTGTGTCAACCATCAAACACCTATTTATTCTAATCCCCTTTCCAGCACCCTGTCAGACAGTGAGTTCCAAATTTCTACCACCCTCTGGGTGAAAATGTTTTTCATCAAATCCCCTCTAAAACTCCTGCCTTAAATCTAAGCCCCCTGGTTATTGACCTTTCTACTAAGGGGAAAAGTTTCTTCCTATCAACCCTATCGATGCCCTTCATAATTTTATACACCTCAATCAGATCACCCCTCAGCCTTCTCGGCTCCAAGGAGAATAAGCCCAGGAAAACCAGCCTCTCTTCATAGCTGAAATACTCCAGTCAGGCAACATTCTTCCTTTAATATGGCGACCAGAACTGCACACAGTACCCTACTCGTGGCCTGACAAGCATTTTGCAGAACTCCATCATAATCTTCTTGCTCTTACTTTTATTCGCCGAGGTACAGTATCCCGTATGCTATTTAAACCACCTTGGGCGGGATTCTCCTATACCCAAGGGGCGCCAAGCCCCTTCCGCGCCAGCCGGCACGGCGCAAACCACTCCGGCGGCGGCCTAGCCCCTGCCAGGACGGAGAATCGCCAGGGGTCGGCGAGAATCCCGCCCCCGTCGGCTGTCGAATTCTCCGGCGCCGGGGTTTTGGCGGGGTCGGGAATCACGCCGCGCCAGTCGACGGCTGCGACCACCCTGGCGATTCTCTGGCCCGCGATGGGCCGAGTGGCCACCTGTTTTCGCCGGGTCCCGTCGGCGTATGTTACGACAGGTACTTACCAGCGGGACCTGACTCTACGGGCGGCCTCTGAGGTCCTCGGGGGGGGGGGGGGATGCGAGGGGATCTGGTCCGGGGGGGAGGGGGGGGGGTGGCCCCATGGTGGCCTAGCCCGCGATCGGAGCCCACCAATCCGTGGGCAGGCCTGTGCCGTGGGGGCACTCTATTCGTCCGCGCCGGCTAGTGTACCGGGCTGCGATGGCCGGCGTGGAGATGAAGCCCCCCTGCGCATGCGCTGGGATGACGACAGCACTCGCTGGCGCACCCGCGCATGCGCCAACTCACGCCGGCCGGCGGAGGCCCTTCGGCGGCGGTTGGCGTGGCGCCAAGCCCCTTCCGCGCCAACCGGCACGGCGCAAACCACTCCGGCGGCGGCCTAGCCCCTGAAGTTGCGGAGTATTCCGCATCTTCGGGGCGGCCCGACGGCGGAGTGGTTCATGCCACTCCTTCGTGCTAGAGCTGCCTGCCCCACCCGTTTCCGAAGAATCCCGCCCCAAATCTCTCTGTCCTGCCGCCGTCAGGGACCTATAGACATGCACTCCTAGGTCCCTCTGGTCCTCTGTACTTCCTAGCATCCTACTATTTAACCAGAGGGCTGGTTTAGCTCAGTGGGCTAGACAGCTGGTTTGTGATGCAGAACAAGGCCAGCAACGCGGGTTTAATTCTTGTACCAGCTTACCCAAACAGGCGCCTGAGTGTGGCGACAAGGGGCTTTTCACAGTAACTTCATACTTGTGACAATAAAAGGTTATTATTATTATTTATTGTGTACGGGCGGCACGTGGCACAGCGGTTAGCCTGCTGCCTCACGACGCCGAGGTTCCCAGGTTCGAATCCCGGCACTGGGTCACTGTATGTGTGGAGTTTGCACATTCTCCCCGTGTCTGCATGGGTTTCACCCCCATAACCCGAAGATGTGTAGGTTAGGTGGATTGGCGACCCTAAAATTGCCCTTTAATTGGAAAAAAAAATAATTGGGTACTCTAAATTTATAAACAAAAAAACATTATTTATTGTGTATTCCCTTGAATTGTTTGTCATCCCATAATGCATTCACCTCACACTTTTCAGAGTTAAATTCCATTTGCCACTGTTCTGACTCCCATCTATATCACCCTGCAATATAAACCTTTCCTCCTCGTTGTTTACCATACCACCAATTTTTGTATCATCTGCTAACTTACTGATCATACCCCTCATATTTCCGTTCAGATCACTAATGTACACTACAAACAGCAAGTGATCCAGCACCAATCCACCACTGGATATAGGCTTCCAGTCACAAAAAACAACCTTCACCAAAACCCTCTGCTCCTGTCGCGAAGCCAATTTTGGATCCAATTTGCCAAATTGCTCTGGATCCCATGGTCTCTTACCTTCTTGATCAGTCACCCATTCGGGATTTTGTCAAAAGACTTACTGAAGTCAATGTAGACTATATCAACCATACTACCCTCATTCATACACCTCGTCACCTCTCGAAAAATTTAATCAAATTTGTCAGACATAATCTCCCTTCACATGCTGACTATCCCTTATTAATCCTTGCCCCTCCAAATGGAGATTAGTTCTGTCCCTCAGAATCTTTTCCAATCATTTCAAAACCTCTGTGTTAGGCTCACTGGCCAGTAGTTACTTGGTTTTTATCCTACTTTCCTTTTTGAATAATGATACCATGTTGGTTGTCCTCCAGTCTCTGGCACCTCACCTGTGGCCAGTGAACATATCACCCAGTAATCTAAGAGCAGCCTGCCGCTAATTCTGCTGAAGGGTGTTACAGCACATGGGAATCATAGGAAAATGAATTTGTGGATTCACAAGGATATTTATGTAGCTGTTTTAACAGTGTGTGGCATTTTTATTTTTCTGTCCAATGTTTATCAACCATAACATTTTTGTCAACCCACAGTGGGTTCAAAATGATTGTGCCAAATGGCTGCACTGCCTCAGATTAGCTGAATCTGTCATGTGCTAAATGCAGTGAAGAATAGGAGGATGTCCTTTACCTGACTGATGGGAGGCAGCCCAGGGTGGTGAGCACCAACTCCACTCACAGGAGGACTGTCCTGCAGTGCAGAAAAAGGATGAATGACCTCATCTGTGCTGCCAGGGTAAGTGAAACATCTACTGCCCATACTGACTTCGCTGAATGGGAGTGGTAGCTTCAGACAATACACTTTGGATGATTCTATTAACAATTGAAATGGGTTTTATAACAGTAGGCAAAGGCACAGAGCAATGCTGGATAGGTCTTGACTCTACAGCTAGTGAATCCACACTGCTCCCAGGGCCCCACGCCTTCTGTCTATTCGTCAGGGCACCTGGGCAATTGGTCCCGAGCCAGTTGTGGATCGTAAAGCCCAGGACGGGGACCTTAAAGGGGCTGCACACCGCAATGGGCCTCAGTGGCAAGGCCACCATATCTGCACTGACCATGCATAAAAGCAAGTGTTAACGTGCTGCCCTGCCCCACCACTATTTTCTTCAGGTAGGGAGGCAACTGCAGATCTCTGACCCTACCACACCGAGGGCTCAAAGTTTTTTGGGGAGTGGGGGGAGAGCAGAGCATATAGCATTTGCTGCTGATACCATACCGGTGTTGGCCTTGTCCTTCTAGCTAAAAGGAGCTCACCGCTTTGGAGGGTGCTGCTGAAGGATCCTTGTGTTTAGCTTAAGTGTAAGCTAAAGGTAAAGTCGCCGTAGTCCCAGATGACCATAGGCTGCTTTCCCCTTCGAGGGCTAGAGCTGACTGGGGCTAGTGATTTGACCTGAGGATCACCACACCCCAGGCAAGATGCAAGGTTGAGAAGGCAATGCCTTCATGAATAACCTCAGCCGGTATGGAAATTAAAGCCACGCTGTTGGCCATGCTCTGCATCACAAATCAACGATCTAGACAACGGAGCTAAATCAGCCTAAGTGTATCTTTCACATGGCACACAGATGCCAGTGGGTTAGTGGTAAAAACTGGCAGCATGTGAATGCCACCTGCATCCCAATTGCCCTCAAGTCTTCTTTTCTTGTGCAGGATAGGCTAATGCACGACAGGCGCAAGAGAGAGAAGACAGGAGGGGCCATGCATAATCTCTGCTGACTCACACCATTCGATAAATGGGCTGCTGAGCTAGCAGACGAGGATCATGGCCACAAATGTGGAGATAGCGAGGCTGGCCTCCCCCAATGATCCAGTGAGGAACCATGCTTAATGTATTTGCATAGAAGCCCAAGGGTCATGTTTGGTGCCATGTTAGAGGCAGCCCATGCAGTCACTCACTGTCTCTTCTTTCGATTACAAGTGCAGCAAGAAGAAGTCGAGGCCTGATCCTGAACCAGAGTCTAGCTCCAGCCCACAGAGAATTGCGGAGGATGACGACAATGATAATATTGCACCTCTAGAGCCATCACTGCACCCTCTGCTCAGGCCAGAGATCCACACCTCAGTGGGTGTTAGATTTAGTTCAGGCAGGGCCTCACAATCTGGTAGTCATCGCACAGACATGAGTCTACAGCAGGAGGAGGCATGACTGCCAAGGTCACAGGCACTCAGAGGGTTGCTGGGGAAGAGGCCTCTGCGAAGACCGAGTCAAATGACAAGCCTGAAAGGCAGTCCTAGAAAAGCTGTTGGAGATGCAGCTAGAGGTGGGGGAACATCAGGCAAAGATGCTGAAGACCCCAAACAGAGTTTCATGTGAGGCAGAGGAGCCCATTGGCCTGCTCTCTAAAGAAGTGGTACCGAATGTGCCCACACTGAGGTCTCCATAGGGAGGGGGGGGGGGGGGGGGCAGCTGCCATGGAGAACCTGGTCCAGTAGATTGGCCAGTTTCTGTCAGAAATGCACAGACTTGCACACCTTCGCTATAACCATGGGTGAGCTTTTCAGTGGGTACATGAGAGGGGGACAGTGCACCTTGATTGCACTCTATTTTGCCCCGTCTCATGGAGTCAGGGAGGGGCCCTTGGGAACCCAAAGGAGGAGTGTTGAGCAGACACCACTGGGGCCTCCACACAGGACTCAGGGATCGCAGCGGGCACATTTGTCACAGAGCTGGAATCCCAAAGTGAGACATGGCCCTCCAAGGCTCACGATCCAGAGGACGAAAGACAAAGTTATCAAAGGTATTATGGGCCAGGGTTTAGAGAACCCCATGATGTATCATGGAGTTCACCTGACCCACAACTTTTAATAGATTTTGGTTATGGGGAGCACAAGGGCCCACTCTACAGGTATGATGCAACAGAGATCTAAAATATTTTAAAAACAAAACAATGTTTATTATATGAATCCAGTTAACATTTTATAAACACACAGTAAACATCTGAGCAACTATCAACTCAAATATTTCCCCCAAAGAATACAGTATTCTATAAGTAACCCTTAATCTTTCTTTGCAACATCCATGAGACAAATACCCTCTTTAATAAAGACATCAGGTTTACATTCTCTACTGAAAGCATTTCTCACTTTTAAATTAGCAAATGATCTGAAGACATTCTTTTCATACAGAGAGAGATCAAAATTACACCTTGTTTGACTGGATGCAGCTCCAACTCTGAAAACGAAACCAAACACACACTGTAGCTGCCAGCTCAAAAACACAAGTAAAAGCAGACAGACAGCCCAGCTCCACCCACACTCTGACATCACTACAGCTATTTGATAAACACCCATTTCTTAAAGGTACTCTCACATGACAAAGGCAACAGTCAAACACTATTTACATCTCATAAAACCATGCTGACTCTGATGGATTGCATTTTGACTTTCAAAATGTCTTATTATTACTTCCTTACTGATGGATTCTAACAATTTCCCAATGACAGATGTTAAACTAACTGGTCTACAGTTTTCTACTTTCTGCCTTCCTACCATTTTGTTAAGGGCATGACATTAGCATTTTGGGAATTTTAGAATATTATAACCAATGGATCCCCTTTCTCTGCTGCCACTTCCTTCAAGACCCTAGGATGTAAGCTATCAGGCCCTGGGGACCTGTCTGCCTTCAATCCCAATAGTTTCCTAAGTACTTTTTCCCTATTGATGCTGATTGTTCTAAATTCCTCCCTTTTTATTACCTCTGCATTACCTGTTATTGTTGGGATGGTACTAGTGTCCTCTACCATGAATATTGTGGCAAAATATTGATTTAGTATCTCCGCCATTTCTGAATTCCCCACTATTAACAGTCTCATTTTCCAAGGAACCCACATTCACTTTAGCTACTCTCTTCCCTTTTAAAAATTATGAAAGCTTTTGCTATTCATTTTATGTTTTGTGTTAGTTTTCTTTCATAATTTACCTTTTATTAGTAATTCTTTGTTGATCTTTAAAAGTGTCCCGATCTTCCAGCCTGCCACTGGCCTTTATAGTACAGTTTGCGTTAGTATTGTCTTGATGTTATCTTTAACTTCCTTGCTTAACCATGGATGTTTTTCCCCCTCTTATAGTCTTTCTTCTTCTCTGGAATATATTTTAGTTGGGAGGAATTGACTATTGACTTAAAATCTGCCACTGCTTATCAACTGTCCTACCTTTTAGTTATCCTGCCCAGCCCACAAGGACCAAATCTGTCCTCATGCCTATGTACCTTTGCTTACCTCCAGAAGGCTAGTGTCGGAGTCAACCCTGGTTCAATACAGAGTGCAGGAGAGCACACAAGAAGCAGCAGTAGGCATAACTAAAATTAAGTGTCAATCTGGTGAAGCTTCTGCACAGGACTATATGTATGCCATATATGTATAACGATGTAAGTAGCAAACAATAGACAGATCTAGGCAATCCCACAGCCAATGAATTAGATCAAAGCTCTGCAATCCTCTCACATCCAGTCTTGAATGAGTGGACAATTAAACAATCAACTGAAACAGGTGGTTCCACAAATATTACAATCCTTAATAATGGGGGAGCCCAGTACACCATTGCAAAAAGTAAGGAAGAATATTTGTAACCAATTTCAGGAAGAGGTGCCAAGTGGATGATCCATCTTGGCTTTCTCCAGTCCAAAAAACACAGGTGCCAGTCCTTAGTCAATTCGATTCACTCGACATGATATGAAGAAATCTCTGAAGCTACTGGATACTGCAAAGACTATGTACCCTGGCACCATTCCAACAATAATACTGAAGACTTGTGCTCCAGAACTTTGCGCTCCCCAGCCAAGCTGTTCCAATACAGACACAGCATTGGTATCAACCCAATATGTGGAACATTTTCCAGGTATGTCCTGTACACAAATCCAATTCAGCCAATTAACCCTTCATCAGTTATCAACAAAGTGATGAAAGAAGTCATCGATAGTGCTATCAAACGGTACTTGCTCAGCAATAAATGCTCACTGATACTCAGTTTGAGTTCTACCAGGGCCATTCAGCTCCTTATCTGATTCATCTTTGGTCCAAACATGAACAAAACAGCTGAACTCTAGAGGTAAGGTGAGCGCGACTATCTTTGACATCCAGGCAGCATTTGATCGAGTGTGGCATCAAGGAGCCCTAGCAAAATTGAAGGCAATCGGAATCAGGGGGGGAAACTCTCCACAAGTAAAGTCATTACCAGCACAAAGGATGATGGTTGTGGTTGTAGAAGGCTGAAGTGCTGAGCCTCAGTTGCTCAAGATAGTCTTATGGGCCTTACCATTTTCAGCTGCTTCATTAATGACCATCTCTAAATCATAAGGTCAGAAATGTGGGTGATCACTGATAATTGCAGTGTTTGGTACCATTTGTGACTCCAGATATTGATGCAGTTGTATCCATATGCACTAAGACCTGAACAACATTTGGGTTGGGCAGATACATAGCAAGTAACAATTGCGCAACTCAAGTGCCAGGCAATGACCAACAAGAGAGAATCAGACTATCTGCCCTGATAATCAGCTGCAATATCATCGCTGGATCCCCTATCATTAATATCCTGGGGGTTACTATTGACCAGAAACTTAACTAGCCATAAATACTGTGGCTACAAGAGTAGATCAGAGGCTGGGAATTCTGAAGACTGTGACTCACCACCTAACTCCCCAAAGCCTGCCCACCATCTACAAGACACAAGTCAGGAGTGTGTGGAATAAATTTAACTTGCCTATGTGCAGTTCCAACAGCACCATCCAGGAAAAAGCTGCTTGCTTGATTGGAAACCCATCCACAAAAGTTAATTCCCTCCACCACCTCTGCTTAGTGGCAGCAGAGTGTACTATATACAAACAGCACTGTAGCAATTTACCAAGGCTCTTTCAACAGTACCTTCCAAACCTGCAACTTCAACAAGAAGAATAAGATGTGGAGATGCCGGCGTTGGACTGGGGTGAACACAGTAAGAAGTCTTACAACACCAGGTTAAAGTCCAACAGGTTTGTTTCGAATCACTAGCTTTCGGAGCACTGCTCCTTCCTCAGGTGAATGAAGAGGTAGGTTCCAGAAACATATATATAGACAAAGTCAAAGATGCAAGACGAGACTTTGAATGCGAGTCTTTGCAGGTAATTAAGTCTTTACAGGTCCAAACGGAGCAACTGGAGAGAGGGATAATCACAAGTTAAAGAGGTGTGAATTGTCTCAAGCCAGGACAGTTGGTAGGATTTCGCAAGCCCAGGCCAGATGGTGGGGAGTGAATGCAATGCGACATGAATCCAAGGTCCCGGTTGAGGCCGTATTCATGTGTGCGGAACTTGGCTATAAGTTTTTTCTCGCCGATTCTGCGTTATCGCGTTCCCTGAAGGCCGCCTTGGAGAACGCTTACCCGAAGAAGAATAAGGGCAGCAGAGGCAACTTGCATGTTCCCCTCCCAAGTTTTACAACATCCTGACTAGGAACTACATTGTCACTGGGTCAAATTCCTGAAAGTTCCTTTATGACAGCACCGTAGGTCTACCTATACCAGACAGACTGCAGCAGTTTAGGGATGGCAGCTCACCACCATCTTCTCAAGGGCAATTATGGATGAGCAACAATCGCTGGCCTTGCCAGTGATGCTAACATCCCTTGAAAGAATTTCATAAAAGTTGTGGGAATCTAGCCTGTACTGAAAGTCTGAAGGTTCCCTGATTCTGACCAGCCTCATCAGTGGCAAAGTGCACTTCAGGGCCAGCCCTGAAAAACGTAGGATTGATTACCTAGGAGATGGATTTGTGAACATCAGTTTGTGAGATTCTACAAACATCTCCCGCAGATCGCTCAAAGGAGCTAAAGGGAAAGAAATTAAATGCTGTGGTGACCACGGAGTGTGATTGCTTCTACCAGAAGGCTGCAAATGTCAGCAATCACCTGAGAGAAACGCTTGAGCCTCCTGAGCCACTAGTGCTGAGTCATTCCAGAACTCTCTGCTTGTCCCATATGTCTTGTGGAGCGGCAGGTGGTTGAGCAGAAGGTCTGTGCTGCTCCTACTGGTGCTGCCCCTGTTGCTGCTCCCAATGTTCTTCATCTGAAGTTCAAAGTGGGGCTGCTGTGACGTCTGACAGCAGGGAAGTGCAGGTGAAAGGTGAACAAAAACTCCCAAGCTGGGGAAATGACCTCCAAAGTGTTGAAAATCATGGGCGTCATTCTCCGACCCGCCGCCGGGTCGGAGAATGGCCGTTGGCCGCCGTGAATCCTGCCCCCGCCGAAGTCTCCGGTACCGGAGATTGGGCGGGGGCGGGAATCGGGCTGCGCCGGTTGGCGGGACCCCCCGCTCAATTCTCCGGCCCGGATGAGCCGAAGTCCCGCCCAGAAATTGCCTGTCCCGCCGGCGTAAATCAAAGCTGGTATTTACCGGCAGGACCAGGCGGCGTGGGCGGGCTCCGGGGTCCTGGGGGGGGCGCGGGGCGATCTGACCCCAGGGGGTGCCCCCATGGTGGCCTGGCCCGGCATCGGGGCCCACCGATCCGCGGGCGGGCCTGTGCCGTGGGGGCACTCTTTCCCTTCCGCCTCCCCCACGGCCTCCACCATGGCGGAGGCGGAAGAGACTCTCTCCACTGCGCATGCGCGGGAAACTGTCGGCGGCCGCTGATGCTCCCGCGCATGCGCCGCATTTCCGCGCCAGCTGGCGGGGCAACAAACGCCATTTCCGCCAGCTGGCGGGGCGGAAATCCCTTCGGCGCTGGCCTAGCCCCTCAATGTTGGGGCTCGGCCCCCAAAGATGCGGAGCATTCCGCACCTTTGGGCCGGCGCGATGCCCGTCTGATTGGCGCCGTTTCTGGCGCCAGTCGGCGGACATCGCGCCGTTGGGGGAGAATTTCGCCCCAGGTCCAAACAGTGAAAGCAAAGTCACGTAACAAGTACTGTGAGCAAAATCCTTTCATTTAGGCAATGAAGCAGCTATCATATCTCAATATTTAAAAGCTCAGCCAGTTCCAGGAAGCTCAGGAAACCCATGTGCTCAGTTAAAGACAGGGTTAAACTCCACTTAGTTAAATTGGAAGCCAGCAGGATACTGCTGGCTGCTGATATGCAGGCAGTTTGTGGTCTTTTAACTTGCTGCCCAGACAGAATCATAGAATCTCATAATTGTTACAGAGCAGGAGGAGGCTCCAAATGAGCAGCTTGACTTAGTGTAATTTTCCTGCCTCTTCCCCACACCCATGCACATTGTTTCTATTCAAGTAATCTTCTGATGCCCTCTTAAATGCCTCAATTGAACCTGCCTCCACCACACTTCCAGGCAGTGCATTCCAGACCTCAACCACTCATTGTCTGAAAGAGCATTTTCTCTCATTACATTTGCTTCTTTTGCAAAACACTTTAAATCTGTGCTATCTCTTTCTTTAGCCTTTTACAAGCGGGAACAGATTCCCTCTATCTAATCTGCCCAACCCCCTCATGAGTTTGAACATTTCTACGTAATCGCCACTTGACCTTCACTCCAAGGAAAACAGTCCAAACCTGCCCAATCTATTCTCATAACTAAAGTTTCTCATCCTGGGAACCATTCTCGTAAATCTCTTCTGGACTCTGGCCAATACTCTAGAGGGTCACCCAGAACTGTCCACTTATTCCAGCTGAGGTCTAACTAATGTTTTGTATAAATTCAGCATAATCCATAGAATCCCTCCAGTGCAGAAGGACACCATTCGGCCCATTGACTCTTCACTGATCCTCCAAAAGAATAGTCTACCTAGGCCCACCCACCCCCCGCCTTATCCCCACAACCCCGCACATTGATCTTGGCCAATTCACCTAACCTGCACATCTGTGGACACTAAGGAGGCAGTTTAGCATGGACAGTTCACCTAACCTGCACATCTTTGGACTCTTGGAGGAAACTGGAAGACCCAGAGGAAACCCACACAGATACCAGGAGAATGTGCAAACTTCACACAGACGGTCACCCAAAGCCGGAATCAAACCTGGGTCCTGGCATTGTGAGCCAGCAGTGCCACTGTGCCAGCACGTTGCCCTTGTTCTTGTACTCTCTGCCCCTATTAATAAAGCCTAGGACACTATATGCTTTTTAACTGCCCTCTCCACCTGTCCTGCCACCTTCAACGATCTGGGCACATATACAGCCAGGCCCCTCTGCTCCTGCACCTCTTTAAAATTTTACCCCTTATTTGTCCCTCCATGTTCTTCCTACCAAATGCATCAGCTTACACTTCTGAATTGAACTTCATCTGCTAACTATCTGCCCACTCCACCAACACGTCTATGCCCTTTTGAAGTCCTGCACTGTCCTCTTCACAGTTTACAATACTTCCAAGTTCTGTGTGATCTGCAAACTTTGAAACTGTCCCCTGCACAACAGGATCTAGATCATTAATTCAGATCAGGAAAAGCAAGGGTCTCAATATTGACCCATGGGGAACAATACTACAAACCTTCCTCCAGCACGAAAAGTATCCACTGACATTAATCTCTGTTTCCTATTATTCTGCCAATTTTGTACTCACATTGCTACTAACCCTTTCCATGAGCTATAACCTTTTTCACAAGTCTGTTGTGTGGCACTGTATTAAATGCCTTCGGAAAGCTCATGCACACCACATCAACATCGTTATCCTCATCAACCCTTTCTTTAACCTCCCCCAAAGACTCCAGCGAGTTAGTTAAACACAATTTCCTCTTTAGAAACCCATGCTGGCTCTTTCTAATCAACCCTCATTTTTCCACACGATTTCTAATTCTATCTTGAATAATTGTTTCTAGAAGCTTGCCCTCTGTTAAACTGAGTGGCCTGTAATTGCTTGGGATATCCTTACAACCTTTTTTGAAGACAATGGGCGGGATTCTCCAAACGCCCGCCGAGTCAGAGAATCCCCGGGGGGCGGCGTGAATCCCGCCCCGCTGCTCCGCGCCGGCTGCCGTATTCTCCACTGCCGGTTTTCGGGTGGGGGCAGGGTTTACGCCACACCGGTCGGAGGCCGTTGGTAGCGGCCCTCCCGGCAATTCTCTGGGCCCTGATGGGCCGAGCGGCCGTCAGTTCCTGGCTAGCCCGCCAGCGTGAAATGGACATGGTCCCACATGGCGGGACCTGGCTCGTAGGCCGTCTAGTGGAGTCCTCGGGCGGGTGGGCCTGCACCGTGAGGGCACTCCTTCCTTCCGCGCCGGCCTCTGTAGGGCTCTGCCATGGCCGGCGCGGAGAAGAACCCCCCTGCGCATGCGCAGGAACACGCCAGCCGGTCTGCGCATGCGCGGAACCACGCCGGCGGTTCTGTGCATGCGCGAACTCGCGCCGGTTGGCGCAGCTCCAACCTATCCGGTGCAGGCCTAGCCCCTGGAAGTGCAGAGGATTGTGCAACTTCCGGTTGGCCCGATGCCGGAGTGGTTCGCGCCGTTCTTGGTGCCGGTGTTAGGCCATCCCGCCAATTGCGGGAGAAACCCGCCCTATATTTGGAATTCTTCAGTCCTCTGGCACCTCCCTGAGTCTGAAGCAGACTGGATGATTATGGCCAGCGCCCTGCAATTTCTATTTTCATTTCCTTCAATATAATGGGTGCATCTCACTCGGTCGACCAAACAGCCTATTCAACACTTCCTCCTTATCAATTTTGAACCATTCTAGTTCCAGTGTTTCTTCCTCTGTCACCACATCCAGGGTAGCATCTACCTCCTTGGTAAAAGAAGGATGCAAAGCATTCATTTGATACCTCAGCCATGCCCCAGCCTCCATGTGTAAATTCCCTTTCCGGTCCCTAATCAGCCCCACTCCTCCTTTTACCACCCTTTTACTATTTATACACCTATAGGAGACTTTGAGATTCCCCTTTATATTCGTTGTCAATCTTTTCTCATAATCCCTCTTCGCTTCTCCAATTAATCGTTCCTACTACCATAGCTTATCCTTTATGAAAAGGACATTAACGCCAGTCCATCCATTTTAAATAGCTTCCCTCTCCCCACCCCACAAATACTGGTCGGCACACTACAGAAAGGACGTAATTTCTCTGGAGAGAGTGCAGAAGAGGTTTACAAGAATGTTGACAGGGCTAGAAAAGTGTAGCTACGAGGAGAGATTGGATAGGTTGGGGTTATTTTCCTTGGAACAAAGAAGGCTGAGGGGTGATTTAATTGAGTTGTACAACATTATGCGCGGAAGAGATAGAGTGGCCAAGATAAAATTGTTTCCCTTGGTTGAGAATTCGAGAACCAGAATACATAGATTCAAGATAAATGGCACAAGGTGTAGCGGGGGCATGAGGAAGAACATTTTTACCCAGACAATGGTGGATGTCTGGAGTTCACTGCCAGAGTTGGTGGTGGAATAGAGACCTTGCTTTTAAAAAGACTACCTGGATGTGCACCTTAAGTGCTGTAAGTTACAGGGCTGTAGACCGGGTGCAGGAAGATGGGATTAGAAAAAGCACCTGGGTGTCCTCGGGCTGGCATGGACAAAATGGGCCGGATGGCCTCCTTCTGTGCAGTAACTTTTCCATATGCTTTTCTACTTCCCCTCTGAACCTCTGTATTGCTGATCTGAAAGGTTACAATTCAGCCCTTTATCTCTCCTGCCTTCTAGTTTATTACAGACCTTTCCTTTTGTTCTTCTCTTCTCTTCCCCCTTTCCATGCCTCTTAATGACCCATTTGCAATCATTTAGCAGGCCGGGCACCATATTACCTAGGCCCGCATGATTCTCCGGCTCTCTGGGCTGTGAAACACGTGGGCGGGATTCACTACAGGTATTTCCCAGTGTGGCACTGATATGGTGGACCTCACGGTGGGCCAAGGGGGTAACTCCTGAAGGGAGTTTGCCCGAAAGTCCATCCAAGGGCCACCTTCCCACCCCTCCCACAATGCAAGATCTTCTCACTTCATCCCCACCAGAGATTCCCTAAATAAAGAGACCCCCCCGCCCCCACCTTAGATCCCCTGAACAAAGAGATTCCCTGAATAAAGAGGCCCCCTCACAGACTCCCCAGGAAAGAGAAACCTGCCAGGAGGCCCCGCAGAAAAGAGACCCCCGTCAGGAAGCCCCCCAGTAAAAAGAAACCTGCCAGGAAGACCCCCAGAAAAGAGACCCCTGTCTGGAAGCTAGAGAGCAGTTTAGACAGAGGCAGTGAAAAAAAGTACCATTGCAACACTCACCTGGGCAACACACTGCTGGCTCAGACAGAGGAAACACCACCTGTCAATTCTGGAAAGAGAAACCAGTGATCTGGGGCATCATTCTGAATGGCCGCTGGCCGCCGTGAATCCCGCCCCCACCCCCGCCGAAGTCTCCGGTACCGGAGATTGGGCGGGGGCGGGAATCGGGCCGCGCCGGTTGGCGGGACCCCCCGTTCAATTCTCCGGCCCGGATGGGCCGAAGTCCCGCCCAGAAATTGCCTGTCCCGCCGGCGTAAATCAAACCTGGTATTTACCGGCGGGACCAGGCGGCGTGGGCGGGCTCCGGGGTCCTGGGGGGGGGGGCGCGGGGCGATCTGACCCCGGGGGGTGCCCCCACGGTGGCCTGGCCCACGATCGGGGCCCACCGATCCGCGGGCGGGCCTGTGCCGTGGGGGCACTCTTTCCCTTCCGCCTCCGCCACGGCCTCCACCATGGCGGAGGCGGAAGAGACTCTCCCCACTGCGCATGCGCGGGAAACTTTCAGCGGCCGCTGACGCTCCCGTGCATGCACCGGGAAACTGTCAGCGGCCGCTGACGCTCACGCGCATGCGCCGCATTTCCACGCCAGCTGGCGGGGAAACAAACGCCATTTCCGCCAGCTGGCGGGGCGGAAATCCCTCCGGCGTCGGCCTAGCCCCTCAATGTTGGGGCTAGGCCGCCAAAGATGCGGAGCATTCCGCACCTTTGGGCCGGCGCGATGCCCGTCTGATTGGCGCCGTCTTTGACGCCAGACGGCGGACATCGCGCCGTTGGGGGAGAATTTCGCCCCAGTATTTCACCCCTCAGATCATTGAGTTGCAAGCATTCATTCATTTTTTTTACTGGGCTTCGACTGATAGCTTCCAGACAGACAGCTGACAGTCTTGCTTCATTCGTCTTCCTTCATGGTTGAGTAACTCTGAAGTTCTCTAACCGCAATGTTTAGAAACATTAACCGCTTCAAAGAGAATTAAGTGCATTCCAATCACCCCTTTCATGCTTGAGTGATTTTGAAGTACCCAGTTGGAAATTGACGGCATTTAACTCTCTTTGAAGTGGTTGATATTTGTAAACATTGTGCTTCGAGCACTTCAGAGTTACTCAGCTGTGAAGGAAGCTGAATCAAGCAAGGCTGACAGTGGCGTGTGTGTGGAAGCTGTCAATCACAGCCCATTAAGATAAATGAATGAATGGCTTCCACATCATGGATCTGAGGGG
The DNA here is from genome assembly GCF_047496885.1 of Scyliorhinus torazame. Lineage (NCBI taxonomy): Eukaryota > Metazoa > Chordata > Chondrichthyes > Carcharhiniformes > Scyliorhinidae > Scyliorhinus > Scyliorhinus torazame. Next base: position 265,186,854 of record NC_092711.1, read on the forward strand.
TTTAAACACAGCTCACTGGTTTCTCTTATCAGGAATTGACACATGGTGCTTCCTCTATCAGAGCCAGCAGGTGTATTGCCTAGATGACAACAGTATTTTTTTTCACTGCCTCTGTCTGGACTGCTCTCCATGTTCCAGACACAGGTCTCTTTTCTGGGCAGATTCCTCACAGGTTTCTCTTTTCTGGAGGTCTTTGAGGGGTCTCCTTGTTTAGGAGGTCTCTGGGGTGGGGGGGTGGGGGGCTCTTTATTTGGGGGGTCTCTTTATTTAGGATGTCTCTGAGGGGGGTCCCTTTATTTAGAGGATCTCTGGGTGGGAGTGGGTCAGGTAACCCCCCCCCCGTACCTTGGGGAAGGCGGGGGGGGAAACCTGGAAAATCCGGGTCGCCCCTCAAAATGGCAGCCTGATAGCAGGATTCCCTCGGAAATTGCTCGGAATCCTTGACATGCAGAGATTTTCATGGCGAAGGCTAGTGAATCGCTTCCTGATCTGGGAGTATAAATATAAGTTTCAATTCACCTACAGCGGGAGAACATAGTCTCCCAATCAGAGAATCCCACCCAATGCTAGTTTGTATTATCCCTCTTCACAACTTAATCTTTCGAGTTCAGGTATAATTCTGGTGAATCTACTCTGCACTCCTGCCAAGGCCAATCTTTATTTTCGGAGCTGTTGTGCTCAGAACTGCTCATTGTGCTCAAAGTGTGGTATTGCCATGACTTCTACTCTATTGTATTCTCGTCCTCTAGATTTAAAGTTCAGCCTTTTTAAACCATTGAATAGAATAGAATCCCTACATTACAGAAGGACCCATCGAGTCTGCAACGACTCTCTGAAAGAGCACCCTACCGAGGCCCACTCCCCGCCCTATCCCCATAACCTTACCCAACCTGTGCACCTTTGGACTGTGGGAGGAAACCAGAGCACCAAGAGGAAACCCACGCAGACACGGGGAGAACATGCAAACTTCACACAGTCACCCAAGGCCAGAATTGAACCCAAGTCCCTGGGTCTGTGCGGCAGGTGTGCTCAGCACTGTGCCAGCGTGCCGCCCTTTTGATTACTTTTGATTATTTCCTGTACCTGTTCATGACATTTTATTAATGTATCTGCTTAGATCCCCAAGTCGCTCTGGAACTCTATTGTTTCTAGCTTCTTACTGTTTAGAAAGTATCCCCAGAAGTGCCCATGTTGAAAACTATTTCCCACAGTTTTGTCTTTCAGTAATTTGGACATTTTGAATTCTCCCTCTGTGTACCCGAACAGGTGCCGGGATGTGGCGACTAGGGGCTTTTCGCAGTAACTCCATTGTAGTTAATGTAAGCCTACTTGTGACAATAAAGATTATTATTCATCTAATCTAGCAACATCTCTTCGTAATTTTTTGCTTCTATCTATACTGCTTACAATGCCATCTATCTTTCTGTCATCACCAAATCTGGATATGTGGCTTTCTGTCCCCACAATCTAAAGCAGTAATAAATACAGTGAATAGCTGAGGCCCCAACACAGATCCTTGTAGGACACCACCAGCCACATCCTGCCAATTAGAGTGCCTTCCTTTAATTTCTACTTTCTTCCTCCTTCTGCTCAGTTCATTTCCTAACCACGCCAATCATTTGCTTTCAGTTCCATAGGCTTCAACTTAGGTAACAGTCTTTTATGATGGATTTCTTTCTGAAAGTCCATATGAATTAGAGGCAGGATTCTCTGATCCTGAGGCTAAATGTCAATGCCGCCGTAAACGCCGTCTCGTTTCCCGACGGGCGTCAACATGGCCACAGGAGCAGCGATTCCGACCCCTACAGAGGGCCAGCACGGCACTGGAACGACCCACGCCGCTCCAGCTGCTGATCCCGGCATCAGATGGGCGCCGCGGGTCCTCGCATGTGCAGTGGGACCTGCGCGATTGTCGCGCATGCGTGGTGGCTCCCTTCTCCGCGCCGGCCCCGACGCAACATGGCGTAGAGCTACAGGGCCTGGCGCGGAACAAAGGAAGTCACCATCCCGAGAGGCCGGCCCGCTGATCGGTAGGCTCCGATCGCGGGCCAGGCCACAGTGGAGGCCCCCCCCCCCCCCCGGGGTCGGACCCCCCTCCCCACCCCACCAGGCCGTCCCCGGATCCATTCATGCCGAGGTCCCGCTGGGTAAGACCAGGTTAGAATGGCGTCGGCAGGACTCGGGTTTTTTTGTACGCCTTCTAGGCCCATCCCGGGCCGAGAATCGCGGGGGAGGGCCGCATAGAGCGGACCCCAACTGGCAGCGCGCTGGCGCCAATGGAGCCGATTCTCCGCTCTCCAGAGAATCGCGTCCTGGCGCCGGGGCGGGATTCACACAGCCCCCAGGGGATTCTACGACCCAGCCGGGCTCAAGAATCCCGCCCAATATTCTTACAAGTTCTCCTGTTCAAGTACTTTAGTCACCTAGTTTCAATCAGGACTTTGACAGGCATGATCCACCCCATACAAATCTCTGCTGGATTTGAGCAACTGAAACTTTTCAAGCTGTTTAGTCACCCTGGGCGAAATTCTCCCCAAACGGCACGATGTCCGCCAACTGGCGCCCAAAACGGCGCCAATCAGACTGGCATTGCGCCGCCCCAAAGGTGCGGAATGCTCCGCATCTTTGGGGGCCGAGCCCCAACATTGAGGGGCTAGGCCGACGCCGGAGGGATTTCCGCCCCGCCAGCTGGCGGAAACGGCCTTTGTTGCCCCGCCAGCTGGCGGGGAAATGACATGTCGGGGCGGCGCATGCGCGGGAGCGTCACCAGCCGCTGACAGTTTCCCGCGCATGCGCAGTGGGGAGAGTCTCTTCCGCCTCCGCCATGGTGGAGACCGTTGCGGAGGCGGAAGGAAAAGAGTGCCCCCACGGCACAGTCCCGCCCGCGGATCGGTGGGCCCCGATCGCGGGCCAGGCCACCGTGGGGGCACCCCCCGGGGTCAGATCGCCCTGCGCCCCCCCCCCCAGGACCCCGGAGCCCGCCCACGCCGCCTTGTCCCGCCGGTAAATAGGCACTCTAATTTACGGCGGCGGGACAGGCAATTTATCGGCGGGACTTCGGCCCATCCGGGCCGGAGAATCCAGCGGGGGGGCCCGCCAACCGGCGCGGCCCGATTCCCGCCCCCGCCGAATATCCGGTACCAGAGACTTCGGCAACCGGCGGGGGCGGGATTCACGGCGGCCAACGCCATTCTCCGACCCGCTTGGGGGTCGGAGAATGACGCCCCCTATCCTTATTTACAAACTCTAATAATTTCCCAACTACAGAAGTCATCCTAACGGCTCTATAGTTCCCTGGGATGCCTCCCTCAACTTCCTTAAATAATGGATTGACATGCACAATTTTCCAATCTAAAGAAATGGCTCGCAGGACAAGAGAAACTTAGTGCTGTATGGTGTTGGTTGTAGTTTGGTCGGTCTTATTCCTGTATTTATAGTGTTGGGTAGTTCAACATAACTATTTATCTACTAGAAATTATAGACGGGATTAGGAGAATCACTCTACGCAGCTCCGACGCTGGGCCGCTGATTCTCTGGTCGCTGGAGAATTGGCGCAAATCGCGCCCGAGCGGTCACCGCCGCACCGCTCGGCCCCTGTGGCGATTCACCACACTCCGAGTGCCCGCCGAGTTCTGCCGGCGTGGCTTACGTATGGTCCTACCCGGCGGGACCCCGGAGTTATGGCTGTGGGGGCCGTCCTGGTGGGGAGAGGCGGCGGGGTTATCCGACTCCGGGGGCGGCCTCCACGGTGGCCAGGCCCGCGATCGGGGCCTACCGATTGGCGGGCGGGCTAATTCCAGTGGGGGGCAATGGTCCTCCGCGCCGGGCCCCTCTCGGGCTCCGCCATATTGCACGGGGGCCGGCACGGAGACGGCAACCTACGTGTGTGCGCTGACCCGCGCTGGCTGTGGTGCACATGCGCGGACCCGTGCCGGCCGTGTCACGATGGCTTTCGGGTGCACAGCACTCCGGTGCCGTAGTAGCCCTAAAGAAGGGGGTGAATGCCTGGGCCTGGAGGCCCGTTGACGCCGGCGTCGCTCGCGTCGGTTTTGATGCCGGCATCAACACCTGGCCGGGATTTCGGAGAATGCCGGCCTATATATATGAGTGGAGTAAAGAGTAGAGTGAAAGTGGTGAACTTACTCTACTGTGCATGGGCGGCAAGGTAGCGCAGTGGTTAGCACTGTTGCTTCACAGCGCCAGGGACCCCGGGTTCGTTTCCCGGTTTGGTTCACTGTCTATGTGGAGCCTGCACCTTCTCCCTGTTTCTGCGTGGGTTTCCTTTGGGCGGTCTGGTTCCTTCCACATGTCCCGAAAGACATACTCGTTAAGTGGATTGGACATTCTGAATTCTCCCTCAGTGTACCCGAACGGACGCCTGTGTGGGGACTAGGGGATTTTCATAGTAACTTCAATGCAGTGTTAATGTAAGCCTACTTGTAACACTAATAAAGATTATTAGGTTTTTTCGAGCAATAACTTGTATTTATATTGTGTCTTGAATATTTTTCCCTTTTTGTAGCTCCATCTGTTGTCACCCTTTCTCATTCAGTGTAACTTTCCAGAAGCTGTCTCCATGCTTGTTTCTACACATGGCTTTGTCCAACACGACGCTGACCCCTAGCTGCTGGTCATATGTTCCTTTACATCACTGTATTGGTGGTACAGTACTCAGTCCCATGTTAACTCTTCCCTTATACTACACTTGGAATATTATAGTTGAGGCATTTGCAATCTTCTCATTTCTTTCCGCTAAATCCCTGGGATGGAAAACATCTGGTCCTGGGTGTGGTGATTTGCATACACACAAATGTATATAGTTGTATAAATGTATAAAGTTGCATATCAGTACATGTAACCACAGGTCTGACCTCTGGCCAGCGGGAGGCGCCAGACATGCGTCACGTGACTGAAGTGACCTGCCAATTGGTAGTAGGACGTACAACAGGATAGTCGCACTGAGAGTAGCTCCCTATGAATTCGAGTAACTTTGTCTGTATATAAATCTGTTAGTTATTTTTCCACGTGTTTGACAATAAATCATCGTTCTAGTTGAACACATATATGTTTTGTGTGTATCTTCATCATCGGTGGTGTAGCCATGGGATGGCCACTTACAACAAGAAACATGGACGTTCGCAAAGCCTAAAGGGAAATATGGGCAATGTAAGATTCAGACAGGCACAGAGCCTGCATATATATTCGTGAGCAGAGAATCCAGACAGCATCGAAACCCCCAACCGATTAGCATTTAATGGCCCATCTCCGTAAGACAAAGGTAACCGATACAATCCCAGACATTTCGGCGCCACTCCCTTTACTCAGGAAGCATAAACAGCAAGGTCAGTGACCGCTAAGGACACGCCCAGCCATCAAGGCTGGGCCCTTTATTGGCTCAGATCGAAGGCAGTGATCGAGAACTGCCCAATTAATTGGGTCCAAACCTAAGGACCGCCCAAAAGAGCGCAAAATCCCCAAGGATAAAGAGAGACACTGCAATGTGTTCGATCTCTTGTGGACCTGGCGCTCCGGCAACGTCCATCTCCAATTGCAGCACCACGACCAGAAGCAAGTTCAAGTTCAACGCTTGCTACCAGACGGATGATCCTAGCTGAACCGCAGTTACTTCTCCAGATCCAGCCGATCCAGATTCGAACAAAGGCCACTGTTCCTCTGACCTTAGCCAGGTGCCTGAAGTTAAGTACAGGTTGTCATAGTTGTTAGGTGTAGTTTAGCTCGTAGTGTTTATGTTGCATGTGTAAGTTAATCTTGTGTGTAAATAAAGTACCATTGATCTTTAACTAACTGGTTGTTGGGTCTTCGATCGATACCCGGTTGAACCTTTTGGCAAAAATCATTTGATACCTGGCGACTCTGAAAGCAATATAATATCGATATCTAGATAAAAGAAGGGCAACCTTATTTACTGCCATATTTATAGCAAGTAAATATAGCAACAGCTATTGGCGACCTCTGACGGGACTCGACCCAGAAGTGATTTTGGCACTCTGAGAGAACCCACAAAACGTTTGAATTAGAAACCCGATTGGAAAAGTGAAAGAAACCACAAGCGTAAGACCAGTATCGATCAAACCTCCAAGATTCAGAAGTGTGTAGTAATTTACATGCGTACTAACAAGAATATAAGGTAACGCGTTAGACTTTGTTGCGTAAAATGTTCGGAAGTTGTGTGAACCAGAAAATAGCTTAAGCCGTACCCGCTGTTTGCATCACCGCTTTATTCCCCCCTGTCCCAAATTCTCGGTAGAGATACAGAGACATAATCGTAGAAATGGCAATGAAGGCAATGGAACACCTTATTTACCCACAGGACTCCGCGGTCGCAGCGATTAAATAGAGCAGAACAGTGTCCCATATGGGAAGAGGAAATTAGGAAGTACCTAAAGGGGAAAGGATGGCCCCTATGGTCTGAGTTTTGTGCAAATGAAGAGACAGGTCCTGGTAGTATAGGACAAACTTGGGGGGGAATAACCTGACCGAGATCCATAAAAAGAGTTTAGGTAGATTTCGTAAGCCGATGGCAATTGTGTCCTGTTTGGTACAATTGTGAGGCACAGAGGAGGTCGTGAGGACGCTCCACAGACAACTTGAAGAGAAAGAGAAGAGTAATGAGGGAAACGTCAGTGAATGCGAAAAAGTAAATGAGCAACTCCGAGAGCAGCTAACGGCGAAAAACAAGGAGATGGCTGATGTCAAACGGGCACACCAATCTTGTCTTGCTCACCTCAGTAGCTTTCAGTCACAATATGATAAGGCCTACGAAGACACGCAACGCGAAGGTGTCGGTAAGAGAAGAAACAGAACACCAAGTAGAACAATTGAAAAAACAAGACGAGGACTTAAAGGCAGCCCTACGAGCACTCCACACTTCCAGCACGGAACAAAGGCAGAGTTCAGTAGACCATGCCAAATGCAGGCAGCAAATTGCAAAATTGCAATCACTGCTCTCAGTTCAGAATGGTTTCAGACACACCTTTGAACCAAATTTAGACCAGGAAGATGGCCCCGATTGGCAGGAACTTAATGAAACGGCCCATCGGTACGTAAATGGAACAGAGATTCAGAATAGAGCCCCCCTGGCCCCAAAAAGGAAAGCACCCACACCACCGACTGCACAGGCAGCACCCAATCCTTTGCATCGAGTCACCACGCAGCGCAGAGTACCGACAGAAGACCAACCCGATTTTGGGTACACCACCCCACTAACCATCACCCAGTTAAGGGATGCCCGTGATAAAATAGAAACCTTTCACCCCACATCAGACCCACACCATTTCTTTGAGCGAGTTAGACAACAGACAGTCATGTACGGTCTGGACGAGCAGGAAGAAGTGAAACTCATTGTAATGAGCCTTGACCCGACTGTTAGTTCAGCCCTTCCCGACCCACAAAATGTAGGAGGAGGTAGCCTCCAGGATATGAAAACAGCCATCCTAGATGCATTTGGCTATAATAGAGGAGATCCCGTAGAAGGACTCAACCGATGTAGACAGAAGAAAGGCGAGCATCCAACAGCATTTGCTGGACACCTCTGGATACACTTCACGGCAGTATTTGGAGATTTAGCCCGCGCCCATTTAACTGCAGACAATACGGCCAAATGGACCCGTATTTTAGTCTCTCACGCCACAGAGGCAGGACAAAAGGCATGTGCAAATTATGAGCCCTCAGACCCGGCACACAATGAAATGTGGGTTCTGAAGAGACTCTCTAGAGCTTGGGAACAATCATAAAAAGGCAGAGCAGGAGAAGGTAGAAGCAAACATGAATCCAGTAAGGGCACATCAAGACCCCGCATGGGTAAATGAAGGTCGAAATAACGTGCAGCACCCTAAAACGCAGGGATGCTACAATTGTGGACAGAAGGGACATTACGCCCGAGATGCAATGCCCCCCCGAAACGGCAACAGAATCAGCATGCAAATGCCCCACCTAGGAACAATGCCAGGCCTATCCATAGTGTTAGCACCTGTTCAGATAATTTGGCCATAAATGGCACCGATTGATGGTGTTCAGACTCCTCAACTTGGGTCTGCGACACACATTGGAACAAGTCTGGAAAACCGGTAGTCACAGGCACAGTCCAGGGACATCCCGTAGAGTTCCTTTGGGACACAGGAGGGTCCCAAACCACGTTAAACTCTTCCAGAATGTACCAGCGAGATATATGGCCCACTACAGACACTATCACTCTTTGTGGATTTACAGGACACCTCCAGCAGGGACACATTACGGCGCCTGTGGATATTCAGATCGGTAACATTAGAACCAAACACTCAGTCGTTTTGGTAGATTTACCCCAGACAGCAGAGCACATCTTGGGGATAGATTTCATGAGCTCATGCAACCTTTCTTTTGACCCTGTAAATAAGTGTGTGAGGAAAATGGCTAGAGCAGCATGAGCCCCCGCCACGCTCACAGTAGGAGACTACGAACACAGGATTAGCTCAGTGGGAGATTACTGGTTTGATCCACAAACCATTACCACAGACAAAACAGTTAGGGAAGTCTTGAAGAAAAACAAAGCATCTTTTGCCCAGCACAAGCACGATTGCGGTAAAATTCTAGGAATAGTCACCATTACAGGTCCCGATCCTAAGCCCCAGAAACAATACGGTTTTCCACAGCAAGCCGAGGGAGAAATAATTCAAAGTAATTCAAAGTTTACTGGATCAAGGTGTAATTCGGCCCGTAGCCTCAACAAACAATGCCCCTATTTGGCCCGTAAGAAAACCAGATGGCTCATGGAGACTGACCATAGATTATAGAGAATTAAACAAAGTAACTCTGTTAGCAGCCCCCACCGTTGCCACGAGACCATGTTGAAGCAGGGACTACAGTCAACATTTTTCATGGTTCTGAACATTAGCAATGGCTTTTGGTCCATTCCATTGGATAAAAAGTGCCAGTTCAAATTTGCGTTCACCTTCCAGGGACAGCAATCCATGTGGACGTGCCTTCCACAAGGTTTCCACAACTCCCCCTCCATTTTTCACAGACAATTGGCGAAAGGATTACCAAACTTTTCCCGACCCGAATGCCTCATTCAGTATGTGGACGACTTGCTCCTACAGACTGACACAAAGGAAGAGCACATTTTGCTTCTTTCCAAACTATTAGGTCTCCAAAAAGAAATTGGATGTAAAATCAACCCCACAAAAAGCCCAAATTCTCCAAAAGGTCACTTATTTAGGAACAGTTATAACACATGGTAAGCGTGAGATAGAGCAAAAACGTATCGATTCAATTGTTAAATTGCCCTTGCCCCATTATGTTACAGCACTCCAGTCATTTTTAGGACTGGTTCGTTATTGCAGGAGCCATATAGACGGTTTCGCCACAAAGGCAGCCCCACTTTCCGAGCTCCTTAAGAAACAGGCCCAATGGAAATGGCTTCCACACCACACGGATACCGTAGATGCATTGAAACGCGCCCTAAGTACAGCTCCCGCTTTGCAGACACCAGACCCACACTCCCCATACGCAATAGAGGTAGCGACCACCGACCGAACCCTTTCGGCCGTTCTTCTCCAGGAAAGACACGATCGTTTAGGACCCATAGCCTATGCATCACGAGTTTTAGATCCAGTAGAGCAAGGATTCTCAGCCTGCAAAAGGCACTTGCTCGCAGTTTTTTGGGCTGTTCAGTACTTCTCGTACATAACAGGACTCAACCCCGTAACCATTTTGACCGAACACACCCCAACACAGCTACTGTTAGACGATAGGCTAAAAGACGGTACAGTAAGGCAAATTAGAGCAGCGCGCTGGACCCTACTCCTACAAGGGCGCAACATCACAGTAAAAAGCACAAAGACGCACACGTTTCTGGCCGATAATTTACAGTATGCAGGAACCCCACATGAGTGTGAAATCATTGCAGCCAAGGACAACACAGGACCCTTTATTCCCAAATCGCTACCGACGAAAACAGGCATCAGACCACAGAGAACCCAGCCCACAGATAATGCGCTAAAAATTTATGTAGATGGCTCCTCCACCATTATGTGGAGATGCCGGCGTTGGACTGGGGTGAGCACAGTACAAAGTCTTACAACACCAGGTTAAAGTCCAACAGGTTTGTTTCGATGTCACTAGCTTTCGGAGGGCTGCTCCTTCCTCAGGCACCTGAGGAAGGAGCAGCGCTCCGAAAGCTAGTGACATCGAAACAAACCTGTTGGACTTTAACCTGGTGTTGTAAGACTTTGTACTGTGCCTCCACCATTGTGAATGGAAAAAGGATTACAGGATGTGGCATATACATAGAAGACGCGCAGGGACATGCATTAGAGGAGATATCATTAAAGTTACCAGGACATTTAGGTTCGCAGGCAGCCGAGTTAGCAGCCATTGCACACATTGTGCAGCACCCAGATTCGTTCCCGACCCCAGCAGACATATATTCGGACAGTTTATATGTTTGCAACAGCTTGACGGAATTCCTCCCCTTGTGGGAATCTAGAGGATTTTTAAAAAAATATATCAATTTAGATTACCCAATTATTTTTTCCAATTAAGGGGCAATTTAAGTGGCCAATCCACCTACTCTGCACATTTTTGGGTTGTGGGGGCGAAACCCACGTAATCACGGGGAGAATGTGCAAACTCCACACGGACAGTGACCCAGAGCCGGGATCGAACCTGGGACCTCAGTGCCTTGAGGCAGCTGTGCTAACCACTAGGCCACCGTGCTGCCCAAGGAATCTAGAGGATTTATATCCGCCGACGGTAAACCCCTACCCTCAGCGCAATTACTAAAGCACATTCTCAAAGAAGCTAAAGATCGCAAATATGGAATCATAAAGGTTAGAAGCCATCATCGTTCCTCCCCACCCGGTAACGTAAAAGCAAACGCCCTAGCAAAAGCAGGCTCATGACATGGTCACTTTTGGCAACCCCCCAAGAGTACCCCAGTACACGCGGTCCAGGTCTCACAGACCAATATTCAAGATTTGGCACAGGCACAAAAGGAAGTTGACATAGAACATAGAAAAATACAGCACAGAACAGGCCCTTCGGCCCACGATATTGTGCCGAACCTTTGTCCTAGATTAATCATAGATTAACATTGAATTTACAGTGCAGAAGGAGGCCATTCGGCCCTTTGAGTCTGCACCGGCTCTTGGAAAGAGCACCCTACCCAAACTCAACACTTCCACCCAACACCAAGGGCAATTTGGACATTAAGGGCAATTTATCATTGGCCAATTCACCTAACCCGCACATCTTTGGACTGTGGGAGGAAACCGGAGCACCCGGAGGAAACCCACGCAGACACGGGGAGGACGTGCAGACTCCGCACAGACAGTGACCCAAGCCGGAATCGAACCTGGAACCCTGGAGCTGTGAAGCAATTGTGCTATCCACAATGCTACCGTGCTGCCCTTGAGAACAAATAAATCTACACTATCATTTTACTGTAATCCATATACCTATCCAATAGCTGCTTGAAGGTCCCTAATGTTTCCGACTCAACTACTTCCACAGGCAGTGCATTCCATGCCCCCACTACTCTCTGGGTAAAGAACCTACCTCTGATATCCCTCCTATATCTTCCACCTTTCACCTTAAATTTATGTCCCCTTGTAATGGTTTGTTCCACCTGGGGAAAAAGTCTCTGACTGTCTACTCTATCTATTCCCCTGATCATCTTATAAACCTCTATCAAGTCGCCCCTCATCCTTCTCCGTTCTAATGAGAAAAGGCCTAGCACCCTCAACCTTTCCTTGTAAGACCTACTCTCCATTCCAGGCAACATCCTGGTAAATCTTCTTTGCACCTTTTCCAAAGCTTCCACATCCTTCCTAAAATGAGACGACCAGAACTGTATACAGTACTCCAAATGTGGCCTTACCAAAGTTTTGTACAGCTGCATCATCACCTCACGGCTCTTAAATTCAATCCCTCTGTTAATGAACACGAGCACACCATAGGCCTTCTTCACAGCTCTATCCACTTGAGTGGCAACTTTCAAAGATGTATGAACATAGACCCCAAGATCTCTCTGCTCCTCCACATTGCCAAGAACTCTACCGTTAACCCTGTATCCCGCATTCATATTTGTCATTCCAAAATGGACAACCTCACACTTTTCAGGGTTAAACTCCATCTGCCACTTCTCAGCCCAGCTCTGCATCCTATCTATGTCTCTTTGCAGCCGAGAACAGCCCTCCTCACTATCCACAACTCCACCAATCTTCGTATCGTCTGCAAATTTACTGACCCACCCTTCAACTCCCTCATCCAAGTCATTAATGAAAATCACAAACAGAAGAGGACCCAGAACTGATCCCTGCGGTACGCCACTGGTAACTGGGATCCAGGCTGAATATTTGCCATCCACCACCACTCTCTGACTTCTATCGGTTAGCCAGTTCGTTATCCAACTGGCCAAATTTCCCACTATCCCATGCCTCCTTACTTTCTGCATAAGCCTACCATGGGGAACTTTATCAAATGCCTTACTAAAATCCATGTACACTACATCCACTGCTTTACCTTCATCCACATGCTTGGTCACCTCCTCAAAGAATTCAATAAGATTTGTAAGGCAAGACCTACCCCTCACAAATCCGTGCTGACTATCCCTAATCAAGCAGTGTCTTTCCAGATGCTCAGAAATCCTATCCTTCAGTACCCTTTCCATTACTTTGCCTACCACCGAAGTAAGACTAACTGGCATGTAATTCCCAGGGTTATCCCTAGTCCCTTTTTTGAACAGGGGCACGACATTCGCCACTCTCCAATCCCCTGGTACCACCCCTGTTGACAGTGAGGACGAAAAGATCATTGCCAACGGCTCTGCAATTTCTTCTCTTGCTTCCCATAGAATTCTTGGATATATCCCGTCAGGCCCGGGGGACTTGTCTATCCTCAAGTTTTTCAAAATGCCCAACACATCTTCCTTCCTAACAAGTATTTCCTCGAGCTTACCAATCTGTTTCACACTGTCCTCTCCAACAATATCGCCCCTCTCATTTGTGAATACAGAAGAAAAGTACTCGTTCAAGACCTCTCCTATCTCTTCAGACTCAATACACAATCTCCCGCCACTGTCCTTGATCGGACCTACCCTCGCTCTAGTCATTCTCATATTTCTCACATATGTGTAAAAGGCCTTGGGGTTTTCCTTGATCCTACCCGCCAAAGATTGTTCATGCCATCTCTTAGCTCTCCTAATCCCTTTCTTCAGTTCCCTTCTGGCTATCTTGTATCCCTCCAGCTCCCTGTCTGAACCTTGTTTCCTCAGCCTTACATAAGTCACCTTTTTCCTCTTAACAAGACATTCAACCTCTCTTGTCAACCATGGTTCCCTCACTCGACCATCTCTTCCCTGCCTGACAGGGACATGCATATCAAGGACACGTAGCACCTGTTCCTTGAACAAGTTCCACATTTCACTTGTGTCCTTCTCTGCCAGCCTATGTTCCCAACTTATGCACCTCAATTCTTGTCTGACAACATCATATTTACCCTTCCCCCAATTGTAAACCTTGCCCTGTTGCACGCACCTATCCCTCTCCATTACTAAAGTGAAAGTCACAGAATTGTGGTCACTATCTCCAAAATGCTCCCCCACTAACAAATCTATCACTTGCCCTGGCTCATTACCCAGTACTAAATCCAATATTGCCCCTCCTCTGGTCAGACAATCTACATACTGTGTTAGAAAAGCTTCCTGGACACACTGCACAAACACCACCCCATCCAAACTATTTGATCTGAAGAGTTTCCACTCAATATTTGGGAAGTTAAAGTCGCCCATGACTACTACCCTATGACTTCTGCACCTTTCCAAAATCTGTTTCCCAATCTGTTCCTCCACATCTCTGCTACTATTGGGGGGCCTATAGAAAACTCCTAACAAGGTGACTGCTCCTTTCCTATTTCTGACTTCAACCCATACTACCTCAATAGGGTGATACTCCTCGAACTGCCTTTCTGCAGCTGTTATACTATCTCTAATTAATAATGCCACCCCCCACCTATTTTACCACCCTCCCTAATCTTATTGAAACACCTATAACCAGGGACCTCCAACAACCATTTCTGCCCCTCTTCTATCCAAGTTTCCGTGATGGCCACCACATCGTAGTCCCAAGTACCGATCCGTGCCTTAAGTTCACCCACCTTATTCCTGATGCTTCTTGCGTTGAAGTATACACACTTCAACCCATCTCCGTGCCTGCAAGTACTCTCCTTTGTCAGTGTTCCCTTCCCCACTGCCTCATTACACGCTTTGGCGTCCTGAATATCGGCTACCTTAGTTGCTGGGCTACAAATCCGGTTCCCATTCCCCTGCCAAATTAGTTTAAACCCTCCCGAAGAGTACTAGAAAACCTCCCTCCCAGGATATTGGTGCCCCTCTGGTTCAGATGCAACCCGTCCTGCTTGTACAGGCCCCACCTTCCCCAGAATGCGCTCCAATTATCCAAATACCTGAAGCCCTCCCTCCTACACCATTCCTGCAGCCACGTGTTCAACTGCACTCTCTCCCTATTCCTAGCCTCGCTATCACGTGGCACCGGCAACAAACCAGAGATGACAACTCTGTCTGTCCTGGCTTTTAACTTCCAGCCTAACTCCCTAAACTTGTTTATTACCTCCACACCCCTTTTCCTACCTATGTCGTTGGTACCAATGTGCACCACGACTTCTGGCTGCTCACCCTCCCCCTTAAGGATCCTGAAGACACGATCCGAGACATCCCTGGCCCTGGCACCCGGGAGGCAACATACCTTCCGGGAGTCTCGCTCGCGACCACAGAATCTCCTATCTATTCCCCTAACCATTGAATCTCCTACAACTATTGCTTTTCTATTCTCCCCCCTTCCCTTCTGAGCCCCAGAGCCAGACTCAGTGCCAGAGACCTGGCCGCTAGGGCCTTCCCCCGGTAGGTCATCCCCCCCAACAGCATCCAAAACGGTATACTTGTTTTGAAGGGGAACGGCCACGAGGGATCCCTGCACTTTCTGCCTGTTTGTTTTTTTCCCCCTGACTGTAACCCAGCTATTCTTGTCCTGTACCTTGGGTGTGGTTACCTCCTTGTAACTCTTCTCAATCACCCCCTCTGCCTCCCGGATGATCCGAAGTTCATCCAGCTTCAGCTCCAGTTCCCTAACACGGTCTTTGAGGAGCTGAAGTTGGGTGCACTTCCCGCAGGTATAGTCAGTGGGGACACCGGTGGTATCCCTCACCACCCACATCCTACAGGAGGAGCATGTAACTGGCCTAGCCTCCATCCCCTCTTACCTGACAGAATATAGCTGCCCTGTGGACTAACTAGATCTCCGCCCTCCGACCCTGCTCCCAGTCAGCTACACTTTCTGTAAACTCCTGGCTCTCTTTGCGGAAATGTCGGAAACAAAATGAAAGGAGCACCTTACTCCCTCCTCACCTAACTCCTTCGGTCACCAAACTCTCACTATCGCACTCAAATGCACCAAATTCAGCACTCAGTGCAAACCCATGCTCAAGGAAAATTTAAAAGGAGACTTCCCAGATCCCTATAATCGGTTCAAAGACACTTTAACGGTACACGTCGGAATCATATTGAAGAATGGTATTTATGTGGTCCCCACCCAGGACAGGAACCAGATTATTTGTCAATTCCATGACGGACACGGACACCAAGGGATAGAATCCACCCTTGCCCACCTCAGACCTCGCAGCTGGTGGGCCGATTTAAAAACTGATGTAACCCACTACATTGAAAATTGTTTAATTCGCGCCCAGAACCCAGGCAGATACGCAAAGAAAGGTCAGCTAAGACACACCCGCCCTGTTAATGGCCCATGGACGAACTTACAATTAGATTACATTGGTCTCCTCCCCCCCTGCAGAAATGGATTTAAATATGTGTTGGTCGTGATCGACACCTTCACAAAATGGGTGGAAGCATTTCCTTCCAGGACAAACACGGCTAAAGCAACAGCAAAAATTCTAACCCAGCAAATATTTACTAGATGGGGACTCCCCCGTAGTATTGCGTCAGACCAAGGTTTGCACTTCACAGGAAGAGTAATGAAAAACGTCCGAACAATTTTCGGAATTAAACAGAAGTTTCACATTGCCTATCACCCACAATCCAGCGGCATTGTGGAACGCATGAACCGATCCCTAAAGGCAACACTTAGGAAGATGGTGCAACAATATAACACGACATGCAACACAGGTCTCCCATTCGCACTGATGTTTATTAGAAACGGTGTTGAGTTCGATAGGATACACCCCCCCACACCCTCATGACAGGACGACCATGAAAGGTACCGAGTATTTATTTGGACTTGATTTGGCCAGCCCCACAGTCACCACACTTACCCACGAAAAAGCCGTCCAACAAATAATGGAAAATATTAAAGCAGCCCAGCTCACTGCAGCTGTTCGACTAGGCGCTAGGAAAAAGCAGAGTAAGGCCTGCTTTGATAAAACAATACACCCGGTAGAGTATACAGTCAGACAGCAAGTCATGATCTCCCTGTACAATCCGAGTTCATTCCTCTCCCCCAAATTTGCCGGACCCTACTCAATTTCTGATAAAGTAAGCCCCTCAGTTTATAAGATTACGTATCCAAATGGAAAGTCAAGATGGTTTCATATAAACCAACTTAAGGTTTATGGAACTCGGTGCAGCCACTCATACCAAATTTCACTGGCAATAGCAGACGACGACGACCCGCCCACTGGCAACTTAATCCAACCCTCCCACAGTCAGGACAGCACGTCCACAAACACGACTTTGACTCCGCCCCCAGAGACGAGTTTCCGCCTCACACTTGATTCGGCCGCTAGCAACAGTGATAGCGACAGCGATAGCGAAAACACAACGGACATACTTGAAACCCCCGACCAATGGCAAAACAGACCAGGCCCCAGTCACTAAAGCCCCAGTGACACCGACCACGATATGCTCGGCCCCTCAGAGACCATTTATTTTCCACTACCAGAACCTGACCCACCGCCCGACGATAGCGACCCCCTCCCTGCCGCTTCCGCCCTACAGGATAAGAAACAATGGCACTGTGATAACTCTTATCGACTGATAAGAATCAACGAGATGGATCCCACATCGGCACACACCGCCATGGCACAGAAACTCCAGTCACGAGTTTGGCAACCGGGAGATGGTGACGACTCAGAGTCTGACTCCCACCATGCTAACCTCTTTACGACCCTTTTCGGAATGGAACCCTGAGGTGTCCAGATGATGAGAGAAAGGAACCGATTGAGATTTACGGTGTCCTATACTCTGATGGAGCCTGCCCGCTTTCTTTCTTCAGTTTTAAAAAAATATTGAATGTTTGTCTCTTGTACGACTTTGTGTGTCGATCTCAAGCCAAATTTCTTGATGCAGTCATAACTACTCTTTTGATGCCTCATGGTAGTTAAAGGAACAAGTTTGTCGGAAGTCCATAGATATTTAAATTCTTTCCATTCTTGTAAGGTTACCAAGGCAGTGGAGTGACGGCACTAATCCCCACCCTGCCTGAGGTCCCCCTATGTATTTGGTCAGCCAAGCTCGGGTAGTGGAGCAACGGCACTGATCACCGCCCTACCCGGGGATTCCACACATTCTTGCTCTGCCGCGGCTCATACGCACGCCATTCGGAAAGTTCTTTTAGAAACTCTTTTACTGTTCTTTTAAAGTGTGGTTTAACGAATGCACTTTGCCGCAATTTTTGTTTGCTTTCCGGCGACCCTTCGGTCGCTAACGCCCAACTACTATTTACATGTCCAAACACTTGGTTGAAACAAATTTGCTGCTAGGAAAAACTACATCAACACTGGATGGAGAAATAGTCCGCCCACTCAGACAAAATGATGACCTGCATCATGATCGTCATTGGATCACTACAGTTGCGCGCGTTATCTGCCCCTATAGCCTTCACCACACAGGCCCTAAACATGACCACCCAACACGATAACCCTAGCCCGGACACTACACCACACATAGAAATAGCCACTGATACCCCCACAGGTGCGATAATATCATAAAGTGGTATTCCCTTTCTTACACGGTAGAAGCACTATTGATTATAACAATACTTTGCAGTGTCGTCCAGACAATTAGACTTCGGAAATGGCGAAGGAGACCCTCCCGCTCCCCAGTATACACATTCAGAGTCCCGTTCCTCGGACTTCAACAGACCCCACACTCTTTCTGAAACCTTTTCTGTCTTATAAATTCCGCGGTTTTCAAGACAAATTATTTTCTCTGTAAATGGCATAAGTGCTAAGTAGAAATGGGATGCTGCTATTGTTTATTTTGCACTGTAATATAAGTTCTTTGGTTATTTGCTAGCAGCATGAGTGTAGTTTAGGTAAGGACAGTTAGAGGTTCCCTTATTTGTATAAAGAAGTTGAAATGCATGATTGAATGTGATAGTGCCCCCTTAGAATTTTTATAGATGTGTGATGTATTAAAAGAATACTTAGGTTAATGTTCCAATCCATAGGACAGAGTAGTATAGAACCTGTCCTTGATTAAGGGTACCCGGCATACCAGAGAACAGAAGAAGATTCAATAATGTGATCCATCACGCTTCGCGTTTAGGATCAAGAGGACGGACTGTAGCCATCTGGGATGGCCACTTACAACAAGGAACATGGATGATCGCAAAGCCTAAAGGGAAATATGGACAATGTAAGATTTAGGCAGACACAGAGCCTGCATGTATATTCATGAGCAGAGAATCCAGAAAGCATTGAAACCCCCAACCGATTAGCATTTAATGGACCACCTACTTAAAACAAAGGATTGATACTCAGGTAACCGATACAAGCCCAGACATTTCGGCACCACTCCCTTTACTCAGGAAGCATAAACAGCAAGGTCAATGACCGCTTAGGACACGCCCAGCCATCAAGGCACCCGCCCCTTTATTGGCTCAGATCGAAGGCAGTGATCGAGAACTGCCAATTAATTGGGTCCAAACCTAAGGACCGCCCAAAAGAGCGCGAAACTCCCAAGGATAAAGAGAGACACTGCCATGTGTTCGATCTCTTGTGGACCTGGCGCTCCGGCAATGTCCATCTCTAATCGCAGCACCACGACCAGAAGCAAGTTCAAGTTCAACGCTCGCTACCAGACGGATGATCCTAGTTGAACTGCAGTTACTTCTCCAGATCCAGCCGATCCAGATTCGAACAAAGGCCACTGTTCCTCTGACCTAAGCCGGGTGCCTGAAGTTAAGTACAGGTTGTCATAGTTGTTAGGTGTAGTTTAGCTCATAGTGTTTATGTTGCCTGTGTAAGTTAATCTTGTGTGTAAATAAAGTACCATTGATCTTGAAATAACTAACTGGTTGTTGGGTCTTTGATCGATACCCGGTTGAACCTTGTGGCGGTCTTATTTGATACCTGGCGACTCTGAAAGCAATATAATATTGATATCTAGATAAAAGGGCAACCTTATTGACTGCCATATTTATAGCAAGTAAATATAGGAACAGTGGAACAAAGCACAACACTGGGTGTTTGGCACTCTTTAGTGCCACAATTTTCTTAAGTACAGTTATTTTGCTGACTTTTTGCTGAGGTCCTGTCCTAATTCAATATTAGTTGCTTGGAATTTTTGGCATGGTAACCTCTTCCTCAACTGTATATATTGATAGGGCAGCACGGTGGCGCAGTGGGTTAGCACTGTAGCCTCACGGCGCTGAGGTGCCAGGTTCGATCCCAGCTCTGGGTCACTGTCCGTGTGGAGTTTGCACATTCTCCCCGTGTTTGCGTGGGTTTTGCCCCCACAACCCAAAAATGTGCAAGCTAGGTGGATTGGCCACGCTAAATTGCCCCTTCATTGGAAAAAATGAATTGTGTACTCTAAAATTTATTTTTTTTAAACTGTATATATTGATGCAATCTCATTATCAGCATAGCAGCCGCAGCATTATGACTTTTCAAGGAGTCCACATTACTCCTGGCCACCCATTTTTCCCTAAATGCAAATCTTTTGTGTTGATTTTTCCCCTGCAAGTTTCTTTCCTTCTTCCTTTTTGAAGCTCTATCTGTTGTTGCCCTTTCCTATTTGTTGTAACTTTCCCATTGGGAAGGATCTGTGCATTTTTTGCATTATTGTACACTTTTTCTATTATTTAATTTACTCTCTTTAGTCATCTATGACTACTTCTTCTGACAAGTATTGTGTTTGCCCTTTAGGGGTATAAACCGGTTCTGTACGACCTTAAGTGAATGGTAGAACCCTCAAGAGTATTGAAAGTCAAAGAGATCTAGGAGTACAGGTCCACAGATCACTGAAAGGGGCTACACAGGTGGAGAAGGTAGTCAAGAAGGCATACGGCATGCTTGCCTTCATTGGCCGGGGCATTGAGTATAAGAATTGGCAAGTCATGTTGCAGCTGTATAGAACCTTAGTTAGGCCACACTTGGAGTATAGTGTTCAAT
The DNA here is from genome assembly GCF_047496885.1 of Scyliorhinus torazame. Classification (NCBI taxonomy): domain Eukaryota; kingdom Metazoa; phylum Chordata; class Chondrichthyes; order Carcharhiniformes; family Scyliorhinidae; genus Scyliorhinus; species Scyliorhinus torazame. The sequence goes on from NC_092711.1 coordinate 265,207,278, forward strand.
TCTGGTCGCCACACTACCAGAAGGATGTGGAGGCTTTAGAGAGGGTGCAGAAGAGATTTACCAGAATGTTGCCTGGTATGGAGGGCATAAGCTATGAGGAGCGATTGAATAAACTCGGTTTGTTCTCACTGGAACGAAGGAGGTTGAGGGGCGACCTGATAGAGGTATACAAAATTATGAGGGGCATAGACAGAGTGGATAGTCAGAGGCTTTTCCCCAGGGTAGAGGGGTCAATTACTAGGGGGCATAGGTTTAAGGTGAGAGGGGCAAAGTTTAGAGTAGATGTACGAGGCAAGTTTTTTACGCAGAGGGTAGTGGGTGCCTGGAACTCACTACCGGAGGAGGTAGTGGAGGCAGGGACGATAGGGACATTTAAGGGGCATCTTGACAAATATATGAATAGGATGGGAATAGAAGGATACGGACCCAGGAAGTGTAGAAGATTGTAGTTTAGTCGGGCAGTATGGTCGGCACGGGCTTGGAGGGCCGAAGGGCCTGTTCCTGTGCTGTACATTTCTTTGTTTGTTCTTTGTTCTAAGTTATTTTTTGAACACATACCACTTTTCTTCTGTCATTATACTTGTTAAGTAGCTTGTCCAGGTTACTATCGACTCTTGCTGTCTCATTGAAGTTACCTAAATCTTGAAACTCAATAGCTGTTTCACATTTCTCCCTTTCAAATGCCAAATTGAATTTGTTACATAATATATAAAACAGAAAATGTTGGAAAAACCCAGCAGGTCTGGCAGCATCTGTGGAGAGAGAAACAGAATTAATGTTCTGAGTCCCAGAGCCTTATGGACACGTAACGTTAATTGTGTTTTGCTCTCCACAGATATTGCCAGGCGTGCTGAATATTTCTGTTTTATTTCACATTTACAGCACCAACAGCATTTTACGTTTATATGAATTTGTTATGTGATCATTATTGGATAAATGCTCTCATACTGCTAAGCTATTAACCAAATCTAGCTCGCTGCTCATTACTAAATTTGATGACATGCACAGGTGACTCATGAGCACTGACATGTGTTCTTGGCCTGGTCTCTGAGTGCCTTTCGGAAGTGATGGTCACATCATGATGTTTTGTTTTGATTTTGTTCCATTTTAAATTTGTAAAGTCTCTCTGTTAAAACATTTGATGACAGTATGATTAATTGCTTAGCATTAGATTCACACTCTCAGGTCAAACTCACTTCCTTGATGTCTCTCAGATAAACTCAGTCAGTCTATCACACAATTAGCTTCTCGCGGTTTAACTTTGTCAATAAGGATGAGCATAAATCTCCTCCAATTGAATATTGAGAAAACCGTGGATATTATTTTCAGTCCGTGCCACAAATGCTGTTCCCTAACCATTGACTTCATCCCCCTCTTGGCTGCACTCTAAGGCTGAACCAGACTGTTCGCAGCCCTGTTGCCATATTTGGCCCAAGGTGAACATCCGACCCTTATCTGCAACAGCACTGAGACTACCTGTCTCCATTTTGTAACATTGCTCTTGCCTCAGCTCATCTGCTGCTGAGATCCTGATTCATGCCTTTGTTACCCTTCGAGTTGACTGCACCCCAGGCCAGTTTCCCACTTTCTGCCCTCCATAAACTCAATGCAAACATGCATATGAATATGCTTTAATAAACTTCTGCTGCCCTGGTTTTAACTCATACTACATCCCATTCGCCCATCAACTTTCCATCGCCAATTTACACAGGGTCCCAGTTATGCAACATCTACATTTTGCACTCCTCATCCTAGATTTCAAATCTCTCCATGGCCTTACCTTCTGCATCTCTATACCTCGCCCAGTTCAACAACACTCCCCTACTTCTGGTCTTTTGAGTATGTCAATTTTAATAATTTCATCCCTTAAGCTGCCTGAATCCTAAACTCTGGAATTCTCTGCCTAAAGCTCTCCACCACTCTACCTTACTTTCTTCCCTTCAGACACTCCTCAAAATTTACCTCTTTGACCAAGCTTTTGGTCATCTGTCTTAACACTGCCATATGTAGTTTGGTGTCATATTTTATATCACAATGCCCTTGTGAAGCACCTTGAGGTACTTCACTATATTAGGGAAACAATATAAATACAAGTTGTAGCTCTAAAAAAGCAGCAGAGTAAATTCACCAATTTCACACACATAGCGGGAGCAACACTGGTGGGGGTGTGTGTGTAGAGTTTCCAATGCAATGGAGAATTCTCGCGTCGAGGACAAAACGGGACCGGCGGCTGGTGCCTGATGGCAGCATGCAAATGGGCCAAACTGATCCATTTACATCCTATTAACAGGCTGGACACCACATTCTCCACTCTCCGTGATGCTCCGGCCCATTGGCCGGGATTTACGTGGTCATGGATTGGTGCAAATATTTGCCAGCGTTGCTTTGACGCAGTGGACCACGTGATATCGAAGGTAGGTGCCCCCAAAGTCCAATGGAGGTCCTTCTTGAACGGCTGCAGTCCAGGTGGTGTAGGTACACCCACAGTGCTGTTAGGGAGTTTCAGGATTTTGACCGAGTGACAGTCAAGGTAGTGAGTGGCTCAGAGGGGATTTCCCAGGGAGTTGTGTTCCCATGTGCTAACTTCCCATTTCCCTCTAGATGGTAGCGTCATGGGTTTTGGAAGATGCTGCCAAGGAGCCTTGGTGAGTTTCTGCAGTGCACCTTGTAGATGGTACACATGATTGCCACTGTACGTCTGTGGTGGAGGGTGTGAATGTTTGTGGAAGGGGTAGCAATCAAGCGGGTTGCTTTGTCCTGGTTAGTGTCAAGTTTGAGCGTTGTTAGAACTGCACTGATCTAGGCATGTGGAGAGTATTCCATCACATCCCTGACTTGTGCCTTGTAGATGGTGGACAGTCTTTGGGGAGTCAGGGGGCAAGTTACTCTTCACAGGTTCCTAGCCTCTGACCTGCTCTTGCAGCCACAGATTTGATGTGGCTAGTTCAGTTCAGTTTCTGGTAACCCCCAGGATGGTGATGTCTTATTTTTATAAGCTTAGCTGACAACTGCTAGTGATACTGTTCTGGCCACTGCCAGAGATATAATTCCACACAATTCACTTTTGGGCAATAACTGATCATTTCTGTTACAGAATTATTACCAAAAGGGATGCATTTCAGCAGCTTCCAGGGGACTGAATTAGAATGAAATGACAGAGGGGAAGCAATGAAACCTTCCTGTGATTATAGCTTAGTTTTAGGTTTCTGTTATTACAAATCACATTGTAATAATTTTAGTTGGAGACTGTACGGAAATACTGTGCCCTGGTGGTTTCTAAACGATTCCAATTATGCTCATAGCCTATCAATAAATAATGAAACAAGCAATCAGAAAGTCACAAATTTCAGAATCAATAGTGTTTTTACTGCTGCAAGGTCGAAAATTAAAATGATAAATAAGAACAAGAAATTTACTGCTGATGGATATTTAACCTTTTCAGCATTATCTGCCCAAGGAGACTTTTTGGCAGCCTGATTCTGTAATTCCACTGCGGTGCTGCCACGCTGAGGCGCTTCCACACTGAGGTGCTTGCATACTGAGGAGCTTCCACGCTGCGGCGCTTCCACACTGCGGTGCTGCCACGCTGAGGCGCTTCCACACTGAGGCGCTTGCATACTGAGGAGCTTCCATGCTGCGGCGCTTCCACACTGCGGTGCTTCCACACTGAGGCGCTTGCACGCTGCGGCGCTTCTACGCTGAGGCGCATCCACACTGCGGCGCTTGCACGCTGAGGCGCATCCACACTGAGGCGCTTCCACAACCTTCCAGAACGGAGTGAGTTCCAGAACGTTTCCATCTATTCTGGCTGTTCTGACCCTATTTTTATGGATCAGTTCATTTCAATACCATGGCTGTTGTGTAGTGCAAATTTTATGTATAATGGAAGTACTCTGCTAGAGGTTTTTCAAAATTCCAGTGCAGGCCACTATACCAGTGAGTTGTCACCCCTGGGGAAGGAAGTGAGACTTTAGCGGAGATGGTGAAATGGGAGGGCATATGTTCTTAAGAGTTCCCCATTTTAAAATATAATTCTTATCCTATTTCATCCTGCATTGATTATCAATCAGCTGCATCAAGGAACCTTCATAACACTCTATTGGGAGCATATTGTGAGCACCATTCTAAGTTCTCCTTTGTCTTCTTCAAATTTCTGAGGCTTGATAAGCTGGTCCCAGTGCTTTTGACCCCATTAATATTTCTGAGTATGCGCTCCTTTCACTTGCGTCCCTCACAAGTACCAACTTATACCGAGTGATCCAGAGGAAAATAGATTGAATGATGCAGGTGTCACAAGTGCGAAGGAATAGTTGGGTGGACCATAATGTTACTGATTAAAGGGCCAGGTCAGGCTGCTGCTCAGCTCAAGATGGTCAGTACAAATAATAAAAATACACCTTAAAAATGAGTCTTACAAACTTCTGCAATACAGATCACCTCTCTTGGAAAAACATTGCAGCTAAGCGGCCCATGTGGAAGCAAGCACTGAAACCTGGTTTAACATATCTCAAGCACCATCTACACCAAACTTGCAACATTTAATGTGCCCAGAGGCAGGTCAGAGGTGACACTGCTGCGGAAGTCCTCTCAAGCATCACGTTCTGTGGATGTCAGTGCCAATCCTGCATTGGGTTGTTCAGTCAAGAGAGGGTGGGTCCACAGCAGATGATGAAGTCACTGACAGCTTTCACATGCTCAAACAACGAGGAGTCTACCAATAAGATTATTGCAGATTATTTCCTCTCGTCAACGCAAATGATAAAGTAAAATCCTCAAAACCTGAAAATCCCAGAAATCTCAAATAAAGACCGAAAATGCTGCCAATACTTAGTAATTCAGACAGCATCTGCAAATAATTGGAAATGTTAATATTTTGGGAATAGCTCATTTTAAGATGACCGCTGAGTACTTTCAGCATTTTCTGCTTTTGTTTGAGATTATAAAGAATTGTCCACCTTTGGGTTCGGGGGGAATCTGAGAAAGCACCTTTTAAGAGCATTGACAAAGCATTCATGAGGGCGCTGGTAAATATCTGATACTTCGTCCATCTCTGCCAATGAGCAAAAATGTTTATATGGACTCATGCTGTGAAAAGATGCTCAACTGGCAGGGACCCAATATTTATAAGATCAATGCAGTAAAATACCCAAACATTAGGTGATCAACCCTCCAGGAATATATCCAACTGAGTGTTGGCAACACTAGCTGGGTCTGCTCAAGTTTGATTTACAGGACTTGCATTGCATTGTTCTGCTGAACGCCTTAGTTACTGTGACTGCTCTACTAATTAATCTCTCCAAGTACTTCATTCTCATCAAATTTATGGTAATCCGTTCTAAATTACAATGCCAATCCTGGATCTGCTGACCTTGAGGGAGGTGATGTGTCGATTCACTAGAATAATACCTGTGGACTCCAAAGGTTTAATTATTAGGAGAGATTACACAAACTAGGGTTCTATTCCCTGGAATTGAAAAGGTTAAGGGTAATTTGATTGGGAACAGATAGGATGGATAGAAAAAAAGTATTTCCACTGGTTGGGGAGTCTTTAGGACTGGGGACATCGCCTAAAAATTAGAACATGGGGCGTCATTCTCCGACCCTCCGCCGGGTCGGAGAAAGGCCGTTGGCCGCCGTGAATCCCGCCCCCGCCGAAGTCTCCGGTACCGGAGATTGGGCGGGGGCGGGAATCGGGCCGCGCCGGTTGGCGGGACCCCCCGCTCAATTCTCCGGCCCGGATGGGCCGAAGTCCTGCCCAGAAATTGCCTGTCCCGCCGGCGTAAATTAAACCTGGTATTTACCGGCGGGACCAGGCAGCGTGGGCGGGCTCCGGGGACCTGGGGGGGGCGCGGGGCGATCTGGCCCCGGGGGGTGCCCCCACGGTGGCCTGGCCCGCGATCGGGGCCCACCGATCCGCGGGCGGGCCTGTGCCGTGGGGGCACTCTTTCCCTTCCGCCTCCGCCACGGCCTCCACCATGGCGGAGGCGGAAGAGACTCTCCCCACTGCGCATGCGCGGGAAACCTTCAGCGGCCGCTGACGCTCCCGCGCATGCGCCGGGAAACTGTCAGCGGCCGCTGACGCTCCCGCGCATGCGCCACATTTCCACGCCAGCTGGCGGGGCAACAAACGCCATTTCCGCCAGCTGGCGGGGCGGAAATCCCTCCGGATTCGGCCTAGCCCCTCAATGTCGGGGCTCGGCCCCCAAAGATGCGGAGCATTCCGCACCTTTGGGCCGGCACGATGCCCGTCTCATTGGCGCCGTTTTTGGCGTCAGTCAGCGGACATCGCGCCGTTGGGGGAGAATTTCGCCCTAGGTCTTTGAGGAGTAAAATTATCTAACTACTCCTAATTAATTCCTACTTGTGTATGGTAATAGAAATTGAAACTCTCTTCTGCAAATGTTTATCCTGGATTAATAGTTAATTTTAAATCTGAGTTTGATAGACTATTGTCAACCAAAGGTATTAAGGGATAAGATGTTAGATCACTCATTCACCATAACCCGGATAATGAGGGACAAAATGTCCTATTCCTTTATTTCTATTTAAAAAAATTAAATTTAGAGTACCCAATTATTGTTTTCCAATTAAGGGGCAATTTAGCGTGGCCAATCCACCTACCCTGCACATTTTTGGGTTGTGGGGGCGAAACCCATGCAAACACGGGGACAATGTGCAAACTCCACACAGACAGTGACCCCAGAGCCGGGATCGAACCTGGGACCTTGGCGTCGTGAGGCAACAGGGCTAATCCGCTGCGCCACCATGCTGCCCTTTCCTTTATTTCTATGATGCAGTTATCCGCAGGACTTCAGAACTATATTCTAGTGCAGGTCCTCAGCACAAACGTGTTTTTTGTTCTGGGTCAACTTCCTTTCATTAGATGGTTCTGGGCTTTCTGTGATGTCAGTTTTTACTTCTTCTTTTCAACATGACTGTATCCTCTACTGGACATTCTCTTTCCACTATCTCGTCTGTCTCCGAGAGGTCATTTTCATCTCTTCCACTGGGACTTGTCACTTTATGCTGTCCTAGCTCTGATCTTTTCTGGCTCTGGATGTTGCTCTGATGCAGTTTAAGCATCGTCACTCGCTTTCCTTCACCACTGACTCTATCCTTCGCCACTTGTCATTCGGAAATCCTCCATCATCTTTTGCTGGATCAGTTTGATGCTCCAAAAGTTCCTGCTCCCAGTCTTGTGTGCCTTTGCCTCCCTCCCACTGTTCCTTCAATCATCTTGATAATCTGCACTGTCTCTGGATTTACCTTTTTCTCTCCAATGGCTGCCTAGTAATTCATCATTCTTGAATAAAACTCTTGCCATCTATGACCTCATTGTGGATGACTGCATCAATATTCTGGCTTTGACTGACATTTGGTGGATGCCGGTGGTAGCATCCTCACTGAAGCCTCCCAGACTGGCTAGACTTTCCACCACCTGCTATCCCAAACAACTGCTTTTGTGTTGTGATCTGTATTTTCAAGTTGCACTTTGGTCTCTCCCCCTATTCTTTCAGTACCTTTACCTTCTTCGAGCATCTCAATTTTTCCAACCCTTTCAATTTTTGTTTAAAATTCTTCTTGTTGGCAATCACCAGCCCCTTGCCTTCCAAGTTCCACTGAGTTTCTGCCCTTAAAATCAGATTAGAACATAGAATCCTTACAGTGCAAAAGGATGCCATTCAGTCCATCGAGTTCACACCGACTCTCCGAACTAGCACCCGACCAAGGTCCACATCCCCACTCTATGCCTGTAACCCCTGAACCCCAGCTAACCTTTTTGGACTCTACAGGCAATGTAGCATGACCAATCCACCTAACCTGCATATCTTTGGACTGTGGGAGGAAACTGGAGCACCTGGAAGAAACCCACACAGACACTGGGAGAACGTGCAGACTCCACACAGACAGTGACCCGAGGCTGGAATTAAACCTGGGACCCTGGAGCTGTGAGGCAGCAGTGCTAACCACTGTGTCACCGTGACACCCATAACTACCAGAAGTAATCAGCTGTGTAAATGGAGAGGTAAAATAAGATGATTTCCATTTTTCCATGACTTACCTTCTGAATGATGGGATAGAGTGAGAAGGCTGACACATGAGCCTCCAATTCCAGATCCAAAAACTGTAATCCGTAGGGGATCCCCTCCAAAGAATGCAATGTTCTCGCTGATCCAGCGAAGGGCCTGGATTTGATCGAGTAGTCCATAATTGCCTTTCGCAGCTTGATCCCCAGTGCTCAAGAAACCTGCAACAAACAGAAAGCATTCTGTACATCCTTAATTGTATACAAGCATCAGACACTAACTTTTCAACATGTACAATGACATCTGCTGTGTAAGTAGTACCTTAGGCGCTATTTATACAGCATTTTCTAAATACAAGGGAAAAATAGGCTTTTACAATCATAAAAATATAAACAGGATCTGTGACATATTCTTGTGCATTATGTTACAATCCCAGATGCTGTTGATCCTGGGACAAGTCAGATCCCACAGTGAAACATGGCTTGATAGATCCTAACCTTTTTGTTTAGAAACCGTGGAGGAAAGTTTTTGAACAAATTTACAGGAATCTGCTGATGATCTTATCAAATAAGTGTTATGGGAGAGGCTTTTCAGAACCCCAAAATGTATCATGGAGTTCAACCAACCTCTCCCTTTAATGGATTTGTTGCTTTTCTTAGCACACGGCTTTTTCCCTAGGTGTGGGATTACAATTATGGACACGTGGGTTTTTAAACACAAAACACTGTTTATTCCATGAACTCAACTTAACATCTTAAATAAACGTTGGATCTCTTAACACCCCTTACTTCAAAGATAACTCAGAAAATATTGCAACAGTAAATAATTCCTTAAAATGTTCCTTCAAACTTCCAAGAGACTTAACACCTTTAAAGAATATCACATCAGGTTAAATGATATATATATTTTCTGTAGAATGGCAGAGACTGTCGCAAACTGGCTTTCTACTTTTAAACTGCTCTCAGCAAAACCAGCCAGGCACTTTTTTTAGCTGCTCTCAGCAAAACCAAACTGCAAAACTTGCAGCTCTCTGGAAACACACAGACACTGCTTTTAAACTGAAACTAAAAACCTGCAAAATGGCTGAACTGAGCTGAGCTCCACCCACTCTATGACATCACTGTTTTCTTAAAGGTACATTGCTTAAACATCCAGTTCTTAAAGGCACTCTCGCATGACATAAGAAAAAAATGTTTAGGAAAACAACAAAAGCGCATTCTTACACCAAATTGGTTGGAAAGATCTCAATACAAACACAAAGAAGACAATTCAAATTCCCACTATTCTTCCACCTAGCAATATCTTTACTGGCAAATAAACCAGTGAAGACTTACCACTAGTTTGACACAAAGACTTCTCGTTTGGGACTGGCACAATTGCAAGCAGTTTTCTTCTGGTGAATTCCTGAGCAATCATTTGATGCTTCTCACCCAACTCATATCACTCCCTGAGATGGAGTGAATTAAATCACTGTGCACTGACAGTGTAGTTGAAGTATCAGTTAACCTTTTGAAGAACTGCCTTAATTTAGCGAGTATAGATCTATTTATTTCTGTTAGGTACATGTGGCTCAAAGATCAATGGCGTTAGGGCCATTACTCTAACTCTTGGGTACATTTAAGTGCAATCTCCTCAACCAACCCCTCCCCGCCCAGCAAAAGATACAGCATACATCAATGTGTTTGGCTAATCAAAGTTGGTACTGTACTCTCCATGATTTATACCCTTTGTAAGGGCGCAAAGACAGACCTGCCAAAAATAATTCCTCCTCCACTTCAGAGGCTCAAACGTGGACCCTGGCCTAGATTCTGAGGTTGGCCAAACTTCCACCAAGGAGGTGCAAAGGTGTACTTGATCAATAACATGCTGGATTGCAACTTAGCTCTAGGCCACAGGAATTCCAGATTTCTTTCCCCAATGTCAATGTCCTAATAAAGGCAGGTGAGGGCTCAGCTCCTGCTGGATAACCACAGAATCATTGATATAAGGCCAAGCCTTGCCATATCAGGAATCCAGTGAAGTTGTACTGAAACCGATGGATTCCCATTGGAGCAATGGTGAGAGTCCGATAGAGATCCGATAGAATGGCTACAGGTTTTTGGGCTCCAGGTTGATTTTAGTATTAGTGTTAATTGTGTCTCTATCGCTTGACAAAGCAAAAGAATGGAAGAAGATTGGGTACAGCAGTTTCACTGAGATGAGAGGTAGTAGAAGTAGTAGATTAGAGGCTAGAGCAAGCACCAGGTACAAGACCCAATTGCATTCGAGTTGTGACAGAATAGGAAGCATATAAGTGGGGAAGCAGTGGTGTAGTGCTATTGTCACTGGACTAGTCATCTAGAGACCCAGGGTTCTAATCCGACAGTGTCAGATGGTAAAATTTGAATTCAATAAAAATCTGGAATTAAAAGTCTAATGGTGACCATAAGACCATGGTCGTAAAAACCTATCTGGTTCAATAATGCCCTTTAGGGAAATAAATTTGTCTAACTTACCTGCTCTGGCCACCTGAGACTCCAGATCCACAGAACTGCAGTTAATCTTAAATACCCCACATCCCATGAACAAATAAAAATAAAACATATTATTCTATATATTTGGTTGTACTTGCTAATTTATTTCTCGGACTGCAGAATGATGGCTCCACTAGTCCATTTTCTTTTCAACTTACATGCTGTCCTCCTGTTGCAGTGATCAAGGGCCTTCTCCGACTTCGTCCTAAACATTCTCCCCATTGCCTTGATCAAGTAGTAACCCTATCTGCACATCATTATTATACAGGACGGAACAAGCAACAATAACTCCCGTTGGGCTTCAACAGATTCATTCAAGAATCTAAAAAGAGACCAGAAGGCCAATAGTTTTGTCTATTAAGTTCTTGTAATCTCCTGAGCCTCATTATATTTATTCTTCCTCTCTGTGGATGCCATATGAAATCAAAAGTTATGACTGTTAGTCAATAATCCTGATACCCAATCAATCAGCATGATACATGATTTTGAATTATCAGGGCTGAGATGATGGATTACTGCATGGTGAAAGCATCATGAAAGGTTCCAGAGCAGTGAGTATTAACATGCAGTATAGAGAGATTAGAATTGCACACAAAGCTGCAGAAGTTGAGTAGGTTGTCATTTGGGGCTTTAGGCGCACTATCAGTTGCAGCAATAACTCCTTGTACCTATGGGAACCTGCAAATCTGCAGAGTTTAATTGCACTTTCTTTGATTCATAGGTTCAGTGGAGATGCCAACAGTGAGTCCAATCTGAATAGAGCATGTGACCCTCTTCATATAGTGGTAAGCTGCTGCCTGAGCCTGACTAATGTGACAAGGATCATCCAAGCCAGTCTGGAAGAATTCATGTTGAATTTTCCTTGTTGAAGTGGTCTGCAGATGTTCAGTTACCAGCTGACATCAACCCAATAGCACCTGGGGAGAATTACACATTCTGAGGCATCGATAAACAGATGGGACCTCCTGGGCGTGATTCTCCGCTCCCTCGCCGGTTGGGAGAATCCACTGGCGTGCCAGTTTTCCCCGCGACGCCGGTCCAACGCCCTCCCGCGATTCATCCAAGTGGCGAGAATGGCCCCGTCGAGTTCTGCGCGACGCAGGACGGAGAATTGCCCGGGACACCCAAAATGGCGATTCTCCACTACACCTGCTATTCTCCAGCCCGGATGGGCCGAGCGGCCTGCCCAAAATGACGGCTTCCCGCCGGCGCCATCCACACCTGGTCGCTGCCGGCGGGAACAGCGCGGGAACGCTGGGGGGGCGGGTAGGCCTGTGGGGGGGGGGGGGCGAGGGGGGTTCTTTCACCGGGATAGGACTCAAAAAGGGTCTGGCCTGCGATCTGTACCCACCATCGGCGGGCCGGCCTCTCTGAAGGAGGACCTCCTTCCCTCCGCGCCCCGCAAGATCCATCCGACATCTTCTTGCGAGGCGGCCTCGGGGAGGACGGCAACCCGCGCATGCACGGGTGACGCCAGTTACGTGGCGCTGGCCACGTCATTTGCGCGGCGCCGCTTTTACGCGGCGCCAATGCCCGGCGCGCGCTGACGACGCTGCTTTCGCGACACGCCCCCCCCCGAGTTTCTTGCGGCCTCGATCCTACCCCATTTTCGGGCCCTGAATCGGTCGAGATCGGGGCCGTTTCGCGCCGTCGTGAACCTCGACGGCGTTCACGACGGCGTGGGCACTTAGTCGTGGGAGCGGAGAATCGCGCCCCCTATGTTTGTAAACCTTGTTGACTGGGTATTCATGAGCTGAATTTTCTTGGCCACACAATGGCGGGTGTGAATGTGAAGCAGCCAGGAAAATGGGGAGTGAGCCATGTCAAAAAAATGCTATCCCACTGCTGGGACATTTTCCGTGAGCGGGTGGAAACCCAATTTGTTGACTGCACCACAGGGATGGACAGCCAATTAAACTGAACATGGACCTAATTTGCCAGGCTCACCGGCATTTTTACGCTTGCAGAGGGACCTCCCCCACCCCTACACGTGGGGCAGCCACCTCCATGTGGTCAACCTCCATGTGGCATGCCATTGGGGCAGGAGGCTCCAGGCCCAAAGAAGACATTCCACCAAGAAAAACTGGCATCCACAGCCAAACAATGTAGTCGGAGGGGTTTCTCCTCTGCATTAAGGAGCGAACGGCTTTGTCAAAATAATTTCCATTTTAAGTAGACGTCTCTGAGGATGGCTTCATGTTGAGGCCAACCTCGTCCAGTGGGAGTGCTGGCCTTCTGTTGGAGCATCAGGAGCCTGCCCACTGTCCATAATAGGATGGTGAGTATGGAGATGACGCATTAGGATGCCACCTACAGGAAGTTTAAACCGTTGGATGTATTGCCGATAAACTGAAGTGAATTATAATCCTAACCCCATTTGAGGCAATCCCAGAGCAGGATGATTCCACGAATAATCACCTTCACCTGAGTTTAAAATAGTCACTTCCTGAAGGGTTTAAGCAAGTGAACCATTTTTCCCACAAGAAAGATAACCAATAAGAGATATTGGGCGAAATTCTCCACCTTGTGATGCTGTAAACATGAAACGCGATCGGGCAGGCAATCAGGCGTCTGGCCAAAATCGAGGTCCGTGCCCAGCGCCGATTTGGCCGATCTGCTCCATTCCCTCGCTAGTGGTGATAACTAGGTTTACGTCCCCCACCAGGACTCACCAGTGATCTCCACCACTCTGGATCACCAGCTGTCTCTTCCTGGTGAAACTGGCAGCACTGACTGGCCCTGCCACCACCCCGCAGGCAATGTTCAGCAGGGCAGGCTTGAGTCTGTGTTGTAGCGAGCGGGAATTGCCCAGCGAAACCGGCAAAGCAGTTAAACGTTAATTGGTCCCTTCCCCCCCAACCCCGCCTTCAACCCCCTCTCCTACCACTGAACCATGCGTTTGGCGAATGATGCTCTCTCTGTGTCTCCTCAGGAAAAGCTCTCCCACAGTCAGAGGGCCCACACTGGCGGTGGGGTGCCGGACTTGAAAATTTCCACCTCCTTCGAGGAGCGGGCCCTGGAGGTGACTAGGGTGGCCGAGGACAGGGCGGTCACCCAAGGGGAGGCTGGCGTATGGGCAGAGGTGAGGAACCAACGAGATCCACTCGGAGGACCTGTCGAATGTGAGTAGCGATTGTCTTACTAACCCATCCCTCTCACTGACCACATGTCCATTCTCCTGCAGATCCACCAGCTGATGGCGCGAGACCATCCTGGGTGGCCCCCTCTCCTGTATCCGAGGAGATCATAGCAGTGGAGGATGCAACCATAATAGTCGCGGCACAGCTGTCAGCCCCATCCTCCACCAGCACAGGTACACCTCATGGGACATGTTAGTGGACAGGCTCCTGGGGCACAATCTGGTGAGCATCACACTGCTGCTGATGTACATTAGGTGGAGGCAGGAACCCTCAGGCGAGACAGCAGTCGGAGGTCTGCTGGATCCAAGGACTCAGATGGGTCACAGTCGGATGCTGAGCCTCTGGAAGTGGGTTACCCGGAGCTGATGGAGACGATAGCGGCCAGGACATTCAGAGGGAGATGTCAGCAGATTCATAGCCGCTTGGAGGAGACCCAGAGGCTACGGGTGCAGGAGATGGTGCCGGCAATGTGTTGCCCCGAAGCCAACACTGCTGGTGGCCACAATGGAGAGCCTGGTGCATGGCGTCGGGACCAAGAGTGAAGGTGTCCAAGGCGTCGCGCAGTCAGTGATGGCCATGGCTGATGCCACCCAGCACGTGACTAACCTTGATGAGGTTCTCCGAGACATGTCCCGCTCTCAGATGGGCATGGCCGAGGCACTGCTGAGCTTGTCCCAGTCGCAGGTGGACATGGCTGAGGCACTGCAGAGCATGGCCCAGTTACTGAGGAGCATCGTCGAGGGCGTCAACACTATGGTGCAGACCATGAGGAGTCGCCAGGGCTGGCAAAGCCAGATCATGCAGGGGCAGCCGGGGCTTGAACCAGCTGCCCACCTGCCCCAAGACGAACCCCAGAGCTCTATGGGCACAATCTGGAGGGGGCTTTGGGTGCCAGTCCAGACCTGTAGCATGGAGTGGCGACGGTGGCCACCAGCTCCCCTGAATTCCACCCCTCTGGTGAGGTGCACCTCGCAGGCAGCACACGGGACAGGGCGGCACGGCTGCGCATGTGCTACCAACAAGTGAGTTGGGCCCTCTGACCCCAGAGGACCCCTGCCAAAGGGCATTGAGGGCCATGGGGCGAGGTAAGTAGCTGGCTACCTCCTCCTCAGATGTGCATCCTAAGGAAATCCTGGGTGTTCGAATGTTGGCTGTTGCATGTGTGATGTTGCCTCCCGCAGTGTTCAAGCACAGTGTCTAGGCATCAAGGTGTGATTGGAATGCTAGGCATGACTCGCACTTGCTACATTGCTCGCCCACCCACGGGAATCCACTTGGCATGTGTCAAGTGCACACTTACCCACGTATGCCAATTCCCTATTAGCGATAGACTTTATCCGCACAGCCAGAGTCCTCAGCTGTCGGTGGGGGTTATGGGTGATCAGTGGGGCAGATGGCCAAGGGTTGCCACGGAATGGGGTTGGGATCCAGGGGTTGCGTGGTGGAGCCGTGAGCGATTCTGTCCCCCCCCCAGCAGTTCCCCCTCACCAATCTATGGTGGCCCACCACTGTGGAGGGTCCACCACCTTCCGCCGAGCACTGGGGTGGCAAGCCCAGTCCACCCGGGCTCTTTTCCTGGGAGCAAAGATTGCTACTCACCTCCTCGGCTCCCCACAGGAGCCCTTCCACCAGGTTCACCTTTTTCAAAAGGAGTGGTAATCAGCATCAGCATGAGCACTTGCTGGGGAGGCCGATGAATGATGGGAGGCCGTTGGATAAGGCGTCGCTCTCGTTAATTATATGGAAATGGGGCTTAAGTGGTGATAATTGTTTTTTTGCCTCGCTACAGCGAGATCCCGATTTTGTCTACGGGAGCCAGGCCGGTTGCATAGCAGACTGTTTGCCACCTGGTGTGGTACTTGTTTTTGGCCTCTCCTGCAATTCACCGGCTTCGTTACGCTTCAGCGCAAGTGTAACGAGGCCAGAAGATCGTGCCCTCAATCTTTTATACCCCATTGAACTAAATAATATCATCCTTAGAAGTTATGGATGTTGCTTTTTTGTTTAAGCTACTCCCTTTTGATCATCCTTTATCATTGACTAGTATTCATACATATTTAATTGTTGAGAATTGTCAACAATTAAATGAACATTGTGAGTGTTTATCTAGTCAATAAACATTGCTATTGTGTCCTTAAATCAACCTTAATTAATTTCAGTTGTTTTTGTATGTTTCCAAAAGTGATTTTTAAACTCTTAACACAGAAATAGTTTTTATTCATTTTCTTTTCTTTCAGGCCATTTAAAGGTTACGTTCTTATAGCATCTGTCCTTTGTAAAATGTGTTTAATAATGTTCAATTCTTACTGTTAGAAGCCCACTGGTCTTTCATGATTTCCTGAGCTAGGTGCTAAGAACTCGTGCTTAATAGAAAATGATGCCAAGTTCCACACTGAACTATCAAGAATGATGTCACTATCTTTTTAACATTCCTTTGGTAAAGAATAAAACATTTAAAATCATGAAAGGATGGTCCTTATTGATATCTGAATTGTCTAAAATTCCAATGGATTCGACAAACATGAAGCAATGTTCACCTGTCTTTAATTAAATTCAGGCCTGCTCCTGTGGATTTGAGTGAAAGACTCCTGGGTAAAATGGCCCCTTTTCTACCTGTCGCCATTTATTCAAATCTAAAGTTTAATGTCCTAATTATAGATTCATTCTACTTAACCATCTCTATGATCCGTGATAAAGTACATCTCCATCAGGATCCTGAAGCACGTGGGAAAATCCAGCCTCATGAAACAAACATTTTTCATGATTCCATACTTTGAATTCTTTTAAAGTGGTCTATCTCATTTCCCTTTTCTCATTGTACAGAAATGGAGAAAGTGCTGTTGCCTTCTGCGGGTTCTGGCTGACAAAGAGACTCTCTTACCGCCTGTCATTTGGAAGGATTTGCAGGTTTGGAAATCAATCTTTATGGTCACATTATGAACGCACCTTCCATGGTCATCAAGTCACAGAGTGGGACTCAAACCTGGAGCTATAGGCTGAGAGGTAGGGATGATACCACTGCACCACAAGACACCCCTGTCTCAAGGGTGACTAGACTTCAGAAACTAATTAATTGGCAATAATGCACTCTGGGGGAATGTCAAAAGGTTATAAAGAATGCTATATAAATGCAAGTTCATTATTGTTCTTTTTTTCCCAAGTGAAGCATTCTGGTTACAAATTACAACAGGGTCACAAGTCAGGTATAAAATGAACAGTAAGACATGTGTGAGCCAAGATTGTGTTTATGCTTTAGTGCGTCCTTCAATCAGAAGGCATGATCTTTATACTCTGGACTGTGCTACGTCCAGCCTCAGGTGACCCCTGAGATCCCCTTCTCTTTAGAAAAGATCCCGAATTCTCACAACACAAAAAATAAACAGCTGTTAGTGGGTGGCTCCAAAGTCAGCATTATTCAACATAGTTGCAACTGTTTCCAAAATGTTCTGTAAAATATTTTCTGTAAAGTTTGAATCTTGAAGTTGTTTTCTCTTATTTATTTGAACTGCTCTTTCCAGAAAGGAAATGTCTTTCTTTTTTACAAGCCTGCAGGCTTTGGCAATTATTTCCCTGTCATTTCCTGTAGCAATCTGTTGACTCATCGGTGAATCCCACTGAAACATTCAGCTGCAGCAGAGATCACTGACTTTTCTGTTAATAGTCTGACACATTGGGGATAATTTGGACTTTGGACAATGGTGTAAAACAAGCAATATCAGATCAGTCTCTGGTTATACATCTCTGCCGATTAAATTGAATGAAAAGCAAAATTGGGAGAGATGTATAATGGCGGCTATTCCAATATTCCCAATTAAACAGCATCACCTAGAGTCAAAATCACCCGCACTGACACTGGTGGGTCATATCGAATAAGCGTTGAAGCCCAGGTTGGACCCAGCAGAGCAGGGAACCAGGAGGTTTGTAATTTGTTTGAAACAAAGCAGGATTATTTATATATTTCTTAATTGCTTTGCCTCATAAAATTCACTTCACTGTATTTTAGAGAGTGATGGAGAATACATTGTATCGCTTGAAGAAGAGATGACATTTAATGACCTCTCCATAAAGCAATCTGTTTCAGCCACTAGCTTGAAGAGCTGACTTCATAGTTATCATTAATATAAATGGGAAAGAATATTGCATGGTTTTGTACTGAATCCAAAAGTGCTAATTGAAATAGGTTTGAACTTGAATTGTGGCCCAGTCTGGACTTGGATATGCTTCCAGTAGGTAAAAGAAAAGGGGAGTGTGCATACAAAGTAGGGCAACCATCTATCTTCTGTCTATTTTACACTCTCCCATGCACATAATGTGACAGAATGATATCTGTGATTGAACGCTTTAGCAGACTGTGTCTGATAAGTTGCTTACAACCACAATAGTAATCATTAAAATTTAAAATTAAGAGAACCAGAATTTCGATCTGCTGAATTAAAAACACAGGTTTGAAAAGATGTGAAAGACGAATGGAAATATACACCTAATTATTGTGCCGTCCTGATAATGCAAAAAACACATTGATGTCCATGATCAAGATCAGTCTCCATTGGTTAAGACTAATCTATTTGACTGGTAAGAGTTAATTGAATTACATCACGAACCTCCTCTTCCGATGTCCAATGCACCGTACCGGCTCAGCCTTCTCAACCTTACCCCTCAGCTTAAATCACCACCAGTCAGCTCTCCCCGTCAAAGGGAAAAGCAGCCAATGGTCATCTGGGACTATGGTGACTTACCGTACGTTATTATGAGAGCTACAAACCCGACATTGCAGAGAATGTCAAATCATGTCTTTCAAATGATCTATACATTCCATTAGCTGTTTGAGTGAACTTTCACTTTGGGGTTCAGGAAAAGCATTAAAGTGACTACAGGAAGGCAAGACCTTACCACTTTGTCCATTAAACAAGCTGGTGGGTGTGGTGATATGCATCACTGTAAATACACAAGGGGTTAATGTAGATACACTGCAACTAGGTAAACACTAGAGGGAGCACCAGAGACATCATGACACACAGACATTCAACCAATAGGTCAGTGAGATAGGACACAACCAATGGGCATTCAAGACACACCCAGAGGTGACACTACCACAAAGGGGCAACCCATATAAAAGGACAGGGCACACATGCTCTTTCTCTTTCCATAGGCGACACTCAAAGACACAGGGGCAGATCAGGAAGCATCACATCCACCGCATGGATTAGAGCAGACTGGTTAGATTGAGTTACTATAGTAAGATTAGCAGGAAAGTCGAACTTAAGTAGGAGAATTGTTAACTGTTCAATAAATGTGTTAAACCTATCTCCAAGTCTGAACCTTCCTTTGTCAGAGTATACATCAAGGAAGCAGTTTATACTACATGAAGAAGCATAACACAACAGTGGGCAGCACGGTAGCATTCCATTGCACTTTATGTAAACCAATGCTTCCCGATTTCATTCCTAAATGATCAAGCTCCATTTTAAAAATAATGCCCACTCAGGCTTCACTGAGCAGGGAAGAGTTTCTCTACTCTTTTAAACCCAATTATCATATCAAGCGAGTTTGACTGTACAGTTGAACATGCAAATCTGGATCCCGCCCACAGATTGCAATGCCTCGCGAGATCTTGTTGGATCTCGCGAGGCGTAATGAGACCGTTAAATCGTGCAAGAGGACTCTCTCTCGAGATCTAACAGCCTCGTCGTGTCCCGGGTGGGCAAGACGAGGCTGTAAGATTGGGCCCGTTGTGTTATTTCTTCTGTTTCCCTTTCCCATCCCCAACTCACCGTCGAGCCACCACCACCTCACCCACTCACTCACTTACAGTCACGCAAGCACCACGTTCTACTGGAATTTATACATTATTGGAGGACTGTTATACAGGATCATACCATGAATCATGAGTGAAGAGGAGAAAGATGCTGAGGGCTGTGGAGGAACATGAACGTGTTGACAAGTCACACAAAATATATTCTGTTTTCTTTGCCTTCAACCACATGAAGGAGTGTATTTGTGCCCTCCTCTGCTAATCCCTTTGGGGACAAATAGTTTTTCAAAATTCATAATTATATAATGAAAATATGCTACGACATGCAGTAAAGTAATTTGAGAGAGAAATAAAAGAACCAGTGTTCTTGCCTCATCTTCTTATCCCAGAGCTCTGCTTCAGGCTGGACAATGCACTTAAAAGGCTGCACAAAGCTTCCTGCTGGTTCAGTTACAAGCATCATTTTTACACCGATACTTACACCAAAAAATACACATATAACTGCAAATCTTTCTGTACAGGCAAGTGGCAGGTATAATGCTTCTTTTTCAAAAGATACAATAGTGATGTAAATCATATTAATGGAATTCTAGGCCCAATAGTTTAAGATTACATTAATGGTGTAACAGTGCATTATATGAAGCAGGACCAATATAGAGAAATAGGAACATCAACAATACAGAAACAGTAATATTGGGCGGGATTATCTCAGCCCGGGGCCGGGCCTAAGAATCGCTGCAACCGGCACAAATCGCGCCACGCTGCCCCGACGCTGGAACGTGATTCTCCGCAGAGCGGAGAATCGGAGCCTGTGTGGTTGGCACGGCGCCGGTCGGGGGCCGCTCTACGCAGCCGACCCGCATTGGGCCGAGCGGCCGTCATAAAAACGCCGAGTCCTGCCGTCACCGTCCACAACTGCTCTCAGCCGGCGGAAACTCGGTGTGGAAGGGTCGGGGGGCGGCCTGTGGTGCGGGAGGGGGGGTCCAACCCCGGAGGGGGGCCTCCGATATGGCCTGGCCCGCGATCGGGGCCTACCAATCAGCGGGCCGGTCTCTCTGGCTGGGGGCCTTGATTCATCTGCGCCGGCCCCTGTAGTCCTGCACCATGTTACGTCGGCGCGTTGAAGGAAGGCACTACGCATGCGTGCGTTGATGCCAGCACCACTGCGCATGTGCGCGTTGCCGCCGGTGCCACTGCGCATGCGCGGATCGCGCGGTGCCCAGTTTGCGTCGGGATCAGCAGCTGGAGCAGCGCGAATCACTCCAGTGCCATACTGGCCCCTTTTGCGGGCCAGAAGTAGTTGTCGGGTCGACACGTTCACGCCGTCATAAAACGCAACGGCGTTTACGGCGGTGTGGACACTCTGCCACGGGATGAGAGAATACTGCCCATTATATGTAAATATAGCACTGGACTAGACCAGCGCACTTGGAGTGCAATAGTACACTTCTGCACAATTACTTCTCAAATACTGAGGCGGTTTTTGCCCACAGTAAGACAACTATCAGGCTTGGGCTGATATGTAGCAATTAACATGGACTCCACTCAACTGCCATCTTGTTGGACAGAGCCATGTGTAGAAGCAAATATGGATACAGCTCCTAGCTTGGACCTTTACTATACCTATGTGGGTGCACTGCATAAACAGGACCAAAAGGAACCCCTTAGTCCCATGCAGTTCCTCAGCAGGCCATGGGTGAGGCTGGGCATTGATTTATTTTACTCCAACAGCAAATTGTTAATTATTGTGGTGGATCATTTTCCAAGGCGGGTTGAGGTGAAACAGCTGTGCAGCCTCAGATGCAGTAGTTAAAGTCCTGAAAGAGATGTTCGCAAGGATGAAATGGTGTCCAATAGTGACCTCCAATTTTCAAACGAGTATTTTGTCCAGTTCGCCATCACATACGGTTTCTACAACATAGCAGCTGCCCAAAATACCCGCAATCAAATGGGCAGACCGAAACAGGAGTCCTCACTATAAAAGGCATCCTAAAAAAGAACAAAGACTTCTAAGCAACACTGTTAATCTATAGGTTCACCGTGTTGCAATGCGCCCAACCCCATCTGAAATCCTGAAGGGCAGAAAACGTAGCACAAAAACTTCCAATTCTACCGAAGAAACTTTAACCAGGGTTGGTAGCTGAGGGATGCCAGGATATCCAAGACAGACAGCAGTTGTACTGGCAAGAACAGACTTCTCCTTACACAAAAGATATTGCACCAGACATTTGCCACAACTACAAAAAGGATGACAAGTTCTAAATTAAAGACTGTGTGAGAGAGAGAGAGATGGCACAGTAGTAATGATGCAAATAAATGGGATAAACTGGTATAACTTGTAAATATGTTGGATAAAGATTAGGGGGTCGTGTAGTACAAGGCTCTGGCACAAAGAAGATTAACATGGGACCGAGTACAGTACCGCCTACACAGTAATGTAAGAGAACACATGACCTGGACCTGGGGATCAATATAATATTGGGCAGAACCATATGTAGAAGCAAGAATGGAGAACTCCCAGCTTGACCTCTACTACATTTATGTCCATAGTGTGTATAATATAAAAATACTTGTGAACTACTGAAGACTATGAATGCCTTAAAAAGACCTTCAAAACTATCCCCAACACCTTACAACATCCAGAAGCAAAAGGTGAGAGGCACATAGGAATGCCACCATCTTCAGGTTCCTCTCCAAGTTGCAGGAATCAAACCATGACCGCAAACTACTGTACTTTTGCAGTGTGTTCAGGATGTGGCCTTAACACTGAAATTAGTGTACAGGCTGTTGGTTCACAAAGAACTGGATCATCTCTTTGGAATACACTGTCATCCACTTTCTCAGCTGGATGAAGCTGGATGGATTGCTGGTATTTTTATTTTTATTACAGATTTCCAGCATTTGCAATTTTCTTACGTTGATGCACTGTGTATCAGAGCGGCCTTTCTCTGATGATTGCACTACTTCAAGGTTCTCTAGGTCAGTAGAGCCGGCTATGACTGTTCAAATCTCTGTTTGGGGAAACAAGCCATTGCTTCGTCCCTGGGAAATGAATAGCGAACAGTGTGTTCTGTGTCCTTAAACATTCTCCTCCAATTGCCAGATGCACTGGATTGATATTCATTTGTCCAAGAAAATTTGTGCTACCATTTCCGCTCATTAGTGCTTACACAGAAACTCCAAAGAAGGCTATTAATCCTCTTTATGTGCAACAACAACTCCCCCTTACCCAAATCCACCCCATACTTGATCCAACACAGGGAATCGTATTGCTTTCATTCTTGGTTTAAAGGAAATTTTTGTGTTCAGCATTTTAAACAAAAAAAAAGAGCTTCTGTGTGTGTTTCAGAACACGTTTTGCGCTTTATTTACTTAATTATTATTTTCCCTAATATCTTTGACTATTCACCCATTTAATTTGAATTTAAAGTCCCATAAAAATTAGATTAAAAAGTTCAAAAATCAAGGCATCATTCCGGGCTGCTTTGAGTTCTAGACTATGGGCGCACTTTTGCACCTGCAAAGGGCGAGAACCTCATTATAACACATCATAATGTAACTAAAGAGCCCCCCCACCACATGATTCCCCCCATCACTTAATATTCATACCTCACTCTAGAATGACGAGGTTTACAACAGGTTTATGAAGACAGGAAACAGTCAAGAGGATCCCGCCGGGGGCACCAAGCTAAGTATAGTCCCAAGGCGTGGAGGGATATGCCCAGATAGTGCCAACCTGTGCTAGAAAACAGTGTCAGGGATGGACCCCATGGGAGGGGTTCCAGTACTGTGTGTTGGGGAGGGCTGGTGTCTGTGAGGGGTGAAGAGTGTCCCTTAGTCTGTGGTGGTGGTGGTGGGGGCAGTAAAAGAGTGCTGCTGAGATTGCGTGGAGGGGCCGCCCCAATGCCTATGAGGCGGGTTTGGGGGGAGGGGGGGAAGAGGGGAGAGTCACAATGCCTGCAAAGGGAGGGTAGGAGAGAGAGGAGTGTCCCGTTGCCTGGGTGGGGGGGAAAGAGTCCCGATGCCTGTGAAGGGAGGGTGGGGGTGGAGAGATGCCTGTGAATGGAAGGAAGGGGGAGAGTGGAAAGCCTGATGCCCAATGTTGGTATTGTGTTTGGGGGGGGGGGGGGTCCTATGCTTGTGAGGGGGTCATAGAACATAGAACACAGAACATTATAGCGCAGTACAGGCCCTTCGGCCCTCGATGTTGCGCCGACCTGTGAAACCACTCTAAAGCCCATCTACACTATTCCTTTATTGTCCCTATGTCTATCCAATGACCATTTGAATGCCCTTAGTGTTGGCGAGTCCACTACTGTTGCAGGCAGGGCATTCCACACCCTTACTCTCTGAGTAAAGAACCTACCTCTGACATTTGTCCTATATCTATCTCCCCACAATTTAAAGCTATGTTTCCTCGTGCTAGACATCACCATCCAAGGAAAAAGGCTCTCACTGTCCACCCTATCTAATCCTCTGATCATCTTGTATGCCTCAATTAAGTCACCTCTTAACCTTCTTCTCTCGAACGAAAACAGCCTCAA
Source organism: Scyliorhinus torazame (assembly GCF_047496885.1). NCBI lineage: Eukaryota > Metazoa > Chordata > Chondrichthyes > Carcharhiniformes > Scyliorhinidae > Scyliorhinus > Scyliorhinus torazame. The sequence continues at coordinate 265,231,254 of NC_092711.1, forward strand.
GTCCCTCAGCCTTCCCTCATAAGATCTTCCCTCCATACCAGGCAACATTCTTGTAACTCTCCTCTCCACCCTTTCCAATGCTTCCACATCCTTCCTATAATGCGGCGACCAGAATTGCACACAATACTCCAAATGCAGCCGCACCAGAGTTTTGTACAGCTGCAACATGACCTCATGGCTCCGAAACTCAATCCCTTTACCAATAAAAGCTAACACACCGTACGCCTTCTTAACAACCCTCTCAACCTGGGTGGCAACTTTCAGGGATCTATGTACATGGACACCAAGATCTCTCTGCTCATCCACACTACCAAGAATCTTACCATTAGCCCAGTACTCTGTCTTCCTGTTATTCCTTCCAAAATGAATCACCTCACACTTTTCTGCATTAAACTACATTTGCCACCTCTCAGCCCAGCTCTGCAGCTTATCCATGTCCCTCTGTAACCTGTAACATCCTTCCGCACTGTCCACAACTCCACCGACTTTAGCGTCATCTGCAAATTTACTCACCCATCCTTCTACACCCTCCTCCAGGTCATTTATAAAAATGACAAACAGCAGTGGCCCCAAAACAGATCCTTGTGGTACACCACTAGTAACTGGACTCCAGTCTGAACATTTCCCATCAACCATCACCCTTTGTCTTCTTCCAGCTAGTCAATTTCTGATCCAAACTGCTAAATCACCCTGAATCCCATGCCTCCGTATTCACTGCAATAGCCTAATGCTTTACTGAAATCCATATATACCACATCAACTGCTTTACCCTCATCCACCTGTTTGGTCACCTTCTCAAAGAACTCAATAAGGTTTGTGAGGCACGACCTACCCTTCACAAAACTGTGTTGACTATCTCAAATCAAATTATTCCTTTCCAGATGATTATGCATCCTATCTCTTATAAACCTTTCCAAGACCTTGCCCACAACAGAAGTAAGGCTCACTGGTCTATAGTTACCGGGGTTGGCTCTACTCCCCTTCTTGAAAAAGGGGACAACATTTGCTATCCTCCAGTCTTCTGGCACTATTCCTGTAGACAAAGATGACTTAAAGATCAAAGCCAAAGGCTCTGCAATCTCCTCCCTAGCTTCCCAGAGAATCCTAGGATAAATGCCATCCGGCCAAGGGGACTTATCTATTTTCACACTTTCCAGAATTGCCAACACCTCCTCCTTATGAACCTCAAGCCCTTCTAGTCTAGTAGCCTGAATCTCAGTATTCTCCTCGACAACATTGTCTTTTTCCTGTGTGAATACTGACAAAAAATATTCATTTAGCACCTCTCCTATCTCCTCGGACACCACGCACAACTTCCCACTACTGTCCTTGACTGGCCCTACTCTTGCCCTAGTCATTCTTTTACTCCTGACATATCTATAGAAAGCTTTAGGGTTATCCTTGATCCTACCTGCCAAAGACTTCTCATGTCCCCTCCTGGCTCTTCTTAGCTCTCTCTTTAGGTCCTTCCTAGCTAACTTGTAACTCTCGAGCGCCCTAACTGAATGTCCATGTCTGTAGGGGATGGCAGTGGCTGGGGGTGTTTACCTTCTGTGCTGATTAGTGCCCCTTTAAAGATGGCCCCCCGATCTCTGTGGAGCTGACCACCAGGCTCCATCCTGCCAGACTGACGGCAAAAACCATGCCACTCATTTTCTTTTTCCAGAGTACCTGAAAATCTGGTTAAAAAACTGGGCTGCACAGTTGGAAAGCTTCTCGCCGGTTTTCAGACAGAGCCTATCACTCTGAAAAAAATGTGAAAATTCCGCCCTGTATTGGGCTGAAGCTTTGCCCATGCAATGTGATTAACGTTAGACTTCAGAAAGAGGAGGGAAAGATGAACCATGCCCAATGCCACTCCATTTCCTGCGCATCAACAGCACATATTCAAAGCCAAAACTATTTCCCACTGATTATTAAACCGAGTCCAACCATCAATTCTTTCCTTAGCTGCCACAGACCTGGTCTTGTCCTAATTTATTCCCTGTCAAATCTTCTGTTTAGCCCTTATTCATCTTCACATTCACCCAAATCCAATAATAAAATATATATGCTTCATTTCATGCCCTTACATAGCTACGCACACAGCTGTGTGCCATTTGAAAAGAGAGACTGCTCTGGTTTTAAGATATTCAAAAAGCAGCACGGCGGCACAATGGTTAGCGCTGCTGCCTTAGAGCGCCGGGGACCCATGTTCAATTCCGGCCTCGGGTGACTGTGTGGGGTTGGCATGCTCACCGCATATCTGCATGGGTTTCCTCTGAGTGCCCTGGTTTCCTCCCAAAGTCCAGAGGTGTGCAGGTTAGGTGGGGTTACAGGGATGAGGCGGGAGCATGGGCCTTGATGGGGTCCTCTTTCAGAGGGTTGGTGCAGACTCGATGGACCAAATGGCCCCCTTATGCACTGTTATGTATTCTATCATTCTGTGATTCAAAGCTGTTCCCACTCATGAAATGATTGTGAAGGAGAGGTCACAGATTTAAAGTAATTAGTTATAGGAGCAAAAGTGATAGGAGGAGAAACTTTTTTTACGCATCGAGTGGTTAAGGTTTGGAATGCACTGCGTGAGATTGTGGAGGAGGAAAGTTCACTTATGTGTGAGGCAATACAGAGTCAAATTGCTTGCCATCCCGAGAACCACATGGATGAAATGAAGCAATTTTTGTTTCCACTAGACTATCCTCTAGATCACCAGCTTCCTCCACTCCTCCTGTGACAGAGATAGGGAATATCAGGTGGCCAGAGGAGAGTTTAAATGAACCTCAACTCCTTTCCAAACATGGCACTCAAAAACAGCTAAAGATTTATTTCATTGCAGCCCTTCAGGCAGGGCCTTTGCTTTGTTATGGAGTGGAAACCTAAACTAGGTTCTTTGTTGCTCGAATGACTTGCACACTTCCCCACTGAAGGTACCAATCTGCACTAATCTAGTCAATGGTTCATAGCTGAAGTCTGTGCACCTCTTTGAAGTTTTAATTTTTCAAATGTGTCTTGATGCAGGCTGCCTGCTGATATAGCGGCTACACATGACTCATTAGCACAGATGTATAAATCTCACTGCCATGAGTGTCTGAATTTATCAAGTTGCGACCATATTCCAGTTGATGGGCAGCACGGCAGCATTGTGGATAGCACAATTGCTTCACAGCTCCAAGGTCCCAGGTTCGATTCCGGCTTGGGTCACTGTCTGTGCGGAGTCTGCACATCCTCCCGTGTGTGCGTGGGTTTCCTCCGGGTGCTCCGGTTTCCTCCCACAGTCCAAAGATGTGCAGGTTAGGTGGATTGGCCATGATAAATTGCCCTTAGTGTCCAAAATTGCCCTTAGTGTTGGGTGGGGTTTCCTGGATTATGGGAATCGGGTGGAGGTGTTGACCTTGGGTAGGGTGCTCTTTCCAAGAGCCGGTGCAGTCTCGATGGGCCTAATGGCCTCCTTCTGCACTGTAAATTCTATGTTATGACAATATTATCCAATATTCAGCATACTTTGTATTTTTGCGAGTCCTTGAAACTTCCCAGCAACATCCTGAAAACACGATTTTCAGACAAGTTCACATCCAAATTAAGATGGAGTAGAAAATCCACCTCAAATACCACAGCACTGGTCACTTTACTCCAATGCTACCGAATGGTTCGCAATTTAATTTTCAGTTTGCAAAAACAAATGATTAGTTTTTGACATATCCAGCTGCAGAATAATGGGCGGGATTCAGCCACCGCGTTGTGCCTGGTTCCGCTCGGCACGATCTGGATCACACACTCGTTGGGCAGGATCTAGATAATGATATTCAACTGAGCCACAGGCTCATTTAAACACCCGGATGCCATATACACTCAGCACCCGGGAGTCGACGGCCATGTCTGCGGGACCTCAACTGGGCGCCACAAACGTGGACCAAGCATGATGGCACCTCTGGGGCGTGTGGTCTCAAAGTCTATTAAGAGACCCCAGGATGGTCGGGGACAGGGCAGGTTAGTACGCTGGCACTTCCCGCACATGGGAACCTCGGCACTGCCAGTCTGGCAACCTGGCCATTCAAAATGGCAACCCGATCTGCGAGGAGCCGATCCTGCTGACAAGCTCAGGTCAGATCGCCAAACATAGGCCTTACTATTCCCATCTCCGAATCTAGAATAAGAAGAAATTTGAATGGAACGACAGTTTAATATAAACTGCGCCTCAAGACTCAGTAAAATTCAAACCATCAACATCAGCATTGGGCAGCACGGTAGCCTTGTGGATAGCACAATTGCTTCACAGCTCCAGGGTCCCAGGTTCGATTCCAGCTTGGATCACTGTCTGTGCGGAGTCTGCACATCCTCCCTGTGTGTGCGTGGGTTTCCTCCGGGTGCTCCGGTTTCCTCCCACAGTCCAAAGATGTGCAGGTTAGGTGGATTGGCCATGATAAATTGCCCTTAGTGTCCAAAATTGCCCTTAGTGTTGGGTGGGGTTACTGGGTTATGGGGATAGGGTGGAGGTGTTGACCTTGGGTAGGGTGCTCTTTCCAAGAGCCGGTGCAGACTCGATGGGCCGAATGGCCTCCTTCTGCACTGTAAATTCTATCTATCAGGAAGCTTATATCACCAACTAATTGGTGAGCAATTCATTGAGGAGCACTCTTTCGGATATGACTGACTGACCAGGAGATGTGTTCATCGGGTGCTGTGTTCCCTGAATTAATACAAATCTATCATTGTAAAAGAACATGGGAGGCAGGGGAAATTTATTCAAGTAGCACTGCTTCAAAGCGGGTCTATGCAGACTACCTAATTCCATAGGGATAGAGAGCACAGCAGACTAACCTACACGGGTCTCCTCAATGATAATAATGGAGAAATCCAGCCATTGCATTGTCTGCCTTCAGGGAATCTACGTAATATGCATAGCACTCGGCAAGGAACAAAGAAGCACGAGTAGGCCATTCTGCCCATCAAGCATGCTCCATCATTCAATTAGATCATGGCTGAACATCTACTTTCATGCCATTTTCCCACTCTATACCAAAACCCTTAATAACGTTAATATCAAGAAATCTATCCATCTCGGTCTTGAATATACTCAATGACTGGATCTCCACAGCCTGCTGAGTTAAAGAATTCCAAAGATTCACTACCCTCTGATGAAAGAAATTTCTCCTCATCTCAGTCCTAAATGGCCTACCTCTTATGCTGAGACTGTGTCCCTTTGTTCAAGACTCCCCAGCCAGGGAAACATCCTTCCTGCATCTACACAGTTGAGCCCTGCAAGAATTTTATACACTTCAATGAGATCACCTCTCATTCTTCCAAACTCTCGAGAATACAGGCCCAATCTCCTCTAGGACAGTCCCACCATCCCAGGAAACAGTCTGTTGAACCTTTGATGCAGTCCCTCTATGGCACATATATATCCTTCAAGTAAGGAGATCAAATCTGTACACATTACTCCAGGTGTGGTCTCACCAAGGTTTTAGACAACTGCAACAAGACTTCCTTACTCATGTGCTCAAATCCTCTTGCAATAAAGGCTAACATACCATTTGCCTTGTTTTTCTTTTAAATTTAGAGTACCCAATTATTTTATTTTCAATTAAGGGGCAATTTAGTGTGGCCAATCCACCTAACCTGTAAATCTTTGGGTTGTGGGGGTGAAACCCACGCAGACATGGGGAGAATGTGCAAACTCCCCACGGACAGTGACCCAGGATTCAAACTCGGGTCCTCAGCACCACCGTCCCATTGCTAACCACTGTGCCACGTGCCGTCCCTCCACTTGCCTTGTTGAACCAGCATCTTTGCTTTCAGTGATAAATAAACAGGGACACCCATCCCTCTGGACATCAACACTTCCACTTCCCAGACTCTCACCATTTAAACAATACACCATGGGCCCACTCGAACAGCCTTGTTGTGTCCGATTCGGGACGCGACGAGGCCATTCTCACAAGATTTGTGGTGCTCAGGATGCCTCGCAAAATCTAATGAGAGATCTAATGAGATCTCACAAGACGTCGCTATCTGGATCTCGCCCTCACTGTGCGGGATCCAGATTTGCATATACTGCTCACTTAAACATGTCTGCACCGGATGTTCCCAAGGCCCGGGATCGAACGCGCGTGCCTGTGAGACCTCGCAATGGCACTGTTTAGCGCTGGTCCACTCAAACTTGGGCCAGGCGCAGCATCACCTGGGGGGGGGGCAGTCTCTTAGGCCATTGGAGGCCCCCAGGTGGTTGGGCTCTGGGCAGGGTGGTATCAACAAAGAACAAAGAAAAGTACAGCACAGGAACAGGGCCTTCGGCCCTCCAAGCCTGTGCCGACCATGCTGACCGTCTAAACTAAAATCTTCTACACTTCCTGGGTCGGTATCCCTCAATTCCCATCCTATTCATGTATTTGTCAAGATGCCCCTTAAATGCCACTATCGTCGCTGCTTCCACCACCTCCTCCGGCAGCGAGTTCTAGGCACCCACTACCCTCTGTGTAAAAAACTTGCCTCGTACATCTACTCTAAACCTTGCCCCTCGCACCTTAAACCTATGCTCCCTAGTAATTGACCCCTCTACCCTGGGAAAAAGCCTCTGACTATCCACTCTGTCTATGCCCCTCATAATTTTGTTGACCTCTATCAGGTTGCCCCTCAACTTCCGTCGTTCCAGTGATAACAGCCTAGTTTATTCAACTGCTCCTCATAGCTAATGCCCTCCATCCCAGGCAACATCCTGGTAAATCTCTTCTGCACCCTCTCTAAAGCCTCCACATCCTTCTGGTAGTGTGGCGACCAGAATTGAACACTGTACTCCAAGTGTGGGCTAACTAAGGTTCTATACAGCTGCAACATGACTTGCCAATTCTTATACTCAATGCCCCGGCCAATGAAGGCAAGCATGCCATATGCCTTCTTGACTACCTTCTCCACCTGTGTTGCCCCTTTCAGTGACCTATGGACCTGTACACCTAGATCTCTCTGACTTTCAATACTCTTGAGGGTTCTACCATTCACTGTATATTCCCTACCTGCATTAGACCTTCCAAAATGCATTACCTCACATTTGTCCGGATTAAACTCCATCTGCCATCTCTCCGCCCATGTCTCCAAACAATCTAAATCCTTCTGTATCCTTTGACAGTCCTCATCGCTATCCGCATGTCCACCAACCTTTGTGTCGTCTGCAAACTTACTAATCAGACCAGTTACATTTTCCTCCAAATCAATTATATATACTACGAACAGCAAAGGTCCCAGCACTGATCTCTGCAGAACAACACTAGTCACAGCCCTCCAATTAGAAAAGCACCCTTCCATTGCTACTCTCTGCCTTCCATGACCTAGCCAGTTCTGTATCCATCTTGCCAGCTCACCCCTGATCCTGTGTGACTTCATCTTTTGTACCAGTCTACCATGAGGGACCTTGTCAAAGGCCTTACTGAAGTCCATATAGACAACATCCACTGCCCTACCTTGGATGACGAGTGATATTGTAGGCCTCGTCAAAAAGAAAAAGGAGGCATTTGTCAGGGCTAAAAGGCTGGGAACAGACGAAGCCTGTGTGGCATATAAGGAAAGTAGGAAGGAACTTAAGAAAGGAGTCAGGAGGGCTAGAAGGGGTCATGAAAAGTCATTGGCAAATAGGGTTAAGGAAAATCCCAAGGCTTTTTACACGTACATAAAAAGCAAGAGGGTAGCCAGGGAAAGGGTTGGCCCACTGAAGGATAGGCAAGGGAATCTATGTGCGGAGCCAGAGGAAATGGGCGAGGTACTAAATGAATACTTTGCATCAGTATTCACCAAAGAGAAGGAATTGGTAGATGTTGAGTCTGGAGAAGGGGGTGTAGATAGCCTGGGTCACATTGTGATCCAAAAAGACGAGGTGTTGGGTGTCTTAAAAAATATTAAGGTAGATAAGTCCCCAGGGCCTGATGGGATCTACCCCAGAATACTGAAGGAGGCTGGAGAGGAAATTGCTGAGGCCTTGACAGAAATCTTTGGATCCTCGCTGTCTTCAGGGGATGTCCCGGAGGACTGGAGAATAGCCAATGTTGTTCCTCTGTTTAAGAAGGGTAGCAAGGATAATCCCGGGAACTACAGGCCGGTGAGCCTTACTTCAGTGGTAGGGAAATTACTGGAGAGAATTCTTCGAGACAGGATCTACTCCCATTTGGAAGCAAATGGACGTATTAGTGAGAGGCAGCACGGTTTTGTGAAGGGGAGGTCGTGTCTCACTAACTTGATAGAGTTTTTCGAGGAGGTCACTAAGATGATTGATGCAGGTAGGGCAGTAGATGTTGTCTATATGGACTTCAGTAAGGCCTTTGACAAGGTCCCTCATGGTAGACTAGTACAAAAGGTGAAGTCACACGGGATCAGGGGTGAACTGGCAAGGTGGATACAGAACTGGCTAGGCCATAGAAGGCAGAGGGTAGCAATGGAGGGATGCTTTTCTAATTGGAGGGCTGTGACCAGTGGTGTTCCACAGGGATCAGTGTTGGGACCTTTGCTGTTTGTAGTATATATAAATGATTTGGAGGAAAATGTAACTGGTCTGATTAGTAAGTTTGCAGACGACACAAAGGTTGGTGGAATTGCGGGTAGCGATGAGGACTGTCTGAGGATACAGCAGGATTTAGATTGTCTGGAGACTTGGGCGGAGCGATGGCAGATGGAGTTTAATCCGGACAAATGTGAGGTAATGCATTTTGGAAGGGCTAATGCAGGTAGGGAATATACAGTGAATGGTAGAACCCTCAAGAGTATTGAAAGTCAAAGAGATCTAGGAGTACAGGTCCACAGGTCATTGAAAGGGGCAACACAGGTGGAGAAGGTAGTCAAGAAGGCATACGGCATGCTTGCCTTCATTGGCCGGGGCATTGAGTATAAGAATTGGCAAGTCATGTTGCAGCTGTATAGAACCTTAGTTAGGCCACACTTGGAGTATAGTGTTCAATTCTGGTCGCCACACTACCAGAAGGATGTGGAGGCTTTAGAGAGGGTGCAGAAGAGATTTACCAGAATGTTGCCGGGTATGGAGGGCATAAGCTATGAGGAGCGATTGAATAAACTCGGTTTGTTCTCACTGGAACGAAGGAGGTTGAGAGGCGACCTGATAGAGGTATACAAAATTATGAGGGGCATAGACAGAGTGGATAGTCAGAGGCTTTTCCCCAGGGTAGAGGGGTCAATTACTAGGGGGCATAGGTTTAAGGTGAGAGGGGCAAGGTTTAGAGTAGATGTACGAGGCAAGTTTTTTACGCAGAGGGTAGTGGGTGCCTGGAACTCGCTACCGGAGGAGGTAGTGGAAGCAGGGACGATAGGGACATTTAAGGGGCATCTTGACAAATATATGAATAGGATGGGAATAGAAGGATACGGACCCAGGAAGTGTAGAAGATTGTAGTTTAGTCGGGCAGTATGGTCGGCACGGGCTTGGAGGGCCGAAGGGCCTGTTCCTGTGCTGTACATTTCTTTGTTCTTTGTTGTTCTTTGTACCTGCATCAATCATCTTTGTGACCTCTTCGAAAAACTCTATCAATTTAGTGAGACACGACCTCCCCTTCACAAAACCATGCTGACTCTCGCTAATACGTCCATTTGCTTCCCAATGGGAGTAGATCCTGCCTTGAAGAATTCTCTCCAGTAATTTCCCTACCACTGACGTAAGGCTCACCGGCATTTCCCACTGGCACACAGGAATCTTGGCACTGCCAGCCTGGCACCTGGGCACTGCCAAGGATCAGGCCCAGAGGTGCCCCGACCTTATAAGGTGGTGCTCCAGGGGATTGAAGAACCCCTAAGAGGTATGTTGGAGTGTTGGGGGGGTCTGTACGCTGTGGTGGAGAGGCCGAGGGGTGTCCAGAGATCGGGGAGACCGGGGCGATTTAAAAATGGCACCCCATCGCTTCCTGCACTGACGAGCTGAGCTTGTCAGTGAAGGAAAAGGCGGCCAGTGCGGCCTCTGCAGGGTGTTCCTTGCTGAGTCCAGAGGGTAGAAAATAAAAATCCCATTTGATAGCGAGATTATTCTCAGCGCTGGGAGGCACCGAGATACACCTCGCTAAATGCGCCCAAAACGGGACTCTTTTTCTTCCCTTTAAATTGCACCCCATGGGCGAAATTCTCCGGAAACAGCGCGATGTCCGCCGACTGGCGCCCCAAACGGCGCAAATCAGACGGGCATCGCGCCGCCCCAAAGGTGCGGAATGCTCCGCATCTTTGGGGGCCGAGCCCCAACCTTAAGGGGCTAGGTCGGCGCCGGACGAATTTCCGCCCCGCCAGCTGGCGGAAAAGGCCTTTGGTGCCCCGCCAGCTAGCGCGGAAATGACATCTCCGGGCGGCGCATGCGCGGGAGCGTTAGCGGCCGCTGACGGCATTCCCGTGCATGCGCAGTGGAGGGAGTCTCTTCCGCCTCCGCCATGGTGGAGACTGTGGCGGAGGCAGAAGGGAAAGAGTGCCCCCACGGAACAGGCCCGCCCGCAGATCGGTGGGCCCCGATCGCGGGCCAGGCCACCATGGGGGGCACCCCTGTGGGCCAGATCGCCCCGCGCCCCCTCCAGGACCCCGGAGCCCGCCCGCACCGCCTTGTCCCGCCGGTAAGTTTAATTTACGCCGGCGGGACAGGCATTTTAGCGGCAGGACTTCGGCCCATATGGGCCGGAGAATCGAGCGGGGGGACCCGCCAACCGGCGCGGCACGATTCCCGCCCCCGCCGAATATCCGGTGCCAGAGACTTCGGCAACCGGCAGGGGCGGGATTCACGCCAGCCCCCGGCGTTTCTCCGACCCGGCGGGGGGTCGGAGAATCTCGCCCCATATTTCCATTTATTCCGACCAAAGTGGATAACTTCACATTATTCAACATTATGGTCCATCTGCCATGTTATTGCCCACCCACTCAGCCTGTCTAAATCTCCTTGGAGCCTCTTTGCATCCTCCTTACAACTAATAATGTCACCAATGTTTGTGACATCAGCAAACTTGAAAATATTACATTTGGTCCCCACAAGTGAATATTTCCTATAGGGCTGGATCCACGCCCCCATGGCTAAAAGGTTTGGAGAGGAGGCTGCCCATGACCCTGATGGCTGTTCCACAGCAATTTAATGCTGAAAGTAGTGTTAAGTGGTTGGAGGCAGGACTTTCACGCCTCTCCCAGGATGAGTTCCTCCCTCAGAGAGCTGCCAGCCAATTGGATGGCCAGCAGCGCAGTAGTCCCAGCAGAAACGCCAGGAGTAGGAGCCCTGTTGGAACTATAGGTAGGCCATAGGCCATGGAGCCCAGGTAAGGCTGAGGGATGACGGCATGGGGGTGGGGGAATGCTAGGTTCATCGGGCCGGGAGTGAGGGCAGAGGGTTAAAGGGGGATGCCTCCAATAGACTTAGGGGTCTGTAAAAGCAGGTCCTTCTGCCCCTTTAACTGACACTAGCATATGCAGCTAAAGCTGCTAGGCTTGGTGACTGGCAAGGTCTCCCCCACCATGAGCAAAATACCCACGGTAGCAGGATAATTCCCTTTGTATCCACTGAAGGGCCTCAGTAGGCCTGAAGACAGGCATGTAGCCCAATGGATGCCCTGTGTCCTGTTTAATTGCGGTGGGACAATTGTTGGTGAGGAGCACGCCTGTTGAATTTTACATGTCTCCTGCCTTCAAATCTGCCTGGGGGAGCGCATAATCCAAACATAGAATTGTATGTGGATCAGTCAGATACTTGAAATGGAATAATTCATGATTCCACCATTAATTTAATGCTTGCTGGCAACCCTGCTATGCACGTTGGAGTTTTGGACCATTGTCTATGTCTTAACCCTCCAGTAGGGTAGATGAAAAATGATTTTCACATTGGCAGTAGGGTTTTAACCAAGAGACTTTGTGGTGTAAGCAGGAATACCAGAATTAGAAGCTAAGTTATGCAATGGGTGTTTACCCTGAAAGCAAGGTAACCTCAAAAATATCTGGGTTAGACCATGAAAGTTTGTTATTTTTTTCTATGCTTGGATGGAAAGATTGAGCTGAACAAGTAACATTTGTCTTGACGAGTTACTCAATTATGTTCGCTTGTCTGGGAATTAAAGCAGCCGTACAATTTGTATCTGGTCTCATCTTATTGATCGTTTCTCAGTAAACCTTGGAAAAACCTGGAAAAGCATTACATAGATCTAAAGTCCCAAATCTAGCTCAGATCACGTAGACAGAGGTTGTCACACCTCTGGAATCTGCTATGATGTTGTTAATGTTTGGGGAATGGACCATTTTGCATAACTTTGCAGCTTCCTCTTGACGAAGACAGGCATAGTCAATGGAACTCACCTTTGCCTCACATGTGCCAGTCAGATTGCGGCCGATTGAGGAAAAGAGTATATAAGCAACTGGATCCCAAATCTGAAACCAAGTTCATCGGTTACTGAGCAGTGAACCTGGCACCCCTGTATGCTTCAGTCGCTTGAACAACCTACAGCAAACGCCTCAAATGCTGGAGAAGTATCGCCAGCAGTGCCTTTGCAAGATCTTCCAAATCCAGTGGCAGGAAAGGTGGTCCAACCTTAGTATCCTTTCCCAAACCAAAGTGCCCAATAATAAGCAAGGCGCGAATCACTAAAAACCAACTGTGCAGGACAGGACATGTTGTTTGTGTGCCTGGCACCAAACACCTGAAATGATGGCTCTACTCAGATCTTGGTTGCAGCAGGAGACTTCCAGGAGGACCGTAGTAACTTGAGGGATGTCATCAAAGCATCCCTGAAGAGGTCAAGTGACTTCATGGACATATGGGAGTCCATGGCCTATGCTCAACCAAAATAGAGAGTATTCATCTGGGAAGACACCAGACACATTGAGCGACTTCATCAGGAACACAGAGCTGAAGTCAAGACATCAGAGATACTTCACAAACTTCCAAACAAGTCATCATTCCGACCCTTCAAGCATCAACTGCCACACATTTGGCAGAGTCTTCAGATCACACATTGGCAGTCATCTCAGAACCCACCAACCCAAAGTGGAAACAAGTCATCCTCTATCTTGAGGAACTTCTGAAGAAGAAGATTGAAGAGTACAGGTACTGACCTAAACATAAAATGCTTATAGGCATCAGCAGGAAATGAAATGAAATGAAAATCGCTTATTGTCAGAAGTAGGCTTCAAATGAAGTTACTGTGAAAAGCCCCTAGTCGCCACATTCCGGTGCCTGTTCGGTGAGGCTGGTACGGGAATTGAACCGTGCTGCTGGCCTGCCTTGGTCTGCTTTAAAAGCCAGCGATTTAGCCCAGTGCTCTAACCACTGTATGCAAGAGAATAACGAAGATAATCAATTTGTAGCAGTTATATAAACTCTTATCAAATTGTACAGTTAAAGAATTAAGACAAAATGCTGGATCTGATGGTAGGTCTTAAAACAGAATGGGCAGAATTTTAACTGCCATGGTGGGGCAAGGGCAGTTAGGTGCAGCAAGGATAGGGTGGGTGGGTTTAAACTCTGAGAAGTGGCAGGATCTCCCCCACTCGTGAGCTTAACTGGAGCTGGCAAGTGGGAAACATCTGTGAAGCTGTCAGGTCTGTAAATTCAATATTTTATAGGCAATTAATTGTGAGGTTTACCCAGGATTCCAGTTTTAACAGGCAGTGACATGGGTTTGTTGAACTTTCCTTGGCGAACAAAGCAAGAACACAACAGGCTGTCATTCTTTAATCAATCTTACAGGCTAGAAAGCAGTTGCTGGGTTGTCTACACAAAAGGGTTGCCCCTAAAGCACTTGTTCAGAGAGACAGAATTCATGGTATAAGGGTCCGTCCTGATGATTCCCTTATTTCACCTTTCTTTATTTTTGCTGTTATCATTTTTGATCCATGGATGCTTATTGAACAGGTATCTTTAGTGGCAGACAGAATGAGGAATTCAAAAGTTACAACAGAAAACACTCTGCTGGCTTTGGACAGAAAAAACTCAGACTTTGCGGTACCTGGGAAATGGGGTGGGGTTGAAGGCGGGTGGCCAATGAATTGGCCTAAAGGCTGTATTGTGCTCGGTAACAGGTGGTGATTGAACCCTGTCCGAGTGGGATGATTTCCAGAGGCCGAAGGAAAGCAGAGTTGACTCCTGGAAGTACAGGGACAAGGAACTGCTCTTTTTCTCTCTCTCTCTCCCTCCAGGAAGGCTGTGAATTGATCTATTTCTGAACGTACAGAGAACCTGATAAAGGAATCTAGTGAAACCATTACAGGGTATAAACGGAGACCTGGATCTGAAACCTTACTTTGAAGGAAGGTCTGCTGAATGGCAACTGTCTGAAACAAAGACTCTTGTTTCCTTTCACTTATTTTTTTACAACCCCTCCTCCCCTCTGTTTTTGTCTGTCTTGTGTGTGTGTGTGTGTGTGTGTGTGTATAGAGGGGGGGGCAATTTAAAGTGAGGATTAGGAATTAGATAATAGTTAGCCAGTTGTATTTGTTGCATATTCATTGTAGTTCTTGTTATAAATATAAAGTAATTGTGTTTAAACTTACCAACCTGGCGATTGTAATTATTGGCAGCCAAGGTCCAAAGACTTCGGGTATTTTTCTAAGAATTCTTGGTTAGTTTAATTGTGTTGTGACTCCGGATCAAGTGGGGCTGGAATTGACCATGCAATAGCCCAGGTTGTCTTAACAATAGCTTGACGGGTGATTTCCCAACTTCTGGGGCGAAATTCTCCGGAAACGGCGCGATGTCCGCCGACTGCCGCCCAAAATGGCGCAAATCAGACGGGCATCGCACCGCCCCAAAGGTGCGGAATGCTCCGCATCTTTGGGGGCCGAGCCCCAACATTGAGGGGCTAGGCTGGCGCCGGACGAATTTCCACCCCGCCAGCTGGCGGAAAAGGCCTTTGGTGCCCCGCCAGCTCGCGCGGAAATGACACCTCCGGGTGGCGCATGCACGGGAGCGTCAGCGGCCGCTGACAGCATTCCCGCGCATGCACAGTGGAGGAAGTCTCTTCCGCCTCCGCCATGGTGGAGACCGTGGCGGATGCGGAAGGGAAAGAGTGCCCCCACGGCACAGGCCCGCCCGCGGATCGGTGGGCCCCGATCGCGGGCCATGCCAACGTGGGGGCACCCCCCGGGGCCAGATCACCCCGCGACCCCCCCCCAGGACCCCGGAGCCCGCCTGCGCCGCCTTGTCCCGCCGGTAAGGTAGGTGATTTAATTTACGCCGGCGGGGCAGGCATTTTAGCGGCGGGACTTCGGCCCATCTGGGCCGGAGAATCGAGCGGGGGGGGGGGGGGTGCCAACCGGCGCGGCGCAATTCCCGTCCCCGCCGAATATCCGGTGCCGTAGACTTCGGCAGCCAGCGGGGGCGGGATTCACGCCAGCCCCCGGCGATTCTCCGACCCGGCGGGGGGTCGGAGAATTTCGCCCCTGGATGTCATTTCACTTACCTTAGACTTTATTCAACCCCTTTTTCAACTTCCCAGCTGTTAGCCTTCACTGTACTTTGGGTTGGCTACTCTGGACCTCTGGTCAGGAACAAGAGTAGCAGCACCAGCAATGCCGACAACAGCAGGAGTAACACCAGCAGCAGCAGCTGCCCCTTTATCCACAGCCAAATACCATTCCACTGGGCAGAGCAGATGGACACAGAGATGCAGCTTGAAGGAGGCGATATCTCAAACACAGGGTCTACAGGTGAAGAGGGTCAGCTTTCTCACGATTTATGAGCATCGGTGTCTCAGGAAGCTCAAGTTTTCATTCCAGATCATTGCTGAAATCTGCAGTCTCTTAGCTGCATATACGTAAAGCTGAGATGGGTAGATCTTTGGTCTCTCAGGGAATTGGAGGGATTATAGAGAAATAGAGTTGAAGCCAAAGAACAACGACAAATGTATTTAATGGCACAGTAGGCTCAACAGGCTGAAGAATCTACTCCTGCTCCTATTACTTATGTACTTAAGAACTCCTTTATTGTGGACCTAGTGAGTATCCATTGTTAATGGCCATGGAAGTGACTATCAATGGAGGGTCAACCCCACCACATTGTGCACTCTCATCTGCAAATAGAGAAAGCAGAGTTATGAGTATGAGAAATGGATTGTATGGAGAGGAGGGAATTGCACCAACTGTGGAGGGTGAATGTGAGGCATAAGTGTGAAATGTCAATAAAATGAGGTTAATTTCAACATTACCCATTGAGACGTGAAGAGCTGCCTTGAAAGAGAGGGCAGCACGGTAGCATTGTGGATAGCACAATTGCTTCACAGCTCCAGGGTCCCAGGTTCGATTCCGGCTTGGGTCACTGTCTGTGCGGAGTCTGCACATCCTCCTCGTGTGTGCGTGGGTTTCCTCCGGGTCCTCCGGTTTCCTCCCACAGTCCAATGATGTGCAGGTTAGGTGGATTGGCCATGATAAATTGCCCTTAGTGTCCCAAATTGTCCTTAGTGTTGGATGGGGTTACTGGGTTATGGGGATAGGGTGGAGGTGTTGGGTAGGGTGCTCTTTCCAAGAGCCGGTACAGATTCGATGGGCCGAATGGCCTTCTTCTGCACTGTGAATTCTATGATAATCTATGATGAGTGGAGATATAAGGTGTATTGGTCTGAGGAATGCTGTGCTAGAGAATGTGGGATTACGGGGGTTGGCATCTAAAAGTGGGACATCACTCACCTTTCCTGTCCTCATGAAGTAAGTGGGCCTTTCAATAACTCCTTTTCACCAGCCACAGGAAGCAATATACAGGTCAACTATGCTAACCCCTCCAGGCTTCCCGTTAACTCGAGATGGTTCCTTTGACAGAGGGCGGATTGTCATAATATCCACAGTCGGTGATTGGTCAGGAACCTATAAGTGGGATTTCCAATCCGTTTTGCGAAGCCGAAGCACAATGGCCTGATAGCCAGAAAAAACAGGATTGGCATTGCCCAAAATCATTTCACATCTTCATCCTGTATTCTGAGTTGTACTCAAGCCCAGATCCCAAGGATGAGGTGGAAGTGTTTCAACCAACCACACCACCCAGTTACCTAGATATCAAAGCAGAATTTTACAAGGTAATACATTTAGATTCAGTGCAAGTCACTAACCAGTTTGACAGAATTTTAATTCTTGAATGAACAAAGAGTTCATTTTCTCGTGCTCGACATTATGCTAGAGGCCAAGAGACTTTGGTTGCCATACCATTTATATCGCCACTTATAAATACAACTTACAATCAATAGAAATATCAAAGAGTATAAGACCTGAAGTTAGTTTTTTCTTACCCAGAACACCCACACGGTAGTTGATTGTGATAACAATAACGTTACCATAGCTTGCCAAAACGCTGCCATCAATCATATTTCCCGTCCCCTCCATGTATGACCCTCCATGAATGTATACCATGACGGGCTTAGGTCCACTATCACGAATATCTGCAAGAGAGGAAATAGGAGGAAAGCCAAATGACACTTTGCTCAGACAGCAGCCAAAATGAAGGACTGATCAAATAAGGGGCACAAACACACCATTCATCTGCAACGTACATACTTCAAATAAAAGGCATCAACCACCAGGCACACACTCCAATCACCAAAGATCAACATACCAAATAAAACACTGCAACTGGCATAAAATACTGGCATCAACATACCAGTCAGTGGGCACAAATGTTAGGGCATCAACACATGGCAAACATTGGCACGCGCACACTGCGAACATCTGACATAAAAGCACCACAGTGGGCATCAACACAAGATAAATATTGGACAACAATACACACAATCGCAAAGCACAAGAACATCTGCCAACAGACACATTGCAGATACCAGGAATTAAATGCAGATGGAAAAATCAAAGGTAGTGCTGTGAACGCTTTCTGCTTCAAACATTTATAAAGCCTTAAAAATAGTGAACACCGCATCAAAGCTATGGTCTGAAAAGAGGTGAAATGTATACAGTAGGTCACTCTCACTAACAGTTCCCAGTTTGTTTAATAATTTAGCACCAAATGAAGACAATGGTGCAACATGTCTGTTAGTCATGTTTCTAAGTTCATGAATTTCATAAATCATAGCTCAACTACTCCACTCCCAAACATTGACCAAAAAGTTTAAAACACCTTGGTTTCAGTTGTGGGGGGGTGTACTCCATAGCCGGCAACCCAAAACCTGTTTTGAAAATCATGACACAGTCAATATATATTATTCCAAACTTTAATAGGGAATGCAACCAATTATCACTTTCTTTATCGAATACCTGCCTAAACTGTGCTACAGTAACTTGCTGAATGTCAAATATAATCAGCATTGGTTCTATTTTCGAGCTCAGGTAGTAAATACCAAGATCTATCAACAACTCACTTGCAACTCTAGCATAGAGAACAAAACAAAGATCAAGATCCATTGGAATGTGTTCCATAGGAATCTAACTGAGGAGGTTGAAGGCATTATAAACAGATTAATTGATCCCCAGGAATGAACTACAGGCTGGAATCGAATTGTCAGTTTTGTATAATGTTGTTCTTGATATTGAAGACTGGCACTGTGCATTAGTGAGTTAGCAGGATTTAATACACTTACTGTTTTCCTAATTGAATGCCAATAGTCTTCTGCGACAAGAAATTAGAATTCCCTAATTCCATTTGATTTTTCCAGCAGGGACACCTCAACTGGCCAAAGTCCCTGTTCCTGAACAGCACCCAAAGCTCAAAATGCATTGATACTCCCATGGACAAACTGTTTCCCAATGGCTCGGCACAGCATGAAGAAACATCCTTTGGACTAGGTGCCAAAGCATTAATGGGATAATGGAAATGCATCCAGCAAAATGTAAATGGGTATGCACTGGGACAAAATAAAAATTGATATGTTCAGATTTCCTGTGATACAAATCATGGTCTATTTGTTGACATGTTTAAAAGGTAAACAGTTGAGCAAGGAGTTAAGTGGTATGAAACAGGAAAAGGGGAAAAGAATTTCTGGTAAGGACAGTAAACCAATATAATATAATTCAGCTCTTGTGGGTGGACAACATGGATGCACTTTAGCCTTAGCAGGGAAGAAAGGAATTTCCCTTTGACTATAACTCTAATAGTTCATGTACTCTCAATGGTATGCACTATTGGCATTATTCTTTGGGTTACAGCTCCCTACTTTGGTACCTGATACCAGTGTCTATCTGCAGCACATTTTCATGGTTTTTACACATATGCAACAAACATTTAACACTTCTGTGTGGACACACAAAACATAGGCAAGGTAAAAAAGGATGTGCACAAAGAGAAGATGAGGCTTCAGTAACTGCCATGGATAATTAACATCCAGCAGCCACTGTTGAGCAGAATGGATGAGGGAGAGGAGAGGGGACTCCATTACTGGCTGCCTCTTTTGTCATTCACAGATTCTGGCTGTTACCTACCTGAGAAACATGCTGTTTCACACATTGCTCTTTCGCAACCTATCTCTCCTCATTGCTCTGACAAGGAGAAGAACTGGGCTCTTTGAATTATAAATCAAAGCTTAACCAACCCCAGAGTCCCTCCGCAATGGACTTTATAATCGGTAATGATAGCAGTTTCTGGGAAAAATGAAATTCCTTTGCCTTCCCTATGACAATGAAGGAAACTTTTAATATCAGTGGCACCTAGGGCCTAGTATTCAGACTTGTATTTTGCTGTAGTAATTCGCACATGGAAATATCTGACCAGGATTTTAAATATTTCACAATAGAAACATTATATTTATTTTGAATAAGACAATATAAAATTGACAAAAAAACTAGTTCTTCGATCTGATTCATTCCATCATAAGTGACCATTGAAACTGGCTGCCAATGATCAGTTAAGATAAATTCCAGTTAAAGCAGAATAAATCCAAATGGAAATCTCAGTGGTCTTTTGCCAAATGTAGGTAATTGCTTAATTTCGGAATAATCATTTTGCAACTCTATAATAAACCAATCATCCATCTTTGGCCATTAACTGCTGAGGTTTCCACTTCGCTGGGCAGTCTATGTCTATTGCACATACACCCTCATATTTAGTGCACCATGTTTGTGAATTTTAAAGCGAAGTTACATGCCAACCTGGAGCTAAAATACCAACAGTTATTGCACAGATTCCAGGCTTACAGTCAGCACAATGTATTTTATAATCCCATTGCAAAATGTTACTGTGTTATTCCCAATAGACAATTTACAATGCAATTGACAAACTTTAAGGATCAGACACGAGGGGTAATTTTCACTTTCAATGCTTGGGTGGTAAATAGGATAGGTGATCCGCTCTCTTCGTTTACTATCAAAACTGTAAAAGTGAAAATCACTGCCAGGGTCCTGATTAGCCACGCACCTTAACATGACTCTTCCCAATCCACCAGCTGAACGCTGAGGGAGAATGATGCTACATCATCATAGATATAAAGCATACCTCAAATGCACTATGACCAATGAGACATGGTTTACACCATCAATATTAATAAGATATATATATAGGAACAGAATTAGGCCATTTGGCCCATCGAGTCTGCTCCGCCATTCGATCGTGGCTGATCTTATCCTGGTCTTAACTACACTGTCTTGCTTGTTCTTCATAACTCTTCAGCCCGTTACCAATTAAAAATCTGTCTAGCCTCTTCTTAAATTTACTCACTGTCCCAGCATCTACTACTCTCTGGGGTAGTGAATTCTACAGATTCACAACACTTTGGGAGAAGTAGTTTCTCCTGAACTCGGTTTTAAATTTGCTACCTCATATCCTAAGACTATGACTTCTCATTCTAGAATGCCTCACAAAACAAACCATCCGTTCCACATCTACTTTATCCAGGCCTTTTATCATCTTGTACACCCCAATTTGATCTCCCCTAATTCTTCTAAACGCTAGAGAGTATAGGCCTAAGCTTTCAATATTTATACATGGATTACCAATGAGATACATCTCAAAAGGTTCACATTTTCACATGCAGTCTTGGAGGCCTTCAAATTCTTACAATATACATTATGGAATGCCCACCATCTCTTTCTGTCTTTCACTCCCATTTCTTTGGTCCAGCTGTGTATTAAGACTTACACGCTGCCACAACTGGCTTTTTCTCTAACATAACTTATTATTCTTTTCAGCCAGTACAGCCCACTTATTGGATTTTCACTCAACCAGAATAAGAAACATCTAAAACATACTTAAGAAAGATTGCTCTGTACCTGCATTTCATTACTAATCTCAGATATTTCCAATATTTCCAATGCAAAAAGCCATCAGTTTCAGTCTCACTGCTGCACTCATAATAAAGCGCAGTATGTGGGGTCAGGCAACATGCGCTATTAACCCCAATAAACACATGAAAGGGGCAGCACGACACACTGCTAATTATGCAACTCATTTCTGGTGAGGGTGGGGTGGGGGGATGAGGGCACTGGAGTCGTATCATCAGCCTCCTAATCATGGAGCAGATAAATTCAGTATCGGACTGTTGATTATTGGGTTGTACCACACATGCAGACTCAGACACTGGTACATACAGGGTGAGCACAGATCTCAACTGACACTTAAATGTGTAAAGTCAAACTAAACACTTAGCCAGAGGTCACACAAAAGGTCTTCTGATGCCCTTGTGTCTTATTATAAAAGATGTGTTGGTATTCAGAGAATCTCCTTTTAATTACACTCTGCCCAAGCACATAAGTGACACAATAATTACATTTAATACACTTAAAATTTTACTATTTTTCAAAGTTACTTTTACAGAAGCACCATGAGCACGGGCTGGTAAAGGATTCTGATGTTCAGAAACAAGGTACGTCCATCATTCCGATGCTTGAATCACAACAAATTTTGCTATCACTTTCTGAGTTTGACTAGATTATTGAAAGAAACAAATAAAACAAAATATACAAAAGCAGAGCAGAACTTGCTTGAATTAGAACACAAGCTTGCGGACAATCAGCCTCCGGTTTCAGCTGCACAGCCGCGTAGGGAGAACCTACTGTTTAGGATTACGGTGCTCCTTTACCTCTCCCAGTGTTCCACAGAGTGGCAAAGGCTATTTACCTCCAATCTCCGGTAGGCAATGGTCTAGAGATTAGACAGTCCTATAAAGCAGGAGGAAGATGCTTCCAATAAAAATTAAGAGGATCAAAATTTGTGTAAAATCAAGTTGTAAATAGTTTCACAGATTAAAACCAAACTGGTGCAGAGATAGAAAGCTAGAGGGGTAAAAGATGGGAGGAATGTTTCTCCAGCCCTCTGGACAGTGAAAGTATGGGGCAATGATGAATGTCATTGAATGTTATTATTTTATTTCCCCGAGATGCGGTTTTTGTTCCAATCGCACAAACATAAACTGAAATCACCACCTTTTTGTTTTGTTAAGGGAACGTATCGAATTAAAAAAATGTACTGAAGAATTAAGATTTTAAAAAGTGCAAGGAAATGTACACACTGTCCACTCAAAAACTGCCCCAAAAACAGAAACTTAAAAATCACAAAGTATAAAAAGGACTTTGTTCTGCATTCATGCACCAGTTCCGAGCACTGCCAAATACCTTCATCTTCATCGCCATCATTATCGGCTAGATCATCGCCCTGTTTCTTTGCATTGGCCCCTAGAATCGAAATGAGGAAAGACAAGGTGAAAGGAAACAAGAGAATTCAAAAATATCATGATCGTGAATAGCATCCCCTAAAAGATCATTCTAGAAACACTGAAGCTGAAATATTTACTTGGTAAATGGTACCTGTGACCCAAAGAATGTCAGCCTCTATGAAAACATAATCTGATACAATTCATGTATTAACGGAATATTTTGTGAAACAAATCTGACTACTGATCAGGGAAAACAAGGGGCGAAATCTGTACATTGAGAACTCGAACAGACTTTCACACAACTGTCTTTCTGCTGACCGCTGCTTACTTTGTCCTAAGCACAAAGACAACTTTATTTTGTGGCCAAATCATGAAATCGCGTTAAGTTGAAAGTGTGTGTCAAACACAAGCCCCGGCATTGATAAAACCAACTCGTACTATCACCATCTGTTGGCTCACATCAGGTGAAACTTTTATTATCTTCCATTGCAAATGCCCCCCCCCCACCTGTCTCCCCCACCGGCACGGTTTCCAAACCCTAATATCACAATCCATTCAGTTAATAATCACTAATTTGGGTAACACAGAGTATATGTTTGGAGTCATACTGTACTTTGGTAAATTAAGACACCTGACTTGTCTCGCACCCCCCCCCCTTCCTATCCTCACCTCTCTGTCTTCCCTTCACTTTTATCTTATCTCATGGTTCTTTGAGGCTGAATTATTGAGCTCCACTTAGTTAAGGACACTGCGTGGAATTTTCCCTTTTATACAGAGTACAGTCTGAGGTGATGTAGCTCACAGACTGCACAGCCGATATTCCTCACCACATTGTGCCGCATACTGTGCAAATGAAATCTGCAGGTGTGGCCCACGCCTTCACGCTGGCGGGGCATGGTCAGAAAAAGCTGGCAACTCCGGGAAGCTCAAGATTGGGGAGTACTTTTTAAAGGGCATACCGGTCTCCCCGAAAAAATTAGGAAATCCTCCCCTCCCCTCAATGTACACGGAGACATCAGCCCACCTCCCAACAGACATAGGGAAGCCGACTAGCTCACAGACAGGGGAACCCGCCATGGATAAGGGGAATCCCCATCAATGGAGCTCCCCAAAGGGGTCCTCCCACTGGCACTGTCCCCTGGCAACACCCCCAGGGGGATAGGGGCAGTGCCAGGGTATTGCCCAGGCATGCTCGTCCCCCCCCCCCCCCCCCCCACCCCACACCCCCGCCCCCGGGAGGGTTATACTTACCTGAGCACTCCTGGTGGGTTCCTTTTGCCTTGTCCAAGTTTTGCAAACAGTTGTAAATCTCGCCGATGTAATATGGGGAGCGATACAATGCGGAAGCCCACCAATTATATTTAAATACATGGAATCTCGCCGACGAGATTCTTGTTTTTGACTCTTGCGGATTTTGCGCCCGCTTAGCTGTTTGTGCCCGTGGTGAACTGGGGCACAAAACCCCGGCTTCTGTATCAGATAATGATCCAAGCTAATTAGAAAATCAAAATGATTTCCTGTTTTGAGTTGAGATATTGCTGTTGAGGGACAACCATCAACCCATGTCCCACTTTCTCAGTGCTGAAACTACCCTGAAAAGGAGCTGGTAATGGATGAGATCTGCAGCACAGTGGAGGTTAGTAATGCTTTCTCCAGTCCCCACAGTAACTGAATTAAATGTGAACATTTGGCTGTATCTATCAACTGACCATTTCCACTAGCTGAACTCTAATTGCGGTGACAGTGCCTACGGCTGGTATGAGTCTGGACAGTACTTATTCTGTTTTCATTCTCACAACATAGTCCTCTGCCAAGAGCTTGGAAACATGTCCTGATTGTTGTGGAACATCTAGCTTAGAATCCTACATTGCACAGAATGAAATCACTGTGCCAGCCTTGTGCCCAATGGCTTTTCCAATGCATGTTGGACAATGCTGCTATGCTTGGCTTGTTCTTCTGGATATGTATCATTTCCTTCGGTGCTACATTTAATGAAAGGTGGCATGCACTGAGCTAATCCCAGCAAGAGGCCTCTGCAATATGGAGAAGTTGTGGCAACATCAGTCCCCTGCCACCTCCCCCACCCACAACAAAAATGTGGTGATACAGACAATTATTTCCATAACATGGCATACCTCTTTCAGACATGGGGCAGAGAATATTAGCGAAGAAATTTGCTTGTATGTCACTGCTTGTAGTAGTGCTCTATGGACTTGCAATGTTTTTCATTGATAGAATTGAAGAATGCTGTGCGGGCCATGATTGTAGTGGCCCACAGCGCTGCTTGGCCTGATGTAAGTCTGCTAGATGCACCACTTCACAAACATTCCTCCCGTTCTCTCTGAACAAAATACTGAAAGTGAACACTTATGTTAATGCTGAACTAGGTTTGGAAAATACAGATATATTTTTCTGAAGAAAGGCTTAGAACATAAAATGTGATACCGTTACTATGAAAACTGCTGCCCTGAGGAAATTATGGGCGGTGTCTACCAAATACGTTGCGCCTGAACGTCAGCGCGACACGGCGCAACGTGACCGGTAAATGCCGGGAGGTCCTGCTCCCGGGATCTAACCGGCTCATTATGCCTTTCGAGATCTCCGTGGGTGGGATCACTTTTTGACAAATCTGCAGATTAGGGCAAGGCAGCCAATCCCACTCGAATATGCAGTTCCTTGAGGTAACCGAGGCATTGGTATCTATCACCTTCGCCTCAGAGACCTCAGGCGAGCTCCCAGGGGATCGGAGGCCCCTAGCTGCTTGCCTTCTGGGCAGGGTGGCACCCTGACAGTGACAACCTGGCACCCAGGCAGTGCCACCTAGGTGCCAGCCTGGCATTGCCAAGGTGCCAGGTGGCACTGTCAACTGGTGGGGTACTGCCATGGTGCCAGGCTGGCAGTGCGAAGGCTCCAAGCTGGAATTTTTAATGACACCGTTATCAGACCGAGGGGTGCAGGAGGGTGGCCCAGGGACCCCCCTACCGTGAATTGGGGCTGAGGGGAGGGGGGCGGGGTCACGTCAGGGGCTCGAGCTATGGAGACGTCATTTACAAATGGCTTCCTGATCTCTTGCTGCGCTAAGGAGTTCCGGCGCGTGGAGCTCATCGGTGCGGAAAAAGGGGCTAAGTGCGGCCTCGGCCACACATGCCCCCAATCTACCCAGATGGGCATTAATAGCGGGCTATTTCTCGGCACTCCTTGCACCGGAAACACCCGGCTAATCTCTTGCTAATCTCATGCTCCAGAACTCTGTCCCCATTCAGGTAGATCGCACCCTATATAATTACAGTACAAAAATACAAGTCTAAATGTCTGTTTACATATTTTTAATTCAATATATATTAAAAATGTGAGTGGCTTCAAACTTCTGAACATACTACTCTTGTGGGTGACAATGCAAATATAATGTTGGATAAACATTTTAAATGAATGGCATCAGAAATTAAAGGATGACAATAAATGATGGCTTTCCCTGGCTGTATTATGGCAGAGGTGAATGAAGAACAAATGTTCATGAAGCCACAAAACTCCAGTAGGCTGCACTCTTAGAAATCTGGAATTGCTCTCTCTGATCCTCAAATAATGACCAATTTTTGGCCATGAAATGTCCTAATTAGTGGCCCAATGGCATGCTCACTGTCTAATTTAAGCAGTCGGTGCAGTGAAAAGGTGGGAGTTGGAGATGGCTAGCACAATTTAAAAGGTAAACGGCAGCCATTATTGTGGGCAACAATTTATTTTGGAATGGAAACAAGAGGAGAGCATTGGACCAGCAGCAGGCGAGGCTCCTATGCAAGGACAATCCTATAGTTTACAGATGCAACCCTTGAGGTACTTCTTGAGGTAATGGCTGCATGGTGGAGTATTTTCTGTTTCCAGAGAATGGCAGAGAAGGCCAGTCAGCCAGGTGAAGCAAGCATGGTCGGAGGTGTTGAATAAAATGAGCAGTTGCAGTGTTGTCAGCAGGACATGAGACAGTGCTGGAAGCATTCCAATGATACTCTGAGGGCTGGCAGAATGAGTGCAATGCAACACCTAGCTGCAAGGCCTTCAATTCTGTGGTGACCAGCACACTCACGACTGAGCTGCATGCGGTCACATAGTGTACTGAATCATGGAAAATGTGAGTCCAGGAACAAGTAGCCATTGGCAAAGCTCACACCAAAGCACTTGTGAAGAAGGCAACACTGAAGGAAGTGAAATCACATGTGTTTGATCCACTGGAGATGGCGAAGGAGGACACCAATAGTCTTAACTCTCTTGCTCTTGTTCTTGCAGGAGAAAAAAGCATACTACTCCTGAGAAAGGGCTTGTTCGGGGGTGGGATCACCAATTGGTTATTCTGATGTTCATAGAGGAAGAAGCCTTGATATTGCCAGGGTGACAGTCCATCAGGAAGTCAGCAATGGCAAAATGGGAGTCCCTCACAGACAGGGTGAAACGATCTTAAAATCCAGGTGATGGGGACACAGAACGAGATTCTCTGACCTCCTTGCAGCGTGTTTCACGACGGCGAGAGGCGGGCCGGCGTTGGGATAATCTGGTCACGTCGCTGTCAATGGGATTTCCCATTGAATCCACCCCACACCGCCAGGAAACCAGCAGTGCAGGTGCACTGGTAACGGGACTGGAAGATCCTGCCAGCGTGAAGAACCGAAAGATCTTGCCCAAAGTTTCCTCTTCTTTGGCTGGAATTTTTCAGCCGCTCCTGTTGCCAGCATCTTCTGGTCCCGCTGAAATCAACGGAGATTTGAATGGTTCACCGCATGTGCCGCGGGGGAAGCCCCTGGAAAATACCGCCCTTTCGTTCTAATTTGATTTAAGAATCAAACTTCAATTAGGCTTCCATCAAGACCAAGATGTTGATGCCATCATTCACAATAAATTCAGATGGCAACGACATTGGCCAATGTGAAAGAGTATTCTCACGGGGAGATTGTGCACACTTCTGTCTGCATTCGCCTGTTGTGTACTCCAACCCCTCAGTCAGAAAGGAATGAGAATTTTACAAAGGGAGAGCAAAACCTATTATTGAAAATGCAGAAACCAAATCAAACCCAATTTTATTTTTCTAGATTACTTACAGCATTAACAAATCAGAAGTTAGTAATTATAAGGATTGAAAAATTTGGTAATAAACAATCCAGAACCTGAATCAATCAAATCGCAAATCAAAAACCTTCATCTGCAATTTATCTCTCAAAGATATTTAACTTGTGTGTTTTGAATTTTAAAGGCTTTTTATATTTGATCGCCTTGCTCCTGTAAACACTACAAAATATATCCCAGCAACCTTTCACTCAATTCCACTTATCCCCCTTCAAGGTGTTGCTTCAGATCCATCAAGATTGACCACACTGTCTGAATTCCCAACCTTCAAACAGTTGGCTGTAATCAGTGCAATTACTGTTGGCAGTTTAGCAGTGCAATGTTAATGAAGCCTAACCACAGGAATTGATCAAACCTCCCATCGACTGCACTGAACAGTACCTACTCTCATCACCCACCTCAATTGAAATGCATCCTTTGCACCTTTAACAAGTTCTGATTCACTAAATTTCTGGTTTCAGCAACGGGTCAGTAATCTCAGGCTGTATTTTAAGGCACCCGAGTGCTGGCGGGTGTGAGCAGGCAGTGGGGCGGGGGCTGCCATAAATGCCATGTGCACTGTGCCCATCACCCTACCTGCCCGCCACTGGTGAAACCATCAGGTACACTAGTGGGCCAATTAATAGACATTCATGAGTGCCGTCCTGCTGCTGTTGGGATTAAACCAGTGGCAGTCTCACGCTATCCATCCAGACTGGCAGCTTTTACTGCATGAGCTAGTGGCGGGAAAGAGGGGGTTGCCTCCTTAATGGGCCCCCTTGGAGGGCCACCACCAAGGTGTACCCCCGTCATACACCACCTCTGGTTCCCCTACCACCAACCATCCACCATGTCTATTCCAAGTCCACTAACTGCCTCACCCACTTTTGCCAGGGGCTGCCAGCCTTGCTCTGGCAGGACCCCAAGACTTACCTTCAGTTCTGGCTCCAGTGTAGTATGTCTTCCTGCAAATCTCACTGCAGTACCAGTAGTGGCCACCACTCCTGGCGTTGCTGGTACTGAAGAGTTGCCAGTCTCTGATTAGTTGGCAGCTTTCTGAAGCAGAACATCCTGTTGTTGAGCGACAGAAGTCCTGCATCAAGCCACTTAATGGCTAATCGGGACCACTGTTCCCAATCTAAAATCTAGTCCCTCAGTTCTCACTCAGAAGGTTCACATTCTACTCCAGAGATTTGAGCACATAATCGAGGTCAACACTTCAGTACAATACTGAGGGAGTGCTGCACTGCTGGAGTTACCAACTTTCAGATGAGAGGAAAGCATGGATCCAACTTCTCTTTCAAGTGGATGTAAAAGATTTTGTAGCACTATTGAAGAAGAGCAAGGGAGATCTTTCCAGAGTCATGGTCAATTTTAGGATCATCAGCAGGGGGGCTAGGAGTAACTGCAGGCCAGGGAAAAGATGAGGGGCTGGGTGAACTTAATATTGAGCCCAGAAATCATGGTTCAGGGATCCAACACATCGGAGGGGACAGAGAAGATAGAAAATGCATGGCTGGAAAGCTTGGGAGGGTTCCAATCATCAGGGAGGTGAACAATGTAGCACACAAACCCTTACAAGCCCACCAGCAATGCAGGAAAGGCACTCATCTGTTCCATACAGCAGTTCTCATCTCACCTCTCTTCAGTTTCCCAAGGTCCAGGAAATCCATTCGGCCAAGGTTAAAGCTGGAACGGATAAAATTTTAGGCATGCAGCCTCATTTAAATATTTAAATGAGGTGTCTTGTCTCCTGAGAGTGGGTTAATTAGTAACCCTTCATCCAGCCTGAAAACGGAAGGGCTCATCGAGGATTGGGTTCAGGTTCGAAACGTATTTGGACTACCCACCTAACCGAAGCCTATCTATTTCTGGGGGTACAAAGTGTCCATGATGCGATTATTTATCAGTTGATTCAGTTCTGTCTCCAGTGTAGCGTGTCTTCCTGCAGCATTCACTGCAGAAACAATAATAGCTACACACCTGGCGTTGGACATGAACCTTTGTACCTTTTCTGATAAGGGTTGGAATTCTCTGGCCGTTGGGACTTTCTGCTCCTGTCGGCACCGCAGCCTCGCCTGTTGGGTGGGGTGGACAAGCGGCAGGAGTAGAGAATCTCACTGCAAGCAAATGGCGCACCACTGAGAAACATGTGGCTGCAGGACTAGAGAATCCAGCCCAAGATTTGATGAGAAAACGATCTTCATATGCTTATTTGATGCTTCTGAGAGAAGCTGGCTGATGAAGAAAGAGAGACTGAAATGATTATAGCACCTGCTGTTTTTTCATGCTGCCCACTAAAAAGTAAAACTCAAACACAAAATAAAACTATTAGGGAGAAATTTAACTTGTGCCATAAAGGCACAATGCCGAATATACATATCCAATCATGTCAGTGGGAAGCATGAGCCAAATTGGTGTTTCTGCCTTATTTGATTATGATTGACAAGCTACCAACATTAGCCGTACTTTTTTGGCAGCTCACCAATATATATGCAGGTGTCTGCAACTCCATTTAAAATTAGCCTGCCTCTCTAAAAATGTTAGTGCACTCAGCTATTTTCAATCACAGCTCTCTGTCATTGCTGTAAAATGTAGATGATGGCTGAAAGTTCTGGAAGGACTCAAGATTTTTAGACACTGCTCTGGAGTTCCTTGTGAAGGAAGCGTACAAAATTCTTACAGGGCTCAAGAGGGTAGGTGCAAGAAGGATGTGTGCCCTGGCTCAAAATAAAGCAGTATAGAATAGTATAATATAATTATAATTATAGTAGAAGTGTTTGGTAAGAAACCAGGTTCCCAGCTAACGCAAATTAAGGACCTAGTTAATGTAGTTTATTTTTAAGGGAGTAACTAGCTTAATCAAGAGGGACATCAAGGCAGGAGATCTCATACACGTGATATGCTCCTCCTGCGCAACATGGGAAATTAGGGCCATTTCCAACATCACTCGTGACCATATGTGCCGAAGGGTTGTCCAAATGCAGCTTTCTAGTTAATCGGATTTCAGAGCTGGAGCTACGGGTGGACTCACTATGGAACCTCCGTGATACTGAGGATGTCATGGATAGCATGTTTCGCAAGGTGCCCACACTTCAGGTGAGGATTGCACAGGCAGAAAGGGAATGGGTGACCATCAGTAACTGTAAAAGACACAGGAAGGTAGTGCAGAAGTCACCTGTGGTCATTCCCCTCCCAAATAGATATACCGCTTTGGATACTGTTGGAGCCAAGTTCACAACACCGTGGGTGGCTCTGCTGATCAGAAGGGGCAGAGGAAAATAAGTGGCAGGGCTTTAGTGACAGGAGATTCAACAGTGAGGGCACAGACAGATGCTTCTGTGGCCACAAACGTGAATCAAGGATGATATGTTGCCTCCCTGGCGCCAGGGTCCGCGGTGTCATGGAGCGGCTGCAGAAGAGAGGTGAGCAGCCAGTGGTCATGGCACATATTGGTAAAAGTGATGAGGATCTGCAAGCCATGTGCAGGAAGTTAGGAGATAAACTAAAATGCAGGACCTCAAATGTCAGGATTACTCCCAGTTCCACACACTAGCGAGATCAGGAATAAGCGGATAGATCAGATGAATGTGTAGCTGGAACCTGTTCTGGGGAGGTTGGGACCTGTGCAAATTGGATGGGTTGCACCCAGATAGAGCTGGGACAAATGTCCTTGCAGGGGCTTTTGCTAGATCAGTTGTGGAGTATTTAAACTAGTGTGGCATGTGGATGCGACCCCAAGAGTAGGATCAGATAGGTCAGATACAGATCAGGAAAATGGATGTAGAACATTAGTTAGTGATGTAGAAGATGTAGTGATAGGTCTGGAATTACAAGAGAAGCAAAGTTTAAAAAGTGTCCAGCAAGGGAAAATTACGGGGCTAAACTGTTTGTACTTCAATGCAAGGAGTATTATAAATATTTAGGTGAGTTAAGGGTGCAGGTAGACTCGTGGCAGCAGGATGCCATTGCTATAATGGAAACCTGGCTAAAGGAGGGGAGAAATTGGCAGCTTAATATCCCTGGCTACAGAATCTTCAGACACGATAGAATGGGAGACACACTAATGGTTAAAGAATCAAATCCAGTTGTGAGAAGGGATGATATACAAGACAGGTCAACAGACGAGGCTTTAAGGGTTGAGCTTAGAAATAAAAAAGGGCAGTCATACGACTGGGAGTATGCTACAGATCCCAAATAGTGAAAGGGAAATAGAGGAACAAATATGGAAGCAAATTTCCACCTCTAAGAACAAGTGGGCAATAGTATTAGGAGACTTTCTGGAATATCAACTGGAATTCAAACAATATAAGGGGAACTGAGAGAGAAAAATTCATGCAATGTGTCCGGGAAAAGATTTTCAACCAATTAATGAGCCTAATTCTAGACCTAGTCTTCAAGAACGAAGAAGGGCAAGTGGGGGAAGTGACAGTTGGCAACCAGTGACAGTTGAGGATAGTGATCACACAGTTGGATTTACTATTACCATGGAAGAGGACAGAGATACAAGCAAGAGTAAAAGTTTTGAACTGGGGGAGGGCAAATTTTGCAGGAATGAGAAATGACTTGTCGGAGGTGGACTGGCCAGCACTGCTAAAGGATAAATCAGTGGAAAACCAGTGGGAAGCACTAAAAAGTGAGATCCTAAATGTACAAAGTAGACATGTCTCCTCCAAAAATAAGAGTGGGACTGCCAAATCTAGACACGCTTGGTTGTGCAGAGGAATACGGGGGAAGATCAACAAAAAAAGAAAGCGTACGATAGGCGCAAAGAACTAAGCACTGCAGATAGCCTAGACGAGTATAGGAAGAGCAGGGTCGAAGTAAAAATGGAAATCAAAGAGAAAGCATGAAAAAAGATTAGTAAATAAAGTTAAAGAAAACCCAAAGATTTCTTCTTTTTTTTTGTAAATTTAGTGTCCCCAATTCATTTTTATCCAATTAAGGGGCAATTTAGCATGTTTAATTCACCTACCTTGCACATCTTTGGGTTGTGGGGGCAAAACCCACGCAAACACGGGGAGAATGTGCAAACTCCACACGAACAGTGACCCAGAATCGAACCTGGGACCTTGGCGCCGTGAGGCAGCAGGGCTAACCCACTGCGCCACCCTGCTGCCCCCGAGAAAACCCAAAGATGTTGTACAAATATATTAATGGTAAAAGATTAGTTAAGGAGAAAGTTAAACTATCAGAGATGTAGAAGGGAACTTGTGTGTAGATGCAGAGGCTGTGGGAAAGGTTTTAAATGAATATTTTGTCTCCGTGTTTACAAAGGAAAGGGATGATGCACATATAGTAGTCCAGGAGAAACACTGAGATATTGGTCAGGACAATCATAAAGAGAGAGGAAGTACTCAAATGGTTCGAATTCTTGAAAGTTGATAAGTTGCCGGGGCCAGATGGATTGTTTCCGAGACTGAAGGTCAGGGAAGAGATAACAGATGCTCTGAGGATGATTTTCCAATCCTCACTAGATACAGGGGTGGTACCGAAGGACTGGAGAAATGCAAACGTGGGTTCCATTGTTCAAAAAGGGATTGAAGGAAGTGCCAAACAATCATAGGCCAGTTAGTCTTATGTCAGTGGTGGGCAAATTAGTAGAGACAATCCTGAGATATAGGATTAGCTGTCACATAGAAAGGCATGGACTTGTCAGGGATGGCCAGCATGGATTTGTTAAAGGAAGATCTTGCCTCACAAATTTGATTGAATTCTTTGAGGACGTGACAAGAAGCATTGATGACTGTAGCGCAGTGGATGTTGTGTACATGGATTTTAGCAAGTCGTTTAACAAAGTCCCACATGGCCAGATTGATCAAAAGTCCATGGGATACAGGGAAATGTGGCAGATTGGATAATAAATTGGATTAGTAACAGGAAACAAAGGGCAATTGGTCAATGACTGCCCTTGCAAATGGAAATAAAAGCAAATCACTGCGGATGCTGGAATCTGAAACAAAAATAGAAAATACTGGACAATCTCAGCAGGTCTGACAGCATCGGTGGAGAGAGAACGGAGCTAATGTTTCGAGTCTGGATGATGCTTTGCCACAGCTTTGAGAAATAGTCATCCAGACTCGTTGGCTCCATTCTCTCTCCACAGATGCTGTCAGACCTGGTGAGATTGCCCAGTATTTTCTGTTTTTGTTTCTTGCAATTCAAAGGTTGTTTCAAGTGCTGTTCCACAGGGCTCGGTGTTGGAACCCTTACTGTTTGTATTATATATTAACTATTTATACGTGAACATTGGGGGCATGATTGGAGAATTTCAGAAGACACAAAGATTGGCTGAGTAGTGGACATTGTAGAGGATAGTTATAATCTCTATAATGATCTAGATGGGCTGGTGGAGTGGGCAATAAAACAGCAGATGGAATTTAGCGCAGAGATGTGTGAGGTCATGCATTTAAGGAGGTCAAACAGTTATAGGGAGCACACAATAAATGAGAATATAGTTAGAGGGGAAGATGAAGAGAGATTTTGGCATATAAGTACACGGGTCCCTAAGCTCAGGAGTTCAAGTAGATAAGGTTATAAAGAAAGCATATGGAATGGTCTCCTTCATTGGCAGAGGTATAGAATATAAAAGTAAGGATATAATGTTGGAATTGTACAAAACACTGGTGAGGCCACAACTGGAGTATTGTGCGCAATTCTGGTCACCACATTACAGGAAAGGAGTAATTGCTTTGGAGAGAGTGCAGAGGAGATTTACAAGAATGTTGCCAGGGTTAGAAAAGTGTAGCTACAAGAATAGTTTGGAGAGGGTGGAGTTATTTCCTTGGAACAAAGAAGGCTGAGGAATGACTTAATTGATGTGCACAAAATTATGTGGGGAAGAGATAGAGTGGCCAAGATGAAATTGTTTCCCTTGGTGGAGAATTCTAGAACCAGAGTACATAGATTTAAGATAAATGGCACAAGGTGTACAGGGGACATGAGGAAGTACGTTTTTATGTAGATGATGGTGGGTGTCTGGAGTTCACTGCCCGAGTTGGTGATGGACGCAGAGACCCTAAACTCTTTTAAAAAGTACCTGGATCTGCACCTTAAAAGTGCTCTAAGCTACAGGCTGTGAACCGGTTGCAGGAAGGTGGGATTAGAAAGGGCACCTTAGTGTCCTCAGACTGGCATGGACAAGATGGGCCAAATGGCCTCCTTCTGTGCTGTAACCTTTCTGTAGTTCTATGGATCTAGAACCAGAGGCACAGTCTCAGAATAAGGGATAGGCCATTTAAAGCTGAGATAAGGAGGTATTTCTTCACTCACAGGATGGTCAATCTTTGGAATTCTCTACACCAGTGTGCTGTGGAGGCTCAGTGATTGAGTATATTCAAGACAGAGGTCAATAGATTTCTATATATTAAACATGTTGAGGTTTATGGGAATACAGCAGGAAAATGGCAATGAAGTAGAAGATCAACCCTGGTCTAACTGAATGGCAGAGTAGGCTTGAGGGAGCAAATGAGCTACTCCATCTCAAATTTCCTATGTTCCTATAATTGCTGAGGAGGAAGGAGCTTCTCTTTTTAGAGAAGAGAAGACGGCCAAGGCAAATAGCCTGGGAGCAGCGATCACAGGAAGAGCAGATTAATACAAGGAGAATTGTAACTAGGACTTTGCAATGATACCACAGAAAATACAATAATTCGCCCAGGGCTCCGAAGGTAAGACTCCTACTTATTGTTCTCTTACTCTCTGCATTTTCCACCACACTTTCCTTCAGACTTTTCCCATCACAGCAAACACTTTAGTGAACCTCTTTCTGCTGCACTCTAAACCTGTTACTATGCTCCTAATTATTTCCCCATACTTTTCATTCATAAGCAACGATGTCCCATCCAGACTGTTAACTTAAAAATCTTTGAGAAAATCCATCACAATAAAATCCCTTTCTTCTTGCAGGACTAGCTGACATACGATACCCTGCCTACTCTGCCAGGGTTGATCAGGGAGCAGACAGGATCAAGAAAAGAGCCATGCATTCAACCATAGTCCACAGAGGCTGTAGGCATCTATCCCTACTGCAGTTCTGCACGCCACAGTCATTCCTCCCTTTGTCCAATATCTGATGTTGTCAACCTGCCTCGTCTTTCACAAACCTGGCCTGTTCTTTCTGGGTATTTACCCTTCTATTGATGCTGGCAACAGACTTCCACTCCACCTTTTTCCAGTGTCATATTTCCTCAATTTCCACTTCTTCATTCCAGCTAAAAGCCCATGAGATGCCAGAACTCCAATTTTCCTGCGGACAAATTAATTGACTCTTCTTTCTGTCCAGCTGATTCTAAGGACCCTTCGCCAGCATCACATTTCAAAAGGGCAATCTCCCTACAAATCTGCTGCTCATTGGAAGAGAAGCGCTAGAACCATGGGTAAGGCGGTGACTGGATTATCATAACTAACAGGACTAGAGGAGATGCTGAACAGGATATTTCGCCATACTTTTCACTGAAATTTCTCCCCTGCTCTGCATTTAAAAGTGCTGCTGCCTCACACTCCCATTCATCTGTGTCTTCATACTTACCACTAATTGTTAACCCTTGTCCCTTTCTTGTCTTTCCAGGTCTGTTGCGGTAGAGAAAGAGGATAGCCCTCCAGAGGACATAGCACAGCTGCAATGACATTACCCTTACAGACACGAGCTAATAAAATGGCACATTCCACTGCCAATGGTGGCTCATTGGTAGCATATCTTGTCTGTGCATCATTTTGGTTATGGATTTGATCATGTGATCTAGAATTATACTTTGCTGCGGAAGGAATGCAGCATTATCAAAGTTGTTGGGCAGGATTCTCTGACGGCGGGATCCTCCGACCTACCGGCAGCGCATCCATGCCCGCGCATTTCCTGAGGGCATGGGATGGCCCACAATGGGAAACCTTATTGGCCGGCTGTGGGAACAGAGAATCCCCCTGCCTGTGAAGGCACCCTGTGCAGGAAAACAGGGCTGGTGGGACGGAGAATTCCGCCCGCTATCTTTCAAATAAGGGGAGGGAGTTTCTATTCATGCTCGCAGTTGGGATCGTCCGGACCCGACAAAAGTCAATGGACTTTGGCTAGCCCGCTGCTTCCCCTGAAACGAGTCCCACCATGGTAGGGATGGAAAATCCCAGCCAAGGTGTTAACCTGAGGTCCCATCTTCCCTTTCATCTTGACGTAAAAGGATCCCTTGGTACTATGTGAAAACAATATTGAAGGCTCTCCCAGTATTCTGGTTAACAATTATCAACACCAAAACAAAAAAGGCTTGGGCTAGTTTCTCAATTTGAAAGACATATCAGAGACCCCCCTCCATATCAGAGTTCCCCATCAGAGACCCCCCCCCCCCCAACCAAATCAGTTACCCCTTCCTGAGAGCTAAAGGACAGTTCAGGCAGAAACAGTGAAAAGTCTTTGTTTTTTCACTCACCTGTCCCTTGCACCTGCTGCCTCAGATGGTGTAGAAAGCAGCAGCTGTTACTTCAATGTTTATATGAGGTAAGTGCTTTCACTTCCTATTTTTCTCAGCCGAAAGCACTTAACTGCTTTTGATGTGGACAGGAGCTGTCAATCATAGCTATATGCTTATAAACATGGAGCTTAAGTTCAAAGCAGAGTACTCGAGATGTATTCAAGCATCGCTTGGTACAATGTGAAGAAAAAGTGACAGGGGTCTCTGATAGGGGGAGTTTCTGATATCGGAGGGTCGCTGATATGGGCGGGGTCTCTGACATGGGAGTTCTCTCATGGGAGGTATCCGATATGGGGAGGTCTGGTAGAAGTCTCTGATATTGGCTGTCTCTGATATGGGGGGTCTGTGATATGGGGGTCTCTGTTAAGAGGGTCTGGAGGTAGGGTGGGCAGGATTTGCGTTGTGGGGAAGGAGACCGATAGACACGAGATTCTCCGCCGCATCGGGAACTCTGCTGCCGGCAGCGAGCACCAGAGAATCCCTGGCCTGGTCTCTTATATCATTGCTCTTGTTTAAATTCTTGCCATGTTCAAATTGGCTGCTATGGATGTCAATGAAACAACAGCAACTTTTCTTCATAAGTTATTTAGTGGCGACTTCCGGGTGCGGTGATGACCAGCTAAGTCGCACGTTTCGGCAGCTCCCGGTGGAACGGACTTTTGGGCTCTTAATAGGAGCCCCATCGGCAATTTTAACGGCAAATAACACTGTGCGGTAATCCAGAAGGGAATCCCCCCTGGACACGGATGGAAAATAGAGAGGAAAGTAGCCGGATTGCGGTGGATCCTCAAGAGCAGCAGCCAGGAAGGCAGGCACAAAGCAAGATGGCGTCGGAAGGAGGCAGTTTAATATGGGGCCCTGACCAACAAGAGTTCCTGCGGCGTTGCGTAGATGAACTCAAAAAGGAGATGAAGAAGGAGCTGTTGGCCCCGATATTACAAGCGATTGAGGGGCTAAAGGAGGAGCAAAAGACCCAGGAACAGGAGCTTCGGGTCGTGAAGGCAAAGGCTGCTGAGAATGAGGACGACATACAGGGCCTGGTGGTGAAAACGGAGATCCACGAGGCACAACACAAAAGATGTGTGGAAAGGCTGGAGGTGCTGGAGAACAATGCGAGGAGGAAGAACTTAAGGATTCTTGGTCTTCCCGAAGGTGCAGAAGGGACGGACGTCGGGGCATATGTGAGCACGATGCTGCATTCGTTAATGGGATTAGAGGCCCCGACGGGTCCGCTGGAGGTGGAGGGTGCCTATCGGGTTATGGCGCGAAGACCGAGGGCTGGAGAAATTCCTCGAGCAATAGTTGTGAGATTTCTCCGATACAAGGACAGAGAGATGGTCCTCAGATGGGCCAAGAAAACTCGGAACAGTAGGTGGGAGAATGCGGTGATCCGCGTGTATCAAGATTGGAGTGCGGAGGTGACGAGAAGGAGGGCAAGCTTTAATCGGGCCAAGGCGGTGTTGCATAAAAGGAAGGTCAAATTCGGAATGTTGCAACCGGCAAGACTGTGGGTCACACATCTAGGGAAACACCACTATTTCGAAACGGCAGACGAGGCGTGGACATTTATTGTCGAGGAGAAGCTGGAGTGAGCGGGCCAGAAAAAGAACGTTTGGGACAAAAGTGGGGGGGTGAATTTGTGGGATGAAGGGTGGAAAAGGGGGAAGAGAGGACTTCCCAGATTGTTAAACCTGCGACCCTGTAACTTCTCTCTCTTCCCTATGTCGTGGGGGAGGGGGTGAGGGAGGATGAGGAGCTGTGGGCGCCGGCCATTGGGGGCGGGGCCAAAAGGAGAAGCGCGGGCTTTGTTCCCGCGCTATGGTAATCATGGCGGGAACAGGGAAGCAGGAAGGAGGGGCCTCGCACAGTGTGAGCCGAGGTCACGGGGGGAAGCCGAGGTCGGCCAGAGTTTGCTGACTTCTGGGAGCAACATGGTGGCTGCAATTACGCTAGCTTGGGATCTAGCGGGGGGGGGGGGTTAACTGGGTTGTTGCTGCTGGGGAGAAGGGGGAGCTGGTATGGGAGGGGGGGGGTCGGGGCAGGGGGGCGCCGCCTGGGGGATACTCTACGTGGGAACCGGGTGAGGAGCTGGATTGAAAAAGGAAATGGCTAGTCGTCAAGGGTGGGGGGGAGGGGGTAAAGAGCCCCCCAACCCGGTTGATCACGTGGAATGTGAGAGGGCTGAACGGGCCGATTAAGAGGGCACGGGTACTCGCACACCTAAAGAAACTTAAGGCAGATGTGGTTATGCTTCAGGAGACGCATCTGAAGCTGACAGACCAGGTTAGACTTCGCAAAGGATGGGTGGGGCAGGTGTTTCATTCGGGGCTAGATGCAAAAAACAGGGGGGTGGCCATACTAGTGGGGAAGCGGGTAATGTTTGAGGCAAAGACTATAGTGGCGGATAGTGGGGGCAGATACGTGATGGTGAGTGGCAAACTGCAAGGGGAGGCGGTGGTATTAGTGAACGTGTATGCCCCGAACTGGGATGATGCCAATTTTATGAGGCGGATGTTAGGACGAATCCCGGACCTAGAAGTGGGGAAGTTGGTAATGGGTGGAGACTTTAATACGGTGCTGGACCCAGGGCTGGACAGATCGAGGTCCAGGACCGGAAGGAGGCCGGCTGCAGCTAGGGTGCTTAAGGATTTTATGGTGCAGATGGGAGGAGTAGATCCCCGGAGATTTAGTAGACCTAGGAGTAAGGAGTTTTCGTTTTTCTCCTATGTACATAAAGTATTTTCACGAATAGATTTTTTTGTTTTGGGAAGGGCACTGATCCCAAAGGTGACGGGGACGGAGTACACGGCTATAGCCATCTCGGATCATGCTCCACACTGGGTGGACCTGGAGATAGGGGAAGAAAAACAACAGCTTCCACCCTGGAGAATGGACATGGGATTATTGGCAGATGAGGGTGTGTGTTTAAGGGTGAGGGGGTGTATTGAAAGGTACTTGGAAATTAATGATAATGGGGAGGTACAGGTGGGAGTGATCTGGGAGACACTGAAGGCAGTGGTTAGAGGGGAGCTGATATCTATTAGGGCACATAAAGGAAAGCAGGAGGGTAGGGAAAGGGAGCGGTTGTTGAAATAACTGCTGAGGGTGGACAGACAATACGCGGAGGCACCGGAGGAGGGATTATACAGGGAAAGGCAAAGGCTACACGTAGAATTTGACTTGTTGACTACGGGTAAGGCAGAGGCACAATGGAGGAAGGCACAGGGTGTACAGTACGAATATGGGGAGAAGGCGAGTAGGTTGTTGGCCCACCAACTGAGGAAAAGGGGAGCAGCGAGGGAGATAGGGGGGGTGAAAGATGAGGAGGGAGAGATGGAGCGGGGAGTGGAGAGAGTGAATGGAGTGTTCAAGGCATTTTATGAAAGATTATATGAAGCGCAGCCCCCGGACGGGAAGGAGAGAATGATGTGCTTTCTGGATCAGCTGGAATTCCTAAGGTGGAGGAACAGGAGAGAGTGGGGCTGGGAGCACAGATTGAGACGGAGGAAGTAGTGAAAGGGATTGGAAGCATGCAGGCGGGGAAGGCCCCGGGACCAGACGGATTCCCAGTTGAATTCTACAAGAAATATTTGGACTTGCTGGCCCCGCTACTGATGAGAACCTTTAATGAGGCGAGGGAAAGGGGGCAGCTGCCCCCGACTATGTCAGAGGCAACGATATTGCTCCTCCTAAAGAAGGATACAGGTCCATTTCCCTCCTGAATGTGGATGCTAAGATTCTGGCCAAGGTAATGGCAATGAGGATAGAGGATTGTGTCCCGGGGGTGGTCCATGAGGACCAAACTGGGTTTGTGAAGGGGAGACAGCTAAATACAAATATACGGAGGCTGCTAGGGGTAATGATGATGCCCCCACCAGAGGGGGAAGCGGAGATAGTGGTGGCGATGGATGCCGAGAAAGCATTTGATAGAGTGGAGTGGGATTATTTGTGGGAGGTGTTGAGGAGATTTGGCTTTGGGGACGGGTATATCAGGTGGGTACAGTTGCTGTATAGGGCCCCGATGGCGAGCGTGGTCACGAATGGACGGGGGTCTGACTATTTTCGGCTCCATAGAGGGACGAGGCAGGGATGCCCTCTGTCCCCGTTATTGTTTGCATAGGCGATTGAACCCCTGGCCATGGCACTGAGGGGTTCCAGGAAGTGGAGGGGAGTACTTAGGGGGGAAGAAGAACCCCGAGTATCTCTGTATGCGGATGATTTGTTGCTATATGTGGCGGACCCGGCGGAGGGGATGCCAGAGATAATGCGGACACTTGGGGAGTTTGGGGATTTTTCAGGGTATAAACTGAACATGGGGAAAAGTGAGCTATTTGTGGTGCATCCGGGGGAGCAGAGCAGAGAGATAGAGGATTTACCGTTGAGGAAGGTAACAAGGGACTTCCAGTACCTGGGGATCCAGATAGCCAAGAATTGGGGTACATTACATAGGCTTAATTTAACGCGGTTGGTGGAACAGATGGAGGAGGATTTCAAGAGATGGGACATGGTGTCCCTGTCATTGGCAGGTAGGGTGCAGGCGGTTAAAATGGTGGTCCTCCCGAGATTCCTTTTTGTGTTCCAGTGCCTCCCGGTGGTGATCACGAAGGCTTTTTTCAAAAGAATTGAGAAGAGCATTATGAGTTTTGTGTGGGCTGGGAAGACCCCGAGAGTGAAGCGGGGATTCTTGCAGCGTAGTAGGGACAGGGGGGGCTGGCACTACCGAGCCTAAGTGAGTACTACTGGGCCGCTAATGTTTCAATGTTGTGTAAGTGGATGGGAGAAGGGGAGGGAGCAGCGTGGAAGAGATTGGAGAGGGCGTCCTGCAGGGGGACTAGCCTGCAAGCAATGGCGACGGCGCTGTTGCCGTTCTCACCAAAGAAATACACCACAAGCCCGGTGGTGGTGGCTACATTGAGAATTTGGGGGCAGTGGAGACGGCATAGGGGAGGGACGGGAGCTTCGGTACGGTCCCCGATAAGAAACAATCATAGGTTCATTCCGGGGAGAATGGATGGGGGATTTGGAGCATGGCAAAGAGCTGGGGTAGTATAATTAAGAGATCTATTTGTAGATGGGACGTTTGCGAGTCTGGGAGCGCTGACGGAGAAATATGGGTTGCCCCAAGGGAATGCATTTCGGTATATGCAATTGAGGGCTTTTGCAAGGCAACAGGTGAGGGAATTCCCGCAGCTCCCGACGCAGGAAGTGCAGGATAGAGTGATCTCAGAGACATGGGTGGGGGACGGTAAGGTGGCGGACATATACAGGGAGATGAGGGACGAGGGGGAGATCATGGTAGATGAGCTGAAAGGGAAATGGGAAGAAGAACTGGGGGAGGAGATTGAGGAGGGGCTGTGGGCTGATGCCCTACGTAGGGTAAACTCATCGTCCTCGTGTGCCAGGCTAAGCCTGATACAATTTGAGGTGCTACACAGGGCGCATATGACTGGAGCACGGCTTAGTAAATTTTTGGGGGTAGAGGATAGGTGTGCGAGATGCTCGAGAGGCCCAGCGAATCACACCCACATGTGCTGGTCATGCCCGGCACTACAGGGGTTCTGGGTGGGGGTGGCAAAGGTGCTTTCGAAGGTGGTGGGGGTCCGGGTCGAACCAAGCTGGGGGTTGGCTATATTTGGGGTTGCAGAAGAGCCGGGAGTGCAGGAGGCGAGAGAGGCTGACGTGTTGGCCTTTGCGTCCCTTGTAGCCCGGCGCAGGATATTGTTAATAAGAACATAAGAGCAGGAGTAGGCCATCTGGCCCCTCGAGCCTGCTCCACCATTCAATGAGGTCATGGCTGATCTTTTGTGGACTCAGCTCCACTTTCCGGCCCGAACACCATAACCCTTAATCCCTTTATTCATCAAAAAACTATCTATCTTTATCTTAAAAACATTTAATGAAGGAGCCTCTACTGCTTCACTGGGCAAGGAATTCCATAGATTCACAACCCTTTGGGTGAAGAAGTTCCTCCTAAACTCAGTCCTAAATCTACTTCCCCTTATTTTGAGGCTATGCCCCCTAGTTCTGCCTTTACCCGCCAGTGGAAACAACCTGCCCGCATCTATCCTATCTATTCCCTTCATAATCTTATATGTTTCTATAAGATCCCCCCTCATCCTTCTAAATTCCAATGAGTACAGTCCCAGTCTACTCAACCTCTCCTCGTAATCCAACCCCTTCAGCTCTGGGATTAACCGAGTGAATCTCCTCTGCACACCCTCCAGTGCCAGTACGTCCTTTCTCAAGTAAGGAGACCAAAACTGAACACAATACTCCAGGTGTGGCCTCACTAACACCTTATACAATTGCAGCATAACCTCCCTAGTCTTAAACTCCATCCCTCTAGCAATGAAGGACAAAATTCCATTTGCCTTCTTAATCACCTGTTGCACCTGAAAACCAACTTTCTGCGACTCATGCACTAGCACACCCAGGTCTCTCTGCACAGCAGCATGTTTTAATATTTTATCATTTAAATAATAATCCCTTTTGCTGTTATTCCTACCAAAATGGATAATGTGGAAGGAAGC
Organism: Scyliorhinus torazame; assembly: GCF_047496885.1. Classification (NCBI taxonomy): domain Eukaryota; kingdom Metazoa; phylum Chordata; class Chondrichthyes; order Carcharhiniformes; family Scyliorhinidae; genus Scyliorhinus; species Scyliorhinus torazame. The sequence goes on from NC_092711.1 coordinate 265,274,820, forward strand.
CAAACCCCCAGGGGTGGAGACCTGGATAAACGATATGGCAGGGTTCATAAAGTTAGAACGGATTAAGTTCATGTTAAGGAGTTCGGCTCAGGGGTTCACCAGGCGGTGGCAACCGTTCGTCGACTACCTCACAGAAAGATAGAGGGAATGGAAAAGAAGTAGATAACAGCAGCAACCCAGGGGGGAGGGGGGCGGGGGAGGAATCGGACGGACTCTCAGGGATGTTATTGTATATGTATAGGTATTTGGTATATGTAATTGTATATTGGATTGTTGGATTGTATAAAAAAAAATGGAAAAAAAAAAGAAGTTATTTAGTGGCGATAAAGTTTGTTTCAGGTTGTGATGAGAAGGTGAAAGGCAGAATATAAGTGCATGTTCTTTCTTTCATGTCTCCTTGCTAGCTTCCCGAATTACACTCTGTTGGAACACCAATCCATACCTAAGAGGGAAGACAAGTTTGATTGTGGTAACTTGTGTTTGGTCTTTTATACCTTGCAAAGGACTTCACCAAACATCTAAACTTGACCAAACCACGATCTTTATTGAATCACATGTGGTAAGATAGTGATCTGTTACAGAGCAAGTTATCATGGAGTTTGTATGTACTCCTCTGGAACTACACCTAGTATGACTATTCACCTGTATGTCTTACTACCATTTCCTACAACCATCTGCCAATGGCCAGATGTGTCTCCACTTATATAGGAGTTCCTGGTCACATGGCCACCGTCTTGAGACCACATGGTGTATCTGCATCGCCACCTACTGGTTGGAGGTCGCACACCATCCATCTATGATATTGCTTACAGGCATATCACCACAGAGGATGGCAATAACTACGGATTGTGGTGACTTGATTGCCTCCACTCAGTGGCCGAAGAGTTCCTTCCAGAGTTGCAGTGTGATTTTTGCCCATCCAGAGACACCACAGGCACGATCCTCATTGCGTGGCAAATCCAAAAAGAATGTAAGGACCAACAAGAACCACTCTACATGGCCTTTGATTCTGTCAACTGAACGATTTTGGAGTATCTTGCTCAAATTTGGCTGCCTTCATAAATTTGTCGCCAGCCTTTGCCTATTCCATCATCCTTACCAATGGAACCACCACAGATCCTGTCTCAATGAAGACCAAACAAGGCTTGGTCATTTCACCAATTCTCTTCTCTGTTTTTCTTGCTGCCATACCCACACCTCGCATCCAGAAAATTACTCAAACATGGAAATAATTGACAAACAGGGAACTCTTCAACTTCTGCCACCTTCAATCATAATCTAAGACCAATCGAACTTCAGCCATCGAGCTCCAGAAGGCAGATGACACTTTTGTGTGCACTCACTCAGAAACTGAGCTCCAGGTCATTTTTAACTCCTTCTCAGAACCATATGAGAAAATGGAATTTTAATAAACAACTGGAAAACGAAAGTCCTCTTCCAACCAGCTCCCACAGCACAACACATCCTGCCGGCGATTAAGATCAACCATGAGATCGAGGAAAATGTGGACCATCTGACATATCTTTAGAGCCTCCTCTTGATGACTTAGATGATGGCATTCATCATCATCCCCAATGTGCCTGCCCTGGCTTCAGCTGACTGAACTAAAGAGTATTTGAGGACCAGGATCTCAAACCTGAGACTAAATTCATGGCTTACTTGGCAAGCAATGATCTCTGCCCTGCCACCTGCTTTGGGACTGGGGGAAACTATAGCAGGTACCTCAAAGTACTGGAGATATATCGCAGCAGTGACTTCGCAAAATACTCCAAATCCGCTGGCAAGAAAGGCAGTCCAATAGCAGTGTTCTCTACCAAACCAACATGCGCAACATTGAGGCTCTAATCACTCAAAATCACTACCACTGGCAGGACATCATGAATCATATGCTGGACATCAGACTCCGAAGGCAGCTGATCTACTAGGAACGGCGCACCAGGATACTCCCAGGAGGACAGTGGAAATGCTTTCGGGGTATCCTCAGAGCAACCCTGAAGAGGTAAAACATACCTGCTGCTTTAGTGTGGGAAGGCATCAAATACATTGGCTGACTTCACGAGGAAGACGCAGAGATGAAGTCAACGCATCAGAGAGCGAGCACAAATTCCTAAACTCAACTACCTGACCCTTCAAGCATAACCTGTTGTGCATTTGGCAAAGTCTGCAGATCAGTCATCTCAGAAGCGATCACACAGAAGTGGAAGCAGAGCAGGTCATCCTCAATCCTGAGGGACTACTTAAGAAGCCAACTGATCCAAAACTCTATCATCCAAATGATGGCCTATACGATATGGCAACATCACCGTTTTTATCAACCTTCGATGTCCCACCTCCTGTCTCCCAGGACATTAATTTCAAAATGCTCATCATCGTTTACAAATCCTTTTATGACCTCATCCAATCTTACTTCAGAAAGCTCCTTTAGCCTATATTACTGCTGAAGTAATGTGATCAGGTGTCTCGTCCACCCCCCTCCATTTGCTTGTCCTCCATTCTCTTTCTCGCTGAATGCCACTTATGTTTCTGCCAGCTTTAAAACACTAACACACCCATCTTTAGGAGCCTCTTTCTGATCAGGCCGAATCCATTTCTCCTCTGTGAAAAGCCTAGAGATATTTTCTCAATCCATTACACACAAAAGCAAGCTCTTTTTATATTCAGCTTATAAAATGACATGCCATTATTTGCCTGTGAGTTATGTGACTATTCATCTGTCATACGGTTTGCATTTACATGGAACCTTTAATGCGGTGAAGTAAGACTGTCCTCTTATTTCTGATATCCTGACGAAAGTATTATCGTCTGTGTGTCACTTGTACATTTTCAATTTGAAGGGTTCCTGGAATGGCTACAAACAACAGCAATTAGCAGAAACTTACATCCGCATTATGTTGATACCTGTGCATGGCCAGTTTTGTGACCATCTCCCTTACAGTCTCTATGCTTTTGATATTTCTAGATTTCTTCAGCATTAAATAGCCCCAAATTTATTGTACATCTCCTTACTACACTTTATTTTTGACTTCATTTCTTTATATATCCATGCAACTCGTCCTTCTCTCCAACTCCTTTACTCCTGCTCAGGATAAGGGTTCAGTTTGCATCCCACTCATCCTGCAATTAAAATGTTCCTGTTGTGGATCTGCTGCTTTATCTGTCAATGTCTCCAATCGGTTCATCCAAGTTTAATTTCCTTTTTTCACTCCAAAGCTTATAGTCTTTTCAGTTCAAAACCTTTTACTTTAATCTATTCTGACTGGAAATAAATAATTTACATTTATATAAAGCTTTTTGCAAATTAATTATTTTTGAAGTTTCTCCACTATGGAGGCAAATGTGCCAGTCAATATGCGCATGTGAAGGTCCCAAAAGGACCAAGGAGATAATTGGCCAGTTCATCTGCTTCAGTAGTGCTGATTGAATGCTAAATGCTGGACAGGACATTAGGCACATAATGCCACAAGATTCTTTAACATCACCTTGGATAGGATGAAAGAGTTTTGCTTAAGCATCTTGGGTTAGAGTTCCATTAGTTTGAGCAATTAGCACAAAACAGCTGAAATTGACTGACACCAGCACATAGGATCAGGGAATTTTAAACATAAGTTACAGCTAACCTGAAGCCAGATTCATACTCACGGATCTAATTATTGAAGATAGAAAGTTACAGCTAATTGCAGCTATTCAAGGAGGCTCTGGAAATTAAGTTTTAGCAGACAGGAACCCTGGCCCTCAAAGCACACCATTCGAAGGGGCACGTGAGAATGGATATGAACTCCTAGAGGTACTAGCAAGCATGTTTCAAAGGTTTTTAGATATTTAATTAATTAAGGAACTGACTAGTTTGTTTTTAAAAAAAATATGTTTATTAAGAATTTTTTAACAAAATTTTCAACCATACAAACATGTGAGCTAGACTCAAGCAACAAAAATAAGAAAGAAAAGCACAGCAGATGGGGCAACAGAGAGGGAGAGTGTTCTAATGTTTTCTGATGCAGCCTGGGGGCATGCATGAAATAGGTGGAAGAAAGTTATGTTGCTGAAGCCAGAGCTCGCCCTCAAAGCACACCTTTTGAAGGTATTGGCAGCATTAAACCATGGACATCAACTCCGAGTCTGAACTTGCAGACCTAACTGCAGAGCCGCAAGAATTCAATAACCTCATGTAGATCATTGAGGTCAGTTTATACATCGTCACATGACAGCTCCAATTGATTGCTGCACGATTATTCAATGTTGCTAATTGCAGCCACCCCATTACTAGTACCATGCTGCCAGGCTCTCAACTACATCTTGCAACTTCCAAATAGATCCAGCTATTCAACTATGGCAGGCACATCACACGCTGCAACACATTGACTGACATTCTTTTCTCTCTCCACTAGGGCAAGGTTACTCACAAGAACAAGGAGCAGTAGAGAACTGGCAGTGGCAGGCATTCTTGCATTGACTGAGCCCTCCGGAGGAGATGGTGATGCACATCATCAGGCTCACTGTCATTCAGGCCATTGTATCTGGTGTTGCTGAGAACATTCAGGATGACGATCTGTTTTGGCCACATTCAACTGCTCAAGCCTCACCTCACCCTCATCCTGTATCTGGCATGAAGTGAAAGCTGCAGATGGTGCGATCGTGGACCTCTTGCTTTTCATTCCACCCCACTTCCCTCACTCCAACCCTCATCTTCTGCATTTGTGCTTTCAGGTACCCAAGAACGACCCTATGGACAGCTACTGCAGCCTCATAATGAAAGGTGAGAGCTATACACGATATCCAATGAAGAAGCACATCTACAACCATCAGCTCAGATACGGAGTTCAATTTTAAGCCATTCAAAACCCACCCACTTGCACAATGCTCAAATCCAGTCCTTTGGCACAGCGCAAATTTTGGAGTCTGTGGTTTAGAGTCTGGATCAGCACATGGGTGAGTCACTGGGCATGAGTGACCTGTCACTAGGCCAGGGGAACAATAGTTATATGTCTGCTCACCGGAGGCTGAGGTTCCAGAAGAATTCTCCTACAAATGATTCAGATGTAGATTTTAATGGGACTGTGTACAAGAGAATACTAATTGACATACACACCCAAATGCTTGGTGGATTTCCAAGTTGTCACTATGAAAGAGCACAGAGAACTCCAGCTCCAATTGGCACAGGGATTTCTGGCATGAAAATATTGGTCAACTCTATGACAGCACTTGCAAACCATGTCTCAGATTCCATTGTAACGCAGACAGAACTCAAGGCTTCAGTGTAAGTTTAGACTGACATCCTGAGAGCCATGCTTGGTGCCATGCAGGCTCAGACTGTTTCCACTCTGGATGCAGAACTCAGTGGTCAAAGGATGCTTCAACAGCTCACCAGATTGATGAGGCTTCACCGCAGAGGAGTGCCAGTGTCTCCATGGAGCATGGGCCTACTATCATCTCACATGATGACAGCTTTCATGTTCCCAGCACTGCCACTCCAGTGGTGCCCTTGCAATTCGGTGTTTCAGCCAGCCTGCTCATAAAACTGCTGCCCACACCAAAGTAGGGCAGTTTGGAGCCAGACCCATAAGGTCCGCATTTGCACAAGGTCATCCTCCAAGATCATCTCCAGTCTCACCAGCTGAAAGCAGCCATACTGCTTCACAGCACAGGCACAGGCAAAAACATCCATAAGGCAGGCACTAAAAGACTACACAAGCATTAACATTCAGCTTTCTGTCTATTATTAGAAATGTTGGTTGAACTTTTGTTGTTGGTGAATTTGATTCAGGATATTGACCAAGGAAATGCAGTAATGGTGAGGAGCAAATGAATGGAAAGGTGGAAGTTGTAGATCAACAGTAATGTGGGGATGGATCTCAGGGGAAATGGAGTCTGGGAAAGATGACCTTCATGATATATGTGCATAAATTGTTGAAGGTGACAGAGCAGGTCGGCAAAGTGCTTGATAAGGCGTGGTTTGCACATTCTCCCCATGTTTGCGTGGGTTTCGTCCCCACAACCCATAAGATGTGCAGGGTAGGTGGATTGGCCACGCTAAATTGCCCTTTAATTGGTAAAAACGAATTGGGCACTTTAAAATGTATTTTTTTTAAAAAGCGCTGATGAGGCAAAGGATATCCTGTGGTTTAAATGTGGAGAAATAGAGTACAAATGCAAGGGGGTTATGCGGAATGTTTATAACGACTGGTTTGACCGTCACTGGAGTATCCTGTCCAATTCTGCGCACCATACTTTAGGAATGATTTGTAGACATTAGAGAAGGTGCAGGAAAGGATTACAAGAATTGTTGCAGAGATAAGGGACTTTGGTGCAAAAATTAGAGAAGCTGGGCTGTTCTCCTTAAAGAGAACGTCGAGAGAACTGATCGAGGTGTTCATAATCATATAGAACATACAATGCAGAAGGAGGCCATTCGACCCATCGAGTCTGCACCGACCCACTTAAGCCCTCACTTCCACCCTATCCCCATAACCCAATAACCCCTCCTAACCTTTTGGGACACTAAGGGCAATTTAGCATGGCCAATCCACCTAACCTGCACGCCTTTGGACTGTGGAAGGAAACCGGAGCACCTGGAGGAAACCCACACAGACACGGGGAGAACGTGCAGACTCCGCACAGACAGTGACTCAGTGGGTAATCGAACCTGGGACCCTGGCGCTGTGAAGCCACAGTGCTAATCACTGTGTAACCAATCATGAAGGGTCTAGACAAAGTAGGTAGAGAGAATCCATACCCATTAGTGAAAGGATCAAGAGCAAAGGACACAGATTTAAGTGAATGACAAACCAACCAAAGAAAAAACTTGTTTGTCCAGTAAGTGGGTAGGGTATGGAATGCACTGCCTAAGATTGTGACAGAGTGAGATTCAACCATGACTTTCAAAAGACAATGGGTAATTATCAGAAGTGAACAAATTTGCACGGCTTCCGGGTAAGGACAGCATGTGGAACTAGTAGAGTTGCTCTTGCAGAGTGCAGGCATGAATATGACAGGTTGAATGGCCTCCTTCTGTGCAGTAATCATTCTATGATTGAAGATAGCAAGGTTATGAAAGAAGTAGTGGGCTACCACAAACTTGGAGACAGACTGTGATTAGCAGAGCTCTCCCCCGAGTGGTCCAGTCAGCAAAACCAGTGCTACAGCATGCTAATCGGTTGCTCCATGACATTCCTAGTGGCTACATGGCTCTCACTATAGGTGCAGTCTCCATGGTCTGCTGGTGGAGGAGAGTCATTAGTTAGGTCTGGGTTGAAGGTGTGGAGCTGTCACCCAGTGGACAACCCCTGGTCCTTCACAAAAGGCCTCTCTTATGAAGGATGAATGTCGTGGTTGCTATCAGGATGCTGAGCATTTACCAATAGGAAATTAATAGAGTGGAAGCAGTTATGGGAATCCCACCAGCCTTACAATTATCATGTTTTCTCCTCCTTTTCTCTCTAGTCAGTGAAAAAGCAATGAAGTTCCCTCTCCTTCTATAGAGATGTGTCGGTGGGGGAGGGGATGTCGAACAGCAAGGGGGGTTCAGACATCGGGAAGGAATGTTGGACATAGTGGAGAGGAGTCGGACATTGGGGAGTGGAGTCAGACATGGAGGGTCGGCATGGGTCAAGGGAAGTAGTCGTGTTTGGAGAGAGGGTGGTTGGAGGGGATGAAGTTGTTTAGATCGGGGAAGTGGTCAGGTTTGTGAGGGGGTTATGTGTGTTCGGGTCAGGATTCAAATCGAGTTGAGGGGTAGGGGATCCAATGCATATAGAGGGGTGAGGATTCCCCTGGGGTTTGGGAATGTGGGAGGTGTTAAAATAGTTTCACTGAAGGTAGAAGTGCTTTTATTTCTTCTAACTCTTTCAGATTAACTCTTAGCGTATCACTGGCTGAATCATCGAAGTTAACGATTTAAATTACTTTGTCAGATACTTCCCAACGCAGTAAAATTGCCCAGGGAAAGTTAACATTTCTGGACCATTCCCAGGTAAACCTTTACCTTGGAACCTCCGAGGGGGATTCTCCAGCACATCTTCAGGATAACCCCCAAATCTGACGCTGGGGAGCCAGGAGGTTACAGGTCAATAACATACAAAATAGATTTCAACCTATGAATCCATTACCATTTTGACAATCGTCATTAGAATTGTCCCAAGTTATTGTTGGATAGGGGAAGTCACCCATTATTACAATTTTATTCATTCCAAAAATGGTTTTGATTTATCTATATATGCCTTCCACTATTTTGAAATGAGAGAAGAGTTCACAGATTACATTCTGAAAGGGTAAAACGTCAATGATCTTACACTGAAAGAGTGAACGGCTCTCCGATGTCAATGCTGACATTTGAATTTGAACTGGTCACTGATACTGTTCTTATTTGGAAGGACCGTTTGATTCTAATTTATGGTGATGTGCATTTCCACAGAGGATACAACACAGCCTGGGCTTTAATCAGCTCATACTGATTTCCAAACGTAATCAGTCCACACTGACCCCACTGATGTATTTGGCTCGCAGACCCACATCTTTAATGAGCTCATACTAACCTGTTTTTTTTTAAATCAGCCGACAATGATCCAGTATTTTAATTAGTCCACTTTGCTCTTTTAAACAGTTCATGCATTGATTAGCCAACACTATCAATGGTGCTGTAATCAATCCACACGAACCCTGCTCCTTTAATTAGTCAATGCTGCAGCAGTTTTCACAAGGTATCACCAGTCACTGAAACTTGTAGGCAAAGTGATGTATTTTTATACCCAATGCGAAAAAAAAATAATGATGGATAGTGTGATTAAAATGGAAACATTTATAACACTGTGCTAATCAATATCTCTTGGATAAATGCATCTTTACATGGGATGTTATGGTACTCTGGCAATATTGGAGGGACTAGAGTTTTCCAAAGTTTTAGCTGGGGTTTCAGGTCTCCCACAATTAAAGTGTAACCAGGGCTACAGCAGTGCTAGGGAGGTTTGCATGAATTACCTTACTGGCCAGGATCCTAGGGAGGGTATTCAAGGCTGGCAGCATCAAAGTAGCACTGCCTCAGAACCTGTATACACTAGTGTTCAGGTCATCAGGATCTTGTGGCCTGGGAGAATGGGAGCTATAGGATCTGGCATCATTGCAACCCATCTTCACAGCTAACAGACTGAGCTGCACCTGACCTAAGAGTGCTTTATGATGATACTAATGATCAAAATTGCTCCATCCGAATTACTCTTATTTTCTATTGTTGGTGGCAATTCACGTAATTTCCTGAAAAGCCCGACCACAAATGTCCGAATCTGAAAACAGCAAGTGGAAATCGATAGAAGCAATCAGGACCTGAAGAAAGGGCGACATGTATGTAGTACATAATAATAACTGTTATTCTTAAAATTTAGAATGTAAATTAATGCCCAAGCAGAAAATTGCATCCTCTGTATTTGTGCATGATGGAAGAGCTATGTTAATGAGCTAAGTGAAGTTCTGGCTGATGTAACTCAAGAGTGCCGCAAATCAATGAGGAATTTGTGCATAGCGATGTTTCGACATAAAACCATCATAAACAAAAGGGGCGGGATTCTCTGTCCCACTGCATCTGTTTTCTGGGGCGAAATTCTCCGGAAACGGCGCGATGTCCGCCGACAGGCGCCCAAAATGGCGCCAATCAGACGGGCATCACGCCGCCCCAAAGGTGCGGAATGCTCCGCATCTTTGGGGGCCGAGCCCCAACATTGAGGGGCTAGGCCGACGCCGGAGGAATCTCCGCCCCACCAGCTGGCGGAAACGGCCTTTGTTGCCCCACCAGCTGGCGCGGAAATAACATCTCCGGGCGGCGCATGCGCGGGAGCGTCAGCGGCCGCTGACAGTTTCCCACACATGCGCAGTGGAGGGAGTCTCTTCCACCTCCGCCATGGTGGAGACCGTGGCGGAGGCGGAAGGGAAAGATTGCCCCCACGGCACAGGCCCGCCCGCGGATCGGTGGGCCCCGATCGCGGGCCAGGCCACCGTGGGGGCACCCCCGGGGTCAGATCGCCCCGCGCCCCCCCCGGGACCCCGGATCCCGCCCACGCCGCCTTGTCCCGCCAGTAAGGTAGGTGATTTAATTTACGCCGGCGGGACAGGCAATTTATCGGCGGGTCTTCGGCACATCTGGGCCGGAGAATCAAGCGGGGGCCCGCCAACCGGCGCGGCGCGATTCCCGCCCCCGCCGAATATCCGGTGCTGGAGACTTCGGCAACCGGCGGGGGCGGGATTCACGCCAGCCCCCGGCGATTCTCCGACCCGGTGGGGGGGTCGGAGAATGTCGCCCCTGGTGCGGCGCTCCCCCGCTGGCAGCGAGATTCTCCGACCCGGCAGCCGGCCAATGGGGTTTCCCATTGTGGTCACCCCACCGTCTGGAAATCCGCGGATGTGAGTGCGCTGTCGGCAAAAAGGAGGATCCCGCCGATGGAGAATTCAGCCAAAAGTCTTTGCAAAGTTTCTAGGAAAATAAACAGCACAGTGCAGTATTGCTGAAACTTTCCAGGAAGTTTCAGAGTCTACCTAAAATGGGAAATATCCCACGATCCTATACTAGAATTCCTTATCTTGCTGAGCACATCAGTTTATTTAACATTAAAATGTATCTCCACAATAGCATTTAATGTACTTCAGGGGCGTCATTCTCCGCCGGCGGGAGTCTCCGTTCTGCCGGCGCCCGGGGGGTTTCCCGACGGCGTGGGGGTGCCCCACAATGGGAAACCCCATTGACCGGCCGGTGTTACGGAGACTCCCGCCGGCCGGTCGGCGCAGAAATGTGGCGGGGCGGGTAGGAGAATTTCGCCCCAGATTTCGGTAGCAATGTTTTTATCGGAGCTTGGGTGAGAAGCCTAAACTCTGACTGTGTGCAAGTTCCCACATCCATCTGATTAAGATTTCTGGCTACAGTTTCTAATATGTACTTGTGCGAGTTCCTAGAAATGTTTATAATCGATATCAAGATTGCTTTCTAAATCCCACTCATCATTCCGTTCTGGTACAAAAATGGCAAGATACTGAGGATGAAAACCTCAGGGTCAGGAAAAACAATTAAAACTTTCTAGAAATAAAATTCAAGGTAAAGTAGTAACGCCTTAAATGTTTGTGATACTTTTCCAAAGAAAAATAATATTGATTTCTATATTCAAGGGGGTATTTTCACTTGGCACATGAGACAAAAAAGTTTTTAAACAATGCTAACGTTTCAAAGTGGCATGTTTATGTTCTGCAATGTATCCTAAAAGCTAATGACAATACTTTATTTATGTCTACCTTCGGCACACAAAAACAATTATTCAAATAAATGGTGAGGAGCTTTGGAAGGATAATTCATATTCGGAGGGAGCTTCCGAATAAAGTCTGAATAATTTTGATAAATTAGCAAAATATTCTGCTTAAATATACACAGTTGTGATATTTGGTAAAAGAGGAAAGGATTAATTTTGCAACAATAGAAATAAAAGCAGAAAATGCTTGACATACTCAACAGGTTTGTCAGCATCTGTGGAGAGAGAAAGAGAGTTAATATTTCAGGTCAAGGACCTTTCTTCAGAATGGATGGAAGATAACAATATGATAGGTTTTGTGCCAGTAAAATGTGGGAAGAAGGAAGTACAAAATAAAAGTTCTGTGGTAGGGTAGAGGGCAGAAGAGATGTACTGATGAAAGATTTCATGATACAAAAGGAAGTGGAAATATTATAGGAATGACACAAAAAATGCTTATCCAGAGTGGGACTGCATTGCAGAATAATGAACAGCTGTGTCCAAAATTAAAAATACAAAACACAAATTTAAAACCGGCACTTGCAAAAAATAAAAACAAAAAATAAACTGGGGGACAGAGTTTACGGTCAGAAATTTACAAATTTATTGTTGAGTCCAGAAAGTTGTAAAGTGCCTAATCAAAAGATGAGGTGCTGCTCCTCAAACCTCCGTTGAGCATCTGTTGGAACACTGCAGCAGGCTGAGGAAACAGGTGCCATCCTGAGGATAAGGTGGAGAATTTAAATGACAGGCAACCGGAGGCTCAGGGTCATGTTTGCAGGTTGAATGTAGGTGCTCTGCAAACTGGATGGTGAGAAGAGAGGAAGTAAACAGGCAGGTGCTACATCTCCTGTTTCTACATGGGAAAGCGCTATGAGAAGGGATGAGGTGATTGGAGTAATTGATGTTTGTATCATGGAAAGAGCAGTCAAAATTCTGACTGGGAAGGTGAAGGTAAGTTTTGAGGTGACATCAAGCTGGAGGTGGCGGGAATAGCAGAGGATGGGTGTTTGGTCTCCCCAGTGTAGAGGAGATCACATTGGGAGTAGCGAACACAGTAAGCCAAATTGAAAGAAGGACATCTCAAAATAAACCACTGCTTCAATTGGAATCAATGCTTTTTTCTTCATTTGTGGGATGTGGGTGTCGCTGGCTGACTCAGAATACCTGGCCCATCCCTAATTGCCCTTGAAATGGATGATCCATTGATTGCAGAGGAAGGTGAAGATGAGAACCCTTTCACAGTCCTAGGAGGGGAAGGGGTGAGTTCAAAACTGGGAAACGGGTCAGATAGGATGGAGGGCCCTGTCGACCACAGTGGTGGTAAATCATGGGTTGAGAAAAGAGGAAAACATATCTGAAACACTATTGCATTATCAGAAGAGGTGAAACAGAAACAAGAAACCAGAGGAATAGAATGGAGTCCTTACCGGAAGCAGAGTGCGAGGAAGCATGAAGTGGCAGTGGACTTCATGCCGGCGGGAAATTCCAGTCCCACGCCAGTGCACAGGTTTCCCAACAATGAGGGATGCTGTCAATGGGAAATCCCGTGGACAACGGCGGGACTGGTAGATCCCACTGGCGAGCTGCGTCCATCACTGAAAAGCACGTGGCGGGGTGGTCGGTAAATCCTCTCCATAATAAATATTAGTCGATAGTCTGTTCCAAGAAATGGAGACAGAGAAGTTGAGGAAGGGAAGGGAAGAGTTGGAGGTGCACCACATGAAAGTGAGTGAAGGGTGGAAATTGGAAGCAATGTTGATCAGGTTTTGCAGTTCCAGATGAGAGCAGGAAATGGCATGAATACAGACATCAATGTGCCAGAAAAAGAGTTGTGGGAGCAGGCCCGAGTAGGAGCTTGAAGCTTTCCTCGTGCTTTTGCCTTAAATAAGCATATGCCAAACAAAGAAATAACTCCTATTTGTATAGCAACATTCATAGACTCAGGACATCTCAAAATGCTTTATAGCCAATGGACTAATTTTTAATTGTAGGCACAGTTGTAATGTAGAAAACGCGGCAGCCAGTTGTTCTACAAGCAACACTGCAGCAGATTACCAGATTGCCTGTTTGTAGCTGTTGTCTGAAAATCTAACTCAAGATCAGGGTGCCAATAGCTCACCTCTTTTACTGAAATGAATTTAAGGGCTCATTAGAAATGTAGCTTCTGCTGTAATACCATCTATTTTCACTGTTTCGAAAATATTAAACTGCTTACCTGACACCCAGTACTGGACTAGAAAATATTTTCCCCAATTAAATATTGGAAAGAGGGATACCATTGTTTTTAGTCTCCACTCCAAACTCTATTCCCTAGATACCAACAACATCCCTCTTCTAGTCTGATAACAACTTGGGTGTCACATTTGACTCCTTCCACCTCATATCCATGCCATCACTTAGACCACCTGTTACTACCACTGTAAAACGACCTGACTTCACAGTGTCAGCTCACCTACTGCTGGAACCCTCATTCACGTCTTTGTTACCTCTAGATTTGACTATTTCAATGCATTCCTGGCTGGTCTCCCACATTCAATTTGAGCCCATCCAATACTCTGTCACTCGTGTCTTAATGCACATCAAGTTCCGTTTATCTTTTACCCTGTGCTCACTGATTTACACTGGCTCCTGGTTGAGCACTTGTGAAAACATACTTTAAAAATTATTCTAAACACCCTCTGCTTACAGACAGTTGGTGAGAAGAAATAAAGGCAGTTAGTTTGCCTGTGAGTCTCCTGTCCATAACACTGAATAGCAAATAGTTTCAATGTGAATGTAAAGTCTATCTTCAACATTTCTAACAACAAAATGAACTGTACGAACTAAAACACCAATTGCAAGAAGAAAAATAAGAAGGTAATGTTAACAAGTTGCTGAGATATGGCAGCAGTGGAACCAAGGACAGAACACCATGGGTTTCACCTGGAATGGGAGGAACTGGCTAGTATCGCCTTGCGTTACAAAATGCCTCAAACACAGCAACATTGAACAAGGCAGTCTGAGGAAACTACCACCAAACTTTGAACCAACCATGAGCAACAACAGGTAAAGGCGAAGCCTGAAAGGACCACCCATTGAGGAGTACATGAGAATATCATGAAGAAAGTGCAGTCACAATGTGGATTTGGCAATTACGAGCTCTGGCGCTGTAATCTACAGGGTCATACATGCCCTGGTTTAATGGATGTCTGAATATTTGCATGACCTTGGGGGCTTATTGGTCTGGACTGACACTCTTGTGATTGTGTTTTTTATTTAATCGGCGTAAATAGAGATAATCTCTGTGTGAGATAAAGCGCCTCAGGTAAAACAGATTCAGGTCCACAAAGCCCACTCCAAAACCCACTATGGAAGGTGCCTGAAATGGAAAATTCCTACATAGTAATTGTGAAAATACCACTGAGCAGACTAGCGTAACAACAGTTGTTATTACATTATGCATCAAACGATTGCTTATAATTAAATGTTAGTTTCTTAGATAATTGCAATTTTAGAATATAATTAGCATTAATTAAAAATGATCACTGCAATTTTGTCATTACACATATATTCAATAAAAAAATGTTTTGAAGTTCATGCTGAGAATATGCTCAGAGATTGATACACCTGTTTTAGTTTAAGGTACTAGTGATGGGAATTAAATATTAAAAAGACAGATGGTATTGCACAGTGAGCAGCTCTCTTCAACATAAATTATTTTGCATTTTTAAAACCAAAAGACTCCAGCAGAGACCCTACTTGTGTTCTTTTTTCTTCCAGTCTCCAAACTGTAATGCAATAGGGCTAATTAATATCTTGTGGCTCTTTGTTACTTTTGTCAGCTCTTGAGCTTTAAAAGGTTGGTAAAATGGGCACTTCTGGCACAACTTCAATCTCCTTTACTTTTTACAGAGTGATGAAGCAGTAAAGTCATTGTTTCCCAGCCAAGGAGGAGTTTGCAGGGAGGAAGAAAACCCAATTATATTCAAATTATTACATTGCAAATAGTATTAAATAAGTTAACACCATTTCTAAAGCGAACAGTGAAGAGTAACGTGAACAGAGATGTGCTCTATTACGATGAATATAAGGAAGCAATTTTAGCAAAGAGGATTTTCTACAGTCCATTATTACCGAGGCAGTATTTCTGACCATATTCAAATATAATCAAAGAGGTTCTGCTGGCAGACAGTTAAAAATATTGATTCAAATCTTTATTCACCTCAAAAGAAATAGAGATCAGAGGAAATATTTGCAAACACATTTGTGTTGCTGCTAACAGAGAGGCTTGTAATTTCAACATCCAAATGAGACTTGGGTTTCCTTCATGTTTGGTACTGGGTATCCCTAGAAAGGCTGGTACTTATTGTCCATCCCCATATTTCCCAAAATGTGATGGAACTTCCTTTGTAAATGTTGGAATAGGTGTGTCGTAGGTGCTTATAACAATGCTGTTTAGTGAAAATTCCAGGATTTTGACCCGGCAATAACAAAGGCACATTGATACATGTTCATGTCAGGATGGTGGACGACTTGGAGAGAACATGCCGATTATGGCATATTCATTATCTGCCACCCTTGTCCTTCTAGGTGGTTGAGGTTACAGTTTTAGGAAATTGCAGGGTTGCAGGCCCTAATCTTTCAGCCTTCTCTAGACTCAGGGGAGATGCCGGAGGACTGCAGATTTACAATGTTATGCCCCTGTTCAAAAAAGGCTGGAAGGATAAGCACAGCAATTACAGACCAGTAAGTTTAACATCATTGGTGGGCCAGCTTCTAGAAACAATTATTTGGGATAGAATTAGTATTCATGGAAAATGGAGGTTGATTACGAAGAGCCTGCATGGATTTCTCAATGAGGAGGTAACAGAAAGGGTCATTTAGATCTTGTTGTGTAGGGGACAGTTTCAAAGTTTGCAGGTGAAATGAAACTTCAAAGCATTGTAAACTGTGAGGAGGACAGTGTAGAACCTCAAAAGGACATAGCGAAGCTGGTGAAATGGGCAGATAGGTGGCAGATGAAATTAAAAATGAAATGAAATGAAAATCGCTTATTGACACAAGTAGGCTTCAATTAAGTTACTGTGAAAAGCCCCTAGTCGCCACATTCCGGCGCCTGTTCGGGGAGTCTGTTACGGGAATTGAACCGTGCTGCTGGCCTGCCTGGGTCTGCTTTCAAAGCCAGCGATTTAGCACAGGGTGTTCAATACGGAGAGGTGTGAGGTGATGCATTTTGGTGGGAAGAAAATAGAGAGACAATATAAAATGAGGGGCGAAATTCTCCGTTATCGGCGGAAACTCCGCCGATCGGCGCAAAAAACGGCGCAAATCCCACTTGCGTCACGTCATAAAAATGGGCCGATAGTCTGCGGCCCGAAATGGGCTAGCAGCGACGTAACGGGATCCGCGCTTGCGCAGTGGTTCACGCCGTGCAGCGTCATACGCGCTGCACGGCGTGACGGCTCATAAGGCCGCGCAGCTCCCCCCCACCCGACCGGAACAGCCGACCGCAACACCCGACTTGATGGCTGGCCGTCGCTCAGCCCCGAGGTTCGAGTCACGCGATGTGGAGGCGCTCCTGGATGCGGTGGATCAGAGGAGGGACGCCCTGTATCCCGGGCACGGCCGCAGAGTTGCCCCACGCCACAGCCGGCGTCTGTGGAGGGAGGTGGCAGAGGCCGTCACCGCTGTGGCCCTAACACCACGGACAGGCACCCAGTGCCACAAGAAGGTGAACGACCTCGTCAGAGCAGGCAGGGTGAGCCTCCCCATATCCCCTCTCCCCCAAATCCCCCCCTCCCCCATATCCCCCCTCCCCCATATCCCTCCTCCCCCATATCCCCCATATCCCCCCTCCCCATATCCCCCATATCCCCCCTCCCCCATATCCCCCATATCCCCCCTCCCCCATATTCCCCCCTCCCCCATATCCCCCCTCCCCCATATCCCCCCTCCCCCATATCCCCCATATTCCCCCCTCCCCCATATCCCCCCTCCCCCATATCCCCCATATCCCCCCTCCCCCATATCCCCCCCTCCCCATATCCCCCATATCCCCCCCTCCCCCATAACCCCCCTCCCCCATATCCCCAAGTGAATCCAGCCCTAACCTTAACCTCTGCAATGCACGCGCAACCGATGGCGTGCATTCATATACCTGCCTAACACTGTTGCCTTTTACCCCTGCCACCAGCACCCCCCCCCCCCCCCACAGGAGAAGCGCGCACACAGCACCAGGGAGCATGTGAGGACTGGAGGAGGGCCCGCTGATGAGAGGCCACTGACCGTACACGAGGAAAGGGCCCTGGAACTGGCTGGCGGCCCTGAGGACCGGGAGGTTGCTGATGCAGAGGTCGGGGCCCCACGAGCAAGTGAGCCACCAACAGCCCGTCCCCATATCCCCCCTCCCCTATATCCCCCTCTCCCGTATCACCTGATCACTGCCTGATGTCTAACCATGCATGCTTCATTGTGTATCGCAGGACCAAACGTCCAGGCACCCATCCCCGCAGATGCAGACCGCCCGCAGGATGCCCCTCGGAGACCACGGGAGACGGAGAGACCCGCACCCTCCAGCATGCGACGCCCGCAGGATGCCCCTCGGAGACCACGGGAGACGGAGAGACCCGCACCCTCCAGCATGCGACGCCCGCAGGATGCCCCTCGGAGACCACGGGAGACGGAGAGACCCGAACCCTCCAGCATGCGACGCCCGCAGGATGCCCCTCGGAGACCACGGGAGACGGAGAGACCCGGACCCTCCAGCATGCGACGCCCGCAGGATGTCCCTCGGAGACCACGGGAGACGGAGAGACCCGGACCCTCCAGCATGCGACGCCCGCAGGATGCCTCTCGCACATCACGGGAGACGGAGAGACCTGGAGCAACAGGGAGACGACACCCCCGTCACGTGCGGGAGCGACCACCCAGCGATGAGGGGGGCAGCCACAGGCCCCCGTCACATCCGAGCCAGGACACCACTACCCAGGACACCACTATCCAGGACACCCCTACCCGGGATACCACTACCCGGGACACCCCTACCCGGGACAGCACTACCCGGGACAGCACTACCCGGGACAGCACTACCCGGGACAGCACTACCCGGGACAGCACTACCCAGGACACCCCTACCCGGGAAGACGAAATACCGGACAGTGACACAGAGTGGATGGGTGGAGACGAACCCCCACCCCAAAGTGCCATGGACTCAGAGTGGGACGAAGAGCACGACACAACGCCACTGCTGTCACCAACACCCTCCACCATCGCAGAAACACTCACCACGGTTGGGCACTTTAGTGATGAGGCGTCTGGTACACTCACTGGTGCGCACAACACAGCCGTCCCGGTACAGCAGGTGGAGGTAGGAGCAGCAGAGGGACCGGGCGGTCGGAGGGCAGCCCAGGCCAAGCGAACATCTGCCGCCCAGATGGATCCCGGGTTCCTGCAGTTACCACACCCACACATAGATCCGATGCAACCACCGACACGGAGACGAGCGAATAGGGTGACGGGTGGCTTGCGGCGGCTGCGGTCGCAGGTGGAGGAGTCCACCCGCGTCCAGGAGCTGGGAGTGGTCCCGGTCATGCGTGCCACCCAGGCTGACACCGCACGGGTGGCGTCCGCGGTGGAGGCAATGGGTGCGACGGTGTCAGACATGGGGAACGGTTTGCGAGGCCTGGGGCCTTCCGTGCAGGCGGCGTCTGTGGCCCAGGAAATGGCTGCCCTCTCACAGGAGGCCATGAGCCAGTGCCAGCGCCAGATGGCAGAGGCGCTCAACGCCATAGCCCAGTCTCAGCAGGCCATGGCCCAGTCTCAGCAGGCCATGGCCCAGTCTCAGCAGGCCATAGCCCAGTCTCAGCAGGCCATGGCCCAGTCTCAGCAGGCCATGGCCCAGTCTCAGCAGGCCATAGCCCAGTCTCTGCAGGCCATGGCCCAGTCTCTGCAGGCCATGGCCCAGTCTCAGCAGGCCATCGCTGAGGGCATCGGCGCCAGTGGCCATGTGCGAGCTGGCGTCGCACTGTCGCAGACAGGGTTCGACAACCCCCTGGGCTCCATGGCTGCAAACCTGCAGACCCCTGTCGATACCAGCACGGGCCTCCAGGACTGGCAGCGCCAGATGTCGGGGGCGCGTCGGATGGCCAGTCCGTTCGCATCCCCCACCCATGTAGAGGCCTGGGGGCCATCGGGCACCCCGAGGGAGGAGGAGGTGGTGTGGTCCGTCCCGGCTCCCTCTGTAGGGGAGGTCCCGGTACACCGCGACACCTCGGACTCCCCCCCTTCCGTCCCAGGTGCATCGGGTGGGCAACGGGCAGGACAGGCTGGCAGCTCGCCATCCCAGTCGCCCGGGCCGCAGCCTGGCCCATCTAGGCCAGGACGCCCCAGGAAACGGCCGCCAAAGGTATCCAGTGTCAGAGGGCAGGAATCACAGGAGTCCACCTCCAGTTCTGCTGTACCGTCTGGGGAACCACGTAGACGTAGTCAAAGGGCCCGTAAGGCCAAACAATTAGACACTGAGTAAGTTGGCACGGGTGCAGGGCACAGATGAGTTTTAGGCGCTAGGGCACGTGCATGAACTCCTTTGGTTATTAAAGTCAATGTTACACCTACCGGAGCTGCCTTTGTGCTCTGTCCAAAGTGTGCGGGGGTGTCATGTACGTTGAGGGCAAGTGTGTGTGTGAGGGGTGGTCTTACCTCAGCCCCAGGTGAGTCTGCCCCCTTCCCCCTGGGCCGCCATCAACATCCCCCGGGCAGAGGACGGGACCGTGCGCTGCAGTGTCACAGCCGCATGCAGGGATGGTCCGAGTGGATGGTGGTACTGTGGCCATGGGTCAGACATAGTCCAATGATGTAGAGCCAGGAGCTCATCGGAGGCGGGTTGTCATCATTCTCCATGGCCTGCGATAGACACGCGTCCACCCGCAACTGGGTGAGCCCGGCCCGTTGTGCCGCCGGTGGATCGGCAATTGGGGGTGGGGGGGTGGTGTGCATGCGGGTGGGGTGTGTGGGGTTGGGGAGGGGGGTGAGGGTGCTGGGTGGGTGGATGGGTGGGGGGTGTGGGTGGTCGGCTGTTGTCATGGTGTGCGGTCTGTGGCCATACTACCCGATTCCCACGCCCATCTAGTCAGTGAAGCGGGCGTCTATCAGTCTGTCCCGTGCCCGCTGGGCCAGCCGGTAACGGTGGACAGCCACCCGTCTGTGTCTACCCCGTCTGCCCTGACCATTGCCCCCATCCCCCTCATCTGGGGAGGACTGGGCCTCTTCCTGCTGCTCCTCCACTCCGCCCTCCTCTGCCTGCGGCACATCGCCCCTCTGCTGGGCTATGTTGTGCAGGACGCAGCACACCACAATGATGCGGCCGACCCTATCTGACCGATACTGGAGGGCGCCCCCAGAGAGGTCCAGGCACCTGAAACGCATCTTCAGCACGCCAAAGCACCTTTCGATCACTCCCCTTGTCGCTACATGGGCATCATTGTAGCGGTTCTCCGCCTCATTGCGTGGCCTCCGTATAGGCGTCATCAGCCACGATCGCAATGGGTAGCCCCTGTCTCCCAGCAACCAGCCCCTCAGCCGGGGATGGCGTCCCTCGTACATGCCGGGGATGGATGACCGCGACAACACGAATGAGTCGTGTACACTGCCTGGGTGACGGGCGCAGACGTGCAGGATCATCATGCGGTGGTCGCAGACCACCTGTACGTTCATCGAATAGGTCCCCTTCCTATTAGTGAACACGGCCCTGTTATCTGCAGGTGGCCGCACGGCGACGTGCATCCCATCGATCGCGCCCTGGACCATGGGGAACCCGGCAATGGCAGAGAAGCCCACGGCCCGGGCATCTTGGCTGGCCTGGTCCACGGGGAAGCGGATGTAGCGGTGCGCCATGACATAAAGGGCATCTGTCACTGCCCGGATGCACCGATGCACCGATGTCTGCGATATGCCGGACAGGTCCCCACTCGGTGCCTGGAATGACCCCGTTGCATAAAGGTTCAGGGCCACCGTAACCTTGACGGACACGGGGAGAGGGTGTCCCCCGCCAGTACCACGCGGTGACAGGTGTGCCAGCAGGTGGCAGATGTGTGCCACGGTTTCCCGGCTCATCCGGAGTCTCCTCCTGCATTCCCGGTCCGTGAGGTCCTGGTATGACTGCCGGGGCCGGTACACACGGGGCGCCCTCGGGTGCCTCCGTTGCCGTGGGGCCGCGACGTCCTCCTCCCCCTCCTCGTCCTGTCGGTCAGGTGTCCCTCCAGCCTGGGCGGCTGCCGCCTGCCCCTCTGCGGCAGCCTGCGCCGCCTCTCTGGCACGCTCCTCCTCCCCCTCCTCCTCCTCCTCCTCATCCAGGGCAACATAGACATGAGCGGCTGCCACCACGGCGGCCAACATCGCTGGATGGTCTGAAAACATGACGGCCTGGTGGGGGGGAGGGGAACGACGACATGTCATCATTGCCCATATCCCCTCCTCCCCCCAGCCAGGTGGCATGGACCGCATGGGTCCAACTGTTGGAGGCTGGCACCTGGCCAGGTGGACCAACTCATTTGCCCTCCCATCACCCACCCCGGCACGGCCCCCTCCCCAACCCCCAACCTCCACCCCAGCACGGACCCCCCCCAACCTCCACCCCGGCACGGACCCCCTCCCCAACCCCCAACCTCCACCCCAGCACGGACCCCCAACCTCCACCCCGGCACGGACCCCCTCCCCAACCTCCACCCCGGCACGGACCCCCCCCCAACCTCCACCCCGGCACGGACCCCCTCCCCAACCTCCACCCCGGCACGGACCCCTCCCCCCCAACCTCCACCCCGACACGGACCCCCTCCCCAACCTCCACCCCGGCACGGACCCCCTCCCCAACCTCCACCCCGGCACGGACCCCCTCCCCAACCCCCAACCTCCACCCCAGCACGGACCCCCCCCAACCTCCACCCCGGCACGGCCCCCTCCCCAACCCCCAACCTCCACCCCAGCACGGACCCCCCCCAACCTCCACCCCGGCACGGACCCCCTCCCCAACCCCAACCCCCAACCTCCACCCCAGCACGGACCCCCCCCCAACCTCCACCCCGGCACGGACCCCTCCCCAACCTCCACCCCGGCACGGACCCCCCCCAACCTCCACCCCGGCACGGACCCCCTCCCCAACCTCCACCCCGGCACGGACCCCCTCCCCAACCTCCACACCGGCACGGACCCCCTCCCCAACCCCCAACCTCCACCCCAGCACGGACCCCCCCCAACCTCCACCCCGGCACGGACCCCCTCCACAACCCCCAACCTCCACCCCAGCACGGACCCCCCCCAACCTCTACCCCAGCACGGACCCCCCCCAACCTCCACCCCGGCACGGACCCCCTCCCCAACACCCAACCTCCACCCCAGCACGGACCCCCCCCAACCTCTACCCCGGCACGGACCCCCCCCCCAACCTCCACCCCAGCACGGACCCCCTCCCCAACCTCCACCCCGGCACGGACCCCCTCCCCAACCTCCACACCGGCACGGACCCCCCCCCCAACCTCCACCCCGGCACGGACCCCCTCCACAACCCCCAACCTCCACCCCGGCACGGACCCCCTCCCGGCACTCCCCCGGAGCCCAGCCTACTCTAACCCCCCCCCCCCCCCCCCCCCCCCCGCCGCACACACACACAAGCCGAGACACACCTCTCCTCAGGCAATCAGTCTGCGGCCACGCCATTTCCTGCCCAGAGCCAACCCCCCAGGCCGTCACTCACCTCCTCGCTGGTCGGCGTGAGCCTGGAGCACCGGGTCACGCCGATGAAAAGGAGGTTTGATTCACGTCAACGTGAACGGTCATCACGTCGACGGGACTTCGGCCCATCCGGAAGGGAGAATATCGGCAGGCCGAAAATCGGCTGCCTTGCGCAGACCCGTGACATTCTCCGCGGCAGCGGCGCCATTAACGCCCCGCCGACTTTTCTCCCTTCGGAGACTTCGGCGGGGGCGGGATTCACGGCGGCCCACGGCCATTCTCCGACCCGGCGGGGGGTCGGAGAATGACGCCCAAGGTGTTGTAAGGTTCCTTATTATTTATTTGCTTATTTCCCCTTTCTTTTATTTTGCTGTTATCATTTTTGATCCATGGGTGATTAGTGGACATGCACCTTTAAGTGAAGTAACAGAGAGAATGAGGAATTCAGACATGAGGGGGCTGAACAGAGTAGATAGAAAAAAACTCTTCCTGTTGGTAAAAGAAAGGTTAAGTGCTTTGCAATTACATGCTTGAGCGATTGGAATGCATTTACCTCTCTTCGATGTTGTTGATGTTTGTAAACATTGGGATTTCAGCACTGAGAATCACTCACCTATGAATGAATTAAGGCTGCAGCTATTTTGTGGAAGCAGTCAATCACAGCCCACTACTAGAGATGAATGAATGTGTTGCAGCTACAGGATCGGTAGGGTTCAAACACAGGTCACAGGAATGGACACGTGGTGATTCCAGGTAAGTGTTAACAACTGTAATTTTCTGGGTATGGTGGCTGATTTGCGATGCGAGGTATTGGCGGGGGGGCGGGGAGGGGGGGGGGGGAGGGGGAGGGAGAATGGCCGGCCGAGAGATTCCACTCAAAATGGCAGCCCGATAGCAGGATTCCCTTGAGAATCCCTCCTATTCCTTGCTATGCATAAATTTGCATGGCAAGAGATACTGAATTGCTTCCTGCTCTGCACTCCCAGCGGGAATGTAAATCAGTAGCAATTCTCCTCCAGCAAGAGAACATAGGGTGGGATTGTCTGTTGCCCGACACCGATATCATAATCGTCAATCTGGTGGAGAATCGATTCCAATGCTGCAGGCCGTCAGCCGTGTGCATGCGTAGCCAGGGACCCAGCCATTCTCCGGCCGCTTTCGGCACGGGAGCCGCAAGTTTCACCCGGCGCCACTGCTTCCCCCTAAGCGATCCTGGAATCATTGAGGGTTTCACACAGATATTTTGGTCGTAAAAGACCACACGTGCTCCATTGGCGTCAGCCACAGCCGCTGAAACGGAGAATCCAACCCGGAGTCTCCCAAACGGCAAATATCGGCCATTATTTGAGCACCATCTGAAAAACTGGAGTGGTTCAAGAATGAGACACCTCACAATCTTCAGAAAAAACTGATCATTATCCTGACAAGAATATTAATTAATGGCACCACACAAATTCTTAACCTTTCGCCTTAACTTCCATCCAGTTTCTCACTTGGAATTAATGGTATCTAAATTTGACTCACCAAACTGACTTACAACAACCAGTTTGAATTATATCGGCATCATCAGGATCTTCACAAGCCCTATGGTGCAAATTAATTCAACTTTCTTGCAAACTATTATGAAGAAATCAAGAAAAAACAATTGCCCATTTCTCTTCAAATCTTCTGTTGTTGGAGATGGTCATTGCATGACACATGTGTAGAGTGAATGCTAATTGCCACTTTTCAGTCCAAGTATGGATGGTGTCCGAGGCATGCTGACACCGTGCAGACAACAGCAAAAGGCCACATGCCAGAAGATAATTGATGAAGCAGTTAAAGGTAGTTAGGCCAAGAACACTCCCCTGAGAAACTCCTGGAACGATGACTGAGGCTGGAATGATTGGCATCCAACAACCATCTTCCTTTGTGCCAGGTATGATTCTAGAGACTGGGGAATTTCCTCTGTGATCCCCATTGACTTCAGTTTTTACTGTGGTTCCATGTTACTACACTTCATCAAATGCTGCCTTGATACCAAGGCTGTCATTCTCACTTCACCTCTAGAATTAAATACATGTGTTAATGTTTGGACCACAGCTGTAACGTGGTCTGGAACTGAGTGGTTCTGATGAAACACAAACTGAGCATCAATAAGCAAGTTACCGGTGAAAGAGTGCCATTTGATAAAGCTGTTGTCAACTCTTTTTTGGTGATTGGGAATAATTTGTTAGAGCTGTACAGTCGCGGGACGGGATTCTTCGAACTCCCCGCCGGGTCAGAGAATCCCGGGGCAGGGGGGGCATGAATCCCGCCCCGCCACTCCCGGCTGCCGAATTCTTAAGCGTCGGTTTTATGGCGGGGGCGGGGATCGCGGCGCGCCGGTCGGGGGCCGTTGGCAGTGGACCCCCCGCCGATTCTCCGATGGGCCGAGCGGCCGCCTGTTTTCGGCCAGTCCCGCCAGCCTGGATTAGATCAGGTCCGTACCGGCGGGACCTGGCTCTGAGGGCGGCCTGCGGAGTCCTCGGAGGGGGGGGGGGGATCCAGCCCTGGGGGGGGGGGGGGGGGGGGGGGCACAATGCCACAATGTCTATGCTGACCATCAAATACCAAACTATACCAATACGATTTTCCAGCGCTTGGTCCATAGCCTAATATGGCTTGGCCAATAATGTGCTCGCCCAGATGCTTCTTGCATGTTACAAGAGTACCTGCTCCCACTAACCTCTCAGGCAGCCCGTTCCATATTTCCACCATCCTCTGGGTGAAAAGAATGTTTCCTCAGCCTCCCTCTTAACCACTTATACCTCATCTTAAACCTATGCCCTGTGGCCTTCGACACTTCTGTCATCGGGAAGCGATTTTAATGACCTACCCATCTATGCCCCTCATAATTTTGTATACCAGTATCAGATCCCACCTCAGCCTCCTCTGCTCCAGGGAAAACAAACCCAGCATATCCAGTGTCACCTCATAGCTGAAACTTTCCATCCCTGGTAACATCCTTTGCATGTCCTCTGCATCCCCTCCAGTGCAATCACGTCCTCTGATGGTGTGGCGACAGGAATTGCACACAAAATATATATTCTATGTATGGTCTGTTTTATAAAGTTGCACCATGACCTCCCTGCGTCTAAGTTCTCTGCCCCGGCTAATTGTCATGTGATAGTACCTTTAAGAAATGGGTGTTTAAGAAATGTACCTTGAAGAAATGGGTGTTTATCAGTGATGGCAGAGTGTGGGTGGAGCCGGGCTGTCAGTCAGCTTTTTACTTTCGTTTTAGGCTGTTTGCTGCAGGGTGTTTTTTAGTTTTGTTTTCAGTGTTGGAGCTGAAGCCAGACAGAGCAGGTGTACTGTTGATCTCTCTGCCATAAAAAGACTATCTCTTGATAATTTGGTGAAATCAGAATTATAAGTGTTCTCAGTAGTGAATGTAAACCTAATGTGCTTCTGGTAAAAGGTGTTTTAAGTCTTATGGATGTTAAAAGGAAAGCTTAAAGGATTACTTAGTGTTGTAGTCTTTGGGGTTGTATTTGAATTGATGTTCTAAGATGTTCACTGTATATTTTAAAAAGGTTAACTTGAGATCATAGAATAAACATTATTTTGCTTTAAAAATACTTTTCCATTTCTGCTGTATCACACCTGTAGAGTGGGCCGTGTGCTCCCCGTACCACAATCTAATAAAAGTTGTGGGTCAGGTGAACTCCATGATACACTCGGGGGTTCTTTAATCCCTGGCCCATAACAAATTGGGGGCTCGAGGGGGATAAAAGTCTATCTAGTGGATTGGCTTGGTAAACTTAACGACAGTGAGGGGTGAGCATATTGTGGTAGCTTTTCAGGTGTGGTATTTTAGTTTAAGTGGGGAATGCGTTGTGGACAATGGCTCTTTCAGAGGCTCAGACGTTTTTGGGGGTGGAGACGGTCACACGCAGTGCCTTACGGACAGAGACTAAAAGCAGACTGTTAGATTTGGCAAAAACATTGCAATTAACATTACCTGACAATATGCGAAACGATGAGGTGAGGTAATTATGGCGGTAGCTAAGCATTTAAAGTTGCCTGAGATACAGTTTGACTCATTGGAAATAGCAAAAATTTAGTTGCAAATTAAACAAATGGAACATGAGAAAGAATTAAACAGCTTGAATACGAAAGATAGAGAGAGGAAAAAGACAGAGAAAGAGAGAGAGGAAAAAGAGAAATAAAGGAAAACAGAAAGAATAGCCCTAACAGAACAAAAAGAAAGAGAAAGGGAGATACAGATCAGGGAAAAAGATAAAGAGAGAGAGTTTGAACTTCAGAAAATGGCCATGAAACATGACATTCAGTTAAATTGGCAGACATACAGGGAAACATACAGCTGGATGATAGTGATAAGGATAGTGATCAGGAGCATCATAGTCGAAGGCTTGGTGGGGATCTATTTAAATATGTCCAGCATTGCCAAGGTTTGATGAGAATGAGGTAGAAGCCATTTTCATTTCATTTGAGAAGGTAGCTAAACAAATGAAATGGCCACAGGACATGTGGGTATTACTGATTCAAACAAAGCTGATAGGTAGGGCTAGTGAAGTGTTTGCATCACTACAGGAGGTGGTATCCGAGAAGTCTGAGGAGGTGAAAAACTCCACCTTAGGTGCATATGTACTAGTGCCTGAAGCCTACAGGCAAAGGTTTAAAAATTTAAGGAAAGAATTTGGTGAAACATACATGGAGGTTGAAAGGATCAAACAGAGTAATTTTGATAGGTGGATAAGGGCTTTGAAAATAGGCCAAACGTATGAAGCTATCAGAGAAATTATACTTTTGGAGGAGTTTAAAAATTCAATTCCTGATGTAGTGAGAACTCATGTGGAAGAACAGAGGGTTAAAACTGCGAGATTGGCAGCAGAAATGGCAGATGACTATGAATTAGTTTATAAATCAAAGCTTGGTTTCAGACATCAGTTTCAGCCTGTGATGGATAGAAACTGGGGACATGAGAAATATTCACGTGGCAGAGGCAAATCTGATGGGAGATAATAAGGAGAGTGTACCTCAGATTTTAAAAAAATCCAGGAGGGTGGAAAAGAAATGAAAATTTTCAAATGTTTTCACTGTAATAAACTAGGCCATGTAAAGTCACAGTGTTGGTGGTTGAAGAAAAGCACTGGGAAGGCTGATGTGGTAAAACAGGATAAGACAGTGGGGTTTGTTAAAGTGGTAAAGGAAAGCCCAAGTGAAGCGAAGCAGGTGCAAAAGATTGTATAGCCTGATCAAGAGGTGATTGATAAGAAGGTGCCAGATCTCTTTAAAGAATTTACTTGTGTGGGTAAAGTTTACTCATGTGTATCAGGAGGAGCAGATAAAGAAGTCACAATTTTAAGAGATATGGGAGCTAGTCAATCTTTAATGGTAAGAGATGAGGAGTTATGTAGTTTGGGAAGAATGTTGCCAGAAAAAGTGGTAATATGTGGAATTCAGGGTGAGAGGAGTAGTGTTCAATTATATAAGGTAAGGTTGGAAAGTCCAGGGAAGAGTGGTGAAGTGGTAGTAGGAGCAATAGAGAAACTATCTTGTCCAGGAATACAGTTTATCTTGGGTAATGATATAGCTGGATCGCAGGTGGTAGTGATGCCTACTGTGGTTGATAAGCCAGTGGAAAATCAGACAACTGAAGTGTTGAAGGACGCATATCCTGGGATTTTTCCGGATTGTGTAGTAACAAGGCCGCAAAGTCACAGGTTAAGACAAGAGGAGAAATCAAAGAGTGAAGATGGAGGTGAAGTGCAATTATCAGAAATGATTTTTGATCAGATGGTTGGAAAAGAACAAGAACAGGTGGAGGATGATGCGGATATTTTTAGTTCAGGAAAATTGGCGGAGTTACAACAGAAAGATGTAGGAATAAAACGGGTATATCAGAAAACATATACGGAGGAGGAATCTGAGTCTATACCAGAGTGTTATTACCGTAAAAGTGATGTCTTGATGAGAAAATGGAGGCTTTTACATATGCAGGCGGATGAAAAGTGGGCAGAAGTTCATCAAGTAGGGTATAGAAAGGAGGTGTTGCGAGTTGCACATGGGGTATCAGTGGGAGGTCATTTGGGAACATGGAAAACTCAAGCTAAAATCAAAAACATTTTTATTGGCCTGGACTACATAAAGATGTAGTTAAAATTTTGTCAATCATGCCACACATGTCAAGTGATAGGGAAACCTCAAGTAGTGATAAAACCAGCGCCCTTAATATCCATTCCAGCATTTGAGGAACCTTTTACAAGAGTCCTAATTGATTGCGTAGGACTGCTTCTGAAAACGAAAAGTGGGAATCAATATCTTTTGACTATAATGGATATGTCTACTAGGTTTCCAGAGGCCATTCCAGTACGTAATATTACAGCTAAAAAAATTGTGGAGGAGTTACTTAAATTCTTTACTAGATATGGACTACCCACAGAAATACAATCGGTTCAAGGATCAAATTTTACCTCAAGGTTATTCAAAGAAGTTATGGATAGCTTAGGAATAAAACAATTTAAATCAACTGTGTACCACCCAGAATCGCAGGGAGCGTTAGAAAAGTGGCACCAGACATTAAAGACAATGTTGAGGGCTTATTGTCAATATTATCCAGAGGATTGGGATAAAGGAATTCTATTCGTACTGTTTGCAATAGGGATGCTCCTAATGAGTCTACCAAATTTAGTCCTTTTGAACTAATTTTTGGTCATGAGGTAAGGGGACCACTAAATTGATTAAGGAAAATTGGTGAGTGAGAAATCAGAAATTACATTATTAGATTACGTGTCAAATTTTAGGGAACGATTAAATAGAGCAGGTTTAAAAGATGCATAACATGTGATGAAACGGGTAGCGAGTGGAGATAAAGTTTTAGTGTTGTTACCAGTGGTAGGTGAACCTTTAAAAGCAAGGTTTTGTGGACCTTTTCAGATTGAAAGGAAATTAAGTGAGGTGAATTATGTGGTAAAAACACCAGATGAAAGGAAGACTCACCGAGTGTGTCATATGAATATGCTTAAAGGGTACTTTGAAAGGGAAGGAGAGGAAAAGGAGGAGGTTTTCATGATTCTAACTCAAAGTGACGAACCAAATCCAGATGACTGTGAATTTGACATACCTCAAATTAAATTGGAAAATGAGGATGTTCTTAAAAATTGGGATAAATTGTTGAGTTACCTTCCAGAGGAAAAACAAACTGACCTGAAGGAGTTATTGATATCACATGGGCAAGTTTGTAGAGATAAATTGGGAAGTACTAAAATGGCTATACATGATGGAGATGTTGGAAATGCTGTTCCAATCAAACAACATCCATACAGACTTAACCCTTTAAAATTGGCACAGGTTAACAAAAAGATTGAGAATATGCTTAAAATTGGCATAATTGAAGTGGGCTGCAGCCAATGGAGCTCACCCATAGTGATGGTACCGAAACCAGACGGTACCCAACGGTTGTGTGCAGACTATAGGAAGGTTCATGCAGTTGCAAGGTCAGAATCATATCCTATCCCACGTTTGGAGGATTGCATTGAGAAAGTGGGACAATCAGCTTTTATTTCCAAACTGGATTTACTTAATGTTTACTGGCAGGTACCTTTATCCGAAAGGGCGAAGGAGATTTCAGCTTTTGTGACTCTAGATGGTATATACCAATTCAAAGTTATGCCATTTGGCATGAAAAACACCCCAGCCACATTTCAACGGTTAACTAACAAAGTTGTTTCAGGATTACCCAATTGTGCGGTATACATAAACGATCTGGTAATTTTCAGCCAGACATGGACAGAACATTTAAAACATCTGATGGAGTTATTCGATCGACTTCTTGAGCGGGTTTGGTGATAAACCTAGCCAAAAGTGAATTTGGAAAAGCCCAAGTCACTTTCCTTGGCCATACAATTAGACAGGGTTGAATGGTCACACAGGATGTGAAACCAACAGTTATTGAGGAGTTTTCAATACCCTCAAGACAAAGGGAAATAATGCGACTTCTTGGCATGAGTGGATTTGATCGTACATTTGTGCAAAGGTTTTGTAGCGTGATTGCTCCACTGATGGACTTGCTGAAGAAACATCGAAAATGTCAGTGGACAGCAGAGTTTCAACAGGCATTTGACTGCCTGACAGCTGTGATAACCAATGCTCCTGTGTTGGAGAATTACAAAGGACTCTGCGATCAGATTGAACGAAAGGATCTAACTTTAAAGAGAAATGCCGAGGAGTAGAGAAATGGACAGATCGTGCAAGGACCTTCTTGTTCAAACAGACTGCCAATCAAGAAGGATTTCAGTTGGAGGCAGAAAGAAAAATGGACTCTATTATTATACCTGTTTGCGTGTGTTGTTTTTTGAAACGAAAAAGTATATTTACTGTGTGCATTTCTTAAATGATAGTGAAAAGGTGAAAAATGAAACCATCTTGAAGTTGATGGGTTTTTTTTTCTTGGGGGGAGATGTCATGTGAGAGTACCTTTAAGAAATGGGTGTTTAAGAAATGTACCTTGAAGAAATGGGCGTTTATCAGTGATGTCAGAGTGTGGGTGGAGCTGGGCTGTCTGTCAGCTTTTTACTTTCGTTTTAGGCTGTTTGCTGCAGAGTGTGTTTTAGTTTTGTTTTCAGTGTTGGAGCTGAAGCCAGACAGAGCAGGTGTACTGCTGATCTCTCTGCCATGAAAAGACTATCTCTTGATCATTTGGTGAATTCAGAATTATAAATGTTCTCAGTCGTGAATGTAAACCTAATGTGCTTCTGGTAAAAGGTGTTTTAAGTCTTATGGATGTTAAAAGGAAAGCTTAAAGGATTACTTAGTGTTGTAGTCTTTGGGGGTTGTATTCGAATTGATGGTTGCTAAGATGTTCACTGTATGTTTTAAAAAGGTTAACTTGAGTTCATAGAATAAACATTGTTTTGCTTTTCCATTTC
This sequence comes from Scyliorhinus torazame, assembly GCF_047496885.1. Classification (NCBI taxonomy): domain Eukaryota; kingdom Metazoa; phylum Chordata; class Chondrichthyes; order Carcharhiniformes; family Scyliorhinidae; genus Scyliorhinus; species Scyliorhinus torazame. Next base: position 265,306,696 of record NC_092711.1, read on the forward strand.
TGCTGTACCACACCTGTAGAGTGGGCTGTGTGCTCCCCATACCACAATGTATTAAAAGTTGTGGGTCAGGTGAACTCCATGATACACTTTGGGGTTCTCTAATCCCTGGCCCATAACATAATGAAGGCAAGCATTCTGCATGCCTTCTTCACCACCTTATCTACCTGTGCTGCCGTCTTCAGGGATCCATGGACTTGTACCTAGGTCCCTTTATTCCTCAATACTCCCTAGGGACCTCCCATTCATTGTGTATAGCCTACCTATTAGACCTCTCAAAATGCATTCCTCACACTTATCAGAATTAAATTGGCTGTCTTGTTTATGGTGGACACAACATACCTGGTATTTTTCATACTAATGGATGGATATAGTTACAGTGTTACAGAAACACTGGAAGCGTATAAGTTATTTGTTCTAGTTTTGGATCGCAGATCCTAAGCACTATCTTTGCTCTGTTCAGTGGAGACAGCATTCCTTGATTTTGAATGAAGTGAATTGAATTAGATGAGCATCAGCATCCATGATATTGGGAACCTAAGATTTTAAGAAATAAACAAATATGAGCAGGAGTAGCTTTTGGCCTCTTGTGGCTCTACTGCAGGAGGAGGCTGAGAAGAATTATTCACTTGGCATTTCTAGTATGTGTTGGTTCCGGGATCACATTGGTACAGGAATGGAGTCACATTGAGGCCAGACCAGGTATGAATGGTAGGGTTCCTTCAATTAAGGTTAGTTAACCAGTTTAATTCTTAGGACAATCTGCCTGCAGGCTACTTCTATTAGATACCAACTTTTTATTCCTCTAAAAAATTAATTCAAATTCTCAAAATGCCACGGTTGGATTTGAGGTCAGTCTCCTCATGATTAATCCAATAACATACCACCAAAATTGGACAGAATTTTATAAGGATTCAATTCAGTACCCAACACGCTTAGTCAGCACATGGTTAACTTTGTTATTTACGGATTTATATTGATTGACTACTTTAAGCTGTTGGGCAGGATGCCAGCCTTGGCTTACTGGTGGCATTGTAGCCTCAAGTCAGAGCATGGGTTCAAACCTCTCCAGAGACTGAACAAAATAATCTGAGAGACTGACAGATCAGTGCACTATTGAAGGAGTGCTGCTGTCAGCATGTGCTGCCTTTCAGATGACTTGTTAAACCAAGGTCTTACTTCTGTACATGGTAAAGGTCCGATGGCACTATTGAACGAGAATAGGGAAATTCTCCAGTTGTCCTGGCCAGTATTATAATGAAATTAAAATTAGTAAAGTAGATTATCTGCTTATTTATCTAATCGGTGCTTGTAGGACTTTGCTACATGGAGATTAGCTGCGGTATTTACATTTATTATAACAATAGCATTACAAAGTCCTTTGTAATGTCTGAAGTTGTGAAAAAGTACTATTTAACTCTTCATAAGCTCCATGAATCATACCCAAAACCTTCTACCTTTCCAACATTTAAAGGAGGAGGTTCCCTCATTAAGCATGCGGAGCTGACTCGATGGGCCAAGTGGCCTAATTCTGCTCCTATGTCTTATAGTTTCCTGCTTTCTATAACGAGCAGTTTTCAATCTAATTAATTTAGAATGAATTCTTTGGTGTGACTGCAATTGCCTTTGCCCAGATCGTGGTGCTTTATTTATCACCCTATTTTCACTTCGGAGTTATCCACTGCCATTATGATGCAGGCCCGAAACCTTGCAGTTAGATATTGCTGCACCTCAGATTCTAATGGGGAGATCTGGCTGGCTTTCTGGCACCAAGGCTGACGTTGGTTAATTGGATGGTGAAGAAGCAGAAATGCTGCCAACTAGAGTGGGCAATATCTGCCACTCCCATGGAACTGCAGTTCAGCATTCCGACTGATATGCATGCACAAGAACAAACTGCAAAAGAATGATGATTGCTGTTTCTATCAATGCATTGCTGAGGTTTTTCAGAGGCAAAGGATGTGGTAGAGCACCAAGTCTGAATCTTGCAAGTTGTAGCTTCAATCAAAGATACAAGAGCTGGTAGCATAAACTCTTGTATAAAATGCCACACAAGCTGAAGCATGTTGCTCTAGAATCTTAATATAACACTTTCTAGGAAAACCAGTTTTGCAAACAATTGCAGGTGGGCAGAAAGCAGTTTACTTTTGATGTCAGAGCCCTTAAAGTGAGCTAGGAACTAACGTACACCTTTGGAAGTGTTTCTCCTGGACTGTTCTTTTCACTGGCCACCAATCACTTGTGATCTGTCAGCCATCCTCTTCCGGATCCTGTAATGCGCTATCAATAGAACCCAGTTTGCCCATTTCCATGCCGGTGCTTTGGGAGGATGATGTAGTGTAAGTGGATTTTTATGAGATCTGTCTCCTAAGACAAGATCCAAGTTATGGCACTGGCCTAGAAAATGAGCATAAATGACAAAATTCAGTACACTGCAAAATGGTTAGGCAATAGCAAGTGATTCACAATGCTGCATGTGTGTGGTTGCTTGAGGAAAGAGAGAAATATGAGAGAGTTTTGTAAGTGTACATGCTGAGATAGTGAGAGTAGGATGCAAAGGTGGTCTTGTGTGAGAAAGTGGCCTGTGTATGAAATATAAAAGCAGTTAGCAGAGGAGTAAAACACTTTCCCACTTCAGATTAAGTTACTGCCCGTTAGCGAGCAGGGCTGGTCTAACTGAGTTGGCTGAGCAGTTGGTTTGTGATGCAGAGTGAGGCTAACAGTGTGGGTTCAATTCCATACTGGCTGATGTTATTCATGAAGGCCCTGTCCGCCTTCTGAACCTTGCCCCTCCCCGAGGTGTGGTGCAGGGGAAAGCACCTATATAGTCATCCGGAACTACGGTGACTTTACTTTACAGTTGGGGTGAGGGGGAAAGATGGTGTTGTATCCCATTGTGAGTGGAGGAGGAGGATTTGGAATGTGGGGAAAGATTGTGTATGGATTGATGCAGGGTGTGATCGTCAGAAGTGCAGTGTAATATTCACCTTTGTTGCCTGCATCAATGAATCTTCATAAATTAGATGATGATCTGTTTGTTGACTTTTTCGACCAGCACTTCCCATCCTGTGAGAATCACCCTACAGTGCAGAAGAAGGCCATTCGGCCCATCAAGTCAGCACCGGCCGTTGGAAAGAGCACCTTACTTGCTTAAGCCCAAGCTGCCACCCTATCCCCGTAACCCAGTAACCACCCCAAACTTTTGGACACAAAGGGACAATTTATTATGGCCAGTCCACATAACCTGCATTTCTTTGGACTGTAGGAGGAAACCGGAGCACCCGAAGGAAACCCACGCAGACACGGGGACAAAATGCAAACACCACACAGACAGTCACCCAAGGCAGGAATTGAGAGCTGGCCATTGTAGAGAAGGGAACTTTCCTACATATTTTTTGCCCTACTCAACGAGGACATCCGCTCTGGCTTCATTCAATTGAGATGCTCTTGCCTAAGAAAACTGCAGCCCAAATATTCCAATAGAAATGTCAGCAAATAGAAATACACCTCACAAACAAGGGAGATGCAATCATGCTTTAAATAGGAGCTAGATCCACTAAAAGTGACGGACGGGATTCTCCGTTGCCCGATGCTGATATCGTAATCACCGATCGGGCAGAGAATCCATTTTAAAAACTTGCTTAAAAAAAGCAGAACTTATTATTTCTGTCAAAGACTGTTTGGGGCCTATTCAGTTCATATTTATGACTGGCTAATTATGGTCCATTAAAAGTAATGACTGATCAGAACATAAGAAAGAAATCCTTACATTTATACACCATGTTATCACATTGTCAAAACATCTCAAAGCACTTCACACCATTAATTATGCTTGGAGTGCAATGATTGTTACGTTGGCAAATCCAGCACTCATTCTGCAAATCGCATAACTGTAAAAACAGATCAATTAATCTGATTTTTGCAGGTGTTGGTTGAGCGAGGGATGTCAAGGATGAAAAAATATGTATTTCCTACCATCATTCATTTCCTGAGCAAATCCCAAAGTTGGGGCTACCTACCAACTAGCAGAGTATCAAAGTATTTTTATGGCGCCAAGAGAAACAAGGTTTTTTTTGTTGTTGAATAATTACACAGTGAGCTGCTAACAGCAGACTGGATTTGGAGTTCGCCAGTTTCTTCACCATCCTTGATGCCATCAGTCTTATCCACCTCATCTTACAGTTCAGCTTTAGACAAGGGCAGCTTCGTAGGTTACTTCATTTGTAGTGTGCAACAAACCAATACGTCTTGTGGGACATGTCTTCTTGGCTAAATCAAGGAACTCACCAAACCATTTCAGGCAGGGAAGAATTCTAACAATCTGTTCAGTAAGGTCTCAGCCAGATTCACCATCCTGGAGTCTAAGTGCTCCCACCAGTGGAGAATCGGGACCGGTCTCTGCTGGTGCTCGGAGCGGCACCCAGGTGCAAGTCACAGTCTTTGGCCATGCAAATATATGCATGGTGGAGAGCAAGCCGGTTTCCATTCAAATCCAGGCCACCAGGTGGCCCAATACCAGTGTCGAGCGGCAGGCCCCCCTCCCCCTCATGGAGGGTATCGTCCCCCCCACCACGGGAATAATGGGTCACCCCCCACCCCCCTCCCCCCCACACGCACACACACACCTCGCATGCATGAAGATGACCCGATCCTCCGCACACTCGACTCCCCCAGCTGGCCCCACATCAGCTCCCCCTTCAGCTCCTCTTCAGTCCAGCTCCCCTCCCACCCTTCCCCCCCCCGTCCCAGCATTGAAAATGGTGCACTGCCCTCTGGCATCAAGGAGGGTTGTGGGGCTTGAAAGGCTTACGGGGGACCCAGAAACCACACTATTAGAGGACCAGATAAGCACACACAGTAAAGAACTATGTGGGAAAATGTGTGGACAGCTACTGGACACCCGAACACCACTGGACGAGACCAGACGGAAATGGGAGGATTAACTGAGGACAGTAGTGGGGTGGGACACTGGAGCAAAGCACCAAACAGGGCCAACTCCATTTCCTCATGCGCAAGGCTTAGCCTCATGCAACTCAAAGTGGTGCACAGATCACACCTGACCAGAACAAGCAGATTCTTCCCGGAGGTGGAGGACAAGTGTGAACGGTGCCAGAGGGGCCCGGCCACCACACCCACATATTCTGGGCTTGTCCCAAGCTTGCTGGGTTCTGGACAGCCTTGTCCGAGGCAATGTCCAAGGTTGTGGGGGTGAGGGTGACGCCATGCCCAATTGTGGCAATCTTTGGGGTATCGGAGCAGCCAAAGCTACACATGGGGAAGAGGGCCGTGCCCTAGCTTTCGCTTCCCTCATCGCACGCCGGAGAATCCTGCTCGGCTGGCGATCAGCAGCACCACCCACAGCTGCAGACTGGCTCGCTGGCCTTTCGGAATTTCTCCACCTGGAGAAGATTAAGTATTCCATCCGAGGGTCGGAGGAAGGCTTCCTAGATGCATGGGGGCAGTTCTCTGGCCTGTTCCAAAACCTGTTCGAGACCAGCAACAACGAGTAATATGGGGAAACGGGAAAGACAGAAAGAAAAGAGAAAGGATAAGAGAAAATAAAGACATGGGGGGAACCATATGAATGCGCAACCTGGGGGGAGGGAGGGTGGGGGGAAAGAGGAGAAAAGACTGGAAAGTCACAAAAAGGAACAATGTGGGAAGGTGGGGGCATCTCCCCCCCCTCCCCTCCAAACACAGGGGAAACACAGGTGAAGTTGACAAGGGGAAAGGGGGGGGGGGCAGGGAGGGTCGGGAGGCACCACAGGCCGAGCCAGAGGGCAGCAGAATGTAAATAGGGTCAATTAAAGGAAGGACAAGACAAACCTTTCTGTACAATACAGTAAATAAGCGCGGCTAACAATGTATATAACTGTTTATAAATTTTGAAAATGCCAATAAAAAGATTAAAAATAAAGACAGGCTTGCAGAAATAGGGAGGGATTTAGCCATGGTGGGGTTTGAAAAGAAATAATGAGAATTTGAAATGGAGACCTTGCTTAACAAGGAAATAACGGAAGTAAGTGAGCACAGAGGCCAAGGGGGAACCAGAATGTGACAAGGACAGCAGAGTTCTGGATATCCTTAAGCTTAGGGTGGGTAGAATCCGGGAGAGTGGGCAGAAGTGATTTGGAATCATCAAGTCTAATATATGCACACTTGTCCTTCAGTAACCACCCATTCACTTGCTATGTAGTCACAAAGAATGGAAAGGGTGCAATGGGCGGAGGGGCGGGAGGGGTGGTGAGGGGTGGGGGATTGCCCAGCGGACAGTATAGAAATGTTGTTGCAATATCCTGGCACTTGATGGTGATCACATGAAAGTTGTACATCAATAAAGTGAAAACTCTTGCAATTCACAACACTGGGATTGTCAACAAGAGCCCATGGTGCAGTTGATAACGCCCAAGATTTGGGGGAAGGCTGCAGGGAACCTGTGAAAATCTCAGTCTCCTGGTGCTTTCAGGTATCCTTGGGGAATATATTGAAAGCCTTTGCTATGCCAAACATGGCATCAGTCACCTGTTTAACGCAAGCAATAACTGCAGATTGACTGTTGTTACTGATTCCATTTTGGTAGCCTTGAAACAACAGAAGGCAAACGATTTCAGGGTTGCAGTGACATTGACTGCACAGGGAAATGCAGGGCCAACTATTGCAACAGGTTTTCAGATCTTTTTACAAGAGTTGAAGCAACTATTTGACAGTCTATCCAGAGAGGCGCAGCCTCCTTATGCACTGCTCCTCAGGTGTGACGAATGCAGGATTTTAGATATATTGGATTATAAACATTTGGCAATTCAAGAGTTAAAAGCCCGGGTTAGAGTGTGTTTGACTGTAAGAGTCATGATTTTAAAATAATCTGGTTTTGCAAGACCAGAAAGCTTTTCAGAACCAGTGGTGAAATTGACTATCGTAAAAGCCTGGGCTAATGCACAGTTGGTTGACCAGAGGGAGCCCCTGGGGAGTTAGTGTGTTTTCAGCCTGTGGAGTTAATTTATTTCCAGATTCTGGAGATGTCATTGCTGAGTGGACATTGTGAGGAAGATTCACATATTGTGAGAAGGATTTGGAGTTGAGTTCTGATCTGGTTAACTCTTTAGGCCACAAGTAAGGTCTTTTGTTCTCACAGTAGGATAGTTAAAAAAAATAATATTTAAAGCATTGAAGACTTGTCTGCAGCCAAGGGGAAAGTGGAAACTAACCAGTTGAAACAGCTTTTGAAGGTGTTATAACTTGCCTGCTTACCATTGGCTGGGGACTAATGACAATCCCACAATCCTGTGGGAGTATGAGCTTCCCCAATGAGGGGGGGGGGGGGGGGAGGGGGGTCGGAGAAACCATTAGTAAACTCCAAGTATAAATAAAGCTGGCCATTTTGGAACCAGCAGGAAGGAGTGTGCAGCAAGGGAAGTTGCTGCTGCTGCTGTTGTATATATATGTTATTGTAAATAAATGTTATTACTTTGTATCCTTAAAACTCGTGCTGGATTCTTCGTGGCCCTCACAAAACTGGCGACGAGGGTTAAAGTGAATAGCTGTCTACACTGCTGAAGCCACCTCCCTGGATTTTTGTTGGATACAGGTTGTAAGTTGTTTTCTATTACACCATGCCTCTGTACGGACGTTTGGATGTTTTTGATGCTGCGCTGGAAAGCTGGAACCAGTACGCACAACGGATGCGTTACTATTTCCGGGCAAACAATATCACCGAAAACGAGCAGCAGGTGGTCATATTGCTCACCGCCTGCGGCCCGCATACGTTTGGGGTGATTAGGAGCCTTACGTACCCAGCTGCGCCGGACACCAAAACGTTTGATGAACTTGTGAATATAGTGGGGCAACATTTTAACCCAACCCCGTCCACGATAGTCCAGCATTACCGGTTTAATACCGCTGAGAGGACCCCTGGAGAATCCCTTGCCGATTTTCTATCCAGGCTACGCAGGATTGCGGAGTACTGTGACGATGGTGAGACCTTGTCAGAAATGTTACGCGACCATTTGGTTTGCGGTATTAACAATGAGGCCACCCAGAGAAAGTTGTTAGCTGAGCCAACATTGACTTTTCAACAGGCCATTCAAATAGTATTGTCCCGAGAGAGCGCAGAACGAGGAGTGCAGGAGCAACAGGGAATGGAAGTGCATGCCTTGGGGCGCAACCCCTTCCGTCTGAAAACGTCCCCCCGCACTCCTGCGGTACCTTGGGCGAGGCGACGTCCGGACCGACGCCAGTGGCCATCGGACATTCCTCCCCGAAGGGAGCCTTCTCCAGAACCAATGGATGAGGAGCCATGTCTGTGTCAGACTTGTGGGCTCCGACCCCGTCGCGGACACCGGTCCTGGGGGCGCCAGAGGCGCCGTCGTTCTGACCGAAACTGGGACCAGCACAGGGGCCGTACCTTCCATGTGGATGAACCTGCGGCGACTACTCCGGAGGACATGGAGACGGAGGACGACTGCCTGCACCTGCATTGTGTGGCAGCTCCCCGCGAGGCCCCCATTAAGGTGACAGTACGGGTCAATGGTCACCCGCTTGAGATGGAGTTGGCCACTGGCGCAGCGGTCTCCGTGATCGCCCAGAGGACATTCGACCGCATCAAGCAGGGTATACAGACCCTTACATTAACCGACTCACAGGCCAGGTTGGCCACCTACACGGAGGAACCACTGGACATTGCAGGAACTACAATGACCCCTGTTGTTTATGGACGCCAGGAGGGGCATTTCCCACTTATCGTGGTGCGTGGCCATGGGCCCAGCCTGTTGGGTCGGGGCTGGTTGCGCCATTTGCGGTTGCAATGGCAGCACATCCTCCAAACAGTTTCTGAAGGGTTGACTGAGGTGCTAGGACGATACCCAGATGTTTTCCAGCCTGGTTTGCGGAAAATAAAAGGGGCCGTAGCCCGTATCCAAGTCGAACCAGGAGCCACGCCGCGCTATTTCCGGGCGCCCGGTGCCTTACGCCTTGCTCGAGAAGGTAGAAGGGGAGCTCACTCGTTTGGAGAGTCTGAGTATTATCAGGCCCGTCCGTTTTGCTGACTGTGCAGCACCAATTGTACCTGTAATGAAGCCAGATGCCACAGTTCGCTTGTGTGGCGACTATAAGCTTACAGTGAATACGGCTTACAGACTCGACCGATATCCAATGCCTCGCATAGAGGATCTCTACGCGAAGCTTGCAGGCGGACACTCCTTCACAAAATTAGATGTGAGTCACGCCTACCTACAGTTGGAGCTGGACATTGCCTCCCAACCATATGTAACGATTAATACACACCGAGGCCTGTAGGAATATACACGGTTGCCCTTTGGAGTATCCTCTGCCTGCGCTATTTTTCAACGTGTTATGGAGGGCATTTTGAGAGGTTTACCACGTGTTGCTGTCTACTTAGATAACGTTTTGATTACAGGGACGTCAGAGCAGGAACACTTGGAAAATCTGGAGGCTGTCCTTAGGCGCTTTTCGGAGGCTGGAGTCCGTTTACGTTGCACAAAGTGCGTATTTCAGGCGAAGGAAGTAGTCTACCGAGGTTATCGGGTGGACCGCGAAAGTTTGCACCCCGTCGCAGAGAAGGTGCGTGCGATTCAACAGGCCCCCGCCCCGACTGACACTTCGCATCTTCGTTCTTTTCTCGGTCTCGTAAACTATTATGGGAAGTTCCTCCCCAATCTGCCAACTACGCTGGCCCCGTTGCACCTCCTGCTAAAGAAAAATCACACCTGGGTTTGGGGTCAGCCGCAAGAAACCGCTTTCCGGCGGGTAAAGCAACAATTGTCGTCGTCTGGGTTACTAACCCACTATGATCCTGGCAAGCCTTTGCTCGTCACATGTGATGCATCCCCGTATGGTATTGGGGCTGTCCTGTCTCACAAGATGGAGAACGGGGCCGAGCGACCGATAGCTTTCGCCTCCCTCACATTGACTGCAGCGGAGAAAAAGTACGAGCAGATCGAAAAGGAGGGTCTGGCAGTGGTTTTTGCGGTGAAACGCTTCCACCAGTACGTGTATGGCCGCCATTTCACTATTGTGACTGACCATAAGCCTCTGCTGGGACTTTTCAGAGAGGATAAGCCAATACCGCCCATTGCTTACGCACGGATCCAGCGCTGGGCTTTGTTGCTTGCTGCATACGAGTATTCTCTGGAGCACAAACCAGGAACGCAGATAGCAAATGCCGACGCACTGAGCCGATTGCCTTTATCGACCGGCCCCATGTCGACCCCCACGACCGGTGAGGTTGTTGCAACCCTAAATTTTATGGACACCTTGCCTGTCACGTCATCACAGATCCGTGAGTGGACCCAGACGGAGCCAGTCCTGTCAAAGGTTCGGCACATAGTCCTGTATGGTGGGCAGCATAGACAGCTCCCAGGCGAGTTGCGGGCATTTTCCTCCAAGCTGTCAGAATTCAGCGTGGAAGACGGCATCCTCTTGTGGGGGACGCGTGTGATTGTCCCGGAAAAAGGCCAGGAGCTGATACTAACAAACTTGCACAATGGGCATCCAGGTGTGACCAAAATGAAAATGTTGGCCCGGAGTTATGTCTGGTGGCCAGGCCTCGACACCGACATTGAGAAGGTGGCCCAAAACTGCTCCATTTGCCAGGAGCATAAGAAGCTTCCGCCGGCCGCGCTCCTACATCACTGGGAATGGCCAGGGCGGCCTTGGGCACGCTTGCATGCAGATTTTGCAGGCCCTTTTCAAGGATCCATGTTCCTTCTATTAATCAACGCCCAGTCTAAATGGCTAGAGGTGCATAAGATGCAGGGGACAACGTCCTGCGCAACAATTGAAAAGATGCGTTTGTCTTTTAGTACGCATGGCCTCCCCGAGGTGCTGGTCACGAATAACGGCACTCCATTCACGAGTGAGGAGTTTGCGAGGTTCATGAAGATGAACGGCATACGCCATATCCGCACTGCCCCTTACCACCCAGCTTCAAATGGGTTGGCAGAGCGCGCAGTGCAAACATTCAAAAGAGGCCTAAAGAAGCAGTCTTCCGGATCAATGGAGACGAGACTGGCTCGCTTTTTGTTTACGTATAGGACCACCCCCCATGCGGTGACTGGGGTAGCTCCCGCAGACCTCCTAATGGGCCGGAGACTTCGCACCCGCCTTAGTATGGTTTTGCGGGACATCGGCGCAAAAGTAAGCCGCACACAAGAACGGCAGGGACAGGGTTTTTCTCGCCATCGGCTGATTCGGCAGTTTGCGCCCGGTGACCCAGTGTTCGTTCGGAATTTTGCTGGTGGTGCCCAGTGGGTTCCTGGCATAATCTTTCGCCAAACTGGCCCTATATCTTACCAGTTGCAAGCCCAGGGTCGTCTCGAGCGCAAACATGTAGACCACGTTCGGTCCAGAAGACTATCCCCTCCAAAGATTCCCCGCCCCCGGAGCTCATTTCTACAGCCGCAGAGACCAGAGACAAGGGAAGGTAGTCCTCACAATCTTCCACTGGTGCCTCACTCGAAGCCTGCGCAGGTCGTTACAGAACCGAATGGAGATAGAGACGCTGACATGAAGGAGGCAGCAGACTCTGACTCCGAGATGGAGACACAGGACGCATCAGAGGGGGAATCCTCGGGTCCACGGGCCGTGGATGTACAACCATTACGCCGTTCATCACGGAAGTGCCGGTCTCCGTCTCGTTACACGCCGCCTGATCCAGCGCCGCATGCAAATGGTGTCCGGCCTGCGGCAAAACGAGTCCGACGCCCTCCTTCACCAGGGTCTTCAGTGGATTCCTTGGACTTTGGGGGGGAGGGATGTTATAACCTGCCTGCTTACCATTGGCTGGGGACTAATGACAATCCTGTGGGAGTATGAGCTTCCCCAATGAGGGGCCGGAGAAACCATTAGTAAACTCCAAGTATAAATAAAGCTGGCCAGTTTGGAACCAGCAGGAAGGTGTGTGCAGCAAGGGAAGTTGCTGCTGCTGCTGTTATATATATATGTTATTGTAAATAAATGTTATTACTTTGTATCCTTAAAACTCGTGCTGGATTCTTCGTGGCCCTCACAAAAGAAGACATCCAGCCAGAGCCTGCAGGGGTTCAGCAGGAGCCAAATCTGTTCTGGAAAGCAAGTATTACTCTGTGCCATTGGGGTATAGCATGTATGTAATCTTGACAATAGTGTGGATCGAAGAGGCTATCCAAAATAAGCTGCATCAATTTGAGGAAAGCATCAAGGTTAATAATAGCAGAACTGCAGTCAAATAACATGTGTCATATGCGAAGCAGATGGCTACACAAAGGGCAGAATTTTGTCAGTGGTGTGCCGTCTTGGATGGCAGAACTGGAAGTGTGCATTTACACATTTCCCACATGATTACAAGTAAAACTCTAAGTTTTACTTGTAATCTCTGGCATTGTGCACAGACACACATGCGATTCCACACTGAGGGAATTGTTTCATTGCAGAATCCCGTCAGCAACTGACAATACAACAGGTACAAGTGGGCTATAAAAGAGCCTCCATGTTAAGCATGGAGGTGTAGTGATCACTGTATATGTTAATACATGATTAGTTAATGTGCAGTCAGTACAGTCAGATGATCACTAGATGGCAACACTAACAGGAACTATATAAGGGCTGGAGGGGGGAGGGGCTGGGGGGAGGAGCTTGTGGGAGGAACTGGGGGGAGGAGGAGGGGCTGAGGGGGGGGCTGGGGAGGGTGCGTGCCGGGGAGATAGGGGGGCCAGGGAGGCTGAGTGATGGAGAGGGTGCATGCCGGGGAGGAGAGGGGGGTTTTTGGGGAGGGTGTGTGCCGGGGAGGAGAGGGGTGGGTTGGGGAGGGTGCGTGCCGGGGAGGAGGGGGGTTGGAGAGGGTGCGTGCCGGGGAGGAGAGGGGGAGGGCCGGGGAGGGCGGGTGATGAAGAGGGTGCGTGCCGGGGAGATGGGGCGTGCCGGGGAGGAGAGGGGGGTGGCCGGGGAGGGTGAGTGATGGAAAGGGTGCGTGCCGGGGAGGAGGGGGGGGGTGTTGGGTAGGGTGCGTGCTGGGGAGGAGGGGGGGGGGGTTTAAGGAGGGTGCATGCCGGGGAAGAGGGGGGGGTTGGGGGGGTGCGTGCCGGGGAGGAGAGGCGGGGGGTTAGGGAGGTTGCGTGCCGGGGAGGAGGGGGGCGGGGGCTAGGGAGGGTGCATGCCGGGGAGGAGAGGGGAGGGTGCGTGCCGGGGAGGAGGGCGGGGTGGCTGGGGAGGGTGAGTGATGGAGAGGGTGCGTGCCGGGGAGGAGGGGGGCGGGGGGTTTGGGGAGGGTGCGTGCCGGGGAGGAGGGGTGGGTGGGTTAGGGAGGGTGCGTGCCAGGAAGGGGGGGGGGGGAATGGGGTGGCCGGGGAGGGGGAGTGATGGAGAGGGTGCGTGCCGGGAAGGAGTGGGGCGGGTTTGGGGAGGGTGCGTGCCGGTGAGGGGGGGGTTTGGGGAGGGTGCGTGCGGGGAGGAAAGGGGGGTGGTTGGGGAGGTTGCGTGACGGGGAGGAGAGGGGGGGGGGGGTTAGGGAGGGTGCGTGCTGGGGAGGAGAGGGGGGGGAGATGGGGAGGGTGCGTGCCGGGGAGCAGGGGGGGTTGGGGAGGGTGCGTGCCAGGGAGCAGGGGGGACAGGGGGGGGTTGGGGAGGGTGCGTGCCGGAGAGGAGAGGGGGGGGTTAGGCATGTTGCGTGCCGGGGAGGAGAGGGGGGGGTTGGGGAGGGTGAGTGATGGGGAGGTTGCATGCCGGAGAGGAAGGGGGGGGGGGGGGAGGGGGGGTGGTTGGGGAGGGTGCGTGCCGGGGAGGAGATGGGGGGGGGGGTGTTAGGGAGGGTGCGTGCTGAGGAGGAGAGGGGGGGGAGATGGGGACGTTGCGTGGCGGGGATGGGGGGGGGGGGTGGGGGGTTGGGGAGGGTGCGTGCCAGAGAGGAGAGGGGGGGTTAGGCAGGTTGTGTGCCGGGGAGGAGGGGGGGGGGTGGTGGGGGTTGGGGAGGGTGAGTGATGGGGAGGGTGCATGCCGGAGAGGAGGGGGGGGGGGGTTGGGGAGGGTGAGTGATGGGGAGGGTGCATGCCGGAGAGGAGGGGGGGGGGGGGGGTTGGGGAGGGTGCATGCCGGGGAGGAGAGGGGGGGGGGGGGTTTGGGGACGGTGCGTGCCGGGAGGGGGGGATTCCGCCTGGCCATGTGCCAGCTGGCAACAGTTGCGACCATGCAGCCCATGGCATCTGGCTGCGGCGGGGGGTGGGGTATGGGCAATGGTGGCGTGTTGTCTATCCCCCCACCCCCCACTCCCTGCAGGCCACTACGTTTGGTCATCATTCATCACCCAGCGATGTTGGCTGCCGTGGCGGGAGCTGCACTTCAACATGTTGCCCTGGGAGCTGGAGCTGGAGCGTGCCAGGGAGGCGGCGGAGGCTGCCGCAGAGGAGCGTGTCGCAAGGAGGCAGCCCCCATGGCTGGAGGGCTGCCCGCACGACAGGACGAGGAGGTGGTGGTGGTGCCACGGCGACGGCGATGCCCGATGAGGCCCCGTGTCTACCGGCCCCCGCTCGTCGTACCAGGACCTCACGGACCGGGCATGCAGGCGAAGACTCAGGATGAGCGGGAGACCGTCGCACATATCTGCCACCTGATGGCACACCTAGCACTGTGTGGCACTGGGGGATGGACACCCTCTCCCCGTGGCCGTCAGGTTACGGTGGCCCTGAACGTCTATGCCACGGGGTCATTCCAGGCGCCGAGTTGGGACCTGTCCGGCATCTCGCAGGCATCGGTGCACCGGTGCATCTGTGCAGTGGAAGACGGCCTATATGCAATTGCGGACCTCTACATCCAGTTCCCTGTGCACCGGGCCAGCCAGGATTCCCGGGCAGCGGGCTTCACTGCTGTGGCCAGGATGCCCATGGTCCAGGGGGCGATCGATGGGATGCACGTTGCCATATGGCCACCTGCGGATAACAGGGCAGTGTTCATGAATAGGAAGGGGACCCACTCCATGAACAGGTGGTCTATGACCACCGCATGAGGATCCTGCAAGTCTGCGCCCGGTACCCGGGCTGTGTACATGACTCATTCGGATTGGTGCAATCTTTCATCCCCACCATGTTTGAGGGATGCCTGCCCCCCCCCCCCCCCCCCCCCCCCCCCCGGCTAAGGGGCTGGTGGCTGGGTGACAAGGGTTACCCGTTGCGGTCGTGGCTGATGATGCCTATACGGAGGCCACAGACTGACGTGCACAACTGCTACAACGATGCCCATGCAGCGACCAGGGGTGTGATAGAGAGGGTGCTTTGGGCTGCTGAAGATGTGCTTCCGGTGCCTGGACCTCTCTGGAGGGGCCCTCCTGTACCCGTCAGATAGGGTCGGCCACATCGTTGGGTCTGCTGCGTCCTGCACAACATAGCCCAGCAGAGGGGCAATGTGCTGCATGCAGAGGAGGGGGAATGGGAGGAGCAGCAAGATGATGCGCAGACCTCCCCAGATAAGGAGGATGGGGGCAATGGTCAGGACAGATGGGGTGGACATGGATGGGAGGCTGCCCACCGTTACCGGCTGGGCCAGGGGGCACGGACAGGCAGATAGCTGCCCAGCTCACTGGGGGATGGACGAGGGGGGCGTGGGAATAGCCGAGAATGGGCACAGACTGCACACAATGGCACCAGCCTACTACCCTCACCCCACCCACCCAACACCAACCACCCTCACCTTCCCACTTAACACCAACCACCCTCACCTTCCCACTCAACACCAACCACCCTCACCTTCCCACTCAACACCAACTACCCTCACCTCACCCACCCAACACCAACCACCCTCAGCCCACCCACCCAACACCAACCACCCTCACCTTCCCACTCAACACCAACCACCCTCACCTTCCCACTCAACACCAACTACCCTCACCCCACCCACCCAACACCAACCACCCGCACCCCACCCTCATGCACATTACCCCTCCATTGCACATCCACCTGCGGCGCACTGGCAGGGCTCACACAGTCGCTGGTGGAAGCGTGTCTATTGCAGGCCATGGAGGTTGATGACAACCCGCCCTGCGATGAGCTCTGGGCTCTACATCGTTGGACAATATCTGACCCATGGCCACAGTACCACCCTCTACCCGGACCGTCCCTGCATGCGACCATGACATTGCAGCGCACAAACCGTCATCTGCCCGGGGGGGATGGCGAGGGCGACTCCCGGGGAGGCACACTCACCTGAGGCCGACGTTCTATCACCCCTCACACACCCACTGGCGCTCACCTCACACCACACCCCCGCACGCATCGGACAGAGCAGCTTCTGTAGGTGTAAAAGTAATTTTAATAACATACAGTTCGTACACGTGCCCTAGCCCCAGAACTAATCTGTGCCCTGCACCCGTGCCAACTTACTCAGTGTCTAATTTTTTGGCCTTACGGGCCCTATGACTATGTCTAGGTGGTTCCCCAGACGGTGCAGCAGAACTGGAGGTGGACTCCTGTGATTCCTGCCCTGTGATACTGGATCCCTTTGGCGGCCGTTTCCTGGGGCGTCCTGGCCTAGATGGGCTAGGCAGCGACTCGGGCGACTGGGATGGCGAGTTGCCAGCCTGTCCTGCCCGTTGCCCACCAGATGCACCTGGGACGGAAGGGGAGGGGTCCGGGGTGTCGCAGTGTTCCGGGACCTCCCCTACAGTGGGACTCGGACACGAGCCCCAGCACCTCCTCCTCCCTCAGCGTGCCCGATGGCCCCCCAGGCCTCTACATCGGTCAGGGATGTGAACGTACCAAGCACCCGAGGCCCCCCCCCCCCAACACCTGCCGCTGCCAGTCATAAAGGCCCGCCCTGGTATCAGCAAGGGTCTGCAAGTTTGCAGCCATGGAGCTCAGGGAGTTGGCCATCCCTGTCTGTGTCTGGGCGTCACCAGCCAGCATCTGGGCAATGGCGCGATGCCCTCAGCGATGGCCTGCAGAGACTGGCCCACGGCCTGCTGAGACTGGGCCACGGCGTTGAGCACCTCTGCGATCTGCTGCTGGCTCTGGCTCATGGCTGCCTGTAGAGGGAAGCCATGTCCTGGGCCACGGACGCTGCCTGCACGGAAAGCCCCACAGCTTGCATACTGCGACCCATGTCTGACACCGTTGCACCCATTGCCTCCACTGCGGACGTCCCCCGTGTGGTATCAGCCTGGGTGGCACGCATGACCGGCACCACTACCTGCTCCTGCACGCGGATGGACTCCTCCACCTTTGTCTGCAGCTGTCGCAAGCCGGCCATCCATTGGTCCGTGGCTGCATCGGGTCTATGGGTGGGTGTGGTAACTCCAGGACCCGTCTGGGCGGCAGATGGTTGCCTGCGCCGGGCTGCCCTCCGACCACCCGGCCCCTCAGCTGCTCCTGCCTCCACCTGCTGTACCGGTACGGCTGTCTTGTGCGCACCAGTTAGTGTCCAGATGCCTCATCGCTAAAGTGCCGAACCGAGGTGAGTGTCTCTGCGATGGTAGAGGGTGTAGGAGATAGCAGTGGCGTAATGGCGTGCTCTTCATCCGACCCAAAGTCCGGGGTCCCCGTTAGTGTTGATTCCTGTCTATCCGTCGCGTATGTGGGTGTCGTGTGCGTCAGTGTCCTGTGCGTCCGGGTCCTGGGCGTCGGGGTCCTGGTGGTCGGGATCCTGGGCGTCGGCGTCCTCGGTCGGCCACGACGGAGGCCTGTTGCTGTGGCTGCCTTCCTCGGGTGTGGCCCGCCGGCGTCGCCGCACTCGCACTATATGTGGGCGGCATCCGCCTGGTGCTCCGGGTCTGTCCCTGGCTGATGGCCGCCCTGGAACGTCCTGGGGGCGTCATATGCCTGATGGGCTGGGTCTGTCCCTGCTTCCCCCATGTACCCCCATATCCCCCATCCCCCATATCCCCCCCATACAACCCCTTCCCCCATATCCCCTTCCCCATATCCCCCCCATCCCCGGGTATATGGGGGGATATGGGGGAAGGGGGGATATAGGGGAAGGGGGGATATGGGGGAAAGGGGGGCAGGCAGTGGGGGGGTCTCACTTGGCACTGGCTGTCATTTTGCCGGGTGTCCAGGGAGGGGGGGCCTCTTTTGTGCAGTGACGGCGCGCACGTCTGTGACGAGTGACGCCGTCGCGAATGGCGGCACGCCGCTACTAGCTCATTCCCAGCCGGAGAATTCGCGACGTTTCGGGGGGCTCGACACCGGAGTGATTCGATCCGTTTTTGCCGCCGGGTTCGGGCCATCCTGCCGATTCCCGGAGAATCCCGCCCCAGAATGCAATGCTGGCACAGTTATTTTTATACATTTAATTTCACATTGCATTGCTTTCACATTATTCATCTGTGCTTCATCATTATTTGTTGAAATAAGATTAATTCGGAAATCAAGATATCGCATCCTGACTGATTAAATTAACCCCCAAGCCACGTTTCCAGCTCTTGCAAGCCCCACAAAATTCCCATGGAGTGTAATTTTAAAAGATTTATTTCTAAAAGCAAAGCAAAACAAATTATGAATGTACAAACGTTCTATAATCCACATCAAAAATATTTACAAGATAGATGCACATGAAGGCCATTTAGCACATCTCAGCCAGCAAACTCTTTTCCTTCCAATATCACACCAATTGCTTCTTATATGATTCTCGGGATTTTGCCTCCATTGTTCTGGCTGAAAGCCAATTTCTTATGATCATTTTTCACATGCACAGCTTCCTCACTTTAGTTCTAAATTTTCTTTTTGCTCCTTTGTCCCCTTATCCTATGCTTGTTAATATGTTCTTAATTCCCATCTTGTTCGTGTATCGTACTTCACAGATAATACTTAATTGTATAAGCATGCATTTACTGACAATAGATTACAGTACACCAGTGAATATCTGTGCTAATGGAACGATTAAGTTCCATCTGCCCTCTTTTCACATGAAGAGGAGCCAGCATGTCTCCTGGCACAGCGGCAGAGCACTACTTATTTTACCAATACTCATCACCCTCATGAAGCAGCAGCACAGAGGTTGACACACTTAATTAGCAATGCAAATGAAGGTTCATAGGTTTATTCCTGAGGAGTACTATGGGAGAAGTTTTGAAATGCCCAGATAGTCCACACCAGATGAGCACCCCTTTTAGTTGTCTAATGATAAAAGACGAAGACTGATATCAATTACAAGGTATAACACAAAGTCAGTATTGAAGAAGTGCCACATGCATCAATTTGGAAGATGGATCAAGCATTCAACAGCCACTGATATCTCACATATGATATAACCAAATCTGTTACCTCTCTTTACACAATGAGTGGTTAAGATTTGGAATCAACTGCCTGATTGGTTGATTCAATAGTAGCCTTGAAAAGTGAATTGGGTAATTACTAGAAGGATAAAAAAATACAGCGATGTGGGGAAAGTGCAGTAATTGATTCTAATTGGACTGTTCTTCAAGAGTCAGTGCAGACTTGATGGACCAAATGGCTTTCTTCTGTGCTGTACAACTGTATGATTCCAAAATATGAATGGATCAGTGATTGTGTGCACTGTGCCAGTAACTTTGACAACCTCAATTAGGCAAACCATCAGTGCAGTAGCAGGATCTCATCAATGCTTCCACTGGGATCATGGACATTTTGCAATCAAAACAAAGTTGGTTACAATTGGTTTCTCTTTGGGAAAGAGAGCAGTAAAGTTTGGAACTAGGAAGTGGGGCAAATTTAGAGAACTCAGTGTCCAGCAATATCTACCTGCACAAATCAGTAGGCATTGTATGTCCATTTTGGCACTCACGTCAGCAGTAAGCCTGTGCTATTGCAAAACTCCGCATGAATGACATTTAATTTTGCCTCAGAAAGATGGCATTGCAGGGCAATAATAAAAACAAAATTTGCAATGCTGAAAATCTCAAATAAAACTCGGTAGGTCTGGCAGCATTTGTGTAGAGAGAAACAGGATTAATGTTTCAAGTTTAATTGGCTCTTTTCAGAGTCATTATGGGGCAACCTTGGTAGAGACATGATGCATACTTATCTAGTTATTCACTAAAGGTAACTCGTCTGCTGCATCACATTCAACATTTTAAATATACTTTCCACTCTTGTCTCCTTCTTCCCGATGAGTAACTAGCACATTAGATACTTCAGATCCTGTCTTTTAGCAAAAAAAGAAAGCATCAGTTGTTTGCAGTTGAGTTGTCTGGAAAGTAATACAAGTTCTACCACTTTATGCACCCAGCCGCTGCATTAAGTGGAAGAACAAAACAATAATCTCATCTCCTTGTATGAACTAGCTGTTCAGCTGTTGATGTTTGTTGTATTCTACCTTGTGCTTTTTCTGTAATAGCTTGAGCTCGCCCTCATCCAAACCCATGTTAGTGCTTGCATGATTAAACAAGGTTCAAATTCTTTATATTGATAGGTGAATGGAATTGCAGTTTAAGCCTGTACAAATCCACCTGGTTCACTAATGTCCTTCAGGGAAAGAAATGTGCCATCCTTACCTGGCCTACATGTGACTGGATCCACTGCAACGTGGATGACTCTTAACTGCCCAGGCTATTCAGTCGTATCAAACTACCATGAAGTCTAAAAGGCATGAAACTGAATTGACCACTCCACGTCAACCTGGAAATGGCAATGCACTGGCGGCCTAGTCGACCTTGCAAAGTCCTCCTTTATACCATCTGGAGGCTTGTGACAAAATTGGAAGAGCTGTCGCACAGGCTGGTTACCACATAATCATACTAACGGAATCATACCTTACAGACGATGTGTCAGACACCACCATCACCACTGCCACCCCTGGGTATGTCCTGTGTCACTGATAGGTCAAACTCACCAGAGGTAGGGCACAGTGGTTAACAATTGGGTAGGTGTTCGGCATCGCCACCGGGGGTAGCGGCTTGGTTGGGTGACCTGTACGACTTCCTGCGATTATAGAAGATAAATTATGACTTAAGGGGCTCTTCAGGGGGGTTTGAGGAAAGGTGGGCGATGTTTGTGACCGTGTTTGAGGGGCTGTTCGTCGCGGGGGTGGGGGTGGGGGGTGAAAAATAGGAAAACTCTGTACAGACTGTATAGTAGATTGATGGGAAGTATGTTTCCCAGGGTGTTTGTTCGCTGTAACCTGTTTTGATACATGTTTGTAATAAAATACATTTTTTTAAAAAACAATTGGGTAGGTGTTACTCTTGGAATCCTCGACATTAATGAACCCAATGAACTCTGACGACATTGGTCAAACCTCCTGCTGAATACCATCTACCACGTCGCCGCAGCTGATGAATCAGTAGTCCTCCATGTTGAACACCACTTGAAAAGCACTAAGGATGGCAAAGACACAGAATATATCTGAGCGGGAGACTTCAATGTTCATCACCAAGAGTTGCTTGGTAGCACCATTAGTGAGTGAGCTAACCGGATTTTAACGGATATAGCTGCTAGACTGGGTCTGTAATCGGTGATCAGAGTCCTCATTCAGCTACCTGTTGTGGGTGCATCTGTCCATGACAGCATTGGTAGGTGTGACCACTGAAAAGTCCTTGTGGAGATGTCTTCATACTGAACCTACCCTCTACCATGTTGTATGACACTACCCCTGAGTCGAAAGGGACACATTTCAAACAGGTGCAGTAACTCAAAATTGGACATTCATGAGGTGCTCTAAGCTATCAGCAGCAAAACTGCACTCAGCCACAATCTGCAATATCATGGTCCGGCATATCCCCCAAACTCCATTACCAGAAAGCCAGGGAATCAACCCTGGTTCAATGAAGAGTGCAGGAGGGCAAGCCAGGAGCAGCCTGATGAAAGTGCAACACAGGACAACTTGCATGCCAAACAGAAGAAGCAGTGCGTGATAGTGCTATGCGATCCCGCAACCAGCGAATCATATCCAAGCTTTACAGTCCTACCAAATGCAATGGTGGTGGACAACTAAACAACTAACTTGAGGAAACACCACAAATATCCCTGCATTCAATGATGGAGGAGCCCAGCATATCAGTGCAAAATATGACGCTGAAGCTTTTGCAACAATCTTCAGACAGAAGTGCCCAGTGGATGATCTATCTCAGCCTCCTCCTGAGAGCACCAGTGTCACAGGTGTCTATCTACAGCCAATTCATTCACTTCATGTGATATCAAGTAATGGCAGGCTGCACTGGATATTGCAAAGGCAATGGGTCCTGACAACATTCCAGCAATATTACTGAGGCTTGTGCTACACAATTAGCTGTGCTCCTAGATAAGCTTTTCCAGTACAGCGACAAAACAGGTGTCTACCCAGCAATGGGGAAACTTGCTCAGGTATACAAAAAAGCAGGACAAATTCAACAGGGCCAATTACTGCACCATCAGTCTATTCTCAGCCATCAGCAAAGAGGCACAAGGTTTCATCGACAGTGCTATCAAGTGCCATTTACTTGGAAATAACCTGCTCAACGAAGCTCAGTTTGGGTTCCACCAGGGCCACTGAGTTCCTCGCCTCATTACAGCCTTGGTCCAAGCGTGGACAAAATAGCTGAACTCAAGAGGTGAGGTGAGTGACTCAAGCCAGCGTTTGACCAATAATGGCATTAAGAAGCCCTCCCAAAACTTGAGCCAATGGGAATCAAGGAGAGAACTCTCCACTGGTTGGAGTCATACCTAACACAAAGGAAGATGGCTGTGATTGCTGGAGGTCAATCATCTCAGTTCAGTACATCACTGTAGGAGTTCCACAGGCTAGGTCCAACTGTCCTCAGCTGCTTCATCAATGACCTTCCCTTGACCATAAAGTTAGGTGGGATGTTTATTGATGACTGGATAATTTTCAAGTCCATTTCCGAACCCTCAGATATTGAAGGAGCCTGCGTCCAAACACAGCAAATGTGGACAACATGCAGATGCCTGGGAAAGCCAACACCTGCAAAGTTCTCTTCCAAGCCACACACCACCCTGACTTGGAACATATTGTTGCCATACCTGCACTGTCGCTGGATCAAAGCCCTGAAACTTCTTAAGAGCACTGTGGATGTACCTGCACCACATTGATTGCAGCAACATTCAGGCTTGGGCTGATAATTGGTAAGGTTCAAGAAGTGGTTCACCACCACCTTCTCAAGGGCACTTAGGGATGCGCAATAAATGCTGGACTAGCCTGTAGCATCCACATCTCATGAAAGAATAAATATTAAACATCTCTTCTACGTACTTCAAAATGTTCCTGTTGCCTAACCTTAGAACATAATAGAATCCTTCAATCTCAGTGATATTTTCATGCACATGCTTGGGTCTTCGTACATCATAGGTAACATTAGTTGCAGTCTCTCTTGCAAGGGCTCTTTCTGGTGATTCCCTTATTTCCTTTATTTTGTTGTTATCATTTTTGATCCATGGACCCTTAATAGATATATACGTTTAACGCGAGCAGGGGAAGGAGGAACCTAAAAGTTGCAAAATAGTACACTGTGCCATGAGGTTAGCTTTTGAACAAGAGAACTCAGACTTTCTGCCACCCGAGAGATTGGAGGAATTCGGTTCAATTGGTTGGCTGGTAGCCAATGGATTGGCCAGGGATCATATTCTGCCCGGCAACATGCGGTGATTGGGTTCTTCCAGGTGAGAGTGTTTTCAGAGAACCCAAGAGAAAGCTTGTGGACGCAGAGGGGAGAGGTTGTGCATTGCTTTCTATCTCTCTTTTAACCAAATGCTTCTTGCCTGCTGTTTCTGTCTGCAGAGAAGTCTTGAGACCCTAGTGAATCTACAGTGAAAACCATTACAGGCTGAAAGCAAAGACCTCATCGAATTGGAGGACTAGGTGGAAAGAATCTAATTGGAAGACATCCATCTGAAACAGAGACTCTTATCCTTTTACTTTAGATATTATTTTCACACCCCTCTTTCCCCTGTTTTTGTCGATCTTGTGCGTATGTAGTGGGTGGGATGAGTTAAAGGGGGGGGGGGGGGGGGAGGGGAGGGGGTTAGAAATTAGACAGTAGTTATCCAGTTGTATTTATTGCCTATTTAATTGTAGTTATTGTCATTAATAAAAGTTAATTGTGTTTAAATGTAAAAACCTGGGGCGAAATTCTCCGGTATTGACGCGATGTCCGCCGACTGGCGCCCAAAACGGCTCAAATCAGTTGGGTATCGCGCCGCCCCAAAGGTGCGGAATGCTCCGCATCTTGGGGGGCCGAGCCCCAACCTTAAGGGGCTAGGCCCGCGCTGGACGAATTTCCGCCCCGCCAGCTGGCGGAAAAGGCCTTTGGTGCCCCGCTAGCTGTCGCGGAAATGACATCTCGGGGCGGCACATGCGCGGGAGCGTTAGCGGCCACTTACGGCATTCCCGCGCATGAGCAGTGGAGGGAGTCTCTTCCGCCTCCGCCATGGTGGAGACCGTGGCGAAGGCGGAAGGAAAAGAGTGCCCCCACGGCACAGGCCCGCCCGCGGATCGGTGGGCCCCGATCGAGGGCCAGGCCACCGTGGGGGCACCCCCCCGGGGCCAAATCACCCGGCCTCCCCCAGGACCCCGGAGCCCGCCTGCGCCGTCTTGTCCCAACTGTAAGGTAGGTGGTTTAATCTACGCCGGCGGGACAGGCATTTTAGCAGCGGGACTTCGGCCCATCCGGCCGGAGAATCGCGGGGGGGGGGGCCCGCCAACCGGCGCGGCGCGATTCCCGCCCCCGCCGAATATCCGGTGCCGGAGAATTCGGCAACCGGCGGGCGCGGGATTCACGCCAGCCCCTGGTAATTCTCCGACCCGGCGGGGGCTCGGAGAATCTCGCCCCTGGTGACTGTAGTTATTGGGCAGCAAAGACAAAAGACTTTGGGGTTTTTTTGATTAAAAATTAATTTCAACTGTGTTGTGTCTCCGGGTCAAGTTGAGCTGGAATTGGCTGCATGCTAGCCCAGAATATCGTAACACTCTATTAAATCCAAATTCCATCATGCACCTTGATGAAGCGAAAATCGCAAAGTCTGCATTACTAGTTTGATATCCTGAAATAGTTTGCTCTCTAAATGATTAATTTTCATGTAGAGTTTATTTCTACGCTATTCTCTATTCTCTTCACCACAATATGAGATGGTCATGGCATGGGAACATCAATACCTGAAACTACCCCGACCTGCTAAGTAACACACCATTCTGACTTTGACATATATTGCTATTCCTTGTCGCTGGGTTGGCATCATTGAACTCCCTCTTAACAGCACTGTGAATCTACCTACAAACATGAGGCTGGATTCTCCCAAAATGAGACTATGAACTCACACCGGCGTAAAAACGGTGGAGTTTTACCCCCGAAATTCCTATAAAATCTTGGACTAATTCAATGCCCTGCAGTGGGCTAGCAGGGACCTGGAGTAAATCTCGCAGCTTTAGCTGTGGATACTGGGCCCCCTCACTTCCGGTTCGGAGTCCGCACATGCGCATGGAGGCCGCGCCGAGCTCCATGGCGGACTCAGAAATGAGACCCCTCCCGATCCACCGTGCACCTGAACATCTAACCCCGCAGAACTAATCCCCGGCCGCCTATAAGGCCCCCCCCTGGCCTCCGATCCCCCCTCCCCAGGCCAGCATCCCGACCGGCAATAGGTGGTTAGTTCCACGCCGTTGGGAACTCGGCCAGTTGGGAGTGGAAGATTGCTGGGCTGGCCTCTGGCAATGGCCGCCCGGAAAGGCGCCATACTCGTAGTCACGCCGATTTTCGGGACACGGAGAATCACCAGAGGACAGCGGACCCGATTACGGCGTGAAAGTGGATTTTCCATCCCTCCCCCACCGTCTGCGATTTTGGCAAGGGGCTGCGGAGAATCCGGACCATGGACTTCAGTCTAGGGTAGGATGAGACAACCATGGCTGGCAAGGGAAGTCCGGGACAGCATATAAACAAAAGAAAGAAGCATACAATGTGACAAGGATTAGTGTAAAGCCAGAAGATTTGGAAACCTTTAAAAGCAAGCAGAGGATAACTAAAAAAGCAATAAGGGGGAAGAAGATGAAATAGGAGTGTAAGCTAGCTCATAATATAAAAGAAGATTGCAAGGTTTTTTTTGATATATAAAAGGCAAGAATGGGCAGTGGACCACCAGAAAATGAGGTGGAGAAGTAGTAATGGGGAACAAAGAAATGGCAGAGGTTCTGAAGATGTACTTTGCATCAATCTGCACGGTGGAAGACACCAGTGGCGCACCAGAACTTCAAGAGAGTCAGGGGCAGAGGTGAGTGTGGTGGCCATCACTAAGGAGAAGGTGCTGGGGAAGCTGAAAGGTCTGAAGGTGGATAAATTACCCGGACCGGATGGACTACACCCCAGGGATTTGAAGGAGATAGTGGAGTAAATTGTAGAGGCATTGATCGTGATCTTTCAGCAATCACTGGAGTCAGGGAGGGTCCCAGAGGACTGGAAAATGGCTAATGTAACACCCCTGTTTAAGAAGGGAGTGAGGCAGAATACAGGAAATTATGGCCGGTTAGCCTGATTTTAGTCATTGGTAAGATTTTAAAGCCTGTTATGAAGGATGAAATTGCAGTGTGCTTGGAAGTGCATCGTAAAATAGGACTGAGTCAACACGACTTCATCAATGGGAGGTCATGCCTGATAAACCCTTTCGAAATCTTTGAGGAGGAAATGATGAAGCTAGACGAGGGAGAGCCAGTGGATGTGATCTATTTACATTTCCAGACGGCCTTTTGACAAGGTGCCATACAGGAGGCTGCTAAATAAGAGAAGAGCCAATGGTGTGAGGGGCAAGGAATTGGCATGGGTAGAGGATTGGCTGGCCAGCAGAAGGCAGAGAGTGGGATAAAGGGGTTAATTTCAGGATGGCAATCGGTAACTAGTCGTGTTCTGCAGGGGTTAGTGATAGGACCACAACTGTTCAGAATATACATTAACAATCTGGAAGGAACTGAGGGGACAGGTAATGTTGAGGAAACGGGGAGGCTGCAGAAGGACTTGGAGAGGCTAGGAGAGTAGGCAAAGAAGTGGCAGATGGAATGCAATGTGGAAAAGTGTAAGCTTATGCACTTTGACAGAAAGAATCGAGGCACAGACTATTATCTAAATGGGGAAAGGCTTCTGCAATCTAAAGCACGAAGGGACGTAGGAGTCATAGTTCAGGATTCTCTTAAGGTTAACATGCAGGTTCAGTTGGCAGTTAGGAAGGCAAATGCAGTGGTACCAAGTGAGCTGGTATACAAGAGCATGGATGTATTGCTGAGGCTCCAGAAAGCTCTGGTCAGGCCTAATTTTGAATAATGTGAGCAGTTTTGGGCCCCGTTTCTAAGGAATTATGACAGGTTATTATGTAGAGATATGGGTTCAAAGACAAGGAAAATTAGGAGAAAGGGTAAGAGGAAAAATAAATTGCGAAAAGTTACTGATCAAGGTGTTAGGATTCATAACAAAGACATAAAAAACAGCATAAGTGTACTTTACCTGAATGCTCGTAGTATACGAAATAAGGTAAATGAGTTGATGGCGCAAATCATCGTGAATGACTATGATTTAGTGGCCATTACCGAAACATGGTTAAAAGATGGTCACGACTGGGAGTTAAATATCCAAGGGTATCAGACTATATGAAAGGATAGAATGGACGGTAAGGGCGGTGGTGTAGCTTTGTTGTTTAAGGATGGCATCCGGGCAAAAGTAAGGGATGATATTGGTGCTATGGAGGACAAGGTTAAATCAATTTGGGTGGAAATCAGGAATAGTAAGGCGAAAAGGTCACTGATAGGAGTAGTCTATAGGCCACCAAATAGTAACAGGATGGTAGGGCAGGCAATAAGCAAAGAAATAACGGATGCATGTAGAAATGGTACAGCGGTTATCATGGGAGATTTTAATCTGCATATCGATTGAGGAGGAGTTTATAGGACGTGCCTGGGATAATTTCCTGGAACAGTATGTAATGGCACCTACAAGGGAACAAGTGGTCCTAGATCTGGTCCTGTGTAATGAGGCAGGATTGATTAATGATCTCATAGTTCGGGATCCTCTTGGAAGGAGCGACCACAATATAGTGGATTTTAAAATACAGTTGGAGGATGACAAGGTAAAATCAAACACTAGTGTTTTGTGCTTAAACAAAGGCGATTACAATGGGATGAGAGAAGAACTAGCTAAGGTAGACTGGGAGCAAAGATTTCATGGTGAAGCAGTTGAGGAACAGTGGAGAACCTTCCGAGCGATCTTTCACAGTGTTCAGAAAAGGTTCATACCGACAAAAAAAGACGGTAGAAAGGGGAAAAATCGACCGTAGATATTTAAGGAGGTGAGGGAGAGTATCAAATTGAAGGAAAAAACATACAAAGTGGCAAAAATTAGTGGGAGACTAGAGGACTGGGAAGTCTTTAGGGGACAACAGAAAGCTACTAAAAAAGCCATAAAGAAGAGTAAGGTAGACTATGAAAGTAAACTGGCTCAGAACATAAAAGCAGATAGTAAAAGCTTCTACAAATATATAAGACAAAAAAGAGTGGCTAAGGTAAATATTGGTCCTTTGGAAGATGAGAAGGGAGATTTAATAATAGGAGACGGGGAAATGGCTGAGGAGCTGAACAGGTTTTTTGGGGTCAGTCTTCACAGTGGAGGACACAAATAACATGCCAGTGACTGATGGAAATAAAGATATGATAGGTGAGGACCTTGAGGTGATTGTAATCACTAAGGAGGCAGTATTGGGCAAGCTAATGGGGCTAAAGGTAGACAAGTCTCCTGGGCTTGATGGGATGCATCCCAGAGTGTTAAAAGAGATGGCTAGGGAAATTGTAAACGCACTAGTGATAATTTATCAAAATTCACTAGACTCTGGGGTGGTCCCAGAGGATTGGAAAGTAGCAAACGTGACACCACTGTTTAAAAAAGGAGGTCGGCAGAAAGCGGGTAATTATAGGCCGGTAAGCTTAACTTCGGTTGTAGGGAAAATGCTGGAATCTATCATTAAGGAGGAAATAGCGGGGCACCTGGAGGGAAATTGTCCCATTGGGCAGACGTCCTTTCACAAAGGGTAGGTCGTGTCTGACTAATTTGGTAGAGTTTTTTGAGGATGTTACCAGTGCAGTAGATAACGGGGAGCCAATGGATGTGGTATGTCTGGATTTCCAGAAAGCTTTTGACAAGGTGCCACACAAAAGCTTGCTGCATAAACTAAAGATGCATGGCATTGAGGGTAAAGTGGTAGCATGGGTAGAGGATTGGTTAACTAACAGAAAGCAAAGAGTGGGGATAAATGGGTGTTTCTCTGGTTGGCAACCTGTAACTAGTGGGGTCCCTCAAGGATCAGTGTTGGGCCCGCAGTTGTTCACAATTTACATAGACGATTTGGAGTTGGGGACCAAGTGCAATGTGTCAAAGTTTGCAGACGACACTAAGATGAGTGGTAAAGCAAAAAGTGCAGAGGATACCGGAAGTCTGCAGAAGGATTTGGATAGGTTAGGTGAATGGGTTAGGGTCTGGCAGATGGAATTCAATGTTGCCAAGTGTGAGGCTATCCATTTGGGAGGAATAACAGCAGAATGGATTATTATTTAAACGGTAAGATGTTAAAACATGCTGCTGTACAGAGGGACCTGAGTGTGCTGGTGCACGAGTCGCAAAAAGTTGGTGTGCAGGTGCAACAGGTGATTAAGAAGGCTAATCGAGTTTTGTCTTTCATTGCTAGAGGGATGGAGTTCAAGACTAGTGAGGTTATGCTGCAATTGTATAGGGTGTTGGTGAGGCCGCATCTGGAGTATTGTGTTCAGCTTTGGTCTCCTTACCTGAGAAAGGACATATTGGCACTGGAGGAGGTGCAGAGGAGATTCACTAGGTTGATCCCAGAGTTGAGGGGATTAGATTATGACGAGAGGTTGAGTAGACTGGGACTGTACTCATTGGAGTTTAGAAGGATGCGGGGGGGATCTTATTGAGACATATAAAATTATGAAGGGAATAGATAGGATAGATGCGGGCAGGTTGTTTCCACTGGTCGGGGAAAGCAGAACTAGGGGGCATAGCCTCAAAATAAGGGGAGGTAGATTTAGGACGGAGTGTAGGAGGAACCTCTTCACCTAAAGAGTTGTGAATCTCTGGAATTCCTTGCCCAGTGAAGCAGTTGAAGCTCCTTCTTTAAACGTTTTTAAGAAAAATATAGATGCCTTTCTAAAGAATAAAGGGATTCGGGGATATGGTGTACGGGCCGGAGAGTGGAGCTGAGTCCATAAAGATCAGCCATGATCTCATTAAATGGCGGAGCAGGCTCTCGGGGCCAGATGGCCTACTCCTGTTCCTAGTTCTTATGAATGATGTGCTGCCCTTGGAGGGGACCCAGAGGTGGTTCACAAGAATGATCCCGGGAATGAAAGGCTTGTCATACGAAGAGCGGCTGATGACTTTATGCCTGTACTCGATAGAGTTCAGAAGGATGAGGGGGGAGAATCGCATTGAAACTTACAGAATACTGAGAGGCCTAGATAGAATGGACTTGGAAATGATGTTTCCACTAGTAGGCGAGACTATAACCCGAGGACACAGACTCAGACTGAAGGGATGATCATTTAAAACTGAGATGAGGAGAAATTTCTTCAGCCAAAGGTGGTGAATCTGTGGAACTCATTGCCGCAAAAGGCTGTGGAGGCCAATTCACTGTGTTTTTAAGGCAGAGATAGAAAGGCTATTGATTAATAAGGGGATCAGGGGTTACAGGGAGTAAGCAGGAGAATCAGGATGAGAAATGCATCAGCCATGATCGAATGGCGGAACAGACTCGATGGGCCGAATGACCTAATTCTGCTCCGATATGTTATGGTTGAAGATGGACCTCTTCCAGTAGTTCCTTTCAGTCTTGGCCTCAAATTAGATGAGATCTTTTCAGTCTCTAATGTCTAAATGTCCAAATCACCGAGCACGTCTTTCGGGACTTATGGGAGGAAACCAGAGCACCCGGAGGAAACCCACGCAAACACGGGGAGAACGTGCAGACTCCGCACAGACAGTGACCCAAGCCGGGAATCGAACCTAGGGCCCTGACGCTGTGAAGTAGCAGTGCTAACCACTGTGCTACCGCGCCACCCATGTTATTACAATTGAAAATTTAAAAAATTTAATTTAAATTTTTAATATTAAACACTCCATTATTAATGCTTCTGTTCAGTCAATCTCTGCAATAATTGAGTCAGTACAACAGGATAAAAGGTTGTCATTTCGCAGCCCTATGTTCAAAACCTGAGGACAAGGTCGAACTGAACAAGAATTTTCATCTGCAACATACAGGTCTCTTTCAGATTCTGTGCATTGGTCTCGAGGCAGCAGCATAATTTCTGTACTCTTAATCCTCCTCTCCTTGTTTACATTTGCACCTGTTACAGTTCTGTCAGACATCAGGCAGAGTTGAGACTATGGAAGCCAATGGCAGTTAATAAGACATATGGGACTCATTACCATCCAAACAAAGTTAGTCAAGCAGTTTATATTTCTAAGTACAGTTAACAGTGAGAGAACTGTGCATATGCCAATGGATGTAGATTTACAGCATGGAAGTAGCTTTAGAACACAGCACTCTCTTAGCAGATTCATCCTTAAGGTATAAAGGAGCATGTAACTCAGAGAGACTATTCCAGCTGCAGTTACTCTCCAGGTGATTTGGATAATTAGATGAAATCAAAGTGATTTAAATCATCGAGCAGCATAATAGCGGTCAGACTATAGCGTTGGAACACTGCCCAGGAGCTCCAAATTTCATAACTCAGCCTTACTAAGGAAGTTATAGAAACATTGGGCAGAATCGTGTGGCGGCACCAGGGGTCTTGGCCATCAGCTGGAGAGCCAGCGAGATTCGCATATTGTCTCTTTTGAGGAAGGCCTGCCACACCTTATGCCACTTAAGCACTTAGCAAGTCAGCAGCAGGTCTTTTGCCAATCAGGGATGTCAGAGGACAGAAGTCCCACCCACTAAGGGCTGCTGGCCAATCTGAAGTCAGCAGCTCTTGTGTACTCAGCTGTGCCACTGAGGAGGTGTTGGCTGCTGCTGGGACTACACTCCTCCACATGCTTGGATTGAGGAAGAAGTCAGGTTTAGCTAAGTGATGGTAACAAGGGAGACGCAGGATGGGAGTGGCTCCCTGCAGCCACCCCCTTCCTAATACCGGTTTCTCTCAGTCAAGCACTGAATCCTTTCATCGAGCAACCTCAAACCCCGGCGAAGCTCACAAACAAACATGCCAAGGTGAGCCCTCCACCTGTCAGTAAGTAAATACCAGAGGCAGCAAGATGAGGCCATTAAGTGGCCATTATTTGACCACTTACTGGCCTCTGGTGACAGGGTGAAAAGGCCGTCCATAAGTCATCCTGCCATGGATGTAAACGGGTGAAGGCGAGTAGGTGACAGGATCCTGACCCACCACCCTCCACCAAACGTTCCATGGGAGAGAGCACAAGATTCCACACGTTACGTGTATTATTATTTGTCTGAGCTCATACAAGTTAAAAACCTATGCTCCAGTGAAATTTGAGGGAGTATTTTTCTTTTCCACTTTTAAAAAGCCCAATTTTAAGTTTATAGTCTTAGTCATACATTATAACAGTTATTTTCCACAATCCAAAGGCTGGGAGAATACAAGAGGTCAATTTAATTAGCTAATTACCATTAAAGGGTTTTTTCTTTTTGACCTTGTGAATTGCTCCATTGACAGAGCCTGTACTTGTACTCCACTTTACAGAAAATAATGCTTCATCATCGTCTTCTGTGCTGAGCAGGAAGGAAATATCCAGTGAGGTCCCAAGAGCATAGTACTACAACCTCACTAAATATGCCTTCCAGTAAAAGGCAGTGCAGTTCTCAGGGAAGAATACCAATCTCGAATAGTTCCAGAACGAAATTAACACATAGCTGTGTCCTCGTTTTTTAGGTCCCACCCGACACACTCATCAATGCTCATTAAGGTTTATCCACAGTACCTGCCCACCCTAATATTACCCAGCCAGTCGAGACTGCACTTTCCAGCAATTCTCGAGGTTATACATTCTCTCTTCCTGCAGCAAGGCCTCCCTGCTGTTAATCATTTCACCTTAGCAGCACAACCGAGGTGAACATTTAATTATGCAAGCAAACTGCTGACACAAATTGGCAAAGCAGCACCTACACTGGAACACTGACAAGGTGCCCCACCCTCATGCCATTAACTGCTCAGTACTCAGCAACAGCAGATTGCAACTACAGGTACAACAAATCTGTCGGATTAATTGAAAACATCCTGGAAAATTGGAGTCAGATGAATTGTCACTGATGTTTACAGTAAACTTCACATCCTTCAAAGTGATTTTCTTCTCGCATAAAATCATCTGAAATTAGTTTAGAACGATACACCAGATGTTCAAAACATTCAGGAAGAATTCATTTCATAAACATCAATCCACTCACAGAAGTTCTGTACAACATTTGTAACACGTTTCCCACAATTTAGATATCACAATAATACTATAAATGACAGGATACGCATCTTTCAACTACATTGTGTTTTCAAGCAGTTGTGCAATTAAAATCAAAGATGTGAGATCCATCTCCCTCTGGATCTGTGTTAATCTCTTTCCTGGTGCAGGCATTAAGCCTTTCCCAGTGTGTTAGTATCTGTCCTGGTGTATTTACAATATTTCCCAGTATGTGTTGCACAATATGAATTTGCATTTCTCCAACACCATTAAAACAGTAAATGTCTAAAGCATTAGACATAGCGCACAGAGTAGGATGAGTAGGGGCAGCACGGTAGCATTGTGGATAGCACAATTGCTTCACAGCTCCAGGGTCCCAGGTTCGATTCCGGCTTGGGTCACTGTCTGTGTGGAGTCTGCACATCCTCCCCGTGTGTGCGTGGGTTTACTCCGGCTGCTCCGGTTTCCTCCCACAGTCCAAAGATGTGCATGTTAGGTGGATTGGCCATGATAAATTGCCCTTAGTGTCCAAAATTGCCCTTAGTGTTGGGTGGGGTTACTGGGTTATGGGGATAGGGTGGAGGTGCTGACCTTGGGTAGGGTGCTCTTTCAAAGAGCCGGTGCAGTCTCGATGGGCCAAATGGCCTCCTTCTGCACTGTAAATTCTATGAGAAGAACCAAGGTACGTGGCCAGATGTACAGTCAAATCTTTAGGCTTTTAGAGACTTGTACATTGGGTCAGAGGTAGCCAAGAAAGCGGTTTCGAAGAAAGCCCCAGTGAAGGCACTGATGCCTGTAGGATCTGCCACCAGTGATAAAAAGTATGGAGTTAGGGTGGAGCAGTGCAGGGAACATTATGATGTAATTGGGATCACGGCGACCTGGCTCCAGGGTAATCAAGGGTGGGAACTCAACATCCAGGGGTATTCAATGTTCAGGAAATATAGGAGAGGAAAGGGAGGTGGGGTAGCGTTACTGGTTAAAGAGGAGATTAACGCAATAGTAAGGAAGGACATTAGCTTGGACGATGTGGAATTTGTATGAGTGGAGCTGCGGAACACCAAATGACATAAAACGTCTGTGGGAGTTGTGTACAGACCACCAAACAGTAGTTGAGCGCTTGGGGATGGCAACAAACAGGAAATTAGAGATGCGTGCAGTAAGGGTACAGCAGTTATCATAGGTGACATCAACCTGCATATTGATTGGGCTAATCAAACTGATAGCAATGTGATGGAGGAGGATTTCGGGGAATGTGTAAGGGATGGTTTTCTCAAACAATATGTCGAGGAACCAACAAGAGAGCGGGCCATCCTAGATTGGGTATTGTGCAATGAGAGAGGATTAATTAGCAACGTTGTAGTGCGAGAACCTTTAGAGAAGAGGGACTATAATATGGTAGTATTCTTCATTAAGATGGAGAGTGACACTGTTAAGTCTGAGACTAGGGTCCTGAACTTAAAGAAAGCTAACTTTGATGGTATGAGACGTGCATTGGCTAGGATAAGCTGACAACGGATACTTAAGGGGTTGACGGTGGATAGGCAATGGCAGACATTTAAAGAATACATGGATGAACTTCACCAATTGTACATACCTGTCTGGTGCAAGAATAAGTTGGGGAAGGTGGCTCAAGCATGGCTAACAAGGGAAATCAGGGATAGTGTTAAAGCCAAAGAGGAGGCATATAAATTGGCGAGAAAAAGCAGCAAGCCTCAGGACTGGGAGAAATATAAAATTCAGCAGGACGACAAAGGGTTTAATTCAGAAGAGGAAAATAGAATACGGGAGTAAGCTTGCAGAAAACATAAAAACTGATTGCAAAAGCTTCCAAAGACATGTGAAGAGAAAAAGACTGGTGAAGACAAATGTAGGTCCCTTACAGTTAGAATCATAATGGGCAACAAAGAGATGGCAGACCAACTGAACAATTACTTTGAATCTGTCTTCACTAAGAAGTACACACATAACCTTCCAGAAATACTAGGGGACAGAGGGTCTAGCATGAAGGAGGAACTGAAGGAAATTCTTATTAGTCAGGAAATTGTATTGGGGAAATTGATAGAATTAAAACCCGATAAGTCCCCAGGGCCTGATGCTCTGCATCCCAGAGTACTTAATATAATAATAATCGCTTATTGTCACAAGTAAGCTTCAATTAAGTTACTGTGAAAAGCCCCGAGTCGCCACATTCCGGCTTTCGGGGAAGCTGGTACGGGAATTGAAATCGCGCTGCTGGCCTTGTTCTGCATTACAAGCCAGCTGTTTAGCCCACTGCGCTAAACCAGCCCCTAAGGAAGTGGCCCTAGAAATAGTGGACGCATTGGTGATCATTTTCCAGCATTTTCTCGACTCTGGAAGATTTCCAATGGATTGGAGGGTAACTAATATAACCCCGCTTTATAAAAAAGGGAGAGAAAATGGTGAATTATAGACCTGTTAGCCTGTCATCGGTTATGGGGAAAATTATTAAGGATGAAATAACGAAGCATTTAGAAAGTGGGGACAGGATCGGTACAAGTCCTAGTTTCGGGAGCCATTCGGAGGAGGAGGAGCAGTCTCTGTGTGAGTATAAAATCCTACTTTAACCCGGGGGTCGCGGCCTAGTTTTGGGAGCTGTTCAGAGGAGGAGGGGCAGTCTCTGTGTGAGTATAAAAACCTACTTTAACCCGGGGATCGTGGCCTAGTTTCGGGAGCCATTCGGAGGAGGAGGAGCAGTCACTGTGTGAGTATAAAAACCTACTTTAACCTGGGGATCGCGGCCTAGTTTTGGGAGCTGTTCGGAGGAGGAGGAGCAGTCTCTGTGTGAGTATAAAAACCTAATGGTAACTTCCTGTTTTCCACTTTTTTTTTCCAAAAGTGACGTCAGAAGGAAGCTGTGATCTGATTTGTTGATAGCAAATCTGCCCCAAATTTAAAAAAAAAACACAGCTAAATTTGTAAACTTAAACAAATTAATTCATTAGAGATGACTGGTCAGGTGATGTGCTTGAGCTGCTTGATGTGGGAGCTGGCAGATCCCATTGCGAGCTGCAGCGACCACATCTGCAGTAAGTGTTGGCTGCTCGAAGAGCTCCGGCTCAGAGTTGATGAGCTGGAGTCTGAGCTTCAAACACTGAGGCACATCCGGGAGGGGGAGACTTACCTGGACACTGTGTTTAAGGAGGCAGTCACACCTGTCAGAGTAAGTAGTTTAAATCCTGCCAGTGGCCAGGGACAGCAGGGTGTGACTGCAAGTCAGGCAGGTAAAGGGAACCAGCAGTCAGGTACTCAGGAGCCTCAGCCCTTGACCCTGTCCAACAGGTATGAGGCACTTGCTCCCTGTGTGGATGGCGAACAGGGCTGCAGGAAGGATGAGTCAGCTGACCAAGGCACCATGGTTCAGCAGGCCATTCAAGGGGAGGGAGTAAATAGGCAAGTTGTAGTTGTAGGGGATTCTATTATCAGGGGGATAGATAGTATCCTTTGTGAGCAGGATAAAGAGTCCCGCATGGTATGTTGCCTGCCTGGTGCTAGGGTGCGGGACATCTCTGACTGGCTTGAAAGGATACTGGAGAGGGAGGGGGAGGATCCAGTTGTTGTGGTCCATGTCGGTACCAACAACATAGGCAAGTTTAGGAAAGAGGACCTGTTTAGAGATTATAAAGAGCTAGGATTCAAATAAAAAAACAGGTCCTCAAGGGTCATAATCTCCGGATTACTGCCCGAGCCACGTGCAAATTGGCATAGGGAGGCAAGAATAAGGGAACTTAACACGTGGCTGAAAGAGTTGTGTGGTAAAGAGGGGTTCCTTTTCATGGGACATTGGCATCAGTTTTGGGACAGGGGGAACCTATACCGTTGGGATGGTCTCCACCTGAACCGAGCTGGGACCAGTGTTCTGGCGAAAAGAGTAAATAGGGTGGTCAATAGGACTTTAAACTAGAGAATGGGGGGGGGAAGGGAAAGTCAGGGAACCAAGAGGTGAAGTAATCAGTGGGAAGCATAGCTGCTTAGGAATACAAAAAAGCACGAAAAGACAGAACTCAGGAGAGGTTACGATAGTCCCCATCTCACAAAATATGACACAGTGTATGGAAAGGCTCAGTAAACCAAGGTCAACCACACTAAGAAAACAAAAAGGGACGGTCAATAGAGAATTAAAGGTGCTATATTTAAATGCGCGCAGTGTACGGTACAAGATAGATGAGCTTGTGGCCCAGATTGTGACTGGCAGGTATGATGTGGTAGGCATCACAGAGACGTGGTTGCAGAGGGTTCAGGACTGGCATTTAAACATCCAGGGATTCACAACCTATCGAAAAGACAGAGAGGTGGGCAGAGGGGGCGGGGTTGCCTTGTTAATTAGGAATGAAATTAAATCAATAGCACTAAACAACATAGGGTCAGGGAGTCTGTGTGGGTAGAGTTGAGGAACCACAAAGGCAAAAAAAACCATAATGGGAGTTATGTACAGGCCTCCTAACAGTGGTCAGGACCAGGGGCACAAAACGCACCACAAAATAGAAAGGGCATGTCAGAAAGGCAAGGTCACAGTGATCATGGGGGACTTCAATATGCAGGTGGACTGGGTAAATAATGTTGCCAGTGGACCCAAAGAAAGGGAATTCATTGAATGTTTACAGGAGGGCTTTTTGGAACAGCTTGTGATGGAGCCCACGAGGGAACAGGCCATTCTGGACTTAGTGTTATGTAATGAGCCAGACTTGATAAAAGATCTTAAAATAAGGGAACGCTTAGGAGGCAGTGATCATAAAATGGTAGAATTCAGTCTGCAATTTGAAAGAAAGAAGGTAGAATCAGATGTGAAGGTGTTACAGTTAAATAAAGGTAACTACAGGGGCATGAGGGAGGAACTGACGAAAATCGACTGGGAGCAGAGCCTAGTGGGAAAGACAGTAGAACAGCAATGGCAGGAGTTTCTGGGAGCAATTGAGGACACAGTACAGAGGTTCATCCCAAAGAAAAGAAAGGTTATCAGAGGGGGGATTAGGCAGCCATGGCTAACAAAGGAAGTCAGGGAATGCATCAAAGCAAAAGAGAAAGCCTATAATGTGGCAAAGAGTAGTGGGAAGTCAGAAGATTGGGAAGGCTACAAAAACAGAGGATAACAAAGAGAGAAATAAGGAAGGAGAGGATCAAATATGAAGGTAGGCTAGCCAGTAACATTAGGAATGAAAGTTTATTTAAATACATTAAAAACAAACGGGAGGCAAAAGTAGACACTGGGCCGCTCCAAAATGACGCTGGTAATCTAGTGATGGGAGACAAGGAAATAGCTGAGGAACTAAAGAAGTACTTTGCGTCAGTCTTCACAGGAGAAGACATGAGTAATATCCCAACAATTCAGGAGAGTCAGGGGCTAGAGTTAAATATGGTAGCCATCACAAAGGAAAAAGTGCGAGAGAAACTAAGAGGTCTAAAAATTGATAAATCTCCGGTCCCAGATGGGCAACATCCTAGAGTTCTAAAGGAGATAGCTGAAGAAATAGTGGAGGCATTAGTTATGATCTTTCAAAAGTCACTGGAGTCAGAGAAAGTCCCAGAGGATTGGAAAATCGCTGTTGTAACCCCCCTGTTCAAGAGGGGAACAAGAAAAAAGATGGAAAATTATAGGCCAATTAGCCTAACCTCGGTTGTTGGCAAGATTCTAGAATCCATTGTTAAGGATGAGATTTCTAAATTCTTGGAAGTGGAGGGTCGGATTAGGACAAGTCAGCATGGATTTAGTAAGGGGAGATCGTGCCTGACAAACCTGTTAGAGTTCTTTGAAGAGATAACAAATCGGTTAGACCAAGGAGAGCCAATGGATGTTATCTATCTTGACTTCCAAAAGGCCTTTGATAAGGTGCCTCACGGGAGACTGCTGAGTAAAATAAGGGCCCATGGTATTCGAGGCAAGGTACTAACATGGATTGACGATTGGCTGTCAGGCAGAAGGCAGAGTGTTGGGATAAAAGGTTCTTTTTCGGAATGGCAACCGGTGACGAGTGGTGTCCCGCAGGGTTCAGTGTTGGGGCCACAGCTGTTCTCTTTATATATTAACGATCTAGATGACGGGACTGGGGGCATTCTGGCTAGGTTTGCCGATGATACAAAGATAGATGGAGGGGCAGGTAGTATTGAGGAGGTGGGGAGGCTGCAGAAAGATTTAGACAGTTTAGGAGAGTGGTCCAAGAAATGGCTGATGAAATTCAACTTGGGCAAGTGCGAGGTCTTGCACTTTGGCAAAAAGAATAGAGGCACGGACTATTTTCTAAACAAAATTCATAATGCTGAAGTGCAAAGGGACTTGGGAGTCCAGGATTCTCTAAAGATAAACTTGCAGGTTGAGTCCGTAATTAAGAAAGCAAATGCAATGTTGTCATTCATCTCAAGAGGCTTGGAATATAAAAGCAGGGATGTACTTCTGAAGCTTTATAAAGCACTAGTTAGGCCCCATTTAGAATACAGTGAGCAATTTTGGGCCCCACACCTCAGGAAGGACATACTGGCACTGGAGCGGGTCCAGCGGAGATTCACCCGGATGATCCCAGGAATGGTAGGCCTAACATACGATGAACGTCTGAGGATCCTGGGATTATATTGATTGGAGTTTCGGAGGTTGAGGGGAGATCTAATAGAAACTTACAAGATAATGAACGGCTTAGATAGGGTGGACGTAGGGAAGTTGTTTCCATTAGCAGGGGAGACTAGGACCCGGGGGCACAGCCTTAGAATAAAGGGGAGTCACTTCAGAACAGAGATGAGGAGAAATTTCTTCAGCCAGAGAGTGGTGGGTCTGTGGAATTCATTGCCACAGAGGGCGGTGGAGGCCGGGACGTTGAGTGTCTTTAAGGCAGAAGTTGATAAATTCTTGATTTCTCAAGGAATTAAGGGCTATGGAGAGAGAGCGGATAAATGGAGTTGAAATCAGCCATGATTGGATGGTGGAGTGGTCTCGATGGGCCGAATGGCCTTACTTCCACTCCTATGGCTTATGGTCTTAAGTCAGCATGGATTCACTGAAGGGAAATCATGCTTGACAAATCTTCTAGAAATGTTTGAGGATGTGACAAGTAGAGTGGACAAGGGGGAACCAGTGGATGTTGTGTATCCTGACTTTCAAAAGGCTTTTGACAAGGTCCCATACGAGAGATTAATGAGCAAAATTAAAACTCATGGTATTCGGGGTAATGTATTGAAGTGAATGGAGAACTAGTTGACAGACAGAAAGCAGCGAGTGGGAATATACAGGTCCTTTTCAGAGTGGCAGGCAGTGACTAGTGGGGTACCGCAGTATTTATTGCTGGGACCCCAGCTGTTCACAATATACATTAATCATTTAGACGATGGAATTGCATGCAATATCTCCAAATTTGCAGACGACACTAAACTAGGTGGCAGTGTCTGCTGTGAGGAGGATGCAAAGACACTGCAGGGTGACTTGGACAGGCTGGCTGAGTGGGCAAATACTTGGCAAATGCAATGTAATGTGGATAAATGTGAGGTTGTCCACTTTGGTGGCAAAAACAGGAAGGCATTATTTGAATGAAATGAAAAATGAAAATAAAATGAAAATCGCTTATTGTCACAAGTAGGCTTCAAATGAAGTTACTGCGAAAAGCCCCTAGTCGCCACATTCTGCCGCCTGTTCGGGGAGGCTGGTACGGGAATCAAACCGTGCTGCTGGCCTGTCTTGGTCTGCTTTCAAAGCCAGCAATTTAGCCCTGTGCTAAACAGCCCCGGTGGCAGTTTAGGAAAAGGGGAAGTGCAACGAGACCTGGGTGTCATGGTGGAACAGTCGCTGAAGGTTGGCATGCAGGTGCAGCAGGCGGTGAGAAAGCTAATGGCATGCTAGCTTTCATAGCAGGAGGATTTGAGTGTCGGAGTAAGGATGCCTTGCTGCAGTTATACAGGGCCTTGGTGAGGCCACAGTTTGGGCAGTGTGTGCAGTTTTGGTCTCCTAGTTTGAGGAAGGACATTCTTGCTATTGAGGGTGCCCAGCGAAGGTTCACCAAACTAATTCCCGGGATGGCAGGACTGACATATGCAGAAACACTGGATCGACTTGGATGGGCTTATACTCACTGGAGTTTAGAAGAATGAGAAGGGATCTCATAGAAACATAGAATCCTGAAGGTACTGGACAGGCTAGGTGCGGGAAGAATGTTCCTGATGTTGGGGACGTCCAGAACTAAGGTCACAGCCTAAGAATAAGGGGCAAGCCATTCAGGACTGGGATGAAGAAGAACTTCTTTTCTCAGAGAGTTGTGAACGAGTGGAATTCTCTACCACAGAAAGCTGTTGGGGCCAGTTCATTGGATATATTCAAGAGAGAGCTGGACGTGGAGAGAAAGCGAGAGTGGGATACTGAATTTGCATGATCAGCCATGATCATATTGAATGGTGGTGCTGGCTCGAAGAACCGAATGGCCTACACCTGCACCTATTTTCTATATTTCTATGAACGTGGTGAATTAAAGGGCAGAGACTAAAGAGTAGAAGGTACATGGTAGGAGTTGGTTTTAGAAGCAGAACAGAGAGAAGCTATGAGGGGTCAGGAAAATTAGGAAAATATTGAATTAAGGAATTAGGAAACACTGCTGAATGTTAAAGATAGGGCTGCTAAGTTAGCAGTATTTTGGGTAGAACAGTACAAAGAGGGCAGAGTTTTGCCTAATCTAAAGTTAATGTAGGACAAATCATAAGAGGCAATGCACTGTCAGGATCAGCCTGCATGAATAACTGAGAAAGTAGCTGGAGTTGGGGCAACAATATGGAGAATGGTTCAGTCTTCATAATATTGGGAGAAAATTCTGGGTTATCCACAATAACAGTGGACAAGTTATACAGCAAAGTAGTGCTCATGTGGTCAAGGAGTCAAGAATACGGCTCAGGTTTAAAAGATGATCATCAATATGTATCCTAGTTACACATCTACAATTAACATTACCAAATCATTTTTGTCTTTTTTAATTTAAAAAAAAAAATAGTACCCAATTATTTGTTTCCAATTAAGGGGCAATTTAGCGTGGCCAACCCACCTAATCTGCACATCTTTGGGTTGCGAGGATGAAACCCGCGCAGACACGGGGAGAATGTGCAAACTCCACACGGGCAGTGACCCCAGAGCCGGGATTGAACCCGGGTCCTTCATGCCGTAGGCAGCAGTGTGCCACCGTGCCGCCCTCGAGCATTACCAAATCTTAACATATTGACCAAGAATAGGAGTGAACCAACCCAGGATGGAAATTCGTGATACTGTTAGGATAACTAAATGAGAGTACGAGTGAAACCCAGACAGAGATATATATTTCCTACACGGGGAGAAGTGAAGAGGATGAAGTGCAGGATGAACTGTGTAGAATGCAGCAAAGAGATCAAGGAGGACAGGAAGAATAACACATCATTGTAATCATCAAAGATGTGAAATACTGTGATCACCACGGTCTTGAGACATGAACCAGACTAAAGAAATTTCAACAGGGAATGAAGGGTAATGGATAGAAAGGTAGTGGACATCCAAGCAAGATAGAAAGAAAGAAAGGTTTTATATGGACTAGTTGGAGGCAAGGTCAGGATGAGCTTTTCTGAGTAAGGGGTTGTTGATATTAGCTTTAAAGCGCAAGGATATAGTGCCTGAGGATGAATTAATTAATTAATGAGGTGGTCAATTGAGCATAAAGCAAGATTGGACACTAGCAGTGACGCTGAGAGCTAGAACCTGGTGTGGAGAGGGGTAGGGTTGGGGGTAAGTAATGAGAGCCCCACAGTTTTTCTGTGGAAGCAGATAGAGTCCTGTTGCTCCTCCTCATTAAAGTAAATTTTTAAAAAACCGGTTTACTTACCCTGTTTTCATCAGCCTCCTCAGCTCACTTTAAAAACCACAGGTTAGGCCATTGTAGAACCTGAAAAACTACTGGGAGCTTGCACAATGTCTGTCCAATGTTGACCAATTTCAGGCCAAGGTCCTTAAATAGACTTTAAGTCCTAATTAACATATTGCCTGAGCCAAACGGCCCAAATTTAACTCTGTAAGTTAAGGGTCTTGAGTGTGTTAATTCCTGCCCAAAGTGTCTCAGATACCTTTTATGCCACAGAATATTGCTTCTTGAAAATAGACCCTTAATTTTCCTTGTTTTGCATGCAAAAAACAGGGGAAACAAGGACCAATCTCAACCTGAATGTTTGCCAGCTTATCAATCGTATTTGCAGTAAGAGACTTGGAGAGTGATCATTTACCTCCATCCAGAGATAAAACACATGTCAATACACTGACCAATGCAGAAATGCTTTTCATCTCTCTCTCTCTCTCTGGGGATTTTGACTGTTTCCAAGTCTGTGTTCCTTTCTGTGTCCAATGAGCTATTCTCAATGAAGAAAACGCATGACATCAAGTGCATGAAAACAGTGTAAAATACATCAAACTCTAGTCAAAAGACACACAGACACTTTGGCTGTATCTTGCGGTTTCCATTTGATTAACTGCAGTTTGATGACGAAGCTTGTTGCTTGC
This sequence comes from Scyliorhinus torazame, assembly GCF_047496885.1. Classification (NCBI taxonomy): domain Eukaryota; kingdom Metazoa; phylum Chordata; class Chondrichthyes; order Carcharhiniformes; family Scyliorhinidae; genus Scyliorhinus; species Scyliorhinus torazame. Next base: position 265,350,528 of record NC_092711.1, read on the forward strand.
GGTGAGAATGCATGCTCGCTCCTCCCCATGTGATACCAGGTTTCTACCTACCTCCTTTTCTACATATTTTCTTGTTGGGTTTTCTTGTGCATTCCTTCGATATTCTTTTTACTGTAAAATGAATAAAATACTGCAAAATAACATGAGGCTCCATCAGACACAGTAGGAGCATGCAATCACAACCGCCTCACTCCCCCTCCCCACCCATACATCCACACACACCCACATACACACACACACCACACACACACACACATGAGAGAGACCTATTTGCAGAAATATTCAGTCTTCCCAGGGCACAGCTGGTCCATGCTGTTGGAGCTGCCAATGCAGTACCACTCCGATTTGAGAATGTTCAGAATATTAAATTGGGCATCACGCCCCCCACTCCACAGTCCGCTCCTCCATCTCATGGTGAGACTGACCTTTTAGGATTCAGGCAGAGACGGCCCCACACACAAAAGCCCCATTTTTCAAATGTTTCTCTGACAGAAGAATAAACACTGCGTGCTCCCTCAGGAATTCTTATTAAAAGCCTTATCTTAAATGTGAACCTGTCTTTCCCTTTTGTTAGATGCTGGTGGCTCTGCTGTGTGTTTCCACCATTCCTTGCTTTTATTTTAGATTGATTGTTCACAGGTTTTTCTTATCCCAATCCTTGGGGGAGAACTGCTGTGGATTTTGTTCCTTAAGAGATGCACGTGTGAAGATTTGCTCTGATCTGAAAGGATGTGTTACAGTTTTACGAGTAATATCAAATAGAGAATATCTATACAAATGCCTTCATGACATTGCAACATGAAAAGAGCAAGGTTTTGCTTCTTCCAGCATAAATCCTATACCTTTTATTAGAGTTTTGTTTGCACTTCAGTCCCACGCTCCTGATCCACGGGCACCTGATGCGGCCTGGCCAAACTTGCTATCAACAAAAAATAAATCCTAGTCCAAGCGAGACACATTGCTCAGGTCATAACCTCAAGATACTTCCCTACAACCTGTTCAAACACTTCAAAATGTTAATAATTTGTGTGCCAAATAAAACACACTTTTTTGCCAAATCTGCATATTAGAGCGAGGCAGTTAGCCTCACTTGAATGTGCAGATTCCCGAGGTACCAGAGGCTTTGGTATTCAACCCCTTCACCCCAGACACCTCGGGCAAGCGCCATTCAACACTGGTGCCCACAAATGGGGACCAGACGGAACGGGTTATAGGGCTGGAGGAGATTACAGAGATCGGGAGGGCCAGAGCCCATTGTGGATGGGATTTAGACCACAACATCTCGCGAGATAGCGTTGGGTCTCGCGAGGTGTGGCGAGCCAGGTAGATCCTGGGAATGGGAGCTCCCTGCTTTCATCGGTACGCTGCGTCACGGCAAGCTGTTCGGTGCAGCATGGCCTTTTAATCGTGCCCTTTATCTTTAAAAATTCTCTGAACACCAAATGATAAACTGTAATTACCTGAATTAGCAATATCTGTTCTTGAAAACGGGTATTACATTGGCCTCTCTACAGTTCTCCGGTACATATGCACTCTCAATAAAACTCTGAAATATTATTCCTAAAATCTCTACTATTCCCTTGATCTATCTTGTCAGGTCCTGCCGTTCTATCCTCCTTTAGCTCTTCAAATGTCTCCATTCTGAGTTTGAAATTTACTCCAAATCAAACTCTCTTCATTAATCTTTGATAAATTTAAACACAGCTCCTTGATGCTCCACAATATCGAAATTCCTTTTTCCTTATCCCTCCTACTGTGTAAATGCAGCTCTCCTGAATCCTTACACCTTCTAATGCAAATGTATTTTCCTCACTCTACCTGAATACAATTTTTTTTTACCCTCTTCTATTTACATCTAAGTCACCTTACTTCTGATAATGGTCACAAACTAACCAAATTTATTCTAAGTGTGGTAGCGAGTGGGAAATAATAATGATAATAATCTTTATTGTCACAAGTAGGCTTACATTAACATTGCAATAAAGTTACTGTGAAAATCCCCTAGTCGCCACATGCCGGCGCCTGTTCGAGTACACAGAGGGAGAGTTCAGAACGTCCAAATTACCTAACAGCACATCTTTTGGGACTTGGCAGGAGTTTCCCCAGAGCTAACCCGGCAAGGCCATTACGGGTATCTAACGTTAATGCAGCCACTTAATGGAGCCCCAGAAGCTTCACGCCGCAAATGACTGTCCCACCTACTGATTCACTGGGACAGTGCTTGGCAGCTCCCCGCGAATGTGGGGGAGCAGCACTTAAACCAGACCCGCAAAGCAAACACCGCATAGCATACTGGTATGCCACCCCAGACCGGCTCCACAATTCGGGGATGCTGACCTGGCCAGACTAATGGGCGCGGTGGAGTCAAGACGGGACACCCTGTTTGCCTGAAGGTTTCAGAAGGTCATCCACAGGGCAGCCAGTGCCGTGTGACAAGAAGAGCCGCCACCGAGTGCCGCAAGAAGGTCAACGACCTTGACTGGGCCGCACGGGTGATTTGGCATCAGTCCCACATGTTACCACCTCCCCCCAACCCAATGGCCCCGCGCCTGCCCCCACCATAATACTGCTCACAAAGGGGCATTGCTGAGGGCATCGACACCATGGTGCAGACATTAAGAAGCCGCCAGGGCTTCGAGCCAGATGACACAGCAACAGCCAGAGCTACATTTCAAGCTGACCCCCATGGCCCTCCGGGCACTGAGAGAACTGGAGGCCAACCGAGGGAGATGACGGCGGTCATCAGCCCTCCCTAGTCCACTCTCCCTGACAACGGCGCATCTAGGGTCAACATGTGGAACAGGCTGGCATAGCAAGACATGTGCCACTGGCAAGGGCCAGAGGACACCCGCCAGGAGGATCAACAGTCACAGGACGTGAGAGGCAGCAGCGTGTCTCTGATGTGCATCCTGTGGAAACACGTCGACATAGTGGTCGAGCTCGGAGGGCTAGGAAGATTGAGGATAACTGAGAGGGCACGGGAGGGATGAGAGGGTGGCACCCTCAGATGCTAGGGACAGTTAAGGTCACGATTGTACACTACTAAACATTTGTTGCACCCGAGACATATTGGACCTCTGTCATGTTATTCCGCACTGCGGGTCAGTCTGCAGCCCCCAACCCCACCCTCCACCAAGGCATAACACATGCAGATGACTCAGCAGACAGACAGGTGTCAGACTATGGCATAGATAGAGGAGCACCAGACCTCAGAGGGTTATCATCACCCACACCCCCCCTCCCGCACGCCCCTTCCCGCCTTGTATAATGACTCGCTGACAGTGCATACATAGGCCCATCATCCTGGAGTGATGAAACACAGATCTTGGGCGGGATTCTTCGACACCCCGCCGTGTCGGAGAATCGCTGGGGGGCGGCGTAAATCCTGCCCCCGCCACCCGCTGAATTCTCCGAAGGGTGAAAAGTTGGCGGGACGTCAATCGCGCCGCCCGCCTCAGAGAATGGCAGGGGCGGGCGTGATACAATGGACTCCGGGGCTGCCCATATTCTCCCGGCCGGGTGGGCCGAAGTCCCGCCGACATGACCATGGGTCACGTCGGCGTCAATCAAAACACCTTTCTAACGGCGTCAACCAGTGCTGATGGTTGACGCCGTCCAGCGTGGAGGTAGGTCACGGCCTGGGGGCTGGCTGCAGGAGAGGTGATGGCATGGCCGCAGTCTGTGTGTGTGGGGAGAGGTGTGTGTGGGTGTGTACGCGGTGGGGTGGGGTGGGCTTCGGGGGGAGTGCTGGGGAAGGGGGGGTGAGTGCCGGCGAGGGGGACGGGGGGAAGAGTGCCTGGTACAGGATGGATGAGTGCCAGGGACGGGGGGGGGGGTGAGTGCCGGGGAACGGGGGGCAAGTGCCGGGGAAGGCGGGGCGAGTGCCAGGGATGGGGGGGGGGCGAGTGCTGGGGACGGGGGAGGGTGAGTGCCGGGGACGGGGGGGGTGAGTGCCGGGGATGGGGGGGGAGTGAGTGCCGGGGACGGGGGGGGTGAGTGCCGGGGACGGGGGGTGAGTGCCGGGGACGGGGTGAGTGCCGGGGGGGGGGGGGGGGGGTGAGTGCCGGGGACAGGGGGTTGAGTGCCGGCGAGGGGGACAGGGGGGGATGAGTGCCGGGTACGGGGGGGATGCGTGCCGGATACGGGGGGGTACTGTGTATGGGGGGGGGGTGAGTGGCGGGTACGGGGGGGTGAGTGCCGGGGACGGGGGGGGGTGAGTGGCGGGGAAGGGGGGGGGTAAGTGCCGGGGGGGGGTGAGTGCCGTGGCCGGCGGGGGGGGGGGGGGGGGGGGTGGGGAGGGGGGGGTAAGTGCCGGGGGGGGGGGGTCAGTGCCGGGGGGGGGGGGGTGAGTGCCGGGGACGGGTGAGTGCCGGGGACGGGGGGGGTGAGTGCGGCGAGGGGGACGGGGGGGTATGAGTGCCGGGTACGGGGGGGGGATGAGTGCCGGATACGGGGAGTGCCGGGTACGGGGGGGTGGGTGAGTGCCGGGGACGGGATGGGGGGGGGGGGGGTGAGTGCCGGGGATGGGGGGGGGTGAGTGCCGGGGACGGGGACGGGTTGAGTGACGGGGACGGGGGGGTGAGTGCCGGGGACGGGGACGGGGGTGAGTACCGGGGAGGGGGGTGCGAGGGCAAGGGAGTTTGTCCGCCTGGCCAGGTGGCATCCTCCAACAATCGTGCCCATGCCACCTGGCTGGGGGGGGGGGGGGGACGTGCAATAATGATATGTCGTTGTTTCCCCCCGCCACCCGCAGGCCGTCATGTTTTCTGATCAGCCAGTGATGTTGGCCGCCGTGGCGGCAGCCGCTATTCTCCATGTTGCCCTGGATGACGAAGAGGAGCGTGCCAGAGAGGCGGCGCAGGCTGCCGCAGAGGGGCAGGCGGCAGCCGGCGAGGCTGGAGGGACACCCGCCCGACAGGACGAGGAGGAGGAGCAGGGGGAGCACGTAGTGGAGGAGGAACACGAGGAGGGGGAGGAGGATGTCGCGGCGCCACGGCAACGGAGGCACCCGAGGAGGCCCCATGTGTACCGGCCCCGGTTGTCGTACCAGGACCTCACGGACCGGGAATTCAGGAGGAGACTCCGGATGAGCTGGGAAACCGTGGCACACATCTGCCATCTGCTGGCACCGCGTGGCACTGGGGGGGTGGGGAGGGGGGGGGTGGGGGGGGGGGACACCCTCTCCCTATGTCCGTCAAGGTTACGGTGGCCCTCAAGTTTTATGCCATGGCGTCATTCCAGACACCAGGTGGGGACCTGTCCGGCATCTCGCAGACATCGGTGCATCCGGGCAGTGACAGACACCCTATATGCCATTGCGGACCACTACATCCGCTTCCCTGTGGACTGGGCCAGCCAGGATGCCCGGGCCGTGGGCTTCTCTGCCATGGCCAGGTTTCCCATGGTCCAGGGCACGATCGATGGGATGCACGTCGCCGTGAGGCCAGCTGCAGATAACAGGGCCGTGTTCACCAATAGGAAGGGGACCTATTCCATGAACATCCAGGTGGTCTTCGATCAGCGCATGATCATCCTGCACGTCTGTGCCCGGTACCCGGGAAGTGTACATGACTCATACGTGTTGTCGCGGTCTTAAATCCCAGGCATGTACGAGGGACGCCACCCCCGGCTGTAGGGCTGGTTGCTGGGCGACAGGGGTTACCCGTTGCGGTCGTGGCTGATGACGCCTATACGGAGGCCACAGAATGACGCGGAGAACAGCTACAATGATGCCCATGCAGCGACAAGGGGTGTGAGAGAGAGGTGCTTTGGTGTGCTCAAAATACATTTCAGATGCTTGGACCTCTCTGGGGGCGCCCTCCAGTATCGGTCAGATAGGGTCGGCCGCATCATTGTAGTATGCTGCGTCCTGCACAACATAGCCCAGTAGAGGGGCGATGTTCCGCAGGCAGAGGAGGGCGGAGTGGAGGAGCAGCAGGAAGAGGCGCAGTCCTCCCAGATGAGGGGGATGGGGACAATGGTCAGGGCAGACGGGCTAGACATGGGCGGGTGGCTGTCCACCGTTACCGGCTGGGCCAGCGGGCACGGGACAGGCTGATAGCCACCCGCTTCACTGACTAGGGGGCGTGGGAATCGGCGAGTATGGCCACATACCGCACACCATGGCAACACCCAAACACCCTCACCCCCCCACCCATCCACCCACCCAGCACCCTCACCCCCCCCAACCACACCCACCCCACCCGCATGCACACCACCCCTCCATTGCAGATCCACCTGCGGCACAACGGCCGGGTTCTCATGGGTGCCGGTGGAAGCCTGTCTATTGCAGGCCATGGAGGATGATGACAACCCGCTCTGCAATGAGCTCCTGGCTCCACATCGTTGGACGATGTCTGACCCATGGACACAGTACCACCATCCACCCAGACCATCCCTGCATGCGGCTGTGACACTGCAGCGCACGGTCCCATCCTCTGCCCGGGGGGATGGTGAGGGAGGCCCAGGGGGAAGAGGGCAGACTCACCTGAGGCCGGCGTAAGACCACCCCTCACACACACACTGGCGCTCAACGTACATGACACCCCCGCATGCTTTGGACAGAGCACAAAGGCAGCATCTGTCAGTGTTAAAGTGATTTTAATAACAAACAGTGCATATACGTGCCCAAGCCCCTAAAACTAGTCTGTGCCCTGCACCCGTGCCAACTTACTCAGTGTCTAATTGTTTGGCCTTATGGGCCCTTTGACTACGCTTAGGTGGTTCCTCAGACGGTACAGCAGAACTGGAGGTGGACTCCTGTGATTCCTACCCTCTGACTCGGGATCCCTTTGGTGGCCGTTTCCCGGGGCGTCCTGGCCTAGATGGGCCAGGCTGCGGCCCGGGCGACTGGGATGGCGAGCTGCCAGCCTGCCCTGCCCGTTGCCCACCCGATGTACCTGGGATGGAAGGGGGGGGGGGGGGGGGGAGTCTGAGGTGCTGCAGTGTTCCTGGACCTCCCCTACAGGGGGACCAGGGACGGGCGCCAGCAACTCCTCCTCCCTCGGGGTGCCCAATGGCCCCCAGGCCTCTACAAGGGTCGGGGGTGCGAACGGACAGGCCATCCGATGCCCCCCGACATCTGGCGCTGCCAGTCCTGGAGGCCTTTGCTGGTATCGACAGGGGTCTGCAGGTTTGCAGCCATGGAGCTCAGGGGGTTGGCAAACCCTGTCTGTGACTGTGCAACGCCTGCTAGCACATGGGCAATGGCGCCGATGCCCTCAGCGATGGCCTGCTGAGACCTGCTGAGACTGGGCCATGGCCTGCAGAGAGTAGGCCATGGCCTGCAGCGATTGGGCCATTGCCTGTTGAGACAAGGCCCCTGCGTTGAGCGCCTCTGCCATCTGCCACTGGCGCTGGCTCATGGCCTCCTGTGAGAGGGCAGCCATGTCCTGGGCCACAGACGCCGCTTGCACGGAAAGCCCCAGGCCTCGCATACTGCTCCCCATGTCTGACACCGTCGCCCCAATTGCCTCCACCGCGGACGCCACCTGTGTGATGTCGGCCTGGGTGGCACGCATGACCGGCACGACTCCCAGCTCCTGGACACAGGTGGACTCCTCCACCTGCGACTGCAGCCGCTGCAAGCCGACCGTCACCCTCTTCGCTCGCCCCAGGTTCGGTGGTTGCATCAGGGCTATGGGTGGGTGTGGTAACTCTGGGAACCCGGGATCCATCTGGGCGGCAGATGTTCGCTTGCGCCAGGATGCCCTCCGACCGCCCGGCCCCTCTGCTGCTCCTACCTCCACCTGCCGTACCGGGACGGCTGTGTTGTGCGCACCAGTTAGTGTACCAGACGCCTCATCACTAAAGTGCCCAACCGAGGTGAGTGTCTCTGCTATGGTGGAGGGTGTTGGAGACAGCAGTGGCGTTGTGTCGTGCGCATCATCCGACTCTGAGTCCATGGTACTTTGGGGTGGCGGTCCGTCTCCACCCATCCACTCTGTCACTGTCCTGTATTTCGGTTTCCTGGGTAGTGGTGTCGTGGGTAGGGCTGTCCTGGGAGTGGTTTCATGGCTTGGCTGCGATGGGGGCTTGTGGCTGCCCCCCTCGTCGCTGGGTGGCACACGCCTGCGTCGCTGCACCCGCACGAGACGGGGGCATCATCTCCCTATTGCTCCAGGTCTCTCCGTCTCCCGTGGTCGTTGTGGGGCATCCTGCGGGCATCGCGTGCCAGAGTGTCCGGGTCTCTCCGTATCCCGGGGTCGCCCTGGGGCATCCTGCAGGCGTCGCGTGCCAGAGGGTCCAGGTCTCTCCGTATCCCGTGGTCACCCTGGGGCATCCTGCGGGCGTCGCGTGCCAGAGGGTCCGGGTATCTCCATATCCCGTGGTCGCCCTGGGGCATCCTGTGGGCGGTTGGCATCTGCGGGGATGGATGCCTCGACGTTTGCTCCTGCGATACACAATGAAGCATGCATGGTTAGACACGCAGGCAGTGATCAGGTGATATGGGGAGGGGGGATATGGGGGAGGCGGTATATGGGGGATATGAGGGAGGGGGGATATTGGGATGGGCTGTTGGTGGCTCACTTGCTGGTGGGCCCCCGACCTCTGCATCGGCAACCTCCCGGTCCTCAGGTCCGCCAGCCAGTTCCAGGGCCCTTTCCTCATGTACGGTGAGTGGTCTCTCATCAGCTGGGCCCCCTCCAGTCCTCTCATGTTCCCTTTTGTTGTGTGCGCGCTTCTCCTGTGGGGGGCGGGTGGGTGGCAGGGGTAAAGGGCAACAGTGTTAGACAGGTATATGAATGCACGCCATCGGTTGCGCGTATAGTGCAGAGATTAGGGTTAGGGTTGGTTTCACCTGGGGGGGTGCCGCACATCGGGCAGAGAGGGGGGGGGGGGACTCACCCTGGCTGCCCTGACGAGGTTGTTCACCTTCTTGTGGCACTGGGTGCCTGTCTGTAGTTTCAGAGCCACAGCGCTGACGGCCTCTGCCACCTCCCTCCACAGATGCCGGCTGAGGCATGGGGCGACCCTGCGGCCGTGTCCGGGGTAGAGGGACTCCCTCCTCTCCTCCACTGCGTCCAGGAGCGCCTCAATGTCACGGGACTGGAATCTCAGGGCTGCGCAGAAGGCGGCCATCTGGTCGGGTCTTCCAGGATGGGGGGTGGCTTGTCTTTTGAGCCATCACGCCGTGCGGCGTCATTGTTGCCGCATGGCGTCACCGTCCACGTCGGGTGACGCCATCGTGAATGGTGTCACGCTGCTGCTAGCCCATTCGGGGCCGGAGAATTTGCGTTGTTTGGGGGGACCCGACGCCGGAGTGATCCGCGCCGTTTTTGGCGCCGGGTCCCGGACATCGCGCCGGTTTTCGGAGAATCCCGCCCCTTGTGCGGGTGGGAGGCAGGGTTTGAGATGATGGACAAAGCCAAGCCCAATAAGAAGCGAGCAAGGATGAGGGCCACCCCGGTCCTCCGGGGATGACTGACCCTTGCCGCCACCACCTGTCCTCCACCCCCCCAGCTGGTCCTGCAGTTCCTCCACGGGCTCATCCTCTAGCCCCTCCTGGTCCGGCTCCTCCTCGGAGGTTGTGGCATGTTCCTACTCCTCCACCACATCGCCCCACTGCTGTTCCAGTTTATGGGGGGCACAGCAAGGCGACATGTGTGCCATCTATTACCCACTGGACCTGGGGCATCCCTGCGATTGCAGAGAATCCTGCTGCCTGGGCATCTTGTTGTGCTTGGACCAAGTCAAAGTTTATGTAGTCGTGCAAACAGGGCGTCCATGTCTTCATGGCTGTTGGTTGGGATGCGCCATCAAGTCCCTGCTCGAGTCCTGGAATGATCCTGAAGCGTAGAAGTTTAGGACTGCGGTGACCATGATGGTCACCTGGTATCCTCCTTCACCACATGGTGCGAAGTCCACAAGGACACAGCACAGATGCTGTGCCATCTTCTTGTTGAGGCAGAGCCTCCTGAGGTATATGCTGTCTGTCATTTGTTCAAAAGACCAGCGACAGCTGTATACCTTGGGCAATCGCCCTGATAGGCAGCCAGGTCCTCATGATGTGGGGCAGGCCCCTGCACATGGGCTGCTGCCTCGAGCCTCTGTCGACGCTGCCTTCTCTGGCATCTCACCGCCTGGCCTGCCACCAACAACACAATGGAAGCTTCATCCATAATGTGATATCTGTAAGGAATTGGAAAGGGTGAGAGACCAGCGAACAGCTATGATTTCCACCTCAGGACCCTTGGATCCCCCAGACATCACCCACCCTCACATCCCTGGTCAACCCTCAGGATGCCATCCAGCCCATCGTGCACACTCACCCCCGGCCACAGCAGGGTCGCCTGGGCACCGGATCCCAGACCCCCACTGGGAACATTACCTGGACCGGTGCTGGTTCCCCCCCGGTCCACACACCCACCCTCTGGTTGCGGGATGCCCCCAGTGCGGACGCCCAGCTCCTGGGTGTTAGAATATTGGCTGTTGCATCTGTGGGTTTGATGCCTCAATGGTTTTCAAGAAAAGTGTCCAGGCCCCTCAGTTTGATTGGGGTACTAGGCAGTAACAACCGCCTGCAACGTGACACGTGTCCCCACGGGGATCCACTTGCAAGTTGCCAATTCCCCATTAACAATAGCCTTCAGCTGCACGCCAGCGGCCGCCATGGTCAACAAGAGTTAATGGGACCATCACCATATTACCACGGACGGGTTCTGTCCTGGGTGTGTTTGGTGGGACGGACAGGCAGCAGCTAAAGCTGGCATACATAATCCGGGGGTTGGCATGCAGAGCTCCTACACCCCCAGCCCAGTGGCAACCCTCCTCAATGATGGCGGCCCACCCCCCAAACAAGCTCATTCCCCGCCCCCAAACAAGCTTCCCCCCCCCCCCCCCCCCCCCCCCCCAAAGCACTGAGGTAGTGGCCTCAGTGCTCCCGGGCTGACTGGCCAATTTTGAGGATAGCTACTCACCTCCTCTGATCCCCACAGCAGCCATTGTGCTAGCTTCACGTTTTAAATAGTGTACAAACGGCGTCCGCATGGCCGCTTGCTGGGGAAGCGGTTAGATCACGGAAGGCTGTTCAATAGGGGTCCTTCCCACTTTTCATCGTGATGGGATCCGCATTTTGCCAACGGGAGTGGGCCAGTTAGCTCAGAAACCGATCGGTGGCTGGCATGGTTTCCGGTTTCAGCCTCTCCTGCTATATAGCCGACCTCCTCGTTCTCTCGCCCGCCGCAACGTGGCCGGTAGATCGCGCCAATGTTTAAATCCACCTGTCCTGAACCCTGCTTTTGTCTAAATCCAGTTCTCGTCAGTCTTCATTCAGCATAAATCCAGCTCTCTTTATACATAGATCAAGCTTAATCCCTCTCACCCAGTAACAATGGTATGCAGAAGGAATAGGATCAGGCGGAGTGCATCGCCTTCCTGACTGCATCATGCTAACTTAGCAACATTTTATCTTCACTGGCTAAGTTCGGCAAGGCTCTTGGTTAAACATCCACCTGATGCAGCATTGGGCCCCTGAATATACGAACCAGGAATTTACGGTCTGTTCCAGAACCCAATGCTAAATTTGGCAAAATCATTGGGCCATACACCAAGAACCACTGAATTTTCAACTTTTTAAAAATTACTTTAATGAGTGCACCTCCTGGCTACACACAATACTGTGGATTGTATTCTCCTCTCTTGTTCACCCCCCCCCCTCCCAGGACCTTTTTGATCTGGCCAATTTCAAGGTGACCCTGGTGAACAAACTGCATTAAGGATGCTGTTTTCCAGCAAACCTCATTAATTCATCTTTGGGTACATATAAGCACTCTGTCCACCTTGCATTGGTTTTCAGTATGAGACCATGTTCTCAGCTACTGTGTTTATGAAATAAACAATGCTTCCAATGGAATTTGAACGATTATCTCATCTCACTAACTTTCGACTGAACCTACCCAATTCCTGCCTTGGATACAAAATGAATCCTGCAGGTGACATTTTCACTCCCAGTTGAAAAAATCCTCAGCAGAAACTTGGACATTAATTGGCAAACTAAATCAAGAGGCCATGGAGCAGGATTCCCCCCCAACCCCCACCGCATGCTTTGTGGCGGCGGAGACGGTCCGTCATTGCCCAGCGGCGGGATCTTCTGGCCCCACCGTTGTCAACTCGGGTTTGCCATTGAATGCACCCCTCGCTGCCAGGAAGCCCGCAGTGGCAGTTCGCTGTCTGTGGGATCAGAAGAAATGGCCATCATGAATGGCTGAAAAATGTCATGCTATAAGCATGAACTGTATGAGAAATAGAAATGTTACAGAGGTGAATTGGAAATGTTGTGAGTCTGGAGTGAAGATGAACTTGGAGGGGGTATAATGGCAGCTCTGAATTACACTTAAAACTTAGTTTGCCTTGAAAAATGTTCCCAGTGTCGATATCACTCATATTGATGAGTCAAGGTATTAACAAGACAAACCAATCCTAGCATATGGTGAAGCCTCTGCATAAGTGACTAACCCAATTTACTCCCTATACATCGGTGCTCACAACTATGTCCCAGGCCATAGTGAGACCTGTGAAAATAGCTCTAGGTCAAGAGGCCTCAGTGAAAGAAGTGTTTAAACCTGACAATTTTAATATTTTTTGATCAAAACATAAACAAGATCAAATCAGATATTGCTGGATTATACCATACAGTATGACATATTTACACTGGTTTCAGGATGATTTGCGTTGATTTGTGAGCTATTCACATCAATTTATAAATTGCTGATACTGACTCATGGTTAATCTACATTGATTGGTGGATAATCTGTACTGAGACTTGGGAAATTGATTCAGGGTCTTAGTGAATGAACAATATGCCCTCTTCACATTATAAGCCCGAAGAAGTGAATTAAAATATCCGTAAATACCAAATAACAGTCTAATCCTCTGGATTTCAGAGTGATCTTGCATCAGACATTCAGTCACAACCCAAACATGTCCTGAGAGAATATTTCTGCAATCGCCCTTTGCAAACCTTCCAACCCAGTTGTCCCTCACACATTACAGTGTGAACCCCAAACACTGAGAATTAACCCTGTGGTCAATGCACCTGGCTTCAGAATATTTGCAGTGATGATTAGCTTTTGGTTGTCAAACTGTGCCAAAGAAACAAAAGAGGAACCATAACAGTGCCATTGACAGTAAGAGATGTAAAGGTCAAGGCAAGGAGAAGCCACAACATGAGCCACATGACAACTGCATGCAGGAGACGGATGGGGGTAGCAGATGGGAAATAGGGAACCACCTCATGCTGAAAGAGCAACATACAGACAAACAATAACAAAGAACCAGACAAAAGAAGCATTGGTTTGTCCCCCACTGACTCACCATCCTCTGTGGGGACATAGATGTTTAGATACAAACAGTCTTCATTTTGATCCTGGATGTATGTTGCAACTATATCCAAATTGGCCGTGAACCAGATCGGTAACATGATCTCCGGTACCACACCATGAATGTTCTGTGGGCAGACAGGGGCGAAGTGAGTAACATTACGTATTCCAGACCAGGAGGGTGGAGGTTCAGGTGGTTGGAACCTTTTCTCCCCAGTGGGAGCACTAGCATATGGGACTCCCAGATACTGATTCACTGGCCCAAGTATGTCACTTGGCAAGGGCATTCGTATCCCCCGTAGTTTTCCATAATGTGTATTCACAGTTGGGTAGTTGATCTGACCCTCCAGCACCATGATTCTGACAGCGAAGCTAAATATCCAGAGAGCAGTCCTGCAGTCTACATTTAAGAAAATGGTGGTGATGCGTCGCACAAAGGATATCGAGCAACTCCATCTTGTGTAAAGAAACATTGTACACGATGACATTACCAGACTCTCGCCAACATAAATTCCAAAAACCCTCGGTGCCAATCAATAACTGCAATAAATCCAAAGGTCACGTAGAGGGAGGTTCTTATCTTGTTACACTGGTTCTCACACAGCTGTCAATCCATAGGAGAGTTGCAAAGCCAAGTAATCATCCTGCAGCTGGTTTCTTGTCCATTAGCTTCAGATCTGGAAGGTGTACATCATGTCATCCACATAAATGTTTATTCTTCATTTGCATTTCTGTTTCAAAGACAAATCCTGCGATAAGTAAAGAGAATCAAATTTTACTAATGCATCTGTATTTGGAGCCCCATCTGTAAGGAAAGATCACAAAAGGATTAAAAACACAGCAAATGAGTAAACATAGACTGACAGGTATCAAATCCTAAACCACCCATGTGTTGTTTTGTTCGTTAGGAGGATCATAGTTTTTGACACTGAAGTTCCTGGGTTAGCAGATGATATGTTCTATTTCTGCCACATTTCAGCCAAGTTCCAGACTGAGGCAAGGCCAATATCTTCTTCCCACAGTTCCTCTATTTCAAGGGGCCATAAAATATGTGGCATGAGACTCTCAATCTTACCTAGAATAAGGTAATCAGTCCAGATCAGTGTTAATTCCCCTCTCGAGCACCAAGCGGCTTGAGGTGGAAGTCAAAACGTTAAAAGTTACTTGGTCCATTTGAATCTTCGCAGCATGACACTGCCATGGGGCAAATTGGGCCAGGTTTAGATGGGGGTCCTGCTGACCCCAGATATGGAACCGAGCCCCATGCCCAGGGTCTGGGATGGGCTGTCGAGCCCGGGAAAAGTGGACGATGTGCTCCACTTTGCAACATTTATGCGGATGTAGTGGGCACCCACAATGTCAGGGCCACATTAGTTAAACTAATTTACACTTAGAACTTAATGACCCATGAAGATATTTCTAAAGTTCGATATAACATGATGATATTAACATTTTAGTGTCTTTATTTTCAGATCGAATGTTGAAATGATGTTGGAAATAGTGACATAAACATCGATATCGATTTTCTGATTATGTATGCAGTTTACATCTGAATGATTGGAAATAAGTTTGCTCTGCCATGCACAGAAATGTGACTTTTTTTGACCCAACTTTCCGAGGTCAAGGTATTACCATAATTATACATAGCAACAGATGCAAATTTAACACGTGGTGGAAGTGAAAATTACATATCATTGAAATTTAAAGGACAGAGATAATTAATGGTTGCAAAAAAGGTTTTCCTGCTGCATCACTGCATACATTATGGCAGGCCTACTGGGAGATGGAGTCAAACTTCAAGCTGCAAATGACCATACTGTCACTGAATGTGCTAGCCTTATGCTATGGGCACTGTCTGTTATCTAGGTAGCACTGATCAGCCTGTGGGTCCCCGAGAACCTGAAAAGCATTCGGTCCCCTAAAGATATACCAGGGCTTCTAGTAACAATGATGATGCAGCCAATCAAGATACTTTGGCCATTGATCACTCTGGTTATGGATTCTTCTATGAAGTGCGTGAAAACATGACAAATGATTATTCTATTTCAGAAGAACATCCAACGATTCAATAAGCTAACATTAACCTATCTTAAACGGCACAATTGTACCCGTTGCCCCAGTTTCCTCTGAGTATCGGAGACTCTGCCCGCTCTAATCATCTGCCAAAGTTAGAAATGCTCATTACCCGCTTGCCATTTTCATTCTGCATCCCACTCCCACTCTGACATCTCCATCACTGTCTCCTTCGCTTTGTTCCAAAGAAGCTCAACAGAAGCTCAAGGGACAAGCACCTCATCTTTGGATGAGTGCTTTACAACCTTCCAGACTCAATGGACATCCACTTATACGCCAGCCACCGTATATTCCGGGCCCGCATGATTCCCACAGCCTAAAGATGTGCAGGTTAGGTGGATTGGCCATGCTAAATTGTCCTTAGTGTCCAAACGTTTAGGTTGGGTTACGGGGATAGGGTAGAAGCATGGGCATAAGTAGGGTGCTCTTTCCAAGGGCTGATGTAGACTCGATAGGCTTCCTTCTGCACTGTAATCTCTATGATTCCAAGAGACTGAAAAACGTTAACCTTTAAATCTCGAAGTCTGGATTGAAAGTCTACTTTCAAATGACTGTGTATACATTTATCAGGACAATAGATTTTTAGTTTTGACTGGATTCAATTTCTCATAAAATGGATAGCTTTCTAAGTGGAAATTAATCCTGTCTCAAAGAATCCCTACAGTGCAGGTGGCCATTCGGCCCATCGAGTCTGCACCGACTCTCTGAAAGAGTACTTCACCCAAGATCACTCCCCGCCCTATCCCATTAACCCCTTAATCTAACCTGCACATCTTTTTGGATACTTAGGGGCAATTTAGTATAGCCAATCCATCTAACTTACACATCTTTGGAATGTGGAAGGAAACTGGAGCACCCGGAGGAAACACCAGCAGACAGAGGGAGAACGCACAACCTCCACCAGACAATGACCGAAGGCCAGAATTGAACCGGGGTCCCTGGTGCTCTGAGGCAGCAATGCTAACCACTGGGCCACTGTGCCGCCCTTATTTCATGACAAAGGCGATCTGTTGGACCAAAGGGCTGCTACTCTTTAAAAAACCTTTAGGAAGATAGTTATTTCCAGCTTCTTTCCTATAAATACAGACAACTTGCAGTAAAGCAAAGGATGGAGGATTCCATGATGGCGAAATTCAGAGATGGACAAAATATTAAATGCTGATCCCAGTACAAAGATAGCGTTGTTGACAGACGGTCTGAAGATAATGTACTTTTAGCCAATTTGAGAGCTGGAGACAAACATCAAGTCTGGCACTGTAAGCGCCTGAACCTACGTGAGGAATGGTTAATTGGCATTATCGGTGTGATTCGAGATATTATTATGCAATGAATTGGCCACAACGGAAAATGGTATTTTTGAAATAATGCATGAAACAGAATTGATGGTGACAAATCTTCTTGTATCTCCAGCTGGAGATACTCATGGCTCATATCTAACTGCTAAGCTTGGCACACAGACCCTCGATCCTAGGAACTGGATACCCGGTTTACTGTCATAATCCCGGCAGATTCGCACTGCCCCATTGGGCTTCATTACTGGTGCAACTGGCACCGCCCAGTCAGAAAAGTGTACTGGTCTTATGATCCCCAGATTCTTCATGCAGTCCAATTCCTCATTTACCTTTGGAAACAAGGCATATGGAACAGGGTGTGTGTGGAAATAGCACAGCCAGGCCATGGGGTCCACGCTTATTCGGGCTCCGGTCCTCCTGGTGGTCCCCAAACATTCCTGGAATACAGTCGGAAATCTGGCCAATATGCCTTTGGGTCCATGTGGTTGCATTTGGCAAACCCTCTACCAGTCTAAATGAAGGTGCTGGATCCAGTCACACCCCAACAGGCTTAGGCCGCTCCTATGTACAATGACCAGTGGCACATTTGCTGACTGGCTGCCATATTCAACAGAGACGTTGGTCTTGCCCGCAATCACAAGAGGCTTCCAGTTATGGTTAATGTAACACCTCTGGTTAAGAAGTGAGGGAGGCAGAAGACCGGAAATTATAGGATTGTTATCCTTACTTTGGTCGTTGGTAAGATTTTAGAATCCATTATTAGGGATGAGATACTTGTTAGGGCATGGTAAAATAGGGCTCAGTCAGCACGGCTTTGTCAAGAAATCTGTCAGAATTCTTTGTGGAGGTAACGGGGGAAAAAGGACAAAGGAAAGCCAGTGAACATAATTGTAGCGCACAATGACTTACGAGAGAGACGAGTAGTGATGAAGTCGATGAGGCTTTATTAAGCGAGACTTGTCCCCAGCAGTTCAGCAACAGAATGAAGCGGCGGGGAGCAGCTCAGGTTCTTATACTCCGCCTTCAGGGCGGAGCCAGGAGTCAACAGCCAACCAGGACCCGGGATCTGTCAGCCAATAGCATCACGGCTTCACAGTCCCACATGACCCCTAATACATACCACCACATTCACCCCTTGTTAAAAAGTAACCCGGCGGGGTGGTGGTTCGCATGGTGGTAGGGGTTTACAAGGCTGGTCCTGGGAGGAAAATTTCGGGCATGTTACTACAGTTTTAGCCCTACACTGGGCTATGTACAAAATTTGTGAAACTATTTACAATATTAGTAAGAGAAAAAATTTTTTTTTGTTACAATCCAACAACATTCTTGGTGTCACGCCGATGCCACGAGTCGAGCGGGCGGTCTGGTCTTCCTCGTCGATCGCCTCAGCCCCGGTGGTGGTGCAGGTGCTTGTTCAGGCGTTGTCGTCTCCGGGAGCGTTTCGGTGTTCGTTCCTGTTTCACTCCTGGGTGGGCACGGGAGGAGGACCGATCCTCCCGGGAAGGGGGCGGTCGCGGGGTGCGCCGGTGGTAGGGAGGGGATGATCGGTGTCGGGGGGGGGTGTGTGTGTTGCCGGCGGGCGCCAGGTCCCGCAGGGAGACCGTGTCCTGTCGGCCGTCGGGGTACGCCACGTAGGCGTACTGCGGGTTCGCGTGGAGAAGGTGAACCCTCTCGACCAACGGGTCCGATTTGTGCGCCCGCACATGTTTCCGGAGCAAGATGGGTCCTGGGGCCGCCAGCCAGGTCGGCAGTGACGTTCCGGAGGAGGACTTCCTGGGGAAGACAAGGAGGCGCTCATGGGGCGTTTGGTTAGTGGTGGTACACAGCAGTGACCGGATGGAGTGGAGAGCATCCGGGAGTACCTCCTGCCACCGGGAAACTGGGAGATCCCTGGACCGTAGGGCCAGCAGGACGGTCTTCCAGACCGTGCCGTTCTCCTTCTCTGCTTGCCCGTTCCCCCGGGGGTTGTAGCTGGTCGTCCTGCTCGAGGCTATGCCCTTGCTGAGCAGGAACTGGCGCAGCTCGTCACTCATGAAGGAGGACACCCTATCGTTATGTATATATGCGGGGCAACCGAACAGTGTGAATATGGTGCCAAGGGCTTTAATGACTGTGGCCGCTGTCATGTCGGGGCAGGGGATGGCGAAGGGGAAACGAGAGTACTCGTCCACCACGTTCAGAAAGTATGCGTTGTGGTCGGTGGAGGGGCCCTTTGAAATCCAAACTGAGGCGTTCAAAGGGGCGGGAAGCCTTGATCAGGTGCGCTCTATCCGGCCTGAAAAAGTGCGGTTTGCACTCTGCGCAGATGTGGCAGTTCCTGGTGACTGTACGGACCTCCTCCACAGAGTAGGGGAGGTTGCAGGACTTTATGAAATGGTAGACCCGAGTGACCCCCGGGTGGCAGAGGTCCTCGTGGAGGGCGTGGAGACGGTCTATTTGTGCGTTGGCACATTTGCCGCGGGATAAGGCATCGGACGGCTCGTTCAGCTTTCCGGGACGGTACAAGATCTCGTAGTTGAAGGTGGAGAGCTCGATCCTCCACCTTAAGATCTTGTCATTTTTAATTTTGCCCCGCTGTGCATTATCGAACATGAAGGCTACCGACCGTTGGTCGGTGAGGAGAGTGAATCTCCTGCCGGCCAGGTAATGCCTCCAATGTCGCACAGCTTCCACTATGGCTTGGGCTTCCTTTTCCACTGAGGAGTGGCGGATTTCTGTTGCGTGGAGGGTTCGGGAGAAAAAGGCCACGGGTCTGCCCGCTTGGTAAAGGGTGGCCGCCAGAGCTACGTCGGATGCGTCGCTCTCGACCTGGAAGGGGAGGGACTCGTCGATGACGCGCATCGTGGCCTTTGCGATATCCGCTTTGATGCGGCTGAAGGCCTGGCGAGCCTCTGTCGACAGGGGGAAGGTAGTGGTCTGTATTAGCGGGCGGGCCTTGTCTGCATACTGGGGGACCCACTGGGCGTAATATGAAAAGAGCCCCAGGCAACGTTTCAGGGCTTTAGAGCCGTGGGGGAGGGGAAATTCCATAAGGGGGCGCATGCGTTCGGGGTCGGGGCCTATTATCCCATTGCGCACTACGTATCCCAGGATGGCCAACCGGTTTGTGCTAAAAACGCACTTTTCCTCGTTGTATGTGAGGTTCAAGGCGTTAGCGGTCTGGAGGAATTTTTGGAGGTTGGCGTCGTGGTCCTGCTGATCGTGGCCGCAGATGGTTACGTTGTCGAGATACGGGAACGTGGCCTGCAACCCGTGCTGGTCAACCATTCAGTCCATCTCCCGTTGGAAGACCGAGACCCCGTTCGTGACACCAAATGGGACCCTTAGGAAGTGGTATAGACGCCCGTCTGCCTCGAAGGCTGTGTACTTGCGGTCACCTGGGCGGATGGGGAGCTGGTGGTAGGCGGACTTGAGGTCCACGGTGGAGAAAACCTTATACTGGGCAATCCGATTTACCATGTCGGATATGCGGGGGAAGGGTACGCATCTAGCTGTGTGTACCTGTTGATGGTCTGGCTATAGTCTATGACCATCCTTTGCTTCTCCCCGGTCTTTACTACTACCACCTGGGCTCTCCAGGGACTATTGCTGGCCTGGATTATGCCTTCCTTCAGCAACCGCTGGACTTCAGACCGAATAAATATACGGTCCTGGGCGCTGTACCGTCTGCTCCTAGTGGCGACGGGTTTGGAATCCGGGGTGAGGTTTGCAAACAAGGACGGCGGTTCAACCTTGAGAGTTGCGAGGCCGCAGATAGTGAGTGGGGGTATTGGGCCGCCGAATTGAAATGTTAGGCTCTGCAGGTTACACTGGAAATCTAATCCCAGTAATGTGGGCGCACAGAGTTGGGGAAGGACGTAGAGCCTGTAATTTTTAAACTCCCTCCCTTGCACCGTTAGGTTCGCAATGCAGAACCCTTTGATCTCTACGGAGTGGGATCCTGCAGCTAGGGAAATCTTTTGCGTACTTGAATGGATGGTCAGAAAACAGCGTCTTACCATGTCTGGGTGAATGAAACTTTCGGTGCTCCCGGAGTCGATCAAGCATGGTGTCTCGTGTCCGTTGATCAGCACAGTTGTTGTCGTCGTCTGGAGCGTCCGGGGCCGTGATTGATCCAGAGTCACCAAAGCCATTCGTGGTCGTAGTGTCGCGGCGTCTTCTTCGGACCCCGTGGAGCCGTCGATGCTGGGGTCCTTTGTTGTCATCCAAGATGGCGGCGTCCATGAATCGCACGTGGCCGGGGGTGGACAAAATGGCCGCCCCCATGGATCGCACGTGGTCGGGGGTGGACAAATTGGCCGCCCCCATGAATCGCACATGGCTGGGGGGTCACAAGATGGCGGCGCCCATCCTCCCCTCGTGGTGCCCGGGATCCAAAATGGCGGCGCCAGCAGGTCGCACATGGGACGCTGGGGGGGGGGGGGGTTGGGGAGCGTTTGGGCTATGCTGGGCTCGTTCTTCTCCGGGGATTGCGGCGACCCCCCGGGACCGGCACACAGCCGCGTAATGGCCCTTCTTGCCGCAGCTTTTACAAATAGCTGCGCGGGCCGGGCAGCGCTGCCGGGGGTGTTTCGCTTGCCCGCAGAAATAGCAGCGGGCCCCCCCAGGATGGTCTGGTGCTTTAACCGCGCAAGCCTGTGAGGGAGGGGGGGGGGTTTGTCGCGACGGGGGTCCACGGAGCCCAAGGGGCTGCCGCGCGGTCGGGGCCGTAGGCGCGGGCGTTTTGCGAGGCCACATCTAGGGAAGCTGCAATGGCCCGTGCCTCTGAGAGTCCTAACGACTCTCTTTCTAAAAGTCTTTGGCGGATTTGGGGAGAGTTCTTACCTGCCACAAAAGCATCGCGAATTAGCATGTCCGTGTGTTCGATCGCGTCCACCGGCGGGCAGCTGCAGCCCCGTCCCAAAATTAGCAGCACGCCATAGAATTCTTCTAGCAATTCTCCGGGACTTTGCCGTCTCGTTGCGAGTTGGTAGCGCGCGTAGACCTGGTTCACGGGGCCAACGTAGATGCTGTTCAGTAATGCGAGCGCCGTCGGGAAATCCTCTGCGTCTTCTATGAGATGGCAAATTTCCGGGCTTACCCTCGAATGCAGGACCTGCATTTTCTGGTCTTCTGTGATCCGGCCGGGGGCCGTTCGGAGGTAGCCTTCAAAACATGCTTGCCAGTGTTTAAATACTGCTGCCGGGTTCGCTGCATGGGGGCTGATCCGCAGGCATTCCGGGGCGATCCGGAGCTCCATAGTCCTTTAAGCTCGCTTAATAAGTTGTAGCGCACAATGACTTACAAGAGAGACGAGTAGTGATGAAGTCAATGAGGCTTTATTAAGCGAGGCTTGTCCCCAGCAGTTCAGCAACAGAATGAAGCGGCGGGGAGAAGCTCAAGTTCTTATACTCCGACTTCAGGGCGGAGCCAGGAGTCAACAGCCAACCAGGACCCGGGATCTGTCAGCCAATAGCATCACGGCTTCGCAGTCCCACATGACCCCTAATACATACCACCACAGTAATCTACTTGGATTTCAAGAAAACCTTTTGACAAGGTGCAGTGCAGGAGGCTGCCAAATAAGATAGGAGTCCATCAATTAGGGGCAAGGTACTGGCATGGATAGAGGATTAGCTGACTGGCAGAAGGCAGAGAGTGGGGATAAAGGTGTCTTTTTCAGGATGGCAGCTGGTGACTAGTGTTCCGCAGTGCTAGTGTTGGGACCACATCTATTCACGATATACATCACTGGTCTGGAAGAAGTAACTGAGAGCATTGTTGCTAAGTTTGCAGATGATACAAAGATATAAATAAATAAATAATCTTTATTGTCACAAGTAGGCTTACATTAACACTGCAATGAAGTTACTGTGAAAAGCCCCTAGTCGCTACATTCTGGCACCTGTTGGGGTACACATAGGGAGAATTCAGAATTCTCAGCCGGTACAGGAGTTGAACCTGCACTGTTGGCCTTGTTCTGCACCACAAAGCAGCTATTTAGCTCACTGAGCTAAACTCGCCCCTATATGGAGAGGGGCAGGTATTGTTGGGGAAGTGGGGAGGCTGCAGAAGGACTTGGACAGGCTAGGAGAGTGGGCAAAGCAGTGCCAGATGGAATACAATGTGGAAAAGTGTGAGGTTATGCACTTTGGAAGGAGGAAGTTAGGCATAGACTATTTTCTAAATGGGGAAATGCTAAGGAAATCAGAAGCAAAAAGGGACTTGGAAGGCCGAGTTCAGGATTTGATTAAAGTTAACATGCATGTTCAGTTAGCAGTTAGGAAGACAAGTGCAATACTAGCATTCATT
Organism: Scyliorhinus torazame; assembly: GCF_047496885.1. Taxonomy (NCBI): domain Eukaryota; kingdom Metazoa; phylum Chordata; class Chondrichthyes; order Carcharhiniformes; family Scyliorhinidae; genus Scyliorhinus; species Scyliorhinus torazame. The sequence goes on from NC_092711.1 coordinate 265,373,503, forward strand.
TCAAGAGGGCTAGAAAGGCATGGATGTATTGCTGAGACTGTATAAGGCTCTGATCAGACCCCATTTGGAATATTGTGAGCAGTTTTGAGCCCCGTATCTAAGGATGTGTTGGCCTTGGAGGGGGCCCAGAGGAGGTTCACAAGAATCATCTCGGGAATCAAGGGCTCGTCATATGAGGACTCTGGGTCTGTACTCGGTGGAGTTCAGAAGGATGAGGGGGGATCTCATTGAAACTTACAGAATACTGGGAGGCCCAGATAGAGCGGACGTGGAGAAGATGTTTCCACTAGTAGGAGAGACTTAAACCAGAGGTCATAGCCTCAGACTGAAGGGACGATCCTTTAAACAGAGATGAGGAGGAATTTCTTCAGCCAGAGGGTGGTGAATCTGTAGAACTCATTGCCACAGAAGGCTGTGGAGGCCAAGTCACTGAGTGATTCAAGACAGAGATAGAGGGTTATGGGGAGAAGGCAGGAGAATGGGGATGAGAAATAAAATCAGCCATTATTGAATGGTGGAGCAGACATGATAGGCCGAATGGCTTAATTCTGCTCCTATATCTTACGGTCTTACTGTGGGAAGTCAGTAGACAGTAGAGGTTCCAGTAGATTGTTCCCATATTTAAAAATGGATGACAAAACAGACACAGGCAATCGCAGAAAAATAAACAAATGTCTGCGGATGCTAGAATCTGAAACAAAAAGAGAAAATGCCGGGAAAACCCGGAGAGAGAAAAGAGAGCGCTGAGGAAGAGTCATGTGGATTCGAAATGTGAACTCTCTTTTTTCTCTCCACATTTAGAGCAAAATTCTCCATCCCGCCCCGCCACATTTCTGCCCCGACCCGCCGGCGGGATGCTCCGTTACACCGGCCGGTCAATGGGGTTTCCCATTGTGGGGCAGCCCCACGCCGTCGGGAAACCCCCGGGCGCCGGCAAAACGGAGACTCCCGCCGGCGGAGAATGACGCCCAAGATGTCAGACCTGCTACGTTTTTCCAGCGTTTTCTGTTTCTGTTAAAAGGCAATCACAAGCCCATTAATCTGATACCCATTCCATGAAAAATAATGGAATTGGTTATCAGGAGTAAGCTTGTGTATCATATATACAACAATAACCTAAGTTACAGCAGTCAGCATGGACTCAAAAGATCCTTTTTTGAGGAAGTGACAAACTCGGAAATGACAACGCCACATCGGAAACGACTGCCCTGTCAGCCGATTCACCTGGATCGCGCCCGGTAGCTCCCCACTAACGAGGGGCAGCAGCTCTTAAACCGACCACGCAGAGCAAACCCCAGACAGCATTCCACCAAAGAGATCTGCACCACGATTCGGAGATGCTGACCTGGCCTGGCTGTTGGATGGGATGAAACCAGACAGGATACCCTGTTCCCCAGAGGGGTCAGCCACAGGGCAGCCATTGGCGCCTGGGAGTCAGTGGCAGCAACCATCAATACAGGGAGTGTCACAAGGAGGACTGCCACCCAGTGGTGCAAGAAGCTAAATGGCCTCCAAGTGGCTGCACAGGTGCTGGACATCAGAGCCCTCACCCGCTATGAGGAACAGGCCCGAGAGGTTATGGGTGTGGCCGAGGGCTGAGAACCACAGAGGTGTGTATCCCCAGTGCCCATCTTGATTACCCATCACATGTGTGCTGTTCATGCCAGACATAATGATCCGTCCCTCTCACTGACCACATGTCCATTCTCCCGCTGGATCTCCAATTGATGGTGCCGGCCCATCCGGGGTGCCCTCCCCACCTCCCAATGGAACACTTCAGAGGAGAGCTGTGAGGATGCCACCATCGAGGTGTTACAGCTGTCATCCCCACCCTCCATACCTTAGTGGGCAACGTTAGTGGACAGGCGTCTGGCGCAATCTGGTGAACACCACACAGTCATTGATCACATCAGGCGGAGGGAGGAATGTCCGTCGGGGGTACAGCAGGCGGAGGTCTGCTGGATTTCAGGAACCAGCTGGATCCCATTCAGATGTCAAGCCGCTGGACAATGTTATCCCAGAGCTGATGGAGATGCTGGGGTGCGGCTGAGGGATGTCAACGACACTCCACCAGATCCACAGCTGATTGGAGGAATCCCAAAGGCTACAGGCGCAGGAAAGGGCGCCGGCAAAGCGTGACAGTGAGGCCAACAATACTAGCGTGGCGACTGCAGTGGAGAGCCTGCAGCACAACGTCAGCAGCACGAGTGATAATGTCCAAGGCGTTGCTCAATCTGTTACAACCATGGCCGAGGGTCTCGACAGCATGTCCCAGTCATGGGGGACTGTCTCAGCCTCTGGTAGGCATTGCCGAGGCACTCCAGAGCATGTCGCAGTCATTGAGGACACCATCTCAGATGCAGGTGGGGATTGGTGAGGCACTGCAGAGAGTGGCCCATTCACAGATGGGCATCGCTGCGGGCATCGACACCATGGTGCAAAGGGGAACCGCCAGGGCTGGCAGATGACACAGGGGCCTGTGGAACTCAATCCAGCTGTCCCTCCATTTCCCGGTGACCCCCAATGCCCTATTGGCACCAACTGGTAGGAGGGGGCACTGGAGGCCAACCTGGAGCCTCCTTACAGGGAGACAACAGCGGTCAACAGTTCTCCCAAGTCCCCCCTCCTGACAATGGCACATCTCGGGGTCAGTAGGTGAACAGGGTGACACAGCAAGTCCTGTGCCACCAACAAGCTGGTCGGGGTCCTCCAGCCCCAGGCTCTCCGGAGGACGCACACCAGGGGTATCAAAGGCCATAGGGCATAGAAGGCAGCAGGCTGCCTCCACCTCTGATATTTATCCAGGGGACACACCGAGATGTAGTGGCAGAGCACGGGGGGGTTAAGGAGATTGAGGATCACTGAGAGGGCAGTTGTGTGTAGGGGGTGGGAGGGGCACCAGCAGTCGCTGGGGACAATTAGGGTCACGATTGTACACCATTAAAACATGTTACACCCAAGACATATGAATCCTTTGTCACGTTATCCCACACTGCGGGTCAGCCTGCACCCCACCTTCCCTGGCCCCAGCCACCCCCCACCCCAAACGCATACCACGTGCAGGTAGTGGGTGTGAGCGTGCTGCCAGCAGACAGACAGGAGTCAGACTATGGCATAGACTGCGGAGCACCAGAGTTCAGCTCACAGCGGGTTATCATCCTCCTGCTTACTATAGTGACCTGCTGACACTGCCAAAACAGGCCCATTACCCTGATGTAACACAGACCCTGGGAGGGTGGAAGAGGGCGAGTAGAAGGAGGGTGGGGGGGGGGGGGGGGGGAATGATTTGGGAGGGTGCAAGAAGGGCATAGGGAGAGGTGGATCCGGTGTGGGGGGGAGGGGGGGGGGCTCGCCGCCGCCTGTCCGCCACCACGGGTCCTCCCCGTGCTGATCCTCCACCCCTCCTGGTCCGGCTCGTCCCCCTCCTCTGGCAAGACTGCATGTTCCTCCTCTTCCACTTCCACCTCCAGCACGTTGACCCACTGCTGTGCAGGTTATGGAGGGCACAGCAGACGATCGCAAAGCAGGCGACCCTCCATGGGGTGCACTGCAGTTCACCACCAGAGCGGTTGAGGCATCAGAACCATATTTTTAGCAGTTCTGAATGACAGCCTGGATGGCCACATGGGCCTCTTTATATCGGGTCTTCGCATCAGTCACCAGCGCCTGTACAGGCATCATTGTCCAGAACCTAAACAGATATTCCTTATTCCCCAAGAGCCAACCGGTGGTGCCCCACAAAGAAGCTGGGGATGCACACTCCCACGTGTGCACGCATGCATGATCTTGAGGTTGTGGTCGCACACTAGTTGAATGTTCAGGGAGTGGAAGCCCTTCCTGTTAATGAAGGGCACTCCCAGACATGCGTGCCATCTATTAACCCCTGGACCTGTGACATCCCGGCAATAGCGGGAAGTCATACTGCCGGGCACCTTGATCCATTTATATAGTCAGCTGCCCGGGCGTCATGGATGCTTTTGTGGGCTATTGATTCCTGCTTGAGCCCCGGAATGAACCTGAGGTGTAAAGGTTCAGGGCTGCGGTGTCCTTGACAGCCACCAGAAGGAGGTAGCCTCCTCGTCCATGTGGTTACACGTACGCAAGGACATGGCATAGGTGCCACACCGTCCCCTTGTTGAGGCGGAGCCTCCTGCGGCACATGCTGTCCGGCATCTCTTCAAATGACCAGCGATGCCTGTACACCTTGGGCCGATGCCGGCCTCGCCCTCTTGGTCCCTCCTTGGCCTGATAGGCGGCCAGGTCTTCAGAGTATGGGGTGGATCCCTGCACATGGGCTGCCGCCTCGGGCCTCTGTCGACGCTGCTGCAGTCGCCTTTTCCGGCGTTTGGACGTCTGGATTGCCAACAGCATCGCAAAGACAGCTGCTGTCGGGTCCACAATACCATCCATAATAGGATATCTGTCAGCAAATAGAGAGGGTGAGAAACCAACAACCAGTTATGGCTTACCCCCGGGACCCTCAGAACCCCCAACCATCCCCTACCCTTAAATTCCTTGCTATCTCTCAGGGTGCCAATGAGCTGGGTGTGCTAGGGGACCCTGCCCTGCACATGCACTGCTGGCCACAGCAGGGGTGCCTTGGCACTGGATCCCAGACCCTCAACAGGGCTAGACAGTTCAAGAGAGTTGTTAGGAAGAACTTCTTCACTCAAAGGGTAGTCGAGGTTTGGAACTCTCTCCCACAAACGCAGTTGAAGCTGGGGATTTAAAATCGGAGATGGATAGATTATTGTTGAGCAAAAATATTAAGGGACATGGGCCAAAGGCATATATATACGTCACAATCCTGCCTCCTACCTGGGAATGTCAGCCAGCAGGATTTCATCCAGGAAAGGCGAGCACTTCGGCAGCAAGCCTGAGGTGGAGATGGAGGCCAATGCCAAGGTGGCCAGGATAAAAGGCCCACTTCTGTTCCCAGAGACATCGGTCTAGTTTCGCAGATTAGTGTGAGGCTTTCCTAACCCACATCTTACCCCAGCCTTCAGCTCCCTTACCCCAAAATCCCTTTGAGCCCCTTAACCCTCTTTATCCCCTTGCCCTTTCAAATCACCATAATCCTGTTCAAACCCCATTTAACTCCCTTCAATCCTCCAATCCCATTCAAAATTCCGTACCCCCTTAAAACTCCCTTACTGTTTCAGACCCCTTGGGAGTCATTCTCCGACCCCCCGCCGGGTCGGAGAATGGCCGCTGGCCGCTGTGAATCCCGCCCCCGCCGAAGTCTCCGGTACCGGAGATTGGGCGGGGGCGGGAATCGGGCCGCGCCGGTTGGCGGGACCCCCGCTCAATTCTCCGGCCTGGATGGGCCGAAGTCCCGCCCAGAAATTGCCTGTCCCGCCGGCGTAAATCAAAGCTGGTATTTACCGGCGGGACCAGGCGGCGTGGGCGGGCTCGGGGTCCTGGGAGGGGCGCGGGGCGATCTGACCCCGGGGGGTGCCCCCACGGTGGCCTGGCCCGCGATCGGGGCCCACCGATCCGCGGGCGGGCCTGTGCCGCGGGGGCACTCTTTCCCTTCTGCCTCCGCCACGGTCTCCACCATGGCGGAGGCGGAAGAGACTCTCCCCACTGCGCATGCGCGGGAAACTGTCGGCGGCCGCTGACGCTCCCGCACATGCGCCGCATTTCCGCGCCAGCTGGCGGGGCTCCAAACGCCATTTCCGCCAACTGGCGGGGCACCAAACGCCATTTCCGCCAGCTGGTGGGGCGGAAATCCCTCCGGCGTCGGCCTAGCCCCTCAATGTTGGGGCTTGGCCCCCAAAGATGCGGAGAATTCCGCACCTTTGGGCCGGCGCGATGCCAGTCTGATTGGCGCCTTTTTTGGCGCCAGTCGGCGGACATCGCGCCGTTGGGGGAGAATTTCGGCCCTTAAGTCCTTTCAAACCATATTAATCCGCTTCCAACCCCATTACCTTCCTTCATACCCCCTTCAAACCCACTTACCCCCACATACTTCCCTCAACTCCCTTACTCCAACAATCCCGACCCTCTTCAACCTTTCTCACCATTTTTCAATACCCCTAACCCCTTCACCATCCCAATCCATTCATCCAGTAGCCACTAGAAACAGACCTTGTGCGTCATGTAAAAAAATTTAGAAATCTTTGAAAAGCTCATGAATCTATCAAAACAAACAAGCATTACATGAAAGCCACTTAAAAAATAGAAGCTCATAGATCTGTCAAAATAAACAAGCTCAGATTCCCCTGATAGCTGTGTAAACAAACCCTTCAGAGCAGAGACAGTCAAAAACTCAGACTTCTATCAAAGCTCTGAAATGGCCAAACAGATGGCTTAGCTGAACGCCAAGAAATAATTCAATAATTCACTTGAAATGAAAATTGAAATGAAAATCGCTTATTGTCACAAGTAGGCTTCAATGAAGTTACTGTGAAAAGCCCCTAGTCGCCACATTCCGGCACCTGTTCACACAATCAGTCCAGTAAGATCTGGATTTCAAACTGGACTATCCTTTTAAAACACTTGATCCAGACTTTTCCATTTTTACAATGGTGTTCTTTCCCTTGACAGCTTGCCAGTTGTTGAAAGTAACAATGTGGAAACCACCTTATTTAATGGTCATTAATCCTTTAAAATCAAATCACTAATATCACTGTAGTAACAACTGATATGGATTATGCTATAGAATTTCATGTAGTAGGCAAGACCTTTCAAACAGTTCCCATCTCCAAATTATGTTTCATGACAACTGTTTGCTGAAGCAATTTACTTCATCTATCAAAACCCATCCACTTCCATCAAAATTGCGGAAGTTCAGAAATGCTCACTTCTGCCATCAACATCGGGACAGCAACATGCATGCTCCCAATCTGTCCCATTTCCCACACCGATGGAAATTGCAGGCACCAGAAATGAGAGCTATTTTTTAAGCGCCAACATATTTCAGCCCTGTGTTGAGACAGGAAAATCTAGCCCCAAGTATCCATTTCAATCCAAAGTACCAGATTAAAACCTCAATGAATTTCCAGATTCAAACCTGTGTTCTTACAAATTCTGACGCCTTGGTATTGGAGCACATTCGGTCGTGATGGGCCACAGATACTGTATTAGGATGTCCACCATGTGAATTATTGAATGGTTACGAAATGGTAATCCAAGAAGAGTCGCAGGTGCAGGTGTGAAGAGAGTCCTTTGCTTTCGGACAGCAGCTATTCATCACCCTGCCATTCACAACATCTCCAGACATATCTTTTGTTTCTTTACTTGGCCCATTGCCACTCTCTTTGGCCTTGCACCACAAACCCTTTTGTCATTTGATCTCTCCGATCCTGTACCCTTTCACTTGCTGAAAATCTTTTACATTTTTAGCTTGTTCCAGCTCTGATGATAATAGGTCACGAGTCTGAAACATTACCTCTATTTCCCTCTCCACAGAAGCCTAACTGGACTAGCCAGATAAATACTGTGGCTGCAAGAGCAGGTTAAAGGGTGGGAATTCTGTAGCGAATGACTTATTTCCTGACTCCCAAAAGCATGTCCACCATCTATAAAGTGCAAGTCAGACATACGATGGAATATTCTCCACATATCTGGATGGCTGCAGCTCCAACAACACCAGAAACTCAACATTGTTCAAAGCAATGTAGCCTGCTTGAGAAACACACCATTCACCATCTTAAATATTAATTTCTTCCACCACTGGCACAGAGAGGAAACATGAAATGAAATGAAAAAATGAAAATCGCTTATTGTCACAAGTAGGCTTCAAATGAAGTTACTGTGAAAAGCCCCTAGTTGCCACATTCCGGCGCCTGTTCGGGGAGGCTGGTATGGGAATTGAACCATGCTGCTGGCCTGCCTTGGTCTGCTTTAAAAGCCAGCTCTTTAGCCCTGTGCTAAACCAGCCCCTACCCTGTGCTAAACCAGCCCCTTGCATAAATTCTACAAGATGCACTATAATAATTCAACATGACCCCTTCATCAGCACTTCGCAAACCTGCAACCTCAAGAGAGGAAGAGGGAAGCAGACACATGGGAAAACAACTACCTACAAGTTCCCGGCCAAGTCATACATTGTCCTGACTTGAAATTCTATTTCTGTTCCTTCTGTGTTATCTGATAAAATTCTGGAACTCTCTCCTAACAGCATTGTGTGTGTACCTACTTGGCTGCAATGATTCAGAAAAGCAGCTCACCACCCCCTTCCCAAGAGCAATCACGATTGGACAATGAATGTTGGTTCACATCCCAAGAATAAATTAATGAATTATGCTGCATATTTCAAGCTTTCTGTTCCAATTTCAGATTTTCAACACCTGCAGTATTTTACTTCTGTCCCTGACATTGTCAAGGTTTTCTGCCCTTACTCATCTTTCATGGCTCCTACTGCAGAAAAGGTGGCATTTGAACAGAAGAAATAAAGATGCATGGTGGAAGGCTAAGAGAATATGGATGTCTTAAACAGATTGAAGGGTCAAACTGGCAACAGTTGAAATGTAGCATGCCGAGAGAGTGGATCATACTGAAGTTGCAGGCCACTGCAGAACTAACCACTATCTTTCATTTTGAACATGTCAAGAAATTTAGCACTGATGACTTTCAGTGTCATAATGGCCTTCTGCCATACCATTATAAATACTATGCAATGTAATGAATTTGCAATGTGTTTCAGCTGGAATTCTTTTCCTCCTTGGAGGGAAGGAGTGCAAAGATCTCGGTTAGTTCATTATCTGTGGGAGTCATTTGGCTTATAGTTGATGGCCTATCTCCAGAAATGGAGCCGGTTATGATCCTAGTGCTCATTATAGTGCTGAGTATATAGTTTTGAATTTATAGCAAACCCGCCATTGTTAGTTAGCTAACTGATGGTTGCCAGTTATTGTATATACATTAGCGATGAAGAAAACAATAGCAACTCAGATTGCAATGGCAAGAGAATGTTGAAGGAAAGTTTGGTTACAAGGGTGCAGAACAAGTCCAATTGAGTCCAGCCTGCTGAAGAGCAAGAAGTAGGCTGCTCTACTTCTGTTGACGCTGCTACAAAGATTGGGTACAGTAAGCCAAGTGTTTGGAATATCTTTTCCCGTGCTGCTAAAATAGAGGGGCAGGTTAAGAAGGAAGTTATATTGCTGACTGGACGTGGACCCAGATTTATAGCTTGATCCACAGTCTAATATCCTCAGATGCCCCTGATACAAAGACATTTGCAGAGCTCATTGAGCTAGCAAAGTGCATTACCACCTACGTCCTCAGTAATATTACAAAGGTAATTTGGGGGTGGCACTGTGGCACAGTGGTTAGCATGGCCTCACCGCACCAGGGACCCAGGTTCAATTGCGCTCTTGGGTGACTGTCTGTGTGGAGTTTGCACGTTTTCCTCATGTCTGTGTGAGTTTTCTCCGGGTGCTGCAGTTTCCTCCCACAGTGCAAAGATGTGCAGGTTAGGTGGATTGGCCGTGCTAAAATTGTCCCTTAGCCTCCAGGGATATGTAGCTTAGTTGGGGTTACAGGTTTTGGGCTCTTTTAGAGGGTCAGCAAACTCGATGGGCTGAATGGCCTTCTTCTGCACTGTAGAGATTCTAAGATGTCCTCCTCCTCCACGTGGTATCAAGTTTGTGAGGATATGGCACAGGTGTCGCAGTGTCTCCTTGTTGAGGCGCAGCGTCCTGCGGTACGCACTGTCCGTCATTTACTCAGAGGACCAGCGGTGCCTGTACACCCTGGGCAATCGTGGGACTCCCCCTTTGGCTCCCTCCCTAGCGTGATGGACGGCTAGGTCCTCAGGGTGTGGGGTGGGCTTCGGCACATGGGTCGCTACCTTGAGCAGCTGCAAACGCTGCTGCTGCCACCTTCTCTGGCGTCTGGCTGAATCGCATAGCACCACTAGGGCAACCTCTGTGTCCGATATCCCTGCCAAAGCGTTCAATGTTAATAATGTATTGGAAGAGGGTATTAAACCAACAGTGGTGGCTCCCACCCCGGGACCCTCCATTCCCCCACTGATCCCACACATCCCTACCGGGATGCCCTGCCCAAATACTCCCGGCCACAGCAGGCCCGCCTCACCAGGCCCCAGACCTTGTACCGCGGACACTCACTCACAACGTCAACCGGATCGGAGCTGTGTCCCATCTCCTGGGTGTTTGGATGTTGGTTGCTGCCTATGTGGTGTTGCCTCCCACAATGTTCAGGTACATTGTCCAGGCATCACGGTCTGATTGGGATGCTAGGCAATGATTCCCACATGCTACACGGGAATCCACTTGTATTGTGTGAAGTGCTCACTTAACCAAGGTTGTCAATTCCCTATTAGCAATAGCCTTCAGCTGCATGGCTAGAGGCCTCAGCAGTCGGTGGGGGTTATGGGTGGTCATTGTGGCAGACGGGCAGGGATAAGGGCTGGCCCCGGAACAGGTACACACGATCCAGTGGTTGGCATGTTGGTGCCATGAGCAGTTGTCTCCCACAGTTGCCTCCTAAGCGCCCCCCCCCCACCCTCCCATGGCAGCCCACCCATGCGGGGGGTCCCCCACCTCCTGCCGAGCACAGAGGCAGCAACTCCAGCGGCCCCAGGCTATTTGCCTAGCTCCCCACAGAAGCCCTTCTGCAAGGTTTTTAAAAAGGAGTACTAATCAGTGCCAGCGTAAGCACTTGCTGGGGAGGCTGCTGAATGACGTGAGGCCTTTGGATAAGGGGTGGCTCTCATTAATTGTATGAAAATGGGACTTAAGTAGTGATAATTGGTTTCTTGCCTCGCTACAGCGAGATCCCAATTTCACCTAGGGGCCGGTTGCATCGCAAATTGTTTGATCTGGTTTTTGGCCTCTCCCGCTATTCACCGGCCTCGTTTCGCTTGAGCAGGGGTGTAACGAGGCTGGAAGATTGCGCCCAAAGTTATTGAAGGTTAAACAGATGGTACTGCATGGATGGCAGAATGAGAAAGCTTCAGAGGAATTAGAGCCTGATCAGCTCAGGAAAGATGTGCTCAGTTGCGAGGATGGTGTGACGAGTGTGCTCGTTCCCATACCAGGATGCAAATTACTGCTGGAAGAATTGTACCGGGCCCATTAAGACAGCATTGATGCTGATATAGAAAGGATTGTAAAACAATGTGATCAATGCCAGTCACACCAGAAGTTGCCAGCTATGGCTATCTTGCACCCTCGTGAATTGTTCGGTGGCACAGTGGTTAGCACTGCTGCCCTCGGCGCTGAGGACCCGGGTTCAATCCCGGCCCTGGGTCACTGTCAGTGTGGAGTTTGCACATCCTCCCCGTATCACCCCCACAACCCAAAGATGTGCAGATTAGGTGGATTGGCCAAGCTAAATTGCCCCTAAATTGGAAGAAATATATAATTGGGTTCACTAAATTTTATTTATTTTTTTTTAATTTGAAAGTGGACCAAGTTGGTATTGGGAGTTGTCGCAGCCAAGACGGGGCCACAGACCTATGAAGTGAAAATGGAGGACAAGGTTTTGAAGAAGCAAATAGATCATTTTCAGAAACAGGAGCCCTCCCAAGGGCCAGTGTTGCTCCCTGATCCAATTGTGCCAGCAATAGTGTTGTCGTTTGTCCAAGGAGTGAAGCGGCTGGTCAGCCAGTGCCAGGCCAAAGTGCTGCTCCCAGTGCAAACATGAAACAGTGGAAATGATGCGCTGGTATCAGGGGAGTCCCAGGGAAGCAGGTCCAACCGAAGCTACCTCTACAGTGGAACCTTAACCAGTTGAGCTACGCCGATGTCAGAGAAAGAGAAAGTCCCTGACAGAATGAGTTTCTGATAAGCTGTGTTAAATATTGTTCATTATTGCTAATGTTTGGAAAGTTGTGTAAGTTATCAATGTACTAGGTAATAAGGGACTTAAAGGTAGAGGGATGTAATAGCTAGCGCGTTTAAGAGGGGCGTGCATCAGATAGGGCATGTGATGACCCCGATGGCCCAATGGGGAACGAGCACGGGAATCTCAGTGCAGAGTGCGGGCTTTTGCAGGTGTTTGTGATCCTAGTGCTGAGAATGAAGACATTGATTATAGTGCTCTGTACATAGTTTGATTTATAATAAATTTGTTCTTGTTAGTTACCTAACTGGTGGTTGCCTTTACTACAGAGGAAAAGGTTTAAAATTGACTACCACCCACCATAGAAACATTGCATGATAGAAACATATGCCAGTGTTGCACAAATACATCCAGCATCCAGTATAGCTATGGCAATAATGATGGAATAAAGATTATATTTAACAATATTTGCATTGCTTTAATAAGTAATATTAGGGTAAACATATTGAACTTCCACCAACTCACCTGGAAGCAAATCCCTGAAATGACCACAGGGTGCAAGGAGACTACAAAATATGTACAATACAGCACTTGCTAAATCAGGAATAGTGCAGCCATAACATCTGGATATACTTAGTAATTATCAACTCTTTCCGTTTGAGAAAACTGAGGAATAGAGTGAAGTCACTGTACATGCCTGTCAGGTAGCTGACACCTCACAGTACACTGTGAAACGAGCACACATTCAGCCTGTTCACATGACATACACAATGCTTGATGATGTAAGACAGGGAGGAAACATGAGAATTGTCACAAAGCACAGGTGAGAAAATGTGCTGTTGGCTATCCAAGACTAGGGAATCCTTACAGGAGATTGGCACAGCTGGAGCACCTGGAGTTTCAGGTCGGACAGGGCCTCCTTAACAAAAAATAATCTGGGAAGCAAGTGCAAAAGTCACTTGTCACTATGCGATATACAGTGAGACTTGGACATAATGTGACATTGTCCATTAAAATGATCTATGTGGCCATTAAGGAAAGAATGTCCACTTCGCATCTGTCTCACAGCCTGCGCTTTCTACCATGAAGGACTGTGATGGTATTTGTCATTAATGTTCAAACTGCTGTTATAGCAGTATTGGGAGTCAACCTGCAAACTGCTTTCTTAGCTGGTCTCCATATGCTTGGGGAAAAGCTTCAGATTGCCTTGAGGCAAAGATCTGACAATACCAAGGATGCCCATTTTTTTACTTATAGGCTGATCAGGATTGAGATGGGGCCCGAATCTCCCCAAAGATGTTTTAATTCATTTGTGGCAAGTTTTTCAGGGAGTTTCCTGCCGACTCTGCCAGTGAGTTCCCCACCGCGAATCAATGACACTTTTTTGGGCCCTGGGGAGTTTCTCGCCGGTTTAGGCCACACTTAGAATTTCTTTTTTAGCACTGTGGAGCTGAACTCAGAGATTGGGCCACAGTTTTGAAAGGGTGACCAGATCTCTATGTGAGCTTGTGGGTCCATCACATCCCTACCTATAGGCAATGGGCAGGACAGTAGCACAGTGGTTATCACTGTGGCTTCACAGCGCCAAGGTCCCAGGTGCAGTTCCCCACTGGGTCACTGTCAGTGTGGAGTCTGCACATTCTCCCCGTGTCTGCGTGAGTTTCCTCTGGGTGCTCCAGTTTCCTCCCACAGTCCAACGACGTGCAGGTTAGGTGGATTGGCCATACTAAATTGCCCTTAGTGCCAAAAAGGTTAGGAGGGGTTATTGGGATAGGGTGGAAGTGAGGGCTTAAGTGGGTTGGTGCAGATTCGATGGGCCGAATGGCCTCCTTCTGCACTGTATGTTCTATGCCACTCCCTACACACATGGACACTACCCCACACCATCCCAAGTTAGGACACCCGCTATGGGGTCCCCCCCCTCTGCAGGCCCCCCACCCCCCCAAGCCCCCTTATAGTCCCCCCTCACTTAATGGACCCCCACCCATCACCCCCTCAACTTCCCGGAGGCCCCTATTCACCTGCCCTGCACATCCCCACCCTTAAAACCCCCACCACCCACATTTTATGAGCATGGCCTCCCTTGACCCTTGGCAGTGCCACCCTGCATTTGGACAATCTTGCACTACCACCCTGGCACCCAGGCAATGCTACTGCCAGCTTGGCAGTGCAATCCAAGCACTTTGGCAGTGCCAGGGTGCCCACATTCGAGGAAGAGGGCTAGGGAGGCACCCTGCACTTACCCTAACCACTCATGTGTCTCTGGTGGTCTGGGAGACCCTCCAGGGGTAATTCCACCTGGCACTGTTGGGGGTCACCAAGGGGATTGGAGGCCCCCCGCTGCATGCCCTTTGGGCAGGGCAGTGCCCTGGCATTGCTGGTGCCACCTGGGCATCCTGGAAGTGCCATCTGGGTGCCACCCTGGCACTAACAAGGTGCCCAGGTGGCAATGGCAGGGGCACTGCCCTGGCGCAAAGCTGGTATTTTTTGCGCGTAAACGATCAGGCCGGGGTTGCCCACCGTGGTTGTTGGGGGGGTGCGAGGTAGGGGCCAGGGGACCTTCCCATGTTGTGTCCGGGCTGGTGGGGAGGGATTTCCAATGTCAAAGATTCAACAGCATTTATCTCATTGCTCTGTGTGGCAACTTGGGCCAATACACTGGAAACTTCCAGTAACAACAAGGGGGATTTATTAACAGAAGACAAAGACAACTATACACAGGCATGGGCAATGATGGTTAGGTCTTGACTGTCCAGCTCCGGGGTCCACACTGCCCAGACCTCTGCTCTCCCAGGGCCCTTCGCTTACTCTTTATTAATCTGGGTTCACCCGCTCCCACGTGATTTGCCCCATGCCAATCATGTGGAACACAAATTTGTTATTGCATATTGTGTCACAGTTGGGAAAATGGCAATATTTTAAAGGGACTCATTCATAAAGTGAACCAGCCTGTTGTTGCAATGTCTTAAACTTAGAACAATTTGACTCTTTTGGACAAATATCCTGCGACCCCCAGTTTTCCAGTCTTCCACTATATCCTTTCAATTCTTTCTCCTTCCAGTGTTTATTCCATTCCTTTTTAAAAGTGGTAGTAGCAATGCATTATTTTAAATTCAATTTATATATTTATTTGTTTGTTAAAGAAACAAAGAATGTTTCAGTTTAACTTAGGTTTTGTTTATGAACCTTGGCGCCTCGGTGTGTCACTGAAAGATTTCAGGGGTGGTATCCTACATCCCACCGCACCAGCTTTCTGGTGTGGTGCACCCCCGCATGCAGCAGGATTTTCTGTCCCACCAGTTGGCCAATGGGGTATCCCATTGTGGGCAGCCCCACGCTGTCTGGAAATCCCCACGTGTGGGTACACTGCAGGCGCAACGGAGATTCCCACCGGCGGAGGACCCAGCCCCAAATCTTTTTGTGTTTGCTTATATATATATGCATTTTAATGAGATCTTTTTCCCTTCAGAAGTTGTATGAAAAGTTATAAGATGTAGCAAGTTCAGTGGTTTTGGAAGCAAAATGCAAAGCAGAAAAACTTTGCCAAACATAATTGGTCCAAAGATGAGAGAGGAGAGTTCAGTCAGCCTGTCAGAGAGAGAAGACAGGGTTTAAGCACTCTGCGATGTAAAACTATGAGGCTATTGCGCAGTATTAACTGAATAATCAGTTTGCACTCAGCAAAGTGATTGGTTTAGCAGTGGTGCTACTAGAAGACTAAGCTTAGGGAACTAAGCTCTGCAGTTGAAGAAACAGTGAGTTTAAAGTGTGTTTTTTGTTGTCTCCGGTAGAGATACAGGTTGGTTGAGAAGCATCAAGTGAACGCTCAGGAATTCACCTCAGAAGAAAACCATGTGCAACTGTCCCAGTCCTTTGTGTCAGGCTAATGATATCTCGTCCCTGGTTTGTGTGTCTGTAAAAATAACTGCTAGGGTAAAGGAATGATGGGAATTTTGAATCGTCTTTTGTATTTGTTTTGAGATCTTTCCAACCATTTTGCCTGGTGTAATACAGTTCAATAAGTATTTTATTCTTTGTATTAAATTGCATCAGCCGTCTCCTATGAATTTGTTCAATGACTTTCCCCACGGTTCTGACAAAAATGGAGGATCCGTCAAGTCAGGTGTCAATCTGGGATCCGACTTGTCCAGTATTTACAGCAGCTTGGATCCTAAAAAAGTAGAAGCTCTTATGGGATCAAAATTCCTTGAATTTTAAGTGGGATCAGTGAATCCTTAAAGAAATGACTACATGGAGATACTGGCCGTAGGCATAGTATTTTATGTGAATTATGTTACTCTGGTTGGAACTCACAAATGGCTTTAGCTGTTACCCAAGATGAGAGTAGAAAATGGCACGATGGGTTATTTGAAATTATTGGTTAAGGCGACACAAAGAGAATTAGGAGATAAATTGAATGTAGAAATAAAAGCAGAATGCCGTAAGGACGATATGATTAAATAAATTACCCAGCATTTAGAATTAAAAGAAGAGAAACCTGAAATTATCATATCACAGCTAGAGTAAGCTGGAATTCAGTTGCAAATGAAGCAACTTGAATAGAAAAAGGAAAAGAAATGAAGCAGCTGGAGATAGCGAGATAGAGAAAATGAACTGAAAAATAAAAGAAAAACTTTAACTAGAAAAAGAGGAAATAGAAAAATAAAAATAAAAATAAATGCGAATCCTGAGTTGAGAGGACCATACCAAACAGCCTACACAGAGTCTGAATCAGGACCAATGCCAGAGTGTTATATACAAAGTGCTATAGAGGAAATAGAGATCATCTCAAGTACCAGCAGATGAGGATTAATTGAAAAATAATTTTTAAGGATATTTTAACAATGCACTTAGGCGGGGTGGGGGGGGGGGTCATGTGATGGAAGCGTGGGAGCGGCTGCATTTTCGCGAGCTCTGACTCTGCTCATCTTTTAAGTTTTATTTTGGACAGCACGGTAGCACAGTGGTTAGCACTGTTGCTTCACAGCTCCATGGTCCCAGGTTCGATTCCTGGCTTGAGTCACTGTCTGTGCGGAATCTGCACGTTCTCCCAGTGTCTGCTAGGCTTTCCTCCGGGTGCTCCGGTTTCCTCCCACAGGCCAATGATGTGCAGGTTAGGTGGACTGGCCATGCTAAATTGCTCTTAGTGTCCAAAAAAGGTGAGGTGGGGTTACTGGGTTGCAGGGATAGGGTGGAGGTGTGGACTTGAGGAGGGTGCTCTTTCCAAGGGCAGGTGCAGACTCGATGGGCCGAATGGCCTCCTTTTGCACTGTAAATTCTATGATTCTATGGCCAGGCAGTCGTTTGTCAGGTGGGAGCTTACATCTGAGTATTGTAACCAAATTTTACAGGTAGCTCACAAAATTCCATTTAGGTATTAGGAAAACACAGGCCTTTGAGTTTGGTGTTGGCTCTGTAATATTTTGAAATCTACATCTCACACAGCTCTGTAGAGACCATTCCTCTAACCTTTGCACAAAATTTCATGACAAGAAACTGAGACTATTTCATTGCAGTTGAATGCTGCAACCACACGATTTGAAAATTAATAATGGAGCAGGAAGAGATAATATCATAGCGGATGCTTTATCAAGAGTTAAAATGTGGAGGAACATGTGATCACAATGGACTTGTCTGAAGTATAATTTTTATTGAGAAGTCAAGTATCCGGGAATATTTGATGTAAATACATTGTTACTGTTAGAGTAAAGTCTGTATAATTAAGATAGAGGTAGTGATACAGGAATTGTTTAATAGGATATGAAAACGCTTCATAAAGATGCCTTTTCATGTTCTTTCTATGGGGAGGTGTTATGAACAATGTTCAATTTGTGTATTAAGAAAGGTAAAATTGATTCAGTTTCATTTAAATTTTGTTTCTGAGTCTTGGTGGCTGTTGTCAGGATAGACATATGACCGAAAACTTTCAGGTCTTCTGGGTTTCCTTGTATAAATATGTTTTTAATGAGATCTTGCAACCCTGAAGTGAAAGAGATGGGTTAAAAGAGGTTGAATGTTCAGTGATTTTGGAAGCAGAACACCAAGTCAAAAAGCTTTACTGTTGCCTAGCAAGTTGGGAATGAGAGGAGTTGAGGGAGGAGAATGCAGTGTGTGCCAAAGAGAGAAAAGAGGGTTTAAGGTCTGGGAAGTAAAACTACAAGACTATTGGGACAGCAGTAATCAGTTATAATACTCAGTAAGTGATCAGTTAAGCAGTGGTGCTACTGGGAGACGGAGCTTAGGGAACTAACTTGCTTGCTGTGCAGTTGAAGAAACTGAGTTTGAAGTGTGGATTTTGGGTGTCTCGAGGAGAGACAGGAGTTGTGTGAGAAGCATGGATTGTACGCTGAGGAATTCACCAGAATGTGTGCAACTGTGTGATGCGCAATCAATTGCACAAAGACTAAAGTTGGGTACAACTGTGGCTTTATTATAGTCAGATGCGTGGCCTCCTGCTGCAGCTGGCGAAATGGCAGGGCACTGGATGTCATACATATTTATACAGTTCTCCCTGGGCGGAGCCAGTCGGCAGGAGCTACCGCCGAACCTCTAGTGCAGGTCCTACCTTACATCTCCTATTACAGTGGATCACCACATTCACCCCTGTTAAAAATGAGTCCGGCGGGGGTGACGTGAAACTATATACAATTAGTGCAATTATGTACAGTGGTAGGGAAAGAAAATTCCATGTTGACGGTCCGGAGTCCGTCAAAGGTTCAGCCGGTCCGGTGCTTTGGTGCTTTGTTGGGAGCGGCGTAACGATGGCGGTGAAGTCGGTGCTGGCGGTGGCAGCGATGGCGGTGCTGATGCTGGCCAGTCATCGGGGAACTCCGGGAGCGTGCAGAAGTCCTCCTCGTCCTCTTGTGCGGAAAAGGGGAGGGGGGGGTGGTCTGGTGGGGTCAATATTGATGGCGCACTGGGAGGTGGGGGGGGGTTGGGGTGGAACCTGATGGTGCCAGGTCCCTGAGTGAGACAGTATCTTGGAGGCCGTCGGGGAACTCAACGTAGGCATATTAATGGTTGGCGTGGAGCAGGTGAACCCTGTCCACCAAGGGGTCCGCCTTGTGGAGTCGGACGTGCCTAAGGAGAAGGACCGGTCCTGGAGCAGCGAGCCAAGTCGGGAGCGACACCCCGGATGTGGACTTCCTGGGGAAGGTGAAAACACGTTCATGAACCGTCCCATTCTCCCGTTCTACTTGCCCGTTTCCTCGGGGGTTGTAGCTGGTCGTCCTGCTGGAGGCTATACCCCTGCTGAGCAGGAACTGACGCAGCTCATTGCTCATGAATGAGGATCCCCTGTCACTGTGGATGTAGGCGGGGAAACCGAACAGGGCAAAGATGGTGCTGAGGGCCTTGATGACGGTGGCAGACGTCATATCGGGGCATGGGATGGAGAAGGGGAATCTGGAATACTCGTCGACCACACTGCGAATGTACGTGTTACGGTCGGTGGTGGGGAGGGGCCCTTTGAAATCCACACTGAGGCGTTCAAAGGGATGGGAAGCCTTCACCAGGCGCGCACGGTCCGGCCGGTAGAAGTGCGGCTTGCACTCCGCACAGACCTGGCAGTCCCTGGTGACTGTCCTTAGTTCCTCAACGGAGTAGGGCAGATTGCGAGCTTTGACCAGATGGTACAATCGAGTGACCCCTTGGGTGACAAAGGCTATCGTGTAGGGCCCGGAGTTGGTCTACTTGTGCGCTGGCACATGTACCTCGGGAGAGGGCGTCAGGGGGCTCATTGAGTTTACCGGGGCAATACAAGATCTCGTAGGTGGAGAGCTCGATTCTCCACCGCAAGATTTTATCATTTTTGATCTTGCCCCGCTGTGTGTTATTGAACATGAAGGCTACCGACCATTGGTCCATAAGGAGAGTGAATCTCTTACCGGCCAGGTAATGCCTCCAATGCCGCACAGCTTCAACGATAGCTTGGGCCTCCTTTTCGACGGATGAGTGTCGAACTTCAGAGGCATGAAGGGTGCAGGAAAAGAATGCCACGGGTCTGCCTGCCTGGTTTAGAGTGGCTGCAAGGGCAACGTCTGAAGCGTCGCTTTCTACTTGGAAAGGCAGTGACTCGTCCACTGCGCGCATCCCGGCCTTGGCAATGTCTGCTCTGATGCGGGCGAAAGCGTGTTGCGCCTCGGCCACGAGGGGAATTGGGTGGACTGGATGAGTGGGCGGGCCTTGTCCGCATAGTTTGGGACCCACTGAGCGTAGTACGAAATGAACCCCAGGCGGCGTTTGAGGGCCTTGGGGCAGTGGGGGAGGGGAAGTTCCATGAGGGGGCGCATGCGGTCGGGGTCGGGCCCGAGCCCGTTTTGGACTATATAGCCAAGAATGGCTAACTGGGTCGTGCTGAACACACACTTCTCTTTGTTGTAGGTCAGGTTGAGAAGAGTGGCAGTGCGGAGGAATTTATCGAGGTTGGCATCGTGGTCCTGCTGGTCATGGCCGCAGATGGTGACATTATCTAAGTACGGAAAGGTGGCCCGCAAGCCGTACTGTCGACCATTCGGTCCATCTCTCTTTGGAAGACCGAGACCCCATTTGTGACACCGAAAGTGACCCTAAGGAAGTGGTAGAGGCGACTGTCCGCCTCAAAGGCAGTGTATGGCCAGTCCGACATCCGGATGGGGAGCTAGTGGTAGGTGGATTTCAGGTCAATTGTTGAGAAGACCTGGTACTGCGCAATCTGATTGACCATATCAGATATGCGTGGGAGGGAGTACGCGTCGAGCTGCGTGTACCGATTGATAGTCTGGCTGTAGTCCATGACCATCCTGTGTTTCTCCCCAGTTTTAACCACTTCCACTTGGGCTCTCCAGGGGCTGTTGCTGACCTCGATAATACCCTCCTTAAGCAGCCACTGGACTTCGGACCTGATGAAGGTCTTGTCCTGGGTGCTGTATCATCTGCTCCTAGTGACAACGGGCTTGCAATCCGCAGTTAGATTGGCAAAAAGGGAGGGGGGGATCGACCTTGAGGGTCGCGAGGCCGCAAACGGTAAGGGGGGTAAGGGGCCGCCGAATTTGAGGGTGAGGCTCTGGAGGTTGCACTGGAAGTCCAGGCCCAACAGGAGTGCAGCGCAGAGATTAGGGAGGACATAGAGGCAGAAGTTACTCAATTCTACGCCCTGGACCATGAGGGTGACCGTACAAAAACCTCGGATCGGGACGGAGTGGGATCCGGAGGCTAGGGAGATCCTTTGATTGGCAGGGCGGACCGCGAGGGAGCAGCGCCTTACCGTATCTGGGTGAATGAAGCGTTCAGTGCTCCCGGAGTCCAGCAGGCACGAGGTCGCGTGGTCATTGATTTTAACTGTCGTCGACGCAGTGGTCCAGCGTCATCGAAGCGAGCTGCGGGTAGCCATCGGATGCTACGGGTGGCGAGCGTGTGCGGTTCCGATGTCGGGATGTCCGGGGACCCTGTGGGGACAAGATGGCGGCGCCCATGGTGCGCACATTGCGGGGTCTGGACAAGATGGCAGCACCGTTGTGCGTCTGGCGTGGGGGAAGGGGCGATAGCAGGCACGATCGCAGCGACTGCGCGGGCCTGGCACACAGCCGCGAAGTGGCCCTTTTAACTGCAGGCTTTGCAAACGGCAGTATGGGCCGGGCTGTGTTGGCAGGGGTGCTTCTGCTGACCGCAGAAGTAGCAGCGGGGACCCCCGGGGTGCGCGGATCGGCGTGCGGCGCAGGCGTATTGCGAAGGCAGGGCCCCGGCTGAGGAGGTCGTCGGCGGGGTAGGAAGGGGTAGAAGGGTAGGCAGCGCGGCAGGAGAGGTACGATTGTAAGTTACGGGATGCAACCGTCATGCAGAGCGCCAAGGTTTTCGTCTCCGCCAGTTCGAGCGTGGCCCCTTCCAGCAATCGTTCTCGGATGCGGTCCGATGCAATCCCCATGACGAAGGCATCGCGCTTGAGGAGATTTGCGTGTTCGGCGGCCGTGACTGCCTGACAGTCACAGTCCCGGACGAGTGGAATTAGGACCCGCCAGAAGTCTTCGATGGACTCACCAGGTAGTTGCGAGCGGGTGGCAAGTACACGCCTGGCGAAGAGCGTGTTCGCCTTCTGTGCGTAGTGTTCTTTTAGGAGTTCCATTGCTTTTGTGTAAGTCATGGCATCTTGGATCAACGGGAACACGCTGGAGCTCAGTCTGGAGTACAGGACGTTGATCTTCTGAGCCTCCGTTGGCGCGGGGTCCGCCGCGTTGATGTAAGCCTCAAAACATGCTAGCCAGTGAGTAAACTCTTTCCTGGCATCGGACGAGTGAGGATCCAGCTGCAGGCGATCGGGCTTAATTCGGATATCCCCTCTGTGGAAAATCTGACCAATAAATTGATGCACGATCAATTGCACAAAGACTAAAGTTGGGTACAACTGTGGCTTTATTACAGTCAGATGCGTGGCCTCCTGCTGCAGCTGGCGAAATGGCAGGGCACTGGAGGTCATGCATATTTATACAGTTCTCCCTGGGCGGAGCCAGCCGGCAGGAGCTACCGGCGTACCTGTAGTGCAGATCCTACCTTACATCTCCTATTACAGTGGATCACAACACTGTGTCAGTTCCAAGTTAGGTGCCTTTGTATCAAGATGGTGGAAACTCTTCAATAGTTTATGTGCCTGTAAAGATATTGCGGGAGTAAAGGAGCAATGGGAATTAGAATCATCTTCTCGTGATTGTGTTGAGATCTTTCCAGCCTTGTGTAATATAGTTCACTTTTATTGTTTTAATATTTTATTTTTGTATTAAACATCCATCAGCAGACTCCTGTGATATTTCTTCAGTAGCCTTCTTCCACAGTTTCTAAAAGAAAAGTCAGGATCTATCAAGCCAGGTTTCACTCTGGGATCTGACTTATCCAGTATTAACAGCAGCTGTTGGGAACAATAGTAACAAAAGTTACTATTGAATCTGCATTCACAACCATTTTGCACAGTGCATTCTAAGCATAAATGACTTATTATTTTTTAAATAGTTTTCTTTTTATCATTGCTCCATCTCGTCAATTACCTTCAGAATGTGCCGTTGGGTTATTGCCCCTTCTCGTTATTTACTCTAAACACGTCATGATTTTAAGCACCTCTATCAAATCTCCTCTTACCTGTCTATGGTTCAGGAAGAACAACACCAGTTTCTGCACGTAACAGTAACAGCTCATCCCTACTCTCCCTTCAGCCTTTAAATCCTCCCTAAAGTGTGGTATAAAAATCAGATGCCAAATAACGGAAGCAGCATGTGAGAGACAGAACTCAGATCCAATCGCTGAAGTCCTACCACAACCAATTGGGATTGATGGTGAAAAATTAAACAACTAACTGGAGGAGATTCCACAAATATCTCCAATATCGATAACTGGGGAGTCCAGCACATCAGTGCAAAAAATTCCAACAATTTTCTGCCAGAAGTGCCAAGTGGATGATCCAACTCCGTCTCCTCCTCCAGATGCCACACCTCAGCCAATTTGATTCACTGTACATGAAATCAAGAAACAGCTGAAGGCACTGAAGGCTATGGCCCTGACAAGACTCCGACAATCGTACCACTACCTTGTGCTCCAGAACTAGCTGCACCCTTCGCCAAGCTGTTGCTACAACACTGGCATCTACCTCGCAATGTGGAAAATTGCCCACATATATCCTGCCCACAAATACCAGGACAAATTAAACCTGCCCAATTGCGGCCCTATCAGTCTGCTCTCGCATCAGCAAAGTGAACGATGGGGTTATTGACAGTGCTACTAAGCCACACTTACTCAGCAATAACCTGCTCACTGACACTCAGTTTGTGTTCTGCCAGGGCATCTCAGTTCCCGGCCTCATTACAGCCTTGGCCCAAACCTGAACAAAAGGTCTGAACTCCAGATGTGTGGTGCCCCTGACTTCAAAGCAGCTTTTGACAGAGAGTGTGGTATCAAGAAGCCCAAGTAAAACTGGAGTCAATGGTAATCGTCTGGGGGGGGGTGGGGGAGGGGGGTGGGGGGTGGGGGGGGGGGGGGGGGGGGGAACACTCCACTGAAAGGAGTCAGAACTAGAATGAAGGAAGGTAGTCGTGGTTGTTCGAAGTAAATCACCTTAGTCCGAGGATATGATAACAGGGGTTCCTCAGGGCAGTAAGCTAGACCCACCATTTTCAGCTGCTTCATCAATTACCTTCCCTCCATCATAAGGTGATAAATGAGATGTTCGTCGTTGATTGCAGAATGTTCAACACCATTTGAAACTCCTCTGATACTGAAGCAGTCCGTAACCACATGCAGCAAGACATGGAAAACATTCAGGCTTGGGTTCATAAGTGGCAAGTAACATTCACACTACACAAATGCCAGGCAACGATCAAGAGAGAATCAACCATCTCGCCTTAATTGGGCAGCACGGTAGCATTGTGGATAGCACAAATGTTTCACAGCTCCAGGGTCCCAGGTTCGATTCCGGCTTGGGTCACTGTCTGTGCGGAGTCTGCACATCCTCCCCGTGTGTGCGTGGGTTTCCTCCGGGTGCTCTGGTTTCCTCCCACAGTCCAAAGATGTGCGGGTTAGGTGGATTGGCCATGCTAAATTGCCCATAGTGTCCAAAATTGCCCTTAGTGTTGGGTGGGGTTACTGGGTTATGGGGATAGGGTGGAGGTGTGGACCTTGGGCAGGGTGCTCTTTGCAAGAGCCGGTGCAGACTCGATGGGCCGAATGGCCTCCTTCTGCACTGTAAATTCTATGATTCTTAACATTCAATGGTATTATCATTGCTGAATCCCACACTATCAACACCCTGGGAGTTACCATTGACCAGAAAGTGAACTGGATCAGCCATATAAATACTGTGACAACAAGAGCAAGTCAGAGCCTGCAAACCCTGCAGCGAGTAACTCACCTCCTGACTTCCCAATGACTGTCCATCATCGACAAGGGACAAGTGATGGAATAATCTCCACTTCCCTGGATGAGTGCAGCTCCAAAAGCACTCAAGGAACTTAACACCATCCAGGACAAGGCAGCCCGCTTGATCGCTACTCCACTCAGCAAGATGCGGTGTATCTGGATTTCCAGGAGGCATTCGACAAGGTACCGCACAAAAGGCCGCTGCATAAAATAAAGATGCACGACATTACAGGTACTGTATTAGCATGGATAGAGGATTGGTTAACCAACAGAAAGCAAAGAGTGGGATTAATGGATGTTTTTTGGGTTGGAGATCAGTGGCTGGCCGTGTGCTTCAGAGATCAGTGTTGGGATCGCAATTGTTTACAATTTACAGAGATGATTTGGAGAAGGGTCTGGCAAATGGAGTACAATGTGAGGTCATCCATTTTGGTAGGAATAACAGCAAAATGGACTATTACTTAAATGGTAAAAAATTGCAGCATGCAGCTGTACGGAGGGACCTGGGTGTCCTTGTGCTTGAATCGCAAAAGGTTGGTTTGTAGGTGCAGCAGGTAATTAAGAAGGCAAATGGAATTTTGTCCTTCATTGTTAAAGGGATGGATTTGAAAATAGGGTGGTTATATTGCAGCTGTATAGGGTGCTGGTGAGGCAACACCTAGAGTACTGCGTACAGTTTTTGTCTCCTTACTTGAGAAAGGACGTACTGGCACTGGCGAGGGTGCAGAGGAGATTCACTAGGTTAATTCTGGAGTTGAGAGGATTGGTTTATGAGGAGAGACTGAGTAGACTAGGGCTATAGTCATTGGACTTTAGAAGAATTAGGGGGGATTTTATAGAAACATAACATTATGAAGGAAATAGATAAGATAGAAGCAGGGAGGTTATTTCCACTGGCGGGTGAAACTAGAACTAAGGGGCATAGCCTCAAAATAAGGGGAGCAGATTTAGGACTGAGTTGAGGAGGAACCTCTTCACCCAAAGGGGTGTGAATCTGTGGAATTCCCTGCACAGTGAAATAGTCGAGGCTACCTCTTTGAATGTTTTTAAGGCAAAGATAGATAGATTTTTGAACAGTGAAGGAATAGATCTTTGAACAGTACAAGGAATAAGGGTTATAGTGAGCAGGAGGGTAAGTGGAGCTGAGTCCACAAAAAGATCAGTCATGGGGCGCGATTCTCTGGGAAAATTTCCAAGTGTGCTAGCGAGCGGGAATTGCAGAGAGTGTCCCAGTGCTCGGCCCAGTGAGGCCACCAACACTATTCAACATTAATTGGTCCACATAACGAGACCTCACGGGCAAATGACGGCTCGGCAGCTGTTTCACCAGGGCCGCGATCGCCAGTTCCCCCGCTAACATAGTCGAACAGCATTTAGGCTGCACTTGCTCGGCCAACCCCAGCCAGCTCGCAAAAACGGCGCCAAAGAGACCAGCCTCAAGATTCGGGGAAACTGACCTGGGGAGGCTCCTGGAGGTGGTGGAGGCCAGGAAGGATGTCCTGTTCCACCGGGGGTCCTGGAGGGTGAGCCACAAGGCAGCCAGTGCTGCCTGGGACGAGGTGGCGGCAGCTGTCAGCTCGGGCAGTGTGACCAGGAGGATTGGCCTCCAGTGTCGGAAGAAGGTTAATGACCTACATTTGGCAGCACGAGTGAGTAGCCACCAACACTTCCGCGCCCCGGCCCTCCAAGGGAGCATCCAATCCCTCAGGCGACCCCCAACCTTTCCCCCACCCCCACAACCCTCCCCTAGACCCACCCCTTCAATCCTCCCTCCACCCCAACCCTCCCTTCACAAAGCCCTCCCACAACTCTGAACCACGCATGTGGGTAATGATGCCCTCTCTGTGTCTCCTCAGGAAAGGCTCTCCCATAATTGGTGGGAGAGGGCCCAGACTGGTGGCGGGGTGCCGCACTTGAAAATCCTCCCCTCCTTCAAGGAGCAGGCCCTGGAAGTGACCAGGGAGGCTGAGGACAGGGCGGTCACCCACATGAGGCTGGCGGACACCGCAGAGGTGAGGAACCACCGGGCTCCACTCGGAAGACCTGTCAAACGTGGGTAGTGATTCCCTTACTGACTGACCCATCTCTCCCACTGATCACGTCCATTCTCCCTCAGAGCCTCCAGCCGATGGCGTCGGCCCATCCCGGGCAGCACCCTCTCCTGATGTTATAGTCGCGGCACAGCTGTCATCCCCACCTCCCACCAGCGGAGATACACACAACTCGGTGGGGAATGCAGTGGACAGACATCTGGGGCACAATTTGGTGAGCAACACACTGTTGATGATGCACATCTGGTGGAGGCAGGAACCCCCAGGCAAGACCCAGCTTTGTCGCAGCCTCATGCTGAGCCTCTGGACAGGGTTATCCGGAGCTGATGGAGACGATAGGGAGAGGCCGGGACACTCAGAGGGAGATGGCAGCACCACTCCAGCAGATCCATAGCAGCGTGGAGGAGTCCCAGAGGTTAGGGGCGCAGGAGTTGGTGCCGGCAATGAGTGGCACCGAGGCCAACACTGCGAGGGTGGCAACTACCGTGGAGAGCCTGGTGCACGACATCAGCACCATGAGCGAAGGTGTCCAAGGCATCGTGTAGTCAGTGACGGCCATGGCTGAGGGCCTCAGCAGAATGACCGCTTCGCTGGGGAATGTCACCCAGTACCATGCCAACCTTGATGAGGTTCTCCGAGACATGTCCCAGTCTCAGATGGTCATGGCTGAGGCACTGCAGAGCATGTCCCAGTTACTGAGGAGCATCGTGGAGGGTGTTGACACAATGGTGCGGACCATGGGGAACCACCAGTGCTGGCAGAGCCAGATGATGCAGGGGCAGCTGGAGCTCGAACCAGCTGCCCTCCATCCCAAAGTGAACCACGGGGACCTATGGGCACCAAGCGGGAGGAGGGGGCGCATGTGCCACCTGCCAACTGAGCCGGGACCCTCCGGCCCCAGAGCCCCCAGAGGACGCCAGCCAGGTGCATCGAGGCCATGGAACAAGGTAGACAGCTGGCTGCCTCCACCTTAGATGTGCATCCTGGGGAAACAACTAGATGTAGTGGTAGAGCTAGAATGGCTAAGCACATTGAGGATCACTGAGGGCACTGCGGGAGGGGGGGGGGGGGGGGAGGGGGGAAGAGGGGGGGGGTTGGGGTGGCAACCACCGGGAGTGGCATATTGTACAGCACATTAAACTCCTTTTTGCATAACCATGATGATGCCTCTGTCTCTTTCTTCCGCAATACGGGCTGACCCCCGGACCCTTTGCTCGTCTCTCCAGGCATACCACCAGTGCACTCATTCACTCTCTGGCCTTGGACATGACCCAGGATCTGTGTCCCACCCCCTGGGTGTTCGGATGTTGCGTGTGTGGTGTTGCCTCCCGCAGTGTTTAAGCACAGTGTCCAGGCATCAAGGTGTGATTGGGATGCTCGGCAATGACTCTCACATGCTACAAGGCTCGCCCACCCAAGGAAATTTACTTGGCATCTGTGAAGTGCTCACTTAACCACAACTGCCAATTCCCGCACAGAAATAGCCTTCAACTGGTGGAGCAGACAGACAGGGACAAGGGTCTCGGCAGGAACGGGCAAAAAAGCGATCAATTGTCCCCCCCGGTTGCCCCCCCAGCGCAGACCCACCCCTACGGGAGGGTCCTCCAACCCCCGCCGAGCACTGGGGTGGCAAACCCAGCACCCCCAGTCTCTTTGCCTGTGAGCAAAGATGGATACTCCCCTCTTGGCTCCCCACAGAAGCCTTTCTGCCAGGTTCGCGTTTTTCACAAGGGGTATTATTCGGCACCAGCGTGCGCACTTGCTGGGGAGGCCGCTGAATGACAGGAGGCCGTTGGATAAGGGGTCGTTCTCGGTAATTGTATGGAAATTAGGCATAAGTGGTGATAATTGGTTTCCCGCCTCGCTACGGGGAGGTCCCGATTTTGCCTACGGCAGCAGGCCGGTTGCATCGCAAGCTGTTTGGTGCCTGGCACGGATCTCGTTTTTGGCCTCTCCCGCTATTCGCCGGCCTTGTTTCGCTTGAGCCCAAGTGTAACGAGGCCGGAAGATCGCGCCCTTGATCTTTTGAGTGGTGGAGCAGGCTCGAGGGGCCAGGTGGCCTACTCCTGCTCCTAGTTCTTATGTTCTTAGCACCTTGAACATATACTTTTCCCACCATTGCCCCAGTCCGATCCCTATTCATTTTTCCAGAATCTGTTCCACAATCAGTTTCTTTACTACATATAATCGGCGATTGACTAAACCTAGTTACCAAGTGTAAAATTAAAATGTTCCTTTCTTCACCCCACGCTTTAAGATCCACAGCCCCAACTTCACATTAAAATCTCTCACTTTGGGTCATGATGGTGTTCTTATATACATCACATCAATCGCTTGTTTGTTTTATAGGTTTGGTATATTCTTCATCCCTTATAACCACATCAATGAGCAAAATGTTTAATCTTTAGGAAGATGGATACGCAAATTACTGATACAACTTTAACACAATCAATATTTTGTTTTCTAGATTCCGGTTCTCTGATGCTAATAGTCCAAATATGATGGCCTTGTTGTTTTCCATGTCAAGTTTCTTATGTGCTTTGTTCCATCAATGCTCGGCTCAATAATAAAGATATTTCGCTGGATACGACATCCGTAGTAAAAAAAATGATTCCTTCCGGTGATTTTACGAGGAATCACTTATCTTTTCAGAGCTTTAAAGAGTATTACCATCGCCAGATCTGAAACACGTGAAATTTCCAAATTCCTTAACCGTGTTCCGATCTTTGTCACCAAACGAGTCCAGCTAACAAGTCAATCAGTCTATTCCACAGATTGTAGATGTACATCCGCTGTCTAATACGGCACAATTGAAGGACTCTGTGACCAGCACATTCATCACTGGACTGAAACTCCTCGGGACTAAGACAATGCCTTCGGTTTGGTCAATATCTCCCTTTTCATCTTTAGAGTCTTCTGTCTCATGTTTGGTTTCAAACACCCTGGGCGGGATTCTCCCTTTTGGCGACTAAGTACCCACGCCTGCCGGAAAACGGGCGAGAATCACTCCGGACTTTTCCTCGAAGGTCCGGAGTAATTCTCCATTTTCCAGGGGGCTAGCAGAGCCCTGGCATGCGTCTTGCATCTCTGGCTGCTGGCGGGGCCCTGCTAGCCAGACCGCGCGGTCGCAAGCAGGTCCATGCTCACCTCGGCGTGGAGTCACACAGAGGGCCCGCGCGGAGGAAGGTAGGTCCCTCCCAGATCGCGATGGCCTGCCGATGGGTGGCCCCCGATCGCGGGCCTGGCCACCACTGAGGCCCCCCGGAGTCAGATACTCCCCAACAGACCACCACCGCGGTCGCAGGTCCAAGCTCCCGCCGGGTGTACCACATGTAAACCACGCCGGCGGGAGTTCGTCCGGTCGACCGCGGAGAATCGCCGTGGGGGCCTGTTCCAACGGCCCCCGACCGGCGCAGCGTCGACCGTATGCACGGGTCCATGGAGAATCGCGGAAGCGCTGTCGCGCCGGATTTCCAGCGTGAACGGCTAATCTTCGCCCCCGTGCCGGGCGCGATTCCGGCACGGAGGGTCGGAGAATCCCGCCCTCTATTGTATCTCTTGGGACAGTTTATTGAATAATGAAATTTTGAGCCATACTTAATTGACCGCATCCTGGGCATATCCGGGTTTCAATTTTCTGTTGAAATTTCCCAATTAATTCCACCTGCCATAATTGTTAAAGGTGTTTCTGTCCTCGTTAGTTTTAGTTATACATCTTCTTTCCTATTGACGATTATGGCCTGTTTTTATACATCCTGTTGACATCAGGGCGTCATTCTCCGACCCCCCGTCGGGTCGGAGAATGGCCGTTGGCCGCCGTGAATCCCGCCCCCGCCGAAGTCTCCGGTACCGGAGATTGGGCGGGGGCGGGAATCGGGCCGCGCCGGTTGGCGGGACCCCCCGCTGGATTCTCCAGCCCGGATGGGCCGAAGTCCCGCCCAGAAATTGCCTGTCCCGCCGGCGTAAATCAAACCTGGTATTTACCGGCGGGACCAGGCGGCGTGGGCGGGCTCCGGGATCCTGGGGGGGGCGCGGGGCAATCTGACCCCGGGGGGGTGCCCCCACGGTGGCCTGGCCCGCGATCGGGGCTCACCGATCCACGGGCGGGCCTCTTTCCCTTCCGCCTCCGCCATGGCCTCCACCATGGCGGAGGCGGAAGAGACTCTCCCCACTGCGCAAGCGCGGGAAACTGACAGCGGCCGTTGACGCTCCCGCGCATGCGCCGCATTTCCGTGCCAGCTGGCGGGGCAACAAACGCCATTTCCGCCAGCTGGCGGGGCGGAAATCCCTCCTGCGTCGGCCTAGCCCCTCAATGTCAGGGCTAGGCCGCCAAAGATGCGGAGCATTCCGCACCTTTGGGCCGGCGCGATGCCCGTCTGATTGGCGCCGTTGTTGGCGCCAGTCGGCGGACATCGCGCCGTTGGGGGAGAATTTCGCCCCAAGCCTTCCACGGTCTATCTTATCGGTGATAGGCCCATTTGTATCATGAATACTGGCGGGAAGAAATATTTGCCTCGGAACCTTTCTAGGCTCTCTGACATTTGTTCTAACAGATCGTGTCTTTCTGCAAATTTAACTCCGGTCAAAACCAGAAGCCTTTCCATATTTGTAACTTTAGCACAGTGTAATAACTTGAACGCCAGCACTGATTGAGGAATTTCTAGACTGAATATTTGCAGTCTGTTGAATTCCAATAATTACTCTTCCATGGACGCATCCTCCAACTTTCTGACCAGGCCTCAGAAGCACTTAATATGTCATGCTTTTTGTAAATCTTATCCCTGAAAATTAATAATGTATCCAAACCTTCATCTATGTTCAAATGCTCCTGCTCCAATTCTGAGAATACCTTGCATCTTATTTTGTTTTCATATGGTAGCGAAAGTGCCAGGGTCATTCCTTGTTTTTTTCTTGGACAAAGATGTAACCATTGTCCACATGGTAACTTCATTCTCCCATTGGTCATCAGGTAGGTGCTCAGAAAATAATGTTGAAAATAATATTAACTCTTAACTAACAAAGGGCAGCCAATTCATGGGAACACCACCACCTGCAACATCTTGTCCAAGCCACTCGCCAGCCTGACTTGAAACTATGGCAGATTGATTGCAGCCATCCCCGCCAACAAGATAGTTCCTGGCCCGCCAACAGCGACCAGCAGGTTCCCCCATGGCGGAGAATATAAACAATGAGAAAACTCATTGACAGTGGTGCCGCCAGCCAATAGCGATCCGCCTTCGCCAGCACAAAGCATGCTGTGGACAAGGTTGGAGGGGAGGCAGTGCAGAAAATCCCATCCTACGTCACCATTCCTTCACGAGGCCAATATCTTGGAATTTCTTTCCTAACAGCGCTGTGGGTATACTTACACCATGTTGACTGCAGTGGTCCAAGAAGACCATCCCCTTCTCAAGGGCAATTAGAGATGGGTAATAAATGCTGCCTAGCCAGTGACTCACATATCCTTGAAATAATTTCTTAAATATTGCATTTAAAGATGTACTCACTGAGCTTTACTCATGTGAGATCATTGAACATATTGGGGCTCTGCATCCAGGTCCTCTCGCTACACTGCATTGACTGTAGATAAAATCAAATTACTGTCTGTAATTGACTGTAGATAAAATCAAATTACTGCGCATGCTGGAATCTGAAACAAAATAAAAGCTGGAGAATTTCAGCAGGTCTGGCAGAGATAATATTTGGAGTCTGGATGATTCTTTGTCAAAGCTAGAGAGAACTGGAAATAGGGTCCGATAGGTGGAGATTGTCAAAGATGTCTGAGAAAAAAAGACAAAGGGAATGTAAATGGAGATGATCATGGCTAAGAAGGGTGCTGATATTTTCCAGGACTGTCACTGACCTCATCTACTCTGGTGATCTTCCCTCCACAACTTCTGACCCCAGTCTCCCAATCCAGGACAGCCGTCCCCAAAATCCACAAACAGGACTGTCCCGTTAGGCCCATCATGTCAGCCTGTGCCTGCCCTACTGAACTCATTTCTTCCTATCTTGACTCTATAACTCTCTCCTTGTGTCCAATCTACCCCCACCTACTTCTATGATTCCTCTGATGCCCAACATCATACCAACAACTTCCAGTTCCCCTGCCCGAGCAGCTTCCTCTTTACATGAATGTCCAATCCCTCTTTACCTCCATTCCTCACCAGATTGGTCTGACGGATCAGCAGTTCTTCCTCGAACAGAGGCTTGAACAATCCCCATCCACCACCACTCCTTCATCTGGCTGAATTTGTCATCTCACTGCACAATTTCTCCTTTAACTTGTCTCACGTCCTCCAAAGCAAAGCTGTGGTCATGGGTATGCTCATGGGTCCCAGTTTTTCTGTCTTT
Source organism: Scyliorhinus torazame (assembly GCF_047496885.1). Lineage (NCBI taxonomy): Eukaryota > Metazoa > Chordata > Chondrichthyes > Carcharhiniformes > Scyliorhinidae > Scyliorhinus > Scyliorhinus torazame. The sequence continues at coordinate 265,406,535 of NC_092711.1, forward strand.
TTATGGGTATGTGGAACACGGTACCATAGTGGTTAGCACAGTTGCTTCACAGCTCCAGGGTCCCTGGTTCGATTCCCGGCTTGGGTCACTGTCTGTGCGGAGTCTGCCCACTCTCCCCGTGTGTGCGTGGGTTTCCTCCGGTTTCCTCCCACAGTCCAAAGATGTGCAGGTTAGGTGGATTGGCTGTGCTAAATGGCCCTTAATGTCCAAATAGGTTAGGTGGCATTACTAGGGTTATGGGAATAGGTTGAAAGTGTGGGCTTAAGTGGGATGCTCTTTCCAAGGGCCGGTGCAGACTCGATGGGCCAAATGGGGGCTGGTTTAGCACAGTGGGCTAAACAGCTGGCTTGTAATGCAGAACAAGGCCAGCAGCACGGGTTCAATTCCCATACCGGCCTCCCCGAACAGGCACCGGAATGTGGCGACTAAGGGTTTTTCACAGTAACTTCATTGAAGCCTACTTGTGACAATAAGCGATTATTATTATTATTACCTCTGCACTGTAAATTCTATGATTCCCTGTTCCAGACCTACTCCGGCCCCATCCCACAGCTCTTTTATTGGTACATCAACAACTGTTTCGGTGCCGCTTCACGTTTCCATCCGTACTTGGAAGAATTTATCAATTTTACTTCCAATTTCCACCCCTCTGTCGCCTTCATATGATCTCTGTCCGACACTTCCCTTCCTTGACCTATCTCCATTTGTGGGGATAGACTGTCCACTAATATCCATTAAATTCACACCAACTCCCACAGCTACCTCACCGACAGCTCTTCACACCCCACATTCTAGGACTCCATCCCATTCTCCCAGTTCCTTCACCTCCGTCGCATTGTTCTGAGGTTGCCACTTTCCAAAACGATGCTGCTGACATATCTTTGTTCTTCCTTAGAGTTGACAGGGCTCTCAATTGTGTGCGGCCATCTCCCGCACCTCTGCTCTCCAACACTTCCCCTCCCTCCCAAGAATATGGTCCTCCTAGTCCTCACTTTTTACCTATCAGCCTCCGCATTCAAAGGATCATCCAACACCAGTTCTGCCAACTCCAGCATGAAGCCACCACCAAAAACATATTTGCTCCTGTCAGCATTACACAGGGACCGTTTCCTCCGGGATACCCTGGTCCACTCCTCCATCAACCCCAACACCTCAACCTCTTCCAACGGCACTTTCCCATGCAATCATCCCATTTTTATTTCTATCAATTTATTTTAATTTCTTCCAGCGATCGGTTTGTCCCTCACCATCGTCTCCCCTCCCCCCACCTCACCCAACTTGACCCATCTGTTCCCTGTTCTGATAAAACAAAACGACTTAAAGGGATTATGGGGAACAGGTAGGGAGGTGGATCTGAAACCAGGAAGAGATCAATCATGATCTGATTGAATGGCAGAGCAGCCGGAGAGGCTGAATTGCCTATTTCTGCTCCTAATTTCTACGTTCCAAGTTGTGCTTCGACACACTGCTTACCTTTGTTCTGCCATTTACACATGCTGATCTCTTAATGTGCCACTATCAGCATCCTTCTTAGTCATTATCTCCACCATTTACATTCCATTTGTCTTTTTGTCTACTGCATCTTTGCCAATCTCCACCTATCGCTGGTCTTCTATCCAGCCGCACTGCTCCATGCCAACATACACCCCCGCCCCCACAATGGGATACATCTCATCCTATTTCCAGTTCTCACCAGCTTTGACAAAGAGTCATCCAGACTCAAAGTTAGCTTTGTTCTCCCTCCCCTGACGCTGTCAGGCCTGCTGAGATTGTACAGCATTTTATGTTTTTATTGCATTGACTGTATGCCTGTCTGCTTCTACCTCCTTCACAGTATTCATCTGGAGAGCCTTGAGGTCCCGTGCAGAAAGCGGGCCTCTCTTTCCCTGTCTATCTCCTGCACTCAGGCCATCACTGAAATGTCAGAGAACTCACTGCCTATTAAAGAACTAAGAAAAGTACAGCACATGAACAGGCCCTACGGCCATCCAAGCCTGTGCCAACAATGCTGCCGTCAAACCTAAAACCTTCTACACTTCCGGGATCCGTATCCTTCTATTCCCCATGTATTTGTCAAGACACCCCTTAAACATCAATAACATACCTGCTTCCACCACCTCCACCAGTTCCAGCCACCCACTATCCTCTGTATAAAAAACTTCCCTCGCACTTCTCTAAATTTTGCCCATTGCACCTTAAACCTAAGCCCCCTAGCGATGACTCTTCCACCCTGGGAAAAAGCTTCTGACTATCCACTCTGTCCATGCCCCTCATGATTTTGTAGACTACTATCAGGTCGCCCCTCAACCTCCGTCGTTCCAGTGAGAACAAACCGAGCTTATCCAATCTCTCCTCATAGCTAATGCCCTCCATACCAGGCAGTATCCTGGTAAACCTCTTCTGTACCCTCTCCAAAGCCTACACATCCTTCTGGTAGTGTGGCGACCAGAATTGAGCACTATATTCCATTGTGTCCTTATTGTGCATTTCCAGCATCTGCTACAATCAAAACACCACCACCTGTGCAAGCTAACATGAATTCATTCTAGATTTTAACGGTTTGGCATCTCCTGCTCAGGTGTGCAGCCATTCAACAGTGTATTTAATGCTGGCTGCACAGTACAATCATTTAAATGTATAGGCAGCATGAATTTTTTATGCTGTCTGTATCAGAAGGAATGCAGCATGTTAATCAAGCCCCACATCCATTTTCACAGGCTCTTGTGTTTTGCCCCCACAAAGTCACTTGTGGAAGAGACTAGTGATGCTATTCCCAAAAAATATTTAGTGCAGAACCAAAATTTGTACCAGTTTATCCTCAGTCAGGATCTGAATTTAGGGCACCCTAATTAGTGTTTGCAGCCTTGGATTAAGCGGGGGAGGGGGTGGGAAATCAGCCAGGTTCGCTGCTCATCATTACTATTCGGTGACTCGTGATGGAAACTGCACAGGTGAATTTAAGATATGCAGATCCACACCCCTATTAATTAGCCTGCTGACATTCAATGTCTGAGTGCAGCTATGGAAAATGGCCAGAGAATTAGATTCTGGGTGATTCCTAATGGATCTGCAACTCAACCAGCCAGAGCCAATGAAAAAGGGAAAATTGAGTTTAAAAAAATTCAAAAATGCACAAATTATGGACAACAGATTTACATAATCTCTCGTTTTCTGGATAGCTCTAGTCAATAAAAAGCCCAGTGATGAAAGACTGAACAATCTACGACCAGTAGAGCATGAAGACAAATGATCTATCTTTTGCTGCACTGCTGTAAGAGGATTTGTTGGAATTCTATCTGCTCTCAGCCAGCATTCAGCATATCTTCCTGTCTCAGCTCACCCTGTCATTCTAATCACACAGCCTACACTGTGGTGAGAACTGGTCAGATTAAACGCACCTCGAGGAAATGCTAGTCTGTGTGTCAGTCAGAAGAATGCATCTCAAAGAGGAGCCCAATTTTAATTCTACTTTCATTTTGCTTTTTTTCAACTTGCTTCCAAATTCTCCTGAAAAGGTGTGCTAATTTTCTTTAATCACAACGCAGTCTGATCCTCTCCTCACAGGACACCTACAGACATCCCCTTCAAGCACATGTTAGTTTGTTCCTTCCTAACACAGAGGTGTGGAGATTAACTGAAATGCTTCAATGCTTCCCAGCGAAGATTATTTAACAGAGCATAGACGATGAATTGAATTTAAGAGTTTCTAGGTTGTGTACTGCAAGTGGCGAAGACGTCTCATTATTGTTATTTGTTTGTCTGAATGTCGATTGCCATGATTAGGATGTCTGAAGATGCATGGATTGAGATGACAGCATTCCCAATGAAGAGCCATATTCCATTCAGCATAGATGGAATTTCAGTGATCAAACTAGAACTTTTAATGCAATCACATCACAGCTTCCATAAAACCTTTTTTGTCAAATCGAAACAGAATATACTGGAAATTCCGAATTAAAACAGCAAAGGCTGAAAATCGAACATGTAAATAAACAAAGTTAACATTTTTTACTCCTGACCAGCCAAAAACCTGGAAATTATTATTTTTTTGCAAGCCAATGTATCTGTTGCATATTTGCACCTTATTATGTTTCCTGATTATTCTTTGAAGGGAAAGACATACCAGTTTCTTCACTTGGTGAGCTCATATTAATGAGTACATGTAGATACTGCTTTTAAAAACAGGCATATGGGGTAAACAGCTTGTGACAAAGTCACTGCCAAAGTATCCTTGTAGGATCTGTAAGGTAGAAATTTGGCAGAGATGCGGAGATGCTCAGTTTTGCAATGGGAATTCAGCCAGCCTCTGAACAGATGAGCCAACATCTGTTTCCAAGGCAGCATCCCAATCACAACACAAACAGTATTCAGTAACCACTGTCAGACAAGCAGTGATCAGTCCCATCCAAACCCCATGTATATTCTCAGTGAGGGTAGATACAGAATGGTGCCAGCAAACACAAATCTGCGATCTCATCCGAACATCAAACAGTATAGGGATGAGATCCGGACCAACAGTACCAACGTGGGATTAAAATCAGAGATTCCCAGTTAGAGAACACTGACCAGAGACCCTCACAGATGGAGGCCCAAAGGCAAAAAACCCACCTACAGGGTTTTGTAAAGCGTGGTCAGAGGTTAATCTGGGCTGTGAACCTGGCTGCCAAGGCTGCAATTGAGTTCAATGGCTCCGAACACTTCAATAAGTCATTCTATCTTTTCACGTCTTTTTAGAGGGACTTGCTCCAAACTTCTGCTTTCTGCTGCAATATTTGGAAAAGCTTTCTTACGAGTGAAATATTGCAAGTTCATAAATTTGGGAGTGTTAAATTATTATGAGGGCACCATCATTACATGGTAGTCAACGGACACCAGGGAGATGCCAATAGATTAGAGTAGGGTGACAAAGCAGCCACAGCAACTACAGACTCATCAGTTTTACTTCATTTTTTAGTAAAATAATGGAATAGATCAAGTATCAGGAATAAACTTGCAGATTATCTGTACATCCTGGGGTTCTCAATGAGATAGTGGATGCAGTGGTTATGATTTTACAAGATTCTATAATGGTTCCAATGGACTGGAAATGAGCAAATGTTACACCACTATCCCAGAAAGGAGGGCGAGAGAAATTAGGCAACTGCAGGCCAGTTCACTTGCCATTAGTTATTGGCAAAGTGCTAGAATCTGTTATTGAGGCAGTCCAAGCAATACATTTATAAAATCATGGTACAATCAGAGAAAATTTACATGGATTTAAAGAAAGGGAAATAGTGTTTGACACATTTATTAGAGTTCTTTTTGAGGATTTAACTATTAGGGTAGATAAAGGACAACAAGTAGATATAATGCCATTAAGATCACATATAGAGGTAGATTCGTCAGTATCCAAGTATATCCAATGTTATGATCCCAGCTGATGTTCCTACTAGGCATGTCAGATCCCAGAGTAGAACCTGACTTGATAGATCCTAACTTTTATTTTTTTGTTCAGATACATGGATGAACAAAGTCACAGGACTGCCAATGAACTTTTAGCAAAATAATAAAACATATACTAAACTATAATACACTACTCCTTCACTCCAGCTGTACCTTTACAGATATATACTGATTTATAAACATAACACAAGTTACAAAAAAACCTCATACTCTAATGTTCTCAGTAAGCACACAGACCTTGTAATCCAATAGGCGAAATGTGGTCAGATACACCACACTCTGAAACCAAGTGACAGATGTCACCCAATATAACTTCTGTGGATTTCACATCAAATCACCGTAGTGATGACGTATGCCGATGACACCACCGTAGTGGGTCGGATTCCAAAAAATGACGAGACAGGGTACAGGAATGAGATAGAGAACCTGGTGAACTGGTGCGACGACAATAATCTCTCCCTCAATGTCAACAAAACAAGGGAGATTGTCATCGACTTCAGGAAGCGTAGAGGAGAGCATGCCCTTATCTACATCAATGGGAACGAAGTAGAAAGGGTCGAGAGCTTCAAGTTTTAGGTGTCCAGATTACCAACAACCTGTCCTGGTCTCCCCATGCCGACACTATAGTTAAGAAACCAACAACTCTACTTTTTCAGAAGACTAAGGAAATTTGGCACGTCAGCTACGACTCTCACCAACTTTTACAGATGCACCATAGAAAGCATTCTTTCTAGTTGTATCACAGCTTGGTATGGTTCCTGCTCTGCCCAAGACCGCAGGAAACTACAAAAGGTTGTGAATGTAGCCCAGTCTATCATGCAAACCAACCCCCCATCCATTGACTCTGTCTAAAATTCCCGCTGCTTCGGAAAGGCAACCAGCATAAGTAAGGACCCCAACGCACCTTGGACATACTCTCTTCCACCTTCTTCCGTCAGGAAAAAGATACAAAAGTTTGAGGTCACGTACCAACCGACTCAAGAACAGCTTCTACCCTGCTGCTATCAGACTTTTGAATTGACCTACATCGTATTAAGTTAATCTTTTCTCTACACCCTAGTTATGACTGTAACATTACATTCTGTAGTCTCTCCTTCCCTTCCCTATGTACGGTATGCGTTGTCTGTATAGCATGCCAGCAACAATACTTTTCACTGAATACTAATACATGCTACAATAATAAATCAAATCAAATCAATTTGTTCCTGGGATGAGAGGGTTCCCCACACAGTGATGCCTCGACATCAATGGTTTTGAGTGTTATTTTTTAAAAATATTCCAATGCTACCGAGCTTTTCCATTCAGAAGTGGCCTCACAATCTCTCACCTGCTTTTTATCTTCATTTCTTTCACAGGACATAGGCACCACTGGCTAGACTAGCACTTTTATTGCCCATTCCTAATTGCCCTTGAGAAGGTGGTGGTGAGCTGCCTTCTTGAGCCGCTGCAGTCCGTGTGGTGTAGATACACTCAGTTATATGAGCGCCTCAGGAATGAGCATTTGATTTCTCAAATGTCCTGCACATTTTAACTGCAGATCCTTTCGAAAAACAATTTCTGTCTCGCATCCACAGGCAGCCTGATTGACAGATGAGAGGCCTCTTGAATGGAAAATCTGCTTCACAAGGACAAAGCCAAGGAGATCGGGTAGGGGATGTGATGTTGCCCTGATCACAGGGGTAGGTTCAATTGGCGATGCGGGTGAGGAGTGGGGGTTAGGGGAAACCAGAAAGTTCGCTAGGACAGGGGCACGCTTACTAGGCACTCCTGCTCCTCCTGCCCACAAGCAATCCTGTTAAGATGTTGAACTTATGGACCCAGGCCAATCCACCTTCTTTGAGCTACCGGGTTTCCTGACGCCTGGACAACTCAGCTAATGCGTGTTAATAGAACAACTGTTAAAATGGAGGCAGGATGCCTCAGTATAATATTGAACTAGTCAACCCACTTCCTGCAAGTGCAATGGTCACCAATCCCCTCAGCCAACTCCACTGAAACAGGTTCGAGGTGGGTTGCATTCCGGTGTTTAAATCCAAATGAAACCTAGCCTATGACCAGACACCTTGCAGCCGATGTATTTTTGGGAGTTAAGGTTCAACCCTAAGAGTGGGTTGACACTGACTGGATTCTAATCCAACAATGTGAACATATTTCCCAGGTTTCCAAATAGCACAATAGCAGTAAATTGGCAAGAAACACAGTTGCTCTTTTGAAATGGAGTGGGTTTATTCTGGCACGAAGATGATGTTTGCAGTAACTAGAAGGCTTCTACTTAAACAAATATAGTTCATGTGCTGTTTGAGGAAATGCAGCAGAGGAACATGGAAATTTGGGTTTTAAGAGGAGCCCTCCCTTCCACATAATGCACTGCAAGCACAGGAGGAAGTGGCCTCTCAAGAGAATTCTGTCTCCCCCCACAAAATGTGGGAGCATATGAAGAAAGTTGCCTGAACTTGAACAAGAGTGCTAAAATACAATTGACCATTCAAAGTTGACCATCCTCTATTATCAAAGAACCTAGCACCAATCCTACAGCAACAGTAATAAAGCTTGGAAAAGAATAGACACAATTCACAGTGACATCCCAACCACCATAATAGTTAATTGGCCATCTCTGCCTCGCGTAACTGTTGCATGAACTATCACCAAATCATAAGGATTCTCCAAACTAGTTGTACAATCTGTACTCATCCTTACACTGAAGGTGGATGCAGATTGGGCATCAGGGAGGCCTGTTACCCCAAAATAACTAAAGCACTTTTCTGACCTACTTTTAAAATAGAACAATAGCCAGAACTACCATGACAGAACCTACACCTGTGGCAGATCTGTCAATCTGCGCTGCCTCCCCAGAAGGGGAGCTCATTACCTAAATTGATGAAGTGAAAGATGAGTAAATGAGTGAAAGAGTATTTGTTGGTTTTCTGACAGCCCGAGCAGATTAGTGATCCCTTTAACTTATTTTTCATGCTCGCCCACCAATCTCAGTGAACAATAAATAAAGAGGCATCAGCCTTGGCTCAGTGGTAAGACTTTAGTTATTGAAGGTTGTAAGATAAGTCCCACTCAACGCAGTTCAGAATGTCATCTAGGCTGACGCGTGAATTCAGTTCTTGGAAATAATTGACTGCTAAAGATGCCGGCTGGATTCTCCAGTCCCCCAGCCACATGTTCCTCGGCGGTGCGCTCTCGCCGGCAGCAGGATTCTCCATTCCCACCATAGCCAGTGATTTCCCATTGTGTCCACTCCACGCTGCTGGGAAACCTGCGGACGTGGGTGGTGGAAAATTCACCCTGCTATTTTTCAGATGATGTTAAACGAAGGGCCCACCAGTTTTCCTATGTCAACAAAAAATGTCATGAAACTTTTCAAAGAGCAGGGAAGTTGTCTTTAGGCATTAATCAATATTTATCTCTTAACCAACACTAATAAAACTGACTACAAATTCATTTCTCTTATCGGCCATTTGTGAAACTTAATTTTACGCAAATTGGCTAGCTCGTTTCCCTAGATTACAACAGAGACTGCAATTCAGAAAAATATTTTAGTGGCTTTGAAGCACTTTTTGATGTGGTGAAACATACTAAGTGAATACAAGTATCATTCGATCTCAATGAAAAGTAATATTGCACAGTGGGCTAAACAGCTGGCTTGTAATGCAGAACAAGACCAGCAGCGCGGGTTCAATTCCCGTCCCGGCCTCCCCGAACAGGTGCCGGAATGTGGCAATTAGGGGCTTTTCACAGTAACTTCATTGAAACCTACTTGTGACAGTAAGCAATTATTATTATTAACATTGGGTAGGCTGTAAAATCTGTGGCCAATTTTGGGTAAATTAAAATTACCCTTCTTGTTTGCTGGTCCGACTCCAATAGGTGGCATATCTCTGGGCATGACCTTCCTTGAGAAGTAGGGCTGGTAAAATTATGCAAGGGTATGAAAACATTTTGTGTGCTGAATCAAGTGACTGCCAATTTGAGAATTGCAATCACTTTTCCTCCAATTACTGCATCTCTTTCTCCTCTCAATGGAATGCCACACTGTGTAGTGGTTAATTCCATGCTTGTCAGCATCAATAGTGCAGTCAGATATAGAATCATAGAATAGCATGGCACAGAAGGAGGCCTTTTGATCTCTTGAGTCTACATCAGTTCTTCCATAGAGCAATCCAGAGAATCATGCTCCCCCAAACTTTCTCCATGTTCCATTGTTTTTTGCCTTCAAGAATTTATCGACTTCCTTGTTCAAGGCTACCATTGAATTATAATCCCTCAGCCCTGGAACCATTCTATTAAACATCTTCTGTATCTTCTCCAAAGCCCAATTTCCCTCATGTGTGGTGCCCAGAATTGGACACAGCAGTCCATTTGAGGCCAAATTATATTTATATATAGGTTTCTTGCCTTTTGTCATCAAGGCCACTATTTATAAAAGTCGAGGATTTCAGATGTTTTGTGAACTGCTTTAAAACTTCAAAGATTTGGACAAAAACAATAACATTTTGTCTCTAGTTCTATCCATTTACACTTTAGTTATATTTAAAATGAGTCCTGTACTGCTAAAGATCGGAAAATAAGACAAATCAAAAAAGCATTTTTTTTTTAAATTCACAAGACTGAATTAATCCAGCTTTAAGAATAAAAGATTTTCATTTATATAACACTTCTCATGAGGACCAGCTGTCTCGAGGTGCTTTACAGCCAGTTAAGTACTTTTGAATTGTAGTCACTGTGATAGTGTAGGACAGTGTTTTTCACACTTTTTTCCCCAGGACCCACTTTTACCAACCAGCCAACCTGCGCAACCAATGCCGGCTGACGTTTGCAACACACTATTATTGCTTACCTTTAATGCAACAGGTCCTCACAATCTCACTTACTTTGCTATTCAATGTTACATTTCTGCTCAGGACTCAGCTGATGATTTAAGTTCTTGTTGTATCCTTTGAAAAAAAACCAAGAGGTTTGTCCTCAAACTCGCCATGCTTAGTCTTCAAATGTCTTTGAAGTTTTAAGGGTTTTAAACTCTCATTCGTCAGTGCGTCCCTCCATATAACACACTTGGGTTTTGCATCCTGATTTGCATTGGCACGATTAACAAAGCCACATCTCAAGAAAAGACATCTTTATTATGCTTTGTTCCTGATTTCAGTGTCTTTTTTTTGTTTAAAATGATCCATTTTCAGTTCTTCACAATCCTGTTGCCTTGCTTGCTCACAGCTAAAAAATAGAGGAATATCTCCTCCTCATTTTGAGCACAGTGGGCTAAACAGCTGGCTTGTAATGCAGAACAAGGACAGCAGCACGGGTTCAATTCCCGTACCGACCTCCCAGAACAGGCGCTTGAATGTGGCGACTAGGGGCTTTTCACAGTAACTTTATTGAAGCCTACTTGTGACAATAAGTGATTATTATTATTAAAAAGCAGGGATGCACAGGGCGCGTGACGTCAGTGTACATGCTGGGCTTGTGACCTGCTCTCTGCCACCACCTTTGGCCCGTAGACTGTATCATTCAATTTCAAAGCCAGTCTAGGTTAGCACTTGCAATTTAAAAGCTGGTCCCGGCCATTGGGCGCTTCTCCCACTATTGAGAGATCTGCGGCCGATCACTCCATGACCCACCCGACATCGACCGACGACCCATCCATGGATCACGACCCTCAGTTTGAAAAGCTGTGATGTAGGAAATACTGTAGCCAATATGTGCTTGGCAATCCTCCACAACAGCAACATGATAATAACCAGATTATCTGCTTTTGTGATGTTGATCGAGGGATCTATATTGACCAGGACACTGGAGAGAACTTGCCTGCTCTTTTTCAAAAGAGCACCTGGGTTCTTCCACATCCATCAGAGCAGGCAGATGCTGTATTGGTTTAACAATTCATCCAAAAAATGGCACCTCTGAACACAAGAAGACAAGTAGGAGCAGGAGCAGACCAAACGTCCTGTCAAGCCTGCATCGCGATTCAGTACGATCATCGCTGACCTTGGGCTTCACTTTCCTGTGCATTCCCCATTGTGGTGACTCGAGACATACACTGCAGTGTCCCAGTAGTTAACAAAGGGGTTTATTGATGAAAGTTGAAGGCAGTAAAGCAACAGGCATTGAATGCTATACAGCAGATCTTAATGTGGTCCTTTACTTTGGTACCTGGTCCACACTGCCCTGGGTCCTGCGCCCAGACCCTCGTGTAAACTCCCCATTGGTCAGGATTCGCGCAAGTTAACTGGCCTATATTTCCCTGTTTTTATTCACTCTCCTTTCTTGAAAAGGAGCACGGTACCCTTGTGGATAGCACAATTGCTTCACAGCTCCAGGGTCCCAGGTTCGATTCTGGCTTGGGTCACTGTCTGTCCGGAGTCTGCACATCCTCCCCGTGTGTGCGTGGGTTTCCTCCGGGTGCTCCGGTTTCCTCCCACAGTCCAAAGATGTGCGGGTTAGGTGGATTGGCCATGATAAATTGCCCTTAGTGTCCAAAAAATTGCCCTTAGTGTTGGGTGGGGTTACTGGGTTATGGGGATAGTGTGGCGGTGTTGACCTTGGGTAGGGTGCTCTTTCCAAGAGCCGGTGCAGACTCGATGGGCCGAATGGCCTCCTTCTGCACTGTAAATTCTATGAAACTATGAAAAGAATAACATTTGTCAACTTCCAATCTGATGGAGCCATTCCTAAATCCAAGGAATTCTGGAAAATCACAGCCACACACCAACTATTTCTGGAGCTATTTTCTATAGAATCCTAGGGTACAGGTCAGCAGGCCCCACAGGTCTGTCGCATTTTAGTCCCACGGGTTTTTCCAATACTTCTTCTCAGTTGGTATTAATTTCCCTAATTCCCAAACTCTTTTTTAGCCATGAGGTTACCGTCTATTTCTGGAATGAAACTGAAGTCTTCGGGCGGAATTCTCTGATCCTGAGGCTAAGTGTTGACGCGGTCGGAAACGCCGTTGCATTTCTTGACAGCATCAACACAGCCTCAGGATCAGCAATTCTGGCCCCTACTGGGAGCCAGCACGGCACTGGAGCGGCCCACGCCGCTCCAGCTGCTGATCCCGGCGTCAACTGGGCGCCGTGGGGTCCACGCATGCACAGTGGCACCGGCGCCAACGTGCACATGCGCAGTGGCTCCCTTCTCCGCATCGGCCCTGACGTAACATGGCGTAGGGCTAAAGGGGCCGGCACGGAAGAAAGGAGGCCACCAGCCCGAGAGGCCGGCCCGCCGATGTGTGGGCCCTGATCACGGGCCAGGCCACAACAGAGGCCCCCCCCCTCTTCCCAGGTCGATCCCTCCCTCCCCCACCACAGGCCGCCCACCGGACCCTTTCACACCGAGGTCCCGCCGGCTAGGAGGTTAGAATGGCGCCGTCGGGACTCGGGATTTTTGTAACGGCCGTTCGGCCCATCCCGGGCCAAGAATCTGCGGGGGGGGGGCCGGGGCCGCTACGATCGCGCCAGCGCCAATATCGCCGATTCTCCGCTCTGTGCCCGACATCGGGGTGGCGTGGCACGATTCGCGCCGGTCGCGTGGATTCTCCGGCCCGGCCCCGGGCTGAGCGAATCCCGACTTTCTACTTTGTGGACAGACACAAAATATTTGTTCACTGCCTCTGCAATTTCCTCATTCTCCATGATAAGTTCTCCCTGTTCTGATTCTAAAGGGCCAACATTTACTTCAAAATCGACATCAACTCCAGACTCCGTGAAGTCTTAAAATATTAGGTCAAACCTGGGCAAAGAAACCTTCTGCTGATTACCACTTATTGCACTCCCTCCCCCGCCCCCTCTCAGCTGATGAAACAGTACTCCTCCATGTTGAACATCACTTGAAGGAAGCACTGAGTGTGGCAAGGGCACAGAATGGTGGAGGACTTCAATGTCTACCACTACAGGCCAAGTTGACAGAGTCTGAAAGGACATAGCTGCTGGGTTGGGCCTGTAGCAGGTGGTAAGGAAGCATACAAGAGAGAAAACCAATGGATCAGACCCAAGCTCTGCAGACCAGTCATGAATGGTGGCGGACAATTAAACAACTCACTGTACGAGGAGGTGCCCAAATATCCCTATCCTCAATGATGTGGGAGCCAAGCACATCAGTGCAAAAGAGAAGGCTGAAGCATTTGCAACAATCATCAACCTGAAGTTCCAAGTGGATAATCCATGTTGGCCTCCTTCGGATGTCCCCAGCATCACAGATGTCAGTTTTCAGCCAATACGATTCACTCCATGTGATCTCAAAAAATGGCTGAAGGCACTAGATACTACAAAGGCTATGGGCCCTGACAATATTCCAGTAATGGTACTGAAGAATTGTGCTCCAGAACGTGCCATGCCCCTAGCCAAGCTGTCCCAGTACAGCTACAACACTGGCATCTACCTGGCAATGCGGAAGATTGCTCACATATATCCTGTACACAAAGAAACAGACAAATTCAATGCAGCCAATTCCCAACCCATCAGTTTACTGTCAATCATCAGTAAAGTGATGGACGGGATCATCGACACTGCAATCAAGCGGGACTTGCTTAGAAATAACCTACTCGCCAACACCCAGTATGGGTTTCAGCAGGGCCATTCAGCTCCTAACCTCATTACAGCCTTGATTCAAACACAGACTTAAGAGCTAAATGCCAGAGATGAGGTGAGAGTGACTGCCCTTGACATCAAGGCAGCATTTGACTGAATGTGCATCAAGGAACTCTAACTAAATTGGAGTCAATGGGAATTGGGGGAAAGCTCTCTGCTGGTTGGAGTCATACCTAGCACAAAGGAAGATAGTGTGGTTGTAGGAGCTCAATCATCTCAGTTCTACAACATCACTGCAGGAGATCTTCAGGGTAATATCCGAGGCCCAACCATCTTCAGCTGCTTCGTTAATGACTTTCTTTTCATCGTAAGGTCAGAAGTGGGCATGTTCACAGATAACTGAACAATGTTCAGCACCATTCGCAATTCCTCAGATAATGAAGCAGTCCATATCCAAATGCAACAAAATCTGGACAATATCCAGGCTTGGGTTGATAAGTGGCAAGTAACATTTGTGCCACACAACTGCTAGTGTAGCCACCTAAAATGGCTGATTCCCGATTAATTTGGCCAAAACCCGATATAAAATGGCTAACCGAAAAGGATGATGGGAAAAGCAGCCAACAGGGCACAAACGGACAGCTGTAGACAGAATAGCGTATTCGGCTCTGGGGAAGTCGGCCCAGATCGATACCTGCGACCATTAGCAGCACATCAACCCAGGCATCTGCAGTTTAATCGGCTATCCCCGGGGACAATTGCAACATATTAGCAATTGAATGCCGGGCCAGACCTCTCGGCGCCAGCAGTGGCCGAGACAAAGACAGGTGAACGACCACCCCCCGATCAAGGAATCGCCCCATTATTGGAGCATATCGAACCCAGTGATTGGGAACAAGTCCAATCACTTGGGACTCAGGGTCAAGGTCCGCCCCGAGAGGCGGGAAGCCCCTGGGCCCTATAAAGATAGGAGCCAAGTTCAGATCGACCCTTCTTCTCTCCCTTCTTCTCCTGCTCGCAACCTTCGCAAGAACCATCGACCAGCAACCGTAAGTTTGACTCCAGCGATCGCTACCCGATAGAGGCTCCTAGCCATCGACCTGTATCAGCCTTTTGAATCCCGCAGGCCAGACCCAATTCGATAAGCCATTCGTTTCCCTGACCTGGTGGGCCATTCCCAAAAGTTAAGTATTGGCCAGTAGTGGTAGGTAGTGATATAGAAAGTAGGATTATTGTGTAAATATTGATTGCTGTACATAATAAATGACCGTTGATTTCAATCTTACTAAGCGGTGTGCTGTCTTATTAATCATAACTTGAGCTTGAACCACGTGGCGGTATCAGAAAGATACCTGGCGACTCGTGAGCAAAGGTGACAGAATTAGAGCTAATAAAACTAAGGCTAATAAGAGCAACACTAGGCATGATAATCTTTAACAAGAGGGAATCTTATCAATACCCCTTGACCTTCAATGGCATTATCATTGCTGAATCCCCCACCATCAACATCCTGAGGAACACCACTGACCAAAAATTGAACTGTACTAACCTTGTAAATACTGTGGCTATAAGAGGTCAGAGAATTGGAATCCTGCAGATTGGGGCTGGTTTAGCACAGTGGGCTAAACAGCGGTCTTATAATGCAGAACAATGCCAGCAGCACGGGTTCAATTCTGGTACCGGTCTCCCCAAAAAGGCGCCAGAATGTGGCGCCTAGGGGCTTTTCACAGTTAACTTCATTGAAGCCTACTTGTGACAATAAGCTATTATTATATTATTATTATGAAAGGTACAAGTCAGGAATGTGATGGAATGCTCTCCACTTGTCTGGATGGGTGCAGCTCCAACAACACTCACCATCCAAAACAAAACAGCCCGCTTGATTGGCAGCCTATTCACAAACATTCACTCACTCCAACACCAAAGCACAATGACAGGAGTGTGTACCATCTACAAAATGCACTACAGGAACTCACCAAGGCTTCGCAGACAGCACTTTCAAAACTCACTGCCGCTACCATCTAGAAAGACAAAGGCAGCAGATGCATGGGAACACCTCAAAGTTCCCCTCCAAGCTTCTAACCTCCTGATGGGAATTTATCACTGTTCCTTTACTGTCGCTGGGTCAAAATCCTGGAATTCCCTCCCTAAATGCACTGTGGGTGTACCTACGCAACCTGGACTGCAGAGGTTTAAGAAGGCGTTGTGTTGGGTGCTCTGCTACATAGATGAATCAACACGGTGGCGAATGGTACAACTCAGTTTTATTACTAACTATATATACATTGGTTAACTGGTTACTGTGGTTCATTCATTACCCTTGTATCTGTGGACCTAACCCTAACACTAACTAGGAGAAGCACTCAGCACATGGTGAATGGCTGAGTGGCTTGCTGTGAGCTCTGTGCCCTGAGCTGTCTCCTGCTGGAATGCCCGGGAAGTGTCGTGTTCCCCCTTTTATAGTGTGTATGCTCTTGTCTGTGATTGGCTGTGGTGTTGTGTGTGTTGATTGGTCCGTTGATCTGTCCGTCAGTATGTATGTATGTATGTACCATGATATTTACCTGAATATCATGACAGAAGGTAGCTCACCACCACCTTCTTCAAAGGGCAATTTGCAATGGGCAATAAATGCTGGCCTAGCTAGCGAAGCCCACATTCCTTGAATGAATAATAAAAATGTAAATTCATGTAAATAAGCCCATGACAAATATGCAACTGTTTCTTGCTACTGAGCTCTGTTCATGCTGCTCACCTGTTTAAAACAGCTGTTTGGAACCTTCCATGCTTTTCACTGGAGATTATCCATTTCTAAAGCTGGCACTAACTAGTTTATGAAAAATTATTTTCCGCTGCTTTTTGACTTACTGTAATGTTATTCCTACAATCGTGCTTCTGCTTTAAGAGGCAATAAAATGTTTTTTTCATTGTGACATAATCTGAGGGGAACCTCAAAGACCAAACCAAACCCTGCTGTAAAAGGTTGAGTTGAAAGCGTGCAAAATGTTTGAAGAGCAATAGTGGTTTCGCAATTTAGGAACAGACAATAAATCAGGTTTTCTACTCCTAAACATTTTGAATGACAACTGCTGCTAAATGTGCATGCTGATGTTGGGTGCAGGCGGATTCAGTTTCAGACCTGTCTTTCCATGTAGTCAAACAGCTTGTCAATACTCAATGCCCAGACTTTCTGATGAGCAAAAATCCACTCCATGAGGTACTTGGCAGGCTGCCAACATGTGAAGAGCTATACACCAAGGCTGAGATTCTCTGTTCCAGAGTCGAACGGCTCCCGCCTGCGGATAATCGGGACTGTGTCCCACTGGTGCTTGGAGTGTCACTGGGGAGGGATTCCCATGGTTTGACTATGCAAACATATGCATAGTACTGAACACGCTGGTTTCCCTGCAGTTACAGGGGTTGGGCTGCCATAATGGGTCACTCCCCGCACACCACAGACATGAGGGTGACCCGACCCACCCACCTGGCCTCCTCAGCAATTCCCTCAGTCCCCCCAACCCCTTCCTTAGCCCCCCAAACTCTCCTCCTCAGCCACCCCATTCAGCCACCCCCTCAGGCCCCTTCCTTCAGTCCCCACCCCTGGTACTGCCAACAGTGCACTGTCCCCTGGCACCATGGCAGTATCACACTGGCAGTGACTCCGTAGCCTCATGCAATGGACACCGAGTGGAGTAAAGGGTTCATGTGCCCCTCTGCTGCTATCAGAAAGGGTCCTGGGGGTTCACTGGATTCGGTCTGTGGGTAAGGGCTTGACCCCGGGCCCTCTCCTGGGATGAGTGTCCCGTGTCTGGATTGCCTCTTCCAGCTCTGGGCAACCTAAAGTTCACTCTTGGCATGGCGTCTCAGGCAGCCCTCTGTTTAAAATCATCATCCTTATCTAACCTGTTTGAACTCTGAAGTGACCTTCTCACTCTGAACCGCTCTGCCTGACAGCTGATGGTTCAAGCCAGGAAGACTTTCCCTTTCCTCACATCTGCTCGCTCAGTCCTATTCTTTTGAAACTGTTCCTTTATGAAATGTCAGTGCCTTCCTGGAAAGCCCACAATACTTTAAAAGGCTTTAAATCCTCTAAGATCCTTTGAAATGTTAAGCATGCATTCAATTTCACAGTGCAGCAACTTTAACTTGCCTTTGACAACTTAATGGTTTAAACACAGCTGCCAGGAGGTTTGTTTTTTATCTTTCCCTTCATGCTTGAATGCATCTGATGCACCCTCCTTTGATCCTAACTGTAATGTTTTTAAGCATTCATGTTATGATTGATAGCTGCTGATCACTCCAAACAGCCAAGTGCTTTCACTTCCTCCTTTCTAACTGCCAGGACTGTGCTTGGCAATACTTACACCAAAGTCTGCTCGGTGGAGCTCACGCTATGGGAATTGGAGCATAACCACAGGTGGTGGGGGGGACTGCTGGGGTAGAGATTTGGGCTTCCAACCCGGTAATTGCATTCAAATCAGTGCAAATCAGCTGCTTGCACGTTGCCACTGGAGCAGGCGGGAGCGGAGATTGGCGACGGGTCTGTCACCTGGCGCCGATCCGCTTCTTGGCCCCACGCGGGATTCTCCACCTGATCGGGATTTCTGGGGTTGGATTGTCCGATATCGGCGCGATGTCTGCCGACCGGTGCCCAAAACGGCGCAAATCCCACCTGCATTGCGCCGCCCCAAACGTCGCAAAGTCTCCAGCCCGGAATGGGCTAGCAGCGACGTGACGCTATCCGCGCTGGCTCACGTGGTTCACGCCGCACGGCGTGACGGCTCATAAGACGCGCTGCTCCCCCACCCGACCAGAAGACCAGACCGGATGACCGCCCGCCGCTCAGCCCCGAGGTTCCAGTCCCGCGACATTGAGGCGCTCCTGGACGCAGTGGAGCAGAGGAGGGAGGCCCTGTATCCCGGACACGGCCGCAGAGTCGCCCCACGCCACAGCCGGCGTCTGTGGAGGGAGGTGGCAGAGGCCGTCAGCGCTGTGGCCCTGACACCACGGACTGGCACCCAGTGCCACAAGAAGGTGAACGACCTCGTCAGGGCAGCCAGGGTGAGCCACCCCCCCCCCGCCCGATATCCATAACCCCCCTCCCCCATATGCCCCCTCCCCCATATCCCCCCTCTCCCTCATATCCCCCCTCCCCCATATCCCCCCTCTCCCTCATATCCCCTCTCCCCCATATCCCCCCTATCCCCCCTCCCCCCTATCCCCCCTCCCCCATATCCCCCCTCTCCCTCATATAACCCCTCCCCCATATCCCCCCTCTCCCTCATATCCCCCTCTCCCTCATATCCCCCTCTCCCTCATATCCCCCCTCCCCATATCCTCCCTCTCCCTCATATCCCCCATCCCCATATACCCCCTCCCCATAATCCCCCCTCCCCATATCCCCCCTCCCCCATATCCCCCATACCCCCCTCCCCATATCCCTTCCCCCATATCTCCCCCTCCCCATATATCCCCCCTCCCCATATCCCATATCCCCCCTCCCCATATCCCCCTCCCCCATATCCCCCCTACCCCATATCACACTCCCCCATTCCCCCTCCCCCATATCCCCCATATCCCCCTTCCCCATATCCCCCCTCCCCCATATCCCCAAGTGAATCTAGCCGATACCGTAACCTCTGCAATACACGCGCAACCGATAGCGTGCATTCATACACCGTCTAACACTGTTGCCTTTTACCCATGCCACCACTCCCCACAGGAGAAGCGCACACACAACATCAGGGAGCATGTGAGGACTGGAGGAGGCCCTGCTGATGAGAGGCCACTGACCGAACATGAGGAAAGGGCCCTGGAACTGGCTGGCGGACCTGAGGACCGGGAGGTTGCTGATACATAGGTCGGGGGCCCACCAGCAAGTGAGCCACCGACAGCCCGTCCCCATATCCCCCCCTCCCCCATATCCCCTTCCCCCATATCACCTGATCACTGCCTGCGTGTCTAACCATGCATGCTTCATTGTGTATCGCAAGAGCAAACGTCGACGCACCCATCCCCGCAGATGCAGACCGCCCGCATGATGCCCCCTGAGACTACGGGAGATGGAGAGACCCGGACCCTCTGGCATGTGACGCCCGCACGATGCCCCTTGGAGACCACGGGAGACGGAGAGAATCGGACCCTCTGGCATGCGACGCCCGCACGATGCCCCTCGGAGACCACGGGAGACGGAGAGACCCGGAGCAACAGGGAGATGATGCCCCCGTCTCATGCGGGTGCGGCGACGCAGGCGTGTGCCAGCCTGCGACGAGAGGGGCAGCCACAGGCCTCCGTCGCAGCCGAGCCACGAAACCGCAACCCAGGACACCCCTACCCTGGAAACTGAAATACAGGACAGTGACACAGATTAGATGGGCGGAGACGAACCGCCACCCCAAAGTGCCATGGACTCAGAGTCGGACGATGCGCACGACACAACGCCACTGCTGTCACTAACACCCTCCACCATCGCAGAGACACTCACCTCGGTTGGGCACTTTAGTGATGAGGAGTCTGGTACGCTCACTGGTGTGCACAACACAGCTGTCCCGGTACAGCAGGTGGAGGTAGGAGCAGCAGAGGGGCCGGGCGGTCGGAGGGCAGCCCGGCGCATGTGAACATCTGCCGCCCAGATAGATCCCGGGTTCCTGGAGTTACCACACCCACCCACAGGTCCGATGCAACCACCGAACCTGGGACGAGCGAAGAGGGTGACGGCCAGCTTGCGGCGGGTGCAGTCGCAGGTGGAGGAGTCCACCCACGTCCAGGAGCTGGCAGTGGTGCCGGTCATGCGTGCCACCCAGGCCGACACCGCACGGGTGGCGTCCGCGGTGGAGGCAATGGGCGCGACGGTGTCAGACATGGGGAGCGGTTTGCGAGGCCTGGGGCTTTCCGTGCAGGCGGCGTCTGTGGCCCAGGAGCCACAGGAGGCCATGAGCCAGCGCCAGCGGCAGATGGCAGAGGGGCTCAAATCCGTGGCACAGTCTCTAAAGGCCATGGCCCAGTCTCAGCAGGCCATGGCCCAGTCTCTGCAGGCCATCGCTGAGGGCATCGGTGCCATTGCCCATGTGCGAGCTGGCGTCGCACAGTCACAGACAGGGTTTGCCAACCCCCGAGCTCCATGGCTGCAAACCTGCAGACCCCTGTCGATACCAGCACGGGCCTCCAGGACTGGCAGCGGCAGATGTCGGGGGGGCGTCGGATGGCCAGTCCGTTCGCTTCCCCCACCCATGTAGAGGCCTGGGGGCCATCGGGCACCCCGAGGGAGGAGGAGGTGCTGGGGCCCGTTCCGGGACCCATAGTAGGGGAGGTCCCGGAACACCTCAACACCTCGGGCTCCCCCCCTTCTGTCCCAGGTGCATCGGGTGGGCAACGGGCAGGACAGGCTGGCAGCTCGCCATCCGAGTTGCCTGGGCTGCATCCTGGCCCATCTAGGCCAGGACGCCCCAGGAAACAGCCGCCAAAGGGATCCCGTGTCAAAGGGCAGGAATCGCAGGTGTCCACATCCAGTTCCCTCCCCGGCACGGACCCGTCCCCCTCCCGGCACGCACCTCCCCGTCACCGACCCCCCCCCTCCCCGGCACGCACCTCCCCATCACCGACCCCCCCCCCCCCACCTCCCCGGCAAGGACCCCCGTCCCCCACGCCGGCACGCACCTCCCCGGCACGCACCTCCCCGTCCCCCTCCCCGGCACGCACCTCTATCCCTCCCCCCCCCTCCCCCCGTCCCCACCTCCCCCGTCCCCCTCCCCGACACGCACCTCTCCCCCCCCCCCTCCCCGGCACCGACCCCCGTCCCCCTCCCCGGCACGCACCTCCCCCCCCCACCACCCGGCCATCTCCCCGGCACCGACCCCCGTCCCCCTCCTCGGCACGCACCTCCCCCCCCCCCCCCCCCGGCCACCTCCCCGGCATGGACACCACCCCCCCCCCGGCACGCACCTCCCCGTCCCCCCGTCCGCGATTCTCCACCACTCATGGGTCAAGTTCTCGGCAGTGTGGTTCACTTCTGCTTCTAAAAATCGTGAAACCAGCATGGCGGCTGCTGAGGAAGAGAGGGGGTACGGAAAGTGTTCAACATCGCCATTGTTTGCTGACAGTTGTGTCGCTGGCTGGCAGGCTTCTGCCAGGACCTGGGGGGGGGGATGGCCAAGAGGTGGGGTATGGGGTCGGTGTGGACGAATATGGAGCCCCATTGCCACAGCCGGAAAGGCAGCTGCGCACACCGCTAACAGTTCACTTTGAACCTGGTGCCACAGGTCATATAGGTTCTCCCCCCCCCCCCGCCCTTCAAGGCACCTTCCTAGGTGCCCTCTGGCCTCAGACAACCCATCAGTTGTATGGGTGTGCTCCAGCACAAGCAGTGCCATCCTTTTGGCTGGGATAGGTGTGTGGGGGATTGTAATGTGTATATGCGGCTGCAGCTTATCAACCTCCTGAGTGTCGATCACGGACCCGACGTATCCCGCACCATTTCTCAGTGGAATCGAGTGTGTTCCACGCGGCACTGGTGCTAGTCCCTGAACGGTAGCGGAATCGGTCTAGGTGTGGCACCGGTGTTTCTGTCATAAAAGTCCACGGATTCTCCATTGTCATCAACACTTCAGTCTCAGAAGCGGAGAATCCCGCCACTGTCTTTGCAGTGAATGGCTTTTATTCATTACATCGTGCAGCACCAAAATTTATATCAACATCATGACAGAATTCCAAGAAAGACAATTATGTAGGTTGTATGGTTTCAGATATGCTAATTGTTGAAATGCCTGCAGTAAGGTCCCATGAGCAACTGGTACAGTATAATACCACCTTACGCCCTCAACTGTACTACCCCCTCACCACTTATCCCCTTGCACATTTAGCTTAAAACTAACTCTCTGGTGATGGTGACTATTTAATTCTTCCCCCGTATTTTCTACTATTTCTGGGATCTTGTAGTACCCTCTACAGTAATGACCGACACAATATCTATTGAACTCCTCTGCCCTTTCTTTGTTCCCCATTATTACTTCCCCAGTTTAATTCCCTGAGGGGCCAATGCTCTATTTTACTTCTCTCTTCCTTTTAATGTACTGAAAAAAGCTGTCTTTTCTTGCCCTCAGTTTATTTTCTCCTTCTTGAATTTGTTTTAGTCCATCGTTGAATCTATCCCACTATTCTGACCTACCACTAATCTTTGCCAATTTATATGTTTCTGTTTTCAACTTGATACCCTCCTTAACTTCCTTGGTTGTCCATGGTAAGTTCTTCCTGCCCTTAGAGTCTTTCCTTCTCATTGAAATGTATTTTTGCCTGAAGTCATAAATTATCACCCTGAAAGTCTACCGTTGCTCATCTACGGTCTTACCCACTAATTTAAATGACCGGTCCACTTTGGCCAATTCCATCCTCATCTTCGTATTTCCACATCTTTCAGTCCCAATTTTCTCACACACACACTAAATACTAAATTCTATCATACTGTAAGCATTACGTCCTAGGGGATCCTTGACCTTGAGATCATCTATTAAACCTCCCTCTTTACACATTACCTGATTCTTGATTGACTCCATAACCTATTGCTCCAAAAAACATCTATAAATGCATTCTCTTGGCTGCCATTTCCAATTTGATTAGCCCAATCTATATGAAAATGAACATTGCCCATGATTAATGCAGTGCTCTTTTTACATGCATTTGTTATATATTAACCTCATGTACTGTTCCACTAAGTTGCAGTGCTAGCTGAAGGAACAACGCTTGATCTTTTTCCTAGGCTTCTTAAAACCTTTCAGCCTTAACATTGAGCTTGAAAACTTTAGACCTTAACCACTACCTCTATTCTGCCACACTGGGCAGCACGGTAACATAGTGGTTATCACAGTTGCTTCACAGCTCCAGGGTCCCAGGTTCAATTCCCAGCTTGGGTCACTGTCTGTGTGGAGTCTGTACATCCTCCCCGTGTCTGCGTGGGTTTCCTCCGGGTGCTCCGGTTTCCTCCCACAGTCCAAAGATGTGCGGGTTAGGTGGATCGGCCATGCTAAATTGCCCTCAGTGTCCAAAAAGGTTAACAGGGGGTTACGGGGATCGGGTAGAGACATGGGCTTGAATAGGGTGCTCTTTGTAAGGGCCGGTGCAGACTCGATGGGCCGAGTGGCCTCCTTCTGCACTATAAATTCTATGAAATCTATTTTCTCTCCACAGCTTTTCATACAAGCTTTGGGAAACTTAAACTCTTTACTTACCAGAATATGGCAGCTAGTTATGTAAGATTGGGTGCAGTTTATGCCCAGACTCTCCGCTGCTCCCACAGAGGTATCCTGTTATGAGTTTGGAAGGACATTCCATCGGAAGACTGCCCTGAAATATTAGAGGAAGGGAAGTGTGTTTTTTTTTCTGTTCAGTGTCAGAAGGGGGTTCCGACCCGGAGCAGAAGGTTTGGGTCAGTAAATTTTTTAATATAGGGTGGAATTCTCCCAAGCGCCCGCTGAAAAATTCTCCCAAGCGCCCGATGAAATGTTCGATGACGGGCATGGGGGAAAATATGGCGGGAGGTCTAGAAATCTGTTTCATGCCAGCGTGAATTTACTGCGGGATCGTACGTTGGTGATCGCCGTTGCAGGTCTAAAAACCCACCTGAGGCTAGCGTGAACCTCATTTGCACCCCGCCTTGAAACACGTTTGAAATAATGTGGCATGCAGATGTCGGCACTCACCTGAAGAACGCCTAGACTGCCACCGGAGTTCAGCGTGGTGACCGCCAGCGGCCCTCGCCCCAGGAACACTACAGCAGTGGGCGGGGGAACATCTACAGGTGGACCATCCAGTTTTGGTGTCCTGGAAGAATTCCATCTTCCAGCCACAGAATGTTCTTGGAGATCCTTCTTTGTTCTCAGGATGTTCATCCTCGGGTCTCAGACTGCTCGCGGACATCCATCTTCATTTTAGGCACTCCACCTTCTTTCATCAATATTGGTGAGGCGCCGTTTCAATATGGCAACCGGACACCGAATATGGCGTAAAGCACCCGGCTGCACAATTAAGGAGGTCAGGGCAGGAAGGTTTGGTGTGTTTTCTGCCAGCCTCCACAGTAGGAAACACTCCACGTTCCCATCCCCACCCAGGGACCTAGGTTGGAATTCTCCGGCATTTCGGGATTCTTTTTTCTCGCCGGCAGCACAACCCTGCCTGCTGGTTTCCGGCGGCATGGGGTGGCTTCAATGGGAAAGCCCATTGACAAGCAGCTGGAAGAGAGAACCTTGCTGCCAGCAAACAGCGTGCCACGGAGAAACAGGTGGCTGGGAGACCGGAGAATTCTGCCCCTCGTCTCAAAATGGAAGACTCTGGATTCTTCTGCCCCGCCCGCCACAGGAACGCCACGGGCAAGAGGCGGACAATGGAGACAATGGAGACTCTGACCTCAGGAGGGATTCTCTGGTCGCTGCGCGGTCGCGGCGGGTGAATCCCGCCTAGTTATCAGGAACGGAAATGTCGGGCAGAGAATAAAGAATGTAATCTTTGGCAGGGATCAAAAACAATGGTTTTAATCTCCCCAATATTTAGTAAGAGGAAATTTCTGCTCACCCAATGTTGGATATCAAACACGCATGTCCTGGTGCTCTCCACTAACAACAATCAGCTATTTCGGAGTAAATATGACATTGCTGTCCATTTCAAATACTGCTCAAAGGGTTCCTCACTAATTCACATTGACTTGCTGCTGGAGCTCTGCAGAGGACCTCTGAAACAGATTGGGTGAATTTAGCCCTTGTTTTCACCCTTTGTCTAAAATAACACCCTGGGCTAGATTCTCTGCTGTCGGGATGCTCCGTTGCACTGGCAGCGCATCCACACCCAGGGATTGCCTGACGGCATGGGCCCGCCCACAATGGGAAATCCCATTGGTCGGCTGGCAGGACAGAGAATCCCACCCCCTGTTTTTTCATTGGTGAAAATAATATTGCTGGAGCAAAAAATAAATATCTCAGATCCAGTCGCACAATGACCCAGAAGAACATCAATGCCAGCAGGAAAAAAAGGAAAGGAAACAATTATTATTTGTGAATTGCTGTGCCACTGAGAGGAACTGCTATTTTCCCTAAATTATACTGTTCACTGTTTGTTTTAAAATATATTTTAACCCAAACACAAACACGTCAACATAGCACAAAGTAAACAAAGTACATTCAATTTGTTTGATTTTTCCCCCTTTTAATCCCCAAGCCACCCACCCACCCTCCCCCTCCTCCCCCCACGACAAGCACATTTCTCAAACACAGACAGAAATGGCCTCCAACGCACGTAAAACCCCTTCCTGATATTTATTGTCAGCAGATTGACTCTGATGGGAGTAGGAGCATCGTTGCAATTAAACTTTTGTTTTGTTTTGTTACTCTTTGATGGAATCAAGAAACTAAAAAATGATTTACTACCACAGCAAGGTGAATATTTATTTGGGAATAACAGTGGTGATTGATGCACTATCAATTACTACAAAGACGAGAGTAGTGAATAATCGAGGCTTTACTGAGCAAAGATGTGTGGCCTCCTGTAGCTGCTACCAGAATGGCTGCAGCACCGGCGAGCACACACATTTATACACCGCCTACTGGGCGGAGCCAGCAGGCAGGGATTTACCCATGTACCGCTACTGTACGTGTCTTACCGTAATACATCTAATACAGTTAGTGGTGACTGTTAAAAAAAGAGTCCGGCAGGGGTGGTGGAAAAATTTACAAGTTCAGTCTGTCGGGAGCCTTGATCCTCCGCTGTGATCGCCTCGGTCCCGGTGGTGATGCGGGCGCCGACTGGGTCACCGGTGACTCCGGGAGCGTGTTGTCCTCGCCTTCATCGCCCCCGAGTGGAACCAGTGGGAGGACGGATCCTCCTGGGGCGGGGGCTGCGGTGAGGTGCGCTGGGGGGAGGGGGAGGGGGAGTGGCGCAGGGGCAACCGGAGGAGAGGGTGTCGGGTGGTGGGGATCCAGTGGGTGCCAGGTCCCGGAGGGAGACTGTGTCCTGGCACCTGTCGGGGTGTGCCACGTAGGCGTACTGCGGGTTTGTGTGCAGCAGTTGGACTCTTTCGGCCAACGGGTCCGACTTATGCGTCCGCACATGTTTGCGAAGGAGGACGGGTCCAGGAACTGCCAGCCATGTTGGGAGCGAGTCCCTGGAGATGGACCTCCTGGGGAAGGCAAAGATACTTTCATGGAGGGTCTCGTTACTCGCGGTGCAGAGGAGCGATCGGATGGAGTGGAACGCGTCGGGGAGGACATCCTGCCAGCGGGAGAGCGGGAGATTCTTACACCGTAGGGCCAGCAGGACGGCCTTCCAGACCGTCCCGTTCTCCCTCTCCACCTGCCCGTTTCCCTGGGGGTTGTAGCTAGTCGTCCTGCTCGAGGCAATGCCCTTGCCGAGCAGGAACTGATGCAGCTCATCGCTCATAAAGGAGGATCCCCGATCGCTGTGGACGTAAGCGGGGAAGCCGAACAGGGCGAAGATGCTGTGGAGTGCTTTAATGACCGTGGCATATCGAGGCATGGGATGGCGAAGGGAAATCGGGAATACTCATCGACCACATTCAGAAAGTACGTGTTTCGGTCGGTGGAGGGGAGGGGCCCTTTGAAGTCCATGCTGAGGCGCTCAAAGGGGCAGGATGCGCTCGATCTGGCCGGTAGAAGTGCAGTTTGCACTCCGCGCAGACCTGGCAGTCTCTGGTGACAGTCCTGACCTCCTCAATGGAGTAGAGCAGGTTGTTTGATGAAGTGGACGAACCGGGTGACCCCCGGGTGACAGAGGCCATCGTGTAGAGCCCGGAGTCGGTCCACTTGTGCGCTGGCACATGTACCTCGGGAAAGGGCATCGGGGGGCTCGTTGAGCTTCCCGGGGCGATACAAAATCTCGTAATTATAGATGGAGAGCTCGAACCTCCACCTCAAGATCTTATCGTTTTTGATCATGCTCCGCTGTGTATTATTGAACATGAAGGCAACCGACCGTTGGTCAGTGAGGAGAGTGAATCTCCTGCTGGCCAGGAAATGCCTCCAATGCCGCACAGCTTCTACAATGGCCTGGGCCTCCTTTTCGACAGAGGAGTGCCGAATTTCGGAGGCATGGAGGGTGTGGAAGAGAATGCCACAGGCCTGCCTGCCTGCTTGAGAGTGGCGGCCAGAACTCCGTCCGATGCATCGCTCTCGACCTGAAAGGAGAGGGACACGTCGTGCACGTGCATCGTGGCCTTGGCGATGTCTACCTTGATGTGGTTAAAGGCCTGGCGGGCCTCAGTTGTCAGGGGAAAGACTGTGGACTGAATGAGTGGGCGGGCCTTGTCAGCATAGTTCGGGACCCACTGGACATAATCGGAGAAGAAGCCCAGGCATTGTTTCAGGGCCTTGGGGCAGTAGGGGAGGGGGAGTTCCATGAGGGGGCGCATGCGGTCGGGGTCGGGCCCGTGAACTCCATTTTCCACACCATAGCCAAGGATGGCTAAGTGGTTGGTGTGGAACACGCACTTCTTCTTATTGTACGTGGGATTAAGGAGTTTGGCGGTGTGGAGAAATTTGAGAAGGTTAGCGTCGTGGTCCTGCTGATCGTGGCCACAGATGGTGGCGTTGTCTAGGTACGGGAAGGTGGCCCGCAGTCCGTACCGGTCAACCATTCGGTCCATCTCATGTTGGAAGACCGAGACCCCGTTAGTGACGCCGAAGGGAACCCTAAGGAAGTGATAGAGGCAGCCATCTGCTTCGAACGCAGTGTATTGGCGGTCCTCCTTGCGGATGGGGAGCTGGTGGTAGGCGGACTTCAGGTCCACTGAGGAAAAAACCCGGTGCTATGCAATCTGATTGACCATATCAGATATGTGTGGGAGAGGGTACGCGTCGAGCCGCGTGTACCGATTGATGGTCTGACTGTAGTCAATGACCATCCTGTGTTTCTCCCCAGTCTTCACTACTACCACTTGGGCTCTCCAGAGGCTGTTGCTGGCCTCAATGATGCCTTCCCGCAGATGCCGCTGGACCTCCGACCTGATGAAGGTCCTGTCCTGGGCACTGTACCGTCTGCTCCCGGTGGCGATGGGTTTGCAATCTGGGGTGAGGTTTGCAAACAAGGAAGATGGATCGACCTTAAGGGTTGTGAGGCCGCCTACAGTGAGGGGGGTAGGGGTCCGCCGAATTTTAAAGTTAAGCTTTGGAGGTGGCACTGGAAGTCCAGGCCGAGTAACAGGGCAGCGCAAAGGTGGGAGAGGACGTAGAGCCGGAAGTTGCTAAAAGCTCTATGCCCTGGACGGTGAGGGTTGCGATGCAGTACCCCCGGATTTCCACGGAATGGGATCCGGAGGCCAGGGAGATTTTCTGGCTAACGGGGTGTACCGCGAGGGAGCAGCGCCTTACATAGTGGGGTGGATGAAGCTTTCCGTGCTCCCAGTGTCAAAAAGGCAGGAAGTCTTGTGCCATCGATTTTCACCGTTGTCGTTGCGGTTGCGAGGTTGCGGGGCCGGGACTGGTTGAGGGTGATCGAAGCAGGCTGGGGCTGATGCTGGGAGGCCCCGGGCTGGTCAGCGGTGGTGGCAGACGATGAGCGGCCAGACGAGCTTCCCGACGAGCAGGGGTCCTGAGGCGCCGTCCATTGAAGATGGTGGTGCCGAAGGGCCGCATGTGGCCTGCGGAGAAGAAGATGGCGGCTCCCATGGGCCGCACATGGCCTGCGGAGAAGGAGATGGTGGCACCCACGGGCCGCACTTGTGGGGTGTAGGAACGCTGGGCCAAGAAACAGCGGCGACCGACCGGGCCTGACACACAGCAGCAAATAGTCCCTTCTTTCCGGAGCAGGTTGCGCTCCGCACCGGGCAGCACTGCCGGGGGGTGTTTGATCTGTCCGCAGAAGTAGCATTTGAACCCCCTGGGGTTCGCTGGCTGCCGTGCGGCGCAGGCTATCGGTGGGCTGGGGTCGGTAGCTGGCGGGGCCCACGATGCCCATGAGTGTGCCGTGCAGTCGGGGGCGTACGACTGGACGTTACGGGAGGCCACTGTTAACGAGTTCGCGAGTTGCCTGGTTCCTGCAAGATCAAGCGTACCCCCCTCCAATAGGCGCTGGCGGATGTACGCCGACCCCATGCCCGTAACAAAAGCGTCTCTGATTAAAAGTTCTGTATGCTGGACTGCCGAAACTGCCTGGCAGTCACAGTTCCTCACCAGTATGTGCAGGGCACGCCAGAAAACGTCTAGGGACTCACCGGGGAGTTGCTGTCTCGTGGACAGGAGATGCCTGGCGTATACTCTGTTGACCGGCCGAACAAAATGTCATTTCAGGAGCTCCATTGCTTCAGCGTAAGTGGCGCATCCCGGATGAGAGGAAAAATGTCAGGACTCACCCGTGAATAAAGGACCTGGAGCTTCTGTGCGTCGGAGGAATCTTCAGCGGATGTTGGGAGGTAGCTTTCGAAGCAGGCTAGCCAGTGGTCAAAAGCGGACATCGCGTTGGCTGCTTGAGGGTTCAGCTGTAGGTGATCAGGCTTGATGCGAAGTTCCATCGTTTTAAAATCTTTGCTCAATAAATTGATGCACTATCAATTACCACAAAGACAAGAGTAGTGAATAATCGAGGCTTTATTGAGCAAAGATGTGTGGCCTCCTGTAGCTGCGACCAAAATGGGAGCAGCACCGGCGAGCACACACATTTATACGCCGCCTACTGGACGGAGTCAGCAGGCAGGGGTTTACCCATGTACCTCTAGTACAGGAGTCTTACCGTACTACATCTAATATACATCTAACACAGTTAGTGGTGACTACCACAATGATAAGGATAAAGGATTGCGCATTGTTCGAAAGAGTCATCTACCTTCCACCTCAGGGCATAATTGTTACAGCTCCCCAGAATGTTTCAGGCATCTCATCAATTCCCATGTGTTAAAACACCCAATACCAGGGCCCGATTGTGGTCTGAAGAAAGTTGGGAACCCTTACAATATTAAGACCAACACCAGCGTAGTTGCCACTTCATGTTCCAGTTATTAGCCCCACCTTACTCACTGCCAATGCCACTGGGAACATAGGAAGAAATCTCAAAGGCTAAAGAAACCTCCAAATCATATGAATTTTTAGATTATTAGGAGTGTATTGTTTCTATTATAGGGTGAGATCTACCAGCTGCATTACGCCCGAACGGCAGCGCAACTGGTAGATGCCGGGAGATCCCCTTCCAGGATCTACCCAGCTCACCACACCTCACGAGATCTGACACAATCTCGCACCTATTGTGGGCAGGATCACTTTTAGCAAATCTGCATATTGGAGTGAGACAGCTAGTCTCACTCTAATATGCTCTCCCACGATCTACCCAAGGCATGGGATCTAACCCCCTCCCCTTGGATATCTTGGGCAAGCGCCATTCAGTGCTGGTCTCCACAAATGGGGACCAAATTCAACGTCACTGGTGGGGTGTCACAGGGCTTGGAGGGCCCCAGCTGCTTGCCCTCTGGGCAGGGTGGCACCCTGGCACTGCTAATGCCACCTGGGCACCTTGGCACTGGCAGACTGTCACATGGGTGCCCAATCCTGGCACGAAACACCCAGCTAATCGCGCGCGTTACGGGACTTTGTTCCCATTCGGGTAGACCGTGCCCAAAGCTCCAGTGTTGACATTGCCCATGTTTTCAGCAGAATGCAATGGTGTTTTTCTTTAAATC
This sequence comes from Scyliorhinus torazame, assembly GCF_047496885.1. Lineage (NCBI taxonomy): Eukaryota > Metazoa > Chordata > Chondrichthyes > Carcharhiniformes > Scyliorhinidae > Scyliorhinus > Scyliorhinus torazame. The sequence goes on from NC_092711.1 coordinate 265,438,164, forward strand.
ACATTATTGTAAGATGAAATTTCTGAATTTCTTCACCCAATCTTTTGTTTTAAAGTGTTAACCAGACCTGTTCTTGGAAATTATTCTTGCATTGTGATTCTGAGAGGGTAAACTGTTACGCATGATACTTGCATATTATTAACCAAACATGAGATGGTGTCCTGAATAAAGTGAGCACTTCCTTTGAAAGTACCATTATTAATAAAATACACTTTTATAGCAGTGGGAAGAAAGGACAATACAGGTGATCAACTCCAAACTGCTGAGAGTGGTGGTGGGGGCGTGAGTGGAGGGAGTTGGGTGTTGCAGTGGTGCTGTATAAATACAGAGATGAGAGATGCATGTAACAAAAACAGTGTGGTTAGAATGGGAGATTTTAATTATCACATAGATTAGTTTAAGAGAAACAGAAAAGCTCACGCAGTGAAGGCAAAGCTTTCTATAATACATCTGGGGTTGTTTTGTCGATCAATACGTTTTAAAGCCAACAGGCCATTCTAGATTCAGTACCAAGCAACAAACTAGAATTATTCAGCAATCTGACAAAGGGAGCATCTTGTAGATAGTGACCATATGACTGAATTTGCTATTAGATTTGTGAGAAAAAGGGAATCTAATACCAGAATTTTAAATTTAAGTGAGGCAATCTTCAAAGGGACCAGAACTAAAGTGACCATGGTAATCTGGGCCGAGCTATTAAGGAGGTAAACAGGTAGGCAAATAGTGGAAATTATTCAAATAAATATATGTTGTGATGCAAAAATGGTACATAAACATGTGACGGCCTTTGACCTGGAAACAGTAATGGTAAGGAAAATTTGGAACTACTTTAGAATGTTCAGGAATCTGTAATTCTTTTTTAAAGTTGTTTGAAAATGACTTTTACAATTGGAAAGGGATCAATTATAATTTTTGAACAAGAAGAAATACTGGGCTGTAAGACCAAATGATCCTTAACCTAGAAGAAGTAACCAACAGGAAGGAAATTAAAATATGGAGGACATCTAGCACACACAAGAACAGAGGGACCAAGAGAAGAAAAGAGCTGCAAAATGAGAGTGTTCCACAAAGTGTGTCTCGAGATAGAATTACAGGCAGAAACCAGGGGCGTCATTCTCCGACCCCCCAGCGGGTCGGAGAATGGCCGTTGGCCGCCGTGAATCCCGCCCCCGCCGGTTGCCGAAGTCTCCGGCACCGGATATTCGGCGGGGGCGGGAATCGGGCCGCGCCGGTTGGCGGGCCCCCCCGCTGGATTCTCCTGCCCGGATGGGCCGAAGTCCCGCCGATATATTGCCTGTCCCGCCGGCGTGGATTAAACCACCTTTTGAACAGCGGGACAAGGCGGTGTGGGCGGGCTCCGGGGTCCTGGGGGGGCGCGGGGCGATCTGGCCCCGGGGGGTGCCCCCACGGTGGCCTGGCCCGCGATTGGGGCCCACCGATCCGCGAGCGGGCCTGTGCCGTGGGGGCACTCTTTCCCTTCCGCCTCCGCCACGGTCTCCACCATGGCGGAGGCGGAAGAGACTCCCTCCACTGCGCATGCGCGGGAAACTGTCAGCGGCCGCTGACGCTCCCGCGCATGTGCCGCCCGGGGATGTCATTTCCGCGCCAGCTGGCGGGGCAACAAAGGCCGTTTCCGCCAGCTGGCGGGGCGGAAATTCCTCCGGCGTCGGCCTAGCCCCTCAATGTTGGGGCTCGGCCCCCAAAGATGCAGAGCATTCCGCACCTTTGGGGCGGCGCGATGCCCATCTGATTGGCACCGTTTTGGGCGCCAGTCAGCGGACATCGCGCCGTTTCGGGAGAATTTCGCCCCAGATTACACAATGCTGCTGCCTGCAGAGAATCGGCTAAATTCTGGAAAGAAAGGGACTGGAATTCCACTTGGAAAGATTATGCTGAAACTGGGATTATACAGGCAAGAGAACACAATGAGATAGTCTTTGTTGTTCCTCCTATTCCACATGCAAGTCATAGTTCATACTGAACATGATTTGTCGGTTAATTCATGTTTAATGTACAATGATTCTGATTCGTTTTGAAATAAAAGTTACAAAAAGTAAAATCTTGATGGTAATTTCTTATTTGAGGGATGTCGTTTGGCAACTTTGGTTATTTTGGTTCACAGATTCTCATAGGGATCACAAAAATAGCTAACAGGTAAAGGGTCCACTTGCAAATCAAACCATGGTCAACAAACAAGGCAAGAGAACAAATATCAAGCCAAAACAAAAATCACAAAGATGCCATGAAAGGTAAGAACCCAAGAGACTGAGAACAAAGAGCAACACTAGTATACAAAGAAAAAAAGAGACGCCGAACGGCAATAAAAAATGCTTGCAAAGGTAACACCCAAAGGTTATTTCGACGTAGAAGAGAGTGTGAGCTCAACAAGCCAGTTTCAGGAACTGTAAGGGGCAATATGGAACTTTCCCTTCCTCCAGTCCGAAAAACAACCACTATTCTCAGTTCCCTGTCGTACAGCCAACTTCATGTCCATGCTGCCTCTGTCCCTTTTATTCACTACTTCAAATTCGCTGGGATTTTATGTAGCACTTTACAAAATATCTTTTGGAAATCCTTGTTCACCACATCAACCGCATTACCCTCAATGGTCCTCTCTGTTAACTCATCAAAAAACTTGCATTACCCTCAATGGTCCACTCTGTTAACTCATCAAAAACCTCAATCAAGTTAGCTTTGCCTGGAACAAATGTGTGCTGGTTTCCTTAATAATTCCATATTTTTTTAATTTTCTTGTGGATTATGGTTTCTGAAAGTTTTTTCACCAGCAAGGTTAATCTGATTGGCCTGCAGTTGTGGGGTTTATCCTTCAATCTTTTTTGTATAACAGTGTAATATTTAGAATTTTCAAGCCCTTCGGCACCACCTTCTGTACTGAAGACAGCCTGGAAGATCATGACTAGTATCTCTGCAATTACAACCCTGACTTTCCTAAGCATCCCTGGATGCATCCTATTTCGTCCAGGTAACTTCTCAATTTCTAAGTGCAGCCAGCCGATCTAATACCTCCTCTTGGAATCATAGAATCACTACAGAGCAGGAGGAGGCCATTTGACCCATCGAGTCTGCACCGACCCTCTGAAAGGGTACCCTACCGAGGGTCAGGCTCCCATCATAAGACCATAAGACATAGGAGCAGAATCAGGTCACTTGGCCCATCAAGTCTGCTCCGCCATTGAATCATGCCTGCTATTTTTCTCACCTGCTATTTTTCTCACCCCCATTCTCCCTCCTTCGCCCCATAATCCCCGATCCCCTTATTAATCAAGAACCTATCTATATCTGTCATAAAGACACTCAATGATTTGACCTCCACAGCCTTCTGTGGCAACGAGTTCCACAGATTCAACACCCTCTGGCTGAAGGGATGCCTCCTCGTTTCTGTTTTTCAGGATCGTCCCTGTAACCTGAGATTGTGTCCTCTGGTTCTAATTTTTCCTACAAGTGGAAACGTTCTCTCCATGTCCACTCTATCCAGGCCACGCAGTATCCTGTAAGTTTCAATAAGATCCCCCTAATATCCTTCTAAACTCCAATGAGTACAGACCCAGAGTCCTCAACCGTTCCTCATATGACAAACTCTTCATTCCAGGAATCATTCTTGTAAACCTCCTCTGGACCCGTTCCAAGGCCAACACATCCTTCCTTAGATATGGGGCCCAAAACGGCTCACAATACTCCAAATGGGGTCTCACCAGAGCCTTATACAGCCTCAGAAGTACATCCCTGGTCTTGTATTCAAGCCCTCTCGACATGAATGTTAACATTGCATTTGCCTTCCTAACTGCCGACTGAACCGGCACGTTAACCTTAAGAGAATCGTGAACAAGGACTCCCAAGTCCCTTTGTGCTTCTGATTTCCTGAGCATCTTCCCATTTAGAAAGCAGTCTGTGCCTCCATTTCTCCTTCCAATGTGCATAATCTCACATTTTCCACATTCCATCTGCTAGTTCTTTGCCCACTCTCCGAGCCTGTTCAAGTCCTTCTACAGCCGCCCTGCTTACTCAATACTACCTGCCCCCCTACAGATCTTTCTATCAACTGCAAACTTAGCAACAGTGCCTTCAGTTCCTTCCTCCAGACCATTAATGTATATTGTGAAAAGTTGTGGTCCCAGCACAGACCCCTGAGGTACACCACTAGTCACCAGCTGCCATCCTGAAAAATACCCCTTTAGCCCCACTCCCTGCCTTCTGCCAGTCAGCCAATCCCCATCTAATAAGGGCAGGGCACCTCCAGGTCCAATCCTTGGTAGCGGTAAAATGTCACACCAGCACCTTAACACTGCCAGCCTGGCACTCTGACAGTGCCCCTGCCCAGCTGGTGCCCTGGCAGTGCCAGGGTGGCACATAAGTGGCACTCATAGGATGCCAGGCTGGCATTCCCTAGGTTCCCAGGTGGCATTGAGTTGCCATGGATAGTGATATCTCGGGAGATCCCGTTCGATCTTGTGAGGCGTAGTGAGCCGGTTGTGAGACTTACCGGCCGCATCGCGCCCCGAGTCAGGTGTGGCATGGCCACTAATTCACACCCATAATATATGAATTTGGGGCATGGTAAGATGTAACATCGGTGTAGATGAGCCTTTGTTATTGTCACAAGTAGGCTTACATTGACACTGCAATGAAGTTACTGTGGAAATTAGGCAGGAAGCTTCCTGTTCCGCCTGCGGAGGGAATCAGCATGAATGAGGATCAGAAAATATGGAGAGCAGCCAAATGTCCGTTGACATTTAGCAGAAAATCTTGCCATTACTTACATTGCCTATTATTTTAATTGGGTCTCATGTGAAATTTCACAGCTTGATGTAAGGCTCTGCTTTCAGTATGCACATTTTCAGTATGCCATGGCGGAGCCCTATAGAGGCCGGCGCGGAGGGAAAGAGTGCTCCCACGGCACAGGCCCGCCCGCAGATCGGTGGGCCCCGATCACAGGCCAGGCCACCGTGGCCCCCCCGCCCCGATCGCAGGCCAGGCCACCATGCACCCCCCCCCCCCACCCCCCCCCCCCCCCACACCCCCCCGAGGACACCGCTAGACGGCTAACAAGCCAGGTCCCGCCGTGATGGACCATGGCCGAAAACGGGCGGCCGCTCGGCCCATCGGGGCCCGGAGAATTGCCGGGAGGGCCCGCTGCCAACGGCCCCCGACCGGTGCGACGTAAACACCGCCCCGCCCGAAAATCAGCGCCGGAGAATTCAGCGGCCAGCATTGGAGCAGCGGGGCAGGATTCATGCCGCCCCTCCCCCCCCCCGGAGATTCTCCGACCCGGCGGGGGGGCCGGAGAATCCTGCCCCTAATTTTGAGGTTGGCATCACCATTTGCAGAGTCATACAAAATCAATCCATCACTCAGGCCCTAAAGCTGGTGGGTTTTGCAATAAGTGTTTCTGGTTTCACCATATTGAGCAGTGGCGGTGTTACGACCAAATTAACAGAGGTAAACTAGCTCTTCTTTTTGTCCCACTCCCAAGTTGGTTATAATAGAGTTTGAATTTAAAAGAGAGGTGATATATCCAATTTAATACATATTCAACACTGTATAGCGTGATGCAAGGAATAAGTCAGGTAGGTTTCTCAAATTAACATGTAAAGAGTTAGTTTTATTGTGAAAACGCCCTCAGGTAAAGGTGAAGAAATTAACAAAATGGTTAAAATATAAAAATGTGTCCAACTATCCACTAATGCACAAACAACATGCTCAAATTCTTCCCAAGCATGCACAAAAGTCAAACTCTGCAGCATATCAGATATTAAAAGCTTGGCCGTAACATATGAGAAACAAAATATTCAGAGTGTCCAGATGTCTGAAGGGTGCCAGACCACGTTTGCTGCTGTTTCTTGGGGTTTCTCACTTGAAACAGTGGTGTTGATTCAAAATTCTCCTTTAAGAACTCTCAGCTTGCAACAATGAGGTCTTCTGGGTTGGGGGATGGTGGTGATCAAATCACAAACAGTTCTACTATACACGCATGACTGTGTGGCAAGTCTAACTCCAACTCTATACATTTGCGGATGATACGACTGTGGTATCTCAAACAACAACGAATCAGACTACAGAAGGGAGATGAATCACTTTGTTGCACGTTGTTACCGAAATCAACCTCTCTCTAAATGTTGGAAAGACTAAGGAACTGATCATTCAAGAAGCGTAGCATGACACGCACTCCCGTCTGCATCAATGGCTCCGAAATGGAGATGGTCGATAGCTTTACGTTCCTGGGGGTCACCATCACCAACAGTCTGTCCTGGTCCACTCACATTGATGCAACAGTCAAAAAAGCCCAACAACGTCTCTACTTCCTACAGAAGCTAAAGAAATTTGGCATGTCTGCATCGACTCTCACAAACTTCTACAGATGTGCGATAGAGAGCATCCCATTCGGCTGCATTACAGCTTGGTATGGCAACTGTTCGGTCCAAGATTGCAAGAAACGGCAGAGTGTGGTGAACTCAGCCCAAGCTAGCACACAAGCTTGCCACCCTCACACTGATTTTGTGTACACCTCCCGCTGCCTCAAGAAAGCAGACAGCATTATCAGAGACCCCTCCCACCCAGGCATTGCCTACTCCCAGACCCTTCCATCAGACAGAAGGTGCAGAAGTCTGAAGACACGCACATCCAGTCATTGGTACAGCTTATTCCCACAGCTACTAGACTCCTCAATGACTCCCCCTCAGACTGATCTGTTACCTGTAAGAACACTATTCACGACATCCTGTGCTGCTCTTGCTCATGTATTTGCTTTGTTTGGCCCCTTGTTCCGCATTGTAACCAATTACTGTTTGTCGATATAACATTTGTCAATGTACTCTGTTGATTATTCTTTCCTTCTACTATGTACATAGAGTGTACATTCCCTCGGCCTCAGAAAAATACTTTTCACTGTTCTTTGGTACGGGACAATAAATCAAATCAAATTTGAGGAGAGAAGCTTCAGAAGAAAGAGCGATGCGGCAGGGCTGCCCTTGTGGTAGTTTCTCCCATACTATTCTAAATCCAGTATCTATTTTATGGACAAGAGCTGGATCATGTGACTTCTCCATAGACTCTGTCTTGTACCCCCCAAAAAAACAGGTGGTGTCCTTCGCAAATACAACATAGTAGTTGCAGTAAGCCAATGTCCTTTGCTTAGGAAAAGTGTTGTTTTCAAAAATGTTCCATACAGATTCTTTCCAGCTGACTCCATTACAAATTAATACTTTACATCAGTGTTTTTCAAACTTTTTTACCAACCGGCCGACCTTCACAACCCACGCTGGCCGACCTTCTCAGCCCACGCCCCTGATCTTCGCGGCCAACCATGTGACAGGCGAGCCGGTTTGGTCCTTCAAAAGCAGGGGGGGGGGGGGGAGGGGGGGGGGGGGGGGGAAGAGAGAGAGGTTCTTGGGACAAAACTCCCTTAGAACTAGATAGCTAGGATAGCACTAGAATAGCTCAACATTGTTTACCAAGGATTGAAATTAAGCATAGAAAATATATCCAGTAACCATCGTTAACCATTAAGCATGTGTTCTTAAAACATAACAGTAACAAGCATTTAAATCCTTTCTAATAGTAGGAGCCCACAATGTATAGAGGTCACAATGTACAGTGGGATTTAAGCTAACTAACTTGACCACATTCTTGGGAAAGACAGATCCACACAATCATACAGAAACTTTGGGGTCAGCAGAAACACATCCAGGGGAAGCAGTTCTTATCAGCAGTTCCAGACATCACGTACACAGGCAGATAATGGTACAGTGGAGAACTAAACTACGATAAGGGGAACTGGAAAGGTGGATAGTGAAGGACAGTGGTAAGGGGTCTTGACAAACAACAGATGGCCAGGAGACAGGATGTCACAACCCCACAAGCTGATCATGCAGTTAACATGCCACTGGAAGTAAAATTCTCGGTCACGGTATAATCTATAGCTATAAGGATTGGATCGAGTCCAGCTGAGGCAGGGGTCCTGATTTTTGGAAAATGGATAATTGTTGAACCAAAAGCCGTGTAAAGCAGTTTGTTTTGGCACTGACCCAAACCACGCTCCCTCGTACGTTGACCAAGCTTTGAAAATAAAAGCCATCTTAACCAGAATCGCTATCTCCGTGAAAGTGAGCTCAATACTTAGTCTCTGAAAATGCTCCTACAGTCCTCATGAACTCACTTTGTCATTCAATGTTACATTTCAGCAGATTATTTGAGTTCTCACTACATCCATTGAAAAGAACCAAGAGGCTTGTCCTCAAACCCACCATGCTTAGTCTTCAAATACCTTTGAATTTTTGAGGGTTTTAATCTTTCATTTGCCAGTACTTCCCTGCATATAACACACATGAGCTTTGCATCCTGATTTGCATTGGCACAATTAATAAACCCATCCCTCAAGAAATCATCTTTATGCTGCTTTGTTCCTGATTTCAGCTTCTTCTTCATGGGTTGTTCACCAGAGGCCCTGGAGCTCACACCAGCAGTGCTGGCAGCTACAAAATGGAGAAATCTCTCTTATGCCAAGAGCATGTGACCTGCTCTCTGCTGCCGCTTCTGGAGAGCAGAGTCCATCATTTTTTAAAAATAGAATCTGCTCCTGGATCAGCACGCTATGTCAGGAGCAAATGGTCTCCCTCGCTCAGGTCCGAGGGCGCTGCATGCATGGGACAGCCGGCAGTCTGAAAGCTGGTCGTGGCGGCATTTTTAAAAGCTGGTCGCGGCCATTGGGCACTTCTTCCCGCAATCAGGAACATTGTGACCGATAGCCCCATGGCCCTCCCAACACCCGCCCTCGATGCACCCACAGGTTGCGCGGAGTTTGGAAATTACTGTTTTACATAACATATCTTCATAACAAATGTCTTAGCCCCAACCATCTTCAGTTGCTTCATCAATGACCTCCTTTCATCATAAGGTCAGAAGTGGAGATGTTTATGGATGATTGCACACTGTTCAGCACCATTCACAGCACCTCAGTTACTGAAGCAGTTTGCACCTATATGCAGCAAGACCTGGAAAACTGGGTTGATAAGTGGCAAGTTACACTTGCGCCACAAAAGTACCGGACGATGACCACCTCCAACAAGAGAGAATCTAAGCATTTCCCCTTGATATTCAATGGCATTACTATTGCTGACCCCCCAACCCACTATCAACATCTGGGGCTTATCATTGACCAGAAACTGAAATGGACTGCCCAAATAGGTACTGTGGCTACAAGAGCAGGTCAGGGAATGGGAATTCTGCAGCAAGTAGCTCACCACCCAATTCTCCAAAATCTGTCCACCATCTACAAGCTACAAGTCAGGGGTAAGATGGAATGCTGTCCACTTACCTGGATGCGTGCAGCTCTAACCACACTCAAGAAGCTCAACACCATCCAGGCAAAGCAGTCTGCTTGATTTATACCCCATCTACCACCGACGCATAGTGGCAACAGTGGTACAATCTACAAGATGCACTGCAGCAAGTCAGCAAGGCTCCTTTGACAGCATCTTCCAAACCTGTGACGGTAGATGTTCCTGAAGCACATGACCTGCTGTAGCTCAATAAGGCAACTCAACACCATCTTCAGGGGCAAGTGAGGATGAGCAATAGATGTTGGTCTATCCAGCAGCACCCGCACCCCATGAACAAAAAGACTAGTGACCATTTCAGCTGGTCAAATACCAGCAGAAAAATAGTTAAGAATGAAAAAGTTACAAGTGAATGTTTTGCACAAAGAAAATCGTGAAACTTATACCAAGTAAAGTCATTAGGTAAAGGTAATTGGTAAAGGTATAGGGGATTGCACCCACGCGCTGATCTTGCTCTGCATCACAAACCAGCTGTCCAGCCAAGTGAGCTAAACCGGGCCCCAGGGGAAGTCACTAGGGTGCCAATAAAAACTGTGTCAAGAGCCTTGAGGGGCAAGATGTTGAGGTGTGTCGATACAGCTGATGAATGAAAGCAGGATAGGCACTTCAAACTGTTATAGGCATTCTTGTGCTATTATGTATTCTTTGGTTCTTATGCTGCAGCAAGTAACATCTCAGTGCTAGGTGACCCAGTGATCCAACACGGGCACCTTCAGATTCCATTTCATTGCTGAGAACTTTTTGTTGTTTCCAATTCACTCTCAACAAATGAGGTCTGACTCCTCAGCACTCTGGGTGCAGACGAACAATGACAGCTGCCAGAATGTGGAAAAAAAACAGCTGGAGAGGGCACTGATAAAACAACAAATAGTGATGGCAGCACATCTAGAATGGGAAAATTAGAGCAAAACAAGGACACCAGCAAAGGCTAAGCAAGTGCAGAACCATAAACGTGCACATAGGTTTCAGGCACTGGAGCTTCCTCAGTCTTTCCATTTTCAGACATTCTGTTGACTTTTGGAGAAAAAGAGCAGGGACACAAATCAATATAGAGTGGTAAATTTTAAGACCTCAATCACTACACAGGATTTCAGGCATTAATGTTGTTTACATCATTCATTGAGGAGATAAATGGGTCTGAGAATGTTTGGCTTTATTTTATACTGGGTTATCAGTGCAAAAGATATCTCGAAGTGCCACCTATACATTTTTACCCTATCAATGCAGAGTGCTAACAAACTCTCAGTAGCTTCCTCGAGTGTGCAAAACAGCATCCAAAACACCACAGAATTTTCCATTAGTATAGATGAAGTTGAGCACATTCCAATTGTCAGTATTACCAATCCTTCCTTCAAGCACACAAAATCAGTTTTTAAAAAGTTACAAGGGGAAATTAGTGAGTAATAAAGCGAGAGAGTGACTGAGTCAGAGATGGAGATGAATGTTATCAGAATTGACAGAGGGCAATCACCCTTCCACACAAGGGTGTGGCCGAAGTCGAAAGGTTCATCATGAGACAGAACCACGTAAATGAGGGGAACAGACTTGCCAGAGAAGTGAACAATGGAGTGAGTGAAAGCAAAAGCAGAGTGCGAAAGATGAGGGCTATACGAGCAATGGAACAGATTGTGATGGATGGGCTGTCTGTGTGAAGTCTGTGTGAGCAAGCGAGGATGGATCCATGTTGGTGGGTAAAGTCTCCAATTTAAGAGTGGCTGTGGATAAGAGACCAGGTGAGGGGAAGCTGAGTGTGAAAAATGAATAAGAAGGCAACAGGGTTTGAGTAGAAGGACAGGATGTGTAGTAGAAATTGTTTGTGGGAAACTGATGTAGACAGGTGTATAGTGGAGAGGTCAAGTATGGATAATGGTTGTGGTTAAGGGGCCATGTGATGGAGGATCAAAAAGTGAAAGGGTGCAGTGTGAGATACTAACTGAACAGTTTGTGTAGATGAGGACACTGTGTCCAGGAGGAAACTCTGTCTGAGGAGAGTAATGTCTGGGGAAGGGCAGGATGTTAAGATACTTGACGAAGGGGAAGGGCAGGATGTTAAGATATCTGACGAAGAAGAGATTAATGTCTGAGCAATGTGCAAAAGGACCCAGTGGAGTAGGCGTTTTTGTGAGGTAACTTGCTTAATTTATGACAGACTCTGTTATATGGTTGCACACAAAAACATTTGTTTGATTCTCAAAACAAAATGGGATTGCCATCTGTCCAAGCAGCTTGTCCATCGATCAGAAATAAAAATTGTTCAATGCTGCTCTTATTTTACAAGAAAACAGGAAGATGTGTCAGGAAAGAGTTAAATGTCCTCCAGGGCGTAAGTTAGAATCAGGGGCGGGATTCTCCGACCCCAGGCCGGAGTGAAAACCGGAGTGAGGTCATCAGAGGCCGTTCCCAGCCCCCTATTCTCCCGCCCCGGGGGGCTAGGAGCGGCGCCGCGTCATTTACGCGCGCCTGGCCTTTGCGCCGCGCAAAAGCGGCGCCGCTTAAAATGCGTCACCCACGCATGCGCGGTTGCCGTCCTCCCCGCGGCCGGCCCGCAAGAAGATGGTGGATCGATCTTGCGGGGCAGCGGAGGAAAGGAGGTCCTCCTTCAGAGAGGCCGGCCCGCCGATCGGTGGGCACCGATCGCGGGCCAGACCCCTTTTGAGGCCTCCCCCCCCCCCCCCCCACGGTGCAGGAACCCCCCCTTGCCCCTCAGGTGTGGATGGCGCCGGTGGGAACCTGTCGTGTTGGGCAGGCCCGCTCGGCCCATCCTGGCCGGAGAATCGCCGCTCGCCCATTACCAACGGCAAGCGGCGATTCTCCCAGCGGCCAGCCGTGATTCGCGCCGTGCCAGTTTTGGGTGGGGGGGGGGGGGAGAATCGTGTCGGGACGGCGTGGCGGGACTCGCGCGGCGCCCGGGAGATTCCGCCCTGTATTCTAAATTCTAATATAGAAGCGTGATTTAGATAAACTTAAAAAAATAAATGGCTGAATCCAAGTGTAGCGTGTTTGGATATGACTACCCACTATTGTTTGATAAATGTTAACCCTATAACCAATGGCAGAGTGAAGTTACCACGTCGACACTGGCTATGTCCTTGCCAAAGGAAAGACAAGGAATAGCCTTGGCACTTTTCGCTACCGTACAGAAGCAAAGTAAGATGCAAGGTATTCTCGGAATTAGATTCGGATAAGTTAGACTCAGATGAAGGATTGGATACATTATTAACTTTCATGGATAAAATATACCAAAAGGACAACTTGTTAAGTGCCCACGAGGCCTGGTTAGATTTAGAAAATCAGAGAATACCTCCATGGAAGAGTAAATAATCGAATTCAGCAGACTATATACTAGGCTGCAATAATGCCATTTAGAAATCCCTCAATCAGGACCGGCGTTTAAATTATTGGACTGTGCTAAAGTTAGAAATATGGGTAGGCTTCTGGGTTTGACGCGAGTTAAATTTACAGAAAGACACATCCTGTTAACACAAATGACAGAGGCTCTAAAAAGGTTCTCGGGCAAACATTTCTTCCCAGCAGCATTCATGACACAAAGATAGACTATGGATGACACTATGTTAACAGGATAGCGAGGTGGTCTGGAAATAGGTCACAAGTGTCAATACGAAATAAAATTTATAATTAACAATAATAACCTTTAACAAATTTGGCAGGAGGAATGAATTGGGAAATTTCAACACAAAAATTAAACCCAAAAATGCCCAGGGCGTGGTCAATCGGTGTTTTAGGTGTGATTCAAAATTCCATTGTATCTCTTAGAACAGTTTATAGCATACAGTATTTGAAACCAAACACAAGACAGAAGATTATGAGGAAGAGGGAGATATTGATCAAAGAGAAGGCATTGTCTTAGTGAGAAAGTTCAGTCCACTGATGAATATGCTGGTCACAGAGTCCTTCAGTTGTACCGTTTTAGACAGCGGATATACATCTACAGTATGTGGAAGAGACTTATTGAAATATTACCTGGATTTTATAAGTGACAAAGATCGGAACACGGGTAAGGAATTTAAAAGTTTCAGACTTGGGGATGATAATACCCTTAACATCACTGAAAAGAGTGGTGATTCCTTGTAAAATCACCAGAAGGAATAATTTTATTAGCAAGGATGTCGTATGCAGCAAAATACCTTTCATACTAAGCCGATCATCGATGAAAAAAAGCACACATGAAACTTGACATGGAAAACAACAGGGCCATTGTATCTGGGAAAACAGTGCACTTTGAAAAACAGTGCACTTACAATTTACACAATCTGGTAATGAATCCTAATTTTCTTGTAAAGAAATTGAGGAAGTCCTGTTAGCATCTTAGAATAGGAGTCTAGAAGACAAAAAGTTGATTGTATTAAAGTTGTATCAGTAATTTGTCCATCTGTCTTCTCAAAGATTAAAAATTTAGTTCAATGATGCGGATATAAGAGATGTAGAATATACCAAACCTATAGCGTTAGCTATGATATGTGTAAGAAATATGAAAGAACACCATTGTGACCCATAGTGAGTATTGTTGCTAACTTTTGGTTGGCTCTTAAATCGTAATTTGCTCTGTTTGTTTAACCTTTGCTCTAGAGTCGCCAGGTATCTTTATGATACCGCTACGAGGTTCAAGTTCAAGTAATGATCAATAACTCAACACACCAATTAGTAAGATTCAAATAAAAACACATTTATTATACACAGAAAATCACTACTCATGCATAAACTCTACTTTCTAGGCTATTCCTGTCACTAAAAGGCCTATACTTAGCTTCGGACTGGCCCAGCAGGTTAGGGGAACAAATGGACTTTCGTTCAGGTCCTGAGTCTATGGGATTCAAAAGCTGGTATGGACTGGTAGCTAGGAGCGCCTATCCCGTAGCGAGCGTGGACTTGAGACTTACTTGCTTGGACGTAACAAGACAGGACACTGTCAAGGGTTGGTTCAAGTTGCTGAGTGATCCTGCCAAAGAAGGACGATTTGAACTTGGGGGCTTCACTTTATAGTCTCCAGGGGCTTCCCGCCCTTCGGGGTGGACCCCGTACCTGGTTCCAAGTGATTGGACTACCTTCCGATCACTTGGATCGATTTCTCCAATGCTGGAGCGGTTCCCTGATCGCTGGGCGGTCCCTAAGTGTCCATTGGCCTTCCTTTGTCTTGGCTCCTGCTGGCGCCGAGGGGTCTGGCTTGGCTTTGTTTACCTTAACTGTTGCCATTGTGCCTGGGAATTGCACATTACTATGCAGATGGCTGCTGGTTTCGGTGCCGTTGGTTGTTTTGCAGGTTCCAATATACATGATTTCTGTATTTGCCAGTCTTTGCCTGTGTTGGCTGAATTTCCCTTCAGCCTTTGTGGTTCTCCATTTTAAGTCGGGAAGTGGCCAACTCAGGTGGCTACAGTATACCCTTGGTGTCAGATTCCAATGAAGTTGTGTTTGTGGATCGGAAGGTGTGGGATAAAGAAAAGAACATTTTCATTTTACACTTTGTAGACTTAACAAGGTTTAGTCCATGTGCTCTCTCCTCCTGCTTACCTCTGGTCAGTGAGGAAACAATGAAGTCCCCTCTCCTTCCATAAAAGGGCATATGTCACAAAGTAAAGAGTGGCAAACTGGGAGATGCTGCAAATGTTTTCAACTCCCATTTGGAAGGGTTCATTGGTGTAAATATTAAGGGTAGCAGTGACCTTAAAGACCACTGGCATCACCATCCTCGTTCTTCTGCGAGGCTGAAGTTCAGATTGTAGGAGGTGGGGAGGTGGCACAATTCAGTGACAGTTTTCTTAGTGAGACGAAAGCCCATTACATATTGCTGCTGCTCAAGATGGAAGTAGGAAAAGTGCTCCTGAAAGACACTTGTCAGGTAGGGGCCTTCTTTTGAGAGCCCTCCTCGTCCCTCAGTGCATTGCTTCCCCTCTGTAATAATCCACAGGAGGCAGGGGTACCGTCACTACTCCATAGTTCGCTATAACTATATACAAGAGCAGCTCCAAACAGTGCTGCTAGCATTCCAGTCAACTTAAGACTGCCTCACAAAAGCCTACACAGGTGCTTATATGGGCCCTCTCAATGGAGCTATCATTGAGGGAGCTCATACTCCAATTGGCCAACCAATAATGCCAATTGGAGGTCATTACAACCCCCCCCCCCCCCCCCCCCCCCCCAAGGTCCGAGGAATTCCTGCCAGTTGGCATTCCTCTGAGCTTCTTTCTGCGCCTCACCTCTGGGTCTGTCACCTCTGTGTCGTCCGCCGGGTCGTTCTCCGACGTGGGTGGAGTGTACCTTATAGGTGCCCGTCTTTTCCTTGACAACCTCCTTGGAAGTTGTTCTTCCTCCTCCTCGGGGAGAGGCGTCGAACGTGTCCATCTCCGACTATGACAACTGGATGACGGGGTCTGGAGAAATTGCTCGGGGCTGGGGTGTGGGTATCTTTCCCGTCTTGGCTATCCCAGCTTGAGGCGGTCCTGCCTCCAGGCGTGGTTCCGCTGGCCTTATTTGGTCTAGGTGTTTCTTCAGCACCTTACCTCCTATCGAAACTTCATAGGATATGGGCCCTGTTTGGGACTCTACCGTGCCTTTGACCCACGTTGCTCCATTCCCATAATTCTTGACCCAAACCGCTGACCCCACCTGAAAATGTCTCTGCTGGCGACTATTATCATGCCCCCGGTGTTGGACCTCCTGTTGTTTCTCCACTTTCCCCGTTAAATTTGGGAAAAGGAGACTCAGCCTCGTTCGCAGCTGCCTTCCCATTAAGAGTTCAGCTGGCGGTATGCCCGTTGGGAATGCGGTGTGGTCCTGTCATCAAACAGCCAGCGGGAGAGCTTTGTGTCCATTGACGCTGCCGGCTGCTTCTCGAGTCCCGCTTTTAGTGTCTGGCCCACTCTCTCTGCCAGGCCGTTGGACGCTGGATGGTAAGGGGCTGTTTTGATGTGGCGGACTCCTTTTCCCTTTAGGAATTTTCCAAATTCCCCACTTGTGAATGCCGTTCTGTTGTCCGACACCAATACCTCCGGAAGTCCATGTGTTGCAAACGAGGCCCTGAGCTTTTCAATTGTCGATGCTGTGCTTGCCACGTTTACCCGGTGGACATCCAACCATTTGGAGTGGGCGTCCACTATCACCAAAAACATTGAAAGGGCCGGCGTGGTCAATATGCAGGCGGGTCCACGGTCTGCCTGGCCATTCCCACGGGTGCAATGGCGCAGCTGGTGGCACTCTTTGCCCCTGTTGGCACTCCTGGCACCAACGTGCCAAGGCTGTTATGTCTGTGTCCAATCCTGACCACCAAACGTAGCTTCGAGCTAGCATCTTCATTTTAGACACCCCTGGGTGTCCGTGATGTAACTCGGTTAAGATTGCCCGACGGCCCTGAGCTGGGACTATTACCCGGGCTCCCCATAATAGGATACCGTCTTCTACGGTTATTTGGTCCCTTCTGCTCCAGTATGGGTGCATCTGGGGCTCCACTGGTCTCTCCAGTTCCCCGGTTAGCAGTAAATGCTTCATCTTGGCTTAAACTGGGTCTTTTTGCATCCACAACCTAATATGTTGTGCGTCCACTGGTAGGGTGTCCAAAACATTTAGAGTCATTACTGTCTCCTCTACTTTCGGTATTTGCGGCAGAGTGTCTGGGAGGGGACATCTGCTCAAAGCATCTGCATTTGCTACTCACGTTTCCGGCATGTGCTCCAGACGTATCAATACGCCGCCAGTAGCAAAGCCCAGCGTTGGGTTCTAGCTGATGCAATCGGGGGTATTGACTTGTCTTTCCGCTTCGTTGTGTAGAATCTGTACCTACGCAAAATGAGGGGTGGTTTTGGGTCATAGTGCTCTTCCACCAATTTCATTAATTCTTCAAAAGGTATCGTGTCCGGCGTATCGGGATAAGTTAGACTATGTATAATGGCAAAGGCTGAGGGTCCAATTGCCGACAGCAGGATAACCCGTTTCCTTTCGTCCTTTGTGATCTCATTGGCCTGGAAGAAGTAACACATTCTCTCCACATACTGGGACCAGTCCTCAATAGTCTGGTCAAATGCATCTAACTTCCCAAAAAACGGCATTTTTGAAATAGCAAGGCTGACCCTCCGAGTGCGGCAGCTGGTCTCCACAAGGTTTTTATTGTTTACCTCGTCACCACTGTAATAATCCACAGTAGGCAGGGGTACCGTCACTACTCCAGTATTTATTTGCAATAACTATATACAAGAGCAGCTCCAAACAGTGCTGCTCGCATTCCAGTCAACTTAAGACTGCTTCACAAAGCCTACACGGGTGCTTATATGGGCCCCCTCAATGAGCTATCATTGAGGGAGCTCAAACTCCAATTGGCCAACCAATAATGCCAATTGGAGGTCATTACACCCTCTCTCTGCAGCCTAGGTTTTATTTCCAAATGATTCTGCAGCCTAAGAAGACTGCAACTGTAGCCCCATTACAACATGTAAACCAGCTCCTCTGGCCTCGTTTGATCTAGCACCTTGAAAATGCACAACTCCTCCAATAACACAGAACACAGTACTTGCACTAACTCACCACCAGCAAAAGTAAGTCAAAAGCATTTCACCTGGATGCTCAGGTCATCATATATTAATGGAGTAGTGGTGCTAATCCAGCAGATGAACACACACTCAGCTGGAGGTAAGTAACAGGGTGCTAACAAAGCCCACATGGTTCAAAATGGGCAAACTTGCTAACTAACATCAAAGACCTTTTAATACCACAACCTGCTCATCCTGCACAATTCTGGCATGCAAACATTACTTCCATGTTACCGCCCTGTATCAGGGCACATCATGCAGACTTTCAGGCTACCATTTCTCTTTAGCTTAGTGCTTCCACAGGGCTGGCAACAGTAACGTTAAGGAGCTCAATTTCTTGGTTGGCAACCTGGGAAGAGAATAGAAATCTTTGGAGCACATGCACTTATCGTGGGCGCGATTCTCCGCTCCCGCGACTAAGTGCCCATGCTGTCGTGAACGGCGTCAAGGTTCATGTCAGCACGAAATGGCACCGGTCTTGACCGCTTCAGGCCCCGACAATGGGCTAGGATCGGGGCCGCGAGAAACTCGGGGGGGCGTGTCGCTAAAGCAGCGTCGTCAACGCGCACAGGGCATTGGCGTCGCATAAAAGCGGCGCCGCATAATCCAACACCTAACTGGCGTCACCCGTGCGTGTGTGGGTTGGCCGGCGCCAACCCGCGCATGCGTGGTTGCCGTCCATCCCCGCAAAATGTCGGATGGATCTTGCGGGGCGCGGAGGAAAGGAGGTCCTCCTTCAGAGAGCCCGGCCCGCCGATCGGTGGGCACCGATCGCGGGCCAGACCCCTTTTGAGTCCTACCCCGGTGAAAGAACCCCCCTCGTCCCCCCATAGGCCGCCCCCCCACCCCCCCCCCAGCGTTCCCACGTTGTTCCCGCCGGCAGAGACCAGGTGTAGATGGCGCCGGTGGGAAGCCGTTGTTTTGGGCAAGCCGCTCGGCCCATCCGGGCCTGAGAATTGCGTGGGTGGCGAAGAATCGCCATTTTGGGTGTCTCCGGCGAATCACCAGACTGTGCCGCGCAGAACTAGATAGTGCCGATCTCGCTGCTTGGGTGCATCGCAGAAGGGTGTCGGACAGGCGTCGCGTGAAAAAATGGCGCCCCAGGCGATTCTCCCAAACGGCGCGGCATCGGAGAATCGCGCCCCGTGTTTATTTCTCAGGTGTTCTGAGAGTGGGCTCACACATCGAAGAAAGGTGTAAATTTGCCCATCTACAAAATCACTTATCATCAGACATCTTGAGAGAACATATCTGTTCACACATAGTCTTCAAAGCTAGCTTTGGAAATGGATACTAAATTATTTTATAAATTCTAAATCCATTAAGAATGTTCAATGTAACAAATTTCACTCGCCAAACCTGCAAGAGCCTGCTGTTAGTTCTCTGTTCTTTGTTAAATGAGATATGATCAAACACATCTGAATTCGGTATTGAATGAATTGTACGCAGGGAAAAGATTTTATTGAATTCAACAAAGTATGTGCCTCGTGCCTGTCGAAAATTACTTTTAAATCAAGGAACCCAGCGGCAAGACTGAGGTCCAAAGTGCAGATGATCGTGAAGTTTTTTTTAAAAATAGGGAACAAAAAATAAATTATGAAACAGTGGCTGGCTAACATCAAGCTTTACTTGTAATTTCCACAAGTGTTAGAAGGGTCACCTCATACATGGAAGCAGTATTTACCTCTTGGCAAGCCTTGGGTTTATTTTTACAGGGCACGATTCAGCAGACTCAATTTAAAGTCCCCTGAGCACAGTGAGTGAGCACAGTCAGTGAGCACAAGGGTGATTGGGACCGGTCAAAGTAGAACTAGGACAGGTTTCAATAACCTCAAATTTATGGAGGGTAAAAGGCAGGAGGTTGGTCAAGGATGCATTGGAATAGTCAGCTGTAGATGTAACAAAGGACTTGTGAGAGTTTCAGCAGAAGAATACCAGAGGCAGGAGTGGCATTGGGCACGGTCACAGAAGGAAATAAGCAGTGTTAGGCATGATGTAGAAATGTGACCATAAGCTCACCGAGAAGTCAAGTAAGAGGTATCAAGTCAGTTTCAAAGGGGCAAACTTTGACAGGGGGACTGTAGTTTCAGTCTTCCCAATATTTAATTGGTGGCAATCTCTGCTCATCCAGTGCTGGAAGTTTGCAATTAGTCTGCCAATTTAGGCAGTGGAGGTGTCGAGAGAGTTGGTAGTGAGATGGAACTCCACGTTATAGAATCATAGAATGGCTATAGCATAGAAGAAGGCCATTTGACCTATAGAGTTTCATAGAATTTTCATAGAATTTACAGTGCAGAAGGAGGCCATTCGGCCCATCGAGTCTGCACCGGCTCTTGGAAAGAGCACCCTACCCAAGGTCCACACCTCCACCCTATCCCCATAACCCAGTAACCCCACCCAACACTAAGGGCAATTTTGGACACTAAGGGCAATTTATCATGGCCAATCCACCTAACCTGCACATCTTTGGACTGTGGGAGGAAACCGGAGCACCCGGAGGAAACCCACGCACACACGGGGAGGATGTGCAGACTCCGCACAGACAGTGACCCAAGCCGGAATCGAACCTGGGACCCTGGAGCTGTGAAGCAATTGTGCTATCCACAATGCTACCGTGCTGCCCCAGCAGAAGAATACCAGAGGCAGGAGTGGCATTGGGCACGGTCACAGAAGGAAATAAGCAGTGTTAGGCATGATGTAGAAATGTGACCATAAGCTCACCGAGAAGTCAAGTAAGAGGTATCAAGTCAGTTTCAAAGGGGCAAACTTTGACAGGGGGACTGTAGTTTCAGTCTTCCCAATATTTAATTGGTGGCAATCTCTGCTCATCCAGTGCTGGATGTTGGCAATTTGTCTGCCAATTTAGGCAGTGGAGGTGTCGAGAGAGTTGGTAGTGAGATGGAACTCCACGTTTTGAAAATGAAAATGAAATTAAAATTCCTTATTGTCACAAGTAGCCTTCAAATGAAGTTACTGTGAAAAGCCCCTAGTCGCCACCTCCGGCGCCTGTTCGGGGAGGCTGGTACGGGAATTGAACCGTGCTGCTGGCCTGCCTTGGTCTGATTTCAAAGCCAGCGATTTAGCCCTGTGATAAACCAGACCAGTTAGTAGCAGTTTTCTGCAACGGCAATTTAGCTAGCCCCCATTTCTCGACGCTTTCCCCTTTCATGTGTATTTTCCCCCCTTCATGTGCTGTCCACTTCCCTTTTGAAAGCCACAATTGAATCTCCTTCCATCCCCCTTTCAGGCAGTGCATTCCAGATCCTAACCACTTGCTGCATAAGAATGTTTTCCTCATAATGGGCGGGATTCTCCACTCCCACGCCGGTTGGGAGAATCACCTGGGCCGCCAAAGTTCCGGGGACGCCGGTCCGACGCCGTCCCACGATTCTCCCAAGCGGCAGGAACGGCCCGGTCGAGTTTCGCGGGCCGCAGGCCGGAGAATCGCCGGAGACACCGAAAATGGCGATTCCCCGGCACCCCCGCTATTCTGAGGCCCGGATGGGCCGAGCGGCCAGGCCAAAACGGCCGGTTCCCCCCGGCGCCATCCACACCTGGTCGCTGAGGTCGTGGGCGGTGTGTGAACGCTGGGGGGGGCGGCCTGTGGGGGGGCGAGGGGGGATCCTGCACCGGGCTTTACCTGGAATGTGGGGTGGCCCGTGATCGGTGCCCACCGATCGTTGGGCCATCCTCTCTGAAGGAGGACCTCCTTCCTTCCGCGGCCCCGCAAGATCCGTCCCCCATCTTCTTGCGGGGCGGACTTAGAGACGACGGCAACCACGCATGCGCTGGTTGGGGCCGGCCAACCCGCGCATGCGCGGATGACGCTCGTTATGCGGCACCGGCCGCGTCATCTATGCGCCGCCGCTTTTACGCGGGCGACAAGGCCTGGCGCATGTAGATGATGCGGCCCCGATCCTGGCCCATTGTCAGGGCCTGAATCGGTCGGGACCGGGGCTGTTCCGCGCCGTCGTGAACCTCGACGGCGTTCACGACGGCGCGGCCACTTCGGCGTGGGAGTGGAGAATCCCGCCCATTATTTTTAGTGCTTTTGACAATTGTTACATTTATAATGTTTATTAGGCTGGTGTTTTGGAGCTGTGTCTTTAAATTTAAGATAAAATAAAGGGAGTCATGTGACCTGTTCTGAAGTCTGTTTAATAACAGGACTGAGGTGGTAAAAGATCAAATAGTGGCTCAGATCGTGTTGCTGGGGTGAAGGTGTAAGGTGTTCACAATTGGAGACACTGACAGTCGCCTTTAAGTTCACAATGGGTGGATTCTGACGGTTCGAACGAACCGAATTGCAAGAGTTGCACGTTGAGCGCGTTTAGCCGGGTGTTTCCCGGCACTCGTAGTGCTGAGAAAGACCACACTTGCGGACAGGAGGCTGTTGCAATCTGGGCCTCAGCGGGAAAGTGTAGTCTGGCCAATCCACCTACGCTGCAAATTTTGCAGTGCTGGGAGTGAGACCCATGCAGACAGGAGAGAATATGTAAACTCCACCCGGACAGTGACCTGGGGCCGGGATCGAACCCGAGTCCTCGGCCCCATGAGGCAGCACTGCTAACCATTGCGTCACCATGCCGCCCGCTCCCATTGACATATAAGGATTCTGGGAGATCGTAAGGACAGACTTTACTGCTGGCATAGATTTAGGAAACTCACTGAAAACTAAGCAAAGTGCCTAGAGGCAGTCATTCAAAGTTAGTACTCGACAAAACAGGAAAATGTGAACTTGTTGGAAGTAACTGTAGGCTGTTTGCCATAACGACAGCAATATCGTGGAGAGGGTGATGTGTGATGAATATAAAAAAGGGGAATGTTGCTTTCTGTAGTTTAAAGTATTAGTGGACTACAGAAAGATAGTAGGAATTTGTCAATGGTATTATTTTAGTCATTTGTTACAGTAAAAGATTTAAAATGTGAGACATATGTCACTCCTGCAACTCGTAACTGGAAGTTTGAATCTTTTTTTTTCAAATGCTATCAGTCTCTACATGGATCATAACACAATCAACTTAAATCTGTCCTCAGATTTGCAATCCTTCTGCCAATTGGAACAGTTTCTATATACTCTGTCTATGTTTTTGAACTCCTCTATCAAATCGCTTCTGAATCTTCTCACCTCAAGGATAACAACCACTGCTTCTCAAATCTATCCAAGTAACTGGAGTCCCTCATCCCCAAAACCTGTACCCTATGTAAAACCTTCACTCCCTTCCAAAAGTATGGTACCCAGAATTGAATACAATACTTCAATGGAGGCTGAAACGGTGTTTTAGAAAGATTTGTCATGTATTTCTTGTTTTGTATTCTATGGGTGCGATTTAATGCTTAAAAAGTGTTTTAATTTTGGCACGTACAGCAGGTTCTTCCTCGGAATCTGGTGTTGAGAACGACCCCGCTATGAGACGGGACTCTGTTGCTGTTTTTTGGGTTCAGCGAGGGACGCTCCGCCGAGGCCCCACTTACCTCACTTCCTGCACTGATGAGCTCGGCTCAGTAGTACAGGAAGTGAGCGGGGTGCCATTTTAAAAGGGCATCCCTATCTCTCGACACTCCATGGTCTCCGGACACTTACACTGCCCCAACGTACCTCTTTGGAGGTCCTCGAGCCCCCCTCACCCCGCCTCTTATGGGCAGGGCATCCCCAGGTCCGATCTCTGGCACAGGCAACTTGGCACCCGGGCAAAGAGAAACCTCTCGCGGGATTAAATGGCCTGGTCGCGTTACCAAGTTGCCCACGATGAGGTTGATCGATCGCGCCCTATGCCCCGTTTAATATAGACCAGGATCCCACATACCCTTTTTTTAAATTTTAGAATATCCAATTCATTTTTTCCAATTAAGGGGTAATTTAGCGTGGCCAATCCACCTAGTCTGCACATCTTTGGGTTCTGGGGGCGAAACCCACGCAAACACGGGGAGAACATGCAAATTCCACACGGACAGTAACCCAGATCCAGGATAGAACCTGGGACCTCAGCGCGTGACGCAGCAGGGCTAACCCATTGCGCCACCGTGCTGCCACCAACATACCTTTTTTAAACCTTTTCCCAACCTACCATGCTAATTTCAATAATTTGTTCACATATACACAGAGATGTCTCTGTTCCTGAACCCCCTTCAGAATTGTATCTTTTAGATTATATTGCACCTCTCCTTGGGCGGGCGGTCCCAGCACCGAGGAGTGGCATGAACCACTCCGGCGTCGGGCAGCCCCGAAGGTGCGGAAACTTCCACACCTTCAGGGACTAGGCCGGCGCCGGAGTGGTTTGCGCCCCGCCGGCCGGCGTGGAAGGGCCTTGGCGCCACGCCAACCGGCGCCGAAGGGCCTCCGCCGGCCAGCGCGATGTGGCACGGGAGCGCCAGCGTGTGCTGGCGGCATCCCTGCGCATACGCAGTGGAGGCTCATCTCCACGTCGGCCATAGCGGAGGACCACAACAGCCGACGTGGAGGAATAGAGTGCCGCCACGGGCGAGGCCACCGTAGGGGCACCCCCCCGGGGCCAGATCCCCCTGCGCCCCCCCCCCCCCCCCCCCGAGGACCCCGGAGGCCAGGTCCCGCCGGTCAGTACCTGTTGTAATTTACGCCGGTGGGACCGGCTGAATATAGGTGGCCATTCGGCCCATCGCAGGCCGGAGAATCGCCGGGGGGAGCCGCTGCCAGCGGCCGCCGACCGGCGCGGCGCGATTCCCGCCCCCGCCAAATCTCCGGCGCCGGAGAATTCGGCAGCCGGCGGGAGCAGGATTCACGCTGCCCCCCCCCCGGCAATTCTCTGATCCAGCGGGGGGGGGGGGGGTCGGAGAATCCCGCCCCTTATTCTTCCTACCAACAAGTACAACTTCTGCATTAAACTTCATCTGCCACACATCCCAAAGCCTGTTTATCCCCTTCTGAAGTCCATCTCTATCCTCCTCACAGTTCACAATACTTTCAAGTTTTGTATCATCTCAAATTTTGAAATTGTGCCCCCTACACACAAATCTAGATCATTAATATATATCAAGAGCAGTAGCCCAAATACTGACCCCTGGAGAACTCCATTGGGTAGCGTCCTCCAGTCCAAAAAACAATTGTTTATCGCTACTGTTTCCTGTTACACAGCCAGCTTTCTATCCATGCTGCTCCTGTCCCTTTTGTTCCTATGGTTTCAACTTTGCCAGAAGCCTATTACATGGCACTTCATCAAACAGATTTTTGAAGTACATACAGGTTAGATGGACTGGCCATGATAAATTGCCCTTAGTGTCCAAAATTGCTCTTAGTGATGGGTGGAGTTACTGGGTTATGGGGATAGGGTGGAGGTGTTGACCTTGGGTAGGGTGCTCTTTCCAAGAGCCGGTGCAGACTCGATGGGCCGAATGGCCACCTTCTGCACTGTCAATTCTATGATAATCTATGATATACACCACATAATTTGTACTGCCTTCATTAACCATCTCTGTTACATCACCAAACAAAATTACCAATCCAGTTAGTTGAGCGTGATTTGCCATGATTGTACATATAAAAACTAAAGCTGTGTTTTCAGATGAATGGCCGAAGGGCAGCATGTAAATGAGAAATAGAAGAAGCCCAAGGATCAATCCTTGGGATCGCTGGTGGTAACGATGCAGGAGTGGGACGGGAAGCCATTGCAAGTGATACCCTGTCTGTATAGACAAGAATGCAACAAGGCAAGTGCAGCCCCACTCAGCTGGGTCAGAGTGGAGAGACATAGAAGGAAATGTATGCAGACATGCACATAATGAGATACAAACAGGCAGCTCATGAATACAGAGAACAGGACATAACCAATCAGCAGGCAGAACACTTGGGATGGTTACCACTATAAAAGGCACGAGGCACTCACACTCCGTCTCTTTCCACTGGTGACATCTACAGTGTGAGTCAAGGTGTACATATCATATAACTCCTGCAGCACATGGCTAAGAGCTAGTCTGGTTCAGTCAGACCGATTAATCACACTTGGTTAGCAGATAGTCGAACTCACAGAGGATAGAGCGAACTGTGTGACAGGTTCAATAAATCATACTGAACTAACTTCAAGGTGTGGAGTATCTCTCAGGTAAAGCTTCATCCAGCTGCAGCCCATGTTATCTTACTGTGCTTAACACGACAGGAAGATGGTGTGGTCAACAATCTCAAGGGTGCAAACAGACAGGTCAAGAGGATGAGCAGGAGTAGTTTACCTTTGCCACAGTCACAATGGATGTAATCTGTAACTCTGAGAGCCAGATATGTACATTGGAGGGGCGGGGGGGGGGGGGGGGGGAATCACGTTTCGAGGGATTTAAACACAGAGTTCTGGGAAAGATGGGCATGGATTTGGAAAGCAACAACATGGTTAAGGACTTTGAGGGGAAAGGGAGATTGGAAGAGTGTGGTGTTTCAAATGGAAGGTGGAATCAAGGGTTGTATTTTGGGAGGAGAGAGAGATGAGGTGAGATGGTGGCAGATTCAAAGGCGAGAGTGATATTACTTGAAGAGAAAGAAAGTTGAAGAAAATCAGACAACTTGGGCACTAAGAAGGGAAGTTGGGTGGTCAGCAGTTTAGTGAGAATACAGCTGAGGGAGGAAGGGATGGGCGTCATCGAGAAGCTGAGCTCAGGGGGCGTGAGGAGAGATAGGAGAGAAATTAGACAAAGATGCAAGTCAGGGTTAGGGTGGGATGGAATATTACAGGAAGTTTGGCCCAGTGGGCTCATGAAGGAAGTGGAAGCAGCTGGATGTCTCAATCCCTTCGAATCTTAGTGACAAAGAAGCGCATGCATTCCTCAATGTTTTATAAAGGAGAGGGTGGGGGAGGGGGGGGACAGCGGAGGTGGTTTTAAGACAAAGTTTTCCAATAAAGAAATGAAAGAAAGGTTCTGCTGATGATTCTGCAAGACCTAAGATTCTGCAAGACCTGCTCAGTATTTCCAGTATTTTGTTTTTGTTTCAGATTCCCACCATCTGCAATATCTTTGTAACGTTACTAGCTTAAGCCGAATGGGTTTCAGCATTCTTTTATTTCAGGTGCATTTATATGTCACCAATAGAACAGAGAGCAAACAGCTTTTGAGCGACCTACACATTTGGAGGTCTGATTTTCACTGGTTTTTCCAAACCCATTCACTCACTTCCCGACAGAAATAAATCGTGATATTATGGACGTAATTCACCCAAAAAGTGGGTTTGGCGAGGTGTTTCCCACTGGATTTTTGGGCGAGATCCAGACCTGTATTCACCTACACTTAGTAGCTTGGGGAGTTTCTCACCAGTCAAACTCGGGCGGACAACATGACTCCCTGCAGACAAGGGCAACATTCCCAACCCTCGACCCCCCAAGGGGCAACCTAATAATAATAATCTTTATTATTGTCACAAATAGGCTTACATTAATACTGCAATGAAGTTACTGTGACAAGCCCCTAGATGTCACACTCTGGCACCTGTTTGGGTACACAGAGGGAGAATTCAGAATGTCCAATTCACCTAATGTGCACATCTTTCGGGACTTCGGAGCACCCAAATAAACCCACGCAGACACAGGGAGAATGTGCAGACTCCGCACAGACTGTGACCCAAGCAGGAATTGAACCTGGGCCCCTGGCACTGTGAAGCAACTATGCTAACCACTGTGCTACTGTGCTGCCCACCTCCACTCACATAAATAAAAGTTAGCATGAGGGTCACCATGGCCCACACCCATCTATCCTTGTGGACATCAGGGCACTGCCCCGTGATGCGACCATCAATTCAATCGAGAAAAGAGTAGAAATAAACTGTGGCTTTAATCAACTAGAAAGTGCCTGCCTGCGACTGATCTAACACAGAGCCGCCTCCAGGTCGACTGCTCTTTATACCTCCCTTCAAGGGGAGGAGTCATAGGCGGAGCCAATACAGGCCCCAACATCTTATGGATAATGCCATACAATGGCTCATAGGTGGAGCCCACAAGGACAACAGCGTAGCACAGATACAAATGGTGGAGTATTAATATAATATATTCACCACACCCACTAAGTGAACATATCTCACTAGAGGGTTGCTGAGAAACCCCCCACCTTTAGGGAACCCCCTTTCAGACCCCCCTTTTAGACCTCCCCTATTTCTGGATCCTCCCAACCTTCGTGATGCCCTTCATAACCCCCTTCACCTCCCCACCTTTAGTATGTGGACATGGTTCCCCTTAGATCCTGCCCCTTTGCAGTGCCAGCCCTGTCCCCAATGACCTGGGGAGTTCCAATGGTCCCCATCACACCTGGTCTATGCTTGTGGAGACTAGTACTAATTGGCGACCAGTGTGGCCTCGTGACTCCAGGGAGCGGGGAGACTGCAGCCCCATACTGGCTGCACCTATTTAGATGAGCCTAATGACGCATTTAAATATGATTATCTGCTGGGCGCCACGGGATGGGTGACTCTAATGCAGCTCGGAGTGTGGCGCAAAGCCAATTCTGGCCTCTCCCACTATGCCTTTGGCACAATGGGGTCAGCGCCAGGTGCAATGGGGTAGAAAAACCACACCTTCGAAGCATGTTTCTCATAGGAAAGATTAGTTTGGACCCAGAGTTGCTGAAGATCTTGTTTATAATGTGATCAGCAATTCAGGTTTGAAATCACCATCTGCTAGGATTAGATGACACTGGTGAGGCCACAACTCGAGTATTGTTTGTAGCTCTGGTCACCACATTATAGGAAGACTTTAATTGCCCTGGAGAGAGTGCAGAGAAGATTTACCGGAATACTGCCAAGGCTGGAGAATTGCTGCTACAAGGAGAGATTTGGGTTGTTTTCCTTCGAACAGAGAAGGCTGAGGGGTGGCATAATTGAGGAATACAAAATTGTGAGGGGTAGAGATAGAATAGACAGGAGTAACCTGTTTCCCACGATAGAGTTGAAAAAACAGGAGTCATGGATTCACACTAAGCGGCAGAAGGATTAGAGGGTACATGAGGAAAAGCTCTTTTACGCAGAGGGTGGTGGGTGTCCGAAAATCACTGCTGGAGTAGTGGTGGAGGCAGAGATCCTTAACTTTTTCAAAAGGTACCTGGCTCTGCACCTTAAGTGATGTAAAGCTGTCGGGCTATGGTCCGTGTGCAGGAATATGGGATTAGAACGGGCACCTAGGTGCCTTTGGGTCAGCATGGACAAGTTGGGCTGAATGGCTCTCTTCTGTGCTGTATCATTTCTATGGTTCTGTGCTGTATCATTTCTATGGTTCTGTAGTTCTATGGGTTTAATTTTCTGTTCCAAATCAATCAAGAATCAGGAACTTTAATTAATGCTGTGTTTGCACTCCAGTTTCAGTTTCACTGCAAGGTCAAGGTTGGTGAGTAAACGTACCTAAGAATAGGTGGCAGTAGTTAATAATCATCAATCAATATCACAAATTAGTTAAAACAACACTTTGAGCATGAACCTCAGGTTTAATCCACATTCTGTGCGAAACTGATACATCACAGTCAAGGGGACGGGAAGGGTCTCAAAACTGGTCTCAGCTGTCCCTGGGCTAGAGGGAACTAAAATCATGCCAAGATTTCTGTTCCTATTAAAACCCAGTGACTGTTGCTGGAAAATACATTGTTGATGTTGGGTAACAACAGCATCTGGTTCAGCATCAGGTCTGTCAACGCTCACCGTTAAGCAGCATATGAGAAGTGACCAGTTGGGCAAATTACTGCAGGTAGCAGTTGCCAATGAACCATATGTTACAAATGCTAAAGTTGTAAAAGAGCACAGTTTGTGACTGATGAGGACATGCTACAATATTATAGAGGCTGGCGTGTGTTATATGAAACTGAGAAAATCTTTTTACAAAGGATATCCACCGCTTAAAAGTGCTCAGAAAATATCAAAATCTCTTTGAGCTCTAATTCTGCCTTTAAGGAAACACAAGAATGACAGCTCATCCCTGTAATTAATGTTCCACTAACAAAATCAGAGGAAAGCAATTTGAAACATGCAATTTCTGAAAATGCAAATTTGTTACTGGGTAATTAATTACAGAAAAATGCTGGTTTCTCCCACTTTCCATTCAGAGGCAGTTTGAATTTAAATTTTTTAAACATCCACTTTAAGTATCATCAGAAGCAGAAATCAGGACCTGATTCTGTGCCCAGGCCCCAAAGACTGAAGCAGGAGCAAATTGTCAGGCTGGTGGCATCACGTATGCACCCAACAGCTGAGATAATCCTCCACCATGTCTACCCCAACATTGCCAACCTTCTGCTCTCGTTTCTCATTCAATGGAGACAATTAACATTTCGCACCTCACCGAAAGAGCAAACCAGCAAATAAAGCAAACAATTTAACAAAACCGTCAAAGAAAATCTCTGGCAATGTGTCAAGGCAGTTGAAGGCCGCTGCGGTGGGCACTGCGGATTAGAGAACCGATCCACTCAAACCCACAATATTAAGTAGCCCATGTTCTTTATTTTGGATTGTTCAAGCAAAAGACCAAGAAACAGAAGCTGTATTTTGTGCAGGGCAGCAGGTCTCATACAGACTTTATAGTGATCTTATTGTCGTGTTAGGTACACTGGTCTAACACTGGCTGCAACTGGATGCAGCTTAGATCAGAAAGATACTCCAGACCTTGAAGTTAGTTCAATCAGGTTTACTGAACTAATAGCATAGTTAGTACTGTTCTCTGTAAGCTTGACTCTCTGCTAACTTAAGCGTGGTTACTCTGACTGAACCAGACTAGCTCTTAGCCACGTGGTGGAGGTGTGAGATTGTAACAACACCCTTGACTGACTCTCTAGATGTTCATCAGTGGAAAGAGGCGGAGTGTGAGTGCCTCGTGTCTTTTATAGTCAGATCCCACCCCTGCCTGCTTATTGGTCATGTCCTGTTCTCTGTGTCCATTAGCTGCTTGTCTGTATGTCATTATGTGTGTGTCTGCATATCATGACACTTATACCGACATTTTCCACAAAAGAACATTTCAAAAACCACCTTATGGCAAATAAAAATGTAAAT
Source organism: Scyliorhinus torazame (assembly GCF_047496885.1). Classification (NCBI taxonomy): domain Eukaryota; kingdom Metazoa; phylum Chordata; class Chondrichthyes; order Carcharhiniformes; family Scyliorhinidae; genus Scyliorhinus; species Scyliorhinus torazame. The sequence goes on from NC_092711.1 coordinate 265,469,030, forward strand.
ACAATAAGCAGTAAATACAAATCTGCGGCAGTGTAACTTGATGTCTTCTAATGCTTAAACACATTAGACTCCACATGCTCCCTGTAGATAGCTGCACACATTTCTGGCTGGGAGTATTCAGAAAGCAGAAAGCAACACAATACACCAACTCAAACATTTTAGTTATCGGAATCTGAAATCCGTGTTTGTACTGTGCATTGTCCTAACTCGGCTAAGTTATTTTATACAAAGGGGAAACACTGCTCCTTTGAAATGAAAAGTTCCGACCAGTTCAAACTAGTGATTCTTGAAATTAAAAAATAACAGGGGGGAAAAAACAGTAACCGTTCAAGCCCATGTTCACCTCTACCACTCCCCAAGAATTACTTGCGTCTCACCTGCTTTGACAGATGTTGGATTCACAAAAGAAATGTTTAGCAATTCCCATTTCACTTTCATACATAAGCTTACTGACATCCTTAGGGCTGTGATAGGTAGGAGAGAAATACTGTATCCAAATAAACTGTCAAATATAATGACAGTAACAGATATTTTCATCCAAAAGGAAATTGCATGCCAGTGAAGGGAGACACCATTTGTAAAAGTATTACAGGATAGAGGACACTCAGAATTTAAAATATCGACATGTTGCACCAGAGTTGCAATGGCAAGACAGTAAAACCTGTGCAAAATCTGGCAGAAGCATTTGATCAAACCATTCCACTGGCTCCTCACTGGTCTACAATACTGCTCAGATTTCCCTCCAGGAGTGATGGGCACAATAGGTCGGCTGAAATTATCAGTGGCCAGATTCAACGCTAAACAAATGATAGAAATGTGTCGTTGTCCTGTACTTGGTGCCAGAACAATGTTGAACACAAGGCATTAACTACAAGGTCATAGCAACAGTTTAATACAACATTGCCTGAATTTGTGTAGCACTTTTACCAAAGGAAAATGTCTAAACTGTTTCTCAGAGAATACTACAACAAAACTAGACACTGAAACAAGAAACACAGGTTAGAAAATGAATTTATATAGTGCTTTTCATGACCATCATACACCTCAAAACAAGTTACATTCAATGAAATACCTCTGAAGTGTAGACACTGTTGTAATGCAGAAAATGTGACAGCTAGTGTGCGCGCCACAAACTTGCTCAAACAGCAATGTGATAACGACCTGATTGTTTGTAATTGTGATGTTGATTGAGAGACAGATATTGGCCAGGACACTGGTGATAACATCCATGCTCTTCAAAGTAGTGCCACGGGATCACCTTCATTCACCCAACAAGACAGATGGGAACACAGTTCAGTTCACCCAAAAGGTGGCACCTGTAGTATTGTGCAGCCACTCCCTCAGCACTGTGCAGCCATTTCCTCAGCACTGTGCAGCCACTCCCTCAGCACTGTGCTGCCACTCCCTCAGTACTGTGCAGCCATTTCCTCAGCACTGTGCAGCCACTCCCTCAGTACTGTGCAGCCACTCCCTCAGCACTGTGCTGGAGGATCGGTCTGGCAGTCTGTGCAGCCACTCGCTCAGTACTCTGCAGCCACTCCCTCAGTACTGTGCTGGAGGATCAGTCTGGCTGTCTGTGTAGTGGCTGCACAGTACTGAGGGTGTGGCTGCACAGTACTGAGGGAGTGGCTGCACAGTACTGAGGGAATCGCTGCACAGTACTGAGCGAGTGGCCGCACAGTACTGAGGGAGTGGCAGCACAGTACTGATGGTGGCTGCACAATACTGAGGGAGTGGCTGCACAGTGCTGAGGGAGTGGCTGCACAGTGCTGAGCAAGTGGCTGCACAGTACTGAGGGAGTGGCTGCACAGTGCTGAGGGTGTGGCTGCACAGTACTGAGCGAGTGGCTGCACAGTGCTGAGGGTGTGGCTGCACAGTACTAAGGGAGTGGCTGCACAGTGCTGAGGGAGTGGCTGCACAGTGCTAAGGGAGTGGCTGCACAGTACTGAGGGAGTGGCTGCACAGTGCTGAGGGAGTGGCTGCACAGTACTGAGGGAGTGGCTGCACAGTGCTGAGGGAGTGGCTGCACAGTACTGAGGGAGTGGCTGCACAGTACTGAGGGAGTGGTTGCCTAGACTGTGAGGCTGACCCTCCAGCACAGTGCTGAGGGAGTGGCTGCACAGACTGAGGCTGACCCTCCAGCACAGTACTGAGGGAGTGGCTGGAGGGACAGCCTCACAGTCTGTGCAGCCATTCCCTCAGTACTGTGCAGCCACTCCCTCAGCACTGTGCAGCCACTCCCTCAGCACTGTGCAGCCACTCCCTCAGCACTGTGCAGCCACTCCCTCGGCACTGTGCAGCCACTCCCTCGGTACTGTGCAGCCACTCCCTCGGTACTGTGCAGCCACTCCCCCAGTACGGTGCAGCCACTCCCTCAGTACTGTGCAGCCACTCCCTCAGTACTGTGCAGCCACTCCCTCAGCACTGTGCAGCCACTCCCTCAGCACTGTGCAGCCACTCCCTCAGCACTGTGCAGCCACTCCCTCAGTACTGTGCAGTGATGCACGATCAATTGAACAAAGACTAGAGTTGGATACAACTGAGGCTTTATTGCTCTAAGATGTGTGGCCTCCCACAGCAGCTGGCGAATTGGCTGCTGAATGGAGGACACGCATATTTATACTCTGCCTACTAGGCGGAGCCAGCAGACAGGGACTATTAGCGAACCTGTAGTACCGGCCCTACCTTATATCACCTAATATCGGTGCAACAGTGGTTTATCACATTCACCCCCTGTTAAAATTGAGTCCAACGGGGATGGTGGAGAACTATATACAGCAATGAATCGATATTTACAGTATTTGAGCAGAAAAAAAAATGTCATTTGAAGTCCGGCGGACCAGTTAGAGGTTTAACCGGTCCGGTCCTTGATGCTCCGCTGGGAGCGACGTAGTGGTGGCGGCGATGCCGATGCTGGCCCACTGTTCGGTGACTCCGGGAGCATGCCAAAATCCTCTTCTTCCTCGGGCGTGGGCAGGGGAAGGACGGATGGTACTGGTGGGGTTAATGCTGGGAGCGCCAGGGGAGGGAAGGGTGGCGCCGGGCCGGAGGGGTGTGTGTGTGTGGAACCTGCTGGTGCCAGGTCCCTGAGGGAGACAGTATCCTGGTGGCTGTCGGGGTACGCCACGTAGGCATATTGGGGTTTTGCATGGAGCAATTGCACCCTCTCCACCAACGGGTCCACCTATGGAGTCGGACGTGCCTCCGGAGCAGGACTGGTCCTGGAGCCGCGAACCAAGTCGGGAGCAAGACCCCGGATGTGGACTTCCTGGGGAAGGCAAAAAGACGTTCATGGGGTGTGTTGTTAGTGGCGGTGCACAGCAGTGACTGAATGGAGTGTAGTGCATCAGGGAGGACCTCCTGCCAGCGAGAGGCTGGGAGGTTCCTGGACCGTAGGGCCAGTTGGACGGCCCTCCATACCATCCCGTTCTCCCTCTCTACCTGCCCCGGGGGTTATAACTGGTCGTCCTGGTGGAGGTGATACCCCTGCTGAGCAGGAACTGACGCAGCTCATCACACATGAATGAGGACCCCCTGTCACTGTGGATGTAGGCGGGGAAACCGAACAGAGCGAAGATAGTGTTTAGGGCTTTGATGACGGTGGTAGACGTCATATCGTGGCATGGGATGGCGAAGGGGAATCTGGAGCAATCATCGACCACACTGAGAATATACGTGTTTCAGTCAGTGGAGGGGAGGGGCCCTTTGAAATCCACGCTGAGGCGTTCAAAGGGGCGGGAGGCCTTCACCAGGCGCGCACGGTCCGGCAGGTAGAAGTGCGGCTTGCACTCCGCACAGACCTGGCAGTCCCTGGTGATTGTCCGTACTTCCTCGACGGAGTAGGGCAGATTGCGAGCCTTGACAAAATGGTACAACCGTGTGACTCCCGGGTGACAAAGGCTGTCGTGCAACGCCCGGAGTCGGTCTACTTGTGCGCTGGCACATGTACCTCGGGATAGGGCGTCAGGGGGCTCGTTGAGTTTGCCGGGGTGATACAAAATCTCGTAATTATAGGTGGAGAGCTCGATCCTCCATCTCAAGATTTTATCGTTTTTGATCTTGCCCCGCTGTGTGTTATTGAACATGAAGGCTACTGACCGTTGGTCAGTGAGGAGAGTGAATCTCCTGCCGGCCAGGTAATGCCTCCAATGCTGCACAGCCTCAACAATAGCTTGGGCCTCTTTTTCGACGGATGTGTGCCGAATTTCTAGGGCATGAAGTGTGCGGGAGAAGAATGCCACGGGTCTGCCTGCCGGATTGAGCGTGGCGGCTAGGGTGACGTCCGATGCGTCGCTCTGTACTTGAAAGGGCAGTGTCTCGTCTACTGCGTGCATCCCGGCCTTGGCGATATCGGCTCTGATACGGGCGAAGGCCTGTTGTGCCTCGGCCGCCAGGGGAAAGTATGTGGACTGTATGAGTGGGCGGGCCTTGTCCGCATAGTTTGGGATCCACTGGGCATAGTATGAGAAGAACCCCAGGCAGCATTTGAGGGCCTTGGGGCAGTGGGAAAGGGGGAGCTCCATAAGGGGGCGCATGCAGTCGGGATCGGGCCCCAGAACTCCGTTCTGGACCATATAGCCAAGTTTTGGCGAAGCGGGTCGTGCTAAACACGCACGTCTCCATGTTGGAGGTGAGGTTGAGGAGAGTGGCAGTGGGGAGAAATTTGGCAAGGTTGGCATCGTGGTCCTGCTGGTCATGGCCGCAGATGGTGACGTTTTCTCGGTACGGGAAGGTGGCCCGCAAACCGTACCAGTCGACCATTCGGTCCATCTCCCTTTGGAAGACCGAGACCCCATTAGTAACGCCGAAGGGAACCCTGAGGAAGTGATAGAGACGATCGTCCGCCTCGAAAGCAGTGTATGGACGGTCCGATTTACGAAAGGGGAGCTGGTGGTAGCTGGATTTGAGTCTACCGTTGAGAAGACCCGGTACTGTGCAATCTGATTGACAATATCATATGTGAGTGGGAAGGGGTACGCGTCGAGCTGCGTGTACCGATTAATGGTCTGGCTGTAGTCCACGACCATTCTGTATTTCTCCCCAGTTTTAACGACTACCACTTGGGCTCTCCAGGGGCTGTTGCTGGCCTCAGTGATGCCTTCCCGAAGCAGCCGCAGGACTTAGGACCTGATCAAGTTCCTGTGCTGGGTGCTGTACTGTCTGCTCCTGGTGGCGACGGGTTTGCAATCCGGGGTTAGATTTGCGAAGAGAGAAGGCGAATCGGCCATTAGGGTCGCGAGGCCGCACACAGTGAGGGGTGGTAGGGGCCGAATTTGAGGGTTAGGCTCTGGAGATTACACTGAAAGTCCAGGCCGAGTAGTAGGGCAGCGAAGAGGTTAGGGAGGACGTGGAGGCGGAAGCCGCTGAATTTTGCGCCTTGGACCGTGAGTGTGACCGTACAGCACCCCCGGATCGCGACGGAATGGGATCCGGAGGCCAGGTAGATTTTTTGGTTGGCGGGGTGTACCGCGAGGGAGCAGTGCCTTACCGTATCCGGGTGTATGAAGCTTTCGGTGCTCCCGGAGTCCAGCAGGCAAGTGGTCACGTGGCTGTTGATTTTCACGCTGGTCGATGCAGTGGCCAGGTTGTGCGGACGAGACTGGTCGATCGTCACTGAGGCTAGTCGTGGTCGGTCGTCGCTGGCGTCGGATGATGGGGAGCCAAGGTCCTGGAATGCTGTCGGTGTCCATGCCCCGTGGGGGAGACAAGATGGCGGCACCTGAAGATCCTGCGGGGGACAAATTGCGGCACCCATGGGCTACACGTTGCGGGTGTTGGACAAGATGGTGGCGCTCATGGGCCGCACGTGGACTGAAGGGGAGAAGATGGCAGCGTCTACTGGCCGCGCGTGGTCCGGGGAGATGAAGATGGTGGCGCCCATTGTGTGTAGACTAGTGGGGTGGGAGCGATAGCGGCGACTGCGCGGGCCTGGCACACTGCGGCGAAGTGCCCCTTTTTGCCGCAAGCCTTACAAAGGGCAGCGTGGGCCGGGCAGCGTTGGCGAGGGTGTTTCTGCTGGCCGCAGAAGTAACATCGGGCACCCCCGGGGTGCGCGGGCTGGCGCGTGGCGCAGGCGAACTGGCTGGGTAAGGCGCCCGCTGGGGCGGCCGTCTGTGGGGTCCATGATGCGTAGGAGGGGTGGACTGCGCGGCTGGGTGCGTAGGCCTGACTGTTGCGCGAGGCGACCATTATGGAGAGCTCGAGCTTCTTTGTCTCAGCTAGATCGAGTGTGGCCCCTTCTAACAGTCTTTGGTGTATGAGGTCCGACCCAATCCCCGTAACGAACGCATCCTGCATAAGGAGGTTTGAATGTTCAGTGGCCGTAACGGCCTGACAGTCACAGTCCCGGACGAGTGGGATTAGGGCCCGCCAGATGTCTTCTATGGACTCACCAGGGAGTTGAGAGAAAGTGGCGAGTACGTGCCTGGCGAGGAGCGTGTTCGTCTTCTGTGCGTAGTTTTCTTTGAGAAGCGCCATGGCGTCGGCGTAGTTCGGGGCATCCTGGATCAGCGGAAACACGTTGGAGCTCAACCTTGAGTACAGGATCTGTATCTTCTGAGCCTCCGGAACAGGGGTGGACGCTGAGTTGATGTACGCCTCGAAGCAAGCTAGCCAGGGATTAAAGTACTTTCTGGCGTCGCTTGATTGCGGATCCAGCTGCAGGCGATCTGGCTTGATACGGAGGTCCATCTTTTCGAAAATCTTACAGCAATAAATTGATGCACAATCAATTGAACAAAGATTAGAGTTGGATACAACTGAGGCTTTATTGCTCTAAGATGTGTGGCCTCCCACAGCAGCTGGTGAAATGGCTGCTGAATGGAGGACACGCATATTTATACTCCGCCTACTAGGCAGAACCAACAGGCAGGGACTACCGGCGAACCTGTAGTACAGGTCCTACCTTACATCACCTAATACAGGTGTAACAGTGGTTTACCACATGCAGCCACTCCCTCAGTACTGTGCTGGAGGGTTAGCCTTGCAGTCTGTGCAGCCACTCCCTCAGCACTGTGCAGCCACTCCCTCAGCACTGTGCAGCCACTCCCTCAGCACTGTGCAGCCTCTCCCTCAGCACTGTGCAGCCACTCCCTCAGCACTGTGCAGCCTCTCCCTCAGCACTGTGCAGCCACTCCCTCAGCACTGTGCAGCCACTCCCTCAGCACTGTGCAGCCTCTCCCTCAGCACTGTGCAGCCACTCCCTCAGTACTGTGCAGCCACTCCCTCAGTACTGTGCTGGAGGGTTAGCCTTGCAGTCTGTGCAGCCACTCCCTCAGTACTGTGCAGCCACTCCCTCAGTACTGTGCGGCCACTCCCTCAGTACTGTGCGGCCACTCCCTCAGTACTGTGCGGCCACTCCCTCAGCACTGTGCAGCCTCTCCCTCAGCACTGTGCAGCCACTCCCTCAGCACTGTGCAGCCTCTCCCTCAGCACTGTGCAGCCACTCCCTCAGCACTGTGCAGCCACTCCCTCAGCACTGTGCAGCCACTCCCTCAGTACTGTGCAGCCACTCCCTCAGTACTGTGCTGGAGGGTTAGCCTTGCAGTCTGTGCAGCCACTCCCTCAGTACTGTGCAGCCACTCCCTCAGTACTGTGCGGCCACTCCCTCAGTACTGTGCAGCCACTCCCTCAGTACTGTGCGGCCACTTCCTCAGTACTGTGCGGCCACTCCCTCAGTACTGTGCGGCCACTCCCTCAGTACTGTGCGGCCACTCCCTCAGTACTGTGCGGCCACTCCCTCAGTACTGTGCGGCCACTCCCTCCGTACTATGCAGCCACACCCTCAGCACAGTGCTGCCACTCGCTCAGTACTGTGCTGCCACTCCCTCAGTACTGTGCGGCCACTCCCTCAGTACTGTGCGGCCACTCCCTCAGTACTGTGCGGCCACTCCCTCAGTACTGTGCAGCCACTCGCTCAGTACTGTGCTGCCACTCGCTCAGTACTGTGCTGCCACTCCCTCAGTACTGTGCGGCCACTCCCTCAGTACTGTGCGGCCACTCGCTCAGTACTGTGCGGCCACTCCCTCAGTACTGTGCTGCCACTCCCTCAGTACTGTGCGGCCACTCCCTCAGTACTGTGCGGCCACTCCCTCAGTACTGTGCAGCCACTCCCTCAGTACTGTGCGGCCACTCCCTCAGTACTGTGCTGCCACTCCCTCAGTACTGTGCTGCCACTCCCTCAGTACTGTGCGGCCACTCCCTCAGTACTGTGCGGCCACTCCCTCAGTACTGTGCGGCCACTCCCTCAGTACTGTGCGGCCACTCCCTCAGTACTGTGCGGCCACTCCCTCCGTACTATGCAGCCACTCGCTCAGTACTGTGCTGCCACTCCCTCAGTACTGTGCGGCCACTCCCTCAGTACTGTGCTGCCACACCCTCAGTACTGTGCTGCCATTTCCTCAGCACTGTGCAGCCACTCCATCAGTACTGTGCGGCCACTCCCTCAGTACTGTGCGGCCACTCCCTCAGTACTGTGCAGCCACTCGCTCAGTACTGTGCTGCCACTCGCTCAGTACTGTGCTGCCACTCCCTCAGTACTGTGCGGCCACTCCCTCAGTACTGTGCGGCCACTCGCTCAGTACTGTGCAACCACTCCCTCAGTACTGTGCGGCCACTCCCTCAGTACTGTGCTGCCACTCGCTCAGTACTGTGCAACCACTCGCTCAGTACTGTGCAGCCACTCGCTCAGTACTGTGCTGCCACTCCATCAGTACTGTGCGGCCACTCCCTCAGTACTGTGCGGCCACTCCCTCAGTACTGTGCAGCCACTCGCTCAGTACTGTGCTGCCACTCGCTCAGTACTGTGCTGCCACTCCCTCAGTACTGTGCGGCCACTCCCTCAGTACTGTGCGGCCACTCGCTCAGTACTGTGCTGCCACTCCCTCAGTACTGTGCGGCCACTCGCTCAGCACTGTGCTGCCACTCCCTCAGTACTGTGCTGCCACTCGCTCAGTACTGTGCAACCACTCCCTCAGTACTGTGCTGCCACTCCCTCAGTACTGTGCTGCCACTCGCTCAGTACTGTGCGGCCACTCCCTCAGTACTGTGCGGCCACTCGCTCAGTACTGTGCAACCACTCCCTCAGTACTGTGCTGCCACTCGCTCAGTACTGTGCGGCCACTCCCTCAGTACTGTGCGGCCACTCCCTCAGTACTGTGCGGCCACTCCCTCAGTACTGTGCGGCCACTCGCTCAGTACTGTGCTGCCACTCCCTCAGTACTGTGCGGCCACTCGCTCAGCACTGTGCTGCCACTCCCTCAGTACTGTGCTGCCACTCGCTCAGTACTGTGCAACCACTCCCTCAGTACTGTGCTGCCACTCCCTCAGTACTGTGCTGCCACTCGCTCAGTACTGTGCGGCCACTCCCTCAGTACTGTGCGGCCACTCGCTCAGTACTGTGCAACCACTCCCTCAGTACTGTGCGGCCACTCCCTCAGTACTGTGCGGCCACTCCCTCAGTACTGTGCGGCCACTCGCTCAGCACTGTGCTGCCACTCCCTCAGTACTGTGCTGCCACTCCCTCAGTACTGTGCGGCCACTCCCTCAGTACTGTGCAGCCACTCCCTCAGTACTGTGCGGCCACTCCCTCAGTACTGTGCTGCCACTCCCTCAGTACTGTGCTGCCACTCCCTCAGTACTGTGCGGCCACTCCCTCAGTACTGTGCGGCCACTCCCTCAGTACTGTGCGGCCACTCCCTCAGTACTGTGCGGCCACTCCCTCAGTACTGTGCGGCCACTCCCTCCGTACTATGCAGCCACTCGCTCAGTACTGTGCTGCCACTCCCTCAGTACTGTGCGGCCACTCCCTCAGTACTGTGCTGCCACACCCTCAGTACTGTGCTGCCATTTCCTCAGCACTGTGCAGCCACTCCATCAGTACTGTGCGGCCACTCCCTCACTACTGTGCGGCCACTCCCTCACTACTGTGCGGCCACTCCCTCAGTACTGTGCGGCCACTCCCTCCGTACTATGCAGCCACTCGCTCAGTACTGTGCTGCCACTCCCTCAGTACTGTGCGGCCACTCCCTCAGTACTGTGCTGCCACACCCTCAGTACTGTGCTGCCACTCGCTCAGTACTGTGCGGCCACTCCCTCAGTACTGTGCGGCCACTCCCTCAGTACTGTGCTGCCACACCCTCAGTACTGTGCTGCCACTCGCTCAGTACTGTGCTGCCACTCCCTCAGTACTGTGCTGCCACTCCCTCCGTACTGTGCGGCCACTCCCTCAGTACTGTGCGGCCACTCCCTCAGTACTGTGCTGCCACACCCTCAGTACTGTGCTGCCACTCGCTCAGTACTGTGCGGCCACTCCCTCAGTACTGTGCGGCCACTCCCTCAGTACTGTGCTGCCACACCCTCAGTACTGTGCGGCCACTCCCTCACTACTGTGCGGCCACTCCCTCAGTACTGTGCTGCCACTCCCTCAGTACTGTGCGGCCACTCCCTCAGTACTGTGCGGCCACTCCCTCAGTACTGTGCAGCCACTCCCTCAGTACTGTGCGGCCACTCCCTCACTACTGTGCGGCCACTCCCTCAGTACTGTGCGGCCACTCCCTCAGTACTGTGCGGCCACTCCCTCCGTACTATGCAGCCACTCTCTCAGTACTGTGCTGCCACTCCCTCAGTACTGTGCTGCCACTCCCTCAGTACTGTGCGGCCACTCGCTCAGTACTGTGCTGCCACTCCCTCAGTACTGTGCGGCCACTCGCTCAGTACTGTGCTGCCACACCCTCAGTACTGTGCTGCCACTCGCTCAGTACTGTGCTGCCACTCCCTCCGTACTGTGCTGCCACTCCCTCAGTACTGTGCGGCCACTCGCTCAGTACTGTGCTGCCACTCCCTCAGTACTATGCAGCCACACCCTCAGCACTGTGCTGCCACTCGCTCAGTACTGTGCAGCCACTCCCTCAGCACTGTGCAGCCTCTCCCTCAGTACTGTGCTGGAGGGTTAGCCTTGCAGTCTGTGCAGCCACTCCCTCAGTACTGTGCAGCCACTCCCTCAGTACTGTGCTGCCACTCGCTCAGTACTGTGCGGCCACTCGCTCAGTACTGTGCTGGAGGGTTAGCCTTGCAGTCTGTGCAGCCACTCCCTCAGTACTGTGCAGCCACTCCCTCAGTACTGTGCGGCCACTCGCTCAGTACTGTGCTGGAGGGTTAGCCTTGCAGTCTGTGCAGCCACTCCCTCAGCACTGTGCAGCCTCTCCCTCAGTACTGTGCAGCCACTCCCTCAGTACTGTGCGGCCACTCGCTCAGTACTGTGCTGGAGGGTTAGCCTTGCAGTCTGTGCAGCCACTCCCTCAGTACTGTGCGGCCACTCCCTCAGTACTGTGCGGCCACTCGCTCAGTACTGTGCTGCCACTCCCTCAGTACTGTGCGGCCACTCGCTCAGCACTGTGCTGCCACTCCCTCAGTACTGTGCTGCCACTCGCTCAGTACTGTGCAACCACTCCCTCAGTACTGTGCTGCCACTCCCTCAGTACTGTGCTGCCACTCGCTCAGTACTGTGCGGCCACTCCCTCAGTACTGTGCGGCCACTCGCTCAGTACTGTGCAACCACTCCCTCAGTACTGTGCGGCCACTCCCTCAGTACTGTGCGGCCACTCCCTCAGTACTGTGCGGCCACTCGCTCAGCACTGTGCTGCCACTCCCTCAGTACTGTGCTGCCACTCCCTCAGTACTGTGCGGCCACTCCCTCAGTACTGTGCAGCCACTCCCTCAGTACTGTGCGGCCACTCCCTCAGTACTGTGCTGCCACTCCCTCAGTACTGTGCTGCCACTCCCTCAGTACTGTGCGGCCACTCCCTCAGTACTGTGCGGCCACTCCCTCAGTACTGTGCGGCCACTCCCTCAGTACTGTGCGGCCACTCCCTCAGTACTGTGCGGCCACTCCCTCCGTACTATGCAGCCACTCGCTCAGTACTGTGCTGCCACTCCCTCAGTACTGTGCGGCCACTCCCTCAGTACTGTGCTGCCACACCCTCAGTACTGTGCTGCCATTTCCTCAGCACTGTGCAGCCACTCCATCAGTACTGTGCGGCCACTCCCTCACTACTGTGCGGCCACTCCCTCACTACTGTGCGGCCACTCCCTCAGTACTGTGCGGCCACTCCCTCCGTACTATGCAGCCACTCGCTCAGTACTGTGCTGCCACTCCCTCAGTACTGTGCGGCCACTCCCTCAGTACTGTGCTGCCACACCCTCAGTACTGTGCTGCCACTCGCTCAGTACTGTGCGGCCACTCCCTCAGTACTGTGCGGCCACTCCCTCAGTACTGTGCTGCCACACCCTCAGTACTGTGCTGCCACTCGCTCAGTACTGTGCTGCCACTCCCTCAGTACTGTGCTGCCACTCCCTCCGTACTGTGCGGCCACTCCCTCAGTACTGTGCGGCCACTCCCTCAGTACTGTGCTGCCACACCCTCAGTACTGTGCTGCCACTCGCTCAGTACTGTGCGGCCACTCCCTCAGTACTGTGCGGCCACTCCCTCAGTACTGTGCTGCCACACCCTCAGTACTGTGCGGCCACTCCCTCACTACTGTGCGGCCACTCCCTCAGTACTGTGCTGCCACTCCCTCAGTACTGTGCGGCCACTCCCTCAGTACTGTGCGGCCACTCCCTCAGTACTGTGCAGCCACTCCCTCAGTACTGTGCGGCCACTCCCTCACTACTGTGCGGCCACTCCCTCAGTACTGTGCGGCCACTCCCTCAGTACTGTGCGGCCACTCCCTCCGTACTATGCAGCCACTCTCTCAGTACTGTGCTGCCACTCCCTCAGTACTGTGCTGCCACTCCCTCAGTACTGTGCGGCCACTCGCTCAGTACTGTGCTGCCACTCCCTCAGTACTGTGCGGCCACTCGCTCAGTACTGTGCTGCCACACCCTCAGTACTGTGCTGCCACTCGCTCAGTACTGTGCTGCCACTCCCTCCGTACTGTGCTGCCACTCCCTCAGTACTGTGCGGCCACTCGCTCAGTACTGTGCTGCCACTCCCTCAGTACTATGCAGCCACACCCTCAGCACTGTGCTGCCACTCGCTCAGTACTGTGCAGCCACTCCCTCAGCACTGTGCAGCCTCTCCCTCAGTACTGTGCTGGAGGGTTAGCCTTGCAGTCTGTGCAGCCACTCCCTCAGTACTGTGCAGCCACTCCCTCAGTACTGTGCTGCCACTCGCTCAGTACTGTGCGGCCACTCGCTCAGTACTGTGCTGGAGGGTTAGCCTTGCAGTCTGTGCAGCCACTCCCTCAGTACTGTGCAGCCACTCCCTCAGTACTGTGCGGCCACTCGCTCAGTACTGTGCTGGAGGGTTAGCCTTGCAGTCTGTGCAGCCACTCCCTCAGCACTGTGCAGCCTCTCCCTCAGTACTGTGCAGCCACTCCCTCAGTACTGTGCGGCCACTCGCTCAGTACTGTGCTGGAGGGTTAGCCTTGCAGTCTGTGCAGCCACTCCCTCAGTACTGTGCAGCCACTCCCTCAGTACTGTGCGGCCACTCGCTCAGTACTGTGCTGGAGGGTTAGCCTTGCAGTCTGTGCAGCCACTCCCTCAGTACTGTGCAGCCACTCCCTCAGTACTGTGCGGCCACTCGCTCAGTACTGTGCGGCCACTCCCTCCGTACTGTGCTGCCACTCGCTCAGTACTGTGCTGCCACACCCTCAGCACTGTGCTGCCACTCGCTCAGTACTGTGCAGCCACTCCCTCAGTACTGTGCTGGAGGGTTAGCTTTGCAGTCTGTGCAGCCACTCCCTCAGTACTGTGCAGCCTCTCCACCAGTACTGTGCAGCCCCTCCCTCAGTACTGTGCAGCCACTCCCTCAGTACTGTGCAGCCACTCCCTCAGTACTGTGCAGCCACTCCCTCAGTACTGTGCAGCCAATCCCTCAGTACTGTGCAGCCACTCCCTCAGTACTGTGCAGCCACTCCCTCAGTACTGTGCTGAAGGGTCAGCAGGTCAGCCTCGCAATTTTGCATCAAGCCCAAACTCAATGGGTCTTGAACCCAAAGTTACTGAGTCACTGTGGACACTACATTAGCAGAGGTGCCAAAGATTTAATTTCAGAACTGGGAGCGGGATTCTCCGAACCCCGCCGAGTCGGAGAATCGCCGGGGGTCGGCGTTAATCCCGCCCCCGCCGGCTGCCGAATTCTCCTGCGCCGGGGTTTTGGCGGGGGCGGGAATCGCGGCCAGCCGGTCGGCGGCCACTAGCAGTGGCCCCCCAGTGATTCTCCGGCCCGCGATGGGCCGAGTGGCCGCCCGTTTTTGGCCAGACCCGCCGACGTATATTACACCAGGTATTTGCTGGCAGGACCTGTCTGCGCGGGCGGCCTCCGGCGTCCTCGGAGGGTGGCGTGGGGTAATCAGGCCCCGGGAGGTGCCCCCACGGTGGCCTGCTCTGCGATCGTGGCCCACCGATCCACGGGCGGGCCTGTGCCCTGGGGGCACTCTATTCCTCCCCGTCGGCCGCTGTAACAGTCCGCGATGGCCGATGCGGAGATGAACCCCCCCCGCGCATGCGCTGGGATGACGCCAGCACTCACTGCCACTCCCGCGCATCCGCCAACTCGCGCCGGCTGGCAGAGGCCCTTCGGCGCCAGTTGGCATGGCGCCAAGCCCCTTCCACGCCAAGTCCATCCCGCGCATGCGCAAACCACTCCGGCGCCGTCTAGCCCCCGAAGGTGCGTAGGATTCCACACCGTCGGGGCGGCTCGACGCCAGAGTGGTTCACGCCACTCCTTCACGCTGGAGTTGCCCGCCCCGCCGTTTTTTGCAGCATCCCGCCCTGGATTTTAATGAGGGTTTTAAAACAAAAAGTGAGAAGTAGAGTGGGGGAGGGAATTCTGGAGGCCGGGGCATAGGCAGCTGTAGGAATGGTTGGCAATTGTCAGCGAAAGGGAGGGGAACATTTTCAAAAGGTCAGAGTGAGAGAGTTAGAGTTGGAGAACACAGTGATGAGGCACTGTGGGGTGAGAGCAGGCTATCCAGAAACAGGGATGTTGCTGAAGAAAAGTAAACAAAGAGGAATAAAAATAAATTTGAGGGTGTTACAGAGTGTCATTTTGAGTAGAATGTTCTGAAAAGCCTTTTTCCTATGTAATTGTTTTACTGGCATCTGTTGAGGGTTCGAAGACTGTACGGGCCTTCCAGTCTGCAACTAGGTAACCTGTAAGTAAGACTTGCTTTACTTGTGGTCCAGTTTTCATAGTTTTTACTGTTACCACTGTTGTGATGAATTATTGTTAAACTTTGTTATTTATTTAAATAAAAAAGTTATGTCTTTTAAACACGGATTCAACTGCCTTTCTTCGTGGTCTTCGCCTTTTTGGCGACAAGGAGAAAATGACAAGAAAAGAAAACAAAGATTTTTGATGTTCAGCGTGGCAACACGAGGTTGCATTCAGTGAGTAGGTAGTTTTCATAGTAGGTTCATTCAACAGAATTTCAAGTTAGCAGCACCATGGCTATGTTCAGGGTGGTTGATGAGTTTGATGAGCATTTCCTTTTTACAAATGAATAGAAGATGAGACAAAACAGTGTTCAATTCTTCGGAGTGCATGTGGAGTAAAGTTGATATGGAATCTGGCCATGCCACGGAAGCCAGGGGAAATTTCATTTGCAGTTTTAGTTGCTCTGATCCAGATTCACCATAACCCGAAGCCCTCGGTGATTGTTCAAAGGTTCAAATTTCGTAGCCATTTTCGAAAAGCAGGTCAATCAGTCGCTAACTTTGAGACAGAATTGCACCAACTTTGAGAACACAGATTTTCGAGCAATTTTAGAAGATATGCTAAGAGATAGGCCGGTCTGGGGCATTAACGAGGACAGCATTCAGCGTCGTTTGTCGGGTGAAACTACTCGACTTTTAAGGTGACTCTGAACATTGCTCAAGACACAGAAATAGCTGCTTGCAAGACTAGACATATTCAGTAGGCTAATGGTGGTGCCTAGGCAAGGGCCTAGGTGGGACCCGATCGCGGGCCAGACCCCATCGGAGGCCCCCCCCCCCCCCCCCGCCCCCGGTGAAGGAGCTCCCCTTACCCCCCACCCCTTCCCGCAGAGTTCCTGCTGGCAGCAACCAGGGTGAACGGGGCCGGCGGGACTCTGTTGTATCCGTGAGGCCGCTTGGCCCATTTGGGCCGGAGAATTGGCGGCCCCGCCAATTCCTGTGGCCCGTGGCCGGTGCCGCGCCAAACGGGCCGGCGCAAATGGCGCTGATTCTCTGCACCTTGGAGAATTGCGCATGGCGTTGGGGCGTCGTGGCACGGTTGCGGCGATTCTCCGGCCCGGCGTGGGGCTCGGAGAGTCGCCCTCCCGTGGCCGGAATCAGAGAACAGACCTACAAGTCGAAGTGGGACTACAACCAAGTGCCAGCACTTACTCCAGCAGAGATTTCAGCAGAGAGGGGCAGCACGGTAGCCTTGTGGATAGCACAATTGCTTCACAGCTCCAGGGCCCCAGGTTCGATTCTGGCTTGGGTCACTGTCTGTGCGGAGTCTGCACATCCTCCCCGTGTGTGCGTGGGTTTCCTCCGGGAGCTCCGGTTTCCTCCCACAGTCCAAAGATGTGCGGGTTAGGTGGATTGGCCATGATAAATTGCCCTTAGTTTCCAAAATTGCCCGTGGGGTTACTGGGTTATGGGGATAGGGTGGAGGTGTTGACCTTAGGTAGGGTGCTCTTTCCAAGAACCGGTGCAGACTCGATGGGCTGAATGGCCTCCTTCTGCTCTGTAACTTCTATGATAATGATCTATGATAAAGATTAACCTTTGGACGTACACTGGAGAGTCCAGAACCGGCATTCTTCAAAACAGCGGCTAAGTGTTAACGCCGATGTTAACACCGGAGTGTTTCACGCCGGCTTCAATGGGCCTCTTGATCCAGCGATTCCATGGCCCATAGGGGGCCAGCACGGCGCCGGAGTGCTCCGCGCAGCTCCAGCTGCTGATACGCGGCCCTGAACGTCCGGCTGCGGGTCCGCACATGTGCGGAGCAGCCAATTCCGCGCCGGTCCCGCGCGACATGGAGGATCCACACAGCGGGGCGGCGCAGAAGAAGGTAGGCTCCTCCAGATTGCGCAAGCCCACCGATCGGTGGTCTCTGATCCCGGACCTGGCAGTCGTGGAGGCCCTCCCCCGGAGACTGATCCCCCTTCCCTCCACCAGGACGGCCACTGCAGCCACGATGCCGAGCTCCCATCGGGTGGAACCGTATGTGAACTACACAGATGGGAACTCGGCCGGTCGACCGCAGGGAATCGCCGCGGGGGCCTCTTTCAACGGTCCCTGACCGGCGCTGCGTCGATCGCGCGCAGGCAACTGGTGTCAATTCTCCGGTCGCCAGAGGTTTGCGACCGGCGTAGGACCTGATCGCTGGTGGACGCCTAATTCTCCCACCTTGTGCCGAGCGCAATTTTGGCACGGAGCCTCGGAGAATCCCAGCCCAGATCTTTCCTCAGAACGTTGGAAGTCCATATTGCATACAATAGTCAAGAAGCAAGGGCATGCCTCCTTATAGTCAAAGGGAAGTGGTTGAGTTTGCTAGGACATGACTGGCTCAGCCAAATTCCATTGAATTGGGGTAAAATCAAGAACACAAAGGTGACTGAGGATGATGTTAAGAAGAATCTGGACATGTTTAATGATGAACTGGGTACACTGTGTGGTACTACTGTGAAGTTGTCCGTAGATCCTCAGGCTGCTCTTCCCTTTCTCAAGCCCAGGACAGTGCTCTCTGCCACGAGAAGGAAAGTGGAGCAGGAATTAGAATGGCTGCAAAGGCTTGGAATCATTGAGCCTATTCAGTTTCCTCCTTGGGCAGCTTCAATTGTTCCTGTCTTTAAAAATGATGGTATGGTGCACATAGATGATGACTACAAGCTCACCATTAACCAGTTTTCCAAGTTAGATGCATATCCATCATCTAGGATGGAAGATTTGTTTTCAACTCTTGTGGGAGGCAAAACAACATTGGACATGAGCTGGGCCTATCAACAACTCTTGCTCGATGAAGATTTGAAGCAATATGCAGCCATCAACATACAAAAAGGGTTGTTCAAGTACAGTTGTTCAGTTTTTGGCGTATCCTCCAATTCGGCGATCTTTCAGGGGATGGACAACGTGTTACAAGGCGTTCCTCAGATGGCAGTCTACCTGGATGACACCTTAATAATGGGGAAGATGGAGGAGGAGCACCTCAACAAATGTGATGAAGTTTTATAAAGGTTTTCAGAGGCGGAACTGCATCTGGAGCACAGCAATTGCATTTTTCAGGCATAATGCATGGAATATCTAAGCCACAGAATCACTGCACAAGGCTTATATCCTGTGGAAATGAAAGTTTAAATGATTAAGGAAGCTCCAGAGTCCAGGAATGTGTCACAGCTCATTTCATTTTAGGCCTTAAGTAAACTATCCTGGAAGGTCCTTGCCAGACCTGTTGGCTCCACTGTATCTACTTCTGCACAAAGAAAGTGGGAGTCCACACAGGAGAAGGTTTTCAAAGATGTGAAAACGCTGCTGCAATTGCCTTAAGATTTGGCTAATGTGTTGATCCAGGCAGGGAAGTTAATCTGTCATGTGATGCCTCGCCCTATGGTGTGTGGGGGGGGGGTACTTTCTCATTTAATGGAGCATGGATCCAACAAACCTATTGGTTTTGCATTTCGTACACTGGCAAAGGCTGAAAAAGGATATTCACAGTTGAACAAAGGTGGTCTAGCTATCTGTTTTGCGGTGAAAACATTTCATCAGTACCCCGATGGTCGTTCATGTGTACAACCACAAGCCAATGATAAGTCTTTTATGCAAGTCAAAATGTATTCCTTCCATGGCCTCAGCAAGAATAAAAAACTATGTGCTTACATTGTCAGCTTATCAGTACAATATTGTGCGCACAGCTGGGAAAGACAATGCACATACGGATGTTGAGTCGTCTCCCGTTACTGGATTTGCCATCTAAGGTATTGTGTCATCCTGAGACTATTTTCTTACTCGAGAGATTGGCACTTTAAGTGCAAAGCAGATTAAGCAATAGACAGACAGATCCTATTCTGTCACAAGTTAAAAGATTTCTGATGCACGGAAGATGATGAGTTGAAACCTGATGTGAAGTGCAGGAATGAGTTAAGTGTGCAGGATGGATGCATACTGCTGGGAGTCAAGAGTGGTCATTCTGCCCTCACTCGCAAGTCATGAGTCTCATCCACGTGCTTCTAAAATGAAAAGTCAAGCAAGGTTGTACGTTTGGTGGCTTAATGTGGATCTGGATTTGGAGAACAAGGTAAAATCCTGTTTTTATTCCAATACCGTATCACACAACCATCTACAACCGGGCTCTCTCCAGGAGACTTGTTGATAGGTACAAGGCCAAAATCCCATCTGGATCGCGGGCAAGGCCACCGGGGTCGGATCCCCTCGTGCTCCCCCGAGGATCACCCCCTCTGACTTATCTGCCAGGTCCCGCCGGTACGGGAGGTGAGAAATTCACGCTGGCAGGACTGGCCAAAACTGGACGGCCACTCGGCCCATCGGGGCCCGGAGAATCGCCGGGGGGCCGCTGTCAACGGCCCAGTTTGCCAGTTAGCTCCCCTGGGGGAATGAAAGAGGAACGTTCAGGTACAAATTCTCAATCTATCTCTTCACTTACAATTCCAGATCAACCGTTACAAGATTCACCAGTGGTATTATGTAGGTCGCAACATAATCGCAAAGGTCCTGACATGCTTTTTATGGTGAAGACATTACATTTGTTGCACTGCTATCCTGATGGGGGATTGAACTTTATGGGGTGAGGGGAGGGGGGAGCAGTGATACAGAGTATTATTTTGAGTAGATGTTCTCATGAGCCTTTCTCCTATGTAATTGTTTTACTGGCGTCTGTTGAGGGTCCTGAGCATGTGCGGACATTTTCAGTCTATAAGAGGGTTATCTGTAAGCAAGACCCTTTTTACTAGAGCTCCTATTTTCAAATTATTACTGTTAATACTGTTCTGCTGAGTTACTGTTATCGACAAACTTTGTTATTTATTTATATAAATGAAGTTCCCTCTTTTAAATATCACATTCAACTACCTTTCTTTATGGTTTCAAGTTCAGTCAGAGGACTGTGAACCAACATAAATTACTGATAGAATACAGACAGCAAAGTTTTCAATGGGCTGAAGGGTTGAATACAACGCCAAATAGGAGATAATTTTAATAGTTTAAGCCTGGAAGTGAAAGAGGCACTCATTATACAACAGAAATAAAGGACTACATTTTACAGTCCCTGTCAGACAGTTGACCATCCCACCACCTCCCTGCCCATCCCGGAAAATCAGAGGCTGGTTTAGCACAGTGGGCTAAACAGCTGGCTTGTAATGAAGAACAATGCCAGCAGCGCGGGTTCAATTCCCGTACCGGCCTCCCCGAACAGGTGCCGGAATGTGGCGACTAGGGGCTTTTCACAGTAACTTCATTAAGGCCTACTTATGACAATAAGCGATTATTATTATTATAATGTCTCAGGAGACGATGTAGACCAATTAGGACTGAGATAGGGAAAACATTTCTTCACTCAAAGGGATGACCTTGTGAAATTCTCTACCACAGGAGGCTGTGGAGGCCAAGGCACCTAATGTATTCAAGAAAGTGATGGAAAAATGTTTAGATTTTAATGGCTTCAAGGGTGTGGGGAGAGAATATGGCTTTGAGATAGAAGATCAGCCATGATCATATTGAATGGCAGAGCATTTTGAAAAGCCGAATGGCCTCCTCCTGCTCCTAGTTTCTATAATCAACGTTCAATTAGGCTTGTTACTCAGCTAATTGACACCAGTAATATGCTGCACACACTATGAAATGGTTGGTGTGGGCAGTTGGGAGCGAGTGTTCAGCCAAATATTTGAAAACATTCTTCGGGAAGGAAGTAGAGGTTCTATCTTCAGGGGCTACCCTTTGTGGATCAGGGATCAGCTCAGCCCCCTAAGATAGAACCCATCCCCTTTCTTCCAACCCACCTATTGCATTGAACCTACCTCCTCATACCATAGCCCCCTCCCTAACCTGCCCAAACACTCCCTGCCCATGACCCCGGACTTATCTGTTTTCAGGGATCCATTGTGCCTTCTTTCTCGTTGCAGCACACTATTTCACGCTTGGTGCTACCAGGACCGATGGAATCTGATTAACGAGCAGCTCACAAAGGCTGGATTTCCTCCTCAGTTGTTGTGGCGGAATGGAAGTTCCACTCTGCCCCTCTTAAACCGTGAGGGGCAGACTGGCATGGAGCGATCAGATCGGCTTTGTTTATACTTCCAGGAAGGGCAATACATCAGCAGCCCCCCCCCCCCCCCCCCCGCCCCAGTAATATTCCGCCTAAAGTCCTGTACTTTTATCACACATAGAAAAGTGTCCCAAGGAATTTCATATATCCTGTCCACGACACCCTGGGTTAGTGCGCGGTCAATTCCAGGCTCACTTGACCCGGAGTTGCAACACAAGTAAAATTAGATTTTATTTAAAATACCCGAGGCCTTTGGCCGAGCCCAATAAACTGCAGTCACCAGGTTCAGTATTATGATCAAACTGATAGAAACATTTAACTGAATATCTAATACCCCTTTCCCAACCCCCCATTTCTAACTATCCCCACTCTCTCTCTCTACACACACACACACACTCAGACTAAAATCAGAGGGGAAAGGCTGGTTGAAAGGTAAAGAAAATATTAAGAAAATACAAGGTCAAGGATCTTTGATGCACTGGGATAACTTTCAGTTAACTTTCTGGAGTTCAGGCTTTTGTTTTGGTACTTCTTCCTTTTAGGCTTGAGATGGATTTCTCTGACAAGGTTGTCTACTTTCTCAGCTGATTCGGGATAATTCAGATTTACAGTAAATATGTGCCAAACACTTGGTGGTTTTAGAACAAGAAGGCAAGCAAGAGACAGAGGCTGATCCTTCTCCTTCTAAGGTCTAAACACTTCTGCCAAGTTCTCCAAGAAAGCATCGCGCAGAAACCAATCACTGACTTGTCAGGCAGAACACTGTCCCTGGCCAACCCACTGGCTGCAAATTAGCCAATCGAATCGACCTGTTCCTAAGATTCACTCGGCACTGAAGAATCTGGGGCGAGATTCTCCCCCAACGGCGCGATGTCCGCCGACTGGCGCCAATCAGACGGGCATCGCGCCGGCCCAAAGGTGCGGAATGCTCCGCATCTTTGGGGGCCGAGCCCCAACATTGAGGGGCTAGGCCGGCGCCGGAGGGATTTCCGCCCCGCCAGCTGGCGGAAATGGCGTTTGGTGCCCCGCCAGCTGGCGCGGAAATGCGGCACATGCGCGGGAGCGTCAGCGGCCGCCGACAGTTTCCCACGCATGCGCAGTGGGGAGAGTCTCTTCCGCCTCCGCCATGGTGGAGGCCGTGACGGAGGCGGAAGGGAAAGAGTGCCCCCACGGCACAGGCCCGCCCGCGGATTGGTGGGCCCCGATCGCGGGCCAGGCCACCGTGGGGGCACCCCCCGGGGTCAGATCGCCCCGCGCCCCCCCCAGGACCCCGGAGCCCGCCCACGCCGCCTGGTCCCGCCGGTAAATACCAGCTTTGATTTACGCCGGCGGGACAGGCAATTTCTGGGCGGGACTTCGGCCCATTGAGCGGGGGGTCCCGCCAACCGGCGCGGCCCGATTCCCGCCCCCGCCCAATCTCCGGTACCGGAGACTTCGGCGGGGGTGGGATTCACGGCGGCCAACGGCCATTCTCCGACCCGGCGGGGGGGTCGGAGAATGACACCCCTGGTTTCTCCTCTGCAAAGTATAAAACCTAGATCACACTGTCCTGATAAGTAAGCTGCTTGAACTCGAGTGTTCTGCTCAAAGGCACATCCGGAATATGGGTCCATGGACCAAAAATAATAAAAGAATAGAAATGGCAACAAAGGAAATAAATAGGAGGGACTCTTAAAGATCCAAGACCAAGGTATGGTTTGAGGAAGGGTGACTAAAAGTTTGGTCAAAGGGGTGAGTTTTAAAGAGAGTCTTACAAAATGAGAGAGTGAGGTAGGGAGATGGAGAAGTTTCGGAAATTATTTCCTGACCGTGGGACCTAGGGTGGTGTGCGGGGTAGGGGGAGGGGGGGGGCGGCATGACTACCAAGGCCACGCAAAGGAAATAGGAGAATGCAGAAATGACTGGGGCGGGATTCTCCCCTAACCGGCGGGGCGGGCCTTACTCCGGAATCCTCCGCACCTTCAGGGGTTAGGCCGGCACTGGCGGGGTTGGCTCCGTGCCAGCCGGCGCCGAAGGGCCTCCGCCAGCCGGCGCATGTGTGGGAGCACCAGCGTGTGCTGGCGTCATCCCAGCACATGCGCAGGGGGGTTCTTCTCCGCGCCGGCCATGGCAGACCGTTACACCGGCCGGCGCGGAGGGAAAGAGTGCCCCCACGGCACAGGCCCACCCGCAGATCGGTGGGCCCCGATCGCGGGTCAATCCACCGTGGAGGCTCCCGTGGGGCCAGATCCCCCCCGGGCGCCCCCTCCCCCCAAGGACGCCGCAGGCCGCCCGCAGAGCCAGTTCCCGCCGGTAAGGACCTGGTATATTTCATGCCGGCGGGACCCACCGAAAACGGGCGGCCACTTGGCCCATCGCAGGCCGGAGAATCGCGGGGGGGACCACTGCCAATGGCCCCGAACCGGTGCGAATCCCGCCCCCGCCGAAAAACCGGCGCCGGAGAATCCATGAGCCGGCGTCGGGGCGGGATTCACGCCGCCCCCCCCGGCGATTCTCCGGCCGGGGGGGGGGGGGGGGGGGGGGGGGGGTCGGAGGAATACAAACTTCTCAGAGGGTTATAAAAACAGAGAAGGTTACAGATATAAGGAGGAGTCATGAAATGAAGAAACCTGGATGCAAGGATGAGCATTTTCAATTCAAGACATTATACCAGGCCTCTAAAGCCTGTCGCAGTCACATTCTGCCACCATCAGGCTAGAAAATTATCCAAGGTCAGGGGTACCCTTTTCTGACAGGCTGAAGTCACACAACAACATAATTCCACTAGTCTAATGGCCAAGGAAAGCTTTTAGGCTGTACGGTATTAAAAAACTACTCCTTTGCTAATTTTAGTGACTTCAAATCTCATTATTATTACAAATCATTGTGATAATCTTGCTCATTATTACTAACTCCTTTATTAGGCATTCCCATGACAAAACTCATTACCAATCTCTCATTACTGCAATCTCTCTTTATTTCAAATCCTTGATATTACAGAGCTCTTGTTACTACAAACCCTCTTTATTACTCATTATTACAAATTCTTGTTATGACAAGCACCCGTGTACATCATCTCCATTGTTCTAATCCTCTCCTTAAAATGGCCTTTCCTTGGCCATGCTGCTCAGAATCAGAAATATTTCCAATTCTCCCAATAATTAGTTTCAACAATATATGCCACATGGTAACTAAAAGAATATTGTCAAATGACACAACTAATTGTCAAGCAAATAACATTACATTAGCTTACATGTTAAAATGGCCAGCATTGCAAAAAAATAAGAGTCACAGGGGTATACTGGGAATACTGGGGAACACAGGAGGGTTAACATGGGATAATTGCAAGTACAGGATTGCAGGAAAATACTGAAAATACTCGAGACATTTTGGGGTAATGTAAATGCCAGCAGAATATGCCGGTGTAGTAAAGTTACTGTCAGTTGTGGGAACCTTTAAATACAATTATTCTGGAGAAATTTAACAGCCACTTCGACAAGCTTCGACCAATAAAGGAGAGCGAGCAGGGATTTGCTAAAGTTGGATCACGTTTGATTATGTCATTGTCCTGAAACGTTAACTCTGTTTCTCTTTCCATAGAAGCTACCTGACTTCCTTGCCATTTTCAATATTTTCTGTTTTTATTCCACACCCTTTGGCGTTGCACCAGCAGAATCGCGAATTAGATCCCATCCTTCCATCGTCCCCAGAGTCACAGGCTAGATTGCCTTCCAGAATCACATTCCACGCCCCCCCCAAAAAAACATCCCAGGGATTAGCACCCACATGAAGATTGGACCGAGCCAATTGGGGTCAGGCTTCAAACTTCTCACTTTACCTCCTCCACCAACCCCCCCCCCCAACCCCCCCACCCCCAACCCCCCCCCCCCAACCCCCCCACCCCCAACCCCCCCCCCCCCCCCCCCAACCCCCCTCCCTCCCCAAGCACTTTCAATATTGGACTCCTGCTCCTCCCTCAGGGGTCAGGAATCTGGCATACATGGGTCAGTGGCATCTTCTCCACTGTTCCCTTTCTATCAGGTGGATGTGTGGGTGGAAAATCTTTCTGGTGGCATCAGACACAGCTTGCGAGGAAACCCAAACCTCCTGATTGGCCAGCTTAACCCACACAACTCCCAGTGGGCCAGAAAGTTATAACTCTCCCCGGGCAACACCTACTTCCCCGTAGAGCACAAAAGCCAGGAAGATATGCTAAACCAACCATTAGATTAACCCCAACTGGAGCAATGCATTCAATCCTGGGCATCATACTTTAGGAATAACATCACATGTTTGAAAAAGGTACAGAAGAGATTTCTTGAATGGGTCCAGGGATGAGGGATTACAATTACATAAATAGGCTCGAAAAACTGTTACGCTCCTCTTCAGAGCACAGAATGCCAAGGACAGAAAGTGTGAGGTTTTTAAGATAACTCAGGGTGTAGATAGATATTTCCAATCGCTGAATGGTCATTAACCAGAAGGCACAAACTTTAGGTGATTGATAAGACGATAGCACAAATAAACTGATACCCAAAGAGAAATTCGAATTTGGAATGCATGTCTGATAGTGTAGTGAAAAAAGATTTAACAGTAGCTTTCAAAAGAGAATTGGATAAAGACTTGAAAGAGGAAGAATTGGAAGGGCATGAGGGAAGAGTGGGAAAGTGGGACCAACTGGACTGTTCTTCTGAAGAGCCTGCAGTCTCCTTCTGTGCTGTACAATGATTCTATGGGAGAGCACTGTGTGTACCAGAGGGGAAATAGGAGCATTGTGAATAACAGGGGCTCGAATTAGAACTCAATGTAGTGATGCTGGAAACCTGAAATAAAAGCAGAGAACTCTGATGAAAGACCACAGAACTAATACATTAATGCTGTTTTTCTGTCAACAGATGCTGCTAGGCCTACAGAGAATTTCCAGCATTTTCTGTTTTCATGGTGTGTAGTATATGCAGTGGTGGTTAGACACAGTACCTGGTCAAAGAAATTACAGATGGAGGTGAAAGCAATCATTTACTTAAATATGATTCAAACAGGGTTTATTTTGTACAAGAATAAACAATATCTGACTGGAAGCTCAGAACAATGTTTGACACCTACAAACACAGGAGACTGATGATCCTCTGAACATAATGTGTAAATATAAACCTACTGATTTATTTAATATATCTAATGAGTCATCATAATTAAACAATTAGACTGCATCACTGTATACAACTGAAATAATATGGGCATATGATCTATTTCTTAAAGCCAAGTTCTGAGAAATATTTCTGTCATGCTCCTTTATGGAGTCAAGTCAATAACTGCAAACCAAGCATTTCAGTGTTATTGACATGAGACGATTGGCTATCATTCGGGTCTCATTAATAACGATCATGAAGCTACCGAATAGTTGTAAAAACCCATCTGGTTATCTAATGTCCTCCAGGGAAGAAAATCTACAGTCCTTACCTGGTCTGGCCTTATATGTGACTCCAGACCAACAGCAATGTGCCTGACTCTGAAATGGCTTACCAAGCTACTCAGTTGCAGGGGGTCCACCACCATCTGCCCATAGGCAATCAGGAATGAGTAATAAATGCTGGATTTGCCAGTGACCCGCACACCCCAAGAATGAATTAAAAAAACAAAAATATCAGCAATTTGCAAAATCTCCATGTTTTCTATATCTCAACGTCTTTCCAAGTCCCCTTTTAATCCTTCTCCTTCCCTGAAAGTATTACTTCTTGCTGGGGTATAGATTCATGTGCTCTGATGTGTCACAGATGTGACTGTTTTGCATGTGTGAACCTAGATAAGTTTCAGTGGTATCTTGAATGTAACGGGTTGCACTGCTGAATTGATCCTGTTCACACCTGATGTCCATATACATGCCCTTTCCAGCAGAGGTCACTGGATGAATGCTGCTTGATTTTCCTCTCTCCAGCCCATAACCCCACGCTGCTGGTCATCAATCAACATTGGCTAAGGATTAAACCTGGGACTTTCTCGGTCATTCTGACTCAATATTTCACCACGTCTCATTTCGTAGAAGATATGTTTTAATGCCAAGTTGTTATTAACATCTACTGCCACCAATTTAAAAAAGAAAATCAGAGTAACCCACCAGTTTTCATCTTACCACACTCAGCCATAAATCAGACATGCTCATGCCTGCCCCCCTCTCCTACTTGGTGTATGTGAGACTTTTCCTTTTCCATCAAACTCCAGCAGATTAAAATTCAAATAACAGTGGCTGTCAGTCATACAGCTGCCTCTTTCAGTGGATACAATTTTCTATGCAGTGCTTGTATTAATATTTCAGCAAGATAGCTGCAGATTGAATCTCCTGACAACTGAGTGACATTTGTTGACTAAAGATTTATTCAATTAGCAGAAGCAATTGCATTTTAGGATAGCTCAGGCCCTCCTCTCAAAAATGAACTGTGTGCAGGCCATTCTTGGTGAAAACATCAACTCAGCACACAAGTACAGGAGTAGATGATTCAGCCCTCAAGTGTATTCTACCATTCAATTAGATCGTGGCTAATTCGTACCCGAACTCTATTTACCCACCTTTGATCGATATCCCTTGATAATCTCACCTAAACCTCACCTAACAAAACTCTATTGGTCTTAGTGTTGAAAAATCCAATAAACCTAGCATCTATTCTTTTAGGGAGTGATTTTGAGATTTCCATTACACTTTGTGTGGAAAAAGTGCATCCTGAATTGTGAAAAAGTACATCCTGATTTTACTCCTGAATGGCCTAGTTCCAAAGTTAAGATTGTGCCCTCTTGTTCTGGATTTCCCCACCAGAGGAAATAGCTTCTCTGTGTCTATCCCATTGAATCCCTTTGTCAAGTTAAACAGCTCAATTACAATTCCACTGACAGTGCAATATTTAAAATTAAGATTTCACTGGGAACAAAACAAAATTGTATTCGGAAATAAAATATTTGTCCACAAGTAAAACTCTGTAGACAGGAGCTTAGGCACTCATATTTAAAAACATAGAGCATTCACATAGGACCCATAAACACTAGAAATAGATACAATATGCATACACAGTACATGCACATTGCACATATCCCACCTCAAATTTACATAAACATATATACTCCTGCAATTAGTCAGACACTTCCACAGTTTTATTCTATGTTTTGACAACTGAATATCAAATTGGAGCCAACGATCATTTCTGGACTTGAAGTTGAGATGACATGATATAAACCTTATACCCATATTACAAATGGAATTGGGAATGAACTATTTAGGAATTCAATGCACTTTTCACTTGCAAAATTAAAGTAAATGCCTTTCAAACTAAGCAATAGCCAAATACTTTGAAAACAGCACAATCAGGTGGAGAAAGGTCACATTTCAAAATACTATTTGAAGGAGGCAGAAAAAAGACAGTACATGCTTACATTTTGAAAAAAAGGGACCCTTTCAAAATTCCAATATATGGAAATGTATAAACCCCAACAGGATGGGCACATTTATGTATCACATGAAATGAGGCAGTGTTTCTTTTATTAGAAAGCACACAGCAGATTTTAGAAGGGCACAATACTATTTCTTGAATTTCTCAACCCTCAATATGCGACGAGAGGCCCTTCAGTTCTGAAAGGGTTAGTGACTTAGCTGCTCAGATGCAGTGCCTGGATGTTTGGCGGTTTCTATTGAATGGGATCTGTTTAAAGCAGCAGGGATTCCAGTTAGAGCCAGTCTACGAGACCCGAATATGAATAGGAAAAAAACAGCTCACAAAAACCACCCTAAACACTTTAGAAAAGAGGGAAAAAAATCCTGCATCAAGGCTTGGGGGGAGGGGGGGGGGGGAAGAGAGAGAGAGAGAGCGGGGGTGGGGGTAGCAGACCAGCACTGAAGACGATTAATAGCTGGCTGCACAATAATCAGTAAATCTCCAACATTATATGTCGTTCAGATTATGCGCCTAACCAGGGTAAAACCAGAGGAGGTGGAGGAACCCATCAAATCAAGCCCAACTCAAGTGGAAATTGCACACAAACAAGGTGATGGGGAGATATTCATGAGCAAAGTCCAGATCCTTTCCTGGAGCAAAAGACAATATGCTTATTCCATTCGAAAAATCGCATCTTTATTCATCTCCACGTTTTGTTTATCAAACAAAAACATTTATTATTTGTATATGGAGTAATGTTATTTTGCTTTCAACTTGCACACAAACACACACTCACTTGGCTAGACTCAATCTCCATGACAACAGATAGCCTGGAGATCCCCCCCCCCCCCCTTCTCTGCCAGTCCACAATGATCAATTAATTTATATTTTTCAGAAATCATGCAAAGCAATATTAAAGGAGATTCAAGATGTAAAGCACCCACACTAAAACAAGCAGGGAAGTCGGAGGAGCAAAACGAAAACCCCAATCTAGCAGCAGGAAATTTCAAACCTATTTGCATTCAATACCAAACCAGACTTCGTACCAATTCCATCAGAACACAGCATCACAAGGATAGAAAGATCATCAACCTTGGTTTTTTTTTCTCTCGCCCGGATCCTGGGCAGATTTCCCTTCAGATAAACACTTGTTTTTGGTTTGGACACTGTGGGATATTGTTATTGAACAGCTGTAAAGATGGAGAAATACTCAAAAGAGGTAACAGTGGGTATCAGCGGACGGGCAAAAAGGTTCGGCAGGACATGAAAAAGGATGAATAAGAGAACGGATAGAATAACTAATGAGAGTGAGTGAGTGAGCGACCCCCTCCCTCCCCCGTCTCTCTCAGTGGGTGCTGGACCTCCGGTGATCACTCGCATCAGCTCCTGCTCCCGGTTCCATGGCGGGGACTCTTACCTGGGACTGAGGCTTATCAGGATCGCTCCGAAGCTGTGCAACTCGCCAGCACTTCCATGGCCACGTCCGCGCGGGGGGGGGGGGGGGAGGTGATGGAGCCCTTTCTCCGCTCGGATGTGACTCTCCAGCCCGGTTCCACCGCTGCCTCTTCCACCGCCGAGACTCGACTCCTTTCACTGCAAGTGGTGTTGTGAGGAGGAGGGGAAGTGTTTGGGGGGGGGGGGGGGGGCGACGACAGGAACGTGCCGCGGGAACGAGCAATGCGCGTCCACTGCAAAAGCGCGACGTGACCTGAATCTTCATCAGCCGGGCTCCGGGAGAGACTGAGATTGGGAGAGGAAGGCAATCGCGCCCCCCTCCTCCATCACTCAGCCTGAAGCACCTTCTAAAAGATGCACGGCCGGAGTTTGCATCCAGGCAGCCGGCTTCCCAACTCGTCTTACAACACTGGCTTGCCTGGAGATTTTAGACACTTCAAAGGTGTCGGATATTGGGTGGGGGTTGTCAACGCATGAGGTAGATGGGCTGAAGGGTCTCCCTGTTTTGGAGAAATAGTGGTCCAAAGTTTGCTGGAACGGGATTTTTGCAGCATGCCCCATTACATAGGCTCTCCCCTCGCCGCCGCCGCCGCCTTCAAATAAAAGCAAAATATTTCAGATGCTGGAAATCTGAAATAACAGCAGAAAACGCTGGATAAACTCAGCAGGTCTGGCGTCCCATGCTGTCGGACCTGCTGAGTTTATCCAGCATTTTCAGAATTGACCCCTCACCCTTCAAGTCGAAATATTGATTCCCTTTAAATTGCTGATAAAAGTGGGACAAGCTTGGGTAAAGTTGCCTCTGGGCGATCAACAGTTTATCTCCTTAAGAAATAAGATGATAGAATCAGAGAATGGTTACAGAACAGAAGGAGGCCATTCGGCCCATCATGTCCATGAGGGCTCTCTGAAAAATAACTCAACTGGTCCCACCCCCTGCCGTTTAACCGTTTAGCAATGTAATTTTTTGCTTCAAGTAATTAGCCAATTTTCTTAAGAAAACCGAGATTGAAGTTGCCTCCAACACATTCTCAGGGACAGCATCAAATCCTAACCACACACAACATAATTAAATATGTTCCTCATGTCACAGTTGCTTCTTTTGTCAATCACCAAATCAGTGTCTTCTGGTTCTGAGCATTCTGCAAACGAGAACACTTTCTCCTCACTTATTCTGTCCAGAATCCACATGATTTTGAAAACCTCTATCAAATCTCCTCTTAATACTCTTTTCCCCAAAGGAGAACAACACGTGAGAAAGAAACAGCGGAGTGACGGAGAAGGAAAATAAATCATATTCAAATTAGGTAGAGAAAAAGAAATAGAGAGGAAAATAAAGATTGGAATAAGGAGTAAAAATGAGAAAGGAAAAATAAGAAAAAAAACTTTTAAAAAGCTCTGGCAAGGAGTTATTACCTGTACGATTGCGACTATACAATTTAAATTGCTACCTCTCGTTGATTAGAATTTCAGGATCATAAATCTTCTTATTTCAAGTTTAATTGGCAATTAATGTGCAAGTGCAACATCATGAAACTTGCAGTGAGCTGTTGATTCCCTAAGGCTAAGGGAGGTGTCCCTCACCACAAGTTGGTTGAGATTTACACATTAATGACAGTGTGTACCATTAAACACACTTATGTCACCAGTAAATCCTGAGCCATTATTCTATTTCCCCCCAAAATACATCTTATTCATTAAATTTGTAAAAGTACATTCCAATACAATTCAAATTGAATATTACAGAAAGTGCAATAAAATTTAACTGTTCTCCGTACAGCTTGCTGCACCCTGAAGTGTCTCAATGTATTTGCAATACTCTTGATATATACAATATATATCCCTTGCCAAGCATAAATTCCAAGGGGTTTGACACAGTTTCCAGCCACTTAGGAATTGTTCAAGGTTTGCTCCCAACAATGATTTGTATTATTCAGTCACACCACAGTCCCAAATGTTCCTTAGGTTTCATCACATGCCATTTGAGTAGACCATGAAAATCGTCCTCTTTATTACTATTCAGGGCAATATAATTGCTACACTGTTGCTGGTGCTGACTTTTAGATGAGCTGTTAAACCCAGGCCCTGTCTGCCAGTTTAGTATCTGTCAAATTTCCTTTGGGTCTAGTTGAACAGCAGAAGATTCTGCATGGTGCACCAACCAACATTTATTTGGTCAGAGGTAATTTTAGGAATGTTTTAAAAGAGGAGAAATTGAGAGGTTTAGGGAGGGATTTCCAGAGCTTAAGGTACAAGCATAGTTATGAAATCAGTTGGAATGAGATTGGTGGATTGCAGAGTTCTCAGACAGAGCTTGCAGAGACAGATAGAGAGGGGCTGAGGTCATGGAGGAATTTGAACAGATGGATGAGAATTATAAACGTAAGGCACCTAATTTGGGTACTTTATTTTGAGCTGCAGACTTCCAAAACATGAGCAGAGTTCTTTTAGAAAATGTTTTCCAGCAATTTATCATTACCTACAACAACAAGAGCAACGTATATTTAAATAGAGCCTTTAACATTGTAAAATGTCCCAAGACACTTTGCAGGAGCATTATCAAATAACAGTTTAACAACACGCCACATAAGCTAACTTGGGATAAAATGAACAACAGTTTGGTCAAAGGGGTAGGTTATAAGGAGCATCTTTAAGGAGAAACCAGAGATAGAGAGGCAGAGAGGTTTAGGGAGAAAGTTCCAGAAGCTAGAACCTTGGCTGCCGAAGACAGCAGCCAATGATTATGTAATTAAAATTGAGGATGCTCAAGTGACCAGAATTGGAAGAGCACAGATAATGAAAGAGGGTTGTAGGGCTGGAGCAAATTACAGAGGTAGGGAGGGATGAGGCCATGGAGGTGTAGCCACTTAAAATGGCCAACTCCCGATTCAAAATGGCGAACGGCAAAGGCTGATGGGAAAGTCAGCCAACAAGACAAAAACCAGCAGCTGCAGGTTGACTGTGTATTTACCTCTGGAAAGGCCAGACAATATCGATACCAGCAACCATCAGCATAACAAAACAACAGCCATCTGCATACTAATGAGCAATCCCCGGGAACAATAAGCAACATTTAGACACACAAAGCAAAACCAGACTCTTCGGCGCCAGCAGGAGCCTACACAAAAGGAGATGAACGAGCACCTCAAGACCGCCCATCGATCAGGGAACCGCTCCAGCATTGGAGAAAATCAAACCAAGCGATTGGGACAAAGTCCAATCACTCGGGACCAGGTACAGGGTCCGCCTCGAAAGGCGGGAAGCCCCTGGGGACTTTAAGAATTGAGCCCCAAGTTCATATCGCTCTCTTCTTCTCCACCTCTTCGCTCTCTTCACGCTCTTCTTCCTGCCCAGGTCACCCAGCAACAACGAACCAACATTGACCGTGACCGGAGCAGTGAAGATCGAAATCATAAGTCTTAATTCAACGCTCGCTACGAGATAGGCGCTCCCAGCTACCAATCCGTACCAACTTCGAATCCCGCAGACTCAGAACCCGAACGAAAGGCCATTTGTTTCCCTGACCTGGTGGGCCAGTTCAAAGTTAAGTATAGGCCTATTAGTTATAGAAGTAGCTTAGACGTAGAATTTGTGCATGAGTAGCGATTACTGTGTATAATAAATGTGCTTTGATTTAAATCTTACTAATCGGTGTATTGGATTATTGATCATTACTCGGACTTGAACCTCGTGGTGGTATCATAAAGATACCTGGCGACTTGAGAGCAAAGGTAATAAACCAGAGTAATTGAACCAAGGAGAAAATTAGCAACATTATTTGGCGACATCCTGACGGGACCCAATCTAGAAGTGGAAAACCACTCCGGGAGAACCCAGAATTTGAATTAGAGATCCAATTGGAAACAGAAAACCACAAGTGTTCAAGCAGTTCTGATCAATACTCATAAATTCGGAAGTGTGTATATGCATGCGTAACTAACAGGGCGATAAGGTAAAACTGATAGATTTTTTGTTGCGACAAAACTATCGGAAGTTTGTATTTCGGAAAGTAGCCGTACCCGTATTTACAGCACCGCCTTAATACCCCTGTCCCAAATTTGAAGAGCAGCAGTCGGATTAATATCCCTGTCCCAAATTTGAAGAGCAGCATTCGGACAGGAAAGGTGGCAATGCAGGCAATGCAGCGCCGAATGAACCCAGAGGAATTTGTGGTCGCAGCGACCAGCAGCAGTAGAGTGGGACAATGTCCCATTTGGGAGGAAGAGATCAGGAAATATCTCAAAGGGAAAGGATAGCCCCTTTGGAATGAATTCTGTGACAATGAGGAATCAGGTCCCGGGAGTATAGGACATACTTGGTGGGAGAACCTGAGCGAGATCCACAAAAAGAGCTTAGGGAAAGCTCGCAAGCCGATGGCAATCGTGTCCTGCTTGGCACAATTGCGAGGCACAGAGGAGGTCGTCAGGACGCTCCGGAAAGAAGTTGAGGGCATACATTGAATGAGTAAGGTCGATGTAAGCGAGGTAGAAAAGGAGAATTTGGAATTGATAAGGAAGTTGGCAGCAAAAGATAGAGAGGTGGAGGATGCCAAAAGTGTACACCAGTGTTGTCTGGCGCACTTAAACAGCTTCCAGTCTCAATATGAAAAGGCCTATCAGGACACGCAACGTGCAGTCCTGGTACATGAAGAAATAGAAAAGCAGGTAGAGGCATTACAGAGACAGTGTAGTGACCTCAAGGCAGCATTAAGAGCACTCCATGCTGCCACCACAGAACAAAGACAAAGCACGCTAGATCACGCAAAGTGCCAGAAGCAGATTGCAGAGCTGCAATCGCTGCTTTCAGTTCAGAAAGGTTTCCAGGAAACCTTTGGAGAAAAATTAGATCAGGAAGACGGCCCGGATTGGGAAGAATTGAATGAAACAGCGCAGAGATATGTTCAGGGAACATGTACGCAGGGAAAGCCACAAAAGAGAAAAGCGCCCCAACCCCCCACAGAGCAGATAGTTCACGCTCCAATGAACCCAGTAACCACCCACCGCACAGCCACATCGGACAATGCGGAATTTCTATACTCCACCCCCTTAACAGTGACCCAATTACGGGACGCGTGCGATAAGATCACACCATTCCTCCCACCTCAGACCCCCACCATTTCTTTGCCACAGTCAAGCATCAGGCGGCCATGTACGGCCTGGATGAGCGAGAGCATGTGAAGCTCACAGTTTTAAGTTTAGACCCTTCAGTAGCAGCAGCCCTTCTCGACCCACAGTATGTAGGAGGAGGCACCCTTGCAGAAATGCATACGGCGATCCTGGATGCGATCGGGTATAACCGGGGTGACCCCTTAGATGGCCTCAATAAGTGCAGGCAGGAAAAGACAGAACACCCCACAGCGTTTGCTGGACGCCTGTGGATTCATTTCACAGCAGTTTTCGGTAATTTAGAACGTGCCCATTTGTCCCAAGATGGTATGGCCAAATGGACCCGCACCCTTATCTCCCATGCCACAAAGGCAGGACAAAAAGCCTGAACAAATTATAACCCCTCAGAGGAAGCCCACAATGAGAAATGGGTTTTAAAAAGATTGTCCCGCGCCTGGGAGCAGTCTGTACAAAACAAACCCGCAGTTAAAAATCCCGAGGAAGAGCAGGCAGACATGCATCCAGTTAAAACGCACCAGAACCCCGCATGGGTAAACGAAGGAAAGAACAGCCCCACCCAGAAACCACCGGAATGTTATAATTGCGGACAATTAGGACATGACGCACGAGAATGTCAAGCCCCCCTGAAACTGCAACGGAATCAGCCCACAAATGCCCCCCGAACCAGTGAAGACACCAACAGCCCCGAGCCCCCACCCAGGGAAGCATACCCAAGGGAACAATGCACCAGAGAGCCTGCTCCACCTTATGTGCCCCAGGGGTCGTGTTACAACTGTGGGCAGTCAGGACACTTCGCCCGAGATTGCAGGAGACCCCCACCAGCTAGACTAGCCCCCAGATATGAAGGAGAACACCCCCCACAGCAGCTACAAGGTCCCAGCTGTCCCATGCAAACTGTGAGCACTTACCCACCACTTCTCATGGCAGCGTTACCTCAGCAAGGCCACTTCATTCTTGTTTCACTTCTCCTTCCTTTCTTCTTCGGTCACGCTGCACTCCCTCCATATGCTAGTTACACCCCAGTCCAAATGTGATTTACGATGTCCTGTATTCTGATGGAACCTGCCGCATGTTTTATGCTGTTTGTAAGTTTGTTAAATGTTGTTTGTCAGACCGGAAAAAACATTTTCACGCCCCCACGCCTTTTCAGCAGATACCTCTGAGGACTTGCCCCCAGAGACTCATTATTGCCAGACACTAGTTCAGCGGAACTAGCTTGTCTGCAGAGACTTGTTCAGGTACCAGACGCCCGTTCATAACTGCCCTTCTGGTTCGAAGGAAAGAACCACTACGGCAGCCTCACCACGATGACTACATTTCTTGCCCGTTCTTGTCGGTTGCTCAGACAGTGGAGAAACGGCTACGGACCCGCCCTGCCTGGGAACCCCCCCTCTGGTCAACTACGCTCGGGTAGGGGAGACACGGCATTGGTAGCCGTCCTACCCGGGGACTCCATCCATCTCTTACCCGTCGCGGCCCATACGCACCTCATTTTGGCAATTTTAGTTCAAAAAGTTTTGTTTTGTTTCAGGTAACCCTTGGGTTGCCAACCGCATGCTATTTACATCCTGAAACATTTGGATGGTAAATTGCGCCGTCTGCGAGACGGCTCGCACTAGTTCATTATTTGGAAGTGTGTCTTGTCCTAAAATTCGATTTTTGAAAAAGAAATGAGGGAGTCACACTAGTGACCAATTATAAAGGGAGTAATTGGCACTAAAGGACAGACAGACTATCATACGAGATGTTAAACAAAGATAGTTACAGACACTATGCTTGTTTCCACAGAACTCCAGAAGCTCCAGGACCGGAGAAGAGAAGAAAAGGAAAGAGAAAGCCATGAGGACTTTCTTCACATGGATCATCATCTTTATGGACATTTGGTTGCGAGTGAACGCGACCCCCATGACTTCAAGCCCCCCAGCCGTTAATGATTCACTTCCCCACAGTACCCAGAGCCCAGTCACCAGCGACACCACACCATCTTGGTGTGCCAGGTTTATAACCTGGTATTCTCTGTCATATGTAATAGAAACCTTACTAGTATTGGTGATACTCTGCTGCATCGTGCAGACTATGCGTCTAAGGAAATGGAGAAGGAGAGCCTACCGCGCTCGAACCCCGGTATATAGGATCAGATCCCCTATTTTCGGATACGACCAGACCCCCCGACCCCCGCGATCTATAATAAAGAGCATACATTTGCGGTTTTATTGTAAATAAAGAAATGTAAAGGAATGTTCATGAGCAAATTGTACGATCCTGAGCTTGACTGCCAAGCCAGGAAAAACGTATATAAACTGCTATGATTTTGTTTGTATGGTTCAGGAAGTTAGA
Organism: Scyliorhinus torazame; assembly: GCF_047496885.1. Classification (NCBI taxonomy): domain Eukaryota; kingdom Metazoa; phylum Chordata; class Chondrichthyes; order Carcharhiniformes; family Scyliorhinidae; genus Scyliorhinus; species Scyliorhinus torazame. The sequence continues at coordinate 265,506,592 of NC_092711.1, forward strand.
ATAATGAAATATGGATGATAATGGCATAGTGTAGGTTAGATGGCTTTTGTTTCGGTGCAACATCGTGGGCCGAAGGGCCTGTACTGCGCTGTATTGTTCTATTCTAAATGTTTGCGTGAGTGTAGTGTATTTAGAATAGTTAGAGGTTCCCAGTTTATTGTTTTGTAATGCATGTCCCTGTTTGACATAGCGCCCCTTAGAATTGTCAGTTAAAAATATTTTGCATCGTGATGGTCAGTGCAGAGGCCATGAAGGAAGTGCCCCCCCAGGTCAGGGAATGGAAAGCAACATAGTTATGTGATCCATCACGCTGCGCATTAGGATCACAAGGAGAGTTTGTAGCCACTTAAAATGGCCAACTCCCGATTCAAAATGGCGAACGGCAAAGGCTGATGGGAAAGTCAGCCAACAAGACAAAAACCAGCAGCTGCAGATTGGCTGTGTATTTACCTCTGGAAAGGCCAGACAATATCGATACCAGCAACCATCAGCATAACAAAACAACAGCCATCTGCATACTAATGAGCAATCCCCAGGAACAATAAGCAACATTTAGACACACAAAGCAAAACCAGACTCTTCGGCGCCAGCAGGAGCCTACAGAAAAGGTGGTGAACGAGCACCTCAAGACCGCCCATCGATTAGGGAACCGCTCCAGCATTGGAGAAAATCGAACTAAGCGATTGGGACAAAGTCCAATCACTTGGGACCAGGTACAGGGTCCGCCCCGAAAGGCGGGAAGCCCCTGGGGACTATAAGAATTGAGCCCCAAGTTCAAATCGCTCTCTTCTTCTCCACCTCTTCGCTCTCTTCACGCTCTTCTTCCTGCCCGGGTCACCCAGCAACAATGAACCAACATTGACCGTCACCGGAGAAGTGAAGATCGAAATCGTAAGTCTTAATTCAACGCTCGCTATGAGATAGGCGCTCCTAGCTACCAATCCATACCAACTTCGAATCCCACAGACTCAGAACCCGAACGAAAGGCCATTTGGTTCCCTGACCTGGTGGGCCAGTTCAAAGTTAAGTATAGGCCAGTTAGTTGTAGAAGTAGCTTAGACGTAGAATTTGTGCATGAGTAGCGATTACTGTGTATAATAAATGTGCTTTGATTGAAACCTTACTAATCGGTGTATTGGATTATTGATCATTACTCGGACTTGAACCTCGTGGCGGTATCATAAAGATACCTGGCGACTCGAGAGCAAAGGTAATAAAACAGAGCAATTGAACTAAGGAGAAAATTAGCAACAGAGGGAATTAAAAAGATGGTTGAGAATTTTAAAACCAAAGCACTGCTTAACCAGGAACCAGAATAGCTCAGCAAGCGCAGGAGTGATGGGTGAATAGACTTTGTCCAAATTGGGACGCACACACAGCAGTCAATAGGATAAACCCAAGCTTACAGAAGGTAGAACATTGGAGGTCAGTCAGAAACAGGTTGCAATAGTCAAGTCTAGAGATAACAAAGGCATGGTTGTGGGTTTTATTAACAGATGAGCTGAGTCAGGGGTAGAGTCAGATGTTGTTCGAAAGGTTACAAGAAACTCTTATTGAGAAAGAATGAGCATTTTATTGAAAAATTGATTAATATGAGCTTTTCTTTAATAGATGCTGTGAACTTACCACAACATTTTCAGCGAGGGGAAAATCAAGTTGACACCTCATACTGATACTCCAATATTTTTTGAATGAATGATTTCTTCCTGCTGCTACCTGCTAATTCAAACTTGGAAGCTTCCAAAAAAATGTGAACAATTTGAATGTTCAGTTTTCTGATGTTTTACTCATTCATTGTTGGTATTTAAAGATATTGGTGATTCTGTTAAATATTTGTTGTTGAGTGAACAGGTTTGGACCTCATTTTGGCCCATCACAAATTTTAGCTGTGTGGGCATATGATGCCATGAGGTTTGACACCATAGAAGATGATGTTTTCAGGTACCATCTTCCCCTTAGGTAATCCTTTGGGATTGAGGTTGACTTGCTTCCAATCCAGTTCAATGGGTTCTGAGGTTGCAGAAACGTCCAATACAGAACTTGCGGACTCTGCCACATGATGGGGAAGTTGGTGCTGGGAGGATGGGTAGGTGGGCCATTAAGAGGTTTTTACCCGATCTTCAAAGCGCTGACTTTACTTCTGTGTGTTCCCAATGAAGTCTCTCAATGTGTTCAGTGCCTTCCTGAATTAACCTTCACCATTTTGGTCAGTCACAAGCCAAACACTTTCATCAATCAGTGGGCATGTTTAACTTTTTCAGGGATGTTTTGAGGACATCCCTAAAGTCGTCCTCCTGGGAATAACCTGCCACCATCAGGTTCTGAGTAGAAAATCTGCTTCGGGAATCTGGTGTCAGGCAGACAAATGACAAGTCCCACTCAGAGGAGTTGGTTTTGAGTTATCAGCGCCTCAATGCTGGACATGCTGGTTTGGGAGGGAACATTGCATTTGGGCTGCCTGCATGTAACTGGATTTGAAGGATCTTGTGAGGGCACCACAGGTGCTACTTGTCCAAGTAGCAGATTGTTGTCCCCTGGTCAGGTTTGCAGAGTCAAGACATTTCCTGGCTCAGTGAACCTTTAAAAATGGCCACCCGCAGATCAGATTTTCAGTTAGGAGGTGGGAGGAGGGAGGTGGGCGCAGGCTGAAGAGGGAGTTGGGGTGAGCAAACCTGGAAGGAATCCACAGGCTGTTGGGTACAGAGGCAGGCTGGGTGCAAGGTCTTCTTCTGTGCCCCAGCACTGTGTTGAAATAAATAAAAAATAAAAATAAAATAAAAACATCCCTCCAGCTCTCAATCCCAACCCCCTTACCTAATCCCTATACCTTATCCAAGGCAACTTGTGCCAACACGTGCCCCCACCCACCCACCCCAATTACCCCCACACCATATGCTAACTTAGTTACCCTCTAACCATCCTCATGGCCCCTCAAACCCCTATGCCAACTTTATGCCCCTCTATCCACTCCATTGACCATACCTTCTTGACCATTGGCCAACTCATGCTAACCCATACCTCCATGCCAAAGCATCCAGTACCATTGGAAAGTTACTTGACATTTTCTGGATAGCTATGACAGATTTGATACTTCCTGAACAGGTTTGACAGATCTGTTTTACCTCTCCAAAAGGGTACCCAGCTATCCATAAGAATTCACCAAGTTCAGACCTCCTCGTGTCTGTTCTAATCTGTGCACTTTAAACACCATAGATCTTGTCTTCCAAGGTTCCATTTTAGTGGAACAGTCAAATCTACTCATGCATAAAACTCTACAACCTAAACTATCATTATTACTCAAAGCTTATACTTAGCTTCGGGTGCCCACTCAGTCAGAGGAACAATGGCCGTTGCTCGGTTCTGAGGCTGCTGGGTTGAGTTGTTTACAGGATAGCAACTAGGAGCGTCTATCTCATAGCGTGCGTTGACTTGGAAATTACTTGGTCTGGCATAGCTTTGGCAGGTCTCTCCTCGCTGAGAGCCAAGGCCAAGAGAGAGATTCTCTCTTGGGGAATCCTTTTTATACCCAAAAGGGCTTCGCGTGCTTTTGGGCGGGCCTTGAACTTGGCCACAATTAATTGGCCGTTTCCCAATCGTCCTTATCGATTTTCCTCCAATAGAGGGATGGGTTCCCTGATTGCTGGGTGTGTCCTAGGTGGTCGTTGGTTTGCTTTGTTTTAATCTCCTATGGCGCCGGGATGTCTGTCTTAGCATTGATTACCTAAATGTTGCCTTTTGTTCCCGGGGATGGCTCATTAGTATGTAGGTGGTTCTGCAGTACCGGTCTTGTCTGAGAGCTACAGCTCTAATCAACAGACAGACCTTGCACCTGCTTGCTTTTTCGGTATTGTCCAATTTTCCCTGCATTCTTTGCAAGTGCCCATTTTGTAATCGGGACGTGGCCATCCCAGATGGCTACAAGCCCTCCTTGTGATCCTCAATGCAAAGCGTGAAGGGTCACATTACTGCGTCGTCTTCATCCTCTGACGGGGCACCCATGATCAGGCTCTACTCTGCCCTATCCTATGAAACACAATTTTACCTAAATCATTTTTAAATACATACATTATTATAAAACTCTACGGGGAGTTATGACATTAATGCATACATTACAGAAAAATTAAAAAACTGGAACCGCTAACTATCCTCAATATACTATCCTTACTCAAACAATCAAAAATAATCTATAACATCTTAAACTGTACAAAATAGCAGCACACAAATTTCTCTGGCCTGGCAGTCAGCCACAGAGGTTTACATTTCTTTATTTAACAGAATACATAAAGAGAAATGGATGCACTTTAATTCATGACAAGGGGTTCGGGGGTTTGGTGAAATCCGAAAATAGCGGACCTAATCCTGTATACCTGGGTGCGAGAGCGGTAGGCTCTCTTTCGCCATTTCCTGACTCTAAGTGTCTGCATGACACTGCAAAGTATCGCCAGTACTAAGAGTGATTCTACTATGTACGATAGTGAATACCAGGTGATAAACTTATCACACCAGATCGGGGTATTGTTAGCTGTCGCGGGGCTAACTATCTCGGGGTTCTGTGTATTGCGGGGGGTGGGAATCATTCATGGCTTGTGCGGTAGGGGTCAGAGGGGGTAGCGTCCGTGCGCAACTGAAGGGACCCCGCTAAGATCCAGGTGATCAAGATGGAGGTCGTCTTCATCTTTCCGTCTTTCTGTCTTCTTCTTTGTCTTCCTCTGCGGTTCCTGAGGTTCCGGAGTTCTGTGAACACAAGCATAATATCTGTTATTATGTTGCTTAATATCTTGTGTGCCTGTCTGTCCTTTGTTGCCAATTTCCCTTTATAATTGGTCACCATCTGTGATCCTGGGATTATATTCATTGGAGTTTAGGAGGTTGAGGGGAGATCTAATAGAAACTTACAAGATAATGAATGGCTTAGATAGGGTGGACGTAGGGAAGTTGTTTCCATTAGCAGGGGAGACTAGGACCCAGGGGCACAGCCTTAGAATAAAAGGGAGTCACTTTAGAACAGAGATGAGGAGAAATTTCTTCAGCCAGAGAGTGGTGGGTCTGTGGAATTCATTGCCACAGAGGGCGGTGGAAGCCAGGATGTTGAGTGTCTTTAAGACAGAAGTTGATAAATTCTTGATTTCTCGAGGAATTAAGGGCTATGGAGAGAGAGCGGGTAAATGGAGTTGAAATCAGCCATGATTGAATGGTGGAGTGGACACGGTGGGCTGAATGGCCTTACTTCCGCTCCTATGTCTTATGGTCTCATGGTGACTCCCTCGTTTTTTTATTTTTTAAACCAAATATTTGGGAAAAGACATCCGAGAAAAAGACTAGCATAGTGCGAGCTGTCTCACAGCCTGTGCGATCTACCATCCTAGTGTTTGAGGATGTAAATAGCACACGGAAGTAACCTAAGGGATGCCAAAACCAAACAAAAGAATTTCAAACTGAAAGTGGCAAAATGGGGTGCGTGTGGGCCGCGGCGGGTAAGAAATGGGTGGAATCCCCGGGTAGGATGGTGATCAATGCCGTTTGTGCTCTACCCAAACGTCGCTGACCAGAGGGGGGTCCTCAGGCAGGGCGGGGACCAGTGCCGTTTCTCCACTGCCTGAGCAACAGGCAAGAACGGGTAAGAATGTGGTCGTCGTGGGGGTTGCCTTGTTGTCTGCAGACAAACTTGTACCTCTAAACTGGTTTCTGTGGACAAACTAGTTCCTCTGAACTGGTTTCTGTTGACAAACTAGTTCCTCTGAACTGTTGTCTGGAAACAAACTTGTTCCATTAACCGCCAGGGGGCGTTAAAGGAGTGGTGACGTGGGGCCGCGAAAAAGTTTCAAGTTTACAAACAACACTTAACATTAACACTCATGAACAAACATACAACAAACATGGTGCAGGTTCCATCAGAAAGAACACTGTATCTCTCCATCGGTTCTTTTTTCCCATCATCTGGACACCTCACTGCTCAATAGCGAACAGGGTCGCAAAGGGATTTATTTGGTGGGAGTCAGACTCTAAGTCATCATCTTCTCCCGGCTGCCAAACTCTTGACTGTCGTAACCGTGCTAAAGCTGCTTGGGGCGAATTGGGGTCCATCTCATCATTCCGGATGAGCCTGAACGAATTGTCTCGGTGCCAGAATCATGTGTCAAGGTTGGAGCTACTAGGTTTTAATCCGTAATCGTCGGGCGGTGGGTCTGGGTCAGGGGCTTTTTTATATGTAATCTCGAAGGGGTCAGTGGAATCATGCTCGGAATTGCTGGGAGTGCGGCCTGGTACAGGGGGATAATCGTTACATGGTGTGCTGTGGCTATCATCATCGTGATCGCTATCACTGTCGCTGCTGGTTGAAGGAAGGGAGAGGCGGAATCGTGCCTCTGGGGGTGAAGTTGAAGTCGTGTCTGAGGACGGCCTGGACTGGTTTGGGGGAGGGTAGGAAAACGTCATCTGTGGGCGGGGCGTGCTCGTTTGCTGCTGCGAGCAGGATGTGATGTGTGTGGCTATTCTGCGAGCCATAAGCCTTGAGCTGGTTTATGTGAAATCACGCAGATTTGCCATTCGGATAGGTTATTTTGTATACCGTGGGGCTGACTTTGTCTGAAATGGAGTACGGTCCGGAGAATTTAGGGGAAAGGAATGAACTGTGATTATACAGAGAAAGCATCACTTGCTGTCCTACTGCAAACTCAATGGCGTGTACTGCTTGGGGCGAATTGGGGTCCATCTCATCATTCCGGATGAGCCTGAACGAATTGTCTCGGTGCCAGAATCGTGTGTCAAGGTTGGAGCTACTAGGTTTTAATCCGTAATCGTCGGGCGGTGGGTCTGGGTCAGGGGCTTTGATATATGTAATCTCGAAGGGGTCAGTGGAATCATGCTCGGAATTGCTGGGAGTGCGGCCTGGTACAGGGGGATAATCGTTACATGGTGTGCTGTGGCTATCATCATCGTGATCGCTATCACTGTCGCTGCTGGTTGAAGGAAGGGAGAGGCGGAATCGTGCCTCTGGGGGTGAAGTTGAAGTCGTGTCTGAGGACGGCCTGGACTGGTTTGGGGGAGGGTAGGAAAACGTCATCTGTGGGCGGGGCGTGCTCGTTTGCTGCTGCGAGCAGGATGTGATGTGTGTGGCTATTCTGCGAGCCATAAGCCTTGAGCTGGTTTATGTGAAATCACGCAGATTTGCCATTCGGATAGGTTATTTTGTATACCGTGGGGCTGACTTTGTCTGAAATGGAGTACGGTCCGGAGAATTTAGGGGAAAGGAATGAACTGTGATTATACAGAGAAAGCATCACTTGCTGTCCTACTGCAAACTCAATGGCGTGTACTGTTTTGTCGAAACAAGCCTTGCTCAGTTTCTTCCTGGTCCCAAGTCTAACAGCTGCGAGTTGGGCTGCCTTTATGTTCTCTAACAATTGTTGAACTACATTTTCATGTGTGAGGGCTGTAACTGCGGGGCTGGCCAGATCCAGTCCTCATAAATACTCTGTCCCTTTCATGGGGCGTCCGGTTATGAGAGTGTGGGGGGTGTATCCTGTGGACGTGGATACCGTGTTCCTTATAAACATTAAAGCAAATGGGAGAACTGAATCCCAGGTGCTGTTATTCTGCTGTACTGTTTTCCTGAGGGTGGCTTTTAATGTCCTGTTCATTCTCTTGTAAAGATGTGCTGTGTTAGTATTTTAGCTGTTGTCTTGGCCGAATTAGTTCGCGATGGAAATGCTTCCACCCATTTTGTGAAGGTGTCGATGACCACCAACACATACTTATAACCATTTCTGCAAGGGGGTAGGGGTCCTATATAGTCTATCTGTGGATTTGTCCAGGGTCCATTATCAGGGCGGGTATGACTAAGTTGAGCCTATTTCGCATATCTGTCCGGATTGTTCTGGGCACAGATCAAGCAATTCTCTATGTAGTGGGTAACATCGGCTTTTAAATCAGGCCACCAGCAGAGCGGTCTGAGGTGGGCTAGGGTGGGTTCAATACCTTGGTGACATGATTGTCATGGAACTAACAAATGATCTGGTTCCTGTTCTGGCTGGGAACTATATAAATGCCATCCTTTAAAATCACACCGTCATGTGTGGTTATTGCATTCATGTATTTATCATACGGCGCTGGGAAGGTACCCTTTAAAACTTCCCTGAGTTTCTCGTCCTCTTTCTATGCCTTCGCTAGATCCTGAATATTGGCCTGTGAGACCTGAACTGCGTGTACTGGGGTGCTTTCAGGGGGCTTCCAAAAATAACCATGCCTGGAACCTGCCTTCGCTAGGGCGTCTGCTTTAACGTTACCAGGGGGGGAAGAACGGTGATGACTGCGAACCTTAATTATTCCATATTTTCTATCCTTCGCTGTCTCTAAGATATGGCGGAGTAATGGGGCTGAGGGTAGGGGTTTACCGTCCGCGGAAACAAATCCTCTAGTTTCCCACAGGGGTAGGAATTCCGTCAAACTATTGCATACATACAAGCTGTCTGAATAGATGTCTGCTGGGGTCGGGAACGAATCGGGGTGGTCTACAATATATGTGATTGCTGCCAGTTCTGCTGCCTGCGAGCCTAAGTGTCCTGGCAACTTTAGTGAAATCTCATCTAGGGCGCGTCTCTGCGCGTCCTCTACGTAAATGCCGCAACCGGTAATTCTCTTCCCATTTAGCACTGTGGAGGTGCCATCCACATAAATCTTCAGGGGTGCGCACGTGTCTGTGGGCTGGGGTCTCTGGGGTGTATTACCTGCTTTCCTGGGAGGTGTTTTAGGAATAAATGGGCCTGTGTTGTGTTTTGTGGTGATGATCTCACACTCATGAGGGGTGCCTGCATACTGCAAATTATCGGCAAGGAAGGTATGGGTCTTGGTTCTTTTTACTGTAATGTCCCGTCCCTGTAAAGGAAGGGTCTGATGGGCTGCACGAATTTGGCTGACTGTGCCATCCTTAAGTCGGCCATCCAGCAATAGCTGTGTTGGGGTGTGTTCTGTGAGGATGGTGTTGGGGTTGAGTCCTGTAATGTAGGCGAAGTACTGGACTGTCCAAAAAACTGCGAGCAGGTGCCTTGAACAGGCAGAAAATCCTGGCTCTACAGGGTCTAACACGCGTGAGGCGTATGCTATGGGGCGTAATTGGTCATGGCGTTCCTGGAGGAGGATGGCCGAAAGGGTTCGGTCAGTGCTTGCAACTTCGATTGCGTATGGGGAAAGTGGATCTGGGACCTGTAGTGGAGGGCTGTGCTTAGTGCTCTTTTTAAAGCATCCACAGCATCCGTATGCTGTGGAAGCCATTCCTGAGGTGCCTGCTTCTTGAAAAGGTCTGATAGGGGCTGCTTTAGTGGCGAAACCGTCAATATGGTTTCGGCAGTAGCCAACCAGTCCTAAAAATGACCGGAGTGCTGAGACATTGTGGGGAAGGGACAATTTGACGATCGAGTCAATTCTCTTTTGCTCGATCTCACGTTTACCATGTGTGATCACTGTTCCTAAGTAAATCACTTTATCTTTCAAAATCTGGGCCTTCTTGGGGTTGACTTTACAACCAATTTCTTTTAGGAGTGCTAGGAGTTCGGCGAGAAGCAAAATGTGCTCTCCCTTTTTGTCCGTCCTTAGTAACAAGTCGTCTACATACTGGACCAGACAATCGGGGCGGGAAAATGTTGCTAATCCATTTGCCAGCTGTCGGTGGAAAATGGAGGGGGAGGTGTGGAAGCCTTGTGGAAGGCACGTCCACGTATATTGCTGTCCCTGGAATGTGAAGGCGAATTTGTACTGGCACGCCTTAGCCCTTAGCCAATGGAATGGACCAAAAGCCGTTGCTAATGTCCAAAAACGAAAAAATTTTTGACTGGAGTCCCTGTTTGAGCATGGTCTCAGGACCCGTGGCTACGGTAGGGGCTGCTACTGGGGTTACTTTGTTCAGTTCCCGGTAATCAATGGTCAGTCGCCATGATCCATCCGGTTTCCTGACGGGCCAAATCGGTGTGTTGTTTGTGGAGGCTACTGATCTGAGTATGCCTTGATCCAACAAACTCTCTATTACTTTGGAGATTTCTCCCACTGCATCCTGGGGAAATCCGTACTGCTTCTGGGGTTTAGGGTCGGGACCTGTAATGTTCACAAAGCCAGCCAATTTGCCACAGTCGTGCTTGTGCTGTGCAAGTGCTGCTTTATGTTCCTGCAGGACTACCCTAACCTGTTTGTCTGCACTAATGGCTCGAGGGTCAAACCAGAAGTCTCCTACTGAGCTAATCCTGTTTACATACTCTCCTACTGTGAGCGTGGCGGGACTCGTGCTGTCTTTGCCATTTTCCATACACACTTGTTAACTGGGTCAAAAGAAAGGTTGTGGGAGCTCATAAACGATCCCTAGGATATGTTCTGCTGTCTGGGGCAGATCAACCAAAACTATGGGGTGCTTCATTGTGATGTTCCCTATTTGTATTGCTACAGGGGCTGTGATGTGTCCCTGTTGTAAATGGCCTGTAAAACCGCTGAGTGTGATGGTTTCTGTTGTGGGCCACGTGTCTCGCTGAAACATCGTGGAGGAATTGAGTGTGGTGCGGGACCCTCCTGTTTCCCAAAGAAATTATATGGGTTGTCCCCGAACTTTGCCTGCTACTACCAGTCTACGGACTTGTCCCAAAGGGTGTCGCAGACCCAAGTTGGGGAGCCCGAACACCGTCAGTCAGTGCCATTCATGTCTGCATTCTCTGAACAGGCGCTAACGCTATGAGTTGGCTTTGCCCTATTACTGTTTAGGGTGCCTGTCTGTTGGTTTCTCTGCTGCTTTTGGGGCGCTTGACACTCTCGTGCAAAGTGTCCTAACTGTCCACAGTTGTAACATTCTTGAGCTTTGGGCTGGGGTGGGCTGTTCCTACCCTCATTTCCCCATGCGGGGTTCTGCTGCGTTTTAACTGGATTCATATCTGCCTGCTCTTGATCGGGTTTTATAAATGCGGTTTTGCTTTGGACTGATTGCTCCCAGGTGCGGGACAATCTTTTCAAAACCCATTTTTCATTGTGGGTCATAATTTACACAAGCTTTCTGTCCTGCGTCTGTCATGTGAGAGACTAGAATTCTAGTCCATTTGGCCATATTATCTGGGGACAAATGGGCGCGGGCTAACTCTCCGAAAACTGCTGTGAAGTGTATCCACATGCGTTCAGCAAACGCTGTGGAGTGCTCTGTCTTCTTTTGCCTACACTTGTTTAGGCCTCTGTTGTAGCCGATCGCATCAAGGATCGCTGTGTGCATCTCTTGGAGTGTGCCTCCTCCTACATTCTGTGGGTCGTGAAGGGCTGCCACGACTGAAAGGTCGAGGCTTAAAACTGTGAGCTTCACTTGCTCCTTTTCGTCCAGGCCGTACATGGTAGCCTGCTGTTTGATTTTCGCGAAAAATTGGTGGGGGTCTGATGTGGGAAGGAACGGTGTAATTTTTCCACACGCGTCCCGTAATTGGGTCATGGTTAACGGGGTTGTGTAAAGGAAATCTGCATCTCCTTCTGCTGTGGCCCTGCGGTGTGTGGTTACAGGGTTCATGGGGGTGTGTTCTGCCTGTTCGGTTGGGGCGCTCTCCTTTTCTCGTGTTTTTCCTGCGTACATGTCCCATGTACGTTTCTATGGGCAGTCTCATACAATTCCTGCCAATCGGGGCCGTTTTCCATATCTAACTGGGGTCCAAATATGCTTTGAAACCCATTTTGAACGGAAAGCAGAAATTGCAATTCTGCAATTTGCTTCCGCCACTTTGCGTGGTCTACGGAGCTCTGCCTTTGTTCCGTCATGGAAGTATGGAGTGCTCGTAGGGCTGCTTTCAAGTCATTGCACTGTTTCTGCAATTTCTCAACTTGTTGCTCGGTCTCTTGTCTTACCAAGACCGCACGTTGCGTGTCCTGGTAGGCCTTATCGTATTGCGTTTGGAAACTACTCAAATGCGCAAGACAAGACTGGTGTGCCCACTTGGCATCATCCACCTCTCTGTCCCTTGCAGCTAACTGCTCTTTTAAATCTCTATTCCCCTTCTCTACTTCGCTCACGTCTGCCTCACTACTCTGTCTCTCTCCTCTATCTCTCTACGGAGCGTCCTAACGACCTCCTCACAATTGTGCCAAGCAGGACACGATTGCCATCGGCTTGCGCGCTTTCCCCAAGCTCTTCTTATGTCTCTCTGACAGGTTCTCCCACCAAGTATGCCCTGTACTCCTGGGACCTGTTTCAACATTGGTGCAGAATTCGCTCCAAAGGGGCCATCCTTTCCCTTTGAGGTACTTCCTGATCTCATCTTCCCAAACGGGACACTGTCCTACTCTACTGGTCGCTGTGACCTCGAATTCCTGAGGGTTCATAAGGCGTTCCATTGCCTTCATTGCCATTTTCTCTATCTAGGTTCTCTCCTGAATTTGGAACAGGGAGTGATAAAGTGGTGATGTAAACACGGGTACTGCTTACGCTAATTTCCGGCCTACAAAACTCCCAACAGTTTTACGCAACAAAATCTCTCAGGTTTACCTTATATCCCTGTTAGTACGCATGCATTAACACACTTCCGAATCTCAGAGGCTTGATCAGTACTGTTCTTACGCTTGTGGTTTTTCTGTTTCCAATTGGATTCTCAATTCGAATTTTGGGTTCTCTCGCAGTGGTTAGGCCACTTCTAAGTCGAGTCCCGGCAGAGTCGCCAGTAAATGTTGCTAACTTGCTGTTGTCTCTTAATTTGGCTCTGTTTTATTACGTTTGCTCAAGAGTCGCCAGATATCTTTCGATACCGCCACAAAGTTCAAGACCGAATACTGATCAAAGACTCGATACACCAGTTAGTAAGTTCAAAAGCAATGCTCATTTAAAAAAAATATATATATTTATTCAAATTTTTCAACAAATTTTCAACAAAACCCCTCCCCCCCAACAAAAAGAAAGAAACAAGAACACAACAATCAGAAATTATACATTGGATTTCCCCCATATACATTAACCCCCCATGTAACATTTAAAAACACAAATAGGGAAACCCCCCCACCTTCACCCAAACGCCACCCCAAAAGAAACCCCCCCTCCCTCCCCCCCCCTCCCCCTACCCTTGGGCTGCTGCTGCTGCTGACCTCCTCCTAACGCTTCGTGAGATAGTCTAGGAACGGTTGCCACCGCCTGAGGAACCCCGACACAGACCCTCGCAAGGCAAACTTTATCCTCTCCAGCTTGATGAACCCTGCCATGTCATTGATCCAAGCTTCCACACTAGGGGGCTTCGCATCTTTCCACAGTAGCAAAATCCTCTGCTGGGCTACCAGGGACGCAAAGGCCAGAATACCGGCCTCTTTTGCCTCCTGCACTCCCGTCTCGTCCGATACCCCAAATAATGCCAATCCCCAGCTCGGCTTGACCCGGGCATTCACCACCTTGGACATAGTCCTCGCAAAACCCCTCCAAAACCCATCCAGCGCCGGACACGACCAGAACATGTGGACGTGATTTGCCGGGTTCCCCGAGCACCTCCCACATCTGTCCTCCGCCCCAAAGAACCTACTCAATCTCGCCCCTGTCATATGCGCTCTGTGAGTAACTTTGAACTGTATTAGGCTGAGCCTGGCGCAAGAGGAGGAAGAATTAACCCTACTCAGGGCATCAGCCCACGACCCTCATCTATCTCCTCCCCAAACACCTCCTCCCACTTGCCCTTTAACTCCTCCACCGAGGCCTCCTCCTCTTCCTTCAGCTCCTGGTAAATCGCCGAAACCTTGCCTTCTCCAACCCATACACCCAAAATCACCCTGTCCTGAATCCCACGTGCTGGAAGCAGCGGGAATTCCCTCACCTGCCGCCTCACAAACGCCCTCACTTACATGTACCTGAAAGCGTTTCCCGGGGGTAGCCCAAACTTCTCCTCCAATGCCCCTAGGCTCGCAAACGTCCCATGGATGAACAGGTCCCCCATTCTTCTAATCCCTGCCCGATGCCAGCTCCGAAACCCCCAATCCATCCTTCCCGGGACGAACCAATGGTTCTCCCGAATTGGGGACCAAACTGAGGCTCCCACTTCGCCCCTGTGTCGCCTCCACTGCCCCCAGATCTTCAGCGTCGCCGCCACCACCGGACTCGTGGTGTACCTTGTCAGCGAGAGCGGCAGCAGTGCCGTCACCAGCGCCCTCAGGCTCGTGCCCACACAGGACGCCATCTCTAGCCTCTTCCACGCCGCGCCCTCTCCCTCCCTTACCCACTTACGGATCATCGCCACATTGGCTGCCCAATAATAGCCACACAAATTCGGCAGTGCCAGCCCCCCCTGTCCCTGCTACGCTCCAGAAACACTCTCTTCACCCTCGGGGTCTTATTCGCCCACACAAATCCCATGATGCTCCTGCCTACCCGTTTGAAAAAGGCCTTGGGGATCATAATGGGAAGGCACTGGAATACAAAGAGAAACCTCGGGAGGACCGTCATTTTGACCGACTGAACCCTATCCGCTAGTGAGAGTGGCAGCATATCCCATCTTTTAAAATCCTCCTCCATCTGCTCCACCAACCGCGTCAAATTGTGCTTGTGCACGGCCCCCCAACTCCTAGCTACTTGGATCCCTAGGTACCGAAAGCTCCTTTCAGCCCTCTTCAGCGGTAGCTCGTCTATCCCCTTCCCTGTTTCCCTGAATGCACCACAAAGAACTCACTCTTCCCTACGTTGAGTATATACCCCGTAAAGTCCCCAAACTCCCTAAGGATCCGCATGACCTTCGCCATCCCCTCCACTGGATCCGCCACATACAACAACAGGTCGTCGGCATACAGCGACACCCGATGTTCCTCTCCCCCACCAGACCAGTCCCCTCCATTTCCTGGACTCCCTCAGTGCCATGGCCAGCGTCTCAATTGCCAGTGCAAACAACAAGGGGGATAAGATACCCCTGCCTCGTCCCATGGTACAGCCGAAAGTACTCCGACCTCCGCCGGTTCGTAGCCACATTCACCATTGGGGCTCTCTATAGCAGCCTGACCCAACTGATGAACCCCTCCCCGAACCCAAATCTCTGCAACACTTCCCAAAGATACTCCCACTCCACCCGATCAAAGGCCTTCTCCGCGTCCATAGCTGCCACTACCTCCGCTTCCCCCTCCACCGAGGGCATCATAATCACATTGAGGAGCCTCCGCACATTTGTGTTTAGCTGCCTACCCTTCACAAATCCCGTCTGGTCCTCATGAATCACCCCGGGACACCATCCTCAATTCTCGTAGCCAGCACCTTCGCCAGCAACTTAGCGTCAACATTGAGGAGCGAGATCGGCCTCTCCGACCCATATTGCAATGGATCCTTGTCCCGCTTCAAGATCAAAGAAATCAGCGCCCTGGACATTGTCGGGGGCAAGGTCCCCCCCCTCCCTCGCCTTATTAAAAGTCCTCACGAGCAACGGGCCCAGCAGGTCCCCGTATTTCCTGTAGAATTCAACCGGGAACCCATCCGGCCCCGGGGCCTTCCCCGCCTGCATGCTCCACAATCCTTTAACCAGCTCCTCCAGCCCAATCAGCGCCCTGAAACCAGCCACCTCCTCCTCTACCCTCGGGAATCTCAGCTGATCTAGGAATCGTCGCATCCCCTGCTCCCCCGCTGGGGGCTCAGACCTGTACAGATGCCCATAGAAGTCCCTAATTACCTCGTTTATTCTCACCGCACTCCACACTGTATTCCCCCCTCTATCCTTAACTCCACCAATCTCCCTCGCTGCCTCCCTCTTACGAAGCTGATGTGCCAGCATCCGACTCGCCTTCTCCCCATACTCATACGTCGCCCCCTGCGCTTTCCTCCACTGTGCCTCTGTTTCCCGTGGTCAACAGGTCGAATTCCGTCTGGAGATTCCGTCGCTCCCTAAGCAGCTCCTCCTCGGGGGCCTCTGCGTAACTCCTGTCCACCCTTAAAATCTCCCCCACCAACCTCTCCCTCTCCCTGCCCTCTCTCTTCTCCCTGTGGGCCATAATGGAGATTAACTCTCCCCTGACCACCGACTTCAACGCCTCCCAGACTACCCCCACCTGCACCTCCCCATTGTCGTTGGCCTCCAAATATCTTTCAATACACCCCTGCACCCGCCCGCACCCCCCCTCATCCGCCAACAGTCCCACATCGAGGCGCCACAGCGGGCGCTGGTCCCTCTCCTCCCCCAACTCCAGCTCCACCCAATGCTGGGCGTGGTCCGAGATGGCTATGGCCGAATATTCCGTTCCCTCCACTTTCGGGATTAGCGCCCTACTCAAAATGAAAAAATCTATCCGGGAGTAGGCTCTATGGACGTGGGAAAAGAAGGAAAATTCCCTGGCCAGCGGCCTGGCAAACCTCATGGATCCACTCCCCCCATCTGGTTCATAAACCCCCTGAGCACCTTGGCTGCAGCCGGCCTCTTACCCGTCCTGGACCTAGAACGGTCCAGTGCTGGGTCCAGCACTGTGTTGAAGTCCCCCCCCATTATCAAGCTTCCTACCTCCAGATCCGGAATCCGACCCAGCATGCGTTTCTTAAATCCGGCATCATCCCAATTCGGGGCATATACGTTCACCAGTACCACCCACACCCCCTGCAACCTACCACTCACCATCACATATCGACCTCCATTGTCCACGACAATATTCAGTGCCTCGAACGCCACCCGCTTCCCCATCAGTATTGCAACCCCTCTGTTCTTCGCATCCAGCCCTGAATGAAAGACCTGCCCTAACCATCCCTTTCTCAGCCTAACCTGATCTGCCAGCTTCAGATGTGTCTCCTGGAGCATAACCACGTCTGCCTTCAGTCCCTTTAAGTGCGTGAACACCCGGGCCCTCTTGACCGGCCCGTTCAGGTCCCTCACATTCCAATTTATCAGCCGGATCGGGGGGCTATTCGCCCCCCACCCCCCACCCCCCCTCCCTGTCGACTAGCCATCTCCTTTTCTAGGCCAGCCACCTGCCCGCGCCTCCCGCACCCTCCAGTCCCCCAGGTGGCAGACCCCCGCCCCTACTTCCAGCTCCCTTTTGGCCAATGCAGCAGCAACCCAGTTCCCCCCCTCCACCCTCCCCCCGCCCTCTGCCCCCTCCCCTCTCCCCCCCCCCCGCTAGATCCTCATCTAGCCATTTTGCTCCCCCCATGACACTCCCGTAAGTCAGCTGACTCCTGCTGACCCCGGCCTCTCCCGCCATTCCATCGACCCCCCCAGTGTGAGAATCCCCCCACCCCTTGGCAGTCAGTGTGCACTCCTCTCCAGCACTGCCTTTCCCCCCCTGGCCCCGCCCCCATCCTTCCCTCACACGGGAAAAAGCCCGCGCTTTCCTGAGCCGGCCCCGCCCCCTCTGGCGCAGCTCCTTTTTGCGGCCTTACCCCAACTCCCCATCCCCGGGCCTCCACCCTCCCTCTTCCTCCGTGGGGCCTTTCCCCTCCAACACTGACGCCCACACTCTTCCACAGCCCCAACATCAAATCCATTCACCCATCCCCACCCAGCACTCAAAGATAAAGAAAATTCCCCAAACACAGCAAACATCCCCCATGACAAACCCTCAATTTGAGTCCAACTTTTCAGTCTGTATAAAGTTCTGTGCCTCATCAGGCGTTTCAAAATAGTGGTGCCGATCTTGGAACGTGACCCACAATCGCGCTGGCTGCAGCATCCCGAACTTCACCCCCTTCCGATGGAGCACCGCCTTAGCCTGGTTGCAACCAGCCCTCTTCTTAGCCACCCCCGCACTGCAGTCCTGATAAATTCGAATCTCCGTGTTCTCCCACCTGCTGCTCCGCTCTTTTTTGGCCCATCTCAGGACACACTCTCTATCCATAAAGTGGTGGAAACTCAGCACTACAGCCCTTGGTGGCTTGTTGGCTTTGGGTCACCTTGCCAGGACCCGATGAGCCCCATCCAGCTCCAGAGGCCTCGGGAAAACTCCCGCGCCCATCAGCGAATTGAGCATCGTGCTCATATATGCACCGGCATCGGGCCCCTCCACCCCTTCAGGGAGACCCAGAAGCCGAAGATTCTTCCTCCTCGACCTATTCTCCAGGTCCTCAAATTTTTCTGCCCACCTCTTGTGCAGCGCCTCGTGCGCCTCCACCTTCACCGCCAGGCCCAAGATCTTGTCCTCGTTCTCCAAAGCTTTTTGCCGCACCTCCCTGATCGCCACCCCCTGGGCCTTCTGGGTCTCCACAAGCTTCTCAATCGCCGCCTTCATTGGCGCCAGCATTTCTGTCTTCAGCTCCTCAAAGCAGCGTTTAAAAAATTCCTGCTGACCCTGTGCGCACTGCGCCCACGCTGCTTGGTCTCCACTCGCCGCCATCTTGCTTTTCCTCCCTCACACTTTCCGCTACACCAAGATCACTTTTTTAGCTGCTCCATACCTGGTCCAATCCATATAATGTCGGGGGTACCTTGCTGTCACCTTCCCACACTGGAAACCGTCGAACAATTGCCGTTGGGGCCCCTCTGAAGAGCCCAAAAGTCCATTGCCGGTGGGAGCTGTCGAACGTGCGACCTACCTAGGCATAGCCGCAACCGGAAGTCGCAATGCTCATTTATTTACACACAGTCGAATCTACTCATGCCTAAAACTCTACAACCTAAACTATCTCGATTACTAAAAACCTGTACTTAGCTTCGGGTGCCCACTCAGTCAGAGGAACAATGGCAGTTGCTCGGTTCTGAGGCTGCTGGATTGAGCTGTTTACAGGATATCCAACTAGGAGTGTCTATCTCGTAGCGTGCATTGACTTGGAACTTACTTGGTCTGGTGTAGCTTTGGCAGGTCTCTCCTCGCTGAGAGCCAAGGCCAAGAGAGAGATTCTCTCTTGGGGAATCCTTTTTATACCCAAAAGCAGGCCTTGAACTTGGCCCCAATTAATTGGGCCATTTCCCAATCGCCCTTATCGATTTTCCTCCAATAGAGGGGTGGGTTCCCTGATTGCTGGGCATGTCCTAGGTGGCCGTTGGTCTGCTTTGTTTTAGTCTCCTTTGGCGCGGGATGTCTGCCTTAGCATTGTTTACCTAAATGTTGCCTTTTGTTCCCAGGGATGGCTCATTAGTATGTAGATAGTTCTGCAGTACCGGTCTTGTCTGAGAGCTACAGCTCTAATCAACAGACAGACCTTGCACCTGCTTGCTTTTTTGGTATTGTGCAATTATCCCTGCATTCTTTGCAAGTGTCCATTTTGTAATCGGGACATGGCCATCCCAAATGGCTACACTAGGAACACATGGATCACTGCTGCCCAGTAATCAATAACCTTAGACTCGTGTTTGAGATCCTGGTGCTCAAGTATTCTTCTCCTCTGTCAGCCAAAGCCTGAGCTGGGACATTGGAGGTGATGATTAATTTCACTGTCTGCCTTCATCAGGAGGAAGCTCCCAAGGTTTGGAAAATGGTTCACGTATTTTAGAATCTCACCATTGATCTTAATTAATGCTGTGGGAGCTGGTTTGAAGAGGACTGTAATTTCCTCGGTTTTAGTGAAAGGCTCACCCACTTATATGATCCAGAGAAGGAGTCAACCTTCTGGAGCTCAGTTCCAGGTATAACGTGACAGATGCAAAACGTCCAAGAAAACCAATAGTCATGGGGAATTGGAAATTCTTACAATATGTTAAGAGAGTTCAAAATGCTTTCACAGGAAATAAGTATACAATAGTAACAATTATTAACAATAATTACACATTTGATGCATTTAAGTGGAATATAACTAAGGCCATGAGGGATAAAGGAATCTAAGCGTGGAGCAAAAACACTGACATAGACCAGTTGGACCAAGTGACTTGTTTCTGTGCTATTTACCCTATATAAATGTTGGGAACAACTTCCCCACTTCATTACCTAGCAATTCTGTGTTTGCAGGCCAACTGTCCAATGCTTAGGAAAAACCCAGGATTCCTGAAGAAATGTAATGGGGGTTAAAACCTGACATAACAGACTTGGGCCCATTTTCCCCTATCTTTAGAATTTTACATGGAGCATTCTGCAAACATTGGAAGGAAAAAACAATTCCACCCTATAATTTCCACTTTATTCTCACCAATCAATGGTATTAATTTCTCAAAGTATTGGAGAAATTATGTTGGACAAATGCATCCATTAAAGAGCCTTTCAGAATGCATTTGGGTTTGGTCTGGGTCAACTGTACTCAGTTGTAGAGATGTTAATTGAGTCAGAAAATTGTAAATTTAGATTACACCCCAGAACCTGAATACATAATCTACCTGAAACTCCAGTACTACTTATCTGTTACAATGGACGCTGAAAATCTCCCTGCATCATTTAAAATACACCCTGAACATGATTCTTTTTTCGGTCAATATCGCTGGGAGGCTGGAAAAATGTTTAATTTGTCATTCATCTTATTTGGGTATCGATCTGTGTGAAAAGACTGCTGGATGCCTGTATGACAAGAACAGTCGCTGCATTTCAATGTAATTTATTTTATGTGAAGTATATTGAGAGACATAATTGGATGCTATACGGTTGCAAGTCTTATTTTAGTCTCAGCCTATATCCTTGACCTGCTTCTTTGACTATAGACTCCAATATTCTTCCCTCTATCAATGCGGCAGAGATTCCAGTGCATCTACAATACCCAGGATTATGCTTCTGCTCCATTTAAAATATCTATCATTGTATTCCAGCCCCTGGTCACCTGCACTACACATATAGGGTGCAATCTACTGACCGCGTCCCGCCAGAACCGGGGCACGACATGTCTCGCGAGACGTCGGCGGGATCCAGTCTCGCATAGCTAAGTAAGTTTAAGAACCCACTTAGCTGTACTCATGCCGGATCTAACAGCCAGCTGGCATCTATCGACCTTGCTGAGGAGAGCACTGCTGGATGCCATTCATTACTAGTCCCCACAAAAGGGGACCTGGCGGAACGGTACCTGAGGGGGTCACCCAGGTGATCAGAGGCCCCCGGGTGGTTGGCCTCTGCGCACTGCCAGTGTGCCCAGGTGGCACTGCCAGGAGCACAGCCAGGGTCGAGAGATCATGACGCCATTTTAAAATGTCATTCCTATCTCTTCCTGCACAGAGGAGCCCCGCTCGCCAGAGCTCCTCAGTGCAGGAAATAATGCTGAATGCGACCTGAGGGAGCGTTCCCCGCCGGGGCATGAGAAAAAACATAGTGCCATTACATAGCGGGGTCATTCCCGAGTTGTGACAGGAACCACCCTGCTAATCCTGTGTTGTGCCTTCCTTTTACTGTCTTTTCCTGAGGCTCTGTTCCAATTATGGCAATCAGTGAGTTTGCCCTCCTTTCTTTTGGTATCTATATTCTAATGCTCAGAGTCGCCAGGTATCATATGATACCACCACAAGGTTCAACTGGCTATCGATCAAAGAGCCAAACACCAATTAGTTAGTTCAAGGTCAAGGGTACTTTATTTACACACAATTAGTCATGCAACATAAACACTACTAGTTAACTACACCTATTGACTAAGACAACCTGTACTTAACTTCAGGCACCCGGCTTAGGTCAGAGAAACAGTGGCCGCTGTTCTATTCTGGATCTATCGAGTCTGGAGAAGTAACTGCTGCTCAGCTAGGCTCATCCGTCTGGTAGCGAGCGTTGACCTTGGACTTGCTTCTGGTGGTGCTGCACTTGGAGATGGTCGGTGCCGGGGCGCCAGGTCCAAGAGCAGACAAACATATGGCGAACTCACTTCTTATACTTGGAGGTTTTCGTGCTCTTTTGGGCGGTCCTTCAGTTTGGACCCCACTAATTGGGTGATCCCTGATCACTGTTCGATTACTAACCAATAAATGGGCGGGGATCTGGATTGCTAGGCATGTCCCAAGTGGTCACTGACCCCATTGTTTACGCTCCCCTAGAACAGGGAGTGGCGCTGAAATGTCTGGGACTGTACCGGTCGCTCAAGTACCAGTCCTTTGTTTTGGTGAAGATGGGGCATCAAACCGGCCCCATCAAAATGCTAATTGGTCGGAGTTTCGATACCGTCTGGACTTCTTGCTTACAAATATACATTTCAGGCTCTGAGCCTGCCTGAGTCTTGCCTTGTCCATTTTACCTGCTAGGCTTTGCGAGTTTCTCTGTTCCTGGTTGTAAGTGGCCATCCCAGATGGCTACATCTGGACTATATTTTTTTTAGGTAGATCACGCCCATAGCTCCCAATTTCCATTACCACCGAAACGTCCCATCTGGTCCTTATGCTGCATGAATTTTTAGTCCATCCAATTTAAGCATCTCACTTCTGGCCATTATCTATACATTTTAAACTGTCATTTTATTAAAAAAGTGTGAAAAGTGCTAAACATAATTATATTATTCCTAAAGGGAAAGTATGGGAATTGTGAATAGAGGATCACTTTATGATGTTATAGTGATAACATTTAAATAAAAATAATTAGATTACAGAGCCATACAAAGCAACCCTGACCTCACAGGAATAATGAAGGAAATTGAGTATAATTGGAGTGTGGGATACGTTACCAGTGAAGAACATGAGGTAAACAGAGTTATTGGGCTCAAGTGACAAATGAATGAATGGCTGGAGGCGGATGGGAAACAGTTAAGAGGCAGGCTGGTGAATTTTTTCTTTCAAAGAAGGTACTGTTGAGGCCTTATTATGCCTTATGGCCTTTTTGTGTTCCTAACAATTCTTATCTTCCATGTAAAACATGGTAAACATTCCGTAAACTGAAAGTTTATTTGAGAAAGTGCAAGTGAGTCTGACGTGGTAATATAGAACAGACTCATGTCCCCTCTATCCTGATTAGACAACAAATGGGCAACTTCAATCTCTGCTCAGTGGAACACCTGCTACTGCACCAGTTATTCACCCCTGACTTGTGTAACCAAACAAGACTACCAAATTAATGTCAATCAAGTTCCATACTGGAGATGCTTTTTGTGAAATAGGTGCCTTTGCACCTTCAGGACACTGGGGAAATTGACATATCTATCCAAAATGTACTTAGGTGCTCCAGCATGACTGACAGTTGGAGAAACTCACTGAAAATAGTGAGGAGTGATAGGTTTTTGAATTGGCAGCTGGTCAGTAAGAATGAGCAGTTAGGGAGGATGCCTGGATATGCTAAACTTTGGGACCAGAGGTTATCTATTAAGGGCATGTACCTGAAGAAGGGCTTGGCTATTCCAGTCAGTATTAAAGCAACTGCCTCTTTAATTTAGCCCTGCAGCAGGACTATAAGAGTTTGTTTAGTCTGTGCTGATACAGTAGAGGGCGCTCAATATGTTAACTCGATAGTGCATCTCATTCTCTTTTCTTGAATTCGCCAAATATTCAACGTATTTCCGCTCCACATTTTGACAGTGTCTTCAACTATCATAGTATGTATACTAAATATATACATAGATTTGTCCATGCAAAACTAAAGTAAAATATTGAAAGCATTAGCAGATCTCCTGTGATATTACTAAAGCTTTCAAACTAGAAATTCTGTGAGGCTAGTTTTCAAGCACTCAATCATTTTCCCAAAGATAGAAACCCTAAATTGGTCCAAACTAAATAATTGTGACAGGCACACCAGCATCCACCATGCCTCCACAGGCAGCTCACTTGACAGGAATCAAATTTGTACCAACTGCCTTATCTCCAGTGGCTCACAGGTAGATTCTTGGGGGACAGGGAAAGCAAGCAGCAATTGGAACCAGGAGGAACATTTCAGCTTCTCCTGGCTCCACATCAATTAAAAAGAATGTTACAACTGGAATGGGGGGAGTGTGCAAAAATCAGTCCCACTACTCCACAGCTCACACTATTTGTGCAAATTATTCATTCACTCATCAAAATGGTCAATTCTCTACCTTCGCTACGGTTAGACCCAGAATAAAAGAAACTTTAACCAAACTTCTTTCAATAAATTCAGAATGATTTATTATGAAATGTAACTTATTTTTTAAAACAAGTTGCAAAACTGGTTAATGCACAATTTGTAAATGGACAATGTAACTTTCTATCCCTTTTAAAGTTACCCAGGGCACACATAATACACAGACAAACAAAGGACAAACAAATATGATCTCTGCTGAGTTTGGCAGTTAAAGAAAAACTTTATGAAAAGGATAAAGTTCACAGGGTTTTACCACCATTGATCTGGTGCTTCCTCTCACACTTCAAGGTGAACATACGGGGCTGGATTCTCTGCACCACCGCACCACATTTCTGCCTCGCCCCGCCGGTAGGATTCTCCGTTACACCGGCCGGTCAATGGGCTTTTCCATTATAGGGCAGCCCCACACCGTCGGGAAACCTCCAGGCGCCGGCAAAATGGGGAATCCCACCGGCGGAGAATCCCGCCCCCTACCTTTTAAAAAAAATAACACAGGTCAGCTCCCAAATGTCCAAATTTTAAAAGGCAATATGGGGCATAATTCAGCCAACTTGAGTTAAAATTCATTGAATTTGCAAGGTGGCACTGCCAGGGTTCCTGGGTGGCAGTGTCCAGGTGCCAGTGGGAGTGCTAGGGTGCCATCCTGCCCTGTCACTGACCACCCGGGTGCCTCAACTCCCCAGTGAGATCCCCAAGGTGCCATAACAACTGGTTCATGACTTTGTGAACCAGTACCAGACAGCGCCTGGTTGAGGCCTTACTGGCAAGGCTGGTGAATCTCAGTCTCGGGTGAATCTGGTGAACGCATATTTAAAACGCATAATGGCTCTTTTAAATATGCGTTCCTGGATCTCGCCCAGCGAGAGAGAAATCCAAATTACGACACCTCTCAAGATTCTGTTGAATCACATAAGATGTTTTGAGCATCACAAATCTCATGAGAGACCTTTTAAAGGTTCAACGACCTCATCCCGACATCAAGTTGGGCGTGGTGAATTACACCCATTGTTCTTTAAGATACGGTCCAAATGAGAATTAAACTAGGCCACATCTACATTTAGAGGACAAGGCTCAGAGTAGTTCAATTACCCAGGTGAAATGGTGAATAGGATTTACAGATCAAGAGATGAGTCAATCATTATAGAATACCCAGTATCTGATCAGCATAATGTTGGTGTGGCTGATCCAGTTTAGTTTTTAGTCAATAGTTATTTAATTCTTTCATGGGATGTAAGCTTTGCTGGCATTTGGCGCTCATGCCAGAGTGATCCTTTGGTCTTGATAGTGCCATATAAGGTGATTGGGCCTTTTATTATTGCAAAGGCTGATGCTTGGGCCTTTCATTATTGGAGATCGTTTATCTGATACTTTTAGCTTGCCGTTTGTTATTCCAAGCCAATCTATTGTCCAAATCTTGCTGAAGACTGGCATGGGTTTCTTCATTATCAGAATTGAGTTAAACATTGCAAAATCATCAGTCAGCAACTCACACTTAACCTTTTGATGGAGGTAAAGTCATTGATGAAGCAAAAAAATGGATGTGCCAAGAGCCAAGACCCACTCTGAGACACACTTGCAGCGACATGAGCTGCAATGATTGACCTCTGTCATGAATATCTTTACTTGTGTCAGGTTTTGCCAGCCACTTTAACTTTAATTTTGCTCGGTTCCTTGAAGCTATACTTGGTTGAATGCTGCCTTAATATTGAGGGCAGCTATCCTGACTTTCCCTCTGGGATTCACTTCTCGTCTCCACGTCTGGATCATGGCTATGACAAGGTTTTAGTTCAGTGTTTCTGACAGAAATTGAAGTGAGCCTAGTAAGCATATTGCAGGTCAGTAGGTACAGCCTTTTGGCAGTATTTATGATCCTATCACTTTGCTAACCATTATTATAAAGAAACTGCTGGACCAATAATGTTTCTGGTTAAAATTATTTTTGTGAATAGGACTTAGCTTTAAAATTTTCTGCATTTTCAGCTCGATGTCTGTGTCATTGCTGTAATTGAATAACGTTACCTTGGGGTTTGGACGGGGGTGTTGTGTTTCTATATCTGCTTTAAACAAATTCACCAATCTCAAGGCAGGACTGGTAAACTATATGTAGATTTAGTTTATTTGAAGATACACTACAGGGTGGCTCAGCAGACGGATCTATTTCATGGATTCAGCAACAATTACTCAAGGACAGCACAGCTACAATTCCTTCACACTACTAGCTGCTGGTTACAAGCTGTTCTACATCCTGGCTACTTGCTCAATTGCATATTCCCTTAAAATGATATCATAGCATCCCTGTTTTTTCCACAAGAAAACATTGAGTAAAATTTCATGGAGTAGGATGGTCGTGAAAATTATTGGCACAAAAGATAGATCATTGTTTAAAAGTTCAAAAGTCTGTATAACATATGGATGGCTTGCTAATCCTGCTGGATCTTGTGATGGCATGACCCTTCTGAGATCTGGGTTAGAAGTTTACGTATAAATGTGGGTGTGCACCCAACCCAGAATCGTGTAAAATCATGTGAGAATGTTAAGTAATGGGTTAAGAGTTAAGTAATGCATTAAGAGACATTGCTATTAGTTGTCTCATTTATGTTAAGTATCCAATGATTGACACTGATATGTAAAGAGGCTTCAGGTGGCCTTTGTGTCAGGTGGTGTGTTATTAGAGTTTTGTGCAGAGGCTGTGGAAGTGAAATAAATGGTGTTTGGTGAAAAGGAACAGGACTTTTGATTCTTCATACAACGGTAACTAAAATGTATAACAATGGTAGCAGAGGATGGTTGCTGTGCAAATGTGAAGGTTTGAAAGATACAAGTTTTCCTGATCAAACCAAGGAGTGAGTGAGAAGGAAAAAAAAAGATATATGGCTGAACCCAGGATAAAGATGGCTGGATATAACTATTCCCCCCTTATTTTCTGAAAGGGAATCGTACGACCAATGGAGAAGTGCAGTAGTTATGTGGACTAAGGTAACTGCCTTGGGAAAGAGAAAACAAGGTATGGCATTGGCTCGTTCTCTACCTTATGACAGTAAAATCCGAAACAAAGTGCTTTCTGAGCTGGAATTGGAAGAGTTAGACTCCGAAGAAGGTCTGGAGACTCTATTACAATATATGGATAAGATTTACAAGAAAGATGACTTGTTAAGTGCGTATGAAGCATGGTCGGAATTTGATAAGTTCCGGAAAATACAGGAATTCTCCATGGAAGACTATATAATGGAATTTGGCAGACTATATAAAAGGTTGCAGAAACACAACCTGGAATTTCCAGTCTGTGTTGGCCTTTAAATTATTTGACTGTGCTAGAGTGAGCAACATGGATAGGCTCTTGGTTTTGACAGGAGTTCAGTTTACGGATGAGGATATCTTATTCGATCAGATGACAAAAGCTTTAAAGAAGTTTCTGGGGAAACATTCAATACCGATGGCTCTGATGACTCAAATAGGTCAGTCTGCTATAAAGCAGAATATGGAAGATACACTACCAACAGGATGGCGAAATTGTATGGCTACGAACAGGGCCCAAGACTATAGAAGGAGATTGAGACAAGGAAATTATGAAGACAGAAACCCAGTTAGAACTTACAATAGGAAGATGAACCCCAGAAATGCACGGGGCTTGATAAATCAATGTTTTTGATGTGACTCTCAATACCATTATGTCTTCAACTGTCCAGAACATTATGATAGAGTGTTTGAAGTGACACATGACATGGAAGAGTCAGAAGAGGAAAAAGATAGTGTTCAGAGAGAAGACATTGCCCTATTAACAAGCAGTTTCATGCCAGTAATGAGGGTGTTGGTTGCAGAATCCTTCAGTTGTGCTGTATTGGACAGTGGCTGCACATCTAGTGTGTGTGGAATTGACTGGTTAAAATGTTACCTGGACTCCTTGAATGCTGAAAGTCATAACAAGGTTAAGGAATTTGAAAGTTCCACAAGTTTCAGGTTTGGGGATGATAATACTCTGAAGTCGCTGAAAAGAGTGGTGATCCCTTGCAATATTGCCAGAGTGAATGATTTCATTAGCACGGATGTTGTATCAAGTGAGATACCTTTGCTTTTGAGCAGACCGTCGATGAAGAAAGCACACATGAAACTGGGTATGGAACAGGAAAAGGCAACAGTTTTTGGAAAGACAGTGGACTTACAATTTACACAGTCGGGACACTATTGTATTCCATTACTGACAAGTAATATTTCAAGTAGAGTGGTGAAGGATGTGTTAATGGAAGTTGAAAATGGGACTTTCGCTGATAAAAAGCTTGTATTAAAACTGCTTAGGCAATTTGCACATCCGTCTCCTGAGGCTGAAAAATGTATTAAAGGATGCAGGGGTAAGGGATGAAGACTATACTAAACTGATAGAACAGGTTAGTGATTGCTGTGAAGTTTGTAGGAAGTACAGAAGGACACCAGCACGACCGATAGTAACCCTACCTTTGGCCTGGATTTTAACGACATTGTGGCTCTGGACCTTAAGATCTGGGATAAGGCCATTTTTCCAAAAGGTCAACTACCAAAAGTTGGTACAAAGGTGACATACTTGCCTTAAGGGTCTAGTCAATGGAAGGGTGCAACTGTTATTAGAGCAGGGAAGGCCACTGGAAAGTATAAACATTGGTTGAATGTACAGCATTCAGGGGAGGGAGTTAAGACAATGGGTTGGGAACACGAAGTTCAAAAATGGAGGTCACAGAAACGCAGTGCCGGTTCAGATAGTACATCGGTTAGTGAACAGGTCCGCAGGAAAAGGTCGAGAATTTTGAAAGGACATCCCACAGCAGATCGGAAAAATCAAGCAGTAGCAGTATAGAACAAGTTACCAGGCGGGAGAGGGGACGTAGTTCATCAAGGTCTCGGAACATGAGTAAGACTACGAATACTAATAGGAGTAGAAGCCCACATGCACGTGAGATTTTGGTGGTTTCCAATAAATTATATGAAAAGTTATCAAAGATGCTAAACAGCAAGAACTGCATAGTTGGAGTGGATTTGGGGTATACACGGAAGTACCGGATAGGGGACAAAGAGCTGTGTCCCACAGATGGATTTGCACGGAAAAGGTTCTTCGGGATGGAACTTATAAGGCAAAGGCCAGGCTTGTGGCAAGGGGATTTGAAGAAAGCTTACAAGATCAGGATTTAAGGGTAGATTAATCTACAGCAGGAAAGGTTAATTTTAAAGATCTTCTTTTTGCCACAAAGGCATGGGAATGCAAATCTATAGATATGAAAGTTGCCTTCTTGCAGGGGCATCAGCTCCAGAGAGCCATTTTTCTCCGTCCTCCTAAAGAAGCAGCTAACACAGTAGGGGTATTCTGGAAGTTGAACAAATGTGTTTGTGGTTTAAATGTTGCATCTAGAGTCTGGTATTTTTCGGTAAGGTCAGTTTTGTTAAAGTTAGGCTGTTATCAGTTGAAAGTAGATCCGGTAATGTTTTACTGGCACTATAAAGGGAATCTTGCTGGCATCTTTATGATGCATGTCAAATAATTTTTGTGGGGTGGGACTAGTGATTTTGAAGCTTTTGTAATCTCTGGTTTGAGGAAAGAATTCAGGGTCGGAAGTCAGGCTTCCGGTGCATTTAAATATATTGGACTGGAAATCGGACAGACTAAGTTAGGGGCAACTTTACGTCAGCAATCTTATTTGGAAAGCATCAGCCCAATAGCAATTAGTCGTGGCCGGGTTTTCACAAAAAGATGCAAGGTTTCAAAGATGGAAAAAGAGCAACTGCAAAGTTTAATTGGGCAACTGAATTGACTAGGCAGACAGACTAGACCGGACGTGAGTTTTGATGTCTTAGAGTTGAGTACAAAAATGAATGATCCCAAAGTGGAAGACATAATAAGAGCAAATAAAGCGTTTGGCCAAACTAAAAATGCAGGAGTGTGTTTTGAGGTTCCCGGTTTTAGGTGACCTTAGGCACTTGAAATTCATAGTTTATAGTGATGCGTGCTCTGCAAATCAAGCACAGGAGGTTTTATAATTTTACTCTTGGGGAACAATGGTAAATATTGTCCTCTTGTGTGGGAAACAAAGAAAATAAGGAATGTGGTCAAAAGCACTTTGGTTGCTGAGACGTTAAGGTTTGTAGAGGCGGTGGATATGGCCTTTTATATATCTCAGATATCGACAGAAATTTAACTTTTGGATATTGTTAATGAAGGGAGCCTGTTTCTGTGACATTTTTTTAATCCCCCCCAAAAATTTGAAAAATAAATGAAGGGGGGAAATTGCGTGTATGTTTTTGAGTCTCTTTAAATTTTGTTTTCACCTAATTATTTTTTTCTCCAAGGAAGGGGAGACTGTTACGTAATGGGTTAAGAGTTAAGTAATGCATTAAGAGACATTGTAATTAGTTGTCTCATTTGTGTTAAGTATCCAATGATTGACACTGATATGTAAAGGGGCTTCAGGTGGCCTTTGTGTCAGGTGGTGAGTTGTTAGAGTTTTGTGCAGAGGCTGTGGAAGTGAAATAAATGGTGTTTGGTGAAAAAGAACAGGACTTTTGACTCTTCATACAACGGTAACTAAAACGTATAACAGAGAAGACATCTGGCGCATGTCCTGATATCATTGCACCCTCGCATATTTTGATCAGCAGGCATGGGCGCAAGTTGGAAGAATTCCTGCTGAAAATCAAGGAGCTTACTTAAATTAAACAGCAATTGACTGGGATTTTACATCGCCAACCTGTTTTTCGGTTGGTGGGTGGGCAGGTTGGCTGGATGGCCTTTATGTTTATGCTGCAACCTGGTTCCAGGGCAGGATGAAATTCAGGGCTCAAATAAAATTAACAAATGTTAATGGGGACTGAGGCCTATGTAGGATTGTGATGCCTAGACATTTGTGACATAGTTTTTCTGCTGATATCTATTTTTGCAGTTCCGCAGCTCCTTCAGACAGCTCCATTCACAGAATGCTTTTCATCTACACCTCCCGCTGCCTGGGGAAAGTGGGCAGCATAATCAAAGACCCCTCCCACCCGGCTTACTCAGTCTTCCAACTTCTTCCATCGGGCAGGAGATACAGAAGTCTGAGAACACGCTCGAACAGACTCAAAAACAGCTTCTTCCCCGCTGTTACCAGACTCCTAAACAACCCTCTTATGGACTGACCTGATTAACACTACACCCATGCATACGTCACCCGATGCCAGTGTTTATGTAGTTACATTGTGTACCTTGTGTTGCCCTATCATGTATTCTTTTTATTTTATTTTATTTTCATGTACTTAATGATCTGTTGAGCTGCTCGCAGAAAAATACTTTTCACTGTACCTCGGTACACGTGACAATAAACCAAACCGATGCAGGATGGTCATTAATCGATCATCTAGCAGCATAATCACATTAACAACGCGAACCTTGCTCCTGCACACACCGACTTCGGACATGCCCTGAACGTACAATTCAGACCATAGATTTGTCACTTAGGTGATTTAATTTGTTGATGCGTTGGCATCTTGTATATTGTCAGATTGCTAATTATTTGCATGGTGGTCTTCCAAAATTGCACTTTCTGAGTTCATTTTTGTATATGTTTTAGATGCAATTGGAGTGCCAGATTGGACAATTCCCTTAACAAGCTTCTGTTTCTCCTTCCTATAGAATCTAACATCACTACACTGCTTTGTAGAAGTCTGTGGGTGACGAGGTACCCTAAATAGGATTATGACCTGAACCTTCTGTCCCAAACGAAGACTAGGCAGTTCTGCACCTCCATGCTAGCCATCTGCCAACTTTGTTCTCCCTTGTTTTTTGAGAAGTTTCTCCTGTATCTCTGAGAATTGGGACAGGTGATGATTTAGCAAGGTTGTGCTAATCTGCCTTCAAAACATGATTTCTGCTGATCATGGTAAGCCCATATTTAAAGGTGTTGCTCTTAAGTGTAACATGAGAATGTGGAGATTTTGTTTTTTCTCCTTGCCCTTCATGATATGTGCCTTAATGGTGCAAATAGTGTGGTGAAGCTGTCAAATAGTTTATTCCCCATCTAGCACAGACATCCCAAAAAGATGTGTGGCTTGTTGTCTGATATGTTCTCTTTCGGCGTATTGCACTCATTGTACCCGCCATGGATGCATTTGAGGTACCCTTCAGTTGCCTGAAGATTGGAAATCTGGTAAAGTAATCAGTGACTCGGAGAACGTTATTGCCACAAATAACGAATAGGTATGTAGCGATTTTAGAATAAGGATACGATGGAATCTTGTGAGGTGCAGAGATTCTTTGTGTTAATCTGGTTAGTGACTCTGGAATGCTTCACACATCCTCACTATCTTCTCGATATTATTGTTGGTCCTTGGACAATGCACAGTTTCCTTTGGCAAGTGCCTTGTTCACTTTAAGCTCATATGCTCCTGCTGTGACTGTGACAATACGTCCTGGCAAAGAGCTTCAGGTAGTAGCATCCATTTTCATTTGAAAATCACACCTCTTAAAATACCCTATTCACCTCTGTATAACCCAAAAATTCTGAGGGTGTGTAGAAGCCAGGTGTCTGGGACTTCTTGTAACATATCAGGCCAACCTTCCACACTAACTCTCCATAATGCCTTCAGTCATGGATCTTTTGCTTTTCCTCCTGAGGTTGGTTGTGTTTGTGTTGACCCAAGATTATCAGATTAACATCGAGTACATCTTCTCCTCTGATGTCTACACTGTCCACCATGAATCATTTACCAAATGGGTGTGTGCAGGAATTTCTGATATCTTATACCAGAGTGACTGACTCACGCTCTAGGGCGTCACGGTAACACAGTGGTTAGCGCCATTGCTTCACAGCGCCAGGGTCCCACGCCCGATTCCCGCCTGGGACACTGTGCGGAGTCTGCATGTTCTCCCCGTGACTGCGTGGGTTTTCTCCGGGTGCTCCGGTTTCCCCCCACAAGTCCCGAAAGACATGCTTGTTAGGTGAATTGGACATTCTGAATTCTCTCTGTGTGTACCTGAACAGGCGCTGGAATGTGGTGACTAGGGGATTTTCACAGTAACTTCATTGCAATGTTAATGTAAGCCTACTTGTGACAATAATAAAGATTATTATTATTATTTTCAAATAATTGGATTGTATTTGCAACAGATCTTTAGAGCCAAATGCAATTGGCTTGCCACCTTGCGTGATGTGAACTCCTAACCCTTTTATAGACGAGCTGACTTCTAAGACCATCTCTTTTCTTGGGATATTATTGTAGAGCATATGTTGCTTCTGACAATGTCTGGTTATGCGACTCGAACATATGTTGATGCCTGTCATACACATGGAATATCCTTCCTTAAGAGCTCTCATAGTGATAAAGTATGGTGATATAGAGCTGAGAAATCCAAGGCATCTCTGCAAATACTCTTCATTCTGGGGAGTAGGCATGTGTTGTGCTTCTTTGAATTTGCTTGGGTTAGGTCAGATATAAAACCTTGAATAAATAGAGCTGAAAAAGTTAATCTGATCAACATTCACCTGATATTTCTTGCTGTGAAGATGAGTCCATAACAATGAGGTGCTGCCAATAATGAGAGTAGACTTTGGTTATGCTTTTCTTTGGTTTTGTCCATCACCGCAATATCACTGGCAATGCATTTACATCCAGGAATGTTTTCTGGCATTCTTTCCATATGCTGCTGGGACAGATCCTGACTGATGGATAAACCAAAAGTTAATCTCTGGAAGCAATATCATCTGAATGGTGTCCTGAACATAGTTATTTCTTGAGATCCCCTTTCCAAATGAAATGACCAATATTGGTGCTTCGCGTACAACTTGGAGCAAAACATTGCTCCTGTGATTTTGGGATTCAGTGCCGCTAATGTTACAGATATTGTATGGACAAGGCATATATGTCTTCGGTCCAGCATACCCAAATCAAACCATCTTTTTTAAGTGCCATTACAATCCATGTCGTGCAACTCATTCTGACATTTCTCATTTATTTGTACACTGCACCTTCTAGGAGGATCAATCAAAGGGATTGCATCTTCCCTGAGGTGTAGTACAGCATCACTGCTGAAATTTTCTGTAGCGTCAAATCTGTCTCGGTATATTGGCTATAAGTCATGGACTGACTCAAAATGAATATTCTTGGCCTCTTCTGTCACAAAATATTGCTGATCTTGTATATGTTGAGTTTTGTACACATGCGGAAATCCTGCTATTGCTGGTCTGCTCGTGTCACCCAGGTAGAATGGTCTCCATGCAGACTTGCTATAGCTGCATTTCAATGTCCGGGTACCTATGCAATGAATGAATGACCATTGTATGTAGCTAGTTTGTGAGTTGTAGGTTGGACTTCCAATGATGCAGATATCCTTCAGGATTTTGACTGTCAAGATGTTTGCACTTGCTTCTGTGGCTGCGAGAGTTTGTTTGCCACTTTTCTTTGAATATATGATGCTTATGAAAACAAAGGTTTCTAAATGTTTTACTTCATCCACACATTCACAATGTGAAAGGCCCGTCTGCTTTCCACTTAAAGATTTTTCCACTTAAAGATTTTTCCACTCTGAATCCTAACCCTGGTCCATCTGGCCGCTAACATTGTGAAAGGATTTGCACTTCTGTGGATTTCTGGTGCATTCCCTGTTGTTGCTGAGCATACGTCTTTGTTTAGTTGTATCTTACTGTCGCCTCTCCTTCAAAACCAGATTTCCTACAGAGCCCAATTTCCTGTTATATTGCATAACTTGCAAAGATATTGGAACACAGGACAGCCTTGTGGGGGCACAGTAAAAAACACATAGCTTGCTTGCTTTCTGGGCCCTGGCTACTACACCAATCCTGGTTACGGCACCTAATACTTGCAGATCCAGCAACAATAGCTTCATGCTTTCTGCCCCCTGTTAGCAGTGTATCAATATTGTCACCCTTTTTCTCCAAAATGTCTTTTTGGAAGGCTTTGATCAGCGTTGAATCTACAACCAGCTCCATTGTCGATTCAGACAGCTCAGCTTATAAAAAATGGCAACTCTTGCCCTTATCACAGCACCTGCTGACAAACTGATTGATTGATTCCCGTGGCTGCTGCCGAGAGGCAATCAGCTCCAAATAATGAATCGTGAAGTTCACTTTTACACAAAACTGTACCTCCAGATGTTCCACAGTTTAACAGGTTCTTCTGATCCTTGTCGACAGGCCTGAAGTGATAACTGTATGAAACTCCTCGTTTCCACTAACTACCTTCATTTCCACAACTTGTTTATCTGATTCTGTGTTGAATAAAATTTTTTAAAAGCATAGCTCCATCCTTTGTTTGAAAAGCCGAAACTCATCACGGACATCTTTGACCTTCCAATGCATGCTGGAGAATTTGGTGTTTATCTTCCTGATGCATTGAAGATTTGTAATCTCTCTACTCCGTGGTGATTCACCAATGCAGCTGATGGTCACGATTTAATGGAAAGGTTTCTGTGCGGAATTTACCGGCTATTCACGCCGGCAAGATTTTCCGATCCCACCGACGGATCACGGGTTTCCCGGCAGCAAGGAGTGCAGACAACGGGAAATCCCGTTGACAATGGTGGGACCGGTAAATCTCGCTGGCGGGCCGCCTCATCTGCCGCAAAACACACGGTGGGGTGGTCAGTAAATCACGCCCTTCGTCACTTTTTCAGGCCCTGGGGAGATCTCTTCAGGCTTGCCCGCACATAGAATTTTTTACATCACTGGGGCGCTGAACTCGCTGGCCAGACCTGCTCCTCAGAGATCGGGCCACCATTTTGAAAGGGTGCCCCAATCTCTAAGTGAACTTGAGGGTCCCCTACACGCCCCACCCATAGGCAATGTCACCCCCACACACACACACACATGGGCATTACCCCACATTCACCCCAAGTGAGGACACCCCGCTACAGGGTGGTTGAGGGCCCTTTTTCAGTCCTTCCCACACACCCCTTACGGGACCTCCTTTCAAGACCCCCACCCTTCACCCCCCAATCTTCCAGAGGCCCCTTCATACCCACCCTTCACCCCCCTCCCCAGCCTTCAAACACCTCCTCACCCCTCCATTCATGGGCATGGCCCCCCTCAGGCCCCGACCATTAGCAATACCACCTTGGCACCCTGGCACGACCACCCTGGTATCCTGGCAGTACTCCTGCCAGCTGGGATGTGTCATCCGGGCACCTTGGCAGTGTCAGGGTGGCAGTGTCAGGGTACCAGCTTTGAAGTGCTAAGGTGCCCAGATGCCAGTGGGAGAGTCAGGATGCCACCCTGCCTTATCTCTGACCACTCAGGTCCATGACCACCTCCAATGGTCTGGGAGATCCTCAGGTGTCATTCTGCCTGGTCCACATCTGTGTGGATCAGTACTAAACGGCGCGCGGATGGTGTCTCCTTGGTGAGGCCGATAGATGCCAGGAGTCAGTTAGATCCAGCGTTGGTAAACCCACTTAACTGTGCAAGACTGGGCTCCACCCATTGTGGGCGGAACACAGGTCGCGACGTCTTGCGAGATCTGCTTAGATCTCACGAGACGTTGCGGCCGTCGGGAATCCCAGCGGAGCACTCTGCCGGCATTTACCGGCCACGTCCCGCTCCGATTCCAGTGGGACACGGCCGGTAGATGGTGCCTGCTGTGTTATTCTCTTTCCTTTTGTTCTGTGGCTGCAGTTCAGGTTTCTCCCCCTTTCACATGCTTTGCCTTTTGCGTGGGAATGGCATCCGAGGACATGACAATGGCCCTGTAGTTTTCCCTGCCTTAAGAGTCTGAAACAACTTGCTACACCCATTAACCACCAATCCGACTCACACATCAGGCACTCACTGTTCTGTGAAGCCATCTGTAGAGGGATACTGCCTCCCAGGGTTTCAATGTACACACAACCTCTCAATTCATGTACCAAATCACATCTGTAGTTTGTCCTGTGGTCTTCCAAATTCACATGGTTGTGTTTCTATGTCTGCTTTACACAAACTTCCAAACCTCACACAAGGACTGACAAACTGTATGTAAGTTCTGTTTATTTAAAGATAAAATCCAGAATGGCTCAGCAAACAGATCAACTTTATGGATTCAGCAACTCTCACAAGACCAGCACAGCTGCAAATCCTACACACATGCTGATCACATATTGCGCTACATCCTGGCTACTTGGTTATTTTGCACATGACTTTAAAGTGATATCACAAGAGGGGATAGGGTGGCGTGGGGAGAAGGGGATGGTGTGGGGGGGGAGGGGGGATGGGATGGGATGGGGTGGAGTGGGGGGAGGGGATGGGGGAATTGGAGCTATAGAAGTGAGCATGTGGGTACAAGTAGTTCTAGTACAATTTTTCAGTATCCAAACTGAAATGGTGTTCGACCAATAAGCTTTTCTGTATCCAAGGTACTTAGCCATTTTGTAATAACATGGAGTGAACTGAGTTAGCTAGATACTGTTAGGAAATCAACAGGCGCGATTTGTTGTAATGATTAGAAATAAGATATTGTTTCAAGCGGGTTTTAGTTGATGTTTCTGTGCCTGGAAGGGGCCTTTAGTTATATTCATGTTGGACAAGTGTTTGTGTGAGTGGGGATTGTTTTTTGTTCCAACTGGGATTCTATTGTGAGAGAGGGAGCTATGGCGTGAAGATTAAATATCATTGCTTGGCAAGTAGAGGCCCTTGTCAGGGAATTTTTAAAAATAATATTTTATTAAAGATTTCATAATCAACAAACAGGTTCTTAACCAAACACATCTCTGAAAATTGTTCAAACATGGTATCATTGTTGTGCTAACAACACAAGAAATCAGTGGTATAGAAAGGCACACAACAGAGGCTACCTTCAACCCCCCCTCTCCATATCCTCTCTAATCCCACAAATAAACCCTCCCTCTCTCCCGAACAGCTGATGGTAATTAACTCTTTGAAGTATGAGATAAACGGCTAACACCTCTGGTAGAATCCCTCTGCCAATCCCCGAATGATATACTTGACCTTTTCCAGGTATGAAAAGTCCATGAGGCCACCCGACCAGGCTGAGGCACTAAGGACATGGGGAGTCCACTCTGAGTAAAGCAAAGAACTAGATTTATTTACAATATGGTATATACAGTTCCTGGTAGATCACTACCGGTTCTCATTTTGGTTGGTGCCTTACCGGCTGTCCTTTTATACATTATGTGGAGATGCCGGCGTTGGACAGGGGTGAGCACAATAAGAAGTCTTACAACACCAGGTTAAAGTCCAACAGGTTTGTTTTGAATCACTAGCTTTCGGAGCACTGCTTCTTCCTCTTTTATACATTGGTTAATTAGATTTCTCCTGCCAATAGCGGAGGAGCTCGTACTCTGCAAGGACACAGGAAAGATAATCATTCCCACTCTGAAGGCTGCGGCGGGATATTAAAGAAAAAATATTCCTTTGTTCTTTAGTTTTAACTGGAAGTCAGGGCAATTCGTGCGAATAGATTGCCGGAGTCTATAAGAATTCCCCACAGCTCTGCTAACAGCAGTTGGAGACAGGGAGAAGGTTAGAAGGCAGTTCTCACAGCTCTGCTCAAAACAGTAAAATGCAAGAAAGTAAGTTCCAGAGGAACTAAAGGATGGTTGGTTCTAGAAATCTGCAAATAGAACAGGATCCGGTAGGGATCTACTGTATATACCGTATTGTAAATAAATCTAGTTCATGGGCAGCACAGAGAAAGCTGAGAAAAGATCAGCTGGTGAAAAACCAAGTTTCTAGAGGTTTCTAAAATAATCCTAAAGTTTGGAATATCTTACCACTGTCTGCAAATTTCTTTTTCAAGTAATTGGGAAGACAATATTGGCTGGATATCAGAGTTTGTGTTCACATCTTTGTCTGCACCTCCCGCTATCTCAGGAAGGCAGACAGCATTATCAGTTACCCCTCCCACCCAGGTCTTGCCTTCTTCCAGACCCTTCCATCAGGCAGAAGATACAGAAGTCTGAAGACCCGCGTATACAGATATAGGAACAGCTTCTTCCCCACAACTCCTCAACGACTCTCCCTTGGACAGATCTGTTCCCTGAAAGAACACTATTCACGACGTCCTATGCTCCTCTTGCTCATATATTTGCTTTGTTTGGCCCCTTGTTCTGCACTGTAACCAATCACTGTTTGTCGATGTATCATTTGATAATGTACTCTGTCGATTATTCTTTTTTTGTCGACTATGTATGTACTGTGTACGTTCCCTTGTCCGCAAAAAAATACTTTTCACTGTACTTCAGTACATGTGACAATAAATCAAATCAAATCAATCAGTGGAAGTCAGTTGAGACCAAGGAGTCCTGAATCAGTTGGTGTAAAATCCTGCAGTGGATTCGTTGGCAGAGGTGGAGCTCTGTTCAAGAGTTATTTTAAAAACATGGAGTGGATTTTGGAATGCAACTTTCTAATGGGAAGCCTAATCATGAGAGAAGGCTTTAAAATGTGTTTTGGGGTGCGGAGTTTGAAAACTCACACGTGACAATCAGCTGAGGGGATTCTGAGGAGAAATTCATAGATACTAACTTGGGTTCAGAGTGGATTGTGTGTTTGACCACAGCCAATCTGTGTTTTACAAAAAGGTCTTTATGTGCTAATGAGAGCACTGCAGCTACATCCATGTTAATATCTTAATGCCTGTGTGTAATTGTTAACTTCAGGGAGGAGTAGAGAAGTATCGTATTACAATCCATTTATGCCCGTTTAATAAATATTTATTTTTCTTGTTGTTTTGCGGTCCTGTGACTCTGTTCCTCCATGTAAAAGTTACCTTCTTTTAAGCCAGGGTCCCATTCTGGGACCTTCCTATCCGGTTAAAGCATCAACTGGGATCGTAACAAAACTAACAGTTTTGACCCAGAGCAGCATTGCCTTGGAAAGACTCCATGCAGTTAAAGGTTTTAATTTGGAGTCACTTTAGTTTACTTGACAATGCTATCACCTTAACCTGCTTTCAATCCAGAGGTCTATGCGCATGAAGTCATGGTTACAATAGGTAATATACAAATAGCTTTCAAAATTATAAACAATGGTCAACACAAGAATATTTGACATTGAGCAACTATAAAGGTCAATGTTATTAAAATACCAATGTTATTTCAGTAAATGTGCCAAATGACAACACAGCAACTGACTTTTCGTACTTCATTTGTAGCAAAATCTTTTATAATAATAGTAACATGAGAGCTGCAGTTTGTAAGAGTTAAATTTTGTCTTCTCTCGGCCCTGGTCACAGTTCGTGTGGAGTTTGCACATTCTCCCCGTGTTTGCGTGGGTTACGCCCCCACAACCCAAAGATTAGGTGCAGGTTAGGTGGATTGGCCACGCTAAATTGCCCCTTAATTGGAAAAATGAAGTGGGTACTCTAAATTTATTTTAAAAAGAGGCAAAAACTGGTTTTCTTCTCCTCCTCATCTCAATTATGATGGCGGGAGGTGAGATGGTGAGCATTGAGGCCGGAGCACACTTCAGATTGCTGCGTGCCCTCTGGATTATAACACTTATTAGAGGAGAGCTGCATATCCTCTGCTGTCCTTGTGCCTCTCTCCTCTCAGCAAGTAAAATAATATGCCCTGGCCATCTAGCTGTTTGCATAAGTAATAGAAAATTGCCTTTTTTCACCCTTCAGGCTTAACTAAATGTGATCGGAGAAAGAGGTTGAATGTTCAGGGATCATTGCAGCTTAGACTCTGGACTAATGTATTGATTGTACAAATTCATCCTGGGCATTAAAGCCTTTCAGTACAAACTTAACCATGTCCTATTAGTTAGGACATTATTTAGCTTTATTTCAATTTCATGAATCATCATTTAAATGTACCTTCTGGTACAAGCAGTATTCCTTTCATGCATTTTTCTCTTCTGTTTTTATTTATCCCTGTTTGTCTTTCCAACTCTATGAATATTCTTTGTTATTGAATTTTCGATATCCCTTTTCCTTCAATCTATTTTCTTTTGCTTCTCTTCCTGAAGAACTGCAAGTGTGGACTCTGAATATTTTGTTTTCTCCGGCAAAGAGTTCACATGTTCTCTGAGACAAATCTAATCAATAATATTAAACTATCTGAAAGAAAATTGAAGAAGGAACGATGTATCTTTCTGCTGCATAAGAGGGGAGCGGGTGGAGGCCCAGGGATGGGGAGTTGGGGTAAGGCCGCAAAAAGGAGCTGCGCCAGAGGGGGCGGGGCCGGCTCAGGAAAGCGCGGGCTTTTTCCTGCGTTAGGGAAGGATGGAGGCGGGACCGGGGGGGGAAGGGCGGTGCTGGAGAGGAGCACACACTGACTGCCAAGGTGGGGGGGGGGGATTCACACACTGGGGGGTCGATCGAATGGCGGGAGAGGCCGGGGTCAGCAGGAGTCAGCTGACTTACGGGAGTGTCATGGGGGAAGCAAAATAGCTAGATCAGGATCTAGCGGGGGGGGGGGGGGGGGGGAGGGGGAGGACTGGCTTGCTGCTGCATTGGCCAAAGGGGAGCCGGAAGTAGGAGAGGTAGTCGGGGCGGGTGTCCGCCACCTGGGGGACTGGAGGGTGCGGGAGGCGCGGGCACGTGGCTGGCCTAGAAAAGGAGATGGCTAGTCGGCAGGGGGGGGGGGGGGTGCGGAGGCGAGTAGCCCCCCGATTCAGCTGATAACTTGGAATGTGAGGGGCCTGGTGTTCGCGCATTTAAAGGGACTGAAATTAGACGTGGTTATGCGCCAGGAGACACATCTGAAGGTGGCAGATCAGGTTAGGCTGAGAAAGGGATGGGGAGGGCAGGTCTTTCATTCAGGGCTGCATGCGAAGAACAGAGGGGTTGCAATACTGGTGGGGAAGCTGGCGTTGTTTGAGGCACTGAATATTGTAGTGGATAATGAAGGTCGATATGCGATGGTGAGTGGTAGGTTGCAGGGGGTGCGGGTGGTACTGGTGAACGTATATGCCCCGAATTGGGATGATGCCGGATTTATGAAACACATGCTGGGTCGGATTCCGGATCTGGAGGTAGGAAGCTTGATAATGGGGGGGGGGGACTTCAACATGGTGCTGGACCCAGCACTGGACCGTTCTAGGTCCAGGACGGGTAAAAGGCCGGCTGCGGCCAAGGTGCTCTGGGGGTTTATGAACCAGATGGGGGGAGTGGATCCATGGAGGTTTGCCAGGCCGCTGGCCAGGGAATTTTCCTTCTTTTCCCACGTCCATAGAGCCTACTCCCGGATAGATTTTTTCATTCTGAGTAGGGCGCTAATCCCGAAAGTGAAGGGAATGGTATATTCGGCCATAGCCATCTCGGACCACGCCCAGCATTGGGTGGAGCTGGAGTTGGGGGAGGAAAGGGACCAGCACCCGCTGTGGCACCTCGATGTGGGACTGCTGGCGGATGAGGGGATGTGCGGGCGGGTGCTGGGGTGTATTGAAAGATATTTGGAGGCCAACGACAACGGGGAGGTGCAGGTGGGGGTAGTCTGGGAGGCGTTGATGGCGGTGGTCAGGGGAGAGCTAATCTCCATTAGGGCCCACAGGCAGAAGAGAGAGGGGAGGGAGAGGGAGAGGTTGGTGGGGGAGATTTTAAGGGTGGACAGGAGGTATGCAGAGGCCCCCGAGGAGGGGCTACTTAGGGATCGACGGAACCTCCAGACGGAATTCAACCTGTTGACCACGGGGAAAGCAGAGGCACGGTGGAGGAAAGCGCAGGGGGCGACGTATGAGTATGGGGAGAAGGCGAGTCGGATGCTGGCACATCAGCTTCATCAGAGGGAGGCAGCGAGGGAGATTGGTGGAGTTAAGGATAGAGGGGGGAATACGGTGCAGAGTGCGGTGAGAATAAACAAGGTATTTAGGGACTTCTATGGGGATCTGTACAGGTCTGAGCCCCCAGCGGGGGAGGAGGGGATGCGTCGATTCCAAGATCAGCTGAGGTTCCCGAGGGTGGTGGAGGAGGAGGTGGCTGGTTTGGGGGCGTCGATTGGGCTGGAGGAGCTGGTTAAAGGATTGGGGAGCATGCAGATTGAATTCTACAGGAAATACGTGGACCTGCTGGGCCCGTTGCT
The DNA here is from genome assembly GCF_047496885.1 of Scyliorhinus torazame. Lineage (NCBI taxonomy): Eukaryota > Metazoa > Chordata > Chondrichthyes > Carcharhiniformes > Scyliorhinidae > Scyliorhinus > Scyliorhinus torazame. Next base: position 265,549,343 of record NC_092711.1, read on the forward strand.
CGTGAGGAATTTTAATAAGGCGAGGGAGGGGGGACCTTGCCCCCGACAATGTCCAGGGCGCTGATTTATTTGATCTTGGAGCGGGACAAGGATCCATTGCAATGTGGGTCGTATAGACCGATCTCGCTCCTCAATGTTGACGCTAAGTTGCTGGCGAAGGTGCTGGCTACGAGAATTGAGGATGGTGTCCTGGGGGTGATTCATGAGGACCAGACGGGATTTGTGAAGGGTTCGGCAGCTAAATACAAATGTGCGGAGGCTCCTCAATATGATTATGATGCCCTCGGTGGAGGGGGAAGCGGAGGTAGTGGCAGCTATGGACGCGGAGAAGGCCTTTGATCGGGTGGAGTGGGAGTATCTTTGGGAAGTGTTGCGGAGGTTTGGGTTCGGGGAGGGGTTCATCAGTTGGGTCAGGCTGCTATAGAGAGCCCCAATGGTGAATGTGGCTACGAACCGGCGGAGGTCGGAGTACCTACGGCTGAACCGGGGGACGAGGCAGGGGTGTCCTTTATCCCCCTTGTTGTTTGCACTGGCAATTGAGCGGCTGGCCATGGCACTGAGGGAGTCCAGGAAATGGAGGGGACTGGTCTGGTGGGGGAGAGGAACATCGGGTGTCGCTGTATGCCGACGACCTGTTGTTGTATGTGGCGGATCCAGTGGAGGGGATGGCGGAGGTCATGCGGATCCTTAGGGAGTTTGGGGACTTTTCGGGATATAAACTCAACGTAGGGAAGAGTGAGCTCTTTGTGGTGCATTCAGGGAACCAGGGAAGGGGGATAGATGAGCCACCGCTGAAGAGGGCGGAAAGGAGCTTTCAGTGCCTCGGGATCCAAGTAGCTAGGAGTTGGGGGGCCCTGCACAAGCTCAATTTGACGCGGTTGGTGGAGCAGATGGAGGAGGATTTTAAAAGATGGGATATGCTACCACTCTCACTAGCGGGTAGGGTGCAGTCGGTCAAAATGACAGTTCTCCCAAGGTTTCTCTTTGTGTTCCAGTGCCTTCCCATTATGATCCCGATCTTTTGGGGTGGCGTTCGGGTGAAGGTGGGAGTGTTTTCCCTATTTGTGTTTTTAAATGTTATATGGGGGGGTTACTGTTCTGGGGGAAATCCAATGTATAATTTCTGATTGTTGTGTTCTTGTTTCTTTCTTTATGTTGGGGGGGGGTTTGTTGAAAATTTGTTGAAAAATTTAAATAAATATATATTTTTTTAAACTTTGTGCTGCATATATATGTGTGTGTGGTACACAACCAGTGACTTGTTGGCCACATATTAGCTGCTTTGGCAGAGAGTTGTACCTTGGTTTCTTAAACTGGATCTAATATGAAGTTTTGTCTATGTACTGGATCAAATATCTTGTCAAATTATACCTTGAAATAATCATGAAATTTAATTATCTGTAATTATTTTGAACATATGCAACAAATCTATCATAAATAGTCTTAATCTTTGATTAAGACATTGTCAATCTTACATGTTGAAATACTGAGATTGTTGAATCTTGTTATCTGCAGCATTAATCATTAAAAATTCATTGCATATTTGTTTCTTCTTATGCAGGAGTTCTTCCACTGAATTCACTCAGGGCCTCTGACTGGCTCTGGGCCCAGTGTTATTACTCCAATAGGGACGAGGTGAAGATGCTGAGTAATCCACTCAGCACTTTTGCTGAGATTACCTCAAGTACTTCAGCCTGCTTCTTGTACTCAAGTGCTGATTAAACCATTGCTGAAGATGGGGATGCTCCTGGGACTTCCAGCTCTGTTGACGGTGTAATTGTCCACCACCGCACTTTGTTTCTCTTCATTAGTTATATAACTGCTTGGCTCTGTCTACAGGCTCCTGCTTTGATTGTACCTCATTCAAAACAGCCCCATTGCATTCCCCATTGAACCAGAGATGAGTATCAGTTTGATAGTGAGTGAGGGATACATGCCAGGCCATGAGGTTACAAATTGTGGTCAGATACAATTCTGCTGCTGCTGATGTTCTATATGCTGGGTTTGAACTGCTGGATTGGACTCAATCTTGTTCCACTTAGCTCAGCAGTCGTGCCATACTTCTTGCAATGGTGGATATCCTCATTATGGAGAGGAGACTTTCTCTTCAATAGGAATATTCAGCATTCACTCTTACCAGTGTTATCATGGATATATACGATTATGACAGATAGGTTGATAATGACAAAGTTAAGTAGATTACTCACTCATGTTCAAACACCACCAGATGCAGACCCAGTGTAAATTCTGAGTTGCTTCCATCATGGCTTCCTCTAAGTAATGTTCAAGTGGTGAGGAGGAAATTGCAGGCACAGTTCGGCTGAGATCAATTACAACTGGTGTTTTTAGGATCAGCCATGTGGGGCTGGGGTCATTTGTAGGTCAGATCGAATAGCGGTTCTCAGGATTTCTTATCGGAAGAATATTAGTTAACTAGTTGTGTATTTACCACAATTGAACAGCTTTCATGGTAATTTTTCTGGAGCTTGCTCATAAATTTACAGAATTATGTGGCGCCACAGTGGTTAGCACTTCTGCCTCATGGCGCCAGGAGCCTGGGTTCAATCCCAGCCCCAGGTTCAATCCCAGCCTCAGGTCACTGTCCGTGTGGAGTTTGCACATTCTCCCTGTGTCTGTGTGGGCCTGACCTTCACAACCCAAAGATGTGCAGGATATGTGGATTGGCCATGCTAAATTGCCCCTTTATTGTAAAAACTAAAACTAAAAAATGACAGAATTATTAAATTCAGTTTCACAAATTGGCATTGTGTGATTTGAACCTACAACCATTGCATTGTTCATCCAATACCACAATTATGACAGACAAAACAACAACATCTTTCTACATTACTTAAATGATTTGCCACCCTAACATGTGGTCAAAAACAACATATACATTATAAGAGCATCTGAAGAGAGAGAAACTCAGTTCTGATGAAGCATCTTTGACCTGAAATGTGGGGAAGAAACTTCCAGTGGTGGTGAGGGTGTCAGTGGTGGGACCAGAAGTGCACAGCTCTTCCATTCATAGGCTGGGTAGCTGGTTATGAATGATCACATGACCACCGGCCAATCAGATATTCACGTGCGACGAGGTGAGCAAATCACGCAGTGAGACGAAGAGCAAGTTGACGCTTCTGATATTACTTCAGAGGGCCCAAGGTCCGGGCATCCTATTTATAGGCACAGCTGGACAGGCATCCATACCCTGCAAGCCAGCAGCATCAGTCTCACCTGAGAGGAGGTTTTGGGAACTGTGACTGCTGCCACTTTCTCTCCACTTGATCCCTGTAGCTTCTGCCACTCCATACAAAAGTGTCAAATGTCCGAGCGCAGGCAAAACGTGGCCCCACAGGCTCAGCGATGCCACCCTGAGGGACGGTCAGGAGGCCCTGTTTCCCAGGGATGGCAGTAGGATGTCTTCCCTTCTGGTCTGAGCACTTTTGACAATTAAGAACTCTACTTAGCATCAGCCGCACGCTGATCTCCACCCACCCCAGCGTGGGCATCCCCATCCTCAAGGTTCACTGTGGAGAACTCTTCTTGTTGATGTCACCATGTCCATGGACATTTACACAGTGACCCGGGAACTGGAAGCCATCACCTTGCACCCTCCCTCAGTCACCTTTTTCCCTTCTCACCATCACTCTTCACCACTATCATTGATGCTTGAGGTTCCTCTTGGCACAGTGGAACTGCCTCCCAGTGCCCTCAATCTGTCAACTGTCATCCTTGACCCTTTCTCTAACTTTCTTGTCCTTTGCTGTTATCCTTGACTCTCAGGAATTCAACACTGACCTTCCCTGTCTACCCCTTGATATCCCCACATATGCTTGACCTACTGGCTTTTAATAGTGATCTACCTTTTATAGACAAGATTGCTCCTTCTGTCCTTTATGAGAATCCATAACATTGTGAAATCTCTCGCTTCCATGGACAGTGTAGCCACCTAAATTGGCCAGCTCCCGATTTAAAATGGCGAACGGCAAAGGCTGATGGGAAAGTCAGCCAACATAGACAGAAACCAGCAGCTGCAGGTTTACTGTGTATTTACCTCTGAAAAGGCCAGACAACATCGATACCAGCAGCCATCAGCATAACAAAGGAGCAGCCATCTGCATACTGATGAGCAATCCACGGGAACAATAAGTAACATTTTGGACACACAAAGCAAACCCAGACTCCTCGGCGCCTGCAGGAGCCAACACAAAGTAGGTGAACGAGCACCTCAAGGGAATCTATGTGTGGAGCCAGAGGAAATGGGCGAGGTACTAAATGAATACTTTGCATCAGTATTCACCAAAGAGAAGAAATTGGTAGATGATGAGTCTGGAGAAGGGTGTGTAGATAGCCTGGGTCACATTGAGATCCAAAAAGACGAGGTGTTGGGTGTCTTAAAAAATATTAAGGTAGATAAGTCCCCAGGGCCTGATGGGATCTACCCCAGAATACTGAAGGAGGCTGGAGAGGAAATTGCTGAGGCCTTGACAGAAATCTTTGGATCCTCGCTGTCTTCAGGAGATGTCCCGGAGGACTGGAGAATAGCCAATGTTGTTCCTCTGTTTAAGAAGGGTAGCAAGGATAATCCCGGGAACTACAGGCCGGTGAGCCTTACTTCAGTGGTAGGGAAATTACTGGAGAGAATTCTTCGAGACAGGATCTACTCCCATTTGGAAGCAAATGGACGTATTAGTGAGAGGCAGCACGGTTTTGTGAAGGGAAGGTCGTGTCTCACTAACTTGATTTTTTTGAGGAGGTCACTAAGATGATTGATGCAGGTAGGGCAGTGGATGTTGTCTATATGGACTTCAGTGAGGCCTTTGACAAGGTCCCTCATGGTAGACTAGTACAAAAGGTGAAGTCACACGGGATCAGGGGTGAGCTGGCAAGGTGGATACAGAACTGGCTAGGTCATAGAAGGCAGAGAGTAGCAATGGAAGGATGCTTTTCTAATTGGAGGGCTGTGACCAGTGGTGTTCCACAGGGATCAGTGCTGGGACCTTTGCTCTTTGTAGTATATATAAATGATTTGGAGGAAAATGTAACTGGTCTGATTAGTAAGTTTGCAGACGACACAAAGGTTGGTGGAATTGCGGATAGCGATGAGGACTGTCGGAGGATACAGCAGGATTTAGATTGTTTGGAGACTTGGGTGGAGAGATGGCAGATGGAGTTTAATCCGGACAAATGTGAGGTCATGCATTTTGGAAGGTCTAATGCAGGTAGGGAATATACAGTGAATGGTAGAACCCTCAAGAGTATTGAAAGTCAAAGAGATCTAGGAGTACAGGTCCACAGGTCATTGAAAGTGGCAACACAGGTGGAGAAGGTAGTCAAGAAGGCATACGGCATGCTTGCCTTCATTGGCCGGGGCATTGAGTATAAGAATTGGCAAGTCATGTTGCAGCTGTATAGAATCTTAGTTAGGCCACACTTGGAGTATAGTGTTCAATTCTGGTCGCCACACTACCAGAAGGATGTGGAGGCTTTAGAGAGGATGCAGAAGAGATTTACCAGAATGTTGCCTGGTATGGAGGGCATTAGCTATGAGGAGCGGTTGAATAAACACGGTTTGTTCTCACTGGAACGAAGGAGGTTGAGGGGAGACCTGATAGAGGTATACAAAATTATGAGGGGCATAGACAGAGTGGATAGTCAGAGGCTTTTCCCCAGGGTAGAGGGGTCAATTACTAGGGGGCATAGGTTTAAGGTGAGAGGGGCAAGGTTTAGAGTAGATGTACGAGGCAAGTTTTTTACGCAGAGGGTAGTGGGTGCCTGGAACTCGCTACCGGAGGAGGTGGTGGAAGCAGGGACGATAGTGACATTTAAGGGGCATCTTGACAAATACATGAATAGGATGGGAATAGAGGGATACGGACCCAGGAAGTGTAGAAGATTGTAGTTTAGTCGGGCGTAATGGTCGGCACGGGCTTGGAGGGCCGAAGGGCCTGTTCCTGTGCTGTACATTTCTTTGTTCTTTTTTCTTTGTTCAAGACCGCCCATTGATCAGGGAACCACTCCAGTATTGGAGAAAATCGAACCAAGAGATTGGGACAAAATCCAGTCACTTGGGACCAGGTACAGGGTCCGCCTCGAAAGGCGGGAAGCCCCTGGGGACTATAAGAGTTAAGCCCCAAGTTCAAATTGCTCTCTTCACCTCTTCATCCTGCCCGGGTCACCCAGCAACACAAACAAACATTGACCGAGACCGGTGCAGTGACTCCCGACAAAGTAAGTCTTAATTCAACGCTCGCTACGAGATAGGCGCTTCTAGCTACCAATCCGTACCGACTTCGAATCCCGCAGACTCAGAACCCGAATGAAAGGCCATTTGTTCCCCTGACCTGGTGGGCCAGTCCGAAGTTAAGTATAGGCCTGTTAGTTATAGAAGTAGCTTAAATGTAGAATTTGTGCATGAGTAGCGATTACTGTGTATAATAAATGTGCTTTGATTTGAATCTTACTAATCGGTGTATTGGGTTATTGATCATTACTCGGACATGAACCTCGTGGCGGTATCATAAAGATACCTGGTGACTCGAGAGCAAAGGTAATAAAACAGAGCAATTGAACCAAGGAGAAAATCAGCAACATTATTTGGTGACATCTGACGGGACCCGATCTGGAAGTGGAAAACCACTCCGGGAGAACCCAAGAATTTGAATTAGAGATCCAATTGGGAACAGAAAACCACAAGCGTTCAAGCAGTTCTGATCAATACTCATAATTCAGAAGTGTGTATGCGCATGCGTAACTAACAGGGCGATAAGGTAAAACTGATAGATTTTTTGTTGCGACAAAACTGTCGGGAGTTTGTATATTGGAAAGTAGCGAAAGCCGTACCCGTATTTACAGCACCGCCTTAATACCCCTGTCCCAAATTTGAAGAGCAGCATTCGGATAGGAAAGATGGCAATGCAGGCAACCCAGAGGAATTTGCGGTCGTAGCGACCAGCAGCAGTAGAGTGGGACAATGTCCCATTTGGGAGGAAGAGATCAGGAAATTTCTCAAAGGGAAAGGATGGCCCCTATGGAATGAATTCTGTGACAATGAGGAATCAGGCCCCGGGAGTATAGGACATACTTGGTGGGAGAACCTGAGGGAGATCCACAAAAAGAGCGGAGGGAAAGCTCGCAAGCCGATGGCAATCGTGTCCTGCTTGGCACAATTGCGAGGCACAGAGGAGGTCGTTAGGACGCTCCAGAAAGAAGTAGAGGGCATACATCGAATGAGTAAGGTCGATGTAACGAGGTAGAGTGAGAGAATTTAGAATTGAGGAGGAAATTGGCAGCAAAAGATGGAGAGGTGGAGGATGCCAAAAGGGCACACCAGTCTTGTCTGGCGCACTTAAGCAGCTTCCAGTCTCAATATGAAAAGGCCTATCAGGACATGCAACGTGCAGTCTTGGTCCGTGAAGAAACAGAAAAGCAGGTAGAAGCATTCTAGAGACAGTGCAGCGACCTAAAGACAGCGTTAAGAGCACTCCATGCTGCCACCACAGAGCAATGACAAAGCACGCTAGATCACGCAATCTGCCGGAAGCAGATTGCAGAGCTGCAATCGCTGCTTTCAGTTCAGAAAGGATTCCAGGAAACCTTTGGAGCGAAATTAGATCAGGAAGACGGCCCTGATTGGGAAGAATTGAATGAAACAGCGCAGAGATATGTTCAGGGAACATGTGCGCCGGGAAAGCCACAAAGGAGGATAGCGCCCCAACCCCCCACAGAGCAGATAGTTCAGGCTCCAATGAACCCAGTCACCACTCACCGCACAGCCACATCGGACGATGCAGAATTTCTATACTCCACCCCCTTAACACTGACCCAATTACGGGACGCGTGCGATAAGATCACACCGTTCCTCCCCACCTCAGACCCCCACCATTTCTTTGCCACAGAAAAGCATCAGGTGACCATAGAATCATAGAATTTACAGTGCAGAAGAAGGCCATTCGGCCCATCGAGTCTGCACCGGCTCTTTGAAAGAGCACCCTACCCAAGCCCACACCTCCACCCTATCCCCATAACCCAGTAGCTCCACCCAACACTAAGGGCAATTTTAGACACGAAGGGCAATTTAGCATGGCCAATCCACCTAACCTGCACATCTTTGGTCTGTGGGAGGAAACCGGAGCACCCGGAGGAAACCCACGCACACACGGGGAGAACGTGCAGACTCTGCACAGACAGTGACCCAAGCCGGGAATCGAACCTGGGACACTGGAGCTGTGAAGCAATTGTGCTAACCAACATGCTACCGTGCAGACCATGTATGGCCTGGATGAGCGAGAGCATGTAAAGCTCACAGTTTTAAGTTTAGACCCTTCAGTAGCAGCAGCCCTCCCTGACCCACAGAATGTAGGAGGAGGCACCATTGCAGAAATGCATACCGCGATCCTGGATGTGATCGGGTATAACCGGGGTGACCTCAACAAATGCAGGCAAAAGAAATCCGAGCACCCCACAGCGTTCGCTGGACGCCTGTGGATCCACTTTGGAGCAGTCTTTGGAGACTTAGACCGCACCCATTTGTTCCCAGACAACATGGCCAAATGGACCCGCACCCTTATCTCCCATGCCACAGAAACAGGACAGAAAGCGTGTGCAAATTATGATTCCCTCAGAGGAGGCCCATAACGAGAAGTGGGTAGTGAAAAGATTGTCCCGCACTTGGGAGCAATCTATACAAAGCAAACCCGCAGTCAAGAATCCCGAGGAAAAGCAGGCCGCCGCAGATATACAGGCAGTAAAAACACACCAGAACCCCGCATGGGTGAATGAAGGAAAGAACAGCCCCCCACCCAAGTCACAGGAGTGTTACAACTGCGGACAGTTGGGACACTTCGCAAGAGAGTGCAATTCCCCTAGAAAGCCACAGAGAGCCCAGCAGACGGGCACTCTGAGTAAGAATAAGACAGAGCCGATTCATCGGGTTAGCGCCCGTTCAGATCAGACAGACCTGACCGGAACAGACTGATGGTGTTCGGGCTCCCCCAGTTGGGTCTGCGACACCCTTTGGGATAGGTCCGGACGACCGGTAGTTGCAGCAAAAATTCGGGGACAACCCATCGAGTTTCTCTGGGACACAGGAGGGTCCCGCACCACAATAAATTCCTCCACCATGTTTCAAAAAGACACGTGGCCCACGACAGCCACTATCACCCTCAGCGGCTTCACAGGCCACTCACAGCAGGGACACATCACAGCCCCTGTACCCATTCAAATCGGTACCATCACCACCAAGCACCCCGTAGTTTTAGTTGACCTGCCCCATACAGCAGAACACATTCTGGGAATCGATTTCATGAATTCCCACAATCTTTCATTTGATCCAGTCAACCAGTGTGTCTGGAAAATGGCGAAATCCGCAAGAGCCCCTGCAACGCTCAACATAGGAGAATACGCGAACAAAATTAGCGCAGTAGGGGAATTTTGGTTCAACCTGACCACGCTTCGCACGGACAAGCAGGTTAGGGCAGTTCTGCAAAAGAACAGGGCAGCATTCGCGACCCACAAACACGACTGTGGACGGATGACTGGCTCCGTACAAATAACAGGACCTGACCCTAGACCCCAAAAACAGTATGGATTTCCCCAAGAGGCAGAGGGAGAAATCTCAAAGGTAATAGAAAGCTTATTAGAGCAGGGCGTACTTAGATCAGTAGCCTCCACTAATAATGCCCCGATTTGGCCAGTGAGAAAGCCCGATGGATCATGGTGACTGACCATCGATTACCGGAAACTCATCAAAATCACCCCCGCAGCAGCCCCCACAGCAGCAACAAGTCCCGAGACCATGCTCAAGCAGGGACTCAATTCCCGATTCTTTACGGTTTTGGATGTCAGTAATGGATTCTGGTCCATTCCATTGGCAAAGGCGTGCCAGCACAAATTTGCCTTCACTTTTAAAAATCAGCAGTACACGTGGACATGCCTGCCACAAGGATTCCACAACTCCCCCTCCATTTTCCACCGACAGCTGGCAAATGGTTTAGCCAAATTCTCTCGCCCCGAATGTCTGGTCCTACTACTGCAGACAGACACCAAGGAAGAGCACATTGAGCTTCTGCCCGAACTCCTGGAACTCTTACACGCAATTGGTTGTCAAGTCAACCCCAAAAAGGCCCAGATTTTGGAAGAAAAGGTGATATATTTGGGAACAATTATCACACATGGTAAACGCGAGATCGAGGATAAAAGGATTGAATCAACTGCTAAATTGCCCTTTCCCCAGAACGTTTCAGCCCTCCGGTCGTTTTTAGGACTGGTTGGCTGCTGCCAAAACCACATTGACAGTTTTGCCAGCAAGGCAGCGCCCCTCTCAGACCTCCTAAAGAAAGGAGCCCCCTGGGAACGGCTTCCGCAGCATACGGATGCTGTGGATGCGTTCAAGCAATCACTCAAAGAAGCCCCCGCACTACAAGTTCCAGACCTTTACGCTATAGAGGTAGCAACCACAGACCGCACCCTTTCGGCCGTGCTCCTCCAGGAACGGCACGACCAGTTAAGGCCCATAGCTTACGCCTCCAGAATTTTAGATGCGGTGGAGCAGGGATTTTCAGCCTGTGAGAGGCATCTGCTCACAGTATTTTGGGCAGTCCAGTATTTTTCGTATATTACCGGACTGAACCCATCACAATTCTCACCGAACACACCCCCGCCCAACTTTTCTGGACGGACGACTCAAGGACGATACAGTAAGCCAGATTAGAGCATCTAGATGGACCCTTCTCTTGCAGGGACAGGGCATCACTGTTCAATGGACAAAGACGCACACCTTTTTAGCCGACAACTTACAGTACCCCGGAACCCCCCATGAATGTGAAATTATCTCTCCACACCACAACACAGGTCCCTTTATTGCTAAAACACCTCCCAGAAAGATAAGCAGTTCAACCCAGTGTACCCAGCACACAGACACGTGTGAGCCCATAAAGATTTATGTGGATGCATCTTCCACAGTCTTGGATGGGAAGCGCATAACAGGTTGCGGTATATATGTCGAGGACGCGCAGGGACGCGCCCTAGAGGAACATAGAAAATACAGCACAGAACAGGCCCTTCGGCCCACGATGTTGTGCCAAACCTTTGTCCTAGATTAATCATAGATTATCATTGAATTTACAGTGCAGAAGGAGGCCATTCGGCCCTTTGAGTCTGCACCGGCTCCTGGAAAGAGCACCCTACCCAAACTCAACACCTCCACCCAACACCAAGGGCAATTTTGGACATTAAGGGCAATTTATCATTGGCCAATTCACCTAACCTGCACATCTTTGGACCGTGGGAGGAAACCGGAGCACCCGGAGGAAACCCACACAGACACGGGGAGGACGCGCAGACTCCGCACAGACAGCGACCCAAGCCGGAATCGAACCTGGGACCCTGGAGCTGTGAAGCATTGTGCTATCCACAATGCTACCGTGCTGCCCTTAAGAACAAATAAATCTACACTATATCATTTTACCGTAATCCATGTACCTATCCAATAGCTGCTTGAAGGTCCCTAATGTTTCCGACTCAACTACTTCCACAGGCAGTGCATTCCATGCCCCCACTGCTCTCTGGGTAAAGAACCTACCTCTGATATCCCTCCTATATCTTCCACCTTTCACCTTAAATTTATGTCCCCTTGTAATGGTTTGTTCCACCCGGGGAAAAAGTCTCTGACTGTCCACTCTATCTATTCCCCTGATCATCTTATAAACCTCTGTCAAGTCGCCCCTCATCCTTCTCCGTTCTAATGAGAAAAGGCCTAGCACCCTCAACCTTTCCTCGTAAGACCTACTCTCCATTCCAGGCAACATCCTGGTAAATCTTCTTTGCACCTTTTCCAAAGCTTCCACATCCTTCCTAAAATGAGGCGACCAGAACTGTACACAGTACTCCAAATGTGGCCTGACCAAAGTTTTGTACAGCTGCATCATCACCTCACGGCTCTTAAATTCAATCCCTCTGTTAATGAACGCGAGCACACCATAGGCCTTCTTCACAGCTCTATCCACTTGAGTGGCAACTTTCAAAGATGTATGAACATAGACCCCAAGATCTCCCTGCTCCTCCACATTGCCAAGAACTCTACCGTTAACCCTGTATTCCGCATTCATATTTGTCCTTTCAAAATGGACAACCTCACACTTTTCAGGGTTAAACTCCATCTGCCACTTCTCAGCCCAGCTCTGCATCCTATCTATGTCTCTTTGCAGCCGACAACAGCCCTCCTCACTAACCACAACTCCACCAATCTTCGTATCGTCTGCAAATTTACTGACCCACCCTTCAACTCCCTCATCCAAGTCATTAATGAAAATCACAAACAGCAGAGGACCCAGAACTGATCCCTGCGGTACGCCACTGGTAACTGGGATCCAGGCTGAATATTTACCATCCACCACCACTCTCTGACTTCTATCGGTTAGCCAGTTCGTTATCCAACTGGCCAAATTTCCCACTATCCCATGCCTCCTCACTTTCTGCAGAAGCCTACCATGGGGAACCTTATCAAATGCCTTACTAATATCCATGTACACTACATCCACTGCTTTACCTTCATCCACATGCTTGGTCACCTCCTCAAAGAATTCAATAAGACTTGTAAGGCAAGACCTACCCCTCACAAATCCGTGCTGACTATCCCTAATCAAGCAGTGTCTTTCCAGATGCTCAGAAATCCTATCCTTCAGTACCCTTTCCATTACTTTGCCTACCACCGAAGTAAGACTAACTGGCCTGTAATTCCCAGGGTTATCCCTAGTCCCTTTTTTGAACCGGGGCACGACATTCGCCACTCTCCAATCCCCTTGTACCACCCCTGTTGACAGTGAGGAAGAAAAGATCATTGCCAACGGCTCTGCAATTTCATCTCTTGCTTCCCATAGAATCCTTGGATATATCCTGTCAGGCCCGGGGGACTTGTCTATCCTCAAGTTTTTCAAAATGCCCAACACATCTTCCTTCCTAACAAGTATTTCCTCGAGCTTACCAATCTGTTTCACACTGTCCTCTCCAACAATATCGCCCCTCTCATTTGTAAATACAGAAGAAAAGTACTCGTTCAAGACCTCTCCTATCTCTTCAGACTCAATACACAATCTCCCGCTACTGTCCTTGATCGGACCTACCCTCGCTCTAGTCATTCTCATATTTCTCACATATGTGTAAAAGGCCTTGGGGTTTTCCTTGATCCTACCCGCCAAAGATTGTTCATGCCCTCTCTTAGCTCTCCTAATCCCTTTCTTCAGTTCCCTCCTGGCTATCTTGTATCCCTCCAATGCCCTGTCTGAACCTTGTTTCCTCAGTGCGTCGGTTTTTACATTTCCAGGGGGGGAGGAACGATGGTGACTGCGAACTTTGACTATCCCAAAAGTCCTGTTCTGTGCTCTCTCTAAGATGTGACAGAGCAATGGGGCTGAGGGGAGGGGTTTCCCGTCTGCGGGAAATATCATTAAAACTTCCAGGCCACTTAGGCGCGCAGGCAGCAGAGCTTGCGGCCATCGCATATATAGTGGAACACCAAGATTCCTTCCCCAGCCCAGCAGACATATATGTCTGCAACAGCCTCACGGAATTCCTGCCCCTGTGGAAAGCAAGAGGATTTGTTTCCGCAGACGGGAAACCCCTCCCCTCAGCCCCATTGCTCTGTCACATCTTAGAGAGAGCACAGAACAGGACTTTTGGTATAGTCAAAGTTCGCAGTCACCATCGTTCCTCCCCCCCTGGAAATGTAAAAACCGACGCACTGGCTAAAACAGGTTCTAGGCATGGATACCTTTGGACACCCCCCGAAAGCGCACCAGTGAATGCAGTTCAGGTCTCACAGACTAGGATCGAGGATCTAGTGGAGGCCCAGAAGCAGGACAGCAATCTCAGGGAGATTTTAAAAGGAAAGTATCCAGCACCCTACGAGAGATTTAAAAATGCTCTGACCACACATGACGGTGTGGTGTTAAAAGACACCCTTTATGTGGTTCCTGAACAGGACAGGAATCAACTGATTTGTTTGTTCCATGACAGTCGTGGACATCAGGGAATCGATCCCACTACAGCCCACCTCAAGCAGCTTTGTTGGTGGCCGCACTTAAAGGACGATGTGAATCACTACATCAAGAATTGCCTTATCTGTGCCCAGAATAATCCGGACAGATATGCCAAAAAGGCTGAGCTTAGCCACACCCGACCCGTTAATGGCCCCTGGACTAACCTCCAGATTGATGTTATAGGACCATTGCCCCCTTGCAGGAATGGTTATAAATATGTACTCGTGGTGATGGACACGTTTACGAAATGGGTGGAAGCATTCCCAGCCAGAACAAACGCTGCAAGAGCCACAGCCAAGATTTTGACCCACCACATCTTTACAAGATGGGGACTCCCCCGCAGCATTGAATCCGACCAAGGTTCCCATTTTACGGGACGTGTCATGCAGAACGTCCTCACGATATTTGGCATCACCCAAAAATTCCACATAGCATACCACCCACAGTCAAGTATCGTGGAGCGCATGAATCGGACCCTAAAAACCACCCTCAGAAAAATGGTCCAGCAGAACAACACCACTTGGGACTCAGTCCTCCCTTTTGCGCTGATGTTTTTGCGTAATACAATTTGAACTTCCACAGGTTACACCCCACACACTCTCATGACCGGACGCCCCATGAAAGGCACAGAATTTTTATTAGGTTTAGACTTGACCAGCCCCGAAGTGACGGCCCTCACACACGAAAAAGCTGTGGAACAATTAGTGGAAAATGTTAAAACGGCTCAGCTAGCAGCCGCAGTAAAATTGGGCACCAGAAAGAAACAGAGCAAGGCTTGTTTCGACAAGACAGTGCATGCGACTGAGTACAGTGTAGGACAGCAAGTCATGCTCTCCGTACACAACCCCAGCACATTCCTGTCACCTCAGTACTCGGGTCCGTACTCCATTGCGGACAAAGTAAGCCCTTCCGTATACAAGATAACGTATCCCAACGGTAAGACTGCGCGGTTCCATATCAACCAGCTGAAGGCATATGGAACACAGTCTAACCATTCACACCACGTCATGCTCGACGCAGCACACCACATCCCGCCCACAGCCAACGTAACTCTACCATCACCCAACACGTCCAGCCCAGCCACAGACTCGACCTCGACTCCACCCCCTAAATATACACTCCGCCCCAGAACGCCCACCGACTGCAGCAGCAGAGACAGCGACTGTGACTCGGACGATAGCCACAGCACGCCTCCCTACTATCTCCATGCAACAGGACCCACACCAGCGAATCCGACTACGATCTGAGTGATCCTTTCATGATCACTTGCCTAAACAAACCCCACCACCGACCACCGACCTACCATGACGAGCCTGATTCCGTCCCCACACAACTAGACACCACCTATTGGCACAGAGACAACTCATACAGACTCGTCCGAAACGACGGGAGCGACCCCAAATCACACCGTGCAGCCCTATCAACCTTAATACATTCAAGAGTTTGGCACCCGGGAGAAGATGACGACCTTGAGTCTGACTCCCAAAATGAGAACCCCTTTGCGACCCTGTTCTCAACTGATAACTGAGGTGTCCAGATGATAGAATTAGAATTTCATAGAATTTACAGTGCAGAAGGATCGATTCTGCACCGGCTCTTGGAAAGAGCACCCTACCCAAGGTCCATACCTCCACCCTATCCCCATAACCCAGTAACCCCACCCAACACTAAGGGCAATTTTGGACACTAAGGGCAATTTATCATGGCCAATCCACCTAACCTGCACATCTTTGGACTGTGGGAGGAAACCGGAGCACCCGGAGGAAACCCACGCACACAAGGGGAGGATATGCAAACTCCGCACAGACAGTGACCCAAGCTGGAATCGAACCTGGGACCCTGGAGCTGTGAAGCAATTGTGCTATCCACAATGCTACCGTGCTGACCCAAAGACACTAAACATCTAGACGATGTTTTAAAAGGAACCGCTTGGGAGAAGTGGTGTCCTTTCTGATGGAACCTGCCGCATGTTTTAGGTTGTTTGTAAGTTTGTTAAATGTTGTTTGTCATATCGCAAAATTTTTTTCACGGCCCCACGCCTTTTCGGCTGAAACCTCTGAGGACTTGCCCACAGAGACTCGCTATTGGCCAGACGCTAGTTCAGAGGAACTAGTTTGTCTGCAGAGACTTGTAAAGGTCCCAGACGCCAGTTCAGCGGAACTCGTCTGTTGACAGAAACCCAGACCCCCGTTCGTAACTGCTCTTCTGGTTCAAGGAAGGAACCAATATGGAAGCCCCACCACATGACTACATTTCTTGCCCGTTCTTGTCGGTTTCTCAGGCAGTGGAGAAACGGCTTGGGACCCGCCCTGCCTGGGAACCCCCCTCTGGTCAACTACGCTCGGCTAGGAAAGACACGGCATTAGTAGCCGCCCTACCCGGGGACGCCATCCAACTCTTACCCATCGCGGCCCATACGCACCTCATTTTTGAAATTTTCGTTCAAAAAGTTTTGTTTTGTTTCAGGTAACCCTTAGGTTGCCAACCACATGCTATTTACATCCTGAAACATTTGGATGATAAACCGCAGAGTCTGCGAGATGGCTCGCACTGGTTCATTATTTGAAAGTGTGTCTTGTCCTAAAATTCGGTTTTTGAAAAAAACAATGAGGGAGTCACACATAGTGACCAATTATAAAGGGAGTAATTGGCACTAAAGGACAGACAGGCTATCATACGAGATGTTAAACCAAGATAGTTACAGACACTATGCTTGTTTCCACAGAACTCCAGAAGCTCCAGGACCGGAGAAGAGAAGAGAAGAGAAGAGAAGAGAAGAGAAGGGAAAGAAGAAGCACCATGAGGACTTCCTTCGGATGGTTCATCATCACAATGGATATTTGGTTGCGCGTGAATGCGAACCCCATGATCTCAAGCCCCCCCCAGCCGTTAATGATTCACTTCCCCACAGTACCCAGAGCCCAGTCACCAGCGACACCGCACCATCTTGGTGTGCCAGGTTTATAACCTGGTACTCCCTGTCCTACGTAATAGAATCCTTGATGGTATTGGCGATACTCTGCTGCATCGTGCAGACTATGCGTCTAAGAAAATGGAGAAGGAGAGCCTACCGCGCTCGCACCCTGGTATATAGAACCAGATCCCCTATTTTCGGATACGACCAGACCCTCGACCCCCGCGATCTATAATAAAGAGCATTCATTTGCGGTTTTATTGTAAATAAAGAAATGTAAAGAAATGTTCATGAGCAATTGTACGATCCTGAGCTTGACTGCCAAGCCAGCAAAAACGTGTATAAACTGCTATGATTTTGTTTGTATGGTTGAGGAAGTTAGAGTGTGTAGCGGGATCCCCTTTTACCTCCACCCCCGTGGGCTTCTACTAGGCTTGGCACCCCGTCGTCCAAGCCCCACCGCTGCCCGGGTGATCCTCTCTCTCACCGGTGGATTCGCGACCACCTGCGCCTGCTTCACCTGAGCAGCGCCCCCAAGAGAGAGAAGAAAGGAAAACCTCTGCCCACCTGTACCTGGCAGCCTTTCCTGAGTGAGCGGGTTCGAATCGCCCAGGGATTTCCCTCAGTTCTCGACACCGGATTTATGGTAAGGAGTATTTTAATAGAGTGACTTGGCTAGAGCTCGTTGGTGAGGGATTGAAGGAATTGAGACAGATTCCAATTCCAAAATCCAAACACATATATTTTATTAATTGCCAAGGTCAACCACCATCAAATACAGAAAACACACAATTATCGTATACTTTAATGACTATTATTGTGGAAGGAATACTATCGCAGCACAGCGTAAAACTTACATACACAATTTTAGCAATCTTTTAAAAGACAAAATAGGAGCATGCACCCCCTTTCCCCAAAGCCTCAACCACTATACTAGTCCCGGGAGCTTCGCAAGCTGCTGCGGGATACTTACAATCCAAGGCTGATGTTGTAGGAGCAGAGAGTTCAGCACCAGCAGAAGATCCTAAGAGAGCGAATGGCCGTTTGACCACCCTTTTTACAGTCCAAAATCCAAGTTTTTTCGCTCCAGTCCAGCTTCTTTTGTGTGAGCAGGTAAGTTAGCATTTCAAAGTTCCCGCAGGTCCCGCCCCTTCTCCTGATAGGTCCAGGTAGCCAGCTCCAGTCACTGTATTCCACCGGCAACTTCTGCTGAGGCCTGCCCACCGCGATCCACCATCTCCGGGCAGTTTCCCTCCAGGGTAAACGGCTTCCTGCCCGCTCCATTGTCCTGGGAGATCGCGGTCTTCCACATCTTCTTAAGAAGATGCGATTTTCGAGTCTGCCATTCGCTCGAGATTGCTGCCGTTATGACCTGATTATGCTGATGGGTTTTTCAGCTCTGATGGAGACAAGGTCATTAACATATGTAAGGAGTTCTTACCAGCACATTGTTCCTTGGCTGGGGGAGTTTCAGGGCTATTAGCATTTCCATTGTGCCCTTTGCTGATCCAATTAGTGCTGTCTGTCTACTGATGAGTTGTAAGTCCAGGGGGGGTTGCTGCAAACGTTCCTTTCACACTCACAGACAGCCCTGCAAGCCAAGCTTGCTGGGAGAAATTTGGCCAAGCTCTTTGTTGAAAAGGTGTCCATTTTACAGTTCCTGAGTATAAAGTCCGGTTTCGCAGTTCAATGGGACCAGGGGTTGCCTGAGATTCTTACAAGTGATGAAATGTTTAAGTGAGAGTAGTGTATTAAGGATAGTTAGAGGTTCCCAATTTTTTTTGTTTTGTAATGCATGTCCCTGTTTGACATAGCGCCCCTTAGAATTGTCAGTGAAAATTTTTTTGCATAGTTATGGTCAGTGTAGAAGCCATGAAAGAAGTGCCCCCCAGGTCAGGGAATGGAAAGCAACATAGTTATGTGATCCTTCACGCTTCGCGTTAGGATCACAAGGAGGGAGTGTAGCCACCTAAATTGGCCAGCTCCCGATTTAAAATGGCGAATGGCAAAGTCTGATGGGAAAGTCAGCCAACATTGACAGAAACCAGCAACTGCAGGTCTGCTGTGTATTTACCTCTGAAAAGGCCAGACAACATCAATATCAGCGACCATCAGCATAACAAAGTAGCAGCCATCTGCATACTGATGAGCAATCCCCAGGAACAATAGGTAACATTTTGGGCACACCAAGCAAAGCCAGACTCCTCAGCGCCAGCAGGAGCCAACACAAAGGAGGTGAACGAGCACCTCAAGACCGCCCATCGATCAGGGAACCGCTCTAGTATTGGAGAAAATCGAACCAAGCAATTGGGACAAAGTCCAATCACTTGGGACCAGGTACAGGATCCACCCCGAAAGGCGGGAAGCCCCTGGGACTATAAGAGTTAAGCCCCAAGTTCAAATCGCTCTCTCTTCACCTCTCTTCACCTCTGCATCCTGCCCGGGTCACCCAGCAACACAAACCAACATTGACCGTGACCGGTGCAGTGACTCCCGACAAAGTAAGTCTTAATTCAATGCTCGCTACGAAATAGGCGCTCCTAGCTACCAATCCGCACCAACTTCGAATCCCGCAGACTCAGAACCCGAACGAAAGGCCATTTGTTCCCCTGACCTGGTGGGCCAGTCCGAAGTTAAGTATAGGCCTGTTAGTTATAGAAGTAGCTTAGACGTAGAATTTGTGCATGAGTAGCGATTACTATGTATAATAAATGTGCTTTGATTTGAATCTTACTAATCGGTGTATTGGATTATTGATCATTACTCGGACTTGAACCTCGTGGCGGTATCATAAAGATACCTGGCGACTTGAGAGCAAAGGTAATAAAACAGAGCAATTGAACCAAGGAGAAAATCAGCAACGACAGCCATTCCCGTTTCCTTTCAACTACTACATGCCAATCTCAATCATTAATGCTTTCTCTCTAATAGTTGAAGAAAGCTTCCCATAGAAAAAAACCCCAGCTCTTATCCAATCCAAATCCACGAGAAAGACTACCTCAATTGTCTGCCATGTTTAAGGAATAAATCTGAAGACAAATATTGCTTGTTCACTAATTACGTAATTGGAAAGACACACTTAATTCTGGCAAGTTTGTCTTTTAATGAGCACACAAGACATGCAAATATATGAGAAACAGATTCCCTATGCTTGCCGTCCAGAAGTTCCACCTTCTGTCAATCCGTCACTGAGCTAATTGTGTAGTTTCATTCTGCAATTGGGAAGGTGACCTCTGGTCTTCCACACAATTAAGTACACCTAATTTCCTGCCCCCGGGAGCTTCACAGGATTCCACTGATAACTCTGTTTCCCTCTTCACATATGCTGCCAGAGCTGCTGAATGTTTCCAGCATTTCTGAATTTATCTCAGATTTCCAGCATCTGCAGTCTCCTTGCTTTTTAAAAAATCTATGTAAGCTGTTCTTTCAAGAAAACAAATCGGGTCATTTTCTGTGAGTAAAGTTAGTTTTTAACTTCATATGCATTTTGACAAGAGGGAAAAATGAACGTGGCAAATCATCAACAAAATTATTTTATTTCTGTCACAACTTGTCCCAGTTATTTATGAAAATTGTTTTGTTGCTTCCTTTCATAGTTTATTTGCATAACGCCAACAGCTAGTGCATACTTGTGTAAATAAATTAAAACTAATTAGCTATTATCCACATTAATAGTCCCTTTTTTCAAAAGATTGAGCATAGCTTCCAAGTTTCATACTCTGTTCCTTTTCCAATTCTGGGAGAAGATCTAAATTGTAACTAGTATAATTTGACTGGAATTAATTAAATTGAATTTGCATATACAAATTAAACAAAATTTGTTTTCTGTTCCTTATTCAAGCATGAGAGTCTCACTTGAACCCATCAAGATGTTCATGGCTGTAATTATGGAAAGCATCTCATCTAAGAGTTTCCAAACATGCGCTACATTTTATCCTTTCAAACAGCTCAAGTTGCTCAAACATTTCTGGAATCTGAACAATGTTGTGTTGGGCCTGCCGTCACATTGAAATGGCTGATTTTTCAATTCTCCATCGAACGTTGTGCCAATCTAACTGGATTTATTGGAATGTTCAGAGGATGCATAGGATTGTGCTAGTTTTCATACAGCTTGACTAGTACGGACCTCCAGAAAGTCCAAGATGTACAGAGGGATGGGTGTAGCAAGTGCATAAGCTTATCTTAATATAAATGTCTGCCAGCACGTGGCAGCTGCAGACAATTTGTGCTGCTTTAGAGTTGGATTCCCATCCGTCATTAGTATTTTGCCAAGTAGTTTTTCCATGAATGATGTTCTGCTGAGAGAGTTTGAGGAATGAGGGTCCAAATGAAATGCAGTATCTCAAAGGTACTCATCTCTGGATTGTTACCTGAGCCAGCTGGCATCACATCAAACAAATAAGAGATTTAAATTAGTGGCTCAAAGAATGCTGTGAAAATAAATTATATTGATTCAAGGGGTGTGATGATGTGCATCAATGTAAATGCATGTAGGCTAGCTAGGCACTAGAGGGAGCACCAGAAACATCACACACACACACACTCAGCCAATAGATCAGTTAGATAGGAGACGACCAATGGACAATCACGATGCACACAGAGGTGACACGACCGCAGAGGGGCATTACACCAACCCTCTATAAAGGACACCACACACATGACCAGCCTCTTTCCAGTGGAGACAGTCAGTGAGTACAGACACAGGGTTGATTCAACATTACACCCACCACGTGGATTGCAGCAGCTGGTTAGTCAGTCTGGGTAGCTATAGTAGGATTAGCAGTAGTGTCGAACCCGAGTAATAGAAGTGTAAATCGTTTAATAAACGTGTTGAAGTTATCTACACGTCTGAACCTTCCTTTGTCAAGTGCACCACAAGGAAGCCGCTTATGTTACACCTACAACATAACAAATCATGGCACCAGAAGTGAACTGTTTCAATCCAGATAGCCATACCTCAGCGTAGTGACAACCAGCAACGATACCCAGGCAAGATGTTCGAGATCCGGGTTTCGCAGCAGCTCCAGTGCCATGGCGATCTCCACGAAAACTGGCGGGCATTCTAGCAAAGGTTTGAAATCTTCCTGGTGGCAGCTGAACTAGAGGAAGTGGCCGATCCTGAAAAAACAGAGCTTCTCCTCACCATCGCTGGTGCCAGAGCAGAAAAAATCTCCAAGGAGCAAAACAGGACCGACTTTCAGGCAGTCCTGGACAAATTTGGCAAATACTGTGAGGAAAACACATTCCAACCAGCAAGAAAAGGTAAGAGAAGTGCCAGTACTCGCCTCGAGGCTGAAATCCCAGAGCTGAGAACGATTGTGGTTGGCGGCCATCTTTCTAAAGGGACTGCACTTGCGCAGTTGCGCGAGAAGTGCGCAGATTGGGAAGGTCCGTTTGCGCATGTGCGAGACGCCGCGCATGCGCAATCACGAAAACAGCCATCAGTAAAGGAACTGCGATCTGCGCATGTGCAAACGCTTCCTACGTGCTACGTCACGCGCGTCATGAAGTCAGAGGCCCCGGCCACGCCCATTTAAAGGGGAAATGTCCCAAGTCAAAGAAAAAATCTTTTAAAGCTGTAAAACAACATTCCTTCACCTGGAATGACAGCACAATGCCTCAAATAGAACCAAGGAATGAAATTAACCTCCGAAGAACCCTGCAACAAGCAATTACCTACGCCCAAACCGACAATTCCGACCTTGAATACTTCGATACCGACCTTTACAGTTTCTCTGGACCTCGCGAGCCCAATGCCAGCTCCGACATAAACAGTGATGATATAGTCCTTGAAGACTACGACTCGGACGAACCTTTCACCTTGGGAGGCTACCCCAGTACCAAATCCGAACCGCAACTAGACGTGTTGCACATTGGCGACCCCCGTATTGAATCCGACGCAGACGTGGATTCGTTCTTCGGATTTGAGGATCTTCAGCCCAGCAGATATGACATCCCAACTCGTGAGTGCGGGATGATGCTGCAGCCTGAAACCAAGAGACAGAGAGCGGTACCAGCCCACAGAGAGCGGCCTGATGCCACACAGAGCGTGGTCCACGCACCGCTCAGAGTTCCCGACTCTACGAAAGAAGACATGCAAGACTCCACACCGCGGTCCTTGCATGAACAAGAAGTGACTCCAGAGTCACAAGACTCCACAACAAGCTCGTGGACAGACTCCACAATTGCAGAAACGCAAGACTCCAGGGCGCAGTCCTCGCACGAACAAGAAGTGACTCCAGTGTCACAAGCCTCCGCAGCAAGCTTGTGGACAGCCTCCACGATAGAAGCAACGCAAGACTCCGACACGCAGTCCTTGCAGGAACAAGACCATGAGGGTCTAGCAACCTCCTCTGACCAACTAGAGGCAGACGATGCAAGTCTGCCATGTTCAAGTAAACAGCAAGAAGACTATGAAAGTCTACCATGCTCCAGTGCACAGCAGGACGACCATGACGGTCTATCATGCTACAGTGAAGAACAAAGCGACGATGACAGTCCAAGCCCAAATGAAGGACAACAGCAAGACAATGACAGTCCACCCACATTGTTTGCGCCATCAGATGAAGATTCTGACAATTTACCTCACCCAAGTGAACGACAAGCAGCTACTGAGGATCTACCCACGGTATGTGAGACGAGTGACGACAGCATCCCACTTCCCATGCAAGATATGCAAAGTGACAGACCTCAGTTAGTGTGTACAGAGGCACTTGACGATCACTGTGATACCACTGGTGACTCCGGTGATACCACTGGTGACTCCGGTGACACCACAATACTTCCACCCTCATTCGCTCGAACCTCTCCACAAGTCAATGCATTCCTGCGTGTTCCGACTCCAAACGTGCAGCTTCAAGAAATCTCAGCTGACTCCAGTGAACCTGCTAAGACTCCGGACGGGGAGCATCAACAAACCAACACTGACTAAGTTAAAACAGACCAGACTCCAGATGGGGAGCAACCAAACGCCGAATCTGATTCACGTAAGCCGGACTTTACTCCAGACATGGAGTGCCACAACCTCAGTGATGGCACGCTCAGGGTGACAGCAGATGCCACAACGACAGGAGATGGATCACTTAACAATTACACTGGGTCAGTAATAACAAGCAGCGGCTACAGTCCAAGAGGAATACACCAATATTCACCACAGCTATATCCACACATTTTTTCCACACCAGCAACGCAGCCAATGACAGCTCATGCTGGACAAACCCAGTATTCAGGCATGCAGCAGCCAGCAGTCTATGCAGCATATTCTCAAACAGGCCAGCACTACGGATTGCCCACTAATGGAATCAAGACCGAAGGAGAACTACCGCAAGCGCAATCTGCACTACAGATTGGATGCCTTAGTTACAGCCCAGGATTTGCTGCACACCAGCCTGGCCAGACGGCATATTCCTATCAGATGCAAGGTTCTAGTTTCACACCATCACCAGGTATTTATGCGAGCAGCAATTCTGTTTCCAATTCGACAAGCTTCAACGGTTCTCGGAAGGATCACCCTTCCTACACAGCATGTGGCCAGAACCAGTATGTACAGTCTTATCCAACTTCACCATATGGCCCATCCATGACCTCGAATGATACTGTTGATGGTACCTCTTCAACGTCAACACCTTATCAGCTACAAGATGCCATCTGACAGCACAATCACAAACATCGAAAAAAGAAAGGGACTCCAAATCAGACAGAGAAGTGATTTGACCACTTCTTGGTTCCTGTGGCACAGGGACGTTGATGGCGTGCATAACCAAGAGAGACATTTGACCACGATGATTGATGGTTTTTGGACTCACACGAATGATTAGGACTTATTGTTTAATCACTGTTACCATGACTTGTATATACCTTACCTTATCTATCTGGTCTTTGTTCAATTTTCTCAAAGTGTACAGAAAATATGAACATATAAAAAAGGGCGGAGGTGCATCAATGTAAATGCATGTAGGCTAGCTGGACACTAGAGGGAGCACCAGAAACATCACACACACACACTCAGCCAATAGATCAGTTAGATAGGAGACGACCAATGGACAATCACGATGCACACAGAGGTGACACGACCACAGGGGGGCATTACACCAACCCATATATAAAGGACACCACACACATGATCTGCCTCTTTCCAGTGGAGACAGTCAGTGAGTACAGACACAGGGTTGATTCAACATTACACCCACTACGTGGATTGCAGCAGCTGGTTAGTCAGTCTGGGTAGCTATAGTAGGATTAGTAGTAGTGTCGAACCCGAGTAATAGAAGTGTAAATAGTTTAATAAACGTGTTGAAGTTATCTCCACGTCTGAACCTTCCTTTGTCAAGTGCACCACAAGGAAGCCGCTTATGTTACACCTACAACATAACAAATCAAGGGACACTGACACAAGTACTCAGGAAAGAGGAAGCTGTTCTGTTGGGTGGGCTCTTCTTAAACCAGGATGAGATCAGTACCCTTGTGAATCCTACATATAACTAGGACCGTGGATAGAGCTTTAAACTAACAGGATGGTAAGCGGTTGGGGGTGGGTGGTAGAGTTCAGGAAAAGGGAGATTTAGAAATCCAAAGGGAGAAGAAAAGTTGAGGCAATAGAACAATGTAGCAATGTGAATAAATACAAGCAGTGTAGGACAAAAAGGGACTGAGAATTTAACAATAATGTTACTTCAGTAAGCAAGGACCATGCAAGGAATAGTAGTAAAAAATAAAAAGAAAGGCTCTTTATCTGAATGCATGAAACATCTGCAATATGTTGGATAAGCCAATAGTACAAATAACGAAAAACAGTTTAGATCTAATTACCATCACAAAGACATGGTTACAAGGTGACCAAGTTTGGGAAATAAATATATCTAGATTCATAACATTCGTAAAAATGGGAAGAATGAAAAAAAAAGGGCTGCCCTGATAGTAAAAGATAACATAAGGACATTAGTGAGAAAGGATCTTGGCTCAGAGGATCAGGAATTAGAATTAGTATGGGGGGAAGATTATTAATAGCAAGTGTAAGAAAAGGCTGGTGGGAACAGTTTATTGGCACCATAACTGTGGTTATACCACCTGTAGAATATTTATACAACAGTTTACTGGAGTAATACATTGTGCAACCAACTGGGAATCAAACTGTTTTTGAACTAGTGTTATGGAATGGGACAGAATTTATCAGTAATTTCATAGTGAAGGAACCTCTGGGAAATAATGATCATGAAACAATTGAAGTCCATACTAGGTTTGAAAGCAACATACTCAATCATAAACTAGAATCTTAAATTTAGACAAAGCCACATGTATGAGGGAAGAGCTGGCTAAGGGTTCTTGGGTAAATATTCTAAAAGGTGGTAAAATGGCAAATAATAAACATTGGGAAACATTTAATGAAACAATTCAAAATGTTCAATAAAAATACATTCCATTGAAAAACAGGGCGGCACAGTGGCATAGTGGTTAGCACTGCTGCCTCACAGCACCAGAGACCCAGCTTGGGTGACAGTCTGTGTGTAGTTTGCAAGTCCTCCCAGTGTCTGCGTGGGTTTCTTCCAGTTGCTCCAGTTTCCTCCCACTGTCCAAAGATGTGCAGGTTCGGTGGGGATACAGGGGTAGGGCAGGGAGTGGGCCTACATAGGATGCTCTTTCAGAGGGTCAGTGCAGACTCAATGGGCCAAATGGCCTCCTTCTGCACTGTAGGGATTTTATTTAAAGAAAATAAAGATCCATGGGAGTGTTTTAGGAACCAGGAAATGGTCACAGAAATGTTGATATGAAGGGAAAGAAATAGAACATGAGAGTAAACTAGACAGAAATATTTACAAGGATTAAAACAATGTTGAGAGCAGCTAAAGGAAAAGTTGGGCTCTGAAAAACATTGACAGGAAACATTACCATGGGGAACCAAGCAGTAGCAGAGATAGTGAAAAAATAATTTGTGCTTGTCATTATTTTCCCAATGACTGATATCAGATAATCTTTGTTCCCTCTCTCCCTCCTTCCTTGAATTGCTTTGTTACATTTGTTAACTTTAATTTGCTGATTACAATCTGAAGACTCATGTTACCTAACAGGAATAGAGAGTAACTTAGGGGCTCATGGGAGTAGGAAAATTAATATTAGGTAATTAATATTAGTTGAAAAAAGTAGTGGAGAAGCTTAAGGGACTAAAATACAACAAATGTCCAGGACCTGTTGGTTTACATCTAATGGTTCTAAAATAGATATCTTCAGAGATATTGGAGACACGGACTATGATTTTCCAAAATTCCCTCGATCCTCTATCTATCCTAGCAGATTGTAAGTTAACAAATATAACAAAGCAATTCAAGGAAGGAGGGAGAGAGGGAACAAGGATTATAGGCCAATTGGTCTGATATCAGTCATTGGGAAAATGATGAATCCATTATTACAAAGTCTTAACAATGCACTTAGAAAATCATAATATTGGACAAAGTAAACATGGTTTTATGAAAGGAAAATCAGGTTTGACAAATTTATTAGAGGCTTTGAAGATGTAACTAATGGGATAGATAAAAGGAACCAGTAGATTTATTATGTTTGTATTTTCAAAAGACATTCGATAAGATGCCACACAAAAGATTAATAGACAAGATAAGGGCTCATCGAGTTGGGGTAATATATTATCATGGGTAGAGGACAGGTTGAAGAACAGGAAGCAAAGAGGAGCCATAAATGCAACATTTTCAAGTTGGCAAGTGGTGATGAGTGGGGTGTCTCAAGGATTAGGGGCCTCAGCTATTTACAATCCAGAATAATAACTTGGACAAAGAGACTGAGAATAATACATCTATGTTTGTTGACAATACAAGCTAAGTGGGAATGCAAGTTATGTGGATGACACAGGGAGGATATAAAGAGATATAGACAGCTTGAGTGAATGGGCAACAAGGTGCCTGATGAATATAATGTGGAGAAATGTGAAATTATTCAATTTGGTCATTATAGTTAAAACACATATTTTTTTAAAGGTGTGGACTTATACAAAGAACACAGAAAGGTAGCATGCAGGTACAGCAAGCAATTGGGAAGGGGGTTGGACTAGAACAATAGAGAAGTCTTGCTACAATATTTAAGGAAGGATATACTTGCATTGAAGCAGGTACAGTGAAGGTTCACTAGATTGGGGCCGGAATGAGAAGGTTGTCCTATGATGAGTGACTGAGTAAAATGTGTTTGCATTCTCTAGATGAATGATAAATGATCTAAATTAAACATGCAATATTTCAAAAGGTCTTGACAGGGTTGTCTGTATATATAGAAGGGGCAGGGTGGGGGGGGGGGGGGGAGGGTAGGATGGGGTGGAAGACGGGTCAGGGTGGGAGAGGGGTGTGGGGTGGAGGGTGCCGAAAAAGGGACAAAGATCATCATGATGAATGGCAGATGAAGGAAGGTATAGGTTTTGTGCGTAGAAAAAGAGGACAGGAATGCTACAAGAATTGTTGGGGTAGGTATATAGTCAGCACAAAACCAGGCAGAGCAGCCCCATTGAGAGAAGGAGCCACCTGTGATTCTGGGTTTCTTCTCAGCCCAGAATGCTCAGACACCCCTCCAAGATGAGCCCATAGCAAAAAAGAACATCTGACAAAGGGGGTGGTGGGGGGTGGGGGGGTGGGGGGGGGGGGTGGTGGTTAATACATAAAGATTTATTTATATTATTCTAATTTATATTCATGCTCATCACAAAGTGCTTTTATTTTACAGGTGTAGTCAATATTGGCAAACGTGGAAAACAAATTATACAACAAATAAATGACCAGACAGTCATTTTTGGTAGTGTTTGAGTGAAAATAATTAGCTACTACAGCATTGTGAATTCCCCACTATCTCTTCAGATATTGTACGAAGTCTTACAACACCAGGTTAAAGTCCAACAGGTTTGTTTCGATGTCACTAGCTTTCGGAGCGCTGCTCCTTCCTCAGGTGAATGAAGAGGTCTGTTCCAGAAACACGTATATAGACAAATTCAAAGATGCCAAACAATGCTTGGAATGCGAGCATTAGCAGGTGATTAAATCTTTACAGATCCAGAGATGGGGTAACCCCAGGTTAAAGAGGTATGAATTGTACCAAGCCAGGACAGTTGGTAGGATTTCGCAGGCCAGATGGTGGGGGATGAATGTAATGCGACATGAATCCCAGGTCCCGGTTGAGGCCGCACTCATGTGTGCGGAACTTGGCTATAAGTTTCTGCTCGGCGATTCTGCGTTGTCGCGGGTCCTGAAGGCCGCCTTGGAGAACGCTTACCCGGAGATCAGAGGCTGAATGCCCTTGACTGCTGAAGTGTTCCCCGACTGGAAGGGAACATTCCTGCCTGGTGATTGTTGCGCGATGTCCATTCATTCGTTGTCGCAGCGCCTGCATGGTCTCGCCAATGTACCACGCTTCGGGACATCCTTTCCTGCAGCGTATGAGGTAGACAACGTTGGCCGAGTCGCACGAGTATGTACTGCGTACCTGGTGGGTGGTGTTCTCACATGTAATAGTGGTATCCATGTCGATGATCTGGCACGTCTTGCAGAGATTGCCATGACAGGGTTGTGTGGTGTCGTGGTCACTGTTCTGAAGACTGGGTAGTTTGCTGCAAACAATGGTTCGTTTGAGGTTGCGCGGTTGTTTGAAGGCAAGTAGTGGGGGTGTGGGGATGACCTTGGCAAGATGTTCATCGTCATCAATGACGTGTTGAAGGCTGTGAAAAAGATGACGTAGTCTCTCCGCTCCGGGGAAGTACTGGACGACGAAGGGTATTCTGTCGGTTGTGTCCCATGTTTGTCTTCTGAGGAGGTCGGTCCGGTTTTTCGCTGTGGCGCGTTGGAACTGTCGATCGATGAGTCGAGTGCCATATCCCGTTCGTACAAGGGCATCTTTCAACGTCTGTAGATGTCTGTTACGCTCCTCCTCGTCTGAGCAGATCCTGTGTATACGGAGCGCTTGTCCATAGGGGATGGCTTCTTTAATGTGTTTAGGGTGGAAGCTGGAGAAGTGGAGCATCATGAGGTTATCCGTAGGTTTGCGGTAAAGCGAAGTGCTGAGGTGACCGTCCTTGATGGAGACGAGTGTGTCCAAGAATGCAACTGATTTTGGAGAGTAGTCCATGGTGAGTCTGATGGTTGGATGGAACTTATTAATGTCATCGTGTAGTCGTTTCAGTGATTCTTCCCCGTGGGTCCAAAGGAAAAAAATGTCATCGATGTATCTGGTGTATAACGTCGCTTGAAGGTCCTGTGCGGTGAGTAGGTCCTGTTCAAACTTGTGCATGAAGATGTTGGCATATTGGGGTGCGAATTTGGTCCCCATGGCTGTTCCGTGCGTCTGGATGAAGAACTTGTTGTCGAAGGTGAAGACGTTGTGATCCAGAATGAAGCGGATGAGTTGCAGAATTGCGTCTGGAGATTGGCAGTTGTCGGTGTTGAGTACTGAGGCTGTTGCAGCAATGCCGTCGTCATGGGGGATGCTGGTGTAGAGTGCCGAGACGTCCATTGTGACGAGGAATGTTCCTGGTTCAACTGGTCCATGGGTGCTGAGTTTCTGTAGGAAGTCCGTCGTGTCGCGACAGAAGCTGGGTGTACCTTGTACGATGGGTTTCAAGATGCCCTCGATGTAGCCAGAAAGGTTCTCACACAGGGTCCCATTGCCTGAAACGATAGGGCGGCCTGGTGTGTTGGCCTTATGTATTTTCGGGAGGCAGTAGAGATCTCCAATGCAGGGAGTACGTGGGATGAGAGCACGTAGGGGGCTCTGAAGATCTGGATCCAAGGTCTTGATCAGTCTGTTAAGTTGGCGGATGTGTTCCTTGGTCGGATCTGCGGGTAACTGTCTGTAGTGTTCTTGGTTGTTCAGTTGTCGGTATACTTCTTTGCAGTAGTCCGTTCTGTTCAGTAAGACAGTGGCCCCCCCTTTGTCTGCTGGTTTGATGACGATGCTGTGGTTGGTCTTGAGAGCGCGGATGCCATTGCGTTGTGCTTGGGTGACGTTCGGGGCTGTCTTGTGAATGCGACTGATGAATCTGGCATTGACGCGACTCCTGACGGCTTGAGCATACATGTCGAGTCTAAGGCAGCGGCCTTCCGGAGGGGTCCAATTCGACTCTTTCCTCTTCGGTTGCCGCACCGCAGATCTCTCGGTCTGCTGTTCCGGTTCATTGGTAGTCTGCTTGGGTTCGCTGTTGGCCTCTTGGGGTCTGTGGAAGAATTCCCGGAGCCTCATTCGCCTGATGAATTCCTCCGTGTCTGCCGCGAGACTGATGGGGTCCATTTTGGTGGTGGTGCAGAAATTGAGCCCTCTGCTGAGGACTTCGATTTCATCTGGTTGAAGGGTGTAGTCTGACAAGTTGACAATAGATTTCCCTGTATTGTTTTCTACTGTGACACCGGGGGTGGCTTGGTTGCTGCCGGTGGTGATGCCAAGTTTCTTATAGCCAAGTTCCGCACACATGAGTGCGGCCTCAACCGGGACCTGGGATTCATGTCGCATTACATTCATCCCCCACCACCTGGCCTGTGAAATCCTACCAACTGTCCTGGCTTGGTACAATTCACACCTCTTTAACCTGGGATTACCCCATCTCTGGATCTGTAAAGATTTAATCACCTGCTAATGCTCGCATTCCAAGCATTGTTTGGCATCTTTGAATTTGTCTATATATGTGTTTCTGGAACCGACCTCTTCATTCACCTGAGGAAGGAGCAGCGCTCCGAAAGCTAGTGACATCGAAACAAACCTGTTGGACTTTAACCTGGTGTTGTAAGACTTCGTACTGTGCTCACCCCAGTCCAACGCCGGCATCTCCACATCTTCAGATATTGCCATAGGATATGGCATCTGAGAAGACACATGGGGTCTTTGTTAGATATGTCATCCAAAGGGCAACACCTCCAACAATGCAATATTTCCCCTTACTCTACTGCGTTGGCAGCTGGAGCCCACAAACGTCTGTCTCAGGTGTCTGCTACTAACTGAATTGTGCATCATCAGAGAAGACAACAAATTCAAGAGACTGGTTTCAGAGAAGAGAGAAAGATGCTGAGATCAGAAGCAACAGCTAATTAGGCTCTGCTTCAGTCACTCTTTAGCAAGCTACTCAATGAAGACAAAGAGGAAATATGAGAACCAGGGGTAGCAGAAGGAATGGAGCTTGGCAGGGAAAAAGCAACCAGTGAGCGAGTTGAAATGGAAGCAACCAGTTGGATGGGAGTTACAATGTGAGGCAAAGTATAAGAGGTTTTTGTGAGGGCCACGAAGAATCTTTGACAGGATTGGCTCCGCCTGTGTCCACTCACGGATCTGTGATGCCCTGGCCATTCCCAGCTGGGGCTTATCCTCTCGGAAAAGTCCCAGCAGAGGCTTATGATCAGTCACGATAGTGAAGTGGCGGCCATACACGTACTGGTGGAAGCATTTCACCGCAAAGACCACCGCCAGGCCCTCCTTCTCGATCTGCGCGTATTTCTTTTCCACTGCAGTCAATGTGGGGGAGGTGAAAGCTATTGGCCCGTTCTCCATCTTGTGGGACAGGGCGGCCCCAATACCATACGGGGATGCATCACATGTGATGAGCCAAGGCTTTCCAGGATCATAGTGGGTTAGTAACCCAGGCAACGACAATTGTTGTTTTACCCGCCGGAAAGCGGTTTCTTGCGGCTGACCCCAAACCCAGGTGTGGTTCTTCTTTAGCAGAAGATGCAGAGGGGCCAGTGTAGTTGCCAGATTGGGGAGGAACTTCCCGTAATAGTTTACGAGGCTGAGAAAAGAACGAAAATGCGAAGAGTCAGTCGGGGGGGGAGCCTGTTGAATTGCGCGCACCTTCTCTGCAACAGGGGTGCAAACCTTCGCGGTCCACCCAATAACCCAGGTGGACTACTTCCTTCACCTGAAAGACGCACTTTTGCGACGTAAACGGACTCCAGCCTCTGAAAAGCATCTAAGGACAGCCTCCAAATTTTCCAAATGTTCCTGCTCTGACGTCCCTGTAATCAAAATGTCATCCAAGTAGACGGTGACATGCGGTAAACCTCTCAAAATGCCCTCCATGACACGTTGAAAAATAGCGCAGGCAGAGGATACCCCAAAGGGCAGCCGTGTCTATTCATACAGGCCCCGGTGCGTATTAATCGTTACATATGACCGGGAGGCAGGGTCCAGCTCCAACTGTAGGTAGGCGTGACTCATATCTAATTTCGTGAACGAGAGTCCGCCTGCAAGCTTCACGTAGAGATCCTCTATGTGAGGCACTGGATATCGGTCGAGCCGGGAAGCCGTATTCACTGTAAGTTTATAGTCGCCGCACAAGCGAACTGTGGCATCTGGCTTCATTACAGGTACAATTGGTGCTGCCCAGTCAGCGAAACGGACGGGCCTGATAATATGCAAAGTCTCCAAATGAGTGAGCTCCCCTTCTACCTTCTCGAGCAAGGCATAAGGCACCGGGCGCACCCGGAAATAGCACGGCGTGGCTCCTGGTTCGATTTGGATACGGGCTATGGACCCTTTTATTTTCCCCAAACCAGGCTGGAATACATCTGGGTACCGTCCTAGCACCTCAGTCAACCCTCCAGAAACTGTTTGGAGGATGTGCTGCCACTGCAGCCGCAAATGGAGCAACCAATCCCGACCCAGCAGGTTGGGCCCGTGGCCGCGCACCACAATAAGTGGGAAACGCCCCTCCTGGCATCCATAAACAACAGGGGTCATCATAGTTCCTGCAATGTCCAATGGTTCCCCCGTATAGGTGGCCAATCTGGCCTGTGTGATGGTTATTGTAAGGGTCTGTATACCCTGCTTGATGCGGTCGAATGTCCTCTGGGTGATCATGGAGGCCACTGCGTCAGTGTCCAGCTCCATCTCAAGCGGGTGACCATTGACCCATACTGTCACCTTAATGGGGGCCACACGGTGAGCTGCCACACAATGCAGCTGCAGGCAGTCGTCCTCCGTCTCCACGTCCTCAGGAGTAGTCGCCACAGGTTCATCCAAATGGAAGGTATGGCCGCTGGGCTGGCCCCAGTTTCTGTTGGAAGGATGGCGCCTCTGCCGCCCCCAGGACCAGCGTCCACGACGGGGTCGGAGCCCACAAGTCTGACACGGACATGGCTCCTCATCCATTGGTTCTGGAGAAGGCTCCCTTAGGGGAGGAATGTCCGACGGTCACTGGCGTCGATCCGGACATCGCCTCGCCCAAGGTACCGCAGGGGTGCGGAGGGACACTTTTGGACGGATGGGGTTGCACCCCGAGGCATGCACCTCTATTCCCTGTAGCTCCTGAACTCCCTGTTCTGCGCTCTCTCGGGACAATACTATTTGAATGGTCTGCTGAAAAGTCAATGTTGGTTCAGCTAACAACTTTCTCTTGGTGGCCGCATTGTTAATACCACAAACCAAATGGTCGGGTAGCATTTCTGACAAGGTCTCTCCATAGTCACAGTACTCCGCAATCCTGCGTAGCCTGGATAGAAAATCGGCAAGGGATTCTCCTGGGGTCCTCTCAGCGGTATTAAACCGGTAACACTGGGCTATCATGGACGGGGCTGGGTTAAAATGTTGCCCCACTAAGTTCACAAGTTCATGAAACATTTTGGTGTCCGGCGCACATGGGTACATAAGGCTCCTAATCACCCCAAACATATGCGGGCCGCAGGCGGTGAGCAATATGACCACCTGGCGCTCGTTTTCAGTGATATTGTTTGCCCGGAAATAGTAACGCATCCGTTGTGCGTACTGGTTCCAGCTTTCCAGCGCAGCGTCAAAAACATCTAAACATCCATACAAAGGCATGGTGTAATAGAAAACAACTTCCAACCTGTATCCAACAAAATCCAGGCAGGTGGCTTCAGCAGTGTCGACAGCTATTCACTTTAACCCTCGTCGCCAGTTTTGCGAGGCCACGAAGAATCCAGCACGAGTTGAAGGATAGAAAGAAATAACATTTATTTACAGTAACATATATATATACAACAGCAGCAGCAGCAACTCCTTGCTGCTCACTCTCCTCTAGCCGGTTCCAAATTGGCCAGCTTTATTTATGCAGGGAATCTGCTAATGATTTCTCCGCCCCCCTCATTGGGGAAGCTCATGCTCCCAAAGGATTGTGGGATTGCCATTTGTCCCCAGCTAGTGGTAAGCAGGCAGGTTATAACAGAAGTCATTAATAGAGACATCAGAAAGATCGGGCGTCCTCTAATAACTTCCTGATCTCCTTTCTCCTTACGTATCCTATATCCCTCCACCATCACTTTTTATTCTAGGATAAAGCATATGCCTCCCTGACTTGTGCTCCACCATCTTACTTCACCTCAAAGATTGAGACAGTCTTCGGGGCTGCAATGGAGCCAGGCCATGGGTTGTACCAGTTTTCCTTCAGTCACATTTTCTTCATTCGTCTCACTCACTTTTAATTTTCTTTCTTTTAAAAACATATTTTTAATGCCATTTTCAGTTTTATATACATTGCATTTCAAGTTTATTACTGTGCAGTACATCAGATTTTCTTGTACCTATTTACAATTTGTCACCAACTGTCTCGGTGCGCTATCCTCCTCCCCCCCCCCCCCCCCCCCCCAGCCCCCCTTGGTACCCTTCCTGCTCGCTCGGGGATGTGCACCCTTCTACTTCGGCTCCCCCTCTTCCCCCCTTCTTTCCTGTGAGTTTCCACCTCGTGGGTTGGGGGGGGGGGTTCTTCTGCCCCTATCCCCTCCCTCTGTGTTGTTCCTTTTATTCCCCTCGGGTTCCCTTCTCTCTTCCTACCCCACTCCCCCTGGGTTGTGCATTCCTGTCATTCCTCTTAATTTTTTTTATTTTCCTCTCTGCTAGATATTGTTGGCTTCGAACAGGTCTTGGAACAGGCCGACAAATTGCCCCCATGCTTTAAGGAAGCCTTCTTCTGACCCTCGGATGGCGTATTTGATCTTCTCCAATTGGAGAAATTCCAACAGGTCTGCCAGCCAGTCTGCAGCTGTGGGTGGTGCTGCTAATCGCCAGCCAAGCAGGATTCTTCGGCGGGCGATAAGAGAAGCGAAAGCTAGGGCATTGGCCCTCTTCCCCATGTGTAGCTCTGGCTGCTCTGATACCCTGAAGATTGCCACTTTTGTGCATGGCTCCACCCTCACCCCTGCAACCTTGGATATCATTTACCACTATTTCCTACATGGACTTTACTCACTGATGCACTGTTACCATTAAACTCTCTGTCCCTGCCTGTGTCATTCTGATTTTCATTAGCCACATCACTACACTGTTCTACTGTCTCAACTTTTCTCTTTGGGTTCCTAAGTCTCCCTCTCTAAAGATTTTTACATTTTTGTGTTCAAATATGCTCAATTATAACTTGACATCAAAAGTTCTAATTTGGTATTCGTTTGACCTCAAATTTTATAGTCCACTTATAGTGCACTCAAAGTTATTTAGTATGCTCAGCAAGCTGCATTGAAAAATACATGGAAGTTAATCGCTTAAATAATATCTGAATTTATTCAGTTTTTCATTTTGTCCAAAAAAATTCCACGAGACTTGCTTAAGATCTCCACCTGATCCCCATTAGTTCTTAATTCATTTTAGTCTCGGGGTCTATAATTACTACCCACCCACATCCCAGGTCTCAGGGCCAAGACCCTCCCACCACCTGAATCTCAGGGTACAAACTGTCCTCCACCTCCCTCACCGCAATCTCAGACTCTAACCTCCCACCTCCCAGCGGAAACCCCACATCTAGTGTCAGGGACTCAACTCTCCCCTCATTCTCCGCTTCCAGTCTCAACTCTCTCTCCCCCCAGCCACCCCCCTCAGTCTCCAAACTCTCCCCATCCTTCCTGCAGACTCTAAACTCTCATTTCTGCTTTCCAGTTTGACTCTTTTCCACCAATCACAACTCTCTTTCCACTCTCGCTAACCAATCTGTCAACTCTCCCCCTCGCTGTCTCTCTGGCCTCAAAACTCTGCACCTTTCTTCTTCCAGTCTCCAAGCTCTCCTTCCTGCTTTCCAGTTTTGACTCACCTCCCTTCTTCTTG
Organism: Scyliorhinus torazame; assembly: GCF_047496885.1. Lineage (NCBI taxonomy): Eukaryota > Metazoa > Chordata > Chondrichthyes > Carcharhiniformes > Scyliorhinidae > Scyliorhinus > Scyliorhinus torazame. Next base: position 265,586,303 of record NC_092711.1, read on the forward strand.
CCAGCCAGCAAACTCTTCCCCACTCTCTCTGGCTTCAAAGCTATCCAAAGTCTCAGCTCTCTCCCGCTCCAGTCTCGGTTCTCTTTCTCCCTCCAGTCTCTAAACTCGCCCTCTCTCTCCCTTCAATCTCGACTTTCTCTTCCTCCAATAACCAAACTCTTCCCCCATCCAACCTCCTGTCACCATCTTCCTCAAATCCCCAAACTCTCCTCCTCCCTCCAGCCTCCAAATTCCCCCTCCCTCCATCCTCTAAATATCCTTCCCCCACTCTCCTTCCAGTCTTGGCTCTCTCTCCCTCTCCCTCCGGCCACAAAACTGCCCCTCCCCACCCCTCCAGCCTCCTAATTTTCCTCCCTCCCCAAACCTCCAAACTCTCCCCATCACTCTCTCTCCAATCTCCAGGTGTGGGCCCCACGAATTCTGCTGAATTCCCGGCCTTCCCGATGGTCCAGAACCTCTTTCTCTCTGATATTCCAGCTCAATCAATGTCAATGGCTAAGTGATTGCTTTTGAGTGCAATTGATGTCCTCCGATATCTAAATGATTTCTTTTGAGTACAATTGATATAATATGAAAGCTAAATTATTGCTTTTGAGTACAACTGGTGTTAAATTAGTGCAAATGAATATTGTTCAAATGCAAATCATGTAAAACCTTTCAGGATTCACCTGAATCCCCTTCTCCACTTCTATTCATTGAAAGTCCTATCCACACCAGCAGAGGAGCACCCCCTTTCCTGAGTATTGCATCAGTGCCCCATGAATTGAAATCCCTTCCTCTCATACCAAACTTGGAATCAGACATTTAGGTATGCACCAGACATACCTAAAAATTAGAATCAACTTGGTGAACACACAACACAGAACCACTTGGGTGCCAAACGGCATAAGCAACATGCGATAGACAGAACTAAGAAATCCAACAACCAATGGATTAGAACAAAGTTCTGCAGTCCTGCCACATCCAACCATGAATGGTGGTGGACAATTAAACAACTCACTGGAGGAGGAGCCTCCACAAATATCCCCATCCTCAATGATGGGGGGCCCAGAGCACAAGTGCAAAAGGTTAAGGCTGAATCATTTGCAACAACCTTCAACCAGAAATGCTGAGTGGATGATCCATCTCGTCCTCCTCTGGAGGTCCGAAGCATCACAAATACCAGTTTTCAGTCAATTCGATTCACTCCACTTGATATCAAGAAACAGCTGAAGACATTGAATACTGCAAAAGCAATGGGCTTTGCCAATATTCTGAAGTATTGAAGGCCTGTGCTCCAGAGCTTGCCAGGCCCCTAGCCAAGCTGTTCTAGTACAGCTACATCACTGGCATCTACCCTGCAATGTGGAAAAGTGCCCTGATGTTTCCTGTGCACTAAATGCAGATGAAACCCAACCCAACCAATTCCTGTCCCACCATTTTACTCTCGAACATCAGCAAAGTGATGGAAGGAGTTATCAACAGTGCTATCAAGAGGCACTTGATTAGCAATGACCTACTCACTGATGCTCAGTTTAGGTACCACCAGGGCCACTTCATTGCAGCTTTGGTTCAAACATGGACAAAAGAGCTGAACTTAAGAGATGAGCTGATAATGACTGCACTATATATCAATGCCGCATCTGATCGAGTGTGACATCAAGGAACCCGATGAGTGCATGAGTGCAGCTCCAACAACACTCAAGAAACTTGACACAATCCAGGACAAAACAATCTGCTTAATTGGCACCCCATCCAGAAACATTCACTCCCTCCACCACCAATGCACAGTGGCTGCAGTGTGTACCATCTACAAGATGCACTGCAGTAACTCACCAAGGATCTATAGACAGTACCTTCCAAACCCACAAACACTACCATCTATAAGGACAAAGGCAACAGATACCTTGGAACACCAACCCCTGCAAATCCCCCTCCAAGTCACTCACCATTCTGACTTGGAAATATATGGCTGTTCCTTCACTGTCACATGGACCACCACCTTTCAATGGCCACTATGGATGAGCAATGAATGCTGGCCTGGACAATAAAGCTCACATGCCTTGAATGAATAAAAATCATTTAATTCTCTCACCTGCTTCTTGACCAATTGCCAATGGCGTGCAGCTCAGGTAACAAACCAGAGATGATTACCTTTTAAGTTGTGTAATTTACTTCAGACCCTAACTTCTCAACATGGCAGTGTAACGTCTTTCACAGAAAATGACCCCTGGTATAAAGTCTAAAGGCCTGATTTTAACTCAAGATACAGTGCAGCATATGGGGACAGAATGCTTGCACCTCCTGTCCAAATGGAGCCTTTCAACAAATTAATCCAGGCCTGGCCTTCCTCCGGCTAAAATGCTGCCTGCACCAGATAAGGTATTCAATGCTTTCACTGTGACTGGTAGTTAGGAGGGTTTTGGTGTTCCAAATTACATTATTGGACCAGACATTTAAACATTGATGGAGGTCCCAACTAGTTGTGGTAGCCTTAATGCGGTTGAAATGCCAACTGTTGGGGCGGCACGGTGGGGGTGCAGTGGTTTGCACTGCAGCTCACGGCATTGAGGATTCAGTTCGATCCCGGCCCCGGGTCACTGTCCGTGTGGAGTTTGCATATTCTCCCCTTGTCTGTGTGGGTCTCACCCCCACAACCCAAAGATGTGCAGGGTAGGTGGATTGGCCATGCTAAATTGCCCCTTAATTGGCGAATCAGACCTCCAATTACTCTAAATTTAAAAAAAACTCCAGCTGTTAAAATGGGAGAGGATAATTGGAATACTGCAGTAGTTTTATTTTAATTACCCATCCACTCTATTTCCAGCACCAGGTAGGTTAAAATCATCCATTAAGAAATATTGCACATTTCCTACAAATTAAATTGATGCAAATGATGCATAACTCTATCATGTTTCTGGAAATGTTGAAGCCAGAAGAGGTGTGCCACTCCAGAGTGCTTTGTGTTTTAATATTGTGGATGAACTCATCATACTGGATGCGTTAGTGTTCAAGACAGATTGAGTAGTGATAATACAAATACTACTCTTTTTTTTGTCACAAACAGGCTTACATTGACACTGCAATGAAGTTACTGTGAAAAGCCCCTAGTCGCCACATTCCGGCGCCTGTTCGGGTACACAGAGGATGAATTCGGAATTCTCAGCTGGTATGGGAATTTTACCCGTGCTGTCGGCCTTGTTCTGCCTCACAAACAAGCAGTCTAGCCCACTGAGCTAAACCAGCAACACTTCCTACAAAAGAGGGGATAAAGCACAGAGGTCAATGACGCCCTTTTGGAATGCAAGTTTGTCTCCGAGACCTATTGAAATGATTCACTTATGCCGAACAGAGACCCATGTATGAAGCTATCATGTTTGCCAACAGTTTGAGCCAAGTTTTAACTAGACACAACTTTTCAGTGAGTGCATTTTATTTGAGCGCAAAACTCAAACCTTTGGCCATGGGCCGGGTGTGTAGATTCGGGTGATTCCCTGCTCGGCGAATCAGACCTCCATAAATGTCTGCCTGCAGTTCAGATTTTCAGTCAAGGAGCGTGCAGCCTGAAATAGAAGTGGAGGCAGGCTAGGTACAAAACTACCTCAGTGATCCAGGTATAGTGATACAGGAATAGTGCCAGAGGACTAGAGGATAGCAAATGTGGTCCCTTTGTTCAAAAAGGGGAGCAGAGACAACCCCGGCAACTATAGACCGGTGAGCCTCACGTCTGTAGTGGGTAAAGTCTTGGAGGGGATTATAAGAGACAAGATTTATAATCATCTAGATAGGAATAATATGATCAGGGATAGTCAGCATGGCTTTGTGAAGGGTAGGTCATGCCTCACAAACCTTATCGAGTTCTTTGAGAAGGTGACTGAACAGGTAGATGAGGGTAGAGCAGTTGATGTGGTGTATATGGATTTCAGCAAAGCGTTTGATAAGGTTCCCCACGGTAGGCTATTGCAGAAAATACGGAGGCTGGGGATTGAGGGTGATTTAGAGATGTGGATCAGAAATTGGCTAGCTGAAAGAAGACAGAGGGTGGTGGTTGATGGGAAATGTTCAGAATGGAGTTCTGTCACAAGTGGAGTACCACAAGGATCTGTTCTGGGGCCATTGCTGTTTGTCATTTTTATCAATGACCTAGAGGAAGGCGCAGAAGGGTGGGTGAGTAAATTTGCAGACGATACTAAAGTCGGTGGTGTTGTCGATAGTGTGGAAGGAAGTAGCAGGTTACAGAGGGATATAGATAAGCTGCAGTGCTGGGCTGAGAGGTGGCAAATGGAGTTTAATGTAGAGAAGTGTGAGGTGATTCACTTTGGAAGGAAAAACAGGAATGTGGAATATTTGGCTAATGGAAAAGTTCTTGAAAGTGTGGATGAGCAGAGGGATCTAGGTGTCCATGTACATAGATCCCTGAAAGTTGCCACCCAGGTTGATAGGGTGGTGAAGAAGGCCTATGGAGTGTTGGCCTTTATTGGTAGAGGGATTGAGTTCCGGAGTCAGGAGGTCATGTTGCAGCTGTACAGAACTCTGGTACGGCCGCATTTGGAGTATTGCGTACAGTTCTGGTCACCGCATTATAGGAAGGACGTGGAGGCTTTGGAACGGGTGCAGAGGAGATTTACCAGGATGTTGCCTGGTATGGAGGGAAAATCTTATGAGGAAAGGCTGATGGACTTGAGGTTGTTTTCGTGAGAGAAGAAGGTTAAGAGGAGACTTAATAGAGGCATACAAAATGATCAAAGGGATAGATAGGGTGGACAGTGAGAGCCTTCTCCCGCGGATGGAAATGGCTAGCACGAGGGGACATAGCCTTAAACTGAGGGGTAATAGATATAGGACAGAGGTCAGGGGTAGGTTCTTTACGCAAAGAGTAGTGAGGCCGTGGAATGCCCTACCTGCTACAGTAGTGAACTCGCCAACATTGAGGGCATTTAAAAGTTTATTGGATAAACATATGGATGATAATGGTATAGTGTAGGTTAGATGGCTTTTGTTTCGGTGCAACATCGTGGGCCGAAGGGCCTGTACTGCGCTGTATTGGTCTATGTTCTATGATCCAACACTGTGCTTAAATAAATAATCTTTTAAAAAACCAACCCTCCAGCACTCACTGTTCATCCCCCTGACACCCACGCACTACCTGTTCCGCATTTATGCCAACTACGCCCTTCACGCTCCACCATGGCCCCTCATACCCCCTATGGCAACCTATGCCCATCTACTCATTGCACGTGGCCCCTTGTACCCTGTATGCCAACCTATGTCTCCTTGTTACCCCTCACACACTTCTTTCCCCATACCCACTCAATACCATCTGACTTAGTAACTTTGTCACTTCCTGGACAGCAGGACAGTACGTTGACAGCTTGACAGTTCCTTGACAGCTGGACAATTCCAATGAGTTTGTAGTAAAAGGTACATCATGTTTGATTCTAACAGTCTCAAAGTGTGCTTCACCTCTCCCAAAGGGTACTGTACCTCTCCCAAAGATGTCCTGGGACTCTATCCAAAGGGGTAACTTACTTCCCCAAAGGGTCCTGGCTACCCAAAGAGACTACCAAGTTCAGACTTACCCTTACATGCTCTGGCACTCCATGATTCATGGAACCAGGTTTTAAAAATCAGACCAGTGGAGGTGACTGCTGATTTAATGGCCAGCTGCCTCCATGATTCAGGCATGCATGAAGCCTGGATGAATTCCAGTCCTGTCCCCGTAAAGATGAGAAATGCCAGGTTCAGGGCAAGAATTAGAAAATTTGTCCATTTCTGGCATTTCCGCCACGATGGACAGCCTCTCCGTTGTGGCAAAAATCTGGGCTTCAGTAAATTTAACTTCAGGCAACATCCAAATGCCACTGATGGCCATCACTCCTAATTGGGAGAAGGAAGTCAGTGATAAGTGGCACAGATTCATGGAGCCCACAAATCCTCCGCTGGTAAATCTGTGCAATCAGTTGCCAGGTTGTATTGGTGATGGTGGGATGGGTGAAATCACAGGAATCTGATAAGCTGAATTTTTGGGGGTATCAAATCGCCACTTTATTGTGTTATTTTGCATGACTTATTTTGAATTATTGAACAAGTAATTCTATTAGAACAGCAATGCTGTTGCATTATAAGACATTATAAGATTTCTATCAGAGTGCAGACCATCATTTAATTCAGGGGAAATCCAAGCAACAATATTCATGCCATAAGCTCTCCAAGTTAACCACAGGGATGCAACAAGGCTGAGACTGTCATTTTGTAAAACTAAATTAAATGTTAAATTGTAAAGTCAAGGCACACAAGTCTGAAATAGACCCTTACCTTGCTCTTCTCAAAGATAGACTGCACATGTGGTACGGAACAGTTGGCCAGCTCAAAGAATGCATGTGAATGAAAATACTCTTCCACACAGGAAAGTAGCTTCTAAAAACAGGACTAGTAAATGATGTAAAAGTCAAATAGACTGGTTGTACAATAAAGGCACCAAAAATATTGGGTTGGATTCTCCAAAAATGGGGCTATGTCCCCATGCTGGTGTAAAAACGCTGGCGTTTCACTCCCCAGTTTCCTGCAAAAAATAAAGAGCTATTCACTTACCTGCAGGGGGCTAGCAGGGACCCGGGAGCTTCACGCAGCTTTGGCTGCGGATACGGGCCCCCGCACTTCCAGTTCCGATTCCGCGCATGCGTACGGCGGCGGCCTCCAGCGGCCGCGCCAAGCGCCATGGCAGATTTGGACCGCGGACCATCACCAAGAAACAAGGTCCCCCCGATCGGGCCCGTGCCCCTGCATCGAACCGGCCCGTTTTCTGCCCCGGCCTCCCATAAGGCCCAGTGCTGGATCCCCCCGCCCTGGACTGAGTCCATAGCCACCGCACGAGAGTCCCGACTGGCCATATGTGGTTAGAACCACGGCCTCGGGAAATCGGTCGTATTGCTGGGAGGGCCTCTGGCAATGGCCCCCAACCACGCAGCGTGATTGACAGACAAGCGGTTCTCCGGGGCCCGGATAATCGGCGGAGCGGCGGTGGTCGCAATCCAGTCGGGAACGTCGATTCTCCGCCCCCGCGCCAAATGGCGATTTTGGCGCAGAGCTGCGGAGAATCCAGCCCATTGTACTCCTAGAAAAGGTACAAATCCTGCACAGGACCTTAGCTCACTCCTCTTCACTAGTAAAATTCATCCAAGTAAGAGTCCTGGAACGCTCAATACTCAAATGCTGTTTGGCAGACAAACAAAGACAAAAGAAAAATAACATTCACTTCCAAAACAAACGCTAGTGCTGTAAAAGATGTACAGAGAAAATGTTTATTTTTATGGGGAAAAGCATAGCTGCAGACCTTAAATAGAAGAAAGTCACCAAGAAATTCAGTAGGGAGCTCCGAAGAAACCCCTTCACCCAAAGAGCATTAAGAATGTGGAGCGTGCTGTCACAGGGAGTGGGTCAAGTGAACGGCTTCAATGCATTGAAGGGGAAACTGGAGAAACATAAGAGGAAGATGAGAATCGATGATAGATTTAGATGAGAAAACAAAAGCTCAAATGGAGCACATACAACGGCGTGGTCTGTTTGGTTTCAAATGGCCTATTTCTGTGCTGGAAATCCTATTTAATCATGTGTAATAAATGGGCCTGGTTTTATAATGGTGGCACATAAAGCTTGCGAAGATTAAGGGAGCCATTTTTAGATTTTAGCAAAAAGAAATAGGGAAATGAATGAATCGCAGGAGAAACAGCAATGAAAAATCTGAAGATGAAAAAGCATTTGGGAGAAACCAGAGACACCTGCAAACAAAGCCTCATTATGGGGTTACCTGAGAATTGAATTTACTGCTTGGTAACAGAAATATATGTAACAAACCAATAAGTTATATTTGCGTAGCAGCTTTAACATGGAGAACGGGTGGATGGTCTGCATCCCTGTGGTTTATCTGCCTTTGTTCTGCCACATTCCTGGGCCATAGTGAACGTCTGCTCTTTGCCAGATTTTTATATTTCCTTCCACCTCTGTACAACCCTTCACATATCTTCTGGACCCATGTTTTGTTCCTTTACATGCCTCATGATCAGGTTCTTTTGCTTAGTCCCATCAGCCCGTTAGTCATTTAATCACTCTTGTCCCCAGCCCTAACGCAGACCTCCCTCTTTGTCCTTCCCACTCCCCCCTCTTCCATAGTGCCCCCGACCCCTCCACACACCCCTCCATCCGCCAGCCCATCTCCCATTTCCCTGATTCGATACGTGATTAAAAGCCATTCATCTCTAACATCTTCCAGTTCTGATGAGAGGTGTTGCTAATTGTGTTTCTCTTTATTTGGCTCTGAATATGGCGGTCAATATGGTTGCCTTCCTTAGTTCTAATTACGTTTTGCTCTAGAGTCGGCAGGTATCTCTCGATACCGCCACAAGGTTCAAACTGATCAAAGACTCGATACACCAGTTAGTTAGTTCAAAGTCAATGCTTATTTATTTACACACACAGTTAAATATACTCATGCACAAACACTACAGACTAATCTATCACTACTGCTAAAGCCTATACTTAGCTTCGGGCGTCCACTCAGTCAGAGGAACAATGGCCGTTGTTCGGTTCTGAGGCTGCTGGGGTTGAAGTGGTGAAGGGGAACAGCTAAGGTCGTCTGTCTGGTAGCGGCGGTGACCTTGGACTTACTTGCTTCTGGTGCAGCTGGTGGACAGGTCTCTCCTCGGTGAGAACCGGAGCCAAGAGAACGATTCTCTCTTGGGGAATCCTTCTTATACCCAAAAGGGGCTTCCTGCGCTTTTGGGCGGGCCTTGAACTTGGCCCCAATTAATTGGGCCGTTTCTCAATCGCTCCTATCGATTTCCTCCAATAAAGCGGTATGTGCCCTGATGGCTGGGTATGTCCTAAGTGGCCGATGGCCTGCTTTGTTTGGGTCTCCTCTGTCGCAGGGGTGTCTGCCTTAGTATCGGTTACTCAAATGTTACTCTTTTGTCCCCGGAGATGGCCCATTAGTATGCTAATGGTTTGCAGTTTTGGTCTTGTCTGGGAGCTGCGGCTCCAATATGCAGACAAACTCTGAACCTGCTTGTTTTCTCAGTGTTGTCCATTTTCCCTGCAATCTTTGCCAAGTGTCCATTTTGTAATCGGGAAGTGGCCATCCCAGATGGCTACAGAGGTCAATGACCTGAAACATTGGGCAGGATTTTCCAACCCTCGCCACCAACGGGTTCTTCGAGTCTCGCCATAGTCGACCCCACCATGGGTTCCCTGGTCCTCTATGGGCGGGCGGGTTATACAAATTGCCACTGGCCGAGGCAAGCCACCTCCGCCATGGGAATCACCACCGGAGGGACACTAGAAAGTTCCAGCTGTTAGCTCTCCATAAGACCATAAGACAAAGGAGCAGAATTAGGCTATACGACCCATCGAATCTGCTCAGCCATTCAATGTTTCTCATCCCTATTCTCCTGCCTTCTCCCCATAACCTCTGATCCCCTTATTAATCAAGAACTTATCTACCTCATTCTTAAAGACACTTGGTGATTTGGCTTCCACAGCCTTCTGCTGCAATGAGTTCCACAGATTCACCACCACAGATTCCTCCTCATCTCTGTTTTAAAGAATTATCCCTTCAGTTTGAGGCTGTGCCCTCGTTTCAAGTTTTTCCTACTAGGTGGAAATATCCTGTCTTCCTCCACTTGATCCAGGCCTCTCAGTATTCTGGAAGTTCAATAAGATCCCCCCTCGTCCTTCCAAACTCCAATGAGGACAGACCCAGAGTCCTCAACCGCTCCTCATATGACAAGATTCTCCACAGATTCTGTTTGATCTGCTGAGTATTTTCTGGCATTTTCTATTTTGTTTTTATGTTAATTGTTTAAATATTTTATTTTGAGTTTTCCGCACTACAAAGGTGACAACCTGTTCCTTTAAGCATTATCAGTGATGGAATACTGAGAATCTGTGTAAATTATATGAGGTATTGATACAGATTAGTGAAACTGCCTGACACAAATGAAAGCACCAAATGTCCACTAACTGTGAGTTTAATTGAGAGCCAGGTCTTTGGCTTATGAGAAGAGCTTGGTTAATCATCGGTTGAACAGACTGCTTTGTGACCAGAAGGCTCTTGGAGGTTTAGCTGTGCTTGTCTGAGCCCAGCTATTAAGTCTACTGTCAGTCTCCAAAGAGTAGACAGTCTCTGATAATTTGATCCCATGGCAGCTGCTCCCTGTGTAATACATCAGCACCCATTTTCTGTGGAAGCTTGTAAGATATCAAAGCCATTGGGCAGGATTCTGCATTCCTGGACGCCTGGATCGCATTCCCCGATGGGTCGGAGAATCAGCTGTCGGGGCAAAATCAGGATTACGCCAGGTGTCGACCCGATTGCGATGCTCCGACCCCCCGCTGGTGGCGAGAATGAGGGCCACGCCGCAGGCCAGCAGGAGCATGTAAATAAATACAAATCGGTCTCAATGACCCATCATGGAGCCCTCATGAACGCCTGTATTAGGGAGATTCCCCACAGGGACACCTGCAATAAGGGGACCTCCCACAGGGTCCCCTGTAATAGGAAGACCTTTGCCTTAAGGGAACTCCCACGTCAACACAGATCCCAATTCACCCCAATACAGAAACGAGAGCCCTGTCTGGAAGCTAGAGAACAGTCCAGCAACGCCGGAATCGTGGATTGCGATCGGTCGGGGAATCAGGAGTCAGGCGAAAATCGAAGTTGGCGCCGGCACCCAACAGAACATTATGCTCCTGCGTCTTGAAGGCGGCATGAATGCCTTTCACGTCCCATGCCGGCGTGAGCATGCAAATCTACAGTACCAGTCGTTATTGTATCATTAACAGGCCCGACCCGATAGTCTCCGGCCTCCCGTGAGGCGATAGTGACCCTGGTGCAGTTCACCTGTGGTATTTTAAAATGGAAACCGGGCGTCATGGCTGATGAGGGTGAGAGAGAAGGTAAGACATGGTGCCTAAGACGCAACAGTGGAATGACAGTTTTGCCGCTGGCTTGGTGGGGGGGGGGGGGGGCATTGGCCAGAGCCAGACAGAGTAGCCAGGGCGACCAGGGTCCAGGGCTCCCCCCCTGCAGAACGGGGGTTGCCAGGCATGGGCCATCATTGCCGCAGCCTGCAAGGTAACGCACCCCACTGACTGCCCACCGTGTCCCGTAAAGGTGCGGAGTGCCACTGGCCATATGGGTGCCCCCCTCCAGGCCACGCCCCAGGAACCCCAAGACCCCACTGACCCATAAACGCCATGTGCATGGCCCAGTACAGCCAATGGCCCACCAGATGTTGGCACCCATTCGCGTTTCTGCCCCCCTGCAGGGGTAGTGGGGGGATGGTGCAGAGCACAGCCCAAAAGCGGACGCATGAACCGTTACCTTTGCTACCCACCCTGGCACACTGTCAACCCAGGAAAGGTGTTGCACCAGTGGCACCATCAGCCACCCCACCGCACAGCAACACCACCATCACTAAGCCCGCCTGCGAATGGTGCCCCTGCTCCCATCCATCCTGTCCCCGGCCAGGTAGGCACAACCCATGCGTCGCACAAAGGACCCATGGCACAACACAGCCACGGTCCCACCCCCTCGCCCTGCCCATCTGCGGTCCTTCTCTGAACACATGCCACAGGCATGTAGCCCATTGGGTCTGGTTGGGTACAGCAGTACTCGGCATGTTTACATGTCAGCCCCTTTACCACCTGCAGAAAATGTATTTCGGTGCACAGCCGGGTGTGGTTGGCATCTGCTTGGCGGCCATAGTCCTAGCGGATGCACTGAGGCTGTACAAGCAGGAACTGCTCAGGGAGGACCCTGCTCCAGAGGAGCAGGAGCCAGCTGGTGATGACTGAGAGCCGGCCGGTCAGCAGACCAAGGAGGAGATGGGACGGTGGCGTCGCATCAGGCTTTGTGTGTACGCAGCGCCTGTCGCATGAGGATCTGCTGGATCAGGCATGCTGCTGCCGACTTTGGCTGAGCAAAGAGACCATGCGACATCTGTGTCAGATCATGGCGCAGGTTATGGCCGTCAAGGTGATGGTCTCCCTGATCCTTTATGCCACGGAGTCCTTCCAGGTGCCGAGCGTGGACCTGCCCCAGACCTCTGTGCACAGGTGCATTCGCGCCATAACAGATGCCCTGTGTGCCCGGCAGCACAATACATTACCTTCGACACGGACCAAGCCTACCAGGTGTCCCAGGCAGAGTTTCCGCAGTGAATAAATGTGAGGACTGGCGCCGTGCTAAGCTAAACCTGCAATGCCTGACACTCTTGTTCATGGTTGCTGGACCACTGGAATGGCACATCTTTCTTCATGGTCTCCCCCAGATGTGCTGTTTTGGCTGCCAAGTTGGGGGTGAACTTGCCCACAAAATTGATCATGCCTAGCATTCGTAAAATGCCTCCTTTATCCGTATGGCGTGGCATCTGCAGAATGCCTTGTCTTGATCAGGCTGAACAACTTGTGTGGACAGCTTGTCCCCCAGGAAGGTGATGCTGTGCACTCCGACTTGACATTTCGCCCTGTTCAACTTCAGACCGTTTTTCTCAATACTTTTTAGGACCCTGAGAAGCTGTTCATCATGCTCTTCCCGAGTCGACTCCCAAATAGTAATGTCACCCTCGGACACACAGAACCCCGGAATTCCCTCAATCATATGCTCCATAACACGATCAAAGATCTCTAAAGCCGAGATGATGCCAAATGGCATCCTTCAAAAGCAATATCTCCCTCAGGGTGTGTTGAACGTGCACACTTTGGTGCTTTCTTTATCTAGTTTCAGTTGCCAGAAGTCTTGAGATGTGTCCAAATTGTTGAAACAAGTTGCTCCTGCCCTATCATACGTTTTCTCCTCCCGCTTTGGTAAAGGGTAGTGTTCATTTTCGACTTCAAAACGCTTAATGACGCCCAAGGCAGTCATTCTCCATAGCTCTGCCTTTAGTTTATCCCTTGATGGCGGCGGCACACAGCTTGGCGCATGAATCACAGGCCACCCATTTTCCTTTAATTGAATCTTGTACGTTTATGGTAACGTACCAAAACCTTGGAAAATTTCAGGGAAATCATTCAGTATGGAGTCCCCTGAGGGACGAGGGCCTGTTGTAGCATTGTCTGCACTATACACTCGCCGGACAAGCTGTAGCTCCTCACACACCTCAACTCCAATTAAAGATTTGCGGTAGCCGCCACCACAGAAAATTTCAACTTGTGAATTTTGTTTCTTGACATCAACATCAAGCTCACATGCTCCTAATGACGAGATTTTGTTACCATAGTAACCTCTAAACATGCTGTTTTGGAAACAATTTTTGGTTGAATTCGCAGCTTTTTTACATCGGACAGGTTGATGAGGTTGGCTCTCGCACCAGTGTTGAGCTCAACTGTTATCATTATGCCATTTATCTTTAATGGCACTGTCCATTTATCTTTATGATTATCTACCTTCAATTCATTATTGCTGCAGATTGGTACAAACACATTATTTGGAATGACTTGAGTCTTCTTATCGTCGCTGGAGATCATGGGCAGGATTCTCCGAACCCCCGCCGGGCCGGAGAATCGGCAGAGGGCGGCGTGAATCCTGCCCTGCCGCCTGATGCCGGCTGCCGAATTCTCCGGCGCCGTTTTTTTGACAGGGGCCGTTGGCAGCGCCCCCCCCCCCGGCTCTGCGATGGGCCGAGCGGCCGCCCGTTTTCGACCAGTCCCGCCAGCATAAATTACACAAGGTTCTTACCGGTGGGACCTTGCTCTGCGGGCGGCCTGCTGAGCCCTCGGGGGGGATCTGGCCCCGGGGGGGCCACAACAGTGGCCTGGCCCGCGATCGGGGCCCATCGATCTGCGGGTGGGCCTGTGCCATGGGGGCACTCTTTCCCTCCGCGCCGGCCTGTGTAAAGTTCCGCCATGGCCGGCGTGGAGAGGAAACCCCCTGCGTATGCGCAGGAATCACGGCAGCGGTTCTGGGAACACGCTGGTGCTCCTGCGCATGCGCCAACTAGCGCCGGCCGGTGGAGGCCCTTTGGCGTCGGTTGACATGGTGCCAATCACTCCAGCGCCAGCCTAGCCCCCGAAGGTGCGGAGTGAAGGACAATCCCGGCCCACATCTACAAAGAATGTGTATTCATCAATAGCGCTGATACTCTTTGTTTGTTCAGGCCTTTTCCTTGAATAGCATTAGGTTGCAAAATAATTCCTGCCATTACAGATGGCACATGTTTTTCCATAAGCAGGGCATTGCCATGGCAAATGCCATTTGCCACATCACAGACATAAAATGGAGGATCGGGTCAGCCGCTTCAAAATGGCCGCCCGCACTGGGAGCACGTATCTTATTCAGCTGCGTCACCACACGAATGACATCCGCTGCCTCTTCTGCCTTCGGGGCAAAATGCCGGAGATTCAACGTGTTGAACTGCTTTGCAGCAAGCTCACTAGGGTGACATATTTGAATCACACATATTTGAAGTTGCAGGTCTATTTCCTGCAGAAGCTGGTCGCACACTTTATAATTGGAGATTCCGAAAACTATCTGATCGCGTATCATTGACGACTGGAGTGTGCTGAAGTAGCATGACTGCACCTTCAATCATAAGTTAGTGAGGAAGCCATCGAATGCTTCTCCCATGTTCTGGGTGCGCATGCGGAATATATAGCGCTCGAAGGTTTCATTTTTTTAGTTGAGCAATGCCGATCAAATTGTTTAAGTAGTTCTTCAAAGCTTTTGCTGTTAGCCTTGTTTTCAAACACAAAAGTGTTGAATATCCCAATTGCTTGGGGACCAGCTACAGTGAACAGCAACACGATACGCCTCTCATCGGGCTGTGAGACCAAGGGCTGCATTATAGAGCTTAAACTGTTGCTTAAATACCATCCAATTCTCGTCTACGTTACTGGTAATCCGAAGCTGTTGAGGTGCCTTGAAACCTTCCATCCCAGACTTCGAAGTTTTACCGCGCGTTGAGAACCAGGGGCGAAATTCTCCCCAAACGGCGCGATATCCGCCGACTGGCGCCCAAAACGGCGCCAATCAGATGGGCATCGCGCCGCCCCAAAGGTGCGGAATGTTCCGCATCTTTGGGGGCCGAGCCCCAACATTGAGGGGCTAGGCCGGCGCCGGAGGGATTTCCGCCCCGCCAGCTGGCGGAAACGGCGTTTGTTGCCCCGCCAGCTGGCGCGGAAATGACATGTTGGGGCGGCGCATGCGCGGGAGCGTCAGCGGCCGCTGTCAGTTTCCCACGCATGCGCAGTGGGGAGAGTCTCTTCCGACTCCGCCATGGTGGAGACCGTTGCGGAGGCGGAAGGGAAAGAGTGCCCCCACGGCACAGGCCCGCCCGCGGATCAGTGGGCCCCGATCGCAGGCCAGGCCACCGTGGGGGCACCCCCGGGGCCAGATCACCCCGCGCCCCCCCCAGGACCCCGGAGCCCGCCCACGCTGCCTTGTCCCTACTCTAATTTACGCCGGCGGGACAGGCAATTTCTTGGCGGGACTTCGGCCCATCCGGGCCGGAGAATCGAGCGGGGGTGCCCGCCAACCGGCGCGGCCCGATTCCCGCCCCCGCCCAATATCCGGTACCGGAGACTTCGGCAACCGGCGGGGGCGGGATTCACGGCGGCTAACGGCCATTCTTCGACCCGCTGGGGGGGGTTGGAGAATGACGCCCCAGATGCCAGTAGCTAGAAAGGTTAGTAGCAAGTATGCGTTTTCTCCGTGGTCTTCAAAGTTATCGTTAGTGGTTCGGATTTTTTCGGACAGAATCTTTGAGTTCTTAGTAAATCATCAATTCTGGTACCTTGTCATGTTCTGTTGACTGGCTGAAGTGAATGATGAACTACAGGACATCTAGTTTAAATAATTTCTTATGAAACAACTGCGTGATAAGATAACTAGAATTAATAAAATAATAAACTTCGAACACTAATTAACTATTGTAGAACTACTACAAAATACGTCTATCCTCCAGCACGACCTACTCCCAACTCCCTAGCTACAGGGTTAAGTGATGGGTTTACACTGCCACCTAGTGGTCAGAGGTCATGCATAACATTATGTGCAAAGTTGCCTTATGTATATCATCACAGTCGCCAGTATCAGCGGTTCCGGTCCATGGGGGGAGGATGACGACGACCCGCTTCGCGATGAGCTCTGGTGCTCCACTACGTCTGACAACCTCTCAATCCCGCCCCAATGTCACATACCACTGTCGCCGTGTGATCCCGGAATGCGTGCTGGCCATTCCATCCTACGGGCTTACAGTCCTGCTGAGAGGGGGGGGGCGAGGCCTGGGTCTGGGGTGGTGGGGGGGGGGGAACACCTGGAATGGCAAGCGGTGAATGGTTACATACCGGGTAGGGCCTGCCACATGGCGCCCCGTATCTCTGGCCCAGGGCTATGCTGCCTCCGAGGGTGGCCACTGGGTACCCCCAACTGCCCTTACCGTGCCGTCCTCCAACACCTGCACCACACATCGCTGGCCTCCCACACACACCCCCACTCACACACACCCACCCCTGCTCCCAACACCGTCCCTCCACACTCCACACCCAACCGGCACATCCTTTGCACCCAGCCCATCCCTCACACCCTGCAGACAGAGGGCCGAGGCAGGCCGAAACATTGGTGAACATGTTCTGGATGGCTGCTGACACCCCCTCCTTTTTTAAAACAAAATAAATTTAGAGTACCCAATTCATTTTTTTCCAATTCAGGGACAATTTAGCGTGGCCAATCCACCTACCCAGCACATCTCTGGGTTGTGGGGGCGAAACCTCCGCAAACACGGGGAGAATGTGCAAACTCCACACGGATAGTGACCCAGAGACGGGATTGAACCTGGGATCTTGGTGCCGTGAGGCAGCAATGCTAACCACTACACCATCGTGCTGCCCTGACACCCCCTCCTGTAGTCCCCGGCTCTGCGCCTGCATCTACAACATTGATGGGACCGCCCTTTCCTGAAGCGCCAGGCCTGACTGGATGGCAGCCAGTCCCTGGGGTCGGGCCCCCCTCTAACCGTCATCCCCCTCGGGGGTTCCTAACTCCACCTGACGTACCATTGCATGTGTGTGCTGTGCACCAGATAGTGCCCAAAGAACCTCTTTACCAAAATGCCCAACCAAAGTGAGTGTCTCTGGCGTGGTGGAGGGTTTTGGTGACAGCAGTGATGAGAAGTCGGTGTCGTCCCCAGACATGTGCTCTGGGGTGTCGCAGGGTTGCGGTTGGGGGCGTTTGACACTGGCTGGCTCCGCATCGTCTGATGGTGACTCTGCAAGATACAATGCAAGATGCCTGGTGGGATCACGCGTCGGCTGAGTGTGGGGTGGAGGGGTGGCTCACTTGGCAGACATTGGGCAACACATTGGGGGCTGACTTAGTTGTCCCATGCCAACTTCCAACCTCTGCTCCGCGAGGGTGAAAGGTCGGAGGTCCTCCGGGCTCCCTCCGGTCTTTTCTCTCTTCCAGTGGTTGTGGACCGCCACCTCCTAGGTGGGACAGAAAATTCACAGTGTGAGACACTCGGACGCGGGCAGCACAGGGGTTCCTCACCGGGTGGCCTGTGTGTGAGGGGCACTTGGTCATGGCAGGCGGTATGGGTGTTGGCGTGTGGTGCAGAGTGGGGTGTGAGGGAGCTGCCGCTGTGTGAGGTGCGGTCACCCTCTGGGGGAGTTGGTGGGAGGGTGAAGGGTACAGAATCACAGAATCTACAGTGCTGGAGGAGGCCATTCGGCCATTGAGATTGCACCGGCTCCTGGAAAGAGCACCCTACCTAAGCCACACCTCCACCCTCCCCGCAACCCAGTAAACCCACCCAACCTTTTTGGACACTAAGGGCAATTTATCATGGCCAATCCACCTAACCCGCACATCTTTGGACTGAGGAAGGAAACCGGAGCACCCGGAAGAAAGCCACGCACACACGGGGAGGATGTGCAGACTCCGCACAGACAGTGACCCAAGCCGAGAATCGAACCTGGGACCCTGGAGCTGTGAAGCAACTGTGCTACCCCTGTGCCACCATGCTGCCCCTACGGGGTATGGGTGTGTACGACGGGGGTGGTGCCAGGGCAGCAAAGAGGTGACTCACCCGAGCGAACCTGAAGAGGTCATTGTGATGATGTCCATAAATGAAATGAAATGAAATGAAAATCGCTTATTGTCACAAGTAGGCTTCAAATGAAGTTACTGTGAAAAGCCCCTAGTCGCCACATTCTGGTGCCTGTTTGGGGAGGCTGGTACGGGAATTGAACCGTGCTGCTGGCCTGCCTTGGTCTGCTTTAAAAGCCAGTGATTTAGCCCAATGTGCTAAACCAGCAATCCTGTATATAATATTATACACAACCTCCAACCAGCAGGTGGCAGAGTAAGTCTGCCATGGGGCTCTGTGCCTCTATGCAGCTGGCAGTAAGTTGTGTTGGTGGTAAACGTATTTTGCAGTAGCTCTATAATAGTTAGTTAATGTTAGTAGTTTATTATTTATTTATTCTAGTTATCTTTACCACGCAGTTGTTTTATAATAAATTATTTAAACTAGATGTTTTGTCGTGCATCATTCATATTGGCCAGTCTACCGAAAATGACAGTCATGCAGCTTTTTTTTGGCACTGCTGCACGGTCCTTGCGGTAGGACCCACGGTGCTGACCGCCTCTGCTACCTGCACCCAGTCTGATTGACATCAATAGCCTCCTTCCCATCCCAGCGAACAGGGTGTCCCGCCTTTCCTTCACGGCATCCAGCAGTGTCTTGAGCTCTGCATCCGCGAACCTTGGGGCCGCTCTTCATTGTGCCATGTTTTTGGCTGGAATAACGGTGTGCGGGGAGTAGAGTGCTTATATGCAGCTCCAGCTTGTCAGGCTGTCCAGCGCCAATCCCGACCACAGCGAATTGGACGTTGGCATCAGTTCGAATTGCACCAGTTCCACGTGGCATGAGTGCTAGCCCATTTGCATGTCCATGGAACGCCCAGTTCCGGCATCAGCCTAGTCTCTCAAACGGAGAATCCAGCCCTAGATCTTCTGCAGTGTGCCAATACTTGAAGAATATTGAACCAGCAGAACATTTACAAAGCCACTGGTGTTAGGATTGTTCTCAATGGTGCCAGAATGAATTTGGAAATTTATACCATTTCCAGTAAGCATCTGGTCTCTCAGGCCAAAAGTATCAGGTCAGGTACATGATTAATGTGTAACGGTGCATGAGGGCTTTTTAAAGAGTCTATTAATGTAAGAATGTGACTGTTATTTCAGTAATGGAGAAGTTAATTGACATGTTGGCCCAGTTGATGTGACAATAAATTTTGTATAAGCATAGTTACAAATCTGACAGCGCAATGTGAAAAAAATAATTGGTAAATCAGGAAACTGGTTTGTCCATCAGCAGGGTATATGCATAAATTAGGTCATAACAACATAATTAATAACCATCACCGAGAATAACTTGTGTGCCTAGTAAACTAGAATGTTCAATTTCACAATAATAGGGAATTAGATAATGCAATTAACCCAATTAACATATGTAAATTGTTCCTAATTAGTACTGTATATTAGAATATTTTCAGACTTACTGCATTAGGTAAGGCACTACTTGTCAAAATCATGTTCAACTCACAACTGCCGACAATGATGGAACGCCTTGTAGAAATTAGGCCAATACATTAGGTACAAATTGCACTGAATAAATATGGCATATGAATACTGTATCTATATCAGCATAGCACATGGGCATTACAAGCTACATAACTCAAAGCTGGCTCAGTTATATTGGGAAAGTTTATTGCAGAGGATCTAATTTTCATTTGTAAATTAAATATCATTTTGGTGGTTCATTAATACTTTGCCATAGTTACAAAAATTAAAAGCATTTAGCATAATAATTACATACTCCAGCATATTACAGTAAATACTGTATTATGTATCCCACCAGTAATATGTCAATAATGTAATGTATAAACGTCAGCTGAGGCTGCAGAAAGGACAAGTTCTGCTCCATCTTCCCGTCATGTTGCTGACCCAGAGCCACTGCCACTGCTTGCCCATTACCTATTGCAGCCTTGGTGTGGACAACTCACATTGCTCTTTGCCCTCCCTGTGAAGGCTTAGCAATATTCCCTGCCAAGAAATACTGAGGCATACCAGTTTGGTGAAGCTACAATACATGGCGACATGCATACTAAACAGTGGAACTGGTGCGTGGTGGACAGAACAAAGTGATCCCACAACCAACAACTTAAATCAAAGCTCAACCCTCCTACAACATTCCGTTGTGAATGGTGGTGGACAATTAAACGACTAACCTGGAGGAAGGGACTCCACAAACATCCTCATCCTTTATGATGGGGGAAGTTCTTCACTTCATTGCAACAGACAAGTCTGAAGCCTTTGTAACCATCTTCAATTAACTGACCCATCTCAGCCTCCTCCTGAAGTCTCAAACATCACAGATGTCTTCAGCCAATTATTTTCACTCCATATGATATCAAGAAGCAGCTAAAAACATTAGATAGAGTAAAGGCTATTCACCTTGACAACATCCTGACTGTAGGACTGAAGACTTGTGCTCTAGAACCAGCTGTGCCCCTAGTCAAGCTGTTTCATTCAGCTACCTGGGCATCTACCTGTCAATGTGGAAAATTTCCCAGGAAAGCCTTGTCCATAAAAAGTAAGACAAATCTGATCCAGCCAATTACTATCCCATTAGTCTACTCTCAATCATCAGCAAAGTGATGGAAGTATCATCAACAGTGCTACCAAGTGACACTTACTCAGCAATAACCTGCTGATTGATGATAGGGTTCTGGTAGGGCCACTCAGCTCCAGATCTCATTAAAGTCTTGGATCAAACATGGATGGAAGAGTTGAATTCCAGAGGTGAGGTTAAAGTGATTGCCCTTGACATCAAAGCAATATTTTACCAAATGTGGCATTGAGGATCCTTAGCAAAGTTAAAGTCGATGGGAATAAAGAGGAAAATCATTGGAGTCATACCTAGTACAAAGGAGGACAGTTGTGTATGTTGAAGACCAATTTTCTCAGCCCCAGGACATTGTTGCAGGAGTTTCTCAGGAACAGTGTTCTAGGCCCAACCATCTTCATTGTTTCATCAAAGGTCTTACATCCATCTTAAGGTCAGAAGTGGGTATGTTCACTGATGATTGCGCAATGTTCAGTAGGATTCACAATTTCTCAGATACTGAAGCAGTCTATGTCCAGATGCAGCACATCCTGGACAACATTCTGTCTTAGGCTGATAAGTGGCAGGCAATATTCATGTCACACAAGTTACCATCTCCAATATGGAGAGAATCTATCCATCTCCTCTTGATGTTCAATGGCATTACCATTGTTAAATCCGTCTCCATCAACCACTGGGGTTCAACATTGAACAAAATCTCAACTGGACCAGCCACATACATACTGTTCAACAAGAGCAGCTAAGAGGCTGGGAATTCTATGGCCAGTAATTCACCTCCCCAAAAGCCTGTCCACCATCTACAAGGACGAGGCAGAAGTGAGGAGTGTGATAGAATACTCTCGCTTTGCCTGATTGAGTGCAACTCCAGCAGTACTCAAGAAGATTGCAATGTGAGCATTGCTGGCAAATGCCAGCATTTGTTGTCCATCGTCCTGTGAGAAGGTGATGGTTAGCCACTAGCTTGAACCACTGCAGTCCATGCAATGACTTGGATGCAGACATAGAAGGTACTGTAGCCAAATTTGCAGATGACACTAAAATAGGTGGGATAGTAAGTTGCAATGAGGAAATAAGAAATTTACAAATGGATACAGATAGGTTATTTGAGAGGGTCAAGATTTGGCAGATGGAGTTTAACATGTATAAGTGTGAGGTTATCCATTTTGGTCGGAAAATTGGAAAGGCAACTTATTATCTAAGGGATGAGAAACCTCAGAGTGCTTTTGGTGCAGGGGTATCTGGGTGTCCATGTGCATGAATCGCAGAAAACTAGCATGCAGGTACGGCAGGAACAGCAGGTAATAAGGAAGGCAAATGGAATTTTGGCCTTTACAGCTAAAGATATAGAGTATAAAAGTAGGGAAGTGTGCTACAACTGTAGAAGGCATTGGTGAGGCTGCATCTGGAGCACTGTATACAGTTTTGGTCCCCTTATTTGAGGAGGGATGTAGTTGCATTCGAGGCAGTTTAGAGGAGTTACACTAGATAGATTCCAGAGATGAAGGGGTTGTCTTATGAAGAGAGATTGGGCAGTTTAGGCCTATATTCTCTCGAGTTTAGAAGAATGAAAGGAGACTTAATTGAGGTATGTAAGATGATAAGAGGTATTGGCAAAGTAGACTTGGAGCAGGTGCTTCCTCTTGTGGGGCAATCTAGAATAAGGGGTCATGAACGGGATTCTCTGTTCCTGCGGCTAAGTGCCGGCTCGAACGGAGAATCCACGGGGGGTTGGTTTACACAAAAAGATCGGCGCGAACCCCTCACCGATTCCGGTACCGGTGTGGGGCTAGCACCGGCACAGACCAAAACCTCCGCCTCCCACACCAAAAACAGCCGGAGAATGGCCAGGTTCCGGGCCGCGCACGCGCACAGCTGATAACCTGCAACGGCTGCGCCGTACAACATGACGCCAGCCGTGCGTGGACCCGACCTGCCATCTGCGACCCCACAGGCCACCCCCTGGCTAACCCCCACCAGTCCCCCCAGCCCTCGCAAAAGCCAGCCCGGCAAGTGGCATGGATTCTGGCCGAGTGTGGACACGGTCCGGTTTCATGATTGGTGTGAGGAGACGTGTCCCGTGCCATCAGGAACTCAGCCCATCAGGGGCGGAGCATCGCGAGTGGGCTGGACGATGAGGTGCCACCGGCATTTCGACTGCGCGCGGTGTGCGCGACGATGACGCCGGTTTGGAGGGTGCAGAGACTCGCAAACTGCGTCAAACCGACACCTGCCCCCATTCCGTCGTCAGAATCGATTCTCCGCCCGATCGCCAATTACGATTTCGCCGTTGGGCTATGGAGAATCCCGCCCCATAGTTTTAAGATAAGGGGTAGCAGATTTAAAAGAGGGATGAGGAGAAATTACTTCTCTCAAAGGATCGTAGAACTGTAGAATTCACCACCCCAGAGAACGGGCAGAAAAGTGGAGTTGAGGCTGAGATGGGATCAGCCATGCTCATATTGAATGGCTGAGCAGGCCCGAGGGGCTGAATTACCTTATCCTGCTCCTAGATTTTATGTTCTTATGTGGTGTGAATGCATTCACCTGCTGTTAGGAAGTGAATTCCAGGGCCAGAATTTTATGTTTTGGGCCGATGTAGAAGCGCGTGATATCACGGAGAAGACATTGGGCGCGTGATATTTCAGATGACTGGTGCACACGTGAGTCAGAGGTGTGCCCTCCAACAATTAATCGCCCAACTAGGCCAATTAAGGAGTTAATTAAAAGCGATTTCATGTGGCCCACCTATTCTTATGGTTGGAGGGTGGACCAATTGGCCAGCAGGCCTTCATGTTTTAGCTACACCCTCGATCCAGGGCTGAACTAAAATGTTAAAAGCTGTCTAGGGACTTAGGTTTTGTGAATTCTGCTGTCAGCTGTTTAAATGCGCTGCCTAGACACAGTTTGCTGCGTTTATTTTAATCACATTTAATATGTAGAGGTCTGCAGCGCCCTGAGACAGCTCCGCAGCAGCTGTCTGCCTTGAGGAAGCCCATTCGAAGCACCAGCCCACCCTCTCCCTTTACTTGGTGCCGCCCTCTTCCTGCCCACTTGGCAGTGCTTTTCTTTTCTCAGTGCACGTTTCACATTATTTGGCCAGCCAGAGAGAAACCGTGTTCGAGGACCGATCGCGACCAGAGGCTCATTCCGCATTTATTTCCGGGTCTAGCGAGTGCACGTGCTAGATGGGTGCAAAGTTCAGGCCCAGGCTTCTGACCAAGGAACAGTGAAGGAACAGTGATAGTGAAGAGAATGTGTTGTTTGGAGGGGAACTTGCATGTGTTACTGTTCACATGTGTTTCCTGGTCTTGTCAATTCCATGAAGTAGAAGTCACAAGTTTGTTAGACGAGGCTTGGTGAGTTGGTACAGTGCATGTTGTATATGGTATACACTGCTGCCACTTTATCAAAGAATAAAACAATGCCAAGAACTCAAGAACTCATCAAAACACCTCCAGAAACTTCTACAGTACTTCCAATCACTCACCATAGCAAATGTTCTTCAAAATTACTTTACCTTCAAAGTGGACCACAACCTTTTGAATAGCACTGATGTGCAGGCCCATCTGAGCAGAACATTTGGGGCTGGATTCTCCGCACCTGATGCCAAAATTGCATCTGGTGCCGGGGCGGAGAATCCACTTTCCCAACCCATGACCGCTGCCATCTAGAAGAACAAGAGCAACAGATAGCTGTGAACCCCACCACCTGGAGGTTCCCCTCCATATAACTCGCCATTCTGACTTGAAATATACCGTCGTTGACGCTTGGTCAAAATTCTGGAATTCCCTCCCTAACAGCACTGTGCCTGTAACTACACCTCATGTATCACAGCACCTTCTCAAGGGCAATTAGGGATAGGCAATCAATGCTGATCTATACAGCGATGCCAGATCTCACAAGTGAGTAACAAAAAATATGGCATTTGACTTAATGGAAAAATTTTGAAGTGTCATTTTGGGCGTGATTCGCCGCTTTGGCGAGCTTGTGGCCCATATTGAATGGCACTTTGGGGCGGCATGGTGGCACAGTGGTTAGCACTGCTGCCTCGCAGCTCCAGGGACCCGGTTCAATTCTGGGGGAATTGGAGGGAGGGGCAGCTGACGGACCAAACCTCGCCCTATGAGAATCATGAGAGGATGGGGGGCTCCCTGGTCCTCGGGGCATGCCGGATCCTTGGATCCGTCTGTCCTTAAACTGCGGTCTCCTCCTATGGCTCCTCCCTGGGCCTGTCCACCATCCGCCCCTGGTCTGCCTCCACCATCTCCTCATACAAGGCTGCAAGTCCCTCCTCCTCCTCCTCCAGCATGTCACTCCACTGCTGTGCCAAGGTGTGGAGGGGGCAGCAGACCACCACAAAGCGGGAGACCCTCTGGGGGGTGTACTGCAGTGTATCACCAGAGCGGTCCAGGCATTAGAACCGCATTTTGAACAGTCCGATGACAGCACGGGTGGCAACATGGGCCTCTTTATATCGGGCCTCCGCCTCAGCCTCCAGCATTTGCATTGATGTCATCAGCCAGGATCTCAGGACCCTTATCCCCCAAGAGTCAAGTCTGTTGGAGTGGTCCTCGAGGACTCTGGGCATCTCTGAGTGTTCCAGGATGTCGCTGTCATGCACACTCCCTGGAAGTGTGCACACATGTACATGATTCAGATGTGGCTGTCGCTCATGAGTTGAACATTCAGGTAGTGGAACCCCTTCCTGGTAATGAAGGGCACTCACTGATGCCCTGATGCATGCAAGGCGACATCCGTGCCATCTATTGCCTCCTGGACTTGGGGCTCGGGTATCCTGATGGTGCACTGCAGTGCTTCCCGTAGAGGGTCTCCTGCTTTGTGGTGGTCTGTAGTTTTTGAAATGCCGCGACCCCCCCAACCTGGAATGCTTCAGTGCCCTGACAAAGCCCAACCTTCCCTTGAGGGGTACCCCAACCCCCTCCCCGAGTGTCCTTGAGCTGCATGCCTGAAAATGTAAATGGATAATCACCTCCTCAGTTCCCTTCAGCAGTCATTGCGCCAGCTTCACGTTTTAAAAAGTACCAAATGAAGCCCCCGTGATTTCTCACTGGGGAGCTGGTTAATTACCGGGTGTCTGTTCCATTCGACTTCAGTCTCGCTTATGAGATGGATATTAATGCAAATGAGGGTTAATGATATGTTCGCCATATTTGGGTGTGATCTGGAACTCAATTTTGGCCTTTCCCGCTATTTAACCGGCACGCTTGGATCCGCGCCAGGTGCAACGCAGTGGTAAAATCACACCCATAATGTATTTTCAGGTAAATCCTGTTTTTGAAAAACTGGTCGGGTCCAAGTTCGTTCCGTAAAAAAGTATTTTCCTTAAAACCAGTATTGTGTTTGTGTTTCCTTGAATCGACCCTATCAGCAATATGACCCTACGGGGAGGCTGTGCTGCAGGACTGACCAGACCAGATCTCTCATGGTTAAACCTGCAGTTTTTCTCGGGAGAAGTAGATTGGCCCAAGTACTGCAGTGCTAACTGAGTTTGAAAATGATCAAGAACCAATATAAATCCACAAAAATCCACCCACTGTGGAAAGGAGACGAACATCCACCATCCACTTATAAAATTAATCTTAGTTACCGTACCCTGAGAGATGCTCAATATTCATTCTGCCGCCATTACAGGTCCGCAAGCCTGTCCATAAAACTGGCATTTCCCGTAAATTGGTACGATGTAAATTCGGGATTCCCTTGAAATGTAAATTAAACAGTTTTGAAGTAGCTACTTGAGTCAGATCTGAAGTACTCAAGATAAGATGGACCATGCAACCAACACACAAAAGAATTGTGTTATCTGATACGCTCCCAGCGCATGCAGGACACGCTGCATGACCTGCCTTCTGGAGAGTCGGTGCCACATGGGCCACAGTAGCTGTAACTGGCAATACGGCAAACACCGCCAGGAGGATGCAAAGATTCTGTCCCAAATTCATGCTTTAGATATTTGGATTCTGATACAGTCAATGGATATGAAGAATTATTTTTCTGTCACCATGCTGTCACCATGCTGAATAAATATATGCCTCAGCAGTCAGTTGATCTCTGCGTCTGATATTCTGCTCATACAACATCCACATGTCACATAGCTGGATAAAATTCCTTTCCTGATCCAGGGAATGTGTCACTAATTAAAGTATGCTCCTGCAATCCCAATTAATCCTGACGAACTTGACTACAGAACAGGAATCAAACCTGCTATGTTATGGCTTAGGCTGAGTTCTGTAAATCGTGGTTCATTCATCACTTACTGACAGGCATTCCACCCAAGAAATCTTTCTTAAAGAGTTCTCGAGCTGAATGTATGAGTCTCACTTCCATCCCCTCTCCTTTCAGGCTGTCTTTGCTCCTTTCTCTGGGGAACTGTGTGGCCTTGGAGGTAGAAACTGTGCAACTAGATGCACAGGTCACCAGTCAATGAAACCAAGGTACCATGTGTAGGTCACTTCCATTGTCACAGTGTGCACTATGTCCTTCTGATGTAATGAAAAGTGCTTCTTGAACCAGAGCCAAAACAAATTCAGCTGACATTGTCGGACAGTTTATTTTTAGATCCCCCTCATGCCAACTTCAAGCAGGTCATAAATTTGCTTCTCACAGAGTCCACTGAATTCCGATGCAGGTTCATAACCATTCCATCATTGGCTCTGTGCAGTTATTAAGAGCTTTTTGTTTGACTTGAAGTTTTATTATTTATCAGAGTCTCTTTAAGGGCAGCAAGAACATTACCATCCCTTCACTTTCACCTTCTGTGAAAAACCTCTCTATAATTCATTCAACGGCAACTGGGAATCAAATCTTCTCCACAAGTTTCCCATTCTATCAGAAATGCATTTCTATATTGTTAGTAGCAATGACAAAGTACTCCAGTCCATCAGAGCACTCATAAATTAGTGATATGATCTGAGTGAAGAATATGCCCCGTGACCAAAGACTAGATCAAAGAGGTAGGGCTGGATTTTCCCAAAATGAGGCTAATCATCGTGAAAACAATGGAGTTTCACGACGGCGTCATTGGACTCCCAGGTGGAGGTATTCAACGGCCCACAAGGGGCTAGCACGGGCGCATCATGCAATGTGCGACTTGCCGGTTATGTCATTGACACGACGGCGGGGCTGGAGTTAATTAGTCTCGGAAAGCAGTGCCGCGATTTAGGAATGGCGAATTAGAGACCCTCCTGGATGCCGTGGAGGAGAGGAGGTGGTGTTGTACCCCGGGCCGGGACGGAGAACGCCATTGCCCAGGTGCTGGCCAGCGTCGCACAGACCCAGAGGGAGATGGCGCAGTCCCACAGGGAGATGGCCCACTTCCTGTGCTCCATGGCTGCTAACATTCAGACTCTGGTCGATACCAGAGTGGGCATCCAGGACTGGCAGCGTCAGGTGTCGGGGAGGTCTGTGGGTTGGCTCCGTTCGCACCCCCATCCCATGGAGAAGCCTGGGAGCCACCACGCACCCGAGGGAGGAGGAGTGTTGGGGCCCGTGCTGGTAACTCCTGCAGGGGAGGTCTCAGAACACCGCAGCACCTCGGACTTCCCCCCCCCTACTGTCCCTGGACATCTGGTAGGCAGCGGACAGAACAGCATGGCACCATGCCACCCGGGACATCCGACGAGTAGCCGGCCCCATCCAGGCCTGGCCGCCCCAGGAGACGAGTGCAACGGGGACCCTAGTCACAGGGCAGGAGTCACAGCAGTCTGCCTCCACTCCTGCTGTACCATCTGGGGAACCATCTAGGCGTAGTGTTAGGGCCCATAAGGCCAGAATGTTAGACACCAGTTCAGTTGGGACGGGTGCAGGTCACAGTTTAGTTATAGGGGCTAGGGCACAGACTGTATATACCTCTTCACATTAAACACCTGTTATCATCGTTCAAACCTGCCTCTGTGCTCTGTCTGATGGGTGTGGGGGGGGGGGGGACGGTCAGAGATGGCCACTGGGGGTGAGGGGGGGTGGTGGACGAGTGAGGTCCAGTGTGGACCGTACAGCCCCCTTCCCCCCGACCGTCCCCATCACTCCGTCCCCAACTATTCAACATGACTGTTTGATGGACTGGCCAGCCCGCATGCAGTGCTCACCCTGGTGGGACGTGCTACTGTGGGCATGAGTCAGAAATTGTCTAACAATATGGACCATGGAGCTGATCGCAGAGCGGGCTGTCATCATCTTCCATCCCATGGATCAGACCCGCTGTCACTGCCAACCCAGAGCCCCCAGCTCGCTGTGCTGCAAGTATAAATAATGAAGGGGGGTGTGCATGTGGGTGGTTCGGTGGTGTGTGAGGTGAGTGTGTTAGGTGGTGTGGGACGTGAGAATGTTAGGTGGTGTCTGAGGTGAGTGTGTTAGGTGGTGTGGGAGGTGAGTGTGTTAGGTGGTGTGTGAGGTGAGTGTGTTAGGTGGTGTGGGATGTGAGGGTGTTAGGTGGTGTGGGAGGTGAGTGTGTTAGGTGGTGTGTGAGGTGAGTGTGTTAGGTTGTGTGTGAGGTGAGTGTGTTAGGTGGTGTGTGAGGTGAGTGTGTTAGGTGGTGTGTGAGGTGAGTGTGTTAGGTGGTGTGGGAGGTGAGTGTGTTAGGTGGTGTGGGACGTGAGGGTGTTAGGTGGTGTGGGACGTGAGTGTGTTAGGTGGTGTGGGAGGTGAGTGTGTTAGGTGGTGTGTGAGGTGAGTGTGTTAGGTGGTGTGGGAGGTGAGTGTGTTAGGTGGTGTGGGACGTGAGGGTGTTCGGTGGTGTGGGAGGTGAGGGTGTTCGGTGGTGTGGGACGTGAGTGTGTTAGGTAGTGTGGGACGTGAGGGTGTTAGGTGGTGTGGGAGGTGAGTGTGTTAGGTGGTGTGTGAGGTGAGTGTGTTAGGTGGTGTGGGAGGTGAGTGTGTTAGGTGGTGTGGGACGTGAGGGTGTTCGGTGGTGTGGGAGGTGAGTGTGTTAGGTGGTGTGTGAGGTGAGTGTGTTAGGTGGTGTGGGACGTGAGGGTGTTAGGTGGTGTGGGAGGTGAGTGTGTTAGGTGGTGTGTGAGGTGAGTGTGTTAGGTGGTGTGGGAGGTGAGTGTGTTAGGTGGTGTGGGACGTGAGGGTGTTCGGTGGTGTGGGAGGTGAGTGTGTTAGGTGGTGTGTGAGGTGAGTGTGTTAGGTGGTGTGTGAGGTGAGTGTGTTAGGTGGTGTGGGACGTGAGGGTGTTCGGTGGTGTGGGAGGTGAGGGTGTTCGGTGGTGTGGGAGGTGAGTGTGTTAGGTGGTGTGTGAGGTGAGTGTGTTAGGTGGTGTGGGAGGTGAGAGTGTTAGGTGGTGTGGGACGTGAGTGTGTTAGGTGGTGTGGGAGGTGAGGGTGTTAGGTGGTGTGGGAGGTGAGTGTGTTAGGTGGTGTGGGAGGTGAGTGTGTTAGGTGGCGTGGGAGGTGAGTGTGTTAGGTGGTGTGTGAGGTGAGTGTGTTAGGTGGTGTGGGAGGTGAGTGTGTTAGGTGGTGTGGGAGGTGAGGGTGTTCGGTGGTGTGGGAGGTGAGGGTGTTAGGTGGTGTGTGAGGTGAGTGTGTTAGGTGGTGTGGGAGATGAGGGTGTTCGGTGGTGTGGGAGGTGAGGGTGTTCGGTGGTGTGGGAGGTGAGGGTGTTCGGTGGTGTGTGAGGTGAGTGTGTTAGGTGGTGTGTGAGGTGAGGGTGTTCGGTGGTGTGGGAGGTGAGGGTGTTCGGTGGTGTGTGAGGTGAGTGTGTTAGGTGGTGTGTGAGGTGAGTGTGTTAGGTGGTGTGGGAGGTGAGTGTGTTAGGTGGTGTGGGAGGTGAGGGTGTTAGGTGGTGTGGGGCGTGAGTGTGTTAGGTGGTGTGGGAGGTGAGTGTGTTAGGTGGTGTGGGAGGTGAGTGTGTTAGGTGGTGTGGGAGGTGAGAGTGTTAGGTGGTGTGTGAGATGAGTGTGTTAGGTGGTGTGTGAGGTGAGTGTGTTAGGTGGTGTGTGAGGTGAGTGTGTTAGGTGGTGTGTGAGGTGAGTGTGTTAGGTGGTGTGTGAGGTGAGTGTGTTAGGTGGTGTGTGAGGTGAGTGTGTTAGGTGGTGTGGGAGGTGAGTGTGTTAGGTGGTGTGGGAGGTGAGGGTGTTCGGTGGTGTGGGACATGAGGGTGTTCGGTGGTGTGGGAGGTGAGTGTGTTAGGTGGTGTGTGAGGTGAGTGTGTTAGGTGGTGTGGGAGGTGAGTGTGTTCGGTGGTGTGGGACGTGAGTGTGTTAGGTGGTGTGTGAGGTGAGTGTGTTAGGTGGTGTGGGAGGTGAGTGTGTTCGGTGGTGTGGGACGTGAGGGTGTTCGGTGGTGTGGGACGTGAGTGTGTTAGGTGGTGTGGGAGGTGAGGGTGTTCGGTGGTGTGGGAGGTGAGGGTGTTAGGTGGTGTGGGACGTGAGGGTGTTCGGTGGTGTGGGAGGTGAGGGTGTTCGGTGGTGTGTGAGGTGAGTGTGTTCGGTGGTGTGGGACGTGAGGGTGTTAGGTGGTGTGGGACGTGAGTGTGTTAGGTGGTGTGGGAGGTGAGGGTGTTCGGTGGTGTGTGAGGTGAGTGTGTTAGGTGGTGTGGGACGTGAGGGTGTTAGGTGGTGTGGGAGGTGAGGGTGTTCGGTGGTGTGGGACGTGAGTGTGTTAGGTGTTGTGGGACGTGAGGGTGTTAGGTGGTGTGGGAGGTGAGTGTGTTCGGTGGTGTGGGACGTGAGGGTGTTCGGTGGTGTGGGAGGTGAGGGTGTTCGGTGGTGTGGGACGTGAGGGTGTTAGGTGGTGTGGGAGGTGAGTGTGTTCGGTGGTGTGGGACGTGAGTGTGTTAGGTGGTGTGGGACGTGAGGGTGTTAGGTGGTGTGTGAGGTGAGTGTGTTAGGTGGTGTGGGACGTGAGGGTGTTAGGTGGTGTGGGAGGTGAGTGTGTTAGGTGGTGTGTGAGGTGAGTGTGTTAGGTTGTGTGTGAGGTGAGAGTGTTAGGTGGTGTGGGACGTGAGTGTGTTAGGTGGTGTGGGAGGTGAGTGTGTTAGGTGGTGTGGGACGTGAGGGTGTTAGGTGGTGTGGGACGTGAGGGTGTTAGGTGGTGTGGGAGGTGAGTGTGTTAGGTGGTGTGTGAGGTGAGTGTGTTAGGTGGTGTGGGAGGTGAGTGTGTTAGGTGGTGTGTGAGGTGAGTGTGTTAGGTGGTGTGGGACGTGAGGGTGTTAGGTGGTGTGTGAGGTGAGTGTGTTCGGTGGTGTGGGAGGTGAGGGTGTTAGGTGGTGTGTGAGGTGAGTGTGTTCGGTGGTGTGGGAGGTGAGGGTGTTAGGTGGTGTGGGACGTGAGTGTGTTAGGTGGTGTGTGAGGTGAGTGTGTTAGGTGGTGTGTGAGGTGAGTGTGTTAGGTGGTGTGGGACATGAGTGTGTTCGGTGGTGTGGGACATGAGGGTGTTCGGTGGTGTAGGAGGTGAGTGTGTTAGGTGGTGTGTGAGGTGAGTGTGTTAGGTGGTGTGGGACGTGAGTGTGTTAGGTGGTGTGGGACGTGAGTGTGTTAGGTGGTGTGGGGCATGAGGGTGTTCGGTGGTGTGGTACGTGAGGGTGTTCGGTGGTGTGGGACGTGAGTGTGTTAGGTGGTGTGGGACGTGAGTGTGTTAGGTGGTGTGGGAGGTGAGTGTGTTAGGTGGTGTGGGAGGTGAGTGTGTTAGGTGGTGTGGGACGTGAGGGTGTTAGGTGGTGTGGGACGTGAGGGTGTTAGGTGGTGTGGGACGTGAGGGTGTTCGGTGGTGTGGGAGGTGAGGGTGTTCGGTGGTGTGGGAGGTGAGTGTGTTAGGTGGTGTGGGAGGTGAGTGTGTTAGGTGGTGTGTGAGGTGAGTGTGTTAGGTGGTGTGGGACGTGAGGGTGTTAGGTGGTGTGGGACGTGAGGGTGTTCGGTGGTGTGGGAGGTGAGGGTGTTCGGTGGTGTGGGAGGTGAGTGTGTTAGGTGGTGTGGGAGGTGAGTGTGTTAGGTGGTGTGTGAGGTGAGGGTGTTAGGTGGTGTGGGACGTGAGGGTGTTAGGTGGTGTGGGACGTGAGGGTGTTCGGTGGTGTGGGACGTGAGGGTGTTCGGTGGTGTGGGAGGTGAGTGTGTTAGGTGGTGTGGGAGGTGAGTGTGTTAGGTGGTGTGGGAGGTGAGTGTGTTAGGTGGTGTGGGACGTGAGGGTGTTAGGTGGTGTGGGACGTGAGGGTGTTAGGTGGTGTGGGACGTGAGGGTGTTAGGTGGTGTGGGACGTGAGGGTGTTCGGTGGTGTGGGACGTGAGGGTGTTAGGTGGTGTGGGACGTGAGGGTGTTAGGTGGTGTGGGAGGTGAGTGTGTTAGGTGGTGTGGGAGGTGAGTGTGTTAGGTGGTGTGTGAGGTGAGTGTGTTAGGTGGTGTGGGACGTGAGGGTGTTAGGTGGTGTGGGACGTGAGGGTGTTCGGTGGTGTGGGACGTGAGGGTGTTAGGTGGTGTGGGACGTGAGGGTGTTAGGTGGTGTGGGAGGTGAGTGTGTTAGGTGGTGTGGGAGGTGAGTGTGTTAGGTGGTGTGTGAGGTGAGTGTGTTAGGTGGTGTGGGAGGTGAGGGTGTTAGGTGGTGTGGGAGGTGAGGGTGTTAGGTGGTATGGGAGGTGAGTGTGTTAGGTGGTGTGGGAGGTGAGTGTGTTAGGTGGTGTGGGAGGTGAGTGTGTTAGGTGGTGTGGGACGTGAGTGTGTTAGGTGGTGTGGGAGGTGAGTGTGTTAGGTGGTGTGGGAGGTGAGTGTGTTAGGTGGTGTGGGACGTGAGTGTGTTAGGTGGTGTGGGAGGTGAGTGTGTTAGGTGGTGTGGGAGGTGAGTGTGTTAGGTGGTGTGGGAGGTGAGTGTGTTAGGTGGTGTGGGACGTGAGTGTGTTAGGTGGTGTGGGAGGTGAGGGTGTTAGGTGGTGTGGGAGGTGAAGATGAGGGTGTCAGGTGGTGAGGGGGTGCAGTCTTGTGGTGTCCGTTCCCCTGCCAAGAAACCCCCACCCCACTGGTTGGTGAAACGTGCGTTGACTAATGCGTCCCGCGCTTGCTGGCCCTGCCGATAGCGTAGTGCAGCCTCCCATGCCTGGCCAGCCCCCATGTCCCACCCCTTGTGCCCCACCCCCTCATCCGCCTCATCTGGAGAGGCCTACCCTTGCTCCCCATCCTCCTCCAGCACATCGCCTCTCTGCTGGGCTATATTGTGGAGGATGCAGCAGACCTCAACGATGCGGCCGACTCTCCTAGCCTCATACTGGAGGGCCCCTCCAGAGCAGTCCAGGCACCTGAAGCGCATCTTCAGGACCCCGAAGCACCTCTCAACCACAACCCTGGTCGCACAATGGGCATCATTGTAGCGGTTCTCAGCGTCGCTCTGTGGCATCCGTATAGACGCCATCAGCCACGACCGCAACATGTAACCCCTGTCGCCCAGCAACCAGCCCCGCAGCCGGAAGGGGTGTCTCTCGAACATGCCAGGGATCACAGATTGGGCCAGTATGAAGGAATCATGCACACTGCCTGGGTATCGGACGCAGACGTGCAGCATGTTCATCTGGTGGTCACCTGAATGTTCATGGAGTGGTACCCCTTATGGTTGGTGAACAGCGGCCTGTTATCTGCCAGTGGCTGCAGGGCGACATTCACCCCATCGATTACCCCCTGGACCCGGGGCATCCCGGCGACGGCGGCAAAGCTGCCTGGCCATCCTGGTAGGCGTGGTCCACAGGGACCACAACCAGGCTGGTGTTGTACCCCGAGCCGGGACGGAGGATGCGTGCGTTGTCCATGAACATGCCAAGAATCGTTACTCCCACATCAGGGCGGCAGAAACTGCAAAGCTGGCCTCCCACGAGGCAGAAAGGGTGCAGGCCATTGCACAGATGCAGGGCCTGAGCATCGAGGAGAGTGGCCGTTTCACGCGCTTTTCTCGGATCCCTACGCCTACGCGCCACGACCGAGTGGACGACGAGAACGAAAACCCGACTGAGCAGGTGCGTACGTCGGCCGACCGCACTGCGCATGCGCGATGGCGCACCAATCGCACTGACATCAGCGTCATGACGTGTCCGAATTGTGGCTCCGCCCACTTAAAGCGGCAATGTCCGGCAAGAGGACGCCGATGTCTCCAGTGTGACAAGTTTGGCCACTACGCAGCCCTTTGCAGATCCGCTCCACCGCTCAGCAGCCAGCGATCCCAGCTGCGGCGCAGAAGTATCCGCTCAATACAACAAGGCATGCCAGATTCCGATCCCGACAGCCCAACGGACCCTGATGCTGACTGCCTCCAGTCTCCATATCGGGTGGGCATCATAACCACACATGAGCTGGCCTCCACCACACCTGCGCAACGCCTCTCGATCCTCAGTGTGGGTCCCGACGACGAGTGGCGTGCTGTCCTCACAGTTCACAAGGCTCGCATCCGATTTAAACTGGACACCGGCGCGTCTACGAACCTTATCTCACAATCCGACCTCGACACCATCCGGGCCCGACCAAGCATTCTTCCACCAGCCTTCCAACTCCTTGACTACAATGGCAATAGCAACTAGGGGTATCCAACAAGGCGATCAAGGCAATGTTACGATTTGAAATCGTCAGGCCTGACAGGGCGTCCCTGCTCTGTGCTCGCGCGTGCAAGCTCCTGAACCTGGTTCAGCAAGTCCATACCATGTCATCGTCACCGGCGACGGCCTCGCCCGATGGAAATTTGCAAGCCGTCATAGACGACATTGTCATGCAGTACCACAGTGTATTCGATGGAATGGGCACGCTCCCATACCGATACAAAATACTGCTCAAGCCGAACGCCACCCCTGTAATTCATGCACCACACCGGGTGCCGGCGTCCCTCAAGGATCGTCTGAAAAAGCAACTACAGGACCTCCAAGACCAGGGCATCATCTCGAAGGTCACGGTGCCAACAGACTGGGTCAGCTCCATGGTCTGCATAAAGAAGCCATCAGGGGAGCTCCGCATTTGCATTGATCCCAAGGATCTAAACCGCAACATCATGCGGGAGCACTACCCGATCCCGAAGCGTGAAGAGTTAACCAGTGAGATGGCTCATTCCAAATTCTTCAATAAGCTGGACGCCTCCCGGGGTTTTTGGCAAATACAGCTGGCCGAGTCTAGTCGCAAGCTGTTCACGCTCAACACCCCATTAGGCCGCTACTGTTACAACCGCATGCCTTTCGGTATCATATTTGTTTCCGAAGTGTTTCATCGCATCATGGAGCAGATGATAGAGGGCATCGAGGGGGTACGGGTATACGTGGACGACGTGATCATCTGATCCACAACACCCCAGGAACACATCGCTCGCCTCAAGTAGGTCTTCCAGCGAATTCATGAACCTGGGGCGAAATTCTCCGTTATCGGCGGAAAGTCCGCTGATCGGCGCAAAAAACGGCGCAAATCCGACTTGTGTCACGTCGGAAAAATGGGTCGAAAGTCTCCGGCCCGAAATGGGCTAGCAGCGATGTAACAGGATCCGCGCTTGCGCAGTGGTTCACGCCGTGCAGCGTCATACGCGCCGCACGGTGTGACGGCTCATAAGGCCGCGCTGCTCCCCCCCACCCGACCGGAACACCCGACCGCAACACCCGACTGGATGGCTGGCCGCCGCTAAGCCCCGAGGTTCGAGTCACGGGATGTGGAGGCGCTCCTGGACGCGGTGGAGCAGAGGAGGGACGCCCTGTATCCCGGGCACGGCCGCAGAGTTGCCCCACGCCACAGCCGGCGTCTGTGGAGGGAAGTGGCAGAGGCCGTCACCGCTGCGGCCCTGACACCACGGACAGGCACCCAGTGCCACAAGAAGGTGAACGTCAGAGCAGGCAGGGTGAGCCTCCCCATATCCCCCCTCCCCCATATCCCGCCTCCCCCATATCCCCCCTCCCCCATATCCCCCATATCCCCCCTCCCCATATCCCCCATATCCCCCCTCCCCCATATCCCCCATATCCCCACTCACCCATACCCCCCTCCCCCATATCCCCCCTCCCCCATAGCCCCCCTCCCCATATCCCCCCTCCCCCATATCCCCCTCCCCCATACCCCCCTCCCCCATATCCCCCTCCCCATATCCCCCATATCCCCCCTCCCCCATATCCCCCTTCCCCATATCCCCCTCCCCCATATCCCCCCTCACCAATATCCCCCCTCCCCATATTCCCCCTCCCCATATCCCCCATAATCCCCCCTCCCCATATCCCCCCTCCCCCATATCCCCATAATCCGCCCTCCCCCATATCCCCCCTCCCCCATATCCCCCCTCCCCATATCCCCACTCCCCCATATCCCCCTCCCCATATCCCCCCTCCCCATATCCCCCCTCCCCATATCCCCCCTCCCCCATATCCCCCTCCCCATATCCCCCTCCCCATATCCCCCCCTCCCCATATCCCCCCTCCCCATATCCCCCATATCCCCCATAATCCCCCCTCCCCATATCCCCCTCCCCCATATCCCCCCTCCCCATATCCCCCATAATCCCCCCCTCCCCCATATCCCCCATATCCCCCCTCCCCCATATCCCCCATATCCCCAAGTGAATCCAGCCGTAACCTTAACCTCTGCAATGCACGCGCAACCGATGGCGTGCATTCATATACCTGCCAAACAGTGTTGCCTTTTACCCCTGCCACCGCCCCCCCCACAGGATAAGCGCGCACACAACAATAGGGAGCATGTGAGGACTGGAGGAGGCCCCGCTGATGAGAGGCCACTGACCGAACACGAGGAAAGGGCCCTGGAACTGGCTGGCGGACCTGACGACCGGGAGGTTGCTGATGCAGAGGTCGGGGGCATAGTAGCAAGTGAGCCACCGACAGCCCGTCCCCATATCCCCCCTCCCCTATATACCCCTCCCCCATATCACCTGATCACTGCCTGATGCCTAACCATGCATGCCTCATTGTGTATCGCAGGACCAAACGTCCAGGCACCCATCCCCGCAGATGCACACCGCCCGCAGGATGCCCCTCGGAGGCCATGGGAGACGGAGAGACCCGGACCCTCCAGCATGCGACGCCCGCAGGATGCCCCTCGGAGGCCACGGGAGACGGAGAGACCCGCACCCTCCAGCATGCGACGCCCGCAGGATGCCCCTCGGAGACCACGGGAGACGGAGAGACCTGGAGCAACAGGGAGACGACACCCCCGTCACGTGCGGGAGCGACCACCCAGCGACGAGGGGGGCAGCCACAGGCCCCCGTCACATCCGAGCCAGGACACCACTACCCAGGACACCACTACCCAGGACACCACTACCCAGGACACCACTACCCGGGACACCACTACCCGGGACACCACTACCCGGGACAGCACTGCCCAGGACACCCCTACCCGGGACACCACTACCCGGGACACCACTACCCGGGACAGCACTGCCCAGGACACCCCTACCCGGGACACCACTACCCGGGACACCACTACCCGGGACAGCACTGCCCAGGACACTCCTACCCGGGACACCACTACCCAGGAAGACGAAATACCGGACAGTGACTCAGAGTGGATGGGTGGAGACGAACCCCCACCCCAAAGTGCCATGGACTCAGAGTGGGACGAAGAGCACGACACAACGCCACTGCTGTCACCAACACCCTCCACCATCGCAGAAACACTCACCTCGGTTGGGCACTTTAGTGATGAGGCGTCTGGTACACTCACTGGTGCGCACAACACAGCCGTCCCGGTACAGCAGGTGGAGGTAGGAGCAGCAGAGGGGCCGGGCGGTCGGAGGGCAGCCCAGCCCAAGCGAACATCTGCCGCCCAGATGGATCCCGGGTTCCTGGAGTTACCACACCCACACATAGATCCGATGCAACCACCGACCCGGAGACGAGCGAAGAGGGTGGCGGGCGGCTTGCGGCGGCTGCAGTCGCAGGTGGAGGAGACCACCCGCGTCCAGGAGCTGGGAGTGGTGCCGGTCATGCGTGCCACCCAAGCTGACACCGCACGGGTGGCGTCCGCGGTGGAGGCAATGGGTGCGACGGTGTCAGACATGGGGAAAGGTTTGCGAGGCCTGGGGCTTTCCGTGCAGGCGGCGTCTGTGGCCCAGGAAATGGCTGCCCTCTCACAGGAGGCCATGAGCCAGTGCCAGCGCCAGATGGCAGAGGCGCTCAACGCCATAGCCCAGTCTCTGCAGGCCATGGCCCAGTCTCTGCAGGCCATCGCTGAGGGCATCGGCGCCAGTGGCCATGTGCGAGCCGGCGTCGCACTGTCACAGACAGGATTTGCCAACCCCCTGGGCTCCATGGCTGCAAACCTGCAGACCCCTGTCGATACCAGCACGGGCCTCCAGGACTGGCAGCGCCAGATGACAGGGGGCGTCGGATGGCCAGTCCGTTCGCATCCCCCACCCATGTAGAGGCCTGGGGGCCATCGGGCACCCCGAGGGAGGAGGAGGTGGTGTGGTCCGTCCCGGCTCCCCCTGTAGGGGAGGTCCCGGAACACCGCGACACCTCGGACTCCCCCCCTTCCGTCCCAGGTGCATCGGGTGGGCAACGGGCAGGATAGTCTGGCAGCTCGCCATCCCAGTTGCCCGGGCCGCAGCCTGGCCCATCTAGGCCAGGACACCCCAGGAAACGGCCGCCAAAGGGATCCAGTGTCAGAGGGCAGGAATCACAGGAGTCCACCTCCAGTTCTGCTGTACCGTCTGGGGAACCACGCAGACGTAGTCAAAGGGCCCGTAAGGCCAAACAATTAGACACTGAGTAAGTTGGCACGGGTGAAGGGCACAGATGAGTTTTAGGGGCTAGGGCACGTGCATGAACTCCTTTGGTTATTAAAGTCAATGTTACACCTACAGAAGCTGCCTTTGTGCTCTGTCCAAAGCGTGCGGGGGTGTCATGTACGTTGAGCGCAAATGTATGTGTGAGGGGTGGTCTTACC
This sequence comes from Scyliorhinus torazame, assembly GCF_047496885.1. Taxonomy (NCBI): domain Eukaryota; kingdom Metazoa; phylum Chordata; class Chondrichthyes; order Carcharhiniformes; family Scyliorhinidae; genus Scyliorhinus; species Scyliorhinus torazame. The sequence goes on from NC_092711.1 coordinate 265,625,810, forward strand.
TCAGCCCCAGGTGAGTCTGCCCCCTTCCCCCTGGGCCACCATCAACATCCCCCGGGCAGAGGACGGGACCGTGCGCTGCAGTGTCACAGCCGCATGCAGGGATGGTCCAGGTGGATGGTGGCACTGTGGCCATGGGTCAGACATAGTCCAACGATGTAGAGCCAGGAGCTCACCGCAGGGCGAGTTGTCATCATCCTCCATGGCCTGCAATAGACACGCGTCCACCCGTAACTGTGTGAGCCCGGCCCGTTGTGCCGCAGGTGGATCGGCAATGGGGGGGGGTGGTGTGCATGTGGGTGGGGTGGGTGGGGTTGTGGAGGGGGATGAGGGTGCTGGGTGGGTGGATGGGTGGGGGGTGTGGGTGGTCGGCTGTTGCCATGGTGTGCGGTCTGTGGCCATACTACCCGATTCCCACGCCCATCTAGTCAGTGAAGCGGGCGGCTATCAGTCTGTCCCGTGCCCGCTGGGCCAGCCGGTAATGGTGGACAGCCACCCGACTGTGTCTACCCCGTCTGCCCTGACCATTACCCCCATCCCCCTCATCTGGGGAGGACTGCGCCTCTTCCTGCTGCTCCTCCACTCCGCCCTCCTCTGCCTGCGGCACATCGCCCCTCTGCTGGGCTATGGTGTGCAGGACGCAGCACACCACAATGATGCGGCCGACCCTATCTGACCGATACTGGAGGGCGCCCCCAGAGAGGTCCAGGCACCTGAAACGCATTTTCAGCACGCCAAAGCACCTCTCTATCACTCCCCTTGTCGCTACATGGGCATCATTGTAGCGGTTCTCCGCCTCATGGCGTGGCCTCCGTATAGGCGTCATCAGTCACGATCGCAATGGGTAGCCCCTGTCGCCCAGCAACCAGCCCCTCAGCCGGGGATGGCGTCCCTCGTACATGCCGGGGATGGATGACCGCGACAACACGTATGAGTTGTGTACACTGCCTGGGTAACGGGCGCAGACGTGCAGGATCATCATGCGGTGGTCGCAGACCACCTGTATGTTCATCGAATAGGTCCCCTTCCTATTGGTGAACACGGCCCTGTTATCTGCAGGTGGCCGCACGGCGACGGGCATCCCATCGATCGCGCCCTGGACCATGGGGAACCCGGCCACGGTAGAGAAGCCCACGGCCCGGGCATCTTGGCTGGCCCAGTCCACGGGGAAGCGGATGTAGCGGTGCGCCATGGCATATAGGGCATCTGTCACTGCCCGGATGCATCGATGCACCGATGTCTGTGATATGCGGGACAGGTCCCCACTCGGTGCCTGGAATGACCCCGTTGCATAAAAGTCCAGGGCCACCGTAACCTTGACGGACACGGGGAGAGGGAGTCCCCCGCCAGTGCCAAGCGGTGACAGGTGTGCCAGCAGGTGGCAGATGTGTGCCACGGTTTCCCGCCTCATCCGGAGTCTCCTCCTGCATTCCCAGTCCGTGAGGTCCTGGTATGACTGCCGGGGCCGGTACACACGGGGCGCCCTAGGGTGCTTCCGTTGCCGTGGGGCCGCGACGTCCTCCTCCCCCTCCTCGTCCTGTCGGTCAGGTGTCCCTCCAGCCTGGGCCTCTGCAGCAGCCTGCGCCGTCTCTCTGGCACGTTCCTCCTCCTCCTCCTCATCCAGGGCAACATAGACATCAGCGGCTATCGCCACAGCGGCCAATATCGCTGGATGATCGGAAAACATGACGGCCTGGTGGGGGAGAGGGGAACGACGACATGTCATCATTGCCCATATCCCCTCCTCCCCCCAGCCAGGTGGCATGGACCGCATGGGTCCAACTGTTGGAGGCTGGCACCTGGCCAGGTGGACCAACACACTTGCCCTCGCATCCCCCTCCCCGGCACGGACCCCCCCCCAACCTCCACCCCGGCACGGACCCCGTCCCCAACCTCCACCCCGGCACGGACCCCACCCCCAACCTCCACCCCGGCACGGACCCCCCCATCCCCCTCCCCGGCAAGGACACCCCCTCCAACCTCCACCCCGGCACGGACCCCCCATCCCCTCCCCGGCACGGACCGCCCCCATCCCCCTCCCCGGCACGGACCCCCCCATCCCCCTCCCCGGCACGGCCCCCCCCCCAACCTCCACCCCAGCACGGACCCCCCATCCCCCTCCCCGGCACGGACCCCCCCCCAACCTCCACCCCGGCACGGACCCCCCCCCCAACCTCCACCCCGGCACGGACCCCCATCCCCCTCCCCGGCACGGACCCCCCCCCCCATCCCCCTCCCCGGCACGGACCCCACCCCCCAACCTCCACCCCGGCACGGACCCCCCCCCCCAACCTCCACCCCGGCACGGACCCCCCATCCCCCTCCCTGGCACGGACCCCCCCCACCCCCCTCCCCGGCACGGACCCCCCATCCCCCTCCCCGGCACGGACCCCCCCCAACCTCCACCCCGGCACGGACCCCCCCCAACCTCCACCCCAACACGGACCCCCCCCCCAACCTCCACCCCTGCACGGACCCCCCATCCCCCTCCCCGGCACGGACCCTCCCATCCCCCTCCCCGGCACGGACCCCCCCCATCCTCATCCCCGGCACGGACCCCCCATCCCCCTCCCCGGCACGGACCCCCCCCCCCCAACCTCCACCCCGGCACGGACCCCCCATCCACCTCCCCGGCACGGACCCCCCCCCCAACCTTCACCCCGGCACGGACCCCCCATCCACCTCCCCGGCACGGACCCCCCCCCATCCCCCTCCCCGGCACGGACCGCCCCCCCCAACCTCCACCCCGGCACGAACCCCCCCCAACCTCCACCCCGGCCCAGACCCCCCATCCCCCTCCCCGGCACGGACCCCCCCCACCCCCCTCCCCGGCACGGACCCCCCCCATCCCCCTCCCCGGCACGGACCCCCCCCCAACCTCCACCCTGGCACGGATTCCCCATCCCCCTCCCGGCACGGACCCCCCCCCAACCTCCAGCCCGGCACGGACCCCCCCCCCAACCTCCACCCCGGCACGGACCCCCCATCCCCCTCCCCGGCACGGACCCCCCTCCCGGCACTCCCCCGGAGCCCAGCCTACTCTAACCACACACCCCCCCGCCGCACACACACACACAACCCGAGACACACCTCTCCTCACGCATTCGGACTGCGGCCACGCCGTCGCCTGCCCAGAGCCAACCCCCCAGGCCGTCACTCACCTCCACGCCGATGAAAAGGAGGTTTAATTTACGTCGACGTGAACGGTCATCACGTCGACGGGACTTCGGTCCATCCGGAAGGGAGAATATCGGCAGGCCAAAAATCGGCTGCCTTGCGCAGACCCGTGACATTCTCCGACGGCAGCGGCGACATTAACGCCCCGCCGACTTTTCTCCCTTCGGAGACTTCGGCAACCGGCGGGTGCGGGATTCACGGCGGCCAATGGCCATTCTCCGACCCTCTGGGGGGTTGGAGAATGACGCCCATGGTCTCCAGCTCAACAGGGCCAAGTGCTCATTTGGTCAATCTGATATAAAGATTCTAGGCGACCACATCTCGTGGCAGGGTTTGCGGCCAGACGCCGACAAGGTCTCGCCGATCAACGCCATGAAGACCCCGGAGGACAAGAATGTGATCCTCCGCTTCCTCGAGATGGTCAACTTTCTCGGGAAATTCATTCCCAATATGGCATCCCACACCACGGCCCTCCACCATCTCGTCAAGAAGTCAACGGAATTCCAGTGGCTGCCATGAAGCGTGAGCTGAAGGCAAAGCTCACCACAGCCCCAGTTCTAGCGTTCTTCGACCCAACCAAGGAAACCAAGATATCAACTGATGCAAGCCAGGACGGCATTGGGGCGGTGCTCCTCCAGCAAGGTGACTCCTCGTCCTGGGCTCCAGTGGCATATGCCTCCAGGGCCATGATGCCCACTGCGCAACAGTATGCCCATATCGAAAAGGAGTGTCTGGGTCTCCTGACAGGAATAATCAAGTTTCATGATTACGTTTACGGCCTGCCGAAATTCATGGTGGAAACAGACCACAGGTCTCTCGTCCACATAATCCAGAAGGATTTAAATGACATGACACCTCGATTACAGCGAATTCTTGTTCGACTCCGCCGCTATGACTTCGAACTTGTCTACACGCCAGGCAAAGAGCTGATCATTGCAGATGCCCTATCCCAGTCCATCACCACACCGTGTGAACAAGGTGACTTTATCTGCCACATAGAAGTGCAAGTGTGTGCCACCAACCTCCCAGCCTCTGACGAACGGGTGGTCCAAATTCATGAGGAAACGACCAAGGATCCTTTACTGCAGCGTGTGATGCAGCACCTTACCCATGGCTGGCAGAAGGGACAATGTCCCCCATTCTTTAACGTTAAAGACGAGCTGATGGTTGTGGAGGGAATCCTTCTGAAACTCGACAGGATCGTTACTCCTCAAAGCATGCAGGCTCAACTACATGCGGGTCACCTTGGAGTCGAGAAATGCCGACGCAGAGCTCGGGAGGCAGTTTACTGGCCGGGCATTAACCAGGATATTGACAACACGGTCCTCAATTGCCCCACCTGTCAGAAGTTTCAACCGGCTCAACCCAAGGAAACATTGCAACAGCACGAGATCGTGACCTCTCCGTGGTCCAAAGTAGGTGTAGACCTTTTTCACGCCAAGGGGTGTGACTACGTACTCCTGGTCGACTACTTCTCCAGTTACCCAGAAGTGGTGAAACTGTCCAACCTAATGTCGAAGGCGGTCATCAAAGCCTGCAAAGAAACGTTCGCCAGGCACGGGATACCGCTAACGGTAATGAGCGACAACGGTCCTTGCCTTTACAGCCAAGAATGGTCTGATTTTGCACAGTCCTACAACTTCCGTCACATTACCTCCAGTCCCCACTACCCGCAATCAAACGGGAAGGCCGAGAAAGGGGTCCATATTGTCAAGCGGTTGCTGTGCAAAGCTGCAGACTCAGGCTCCGACTTCAACCTGGTGATGCTGGCATACAGGGCAACCCCACTGTCCACTGGGTTGTCTCCAGCGCAGATGCTCATGAATCGCACTCTGAGGACCACAGTTCCAGCCATCCATGTTCCAGACGTTGACCACCTCACGGTACTACAAAACGTGCAGCAGTCCCGGGCCCAACAGAAGGCCACATATGATGCTCATGCCACGGATCTACCTGAGCTGGCTCCAGCCGATCATGTTCGCGTCCAGTTGCCTGAAGGCGGTTGGTCAGCCACAGCTGTTGTTGTCAAACAAGTTGCCCCGAGGTCTTTCGTTGTCCGCATGGCTGATGGCTCCCTGCTACGGCACAACAGACGGGCATTGCGAAGTGTTCCACGCCCACCACCTGACCGCAGTGCTCTGCCGGCTATCATGCTTCCTCCGGACGTACCCTGCCACGAGGCCACCGATCTGCCAGCGATCCTGCCGGCCCACGCGACCACCGCAATGGCAGCAATCCCACCTCTCTACGTGCGGGCGTCTCCTGATCCACCTCTGCGGCAATCAACAAGAATTCGTTGCCCGCCACAAAGACTGAATCTGTAGACTTAACTTTTGTAAATTCTGTGACTGAATCCATCGACTTAACTCTTGTACATATTGCCTAGTTTGCCATGTATCTGCACTATCGACACCTTCCCATGTATATACGTTTGTTCAATCACCGTTTGTATATAGTCAGGCATATATATATATATATATATATATATATATATACATATATTATATACATGAGTGGATATAATATAGATATATACCTCAGTATTTATTTAACTCAAAAAAAAGGGGAGATGTCATAATATCCACTCATGTATATAATGAGATGCAGACAGGTAGTGATTGACACATAGGATGACCAGTAAGCATACAACACAGCACCGCCAATCACCAGACAGGACACTACCACTATAAAGCCAGAGGGCACTAGGTTTCCCGCTCTCTCGAGACCCAGCTACTGAGACAGTCAGAGTCCACGAGCTAGCAAGTGCAAACACCATGCGGTAGCCAGTAAGCCTGGTCAGGCTACTACAAGGTCACTAGTCAGATCAGTATAGTGTCGACCCACAGCTGAATATGTACAGCAGTTCATCTAGTTGAATAAAACAGTGTTAGATCTTCTCCTGTGTTAGACGTCTGTTTCTAATTTCCCTACATCAGGTGCAGTCCACATCGAACCAACCTGCCTAACACATCAGCACCCACCCATACGGCCGGTAACCCTGCGTTCACCCAGTGCCCGGGGTGGGTGGCCAACAGGATGGCCATCGTAATGGCGCTCGTTGAGTGGGTACCACCCTGTCATGTCAGGGGCTCCCCGACTGCTCTGCCTGTCCCCCCCTTCCTCTCCCCTACCCCGAACCTGGGAGGGCCACCTCCCTGCAGAAAGCACGGCCGATGTCCGTCACGGAAGCCTGCAGTCCCCCCCACGCCAACTCCTCCCTCCTCTCGAAGCCACCTCAGCCAACACGCCGGCATCACAATTTTGTATAGGTGGGTAGAACCACTCCGCCAGCAAATCAGCCCACCTGGGCCGCAGAATCGCTGAGGCCCCAGAGAATTAGCTGTCGGGGCGAACATTGCGATTCTCTGGGCCACGTAGCGGGCCCCGCAATTTCGTCAGGAGAATCCGAAAATGTCACAAAACAGGGGTCAAACCTGATTTCGGCGTCGGAGCCGATTCTCCGGCTGATCACGCTTCACGATTTCGGCGCGATGTCTCGCAGAATCCAGCCCATAGATTTTGAAGGAGAAACATAAGGGTGGTAAGGCTAGTAAGGGGAGTGAGGGGGGGGGGGGGTGCAGCACGGTAGCACAGTGGTTAGCACTGTTGCTTCTCAGCGCCAGGGACCCTGGCTCGATTCCCGGCTTGGGTCACTGTCTGGGTGGAGTCTGCACGTTCTCCCCCTGTCTGCGTGGGTTTCCTCCAGGTTTCCTCCAGGTGCTCCGGTTTCCTCCCACAAAGTCCCGAAAGACGTGCTGTTAGGTGAATTGGACATTCCGAATTCTCCCTCAGTGTACCCGAACAGGCGCCGCAGTGTGGCGACCCGGGGATTTTCACAGTAAGCTAATTGCAGTGTTGCTGGAAGCCTACTTGTGACAATAATAAAGATTATTATTAATAGGTCTAAGGAGGGAGTTCCGGAATACACCTCCAAATGCCATATCTTGGCAACTGCACCACTAACCTCAGACACTGCTGAATTTATCACCCCTCCCATTACTCACCTACCAACAATCTCTATCAGTCACGGATCATGTTTCATATTCATATTTCACCATAGCATCGCACACTTGGCATTGTTGTTATCCTCACATCTACATCTCAGAGCTTGAACCCACGGCCAGCTATTCAACCTTGAACTCATCACCCAGGTACATTGCATCACATTCACTGATGCACTCTCCTCTCTCTTGCAAGACAAGATGATGAACAACTACAGCCAACAGCAGCTAACTGTCAGGAACAGAAGGGCTGCATGTTTTCATCCTGATGAAGGAAAATAAATCTACCGTCATCAGAACGGCTGATTTTGAGGCTGTGGCCCAAGGCAAGGCTGAGGCCATGAAGGTGACGTTACGCTCATACCTAATCCTCGTCCGCGCAATTCAATTCCCCCTCTTGCACAGTCTCTCTTATTTCCCAACTGCACATGGTGTACGCATTAAATGCTTGCTCTTGCATAGAATTTTGGATGATGTGTTTGAGACAATTAATTTAGAATGTTTCTTTTGCATTAGCTGGTATTTCAACGTTGTGGAAGGTACTATGAGCATCAATAAGAGACGGGTGGTAAGGTGAGGGGCTATTGTTGAATAGGAAAATGAGCTTACGTTCACCGATTCTGTAACCAGATCAGCCAATCATGGACAGCCCTGCTCAAAAAAATGTTGGGACGCCTCCTCCTTTCCTTACTCTTCCAACTTCTCCCCCTCTTTAGCTGCTGTTGCAAACCTAGTGACAAAGGCTGTGCTATCATGATGGCAAGGTTTTGCAGGATGACAAATCTATTTTTTTCCATAAATTTAGAGTACCCAATTATTTTTTTCCAATTAAGGGGCAATTTAACGTGGCCAATCCACCCACCCTGTGCATCTTTGGGTTGTGGGGGAGAAAAACTCACGCAAACACAAGGAGAATGTGCAAACTCCACATGGACAGTGACCCAGAGCCGGGATCGAACCTGAGACCTCGGTGCCATGAGGGAGCTGTGCTAACCACTGCATCACCATGCTGCCCCAGGATGACAAATCTTGACACACACTCTGAAGAGTAATGGGCTCCTCCAGAACGGAGCAATGGAAGCATTGCTTAAACATCCCAATGATCTGCTCAATGACATTCTATGTGGCAATATGTCTCTCATTGTATACATACTGCCCAGGTGTAGGTGCATTGCACACTGGAGTTAAGAGCCAGGTGGCTAGCAGATGAGCTTTGGCAACCGGTAGCCATCTACTGGTTTCTGAGGGTGGTTTAAGGTGAAGGCATCATGACTGTATCCAGATAGTTGCCAGTGGCTTGTCGATATGCTGAGAACATTTTGCACACCATGTCAAAGGAGTGCAGCCCTTATCAGCTCTGAAGTATCTTTGAATTTAGATGTAGCACCTACACAGTGTGCAGTTGATGACACCCTACACCATGGGAAAAACCATTATCCTGACGAAACCGCATGCATATTTCTCTTCCCTTACACTCAATCACCTCTCTTATATGTGTGGGCAACAAATTGTGAAATGTTGGAGATGCCTCCCGGCTTCTGCTTGAAACGAGTCTTACACATAGAAATTCATGGCCACAGTCGCCTTCATCACCATTGGCAATGCCATCCTCACCCTGCTCTGAGGCTGCAGTACTGCCTGCTACAGATGGAAATTTCAGTGAGTAAAGCCTTAGTTCCTTTTGTTCCTTTAAAAGCCGGGGTGGAAATAATCTCCTATTGAGAGACCGATTCCTTCTTCTGATCTGAGCAGCCTGTGTTCCTTGATGCACTATCAATTACGACGAGACGAGAGCAGAGAGTAATCGAGGCTTTATTACACAGAGATGTGTGGCCTCCTACAGCTGCTGCCGAAATGGCTGCCGTTCGGAGAGCACACACATTTATACTTCGCCTACTGGGCGGAGCCAGCTCGCAGGGATCTACCCCCGTTCCTGTAGTACAGGGGCCTTACCGTAATACCCTCGTATGCAGTGCAGTATATACAAAATAATACAACAGTGGTGACTATCGCATTCACCCCCTGTTAAAAATGAGTCCAGCGGGTGTGGTGGAAAACTATTTACATACAGGTAATCATAAAAATTTCACAGAAGGTTACAAATTTAGACGGTCGGGTGCCTTGATCCATCGTTGAGAGCGCCGCAGTGCCGGTGGCGAGTCAGGCGTCGGCTCGGTCGTCGGTGACTCCGGGAGCATGTCAACATCCTCTTCATCCCCGGGTGGGACCAAGGGGAGGACGGATTGTCCTGGAGCGGGGGCTGCGGTGGGGTGTGCCGGGGGAGGGAGGGTGGCGCCGGGTCGGAGGGGGATTGTGTGGGGACCCAGCTGGTGCCAGGTCCCTGAGGGAGACTGTGTCTTGGCGGCCATCGGGGTACGCTACGTAGGCATACTGCGGGTTTGCGTGGAGTAGCTGTACCCTCTCAACCAACGGGTCCGCCTTGTGGAGCCGCACGTGCTTGCGGAGGAGATCGGGTCCTGGCGCTGCCAGCCATGTGGGGAGCGAAACCCCGGAGGTGGACATCTTGGGGAAGGTAAAGAGACGTTCATGGGGGGTTTCGTTAGTCGCCATGCACAGGAGCGACAGAATGGAGTGAAGTACGTCGTGGGGGACCTCCTGCCAGCGGGAGGCTGGGAGAATTCTGGGCCGGAATTCTCCCCTACCCGGCGGGGCGGGGGTTCCCGGGGGGTGGAGTGGCGGGAACCACTCCGGCGTCGGGCCGCCCCAAAGGTGCAGATTTCTCCGCACCTTTAGGATCCAAGCCCTCACCTTGAGGGGCTAGCCCCGTGCCGGTGTGTTTGGCGTGCCGCCGGCCAGCGGGATCGGCCTTTGGCGCCACGCCAGCCGGGGCTGAAAGGACTTCGCTGGTCGGCGGAAGTCCGCACATGCGCGGAAGTGTCAGCGGCTGCTGACGTCATCCCCGTGCGTGCGCAGGGGGGGATCACTTCCACATCGGCCATCGCGGAGGCTGTGGTCGAGGCGGAAGGATGAGTGGCCCGATGAAGTGCCCGACGGGCAGGGGTCCTGAGGTGGGGAAGATGGCGGCGCCCACGGGCCGCACGTGTCCTGAGGCAGGCAAGATGGCGGCGCCCTCGGGCTGCTTGTGTCTTGGGGCAGGCAAGATGGCTCCGCCCATTGGTTGTGAGGCAAGCAAGATGGCGGCGCCCACGAGCCGCATGTGGTCTGAGGCGAGGAAGATGGCGGCGCCCACTGGCCGCATGTGGGGGGGGGTGCAGGGACAATAGCGGCGATTGAGCAGGCCTGGCACACTGCAGCAAAATGTCCTTTCTTGCCGCAGGCCTTGCAGAGCGTGCTCCGTGCTGGGCAGCGCTGCCAGGGGTGTTTTATCCATCTGCAGAAGTAGCACTTGGGTCCACCAGAGTTGGTTGGCTGCCGCGCGGCGCAGGCGTGGGGTTGGCTGGGGGCGGTCACTGATGGGGTGGCCGCTGGCCGGGTCCACGATGCCCAGAAGGGGCGAGCCATGCAGTCGGGGGCATACGCCTGTTCGTTGCGTGAGGCGACTGTGAGCGAGAGCGCTAGTTTCTTGGTCACCGTGAGGTCAAGCGTAGCCCCTTCTAATAGGCGCTGGTGGATGTAGGCTGACCCTATGCACGTAAAGAATGACTTTCATTAGCAGGTTAGAATGTTCAGCGGCCGAAACGGCCTGGCAATCACAGTCTCTCACCAGGGCGAGCAGAGCACGCCAGAAACATTCCAGAGACTCACCGGGAAGTTGGTGCCTCGTGGACAGGAGGTGCCTGGCATAGATCTTGTTGGTCTGCTGAGCGTAGTTCTCCTTCAGTAGCGCCATGGCCTCTGCGTAGGCAGGCGCGTCCTGGATGAGGGGAAAGACATCGGAGCTCAGCCGCATGTACAGAATCTGGAGCTTCTGTGCTTCTGGGATTGGGGTCTGTCGCAGATCCGATGTCTGCTTCAAAGCAAGCTAGCCAATGTGCAAAGTCCTTTTTGGCGTTGTCTGCTTGAGGATGCAGCTGCAGACGATCTGGCTTGATGCAGAGATCCATCTTTGTAAAATCTCTGTGTAATAAAATGATGCACTATCAATTACGACGAGACGAGAGTAGAGAGTAATTGAGGCTTTATTACGCAGAGATGTGTGGCCTCTTACAGCTGCTGCCCAAATGGCTGCAGTTCGGAGAGCACACACATTTATACTCCGCCTACTGGGCGGAGCCAGCAGGCAGGGATCTACCCCCATACCTGTAGTACAGGGGCCTTACCGTAATACCCTTGTATGCAGTGCAGTATATACAATATAATACAACAGTGGAGACTACCACACTCCTCTTTGTCCCTTTGCTCATTTTCCATGCTGCAGGCCAAATGGGATGACTAATTACTGCCCCCATGACTAGGAGTAAGTCGTTTGAGCAGAACCATTGAAATCAGGCAGAACCAATGTCTTCACCATGTGTCACTCCACTCCCTGTACACTTCACCAACTTTAAATGACAATGCAAACCACCAGGCTCTTCTAACAACTCAGCAGACACCAGTAGAAATCAAAGAGCAACTAACTTGAAAATGGATGATGTGGAGATGCCGGCGTTGGACTGGGGTGAGCACAGTACGAAGTCTTACAACACCAGGTTAAAGTCCAACAGGTTTGTTTCGATGTCACTAGCTTTCGGAGCGCTGCTCCTTCCTCAGGTGAAGGAGCAGCGCTCCGAAAGCTAGTGACATCGAAACAAACCTGTTGGACTTTAACCTGGTGTTGTAAGACTTCGTATTGAAAATGGATGATGTTCCTTTTACATAGCGGTGACGTTGGGGGGCGTCGGGTGGAGCTGGTCCTCCCTGCTGCTGAGCCCATGTTCAGCTAGACAATGTTAAGAAAAGGCAGTAGCAGGGCGGCATGGCGGTGTATTGGTTAGCACTGCTGCCTACGGCGCTCAGGACCCTTGGTTCGATCCTGGCCCCAGGTCACTGTACGTGTGCAGTTTGCACATTCTCCCGTGTCTGCGTGGATTTCACCCCCACAAACCAAAGATGTGCAGAGTAGGTGGATTGGCCACGCTAAATTGCCCCTTAACTGGGAAAAAAAATGAATTGGGTACACTAGAAATGCAGATGCTACAGAGCAGATTTTACAGGCAATAAATTTGGATTTTTAAAGACCATTAATGAGCTACTGCGTAGACTCAAAATTAAGGTCAGACTGTGTAGAGAGAAAAGCAACTAGCAGAATGTACATCAAGCTGGCTAGAAAATAAATAGATAACAGAGGTTAGATTTTATAGATAGTCTCTCAAACTGGCAAAAGGGAGGAAGTGGTGCTTTACAAGGAACAGGACAGGTACGACTGTGTTCATTATTCATATAAATGATTTAGACTGAAGATTCAGAACTACAATTTCCAAATTTCCCAGCGATACCAAACTTGGGGGTATGATTAATACAAGGATGACTGCAACAAAACACAGGAAGACATTCATAAACTTGTAATTAGTAATTGAACACTCACATTGTAAATGTGAGGTAAGACATTTTTGTTGCAAGAAGAAGGAGGCCACAGAATCAGCAAAGTTAGTGTTTAAATGGGGTAGAGAAACAGAGGGATCTGGGGTTGCAAATAGACTAATCACTTGCAACGTGAGTTCATAGAATCCATAGAATCTCTACAGTGCAGAAGGAGGCGATTCAGCCCATCGACCCTCTGAAAGAGCACCCTATCCAAGCCCAACCCCAGCCCTATCCTTGTAACCTTGTAACTCCATCTGACCTTTGAACACTAAAAGGCAATTTAACATGGCCAATCCACCTAACCTGCACATCTTTGGACTGTGGGACGAAACCGGAGCATCCGGAGTGAGGCATGATCAATTTGACTGGAGACGAAGTTGAATCCAAACTGAGGCTTTATTAGTATCAGACGTGAGGCCTCCCACAGCAGCTGATGAAATGGCTGCGAGCTGCAGGCCACGCATATTTATAACCCGCCTCCTGGGCGGAGCTAGCATGCAGGGGCCACAGGTGAACCTGTAGTGCAGGTTCTACCGTACAACCTCTAATACCAGAACACAGTGGTTTACCACATTCACTACCTGTCAAAATTGAGTCCGGCGGGGGTGGTGGATAACTATATACAATTAGCAATTTTTTATATTTACAGAGCAGTAAAAAAACTGTCTAAGGTCATCTGGCGGGCCAGTCAGAGGTTCAGCCGGTCCGGCGCTTTGATGGTCCTTTGAGATCGATGAAGTGGTGACAGCGATGTTGGCGCTGTCATGGTCGGAGTTGACTCCAGGAGCGTGCCGAAATCCTCTTCATCAACGGGGATGGGCAGGGGGAGGACGGACGGTCCTAGGGGGGGGTGATGGGGCGGCGGGGGAGGGGAGGGTGGCGCCAGGGGCGACGGGGGTGGTGTGGGGGTGGAACCTGCTGGCGTCAGGTCCCTGAGGTAGACGGTATCCTGGCGGCCGTCGGGGAACGCCACATAGGCGTACTGTGGGTTTGCGTGGAGCAGGTGCACCCTTTCCACCAACGGGTCCGCTTTGTGGAGCCGCACATGTTTATGGAGAAGCACGGTTCCCGGAGCTGTGAGCCAAGTTGGGAGTGATACCCCGGATGTGGACTTCCTGGGGAAGGCAAAAGGACGTTCATGTGGTGTACTGTTAGTAGCAGTGCAGAGTGATGAGCGAATGGAATGTAGTGCATCAGGGAGGACCTCTTGCCAGCAGGAGGCCGGGAGATTTCTGGACCGCAGGACCAGCTGGACGGTCCTCTATACCGTCCCATTCTCCCTTTCTACCTGTCCGTTTGCCCGGGGGTTGTAGCTCGTCGTTCTTCTGGAGGCGACACCCCTGCTGAGCAGGAATTGACGTAGCTCATCACTCATGAATGAGGGTCCCCTGTCACTGTGGATGTAGGCGGGGAAGCCGAACAGTGTGAAGATGGAATTAAGGGCTTTAATGACGGTGGCAGACGTCATGTCAGGGCATGAGATGGCGAAGGGAAACTGGGAGTATTCATCGTGAGGAAATATGTGTGTCGATCGGAGGAGGGGAGGGGGCCTTTGAAATCCATGCTGAGGCGTTTAAAGGTGCGGGAGGCCTTCACCAGGTACGCACGGTCCGGCTGGTAGAAGTGCGGCTTGCACTCCGCACAGACCTGGCAGTCCTTGGTGATTGTCCGTACTTCCTCGACGGAGTAGTGCAAATTTCCTGCCTTAATGAAATGGTACAACTGAGTGACCTCTGGGTGACAAAGGCTGTCGTACAGGGCCCGGAGTCGGTCTACTTGTGCTCTGGCACATGTACCTCGGGATAGGGCATCTGGGGGCTCGTTGAGTTTGCCAGGGCGATAGTTAATCTCGTAATTATAGGTGGAAGAGCTCGATTCTCCGCCGCAAGATTTTATCATTTTTGATCTTGCCCCGCTGTGTGTTGTTGAACATGAGTGGTTTACCACACGGAGGAAACCCACGCAGACACGGTTGGAATTGAACTGGGGTCCCTGGTCCTGTGAGGCATAAGTGCTAACCACTGTGCCACCATGCTGCATCAGTTAATAAGTTCATTAAAAAAGCAAAGCACCCGGCTTTATTTCTGGAAGGTTGAAACTGAAAATCAGAAAACTTACTGTCTGCAGTTTGTATAGAATCTTAGTTACTTCACATGTGGAGTACCATGCACAGTTCTTATTTCCCATGTTATATAAAGGATTTAGAGGCAAAGGTGCAAAAACGATTCACAAGGATGACAACAGAACTGAAAGTTATGCCTATCAGGGAAGACTGAACAGTCTGGGCTCTTCGGAAAAGAGGAAACTGAGAGGTTACCTGATAGAGATTTTTAAGATCATGAAGGAGTCCTCATAGGGTAGACATGGAGAGAAAATGCTGGAAAATCTCAGCAGGTCTGGCAGCATCTTTAGGGAGAGAAAAGAGCGAATGTTTCGAGTCCAGATGACCAAAGGGTTTGCTCTTTGGTTTCAGATTCCAGCAATCCGCAGTAATTTGCTTTTATTTTGTCGACATGTAGAAGATGTTTCCACTTGTGTTAGGGACCATAATTATGGGGCCATAAATGCAACATTGCTGTTAAATAAATCCAAAACATAGTCAGGAAAAACATCTTTCATTAGAGAGTGGTGAGAATGTTACCCCAGGGAGATGTAGTAAGGGGAAGCTAGATAAACGCATGAGGAAAAAAATGAATAGAAGGATTTGTTCTTGGTGATACATGAAGTAATGCGGGGTTGGAAGCTCAAGTGGAACACAAGCACTGGTATGAATCTGTTGGGCTTGTTTCTGTTACAATGTAATACTGTGTAATTATGTGCAGTTTCTTGTTTCAACTAAATGACTGGTGTTAGTTATACCGATGCCAAGGCAGAAAGTTTTGGCTTATTTACAACTTTCTCAGATAGCCTTTACTAACTGCAAGGCGCACACTACCTGTGCTTAATATGTAGTCACAGCGATGAAAACAGTTGATAAACCATGTATCTGCTGTGCTTCCTTCTCATAATGACCTCCTGCTGTACTGTTTTCATTGTTTCTTTCCTGAATCTCTCTGCATGCTATGAACTTTCCATACCAATTCTCTGAATATCCTCATGCCTTATGATCCTCATTTCCTACTGTGCATGTTGTTTAACACATGTTTATTTGTGTCTCTATGATAACTCTGCTTTTTTCTTTCTGCTACCAACCCTTGGAAGTTAGTGTCCATCAGCCTCCAGCAAACCTCACCTTTATAAGTATTTAAATAACTAGTGCTGAGAACGCACTGAGGCCCGCCCAGGAGTGTATCAGCAGTTGCAATTCTTAGCTATTTACTCCTCCTGCTCTTTTTCTGTATCATTATCTTGTAACAGTTTGGGTTATTAATTGTTCCTGCCTGGCTTCCTCCGACAGAAGCCAACTGAACACAGCTTTAAACAGCAGTTTAAAGTTATAAATAAACGCAAATTGTGGCGAGAGAGTGAGGTACTTGCCAAAGGTCCTGAAGTTACACTGAAGAATATTAGCACCTAAACAGTAATCTACTCATGTGACATTCTTCTCTCTGCTACTTTAGTGGAATCATTAACCTGTTCAAGATAAGTAGTTTACTTGATCAAAAAGAGCAGAGAGACCATCCGAAGAATGTACTAATGCTTGCTACATCAGTATTTCACTGTATACGTAAGTGGGTCTTCACAACAACTACATGTTATTTGTAATGTTTCTGTTGCAGAATTTGACAAAGGTCTCCTGTGTGTGTTTGGGTTACCTCCCACATCCAAAACCCAGGATTAATTGCAGCTCAGAGTGAGAGTTGATGTTCTCCTCTATCTGCTGGTCAATTGGAAGGAGAGCTCCAATATCCATCTCATTGTTTTTGGAGTATTTGATGGAACATTGCAGAATGAGCTTTATTCTGCACCTAAACAACATTAGTATCTTTTGGAGGGCACAGGCGAGTTTGAATTGAGTAGGTGAAAGGAAAGTATGTTTATTGCAAAGCAATGACCTTTGCAATGTACATCAGATCCCAGCCAGGTCAGCTCTGTCTGCTCCATACCTGGTCGACTTATATAGAACTCAATTATGATTGTCCTCGGGCTCCTCATCCCTTGTACTCTGCGAGTCTCGTGGGGAAACTGATTGCTCCAAAGCCGTAGGTCTCGTGCAGATTATAACAGTATCCCACAGCATAATCTCAGTGACAAAGTTATTTACAAAAAGAAGTGGAAATAAGGCAAAAATATTGTAGTTAGTTTAATGTCAGTAGTTGATAAACAGCTAAGTGCTGATATTTTTTCTGTCTGTTTGATTTTACATATATGTGTGGCAGATGGGGTGAGGTGGGGACAGGTGGGGGAAGCAGGCGGGGAAACATTTTACCAGCTCCCCACATGCCATTGCCACTTCCAAATTTTTGTACAAAAAATGATGACAGTTGTAATAGTGCAAGGTATCAACCAGGAGGCTTCTAGAATAATGAAGTGATTTATTGGAACCAACAATGGAGTTAAACTATGGACAGGAACGGCCATTGGAATACAGATTCTTACACCTTCACTCCTGGACCCACACTGACTGGTGGCCCCACTCTGTGGGGCATGCGCTATCACCCCATTGGCTAGGGTTTGCGCGCACCCACGTGATAGGCCCCAGGCGAGTCACAAGGCCCGAAAATGATCACTTCTTAAAGGGGCTGCTCTACAACATCCCCCCGCCCCTCCCCAAGTCCCTAAACATGATATACATTACAAGCTAATGACAGATGACTATTCACAAGCTAATGGCAGATGAATATTTACAATGATGGCAGAACCACAAAAGGGGGAGGTAGTGGACATTCTCTCATAAGGTCAGCCTATCAGGCAACTTCCAAAGTCTGTCAAACTGCGTTCGTCAAGGGCAGGCAGTTGGTGGCCAAACTAAGAAGGCTGCTGAATGTGATCATGATGCGCCCGGAGAGTAGGGAGGCAGAGATAGTTGTGGCAATGGATGCCGAGAAGGCTTTCAACCGGGTTGAGTGGGACTATTTATGGGAGGTGCTGGGACGATTTGGGTTCGGGGAGGGCTTTACCGACTGGGTTAGACTGCTGTATCAGGCTCCGGAGGCTAGTGTAAGGCGAATAGGATGACATCTGACTATATTAGACTGTACCGAGGGACGAGGCAGGGGTGCCCACTCTCCCCACTTTGTTTGCACTAGCAATAGAGACGCGGGCAATTGTCTTGAGAGCTTTTAGGGGTTGGAAGGTATGGTGGTATGTATTAGGGATATTACGGTACCCTGTGATGCCGAGAGGCTATTGGTGGCTAAACGCTGGGTCCCGATTGGATCAGCCGCCTACTGGCTCCACCCAGTAAGGCGGAGTATAAGAGCCCGGGTTCTCCCAGCAGCCGCATTCTGTAACTGTGCTGCTGGGGAACAAGTCTGCGTAATAAAGCCATCGATTGACTCCTTCTCATCTCGTCTCGTGAGTGATTGATTGTGCTACAATTTATTACGCAGACTTTAAAGGACATGGAGCTCGGAATCATTCCGGAGTGTCTACGAAACAGTCCCCACACGGCAAACTCAGCAGCCACTTTTAAACACTGATTAGCGTGTTTTGATGGATACCTCCGAACTGCCACCGGCGTACCTACAGAAGACCAGAAAATGCAGGTCCTGCATTCCAGGGTGAGCCCGGAAATCTACACTCTCATAGAAGACGCGGACGATTTCCAGGCGGCGCTCGCCATGCTGATAGGAATCTACGTTCGGCCCGTCAACCAGATCTACGCACGCCACCAGCTTGCGACGAGACGACAAATCCCCGGAGAAATCGCTGCACGAATTCTACAGTGCGCTGTTAATACTGCGGAGAAACTGCAACTGCCCACCGGTTTCGGCTAACGAACACCCGGAGCTACTGGTTCGGGATGCATTCGTGGCAGGTATGCTTTCATCCCAAATTCTAAATTCACCATGATTGCTGGAAAGAGACGCACTAGGCCTCAAGGAGGCACCGGCCCTCGCTGCCTCGCTCGATGTGGCATCGCAGAACGCCCGTGCCTATGCCCCCGACTGCCCGGAAGCCCCTTGGGCACCATGGACCCCCGCCACGACCGAACCCCCGGGACCCCCCGCCATCCCGCAGGCCTGTGCTGCCAGAGCGGCAGATCACCGGGGGGAGCCCGCTGCTACTTTTGTGGACAAACGAAACACCCCCGACTGTGCTGCTGGCCCGCTCAGCCCTCTGTAAAGGGTGCGGCAAAAAGGGGCACTTTGTAGCAGTGTGCCAGGCCCGGGGGGTAGCCGCAGTCTCCGGGGGAGAACCAGGACCCCCAAACTCAACCCCCCCCAACGATCCATGTGCGGCCAACGGGCGCCGCCATCTTTTGTCCCGGACTCCATGCAGGAGGGATGGACGCTGCCATTTTGTGCTCCTTCGGCAACGTGCGATCAATGGGCGGCGCCATCTTGTCCACCCCCGACCGTGTGCGACCCGTGGACACCGCCATCTTGGCTGATGGCTAAGGACCCCGGGATGGACGGCCCCACGGGGCCTGAACCAAACGCCCCGATGCAGCAACTGCGACTGGCTTCGGTGACCCTGGACCAGTCGCGGCCCCGAACGCTCCAAACGGCAACAACGATGGTATTCATAAACGGGTTCGAGACGCCCTGCCTGATCGACTCTGGGAGCATGGAGAGTTTTATACATCTCGTTACGGTAAGACGCTGTTCCCTTCTGATCCACCCGAGTAATCAAAAAACATTTCTGGCGGCAGGGTCCCATTCTGTAGAGATCAAAGGGTTCTGCATCGCGAACCTCACGGTGCAGGGGAGGGAGTTCAAGAACTACCGGCTTTACGTCCTCCCCCACCTCTGCACTGCCACACTCCTGGGGTTGGATTTTCAGTGCAACCTCCAGAGTTTAACATTTAAATTTGGCGGCCCTATACCCCCACTCACGATCTGCGGCCTCGCGACACTCAAAGGTCGACCCCTCATCCCTGTTTGCGAACCTCATCCCGGATTGCAAACCAGTCGTCACTAGGAGCAGATGGTACAGTACCCAGGACTGAACCTTTATCCGGTCAGAAGTCCAGCGGCTGCTGAGGGAAGGCATAATCCAGGCCAGCAATAGTCCCTGGAGAGCTCAGGTGGTAGTTGTAAAGTCCGCGGAGAAGCAGAGGATGGTCATAGACTATAGTCAAACCATCAATAGGTACACACAGCTGGATGCGTACCCTCTTCCCCGCATATCCGACATGGTCAATCGGATTGCACAGTACAAGGTCTTTTCCACAGTGGACCTTAAGTCCGCCTATCACCAGCTCCCCATCTGCCCAAGCGACTGCAAATACACTGCTTTTGATGCAGATGGGCGGCTCTTTAACTTTTTAAGGGTTCCATTCAGCGTCACTAGTGGGGTCTCGGTCTTCCAACGGGAGATGGACCGAATGGTTGACCGGTACGATTTGCGGGCCACATTTCCGTACCTCGATAACGTCACCATCTGTGGCCACGACCAGCAGGACCACGACGCCAACCTCCGCAAATTCCTCTAGACCGCAAATGCCCTGAATCTCATATACAACAGGGAGAAATGCGTGTTTAGCACCGGCTGTCTAGCCATCCTCGGCTACGTAGTGCGAAATGGAGTTATAGGCACAGACTCTGAACGCATGCGCCCCCTCATGGAGTTCCCCCTCCCTCACTGCTCCAAGGCCCTGAAATGCTGCCTGGGCTTTTTCTCTTATTAGGCCCAGTGGGTCCCCAACTACGCGGACAAGGCCCGTCCGCTAATTCAGTCCACGGTCTTTCCCTTGTCGACAGAGGCACACCAGGCCTTCAGCTGCATCAAAGCGGATATCGCAAAGGCCACGATGCACGCTATCGATGAGTCCTTCCAAGTCGAGAGCGACGCGTCTGACGTAGCTCTGGCGGCCACCCTCAACCAAGCGGGCAGACCCATGGCCTTTTTTTCACGCACCCTCCACGCTTCAGAAATCCGCCACTCCTCAGTGGAAAAGGAGGCCTAGGCCATTGTGGGAGCTGTGCGACATTGGAGGCATTACCTGGCCGGTAGGAGATTCACTCTCCTCACTGACCAACGGTCGGTTGCCTTCATGTTCGATAATGCACAGCGGGGCAAGATCAGGAACGACAAGATCTTGTGGTGGAGGATCGAACTCTCCACCTATCACTATGAGATCTTGTATCGTCCCAGAAAGCTGAACGGGCCTTCCGATGCCCTATCCCGCGGCACATGTGCCAACGCACAAGTGGACCGTCTCGGAACCCTCCACGAGGACCTCTGCCACCCGGGGGTCACTCGGTTCTATCACTTCGTAAAGACCTGCAACCTGCCCTACTCCATCGAGGAGGTCAGGACAGCCACCAGGAACTGCCAAATCTGCGCAGAGTGCAAGCTGCATTTCTACAGGCCAGATAAAGCGCACTTGATAAAGGCTTCCCGTCCCTTTGAGCGCCTCAGTCGGGACTTCAAAGGCCCCCTCCCCTCCACCGATCGCAGCACGTACTTCCTGAACGTGATTGACGAATACTCCCGGTTCCCTTTCGCCATCCCCTTCCCCGACATGACGCGTGACCAATGTCATTAGAGCCCTCGGCACCATCTTTACACTGTTCGGTTTCCCCGCCTACATACATAGCGATAGGGGGTCCTCCTTCATGAGCGACGAACTGCGTCAATTCCTGCTCAGCAAAGGCATTGCCTCGAGCAGGACGACCAGTTACAACCCCCAGGAGAACGATCAGGTAGAGAGGGAGAATGGAACGGTCTGGAAGACCATCCTGCTGGCCCTATGGTCCAGAGGTCTCCCAGTTTCCCGCTGGCAGGAAGCCCTCCCGGACACCCTCCACTTCATCCGGTCACTGCTCTGTACAACAACGAATCAAACACCTCATGAACGCCTCCTTGCCTTCCCTAGGAAGTCCTCCTCCTGAACGTCACTTCCGACCTGGCTGGCAGCCTCGGGACTCATCCTGCTCCAAAATATGTGAGGACGCACAAATCGGATCCGTTGGTCAAGAGGGTTCATCTCCTCCACGTGAACCCTCAATACGCCTACGTGGCGTACCCTGACGGCCGACAGGACACGGTCTCCCTGCGGGACCTGGCGCCCACTGGAACTACACCCCCCCCAACACCAATCACCCCCTTCTTCCCACCGGCGCACCCCACAGCCGCCCTCTCCGGAGCTCCACACACCCCCCAACACCAATCACCCCCTCCCTCCCACCGGCGCACCCCACAGCAACCCCCTTCCCGGGTGAATCGGTCCTTCCCCCGGCCCCGCCTAGGAGTAGTGGAGAAGGAAGAGGCATCGCTACGCTCCCAGAGACGACGGTGCCCGAACCACCACCTGCATCACCACCGGGGCTGAGATGATCGGCGAGGACGATCAGGGCACCCATTCGACTCATCGAATCTGTATAACAAAGCAAGAAATGCCTCTGTAAATAATTCAGTTGCCCAGTAAAAGTGGCATTGTAAATAGTACTGGTAGTGGATATCGGAGCATAGCCGCCATGTTAGCGGCATCCTAGGTACCGACTCTGTAAACCCCTACCACCATACGGCCCACTACCCCCGCTGGGTTCCTTTTTAACAAGGGGTGAATGTGGTGGTATGTATTTGGGGTATTACGGTACCCTGTGATGCTGAGAGGCTATTGGTGGATAGACGCTGGGTCCCAAATGGATCAGCCGCCTACTGGCTCCACCCAGTTCGGCAGAGTATAAGAGCCCGGGTTCTCCCAGCAGCCGCATTCTGTAACTGTGCTACTGGGGAACAAGTCTGCGTAATAAAGCCATCGATTGACTCCGTCTCATCTCGTCTCATGAGTGATTGATAGTGCTACAGAAGGGACTGGTATGGGTGGGGGGGGGTGGGTACACAGAATTTGTTGTACGCCAACGACTTGCTCTTATACGTCACAAATCCAGTGGCTGGGATGGATGAAATCATGGGAATCCTGAGGGAATTCGGCCGGTTCTCGGGGTATAAACTGAACATGGCAAAAAGTGAGTTGTTTGTAGTCCAGGTGAGGGGCATGGAGGGTAGGTTGAGGAGGCTGCCGTTTAGGTTAGTAGGGGACAATTTTAGCTACTTAGGGATACAGGTGGCGCGGGACTGGGGCTGTCTGCACAAGTTGAACTTATCTCGGTTGGTGGAGCAAATGAGGGTCGAGTTCCAGAGGTGGGATGTGCTCCCACTAACACTAGCGGGGAGAGTGCAGACTGTTAAAATGACAATCCTCCCGAGATTCCTGTTCGTCTTCCAGTGTCTCCCCATTTTCATTCCGCAGTCGTTTTTCAAGAAGGTCAATAAAATGATAATGGGATTTGCGTGGGCGGGAAAGTCCCAGCGGGTGAGGAGATTGATGCTCGAGAGGAACCGAGGGGAAGGGGGACTGGCGCTGCCAAACTTTAGTAATTACTACTGGGCGGCCAACATAGCTATGATAAGGAAGTGGATGGTGGTTGTGGGGGCGGATGGAGGCCGCTTCATGCAGGGGCACCAGTTTGGCAGCCCTGGTCACGGCGCCCCTGCCGCTCCCGCCGGCACGGTACTCCACCAGCCCTATAGTGGTGGCGACCTTGCAGATCTGGGGCCAATGGAGAAGGCATGTGGGGGAAGTGAGAGCATCAGTTTGGTCCCCAATTTGCGACAATCACCGGTTTGCCCGGGGAATATGGACGGTGGGTTCCGAGCATGGCGGAGGGCTGGGATTGAGAGGATGGGGGATCTGTTCTTGGAAGGGAGCTTCCCGACCATGAGGGCGCTAGAGGAGAAATTTGGGTTGGCGAGAGGGAATGAGTTCAGGTACTTGCAGGTGCGGGACTTTCTACGCAGACAGATTCCATCCTTCCCACGCCTGCCACTTAAGAGGATCCAGGACAGAGTAGTGTCCAGTGGATGGGTGGGGGAGGGGAGGGTCTCCGATATATACAAAGAACTTATGGGGGCAGAGGAGTCGCAGACCGAGGAGCTGAAGTTAAGTGGGAAGAGGAGCTCGGAGGCGAGATAGAAGAGGGCTTATGGGCGGAGGCGTTGAGCAGGGTAAATGCGACCGCAACATGCGCCAGGCTCAGCCCGATTCAATTTAAGGTCGTCCACCGGGCTCACATGACAGTGGCCCGGATGAGTAAATTATTTGGATTAGAGGACAGGTGTGCCAGATGTTCGGGAGGACCAGCGAACCATGTCCACATGTTCTGGGCCTGTCCAAAACTCAGGGGGTACTGGCAGGGATTCACGGACGTTATGTCCCAGGTGCTGAAAACAAGGGTGGTGATGAGTCCAGAGGTGGCAATTTTTGGGTTTTCGGAGGACCCGGGAGCCCAGGAGGAGAGAGAGGCTGACGTTTTGGCGTTTGCTTCCCTGGTAGTCCGGCGACAAATTCTGCTGGCATGGAGGGACTCAAAGCTCCCGAGGTCGGAGGCCTGGCTATCGGATATGGCGAGCTTTCTCAGTCTGAAGAAAATTAAGTTCGCTCTGAGAGGGTCACTGTCAGGGTTCACCGGGGTGGCAACCATTTATCGACCGCTTCGCGGAAAATTAATCGTCAGCGGGAGGGGGAGGGGGGGGGGGGAAGGGGGGGGAGGGGGGTTTAGGGCAACGTAGATTAGGGGGGCAGTTAGGCGGGTCCTTGTAGGAGGGGAGAGGGGAGCTAGTTTTTGCACTATGTTGATTGTTCTTTGCACACTGTTTTGTATTGTTGTTGTTTACTATGTCAGTAAAATTGTTTATCAAAAAAAACCTTCCAAAGTCTGCTAGAATCATAGAATTTACAGTGCAGAAGGAGGCCATTCTGCCCATCGAGTCTGCACTGGCCCTTGGAAAGAGCAACCCACCCAAAAGAGAGTCATGGTCGTTCCCAAGGATGAGGTTGAGCCGCAGAATGCAGGACCTCCTGCGACTGGCAGTACGTACTCTGGTGTAGTAGATGCTCAATGCCTTTGTCAATGACCAGCCACCATATGTAGCTCCTGGCCAACATTTTCTTTTTGGTTTGACCAGGCTGAAGTTCTTGCAGTAGTAGCTCTCTTGCTGGAGGTGGTGCCACTACACAGGAACGCTAAAGAAATACCCCAACTTTGTAACTGAGATTTTCTTTCCTCAGTTGGTAGGATCTGAGCTGCTCAGCATTGTTATAGTGCCAGCACCTCATACCATCCTCTTCAATTTTAAGAGGACCATGTCCCTCTGAATCCAGTTCCTGATGTGAGTCACTGACACCGGCAAGGTATCCTCAAAGCCAGGACAATTCCCTGTGGCACCGGCTGTGGCACTGCACTCTGAGGGAGCGGCAGTGAACAGAACATCAGCATTGGAGACCAGAGTCCCCGGTTGATCCTGGAAAACATATAACCACAAGCAATCCAAAGCAGAGCCTTCTGCGGCACCCTAGCTGAGGCAATTGGTGGAATGGAATTATCCTTGTGGAGTAAACACAATAATGGTTTGTGATCAGTTATGATGATAAAACGGCAACCATAAACATATTGATGAATCTTCTTTACACCATATGTCACTGCCAGGTCCTCTTTTTCAATCGGTGAATATTTTCTTTCTGCCTCAGTTAATGTCTGGGAGGCGAAAGCTATGGATTGATTAGTGCCGTTTTCCTTTCTGTGTGGTAGGACGGCTCCTCTACCACATGGTGAAGCATTGCATGTTAATATGATCAACTTGTCTGAGTCAAAATGAACTAATAAGTTATATGATTGTAAGGCAAGCTCAATGTTCTCGAAAACTTCTTGTTGTAGGTATCACCAATTTTACGGAGATAGTGCAATGGCGCAAATGTGGTTGCTAGGTTTGGGATGAAACATTGTAGTGGTTGATTATGCCCAGAAACAAATTCAATTCTGTGACTTTTTGGTGTAGGAACCTCTCTGTTAGCTTTTACTTTGCATTCTAACGGGTGTAGGCCATTGGTGTCAATTTTAAACCCCAAATATGTAACTTCATTGGCCCGAAATGTGGCTTTTTCCCTTTGAATTCATAAGCCTGCATCTTGAAAGCTCTTAAGGGCTTCCTCCAGACTGGCCAGATGTACTTCCTGTGAAGTCCCTATCACTGAGACATTATCTAAGTACACTGCGGCTTTTGGAATTCCTTGGAGTAAGTTCTTCATCGTCTACTGAAAAATTACACATGTGAACAATATGCCAGAAAAAATATTGGACTGGATTCTCCGATTCTGAGGCTATGTCCCCACGCCGGCGTGGGAACGGTGACGTTTTACGATAGAAGAAATGATGTAAAACGGCCACTGATCCTCCGTTTGGCTGGGGGCCAGCATGCCAGCAGTGTAGAGCATCTGGCTCGAGCTGCTGATATGGCCCGGAGAATTGCCGGATCCGTGGTCGTGCATGCGCATGGCAGCGGCCTGCAGCGGCCACGCCATGTTACATGGCGGAGGCTACTCGCGGACCCGGCCCGCAAAATAGTGCTCCCCTTTGGCCGGCTCACACCTCCCGGACCACCCCCCACAGTGCTCCCAGCCCCTGATAAAGTCTCCCCCTGCCCGCGGATCGGCCCTCCCCCGACTGTGGCGGTGCTGGGCTGAGTCCGCAGCTGCCATGCCGAGTTCCCAAAGCATGAGACCACATGTGACTGACGCCATCGGGAACTCGGCCGGTCGGGGCGGAGCATCGTGGGGGGGGCAGGCCTCAGGTAATGTGATGAGGCCGTCGATGCGCCACTTTGGAGGGGGGCAGAGCATCGGGGGGCGGGCCTCAGGCAATGTCCTGAGGCCGTTGATACGCCACTTTGGAGGGGGCAGAGCATCACGACAGCGCCGCCGCCACTGATTTGGTCGGGAACTTTGATTCTCTGGCCGATCGGCGAATGCAACTTCGGCATCGGCGACCGAAGAATCCAGCCCCTTGTATCCTGGAAAAGACTCTTTTTTGTGTTTATCATCACATCTTTCCTGGAGTCTTTGTCTAGCTCAAGTTGTTGGTAAGCATTACTTAAATTGAGCTTTAGACATGTGAAGCCATCTGCCAGCCATCTGAGGAATTGGATACTTGTTGATTTGGGCTGGTTGGTTTATGCTAAGTTTGTAATCGCTACAGATTCTAACAGCGCGGTCAGGTTTTCGGACAGGAACAAGAGGAGCCGCCCACTCGGAGAACTGTAGGGGTTTTATAATCCCTGATTCATAGAATCCCTACAGTGCAGAAGGAGGTCATTCAGACCATCGATTCTGCACTGAATCCCCCGCCCTATTCCCATAACCTCACCTTGAGGTAATTTGGCATGGCCAATCCACCTAACCTGCACATCTTTGGACTGTGGGAGGAAACCGGAACACCCGGAGGAAACAAATGAAGACACAGACAGAATGTGCAAACTCCACACAGTCACCCGAGGTCAGAATCAAACCTGGGTCTGTGGTGCTGTGAGGCAGCAGTCCTAAGCATTATGCCACCATGCCATCCATCCAATAATTCCTCCAAACGTGTTAACTTGGCCTCAGCCTTGATGTTGAGTTGTAGTTCACATAGATTTTGGCCTAAACCCAGCTCATTTTGAAAAAAGTCTTTGTACTTACACAGGATCACTTGATTTTTTGAAAATTTCTAGCCAATTTAGCTTTATCATAACCAGCCCTGACCCATGAAGCTTGGCCCCTGACCTTCCACAATGATCATGGATAATTGAGCAAATTGGTGCTGATACAATACCCGAGCATTTATGCTGCCTAATATCTTTAGTGGTACTCCCATTTAAGTCGCTAACTTAGCAGCCGTGCTGTGTAGCCTCAGAGTTTTGACTCCACCTCGCAGATACTTGTAGGATTGTTAACCATCACCATGGCTGATGTGCCTGTGTCAACTTCGGTACTCAATGGTCGCTCACTGGCCAGCAGAACTATTTTGATGGGAGCCGTCTTGCTCACTTTAATGATGTTCAACTTGTAGATTGTGAGGGCAGCACGGTGGCGCAGTGGTTAGCACTGCTGTCTCATAGCGCCGAGGACCCAAGTACGATCCCTGCCCCGGGTCACTGTCCGTATGGAGTTTGCATATTCTCCCAGTGTCTGCGTGGGTCTCACCCCTACAACCGAAGAAGATGTGCAGGGTAGGTGGATTGGCCACACTAAATTGCCCCTTAATTGGAAATAAAGTATTGGGTACTCTAAATTTATTCGAAGAAACAAAAGAAAATTGTAAATTTTGAGTTCTTCCTCAGGATTTCTTTCCACGTTATGTATTGGAGTCAACTTGTGTTTTCTTTTAAACCGGGTGTGTCATGCCTGGCGTGGCAACATGCTTGAATGTGGCCCTTTCTGTTACAATTAAAGCAAACAAAATCTCTGCAATGGCACATCTCTTGAAAATAGTCTCCCCCACATCTGTAATACTCATCAAAATTCTGTGGCAGTCAGCTTGTTTTCCTTCTTTCCTTCTGTCTATGATCCTGTTCCTGGGATCTCGTTTCAGCCTTCCTGAATCCACCACTCAGGGATCTTGTCTAGCAGCTGTTCCACTCCACAGTTGATTCACCTTGACTTCCTGTACGCATGCACTGTGGCTCCAAAGTGCCCTTTTAGGCACAGTGGCTTGAGCTATCTCTATCGCTTTATCCAGGGATATTCAAGTTTTGACGAATAACTTTCTTTGGATAGAGGTTGTTAATGCCCCAAACAAGACAATCGTGTATCATGTCACTTAATGATGAGCAGAATTCGCAGTGTTCAGCCTGTTGACTGAGGCTCTGCTGCTTGATCTTTTTGGTGAACGTGAACTCACAAGATTTCTGGAATTCATTTAATCAATCTTTATTTAAATAAGTATTACCTGATCTTACAGAACTATAAGATCTATTTTCCATATAAGCGATACTTATCTTCCCAAATAAGATCAGTGAGGTAAATCCGAGTCATGCTGATGAGGTGCTAACAGGGGCTGACTACCTTTCCTGTGGTCTCTCGGCTCCAGCTCACGGTCTCCGGGGTTTCAAGCTCAGGCTTTTTCTTTCCTCTTCTTGCGATGGTTGTTCCCGGGTTGTTGCTGCCAGTGTCCTGTTCGGCAGTATATTTATACTTTATTTCTCAAGGAGCTGTGTGATTGGTACATGTGTTTCTGCATGTAGTTAGCCACCAATCTCTATCGTTTCAGCAGACACGATCTCGTTGTTCCAGTTAATCAGGTTATCCCTCGGTGTTTGTCTCATCAGACAAGATATCATTATTTGAGTTATTAGATTATCTTCTGATGCAGCTGCAATCACCTGCGAAGGCATATTATCTGTTGAGCCCATATCTTATTGTGCCCATGTTTGGTTCGAGCTCCTTGACTCCTCAGAGTTGGCTAGCTTTTAACCAGCATGCAATTCGGTCTGGATACAAGCCATTTGATGAAGCTTGGCTAAAAATGAAGAGATTGTCTCCCCTAGGTCCCTGATGGCCAAATTAAATTTATATCAATGCAGTATGATAGAGGGTCTGGGGTTATAATGCTCTTTCACTAATCGATCAAACGACTTGGTATCTGGGGCCTCTGGGGATGTTAAATTTCTAATGAGGTTACAAGGCTGGTGTCCGCATACCGTCAGTAAGATAACGTTTTGCTCGTCTTCCCCAGTGATCTCATTAGCTAAGAAAAAGTACCGAAACCTGTCAATGTATTGGCCCCAGTCTTCCATCCCAGGTCAAAAGACTCGAGTCTTCCTATTAATGGTATTGTTTTTCACTCACTAATACCGTGGAGACCACATCTCTTCTCTGAAGGTTTCTGATGGTCAACCCAACCCCCTCTAAAATTTGTAGCTTACGACCATTGTCCAATTTACTCTTGTCACCAATGTAATAGCACGAGGCTTCTTGAACAATTAAGTGATTTCTTTGAATTAACAGCGGAGTTAATCTAGGTACAGGAACAGCAGTTGGAACACAAGTCTTTACTCGTTGACTCTCGGGTCCATACTGACTGCAGGTCCCGCACTATATCTCTATTGGCGGATCACCTGGCCGACGAACGATTGCCCCTTAAAGGGGTCACTCTGCAACAGCAGTCACAGGAAGTGCCTATTCTAATATGGCCAACATTATCCAAGTGACACAGTAACATTGGGAAAATATCAGAGAACATATTTTCTGTCATTACCATCTTAAGGTCACTGAATGCAAGAGATGCCATTTTATTATTGGCATCTAATATTATTATGGCAGGCAGAATGGGATTGAAAATTTAAATTTCCCCTCAGGGAATATAGGTGGTTATGGAATAATAAATTAAATTTTTTTAAAAAATTATTTGTTTATTGAAAATTTAGAGTACCCAATTCATTTTTTCCAATTAAGGGGCAATTCATCGAGGCCAATCCACCTAGCCTGCACATCTTTGGGTTGTGTGGGCGAAACCCACGCAAACACGGGGAGAATGTGCAAACTCCACACGGACAGTGACCCAGAGCCGGGATCGAACCTGGGACCTCGGCGCCATGAGGCAGCAGGGCTAACCCATTGCGCCACCGTGCTACCCATCAATTACATTTTTAAAGCTCGATATATAGACATTTAATAACTGCCTTCCTCTTCAGCTGCCCCCGTGGTGTTTTGATCTGAGGCAGAAATATGAAAAGTTTGAACCATTTTCAGTATTGGGCTGACAATATGGAGGTCTTCAAGATTCTGAAGTGCAATAATAGGACACATAATTATAGATTGTTTCCTAGATGGTGTTGCAGGAATATCGGGGACCATACTTTTATAATTCTATATACATATATATTTTATTCCCATGTCTAAACCGCACAAATGCACAAAAGCAAGTCAGACCTCACTAGAAAACATGAAAGGGTCAATTCAGACATCGGGCAGGCAGCAATGGCAAAGGTCTGAGAAACTCGTTTTCAGCCAGACTCCAAGAACAATCATTGTCCCTGGACATCCAGGCAGGGGAGGCCGTTAGCACCCTCCCAGAACTGAAACTTCCTTTTTATATGTTAAATGGGGGCCAGAAATCGTCTGGAGATGCGATTACCAGGACTGTTTCAAACAATGTCTGTATTTAACAAAATTATGCAAACTATCCGGCATTCAGCAAAATAAGTCTTAAAACAAGTTTGAAGGTGATAGTGAGGCCACACCTGGAGTATTATGTTCAGTTTTGGTCTCCTTGCCTGAGAAAGGACGTACTGGCACTGGAGGGTGTGCAGAAGAAATTCACTAGGTTAATCCCAGAGTTGATGGAGTTGGATTACGAGGAGAGGTTGAGTAGACTGGGAGTGTACTCTTTGGAATTTAGAAGGATGCGGGGGGGGGGGGGGGGGGGGGGGAACTTATCGAAACATATAAAATTATGAAGGGAATAGATAGGATAGATGTGGGCAGGCTGGTTCCACTGGCGGGTGAACGGAGAACTAGGGGGCATAGCCTCAACATAAGGGGAAGTAGATTTAGGATTGAGTTTAGGAGGAAGTTCTTCACCCAAAGAGTTGTGAATCTATGGAATTTCTTGCCCAGTGAAGCAGTTGAGGCTCCTTCATTAAATGTTTTTAAGATAAAGGTAGATAGTGTTTTGAAGAATAAAGGAATAGAGGGTTATGGTGTTCGGGCCGGAAAGTGGACCTGATCTCATTGAATGGCGGAGCAGGAACGGAGGGCCAGATGGCCTACTCCTGCTCCTAGTTCTTATATTCTTATTTTCTAAGTCAATATGTTAATATTACGTTTTCTTCAAACTATCTGTATTCAGTAAACAATTACCATATCAATGCGGAATCTTACAACATCGAACAGTATAACTGACCATTGCAATGTACAATCTGAGAGAACCAGGGACTCAGGAGAACCTGCAACGTTCAGAGCCGAGCCTTCTGTGTCTCCCACATGCATGTGATACAATAAATTTTCCTCGAAGCTCAACACAGTCACCAGAACTCAGCTTTAATTCCCTCCAACAATGGAAATAACAGATACAGATATAAGACAATCATTGAGTTAATGGGGAGATAGAAAAGGTGAATTTACACAGAGAGTGGCACCATTATCAATATAAGCATCTCTATTTTGAGGTAAATCACACTACATTTGTACCTTCCATTTGATAACTTCTTCAATCTCTCCAGAATTGGATGAAGCAAGCATTTAGTGAGAAACTAAAGTGGTTAGCACTTTTGCTTGACAGCACCAGGGTCCCAGGTTTGATTCCCGCTTTGGTCACTGTCTGTGCGGAGTCTGCACTTTCTCCACGTGTCTGCTTGGGTTTCCTCCAGGTGCCCTGGTTTCCTCCCACAAGTTCCAAAAGACATGCTTGTTCGGTGAATTGGACATTCTGAATTCTCCCTCAGTGTACCTGAACAGGTGCCAGAATGTGGCGACTAGGGGATTTTCACATTAATTTCATTGCAGTGTTAATGTAAGCCTCTTAGCTTTACACCAACACAAAGTTTCCTTTAATAATAATAATAATAATAATAATAAAGAATATTTAATAATAATAAAGAATATTATTATTATTTGCTTTACCTTACAGTAAGGTGAATAAACCAAACAGCAGTTGTGATCAGGTTCATTTGAATAAATCAGTACAATTCATCTTTGCATAATAGAACAAAATAAGGAATGCTCCAGAATTTGCCATATCAGAAAGTCATAGAACTTGTCTAATTTCCACAGACAGTTTCTAGAATGGATGTGCGATAGGTTCTGCCAAGTTACTGTCCAGATGGTGAGGTGAAAATAATCTCTATTCGTCATTTTGAAACAGCTATCATTAGTAATATTCTTCTTTGTTTTTATTGAAAGTAAACCAGCACTGTGGTAGAGAGGAAACGTAAACTGAGTGATACTGGGATACAAATGTGCTGCAGAGTTGGACATAATTAAAGGTACAAGTCAGTAACTCTTTTCTTGGCTCACCTCCTAATTTTGACCAACATTTCTGGTTCTTTCTTGCCAAATTACATATGAAGTAACTTCTACATGACCTTCCCGCACAAAGCTTTTCATTCATCCTCAATCTGTGTTTCAAGAATGTCCCATGGGAAGCTACTGTACTGAATAGAGATGAAAAATACACACACACACATCAATATGCATTGATCAGACTCCAAGGTACAGCCAAGATGAGGCTGTGATGCACACTCTCACACCGTCCCAATGATTATTCCCAGCTTAAATATAGATTATAGCTTTGTCCTTAACGGACCACTGAATCATTTGAATCTGACTCTTGTATTGGGCATGTTGAAACACTCATTCTGTCGAAAAGGACAAAAAGAAGTAACTAGCAGTGATAAGGAAAGGTGAGCAGAAGGAGGGTCAAGAACAAGGTCAGGGGGCTGCTGCTCCTCAGATGATGTATGTTATTCTGTATCTTGTAATTCCCTAACCGCCAGGTATTAATTAGCCATATGTAAGTTATGCACTTTAATTGAGGCTGAGTTAGCTTTGAATACGAAGCTCATAAAACATTGCCGGGCCTGGGGAAATTGGTCTGCACACTTTTCTGGGAATGTGTGTGCTGGGGTGTGTGGGTGGGGTGTGGGGGTTGCAATTCATTTTTAAAAAAAACTTTAGATACGTAACTCTTTTTTTTCCCAATTAAGGGGCAATTTAGCATGGCCAACCCACCTACCCTGCATCTGGACTCGAAACGTTAGCTCTTTTCTCTCCCTACAGATGCTGCCAGACCTGCTGAGATTTTCCAGCATTTTCTTTTTGGTTTCAGATTCCAGCATCCGCAGTAATTTGCTTTTATCCTGCATATCTTTATGTTGTGGGAGTGAGATGCCCCGCAGACACGGAGAATGTGCAAACTCCACACGGAAAGTGATAGGAGCCGGGATCGAACCCGGGTACTCAGCGCCATGAGGCAGCAGTGCTACCACTGTGCTGTGCTGCCTCGGGGGGTCGCAATTCATGACCTGCTGGCTTCTACTGCATAACGCAAACTTGGTGCTGTCTCCTCATGGAAATCGTTCCAATCTGCAGCCCAGTGCATGCACACCTGGCAGACCTAATAGCATACAAGGTTAACACATATTCGAGCAAGCCACCAGTTCTTAATGGGGTTTGTTCCACTTAAAAAAGGGGAGCTGCACTGACTCACAGCAGATTCCTGTTGAATATCACTGATGCAACTCAACCAAGGGAAGTGGAACACCAGCACAGAGAGAGGACTCTTTGCTTCACAAATGTGCTGTGGTGCGAAAGGGCTTTTGTCATGGATGTAGACAGGAGGTGGGAGACAATTTGGAGGGGTGCCAGGAAGTCTTCAAGAAATACCTTCTGAAGGGAATGGGAACACATGGGCACATATGTCAATTCCCAATGTCTGGCCCCAAGGACCTAGTGATGACAGTACAAGAGGTGAATTTATCTTCAAAGGGCATTTTATACCCACCATAACGCCAACCTATCGCTGCAAAATTGGAGTCAATGAGAATCAGGGGGGAAATTCTATGCTGCTAAGAATCACCCCAGCACAAAGGAAGATGGTTGTGGTTGTTTGAGATCAGTCATCTCAGCACCAGGGCATCACTGTAGGAGTTTCTCAGGATAGTGTCCTTGGCCCAACCACCTTTTGCTTCTTCAATAAATAGGAACAGGAGTAGGCCATTCGAACTTGCTCAGCCATTCAACATGCTCCATCTCTATACCAATACCATACCCCAATGCTCTCCCCATAACTTTCGATGCATTCAACATCTAGAAATCTACCTATTTCCTTCTTAAATGTATTCAGTGACTTGGCATCCACAGCCTTCTGTTGTAGAGAGTTCCACACGTTCATCACCTGGAGTGAAGACATTTCTCCTCATCTCAGTCCTAAATGTCCCACCCCGTATCATGAGACTCTGACCCCTTGTTCTAGAACAAGAGGGAGGTATACAAAGAACAAAGAAAAGTACAGCACAGGAACAGGCCCTTCGGCCCTCCAAGCCTGTGCCGACCATGCTGCCCGTCTAAACTTAAATCTTCTGCACTTCCAGGGACCATATCCCTCTATTCCCATCCTATTTATGTATTTGTCAAGATGCCCCTTAAAGGTCATTATTGTCCCTGCTTCCACCACCTCCTCCGACTGCGAGTTCCAGGCACCCACTACCCTCTGTGTAAAAATCTTGCCTCGTACATCTCCGCTAAACCTTGCCCCTCGTACCTTAAACCTATGCCCCCTAGTAATTGACCCCTCTACCCTTGGAAAAAGCCTTTGGAGGTTGCAAGATGAAATCAGTGGAAGGTGTGTGAAGGTGATGTGATGTTTGTGAATGCTAGATGTGAAGGCCAAGAACTGTTGCTGGGTAAGTGATGAGGATGTGATGCATTTTTTAACAATTCATTCATGGGATCTGGATGTGATTCGCTAGGCCAGCATTTATTGCCAATCCCCAATTATCCTTCACAATGTTATTGTGAACTGCCTTCTTGAAATATTGCAACCCATGTGCTGTTAGGAAGGGAGTTCCAGGATTTTTGACCCACGACAGTGAAGGAACAGCAAAGTATTTCCAAATTAGGTCGGCGAGTGACTTGGACTGGAGCTTCGCGACCCATGCCAGTCAACCTTCGCGACCCAAGCTGCCCGTGCTTCACGACCAACTTTCTAATTTAATGCAACAGGCGAGCCTGCATGGTCCTCACGACCTCACTTGCATTGTCATTCAATGTTGCATTCCTGCTAAGGGCTTCTGCCGATGATTTAAGTTCTTGCTGCACCCTTTGAAAAAATCAAGATGTTTGTCCCTGAACTCGCCATGCTTCTTGAAGTTTTGAGGGTTTTAATATTTCATTTGCCAGTACTTCCCTGCACATGGGCTTTGCATCCTGACTTGCATTGGCACAATTAACAAAGTCATACCTCAATAAATCATCTTATACCGCTTTGTTTCTGATTTCAACTTCTTAATGGGTTGTTCATCAGAGGCTCTGCAGCTCACACCAGCACTGCTTTGTCCTGCCATGGACTCTCCTGAAATGCTCTCTCCAGCAGATTCAGTTGTGAGATCCTGGCTGTTGGTGTCTCTGGCCGTCTTTTCTTTATTGCAAACTGATCTATCTTCAGTTCTTCACACACCCCTGTTGCTTGCTCGCTGGCGGCTACAAAATGGAGGAATCTCTCTTCCGTGATTTCATGGCAAAAGCATGGATATTGTGACGTCAGTGTACTTGCTGGGTGCGTGACCTGCTCTCTAAGACTCTGCCGTTTTTAAGAAGAACTTCTTTTGGTCCTGGGAACAGGCGGTGATGTCAGGAGGAGACGATATTGGACAGCACGCTGTCAGGAGGTGGCAGTCTGCCACACTGGGCACCGGGCCTGAGAACTGCTTGATCTGCCTGAGGGGGTATGCATGCAGACAGCATTTTCCTCTTTTTTTTAAACAGCACATGGTGTCCCATAAGTTTTATTTGTGAAGACTGATAACTTTTAATACTTCATTATAGTGACACATTTGCAGAGGTTTCAAACATTCACAGATTTTGCATGCTGGTGCTTAAATTCCACTTTTCCTGCCCCAGAGGACAACCACACAAAATTTATTTTCTGTGCTTGCTGCTGGTGCCTGTGGTGATGTGCATCAATGTAAATACATGTAGGCTAGCTAGACACTAGAGGGAGCACTAGAAACATCACACACACTCAACCAATAGATCAGTTAGATAGGACATGTCCAATGGACATTCACGATACACACAGAGGTGACACGACCACAGGAGGGCATTGCACCAACCCATATATAAAGGACACCACACGCATGATCTGCCTCTTTCCAGTGGAGACAGTCAGTGAGAACAGACACAGGGTTCATTCAATATTACACCCACCACGTGGATTGCAGCAGCTGGTTAGTCAGACTGGGTAGCTATAGTAGGATTAGCAGTAGTGTCGAACCCGAGTAACAGAAGTGTAAATAGTTTAATAAACGTGTTGAAGGTATCTCCACGTCTGAACCTTCCTTTGTCAAGTGCACCACAAGGAAGCCGCTTATGTTACACCTACAACATAACAAATCAGTGCCTTTTTCTTGGATCTCAGTTTGAAGAACAAACAAATTACTGTTTATATAGCTATCACATACTTCCTCCTCCCTGTGATGGTGTAGGCATTGAAGGACTTGTGGAAACCAATGAACTGGTGCTGACTGCCAGCATTCAGACCCGCCATTCTAACCTCTCACACAAACTTCACTTCACTTGGTCGCTCTCTGTATCCTTCACAGGCCCTGAGCTCCAACTGACCCACCATCGGAAATACCGCCCTCACCTCTTCCTAGGAACAATGAGACCCCGGATGTGATGTTAGGAAAGCTAATCACCTGTTCAATGATCTTGGTGCCAATCTCATGGAGCAAGGCAAAATGTTGTTGATGGCAGTAGCGGCCGGCATTCTCAACCTAAATGCCAGTCGCAGCCGTTGGGCGTTTCTCCCATGATCGGGAGCGCCATGACCGATCGCTTCGCAACCCTCCCAATACCCGTCCATGACTCACCCGTGGGTCACGACCCTGAGTTTGATAAACCCTGTTGTAGTTGGTACACACTGCTGCTACTGTAAGTTGGTGGTGGTAAGAGTGAATGTTTGTGGATGGGATGCTAATCAAATGGGCTGCTTGTCTGGATTTGTCAAGCTTCATTAGTGTTGTTGGAGCTGCCCCTATGCAGGCAAGTATTAATGACACTCCTGCCTTGTAGATGGAGGACAGGCTTTTGAGGAGTCAAGTGGTGAGTTACTCATCACAGGATTTCCAACCTGCTCTTGTAGCCAAGTCACATGGCCTTCATCCTGCTTGTCCAACCCAAGTAAGAGAACCTGTACTCTCCTCTTCCATATGGGATGGCCTCAATGACCTCCCCAATGCTTTAAGCGATAGTGTACCTGAAAATGTTAGCAATGTCACCCACTCATGATTGGAAGGACAGGGACACATAAAAGTTTGGTACCATTGTGAACTTGATGGCCATTAGCAAGGATGTCCTTTCCCAAGTGTAGGCTAAGGTTGGGTTGTAGGAGGTCACAGTTCAGGGACAATCAGCTTGTTGAATCTGAGTTACTTCAGGCGGTGCTTCTGAGTCAAGAGGAGGTGGTAAAAGCACTCCAAAAAAAACTTTGGTGGCCTTCTGCGCAGGGTACTCCTCCTCCTTCACAAAGCTATCAGCAACTTTCACTCCATTTCCTAGTTACGTTACATACAAGAGGAATTACAATCATACCCCCATGTTTTGGGCACCAGATCCTGTGTCACCCTAATTTTCAACACCAACTCTCCAAAACACCTCCAAAAATGCAGCACCATACTTCCATAAACTGAGACTAAGCAGAAAGAAGACAAAAGCACCTCACTCGGAAGTTGATGTGAAATGCAGACTTACCTCCTCGGCAAACAAGGACCAGAAGCTGCAAGTCCTGATGAGCCTCAGGATCTTTGCGCATGCAGAGGCTAGGAGTAGGTGGCAAATGTGCAATCCAGCATTTGTGGTACTTCAGGCTGAGGCCCGCCCAGTGCACCAGCGCAAAAGAAGAACATAGCATGAAAATCAGGTCATGTGACCGAGGAGAGGTGCGCCAAAGCTGAGAGGAGTTGTTACTCAAAATCAGGGGCTATGGTGGAAGAATTAATCCAGTCTGGTGTTTTAGGTTGAAGCAAGTTTATTGTAAGACACTGCCACAGAGCAACTAACCCACCAGTTATCTGTATTTATCGGGTGATCAATGTCACATGTTTAACGAGCAATTCATGTAACAAGGTAATTGCCATAT
Source organism: Scyliorhinus torazame (assembly GCF_047496885.1). Classification (NCBI taxonomy): domain Eukaryota; kingdom Metazoa; phylum Chordata; class Chondrichthyes; order Carcharhiniformes; family Scyliorhinidae; genus Scyliorhinus; species Scyliorhinus torazame. The sequence continues at coordinate 265,664,193 of NC_092711.1, forward strand.
ACAATGATTAATAATACATTGACACAGGGGACAGGGCGAGGGAACAGGAAGGGGTTCCAAAGTTATGAAGAAACTGTGAAGAGCAGAGAAAGAGACTCCAAAGAGGCAAAGGGCTGTGGTTGATAGAATAGAAGGGGTGAGGGCTCAGGAAAGTCCCTGGCGATCAAAAAGGGCTCAGGAAAAGCTTGATCAATCGAAGCAGGCTCAAGAGAAGCCCGGGCAATCAAACGAGACAGCAAATGTTGGTGAATCTGTGCTGCCAGCCATTGGGCAAAGTTTCCCCTTGGAGCTGTACTATTCTGCTCAGCATGGCTGAAGTGCTGAGGTTGTGTTTGTGATTTGTGCAAGATTGCAGACTTGGGAATCAAGGGGAATTGGATCAGTTAGGTGGGCATTTATTGACACTATCCAAGTTGAAGTGACTTTTGGAGAGAATTCCGAGGTGAGATTTAATAGCCTATAATTTATTATGAGCCTGGACCAGATCCCCAATGATTTAATAAGGTCTGCTGAGGGACCAATAACCTTTTATTTAAAATTGACAAAGTTTGAGATTCAAAGGATACTTGCATAGGGAAGAAGACCATGAGATTCTATGGGCGTTAAATAAGCTAAAGATCGGGGGTGGGATTCTCTCAGCCCACGCCGGGCCGGAGAATCGCCGGGACAGGCGCGAATCGTGCGATGAATTCCCGAAGTCGGTCTGCCGATTCTCCAGAGAGTGGAGAATCGGCGCTATTGGCACCGGCGCGGTCGGCGTGACGCCGGTCGGGGGCTGCTCCGGCGATTCTCTGCCCAGGATGGGCCGAGCGGCCATGCAAAAAATGCAAGTCCCGCTGGCGCTGTCCACTTGTGGTCTTACCCGGCGGGACCTCAGTGTGCATGCATCCGGGGACGGCCTGGTGGGGGGGGGAGTGGGGTCTGACCCCGGTGGGGGGGGGGGGGGGGGGGCTCCGCTGTGGCCTGGCCCGCGATCGGGGCCTACCGGCCGGTGGGTCGGCCTCTTGAGCTGGGGGCTTCTGTTGTTCCGTGCCGGCCCCTGTAGCCCTACGCCATGTTGCGTCGGGGCCGGCGCGGAGAAGGGAGCCACCGCGCATGCGCGCAATCGCGGTTGTCCCACTGCGCATGTGCGCATTGGCGCAGGTCTCACTGCGCATGCGCAGATCCGCGGCGCCCATCTGATGCCGGGATTGGCAGCTGGAGTGGCGTGGGTCACTCCAGTGCTGTGCTGGCTCCCTGCAGGGGTCAGAATCGCTGCTCCTGAGAGCATGTTGACACCATCCAGAAACGTGACAGCGTTTAGATGGTGTCAACACTTAGCCTCAGGATCAGAGAATCCCGCCCTCTGTTCCCGCTGGCAGTCCGTCCATGGATATCTGACAGCATGGGGTGGTTTCAATGGGAAATTCCATTAACAAGCGCTGGGGTAGAGATTCCCGTCATCAGCTGACGTGTTCCTGACATCTGGGTGGGTGAATCTGCCTTGGTCACATTTGTTATTTGGTGAATTTGACTGCAGTTTGCCTGTTAATTCACATGCACTTCATATTAACCATGAACACGAGAGTATAATTTTTCTTTATTCGTTTCTGGGACATGGGCGTCGCAGACTGTGCCAGCATTTATTGCCCATTCCTAATTACCCTTGAGGGAGCAGTTCAGATTCAACCATATTGCTGTGTGGTCTGGAGTCACATGTCGGCCAGACCAGGTAAGATTGGCAGATTTCCTTCCCTAAAGGACATTCGTGAAACAGATGTTTTTTTTAATGACAATCTACCATGGTTTCATGGTTATCATTGGACTTTAATCCCAGATTTTTATTGAATTCAAATTTCACGATCTGCAGTGGCAGGATTTGAACCTAGATCCCCAAAGCATTACTCTGGGTGGCTGGTTTACTAGCCCAGCGACAATACCACTACGCCACCACCTCCCCATTCAAGATCGGACCTGTAAATTATTTTATCTTTCTGACATTATGTAGTAAGTTTTCTTTTGTTTGTTTAAAACCCATGCAATCTCTTGGCTTTATTCCCTTAGTGTGTTAAATCTCAAACTTTGTCTACTTTAAACATAAGGTTATTGTTTCCTAACCAGACCTTAGCAAAATATTGGCGGTCTGGCCCAGGATCATAACAAATTTGATACTTGGCCCTTTGAACATTGCTGTTAGGAGGACTCCCATGCCTCTGTCCAACGATGTGCCGGTTAGGTGGATTAGCCATGCTAAATTGCCCCTAATGTCCAAAGGTTGGGTGGTGATACAGGGCTAGAGCGGGGATTGGGCTTAGGTAGGGTGCTCTTTTGAAGGGTCTGCGCAGATTTGATGGGTCGAATGGCCTCATCTGCACTGTAGGGAGTTTATGATTTTTGAATGCTTGATCAGCTTGGAGTGGTCAGCACAGACATTCATAGCACAGGCAGAGTTCTTGAAATTAATATCAAACCAGCTAGAGCAGCAGTTTGGCATCATGAGCCTTCCATCACATGCATAGCATACCCATGCTGGTACCCTTCCCAGCTTAGGGCATTGAGCAGGCTATGTCAGAAATGTCCAGAGGTCAGCTGTGCAATTCTGTTGCTTCAGGGCTTCTCTGGTACAAGGCCTAATTTCATGCCCATAAATTTGAAGCTTGAATAGGCCAATGCCTGCGGGGGTAGAGGCCTTTACATCATTGGGAATCAACCCAAAAAAACTCCTATTTCCTGCTTTGACCATGCAGTTGATGGATTAGATCTTCAGAGCATGCAACCCATAATTTTAAAGAAAGACACAGTTGCTTTTACCTGATTTAACGTAATGTGATCCCTCTGTCCCTGGCTGTGCAGAAAACCATCTCCTGTCGAGTTTACAGAATTGTTGGTGAAGCACGGCCCATGTCCAACCCTGTGTTCGATTCCCAGCTGATTGTGGGGCTGAGCCATAATATTTCCTTGAGACAGTTTTAACTCTCACTGCTGCACAGTAAAACAAAAAGCATTGGGCGGGATTCTCCGCCGGCGGGATTCTCCGTTTTGCCAGCAGCCCGGGGGTTTCCCGATGGCTTGGGGCTGCCCCACAATGGGAAACCCCATTGACCGGCCGGCGTAACGGAGAATCCCGCCGGCGGGTCGGGGCAGAAATGTGGCACGGCGGGGCGGAGAATCCAGCCCATTATATCTTGGGGTATGCTGAAACACCAATTAAGCTCCTTCGTTGACTCCTCAGAGAAGAGTATTCAGAAAAAGTAGAATGTGATGTATAAAATAACAAAATAGACAAAACAATGGTATCTAAAATATAATGCAGACTAGTGTAAAGAAGGCTTGGCAGGAATCATTCTGAGAGAGGGCAGCACGGTGGCGCAGATGGTAGCACTGCAGCCTTACGATGCTGAGATGCCAGGTTCGATCCCGGCTCTGGGTCACGGTCCATGTGGAGTTTGCACATTCTCCCCGTGTTTGCGTGGGTTTCATCCCCACAACTCAAAGATGTGCAGGGTAGCTGGATTGGCCATGCGAAATTGACCCTTAATTGGAAAAATGAATTGGATAATCTAAATTTATAAAACAAAAAGGAATGATTGTGAGAGTTTGTTTCTCCTGGCTTGAGAGTTTAGAACTATGGGCCATAATCTCAGGATAAGGAGTTGGCCGGTTAGGACTGAGATAAGAAATTCCTTCACTGACAGGATTGTAATCTCTGCACCCGTGGGATGTGAATGTTCAGACATTGAATGTATTCAAGTTTGAAATCAATAGATATTTGGACATAAAGGGAAAAAAAGAATATAATGATAGAGCAGTGGACTGAAATGGAAGATAATCTTATTGAACTGGCTCAAGGGGTAGTATGTCCCACTCCTCCACGATTTCTTATGTTTTTATGAAATATTGTGTATTTGAAAAGAAACAACTGACATGAAATTGCAAAGGATAAAGTTGAAAAAGACTTCACAGTCTTGAGGCTCAACATTTTTATGCAGTACAGACAAACTTTTACCAAAGCCAATTGAATGTTGAAGTACACAGTCCAAATATTAGAACACAAGTCAGAGGAATGTTGTGAGCAAACTGATTAATGCTTGGTTGGAACAGACCTACAAGCATTGCACCTAGTTTGTAGAATCGCTGAAATAATTTCCCCCTTGTACTGCAAAGTTAAACATTTGCTGTAAAAGGGCGGCACAGTGGCGCAGTGGTTAGCACTGCTGCCTCACGCTCCGAGGACCCGGGTTCGATCCCGAACCCGGGTCACTGTCTGTGTGGAGTTTGCACACTCTCCCCGTGCCTGCGTGGGTCTCACCCTCACAAACCCAAAGATTTGCAGGTAGGTGGACTGGCCATGATAAATTTCCCCTTAATTGGGAAAAAAATGATTGGGGACTCCTTAATTTATTAAAAACAAACATTTGCTCTAAATTAGTCTCAGGGGTACTCTATCCCTAGCTTTAAATTATATTCCCATAAATGGATCAAATTGTAGTTGGGCAGGAACCAGCCACTCTCATACAAAAGTGCTCTATTTCTGGCCTCTCTCCTTTAAGCTTCCCAGCATGGGATGAATTACAGATAGCAGGATGACCACTCGTATCACTCTTCAGCTTGTAAAGCCCCCTCACCACATCCTGGTTATAGCCAAGAAGGGTCACAAAAAGACTGCGCCATCACAGATTCAGTAGCAATACCACTTCAACTAACACTTTAACAGAACAATGAATTAGTGCTTTGAAAGGCCTCATTATCCCTTCATCAATATTCAGACCCAAATCAAAGGATTGTCTACCTGAAACTGCATGATTAACTATCCACCATATGGATGGCCCTGACCATGTCCTTGGATAAATGTAGCATAATCTTGTTCAACTGATGGACGACAGCAATATCAGACCTCTGTGTGGTCAAACCTCTGGGCAAGAACCGCATTATAATTATATTCAACTTGATCAGTCAAACAAAAGTTACTGAAAATGTAACACTAAATGCTAAATTCCAAGATGAGAGCTTAATTGAATCAGGTCAGTTAGGAAGACTTATTACCTTACTGCCGCACAGTAGCATAATACAAATGGAAGCCATAGATGTTTCTAGATTTAAAAGGAAGGGCACATGGTAAAACAAAGACATATTGTTTATGCCAAAATCAATCTCAAACAACAGTACTTTTATATATAAAGCAAATACTTCTCTTGAGAATAGGAACAAATATTGATCTAATGAAAAGGCATTGAAAGCTGTTAGAAAAAATAGCCAAAGATTGGTTTCAGAAGAAGATTGTGGATAAAAATGGAAATATTAACAAGAACTGTTTTTTCTACCTGTAGGAGAAGTCACAAGCCCGTGAAGGGCCATTGAAGGATTTCACAGCCTCAGACTGAAAGAAACTTGCAATATGGGCATCTTCCTCAACCAATAATTTTCTCATATTTGAGAGTTATTTTAAAGTATTGTCCTCTGGATTCAAAAATTGCCAACGGCACACCATTATTGAAGAAGAACAGGAGTGAGAAAACAATAAATGATAGATCTATCTATTTCATGTCTATTGTGGGGAAACTACAGGAATTTGTTATTAGAGACAGGGTGACTGAACACTTGGACATATATGAATAACTATAAACTTGCTAGGCAAATTTATCTTGTGGTGTATCAAGCACTGGGGCTGACCAATTTCACAAAAGAGTTCTCTAGTCCTTTGCAGGCATAGGATGCTTATTTAAATATTTTAGTTACTATTTGAGTACTTCCAATGCACTCACTGCATGGCTAAATAGGGTTGAAATCCAATTTGGCAGACAGTGAACAATCATCATGAAATAGTGGGCATGACTTAACCACCGCATTGTGCCTGGCGCACCCCTGTCCCGATTAAATAGCAGGAAAGGCTAAAATCAAGATTCACGCTGTGTGCAAATCAGTTTGCTATCTAAACTCCTGACTCCCGATGGTGACTTTGCCCAAATATATTGAGTATATCATGAATTCCATATTTCCATTAATTTAAATCTCATTAGCTAGATTAAAATCAAATGTAACGACCTCCTGGGAATTAACCGGCTCTCCAGCAAGAAATCACACAGCGTAGTTTGGTACCCCTTTTCAAAAACATGAAGCTGGTGCAATGGCTATGGAGGGGAACTGAGGAGGTGAGTAGCCATTTCCATTTTTGGCCATGTAGCTCAAGGGCGCTGGAGCTGCTGCCCCAGTGCTTGGGTGGGGGTGGTGGGGTGCCCCTCAGCGGAGATTGGTCTTGGTCGGGGGGTTGCCCCTAGGTTTGGGGTGGGGGGGGGGGGGGGAGGTGTTGAGGATATATGTGGATGCCAGGATTTAGTTCCAGTGAGATTGGGCCGTGTGAGAGGGCCTGCACAGCTGCGGCTCCTGGACGGAGAATGGCGCTGATACGAGGAACAAGTCACACATTGATGGACAGATTGTTTATAGAACAAAGCTCTGGACATGATAACACATTCTCAGGCTTAAACCTCTGTTTCTTTTGAGGAATCTGCAAGCAATGATACCATGGGCCGGGTCAGAGAATCCCCGGTGGGCGTTGTGAATCCCGCCCTGCTTCTCCGACGCCGGCTGCCGTATTCTCCGGCGCCAGTATTCGGGCGGGAATCACGCCATGCCGGTCGGGGCCCGATGGGCCGAGCGGCCGTCGGTTTCTGGCCAGTCTGCCGGCGTGGATTGGACATGGTCCCACACGGTGGGGCCTGGCTGGTAGGCTGGCTGGTGCGGTCCTCGGGGGGGCGCAGGGGGATCCGTCCCCGGGGGGTGGCCCCCACGGTGGCCTGGCCCGCAATCAGGGCCCACCGATCTGCGGACGGGCCTGTGCTGTGGGGGCACTTCTTCCTTCCGTGCCAGCCCCTGTAGGGCTCTGCCATGGCTGATGTGGAGAAGCCACCCTCTGCGCATCCGCCAGAATAAGCCGGCTGGTCTGCGCATGCGTGGAACAATGGCGGCAGTTCTGCAAATGCACTAACCCGCGCCGGTCCTTCACCGCCGGCTAGCGTGCCGCCAACCCCTCCGCCGCCAGCCTAGCCCCTGGAAATGCGGAGAATTCCGCAACTTCCGGTCGGCCCGATGCCGGAATGGTTCACACCGTTTTTTGAGCCGACGTCGGGCCACCTCGCTGATCCGGGAGAATCCCACCTCAGGTGTTTGTGTTTTGTGTGAAAATGAGCTGATATAGCTTTGTGTTGGTACCAATATGGTGACATTTATTTGTTGCTCTGAGCAAAGCCCTCTTCGCAAAAAGCTCGATTGAAACAACAATATGAAATGTTGTTTTTGGACTTGGCTCTCAGTCTGTTAAATATCTTCTCTGAAATATCTAATTTCTTAGCCACAAACCAAATAGTCTCTAATTGTATCGCCTAGCGAGTCACCATATTCTTAAAATTCTGCAAGGTGCTTGAGGGTCACGATGAACTGTACAATATTTTCCCCTTCAAGCTGATTCCTTCACGAAAGCGAAATCTCTCTAATAATTAATGCCTTAACGATCTTCTCGTATTTTAACCAGTCCAAAGATGTATGGGTTAGGTGGATCGGCCATACTAAATTGCCCTTAGTGTCCAAAAAGGTTAGCTGAGGTTACTGGGTTACGGGGATGGGGTGGAGGTGTGGGCTTAAGTAGGGAGCCCTTTCCAAGGACCGATGCAAACTCGATGGGCCAAATGGCCTCCTTCTGCACTGTAAATTCTATGATTCTTGTTAATTTTTATCAGTGGGTTTTTCGAGTTGGACCAAACTTATTAACAAATTAAAGGTTTTGCATACTTAAAAACTCAATGGGCTGAATGACCTCCTTCTTCACTATAAAATTCTATGGTTCTGATCTTATTATGTAGCTTAAATTGTTTCATTTTTGTTATAATGTTCCTGTAAAGTGCCTTGCTGCTCTTTATTACATTAAAGGGATCAAATAAATATACATTATTGTTGATACTGGGTGAAAGGGCTATCCTCTGAACACATGGCTGATGTTTGTCTGCAACCCATACAGATCGCCTGCATACAATGAGAAATTATTCCCACATGAAATTTAATCGAAACGACCTCTGGGGTGTTTAAACAATTCTGCAACCTCCAGTGCTTCGGAAGGGCCCTATAACATTCAGCAGAATATTTATTCGGATTCATGTTGGTCTTAGCATGGGACTTGCCATCATGATAGCCCAGCCCTTGCCGCCAGGTACATGATGAATAGTTTAGGATGAGGTGAAGAGAAAGAAGAGAGGACGCAATTAACACATTCCCTTTCTGACCGAGTTGTCTGTGATTGAATCATCCAGCTGCAATCCAATTCCCCATTCACTAACAGTCTCACACTTTACCTTCCCACTGTTACTGACCATCATAGCGTCCTCTTGGCCACAATGCTAAAATAAAAATCACATATTGTCCCAATACAAAGGTAAACAAATCACCCTTGTATATCCTTTAATGTTTGCCTTCTGTGTATTTTTGATTTATTAATGCTCCTATTGTGCTACCCCCAGACATTGCAGCATGGTTGGTGGTGGACAGCTAACAGCGCAGGTGGCTCCTGATGAACTTACAAGACTGACTCTGCTTCTGGAAAGACTGGTGGCGGAATGCACCGTCTCGGCACGGGCAATGTTGGACTGCTTCCCTGTTCTATTTTCTTTTGTTACTGACATCAGTGACAATAACTACAGAATGAGCTCATGTTACAACATTCAACATGAACGCTTAGTCAAATCATACAATATGGGCGGATTTACCGGCTGTTCACGCTGGCGCGATATTCCGGTCCCACCAACGGCACAGGGGTTTCCCGGCAATGAGGGATGCAGTCAACGGAAAGTCCCGTTGACAACATGGGGGAAAAAAATCACATTGGCGGGCTGTCGCCGCCATCAAAACACATGTGGCGGGTTGGTCGATAAATCATGCCCTGTAATTCCATTTGATATTACACTGATATTTTTGCTGGACTGGCAATCCAGAGACCCAGGATAATGCTCTGTTGGCCAGGTTCAAATCCCACCATGACAGATAATGAAATTTGAATAAAAATCTGGAATTAAAAGTCTAATGATGATCATAAAACCATTGTCTATTGTCACAAAAACCCTCCTGGTTCAGTAATGTCCTTTAGGGTCGGAAATCTGTCGTGCTTAACTGGTCTGGCCTACACCCGATTCCAGATCCACAGAAATGTGGTTAGCTCTTAAATACCCTTTGAAATGGAGGGTAGTTAGGGATGGGCAATAAATGTTGGCCCAAGCAGCAGTGCCCATATCCCATGAATAAAAAAAACCTTTATTATTGACTTCACAATTCACAGTAAAAACCCAGGTACCAAATTCTACCATTCCAGATGGACTACAGCAGACAGTCATTTGCTCAAACCACTTATACCAATTATTTTGACCATTACCTAGCATACATGCTAACACTTAATAACAATGCATTAAAGGACAGATACTGTGAACTTCAGATAACATTGAGCCACAAATTATGCTCATGGTCATTAATTTCTCCCATTGATTCTATTAGCATGGTTAAATGATCCACTTAAGCTTTTAGTACTATAAGCAGTGACCAAACAATATGTCACAGATCCTCAAGACAAAATTTCAGATCCCTATTCGCTTCTCATTTATATTCAGCAGAGCTGGAAGCTGCTTTGGTTCATCATGTGTTGATTCCACAAACAATAGGTACGTTGAGATAGATGGATGATGTAAGCTCATATTACTATTAAGAGCAGTCTTTCTCTCTGGCTCGCAGACAACACCAAGGGCACTGCTGGAGTGGCAGTGGTGGGAGGGTGACTTCCTTCATCCTGAGAGCGGACGGCAAGTTCATGCTTCATGGAACAATGGCCACTCACCTGAATCAATGCCTCAGCAATCCTAGTGATCTGCTAGAGGAATGATTGGTATGCTGACACCCTTCAAGCTCCACTCAATGTTGGTATCTGTAGCTATGATAGCAACAAGTTGAGATTATATGACTGAGCTTCCTACTGCAGCACCTACATTTTAGGTGTCTTTTCTTATGTTGCCACGGGAGCCACTATATCAACCGTCAGATCCTGCAGCACCGATTGGCCCTCAAGTGTTCCGATAGAGCTTTCCACCACTTCCATGCAGGAAAAGATGGGCTCCAAATATGTGCCAAGGTGGTGCAAGACTCCTTCAAATTGACAACGGACTTTCTGACAGACCTGGCAATGCACCAGAAATTTCTGTATGCATGCTCGTTCATTTTCTGCTGGAAGACACCCTATCAACATCCTCACCCGAGCCCTCCGCAGCAGAATGTTTGTGTGACCTTGCAGTCTGAGGGGCAGGTGATTGTGCTACCCTCGTCTGCTGCCTTGGCTGAGGACCACCTGTGCCCAGTGACCCATAACATGCAAATACCGCCGCTAACCAATTCTCTAAAGTGTGGTATCCGAGTTGGTGGCCATGAATGTAAGAGTCAATTATGGTGTTTCCTACCTTCATGCGTTTCCATTTTTTTCTCTTCCAACACAGCAAGTTTTGGGTATCCTGGAAAGGGAAAGGCTCAAGGGTAAATTTGTGGTGGGAGAAAGGATGGAAAGCAAGAGATGTCTGCTTGCACCATCTGACACTTATGAACTAGAAAAGATTGTAGAGTTAAGGACGTAGCGGGATGTGAGGAGAATTAGGCTTCGGTCCATTGCCATACCACCATCTTCGATGCTTTCAGCCCTGCCACTGGCCATGGGCACAGTCATGACTGCTCCATTAATGACAGAAACTGCCTGAGCTCAGCCTATCCTCACTTTCCCCCACCATCACCTTATATTAGGTGCAATTGCCTTTGGCTGTGTAGCACCTTTTCCTGCAATGGAGGGGGAAGTATGTCAGTGAGTGTGGTGCAATATTTTTGTGTGATCTGGCTTTCATGTTTAATAGCTGGCCTAGTAGTAAGTGCAAGCTGTGAGATGTGGGTGTGAGGCTTGCAAAAGTGCTGACTGTGCAAGGGTGAGCTGAAGCAATGAATGTTAAGTATGAGTTATGATTGAGAGAGATTGTTGGCAGGTGAGTGATGGAGATGGGGTGCAATGAGCAGTGTCTAAGGCTACTTGTGCAGCTGGTGGGATATGACACTTGAAGATATATTCACTAACCTGGACCACTCACGTGAAGCCACGAGATGTCTGCGTCCAGGTCCTTGGAGCCAGATTGCTGGCATTGATCACAATAGCTATTTGATCCAACTGCCTGTTCAATGTCTGTAGGAGGGCTTCCTATGATTGAAGACCATTCTCCTCCTCTCCACCTCCGCCAACAAAATCTCCAGAGCAGCATCTGAGAATCTTGGAGCATGCCATTAGATTGGTGTGCCCTTTTGTGCCATCAGTCACTCTGTTTGTAGGTCAGATCGATACCCTTGCTCAATCACTTCCAGCACCTGCTCCAGCCAGAATTTGCATCCCCTTAAAGAGCACAGGCTGGCTTTAAATAATGCAGGTAGCTTTAAGTAGTGCTAGACTGACATGATCTTTGGTCCCCTGCTGATGCTTGCAGCTGCTAAACAGCATATTTAGCGATAGCCTGCAGGCTACATTCTGTTAAATTAGCAATGTAAGTAACGGGAACAGGTTAATTGTGATCCCTGTCCCTTTGTCTGTCCCTGTCCAAATGCAGCTGAGCCATCTTCCACTTTGTTTGGAGATCAAAAATGGAGCAGGTTCATGGGGACATAATGTACAAGCCTCTAGATAAGGAGGGTTTTGTGAGGGCCACGACGAATCCAGCATGAGTTTTAAGGATACAAAGTAATAACATTTATTTACAATAACATATATATATATAACAGCAGCAGCAACTTCCCTTGCTGCACACTGCTTCCTGCTGGTTCCAAACTGGCCAGCTTTATTTATACATGGAGTTTACGAATGGTTTCTCTGCCCCCCTCATTGGGGAAGCTCATACTCCCACAGGATTGTGGGATTGTCATTAGTCCCCAGCCAATGGTAAGCAGGCAGGTTATAACATCCCTCCCCCCCCAAAGTCCAAGGAATCCACCGAAGACCCTGGCGAAGGAGGGCAGCGGACTCGTTTTGCCGCAGGCCGGACACCATTTGCACGCGGCGCTGGATCAGGCGGCGTGTAACGAGACGGAGACCGGCGCTTCCGTGATGAACGGCGCAACGGTTGTACATCCACGGCCCGTGGACCCGAGGATTCCCCCTCTGATGCGTCCAGTGTCTCCATCTCGGAGTCAGAGTCTGCTGCCTCCGTCATGTCAGCGTCTCTATCTCCATTCGGTTCTGTAACGACCTGCGCAGGCTTTGAGTGAGGCACCAGAGGAAGATTGTGAGGACTACCTTCCCTTGTCTCTGGTCTCTGCGGCTGTAGAAATGAACTCCGGGGGCGGGGAATCTTTGGAGGGGATAGTCTTCTGGACCGAACGTGGTCTACATGTTTGCACTGGAGACGACCCTGGGCTTGCACCTGGTAAGATATAGGGCCCGTTTGGCGAAAGATTACGCCAGGAACCCACTGGGCACCACCAGCAAAATTCCGAATGAACACTGGGTCACCGGGCACAAACTGCCGAATCGGCCGATGCCGCGAAAATCCCAGTCCCTGCCGTTCTTGTGTGCGGCGTAATTTTGCGCCAATGTCCGGGAAAACCATACTAAGGCGGGTGCGAAGTCTCTGGCCCATTAGGAGTTCTGCGGGAGCTACCCCAGTTACCGCATGGGGGGTGGTCCTATACGTAAACAAAAGGCGAGCCAGTCTCGTGTCCATTGATCCGGAAGACTGCTTCTTTAGGCCTCTTTTGAATTTCTGCACTGCGTGCTCTGCCAACCCATTTGAAGCTGGGTGGTAAGGGGCAGTGCGGAGATGGCGTATGCCGTTCATCTTTATGAACCTCGCAAACTCCTCACTCGTGAATGGTGTGCCGCTATCCGTTACCAGCACCTCGGGGAGGCCATGCGTACTAAAAGACAAACGCATCTTTTCAATTGTTGCGCAGGACGTTGTCCCCTGCATCTTATGCACCTCTAGCCATTTAGACTGGGCGTCGATTAATACAAGGAACATGGGTCCTTGAAATCTGCATGCAAGCGCACCCAAGGCCGCCCTGGCCATTCCCAGTGATGTAGGGGCGCGGCCGGCGGAAGCTTCTTATGCTCCTGGCAAATGGAGCAGTTTTGGGCCACCTTCTCAATCTCGGTGTCGTCCTGGCTACCAGACATAACTCCGGGCCAACATTTTCATTTTGGTCACATCTGGATGCCCATTGTGCAAGTCTCTTAGTATCAGCTCCTGGCCTTTTTCTGGGACAATCACACGCATCCCCCACAAGAGGATGCCATCTTCCACGCTGAATTCTGAGAGCTTGGAGGAAAATGCCCGCAACTCGCCTGGGAGCTTTCTATGCTGCCCACCATACAGGACTATGTGCCGAACCTTTGACAGGACTGACTCCGTCTGGGTCCACTCACGGATCTGTGATGCCGTGACAGGCAAGGTGTCCATAAAATTTAGGGTTGCAACCATCTCACCGGTCGTGGGGGTTGACATGGGGCCGGTCGATAAAGGCAATCGGCTCACTGCGTCGGCATTTGCTATCTGCGTTCCTGGTTTGTGCTCCAGAGAATACTCGTATGCAGCAAGCAACAAAGCCCAGCGCTGGATCCGTGCGGAAGCAATGGGCGGTATTGGCTTATCCTCTCTGAAAAGTCCCAACAGAGGCTTATGATCAGTCACGATAGTGAAATGGCGGCCATACACATACTGGTGGAAGCGTTTAACCGCAAAAACCACTGCGAGGCCCTCCTTCTCGATCTGCGCGTACTTTTTCTCCGCTGCAGTCAATGTGCGGGAGGCGAAAGCTATCGGTCGCTCGGCCCCATTCTCCATCTTGTGGGACAGGACGGCCCCAATACCATACGGGGATGCATCACATGTGACGAGCAAAGGCTTTCCAGGATCATAGTGGGTTAGTAACCCAGACGACGACAATTGTTGCTTTACCCTCCGGAAAGCGGTTTCTTGCTGACCCCAAACCCAGATGTGATTTTTCTTTAGCAGAAGGTGCAACGGGGCCAGCGTAGTTGCCAGATTGGGGAGGAACTTCCCGTAATAGTTTACGAGACCGAGAAAAGAACTAAGATGCGAAGTGTCAGTCGGGGCGGGGGCCTGTTGAATCGCACGCACCTTCTCTGCGACGGATTGCAAACCTTCGCGGTCCACCCGATAACCTACGTAGACTACTTCCTTTGCCTGAAATACACACTTTGTGCGACGTAAACGGACTCCAGCCTCCGAAAAGCGTCTAAGGACAGCCTCCAGATTTTCATCTAAGTAGACAGCGACACGTGGTAAACCTCTCAAACTACCCTCCATAACACATTGAAAAATAGCGCAGGCAGAGGATACTCCAAAGGGCAACCGTGTATATTCATACAGGCCCCGGTGTGTGTTAATTGTTACATATGGTCGGGAAGCACGGTCCAGCTCCAACTGTAGGTAGGCGTGACTCATATCTAATTTTGTGAACGAGAGTCCGCCTGCAAGCTTTGCGTAGAGATCCTCTAGGCGAGGCATTGGATATCGGTCGAGTCGGGAAGCCGTATTCACTGTAAATTTATAGTCGCCACACAAGCGAACTGTGGCATCTGGCTTCATTACAGGTACAATTGGTGCTGCCCAGTCAGCAAAACGGACGGGCCTGATAATACCCAAACTCTCCAAACGAGTGAGCTCCCCTTCTACCTTCTTGAGCAAGGCGTAAGGCACCGGGCGCGCCCGGAAATAGCGCGGCGTGGCTCCTGGTTCGACTTGGATACGGGCTACAGCCCCTTTTATTTTCCCCAAACCAGGCTGGAATACATCTGGGTATCGTCCTAGCACCTCAGTCAACCCTTCAGAAACTGTTTGGAGGATGTGCTGCCATTGCAACCGCAAATGGCGCAACTAGTCCCGACCCAACAGGCTGGGCCCATGGCCGCGCACCACGATAAGTGGGAAACGCCCCTCCTGGCGTCCATAAACAACAGGGGGTCATTGTAGTTCCTGCAATGTCCAGTGGTTCCCCTGTGTAGGTGGCCAACCTGGCCTGTGAGTCGGTTAATGTAAGGCTCTGTATTCCCTGCTTGATGCGGTCGAATGTCCTCTGGGCAATCACGGAGACCACTGCGCCAGTGTCCAACTCCATCTCAAGCGGGTGACCATTGACCCATACTGTCACCTTAATGGGGGCCACACAGGGAGCTGCCACACAATGCAGGTGCAGGCAGTCGTCCTCCGTCTCCACGTCCTCAGGAGTAGTCGCCTCAGGTTCATCCACATGGAAGGTACAGCCCCTG
Source organism: Scyliorhinus torazame (assembly GCF_047496885.1). Taxonomy (NCBI): domain Eukaryota; kingdom Metazoa; phylum Chordata; class Chondrichthyes; order Carcharhiniformes; family Scyliorhinidae; genus Scyliorhinus; species Scyliorhinus torazame. The sequence continues at coordinate 265,679,506 of NC_092711.1, forward strand.
GGCTGGTCCCAGTTTCGGTCAGAACGACGGCGCCTCTGGCGCCCCCAGGACCGGCGTCCGCGACGGGGTCAGCGCCTACACGTCTGACACGGACATGGCTCCTCATCCATTGGTTTTGGAGAAGGCTCCCTTCGGGGAGGAATGTCCGACGGCCACTGGCGTCGGTTCGGACGTCGCCTCGCCCAAGGTACCGCAGGCGTGCGGGGGGACGTTTTCGGATGGAAGGGGTTGCGCCCCAAGGCATGCACTTCCATTCCCTGTAGCTCCTGCACTCCTGGTTCTGCGCTCTCTCGGGACAATACTATTTGAATGGCCTGTTCAAAAGTCAATGTTGGCTCAGCTAACAACTTTCTCTGGGTGGCCGCATTGTTAATACCGCAAACCAAACGGTCGCGTAACATTTCTGACAAGGTCTCACCATAGTCACAGTACTCCGCAATCCTGCGTAGCCTGGGTAGAAAATCGGCAAGGGATTCTCCTGGGGTCCCCTCAGCAGTATTAAACCGGTAACGCTGGACTATCGTGGATGGGGTTGAGTTAAAACGTTGTCCCACTATATTCACAAGTTCATCAAACGTTTTGGTGTCCGCGCAGCTGGGTACATAAGGCTCCTAATCACCCCAAACATATGCGGGCCGCAGGCGGTGAGCAATATGACCACCTGGCGCTCGTTTTCGGTGACATTGTTTGCCCGGAAATAGTAACGCATCCGTTGTGCGTACTAGTTCCATCTTTCCAGCGCAGCATCAAAAACATCCAAACGTCCATACAGAGGCATGGTATAATAGAAAACAACTTCCAACCTGTATCCAACAAAAATCCAGGGAGGTGGCTTCAGCAGTGTAGACAGCTATTCACTTTAACCCTCGTCGCCAGTTTTGTGAGGGCCACGAAGAATCCAGCACAAGTTTTAAGGATACAAAGTAATAACATTTATTTACAATAACATATATATATATATATAACAGCAGCAACTTCCCTTGCTGCACACTCTTTCCTGCTGGTTCCAAACTGGCCAGCTTTATTTATACATGGAGTTTACTAATGGTTTCTCCGCCCCCCTCATTGGGGAAGCTCATACTCCCACAGGATTGTGGGATTGTTATTAGTCCACAGCCAATGGTAAGCAGGCAGGTTATAACAGAGGGGAAAAAAGTACCCAAAGTTTCCACCATCCTGATGGCCACTATTGCAGGTGGCTGCATCAAGCAGTGTGTAGACAATCGGTACACAAGTACGAAGTGTCACTATGTGCTGAGGTTCTGTCTGTCCCAGATGTTGCGAATGTCTGGCCATTTTGCAGATGCCTGACCATATTGCTGCAGAATGCTCCAAGTAGTGGATAATATGGACTGGGCCATATCACCTGTCCTTCATAAAAAGATTTATGCAGAAAAATCCTTTAACCACACGACCGTCAAGCAGTGGTCCACACGTACCATTCTCAAGGCCTAAGAGGAAAATGAGATGGGGGATTGTGTTGCATGGTTCCAGGGATAGACTGTCAAAGTGTTTTGATAGAACGCCTCAATATCAGAACTTTCAAACAATCAACTGGATGTAGCTTGGCTGGTGGTGCGAAGAGCCTACCCCATCAGATCCTTCCTGTACACGCAGAGCTTCATCCTTCCGCATGTTGCCCTCTAGGTGGCTGGGGTTGTCCACCTCCTTCTGGAATGTGCCTCTGCAAAGTAGGTCTGAAAAGAGATGGAGTGGTCTTGTTGAAGTTCACCCTGAGCAGCAGGGGCCTCTGCTCTATGGCTTTTCTCAGGGATATTTCTGAAAGACCTTCAACTCAGAAAAGGTGATTTTTAATCTGCCCAAACCTTGCTGGTGTCCCAATCCAAACAGTTGTCCATGGCCAAGTATTTCAGACTGACACAACCAATGTCCAGGACTACATGATGAGGGAGGCACTAATCCACAAGGTCTTTTAATCATAGTACACTGAGGGGTTAGAAACTGGTTAAAACCCTTTACACTTCACTTCTGATATATAATGAACATTGTAAATATTAGGTGTAGTGTAGTGACTAATACAGAGTATTGGAAAGAAACTGATTTGGTTTGCATCTTACGTAATGCCAATTTTGAACAGTCATGTAATGTAATTTTATAAATAAAGCATACTTTGGGGAAAACATGCTACCCGATTTTGTCTCCAAGCTCCTGTTTCTCTGCCACAGGTACAATTTAACCTCCTGAGTATTTTCTGTATTTGATGTTTTTATTTCAGATTTTCAGCATCCTCAGTATCTTACAAATGCAAACCTTGGCTGATTATTTTTTCTCACAACCTGAGACCGATTGTAACACCTCTGCTGACATTCCAGCTCAGATTAACAAATGTTATACCTCGAAGAAAAGAGTACAGATGGGTTGAAGTCATGATTTAGTTACTGAAAACCCTGGAGTACTGTGAGTAATTCTGTCCACCACACCTTAGGAAGTATTGGCCTTGGAGGGAGTGTAGAGTAGATTTACCAGGTGGATATTTAGACCTCAAGAGTTAAATTAGAAGAAAGGAAAAGGAAAATCACAAGTAGGCTTCAATGAAGTTACTGTGAAAAGCCCCTAGTCGCCACATTCCGGCGCCTGTTCGGGGAGGCTGGTATGGGAATTGAACCATGCTGCTGGCCTGCCTTGGTCTGCTTTAAAAGCCAGCGAATTAGCCCAGTGTGCTAAACCATCCCCTGTACTGAGTACATGTCCTGAAAGTTAAAGCTTTAGTGGGTGATTTGATCAAAGCTTTCAAGTTTTTGAGGGGGCAGAAAGGCTGAATTGAGTAAATCTATTTCTACTGGTCAGGGAGTCTAGGACGAGTGAGGTGTAGTCAAAACATTAAAACTAGACCTTTCATGAATGGAATTCGGAAACATCTCTTCACACAAAAGAGAGTTTGGAACTCTCTTCCACAAACTCATACTAAACAAATTGTTAATTTTAAAACTGGGGTTGATAGATTTTAATGAATCAATGGTATCTCTGGATATTGAGCAAAGGCAGGTATATGGATGGTAGGACACAGATCAGCTGGCAGCATTAACACAGAGAGCTCATTGAAAGGTGGAACACGTTTGATGGGTATCTCTTCCTGTTCTTATGTTTCACGACTGTTTTTTAAACCTGGAATATTCCTTATTTGCGTGGCTCTGTACTATGTATTGATGTGCATTTACCCACTGAATTCATTTGGAGAGCACAATTCTATCTGACCGGCACACGCGTATACACATTGCTTTAGTTTGGAACAACCTTCCATTGTGCATTAACAGAGAGATCTTTGAGTGAATAATTCCCTGTGTCATCTGCTCACGAATTGTTAATGAGTTTATAAAAGACACAGAGTACGAGGAAGGTGTAGGAGGATCCATCACTGTAATTGGTTTCTGTCAGTACCACCTTTGTTCACTGTAAATACCACGTTGACATTGTTCAGTGTTTTTTTAATTAACATGTCTACCCTTTAAACAGGATTATTTCATTCAGTTGTACTGTTCAATTAATTGTGAGATCTCTCATTTCCTGATGACTTCATCATCATTGTCATGGACAAGCATTTGGACAGATGCAGAAGAATATTAAAATTACATATTTATTCTATACCCTGTGACATACTCAGTACAATTCCTGCATTCAAGCTGATATTTGCAGACATAAATGTACATCCCAGTTTGGTCACCCCACTGTGGCATGGACAGGTCAAAGAACGCAGCTCAATGCAATTTATTTTAGCAGAAATCATTAAAATTAATGGGAAAACTCAAGCACCCTAACTTTTTGAGTTCTGCTATATGTTCAAGTATAAATATGTTGCGTGTTTGAATTCTCAATTAGAATTGGTGCCCTTGCTAGATTCAAGTTCAAATTCAACCGCAAAAAGCTATCGCCGGTGACTCAAGTGAACCAGGCTTGACCACAATTTCCAGCAAGAATAGTGATTTGTCGGAATACCAGGATTTTTTTCTCCAACTGATTTATCCAACAATGGTAATTTTCCCTGGTACAGACGTTTTCCTGGGCGCAGTGTATTGAGGGTGCAGTGATGTCTATCTGTACAATAATTTTGTAGGTACAGTGATTTGCCTACATGTGGTTATTTATGTGGATCCAACCTATTTGGCTGGGTGCCTAGATGCAATGATTTTGGCATCTGACACGTAAGGTGTGTGTTTACTGAGGTGGACGCTTGGTAAACTTACAATGCTCGTCTAGCAAGGCCCATTCGCGCACTGGCTTTCCCCAGTGACAGACTTCCCCCTTTTTTCACAGGCAATCATCCTGCCTGGATAAACCAGCAATTTATTAAGTTTATCACAGAAGGTTGCAATCTTCCATTGCATTTCTGTTCCATGTTGAAGTCTGTGAAATATAATAGCATGGCGATATGGTAGTGAGTGTTTTCCACGAAGCTCCAACTTGAACCGTTGTTTCAAACTTTGGCCTGCTGTAGATACTTTACGGTGTTCAGTTTGAGGGGCATCCCATATACCATGTTGCCATGGAAATCAGCCATGGAGATTAAGGAGATTCATTTGGTTTAATTTATCTGTGTGCATGTTTGCTTACGGAAACAGTCAGTAGTTCAATTTAGAAACAGATGGAAACAGTTGGAGCTCACTTAGTCAAGGGAACAAAAGAGGTAAATGTTAGAAATGCCTGCTCCTTAAGCAGAGACAATTCTAATTGTATTGTTCGCTGCACAAAATGCGGGTGGGAGTTGAGTTCAGTTTCAAGACAGAATTGTGAGGGAATAGAGTACACAAAAACACAAGAAATCAATTCTTGACTTCTAAATCAATGAGCACGATGCAGTCAAGGCTAAGCTTGAGCTGAGGTGTACACAGTTGTGAAGTTTTGAGAAAAAGTTGGAGATAGTTGACGATTGGCTGTCAGGCAGAAGGCAGAGAGTTGGGATAAAAGGTTCTTTTTCGGAATGGCAACCGGTGACGAGTGGTGTCCCGCAGGGTTCAGTGTTGGGGCCACAGCTGTTCTCTTTATATATTAACGATCTAGATGACGGGACTGGGGGCATTCTGGCTAAGTTTGCCGATGATACAAAGATAGGTGGAGGGGCAGGTAGTATGGAGGAGGTGGGGAGGCTGCAAAAAGATTTAGACAGTTTAGGAGAGTGGTCCAAGAAATGGCTGATGAAATTCAACGTGGGCAAGTGCGAGGTCTTGCACTTTGGAAAAAAGAATAGAGGCATGGACTATTTTCTAAACGGTGACAAAATTCGTAATGCTGAAGTGCAAAGGGACTTGGGAGTCCTAGTCCAGGATTCTCTAAAGGTAAACTTGCAGGTTGAGTCTGTAATTAAGAAAGCAAATGCAATGTTGTCATTCATCTCAAGAGGCTTGGAATATAAAAGCAGGGATGTACTTCTGAAGCTTTATAAAGCATTAGTTAGGCCCCATTTAGAATACTGTGAGCAATTTTGGGCCCCACACCTCAGGAAGGACATACTGGCACTGGAGCGGGTCCAGCGGAGATTCACACGGATGATCCCAGGAATGGTAGGCCTAACATACGATGAACGTCTGAGGATCCTGGGATTATATTCATTGGAGTTTAGGAGGTTGAGGGGAGATCTAATAGAAACTTACTAGATAATGAATGGCTTCCTTCTCCGCACACGCCCCGACGCAACATGGCGCAGGGTTACGTGGGCCCACGCGGAGCAAATGAGGCGTAGGTGGACGTAGGGAAGTTGTTTCCATTAGCAAGGGAGACTAGGACCCGGGGGCACAGCCTTAGAATAAAAGAGAGTCACTTTAGAACAGAGATGAGGAGAAATTTCTTCAGCCAGAGAGTGGTGGGTCTGTGGAATTCATTGCCACAGAGGGCGGTGGAGGCCGGGACGTTGAGTGTCTTTAAGACAGAAATTGAGAAATTCTTGATTTCTCGAGGAATTAAGGGCTATGGAGAGAGAGAGCGGGTAAATGGAGTTGAAATCAGCCATGATTGAATGGTGGAGTGGACTCGATGGGCCGAATGGCCTTACTTCCGCTCCTATGTCTTATGGTCTTATAGATAATGGAAGGATCCCCAGGATCTTGAGAACACAAAGGAGAAATTGAAATGAATTCTGGAGAGCTGAGGCATACTTGATTTGAATTCCAAAAGGAGGAGCCAGTATCATGTTAAGTTAGTGGTGCTTGCTTTGTTTGATTTTTTGTATACAGTAAAATTTGCTTGTGTTTAAAAATGTGAAATCTTGTGGCATAATTTATTTTGGCTATCACTGGGTGTTTTAATTTCTCTAACCGTTAATGGTCTCCATAGGAATAATAATACTATATGGAACTTGATTTGCCACTCACCAACCCATTCTGCAATATGGTGGTACAGTTCTTCAGTTCAATACAAATTTGGACGTTGTTCCCCCCCTAATTCCTGAGTTCAACTCATAGATAAAATGCGAAGAAAAATTCTTATCCCAGCATGGACCCCTGTGGAACATCACTTACCACAAGTCTAAGAAACTTCCCTTAACTCTCTATTTGCTTTCAAACCATTCTTCGCCCCGGCCCAGACGTCACACACATATATGGGGTGGGTTTCTCTCAGCCCACGCCGGGCCGGAGAATCGTCGGGCCGGGCGCGAATCGCACAACGCCGCCCCGCCGATTCTCCGGTGAGCAGAGAATCGGCGCCATTGGCGCCAGCATGGCCGACACAGTACCGGTCGGGGGCCGCATAACGATTCTCCGCCCGGGATGGGGCGGGTGGTCGCAAAAAAATCCGAGTCCCGCCGGCGTCGTCCACGTGTGGTCTTACCAAGCAGAACCTTGGCGTGCATCCTTTTGGGGGCAGCCTGGTGGGGGGGGGGGGGGGAGGTGGGGTCTGACCCCAGGGGTGGTGGTCCGACCCCGGGGGGGGGGACCTCTGCTGTGGCCTGGCCCGCGATTGGGGTCTACCGCTCGACGGGCCGGCCTCTCGGGCTCGGGGCCGCTTTTGCTCCGCGTGGGCCCACGTAACCCTGCGCCATGTTGCGTCGGGGCGTGTGCGGAGAAGGAAGCCACCGCGCATGCGCGCAATCGCGCCGGTCGCAGTGTGCATTTGCGCCGGTCGCAGCGCACATGCGCAGACCCGTGGCGAACATTTGAGGCCGGTATCGGCAGCTGGAGTAGCGTGGGTCGCTCCAGTGCCATGCTGGCCTCCTTGTAGGTCTCGGAATCACTGCTCCTGGGTGCCTGTTGACACCATCGTAAAACGCGGAACGGGCGCTGACACCGGAGTAAAACACTCCCGTTTTTACGCCAGCGTCGACACTTAGCCGCCCAACGGCTCTGTGTTCTGATATGGGGGCCAAGCACACATATTTATTGTTCTGCACATAGGTACATTGGCTGTCAGGGGTTCGGGTGCTCGTCAGAGTTCACAAACTGAGGCATGAAATCCATGATTTCCTCTTTGAGAAATCATTCCCTCTGGCTGATGAAACTTGGATGCTAGCTATATCTTGCCTTTGTCATGGGAATGTCACTTTAAGAAATGTTTGTCTGCTCAAGTGGCTGCAGTGATGTCAGAGTGTGGGTGAAGCTGAGCTCTGGCTCTGCTTTTTAGTTTCGCTTTAGTGTTGGAGCTGCAGCCAGCCAAAGAAGGTGTAATGTTGATCTCTCTGCCATCTAAAGACTATCTCTAGATCACTTGGTGAATTCAGAGTGATAACTGCGTTCAGTAGAGAATTTAAACCTGATGTGCTTCTATAAAAAGGGTTTTTGTCTTATGGATGTTAAAAGGAAAGTTTAAGGATTAATTAGAGTGTTATATTCTTTGGGGGTTGTATTGGAATTGATGGTTGCTAAGATGTTCACTGTATGTTTTAAGAAAGGTTAACTGAGTTCATAGAATAAACATTGTTTTGCTTTAAAAAATCCTTCTAGATTTCTGCTGCACCACACCTGCAGAGTGGGCTGTGTGCTCCCCATACCACTATCTAGTGAAAGTCATGGGTCAGGTCATCTCCATGATATGCTTTGCAGTTCTCTAAACCCTGGCCAATAACACCTTGCAGACATCTTTTCAATTCTAAATGAACTGAACCTCAAGATGCAAGGGAAGGATGATGATTGCTTTTGGCACTGTGAAGAAATAGATGCTTTCCAAAAGTCATTGAACGTTTGGCATATGTGAGTACAAAGCCAAAACTATTACATGTTCCCCATGCTGCTACAACACATCGAAGAAAACAGTGTTAGTAAGGGAACTGCCAATCGATTGGCAGGCCTTATTCAGTTGCATTTTGCTGCCCTGGTCAACAGTTTTTATCGCTACTTTTCAGAGGAGAAGTTTCAGGTTTTGAAAGAGAAGAGGTGGGGGAAAAATCATTTTGAGTTTGAGACTTGCAGCCAGTTCCAAATGAAGCGAGTGAATGTCCAGGCCTCAGCTATGACAGCACATTAAAAACACGTCACAAGTCCATGAGGCTATCAGCATTCTGGAGTAGCGTCTCCAAGGAGTATCCAGTGCTGAGTAAAACAAGCATTTTGTTGCTATTGCTCTTCACAATGACCTACACGTGTTAAGTTGGATATTTACATCCTCACAAAGATGAAGACAGCACAAAGACCGGCCGAACTCTGCACCTGATATGCGCATTGTCCTCTCCTCCCATAAACCTGGATGAGATTATGAGGACGAAGCAGGCACATCTGTTGCATTAAAGGTAAGCAAAAATAGTGTGTTGCTTAGGTCGGCCAGAATGGATCGCATAGGTTGTCCACCAAGGCTCCCGAAGGTCGGACGGTTGGTAAAAGTGGGTCCTGGGAAAGAAGTTTGAAGAACACTGCTTTACATGACTACTCTGTGTCTCAATGCATTTTGCAGTCAATGATGTATATATATTTTTTTAACATTTATTCTCCTCCTTTTTCACATTTTCTCCCAAATTTACACCCACCAACAACAAACAATAATCAGTAACAAATATGTCAATCCCCATATCAATAACAATGATCCCATCCTCACACCAAACCCCAAACATTAGCCCGCATGTTCACATAAACAAATGACAAAAAGGAATCAGGAATCACCCATAGTCACCATCAACACACACCGATCCCTCCCCCCAACCCTCCTACCCACAACCCCCCCCAACTAATGTTCAATGTTATCCAGTTCTTGAAAGTGTATGATGAATAATGCCCATGAATTGTAGAACCCCTCCATCCTTCCCCTCAGTTCAAACTTAACCTTCTCAAGAGTCAAGAATTCCAACAGATCCCCCCGCCACGCCAGGGCACAGGTTGGAGAGGTTGCTCTCCATCCCATCAGGATCCGCCTTCGGGCGATCAACGAGAAGAAGGCTACAACATCTGCCTCCGCACCCGTTTCGATGTATTTTTTAAAATGTTGTATTTTAGGAAATGCAGCAGTCAACATGTGCTCAGAAAGCTCCCACAAACAGCAATACGATAATGACATGGTAATCTGTTTTTTGTGATATTTATCGAGGGGTAAATATTAGGCAGGAGACTCGGGAAAATCCCCTTGCTCTACTTCGAAATAGTGTCATGGAACCATTTACATCCAGCCGACAAGACAGATGAGGCTTTGAGATGGAATTCTCCAGCTGTTGGGATTCTCTTTTCCCGCTGGCAGCTCACCGCTGCCCGTGGGTTTCCCAGCGGTAAAGGGGTGACTTAAATGGGAAACCAGATTGACAAACAACGGGAAGATAGAATCCCGGTGTCAGTGAACGGTACGCAGCCGAGAAACACACGGCTGTAGGATCAGAGAACCCCGCCCTTGGTTTAAGATTTCATCGGAAAGTCGCCACCTCCCACAATGCAGTGCTCCCTCAGTACTGCACTGGAGCAGCAGCGTTGCTGCTTGTGCTCCAGTCCTGCAGTTCGAAATAAATTTTTACAACTGGCACTAATCTAATTAATCCGTAGTTGCCTGGATTAGCTTTATCACTCTTGTTGAACAACTGACGACATTTGTAGCCTATGCAATCTTCTCACGAGTTTCGTTCAATGCATCTAGGCCAGGGTTTTGCCCCCGTAAGTTTGGCTAACTTATCTATTATGTCTTTTTCCTATCATAACAGTTGTATAGCATCCCTATAGACTTCTTCAACAGTCTAATTTCTTCATTGTTAGCCTCTTCAGTGAAAACTGAGGCAAAGGGTGGAGGTCAACGGAGCAGAAACTCAGGCAGGTACTTGCACTGCCAGCCAGAGTGGAATTTGCCTGCACAGTTTGGCCCCTGAACCATTTTAGGGAAGAACGAATCAGGGCCAGAATAGCTGCTCGCCTGCTTGCAGCTGCTTGCTCAGTTAATTAAAAGGCCAATTAAAGCAATTAATCAGAGGCCAATTGGAATCTTTTAGCTGGCCAGTCAGTGCCCTGCAGCACTGGGAGCATGGTTACTTACCAGGAGGTGGCCTCCTGGTGGAAGACTGGGTTGAGGGTGCGAGGCAGTGCTCCAAGATTACTTTGATGACCATCCCACCTTCCTGGCCACAGGCCAGTGTTCAGACAGCTGCACCCATTTTTATTTTGAACATTTTTCAAGTGCTGAGATGGTGCCTCAAGATAGGGACACCACTCAATTCCTTACTTGATTTGTGCGCTGAAGCTCTTTCAGTTTTGGAGGTCTGCTATTGAACCTCCAGCTATGAGACCCCCCCCCCCCCCCACCTCTTCGCCATCTTTAATTGGACAGTGAGAATGCTATCTACCCACTAATTGGCCAATTCAACAAAAATCAATGTCACATTGCTGCTCCCGACGCAATGTAGGGGTCAGGGCACACATTCGATGCCAATGTGGAGACTTGACCCAAAACAGAAAATCCTACCAAAAATATCTAACCACTGCATCATCTGCTGTGAGTTTATTTTGCTCGTCCCTTACTGGCGTTATCTCTGTAATAAACCCACTTGTGTTATGTAGATGCCGGCAGAATACTTATCCTCTTCTGATATTTTTTAACATTTTCATTTCATTCTCTTTCTAATTGTGTTTTGTTTTACCTCTTTCTTAGCTCATCGTATTAGGCAGGATATAACGAAATGGGAACAAAGTCCCATAGCGACCACGCTTAGCCATGTGTTTCCCGGTACTTGCAGCACCGAGAGACAGAACGCTATAAAATGGCACTCATGTTAGATAGGGGCCTCAGCGGGGAATATGGGACTAAGGCCGCGCATAGCCCTGTTTTGCACACTGAGGAGTTCCGCTTGCAGCCTAGTCCAGTGATACAGCTCCTTTCTGTCCCAGAACCTCTGCCAATCATCCTAGAATTGGAATCTCTCCTTCTCAATTCCACTCATTCAGCCACATATTCAGTTTCCTAATCTGATTCACCCTATTCCAATTAGTGTTCACCTCAGGTAGTAATCTGGAGATTATCGGCAGCACAGTGGCGCAGTGGTTAGCATTGCTGTCTCAGGGCGCTGAGGTCCCAGGTTTGATTCCGGCTCTGGGCCACTGTCCGTGTGGAGTTTGCACATTCTCCCCGTGTTTGCGTGGGTTTCACCCCCACAACCCAAAGATGTGCAGGCTAGGTGAATTGGCCATGCTCAATTACTCCTTAATTGGAAAAAATAAATTGGGTACTCAAAATTTATAAACAAAAAGTAACCTGGAGATTAGCGTCCTTGAAGTCTTGCTTTTTAATTAAACTCTCAGCGCTTCATATTTCGTTTGGAGAACTATCGACTATGACAACTGGTTTTTCTCCCATTCCTTTCTCAGTTCCTTTCTAGTCACCTTGAAATATCTTATCCTCTATCATCAGAACACAAGAATGCAAGAACATACAGAGCAGGAGGTGGACCATATGGCCTGATAAGCCTGCTCCATCATTCAATACAATCACAGATGATCTTGGGCTTCAATTCTATCTCCCTGCCTGCTCCCCATTTCTCTTAATTCCTGTAGAGACCAAAATTCTGTCTATCCCAGCCTTAAGTGCATTCAACGATAAAGCATTGACAATTCTATGGGGTAGACAATTCCAAACATTTGGACCACTGAAGGAATTTCTCCTCATCTCAGTGTTAAATGATTGCACCCCCTTGTCCTGAGGCTGTGCCCTCCATGTTTTAGGTGCCCCTAGCAGTGGAATCAATCTCTCAGCCTCTACCCTGTCCCCCCCCCCCCCCCCCCCCCCCCCCACCCACTTCAGAATCTTGTACGTTTCAATGAGATCACCTCTCATTCTTCTAAATGTCAGAGATTATAAGCCCAATATACTTAGCCTCTCATTTTAGGACAACCCCTTCATCCCAGGGACTAATTTAGTGAATCTTTGCTGTACCGTCTCCAATGCAAGTATAACTTTTCTTAAATGTTAAACTCCACACATGATATAAGAAATGTACAATTGTGTTGTGTATCTGGAAATACATCCTTGCTGGCTCTGCATCACATGATGTGTAGTGACATCAGCAGAGTGTTTGCACGGGCTTTGAGCAGATCACCATCTTGATTGTATTGAGCAACACCCTTAATAAACCTCTGATCGTGTTTTACTAGAGTGCAGAGTGTGGGCACCTCCATTTCTTTTCTCTTTGCTGCAACAAAGAAATATAACAGAAGAGGCAACTGGTGATGAGGGTAGAGGCAGAAATATCGCTGGAAAGAAGATTTTTGTTGACTAATTGTGGGACGGCATTGGGGGCAATGGAAGATTCTCTCCGAGGAAACACCATCTCCCATAATGCATACGTTATCAAACAAAGAACATTGGAACAACAAGAATTGGTGGACTCAATTTTAGAAATAGATCAGCAGTATTTTATTGCCCCCACCCCTGAGCTGTATGCAGACGGGCGAAGGCTCCAGACTCAATTTGACTTACACTCCATCAATGATTTTTGCGCAAATTACAATATTCAAAGGGAACTTTTTATGAACATGGGGACAAAGCTGGAAGCCTACTGGCACATCAGTTCAGGTGCCAGTCTGCTTCCCGATTTATTTCCTAGATACATGACACCACCCATAAGCTTATTACTGACCCCATGACATTAATCTGACCTTTGCTTCCTTTTACCATAACCTCTATAATTCCAATCCTTTTTGGGTGGCTAACAATGGCTAACTTCCTAAATAATCTGGACATCCGCTCTGTAGATGTGGACAGGAGTAGAGACTTAGACAACCCTCTGCACCTAGACAAGATAACAAATTGCATTAAGTTGATGTAAAGCCCCAGCCCCAAAAGTGTTCCAATTGATTTTTACAAAAAGGTCGCCACTCAACTTCTGCCCTTGGTGCTCGACATGTTAAATGCCTCATAGGGCGGCACGTGGTGCTGTGGGTTAGCACTGGGACTACGGCGCTGAAGACCAGGATTCAAACCTCGGCCCTGGGTCACCATCCATGTGGAGTTTGCACATTCTCCCCGTGTCTGCATGGGTTTCACACCCACAACCCAAAAATGGGCAGGTTAGGTGGATTGGCCACGCTAAATTGCCCCTTAAGTGGAAAAAAAAAATTGGGTACTCTAAATTAAATGTTAAACGCCTCATGGTCTCATGGGTCCCTACCCCTATATTAACTCAAGCCTCCATTTCACTTATTCTTAAAAAGGTTAGGGACCCTGAAGAATGTGGCTCTTATCGGCCTATTTCTCTCCTAAAAGAGGTAAAGCTTCTCGCCAAGATGTTGGTGTACCGTTTGGAGCCATGCCTCCCTGATATAATCCCTGAGCACCAAAATGGCTTTGTAAAGGGTCGCCAATTATCCGCAAACATACACTGTCTACTCAACATCATATTTTCCCCAGCTGACTCGACTGCCCTGAGATGGTCGTCTCTCTGGATGCGGAGAAGGCTTTTTTTTTTAAATTTAGAGTACCCAATTAATTTTTCCCAATTAAGGGGCAATCCACCTAGCCTGCACATCTTTGGGTTGTGGGGGCGAAACCCACGCACACATGGGGAGAATGTGCAAACTCCACACGGACAGTGACCCAGAGCCGGGATCGAACCTGGGACCTCGGCGCCATGAGGCAGCAGGGCTAACCCACTACGCCACCATGCTGCCCTCACGGGGAAGGCTTTTGACCGAGTGGAATGGAATTATTTGTTCAAAATCTTGGGTGGGTTTGGGTTTGGCCAAAAATTTATGTGCACAGTGACTCTTTGCATTCGGAGTATGTTCCCTGTCAGTATTGTCCCCTGTCCCCACTGCTCTTTACTTCAGTGATAGAGCCCTTATTAATTACATTGAAGTCGTCACGCTGCTGAAGGGCATCCTCCGAACTGGGATGGAACATCGTGTATCCTTGTATGCTAATGACATCCTTTTATAGATTACAAACCCTGTTCTCTGTGTCGACAACATAATGAACATTCTCAGCACCTTCAGCTTGTTTTCTGAATATAAACTGAACATTAACAAAAGTAAGTGTTTTCCAGTTAACTCAGGTGCCAAACAAATCCCCCAGGTGCTCTGCCATTCCATAAATCTGGTGCAATCCTTCGCTATCTAGGTTTCAACATAGATCTTTTGCTCCCAACACTAGAATAAAGTATTCAAGCCTGGTTACCAAAGTTAAGGTGGATTTACACCGCAAACATTGTTTACCTGTCTCCCTAATTGGTAGAATTCATTCCAGATTCTTGTTTCTTTTCCAATGTCTACCCATCTTCCGACCTAAATCATTTTTTCCATGGTTAATAAGTTAATATCCTCGTTCACCTGGGTGGGCAGATCCCCTAGAGACTGCAGAGCAATACTTCAGAGGGGGAGATGAGTGGGTGGTCTAGCTCTTCCTAATTTACTGTATTATTTCTGGGTGGCCAATATCCAAAAAATCTTGACGTGGTGTCACCGCCCAAGTCTGAACTGGTGCCTTAAGGAGGCACAATCCTGCTGCTCATCCTCTCTTCCTGCCTTGGTCTGTGTGGTAGTCTGGATTAGGGGTATTACGGTGCCTCGGTTGAGGCTGTAAGACCATTGGTGTGGGAGGTACCTGAGGCATGGAGATCATTGGTGAAGCGTGCCCACTGGTTCCGCCCAGCAAGGCGGAGTATAAGAGTCTGTGTCTCCCTAGCAGTCACATTCTGTACCTGCGCTGCTTGGAGAAACATCTAGTTCAATAAAGCCTTCAATTGTCATCCAATCTCGCTTCTGAAGTTATTGATCGAGCATCAGTCTGTGCCCCACTGCCCTTTTCCCCCTTGAAATTCAAGTCAAACCCCGTTGTGATGTTGACTTTGAGAATATGGAAACAATTTTGTTGACATTTTAAGCGTTCTGCTCCTTCCTTACTGGGCCCTATTTGCAATAACCACTTGCTTTTGCCCTCCATCCTCAGCATTCACTTTGTGAAGGGGAAGGGACTCATGCGTTTCTCCGACTTGTTTGTAGATGGGAACTTTGCTTGTTTCTGTGAGCTCACAGACAAATTTAATTTACCTAAATCTAGTCTCTATCCTTATTTTCAAGTCCGTGTTTCATCCGCTCGTGCTTTCCACCCTTCCCTCAACCACCTGATGGAGAGGATTCTGTTTGTGCCCCAAATCAGTATTGGTTCTATCTCAGGGCCATATGATCTCAAGATATCCTTCGGGATCTCCCCTCTCCATATGGTGAGAAAGGATTGGGAAGCTGTGTGTGCTTGGGCTCAGCCTCATGGAAGACAGGTGAGAGGAGCACCCCCCCCGCCCCCCCCCCCCCCCCCCCCCATGTCCTTTTGTGCTCGGTTAAATTTAATTCAATTAAAAGTTCTTTACCGAGGCCAGGATTAGTGGGATTTCCGCCAACACAGACAAAAAATGTCACAGATGCTCACTTGCCCCCACTTGACCACATGCACACATTCTAGTCCTGCCCAAAGCTGTGCAGCTTCTGGTCATCCTTTTTTGACAGTCTTTCCAATATTCTGGATACTGACCTCCAGCCCTGTCCTTTAACATCCATATTCGGAATCTCATGTACACCGACCAGTTTCACTAAGATTGAAACAGACGTTATCGTATTTCCTTCATTACTAGCTCACAGGCAGATTCTATTAACCTGGAATTCCCCAAAGCCACTCAGTGCTCCATCCTGGTTAACTGGCTTGATGTGTTTTTAATATCCAGAGAAGATCATATATGTCAAAAGGGGTTCAACGGAGGAATACTTTTGTGGATGGCAACTCGTCTATTTTTTTTAAAGAATTAACTTTTAAAAATGTATTCATTCATGGGATGGGGGTGTCACTGGCTGGACCAGCATTTATTGCCCATCCTTGAGGGCATTTAAGAGTCAACAACATTGCTTTGGATCTGGAGTCCAAAGCAATGACTCTTAAATTACTGTCGACTGTTAAGTTTACTGTTTTAGTTTTGCATAATTTTGTATTGTATATCCGGTTATGGGGGTAGCTGAATTCATAATTATGTAATTCTCTATTTCCCTGCTCCTTTCCTCATTTGAAAATCAAATAAAAAGATATTTAAATAAACAATTCACTATCTGAATGCATGTTTTTTAAAAAATCATCTCTATTGTCACAAGTAGGCTCACATAAACACTGCAATGAAGTTATTGTGAAAAGCCCCTAATCACCACACTCCGGTGCCTGCTCGGGTACACAGAGGGAGAATTCAGAATGTTAAAATGACCTAAGAGCACGTCTTTCGGAACTTGTGGGAGGAAACCGGAGCACCCTGAGGAAACGCACGCAGACACGGGGAGAATGTGCAGACTCTGCACAGGCAGCGACCCAAGCCGGGAATCGAACCTGGTACCTTGGTGTTATGGAGCAACAGTGCTAAACACTGTGCTACCATGCCACCCTACTGTATGTAGTATTGTATGTACTACATATGCAGCGTTCATATCAAAACAGATGAATTGATAGTTCAAGTAGAAAAAAATGTTTGGTCTGATGACCAGTACAGGAACATGGCTGCAAGATGACAAAAGTTGGGACCTGAATATTCAAGGGTGCATGACAATTTGAAAGAACAGGAAGCTCGGAAAAGATGGAGAGGTAGCTCTGTTAATTAAGGATGATATTAATACAATAGTGACCAATTACCTTAGTTCTAAAGATCAAGATTTAGAACCAGTTTATGTAGAAATAAGAAATAGCAAAGTTAAGAAGTCACTTGTGGGAGTAATTTATAGGGTTCCTAACAGTAACCTTACTGTAGGGCAGAGAATATAGGAAGAAATCATGGGAGCTTTTGAGAAAGGCACAGTGATTTTATTTTATTATTTCATGGGTGATTTTAATTTACATTTATTTTGGACAACTCATATTGGCAACGATCGCCAGGAAGATGAGTTCATTGAGTGTTTACGGAACAATTTCTTAGAGCAGCACATGCTAAAGCAAACC